>NC_134541.1:53868994-55118994 GCF_050624435.1 Tenrec ecaudatus
TGATCTCAAAATTTATCATACTCTGGTCTGAGAATTTGTATGATGGTTTATATAATCTCTATATGTTTGAATTTGTTAAGGTTTCTTTTGCTGCCTAGTATGTGATCTAGTTTAGAATATTATCATGTGAGGACATTCGGCCTCCACTCAAGTACTCCCTCAATGCAAGAATACTTTTTTCTATTAAACTAGCGCAAAAGTGGTGAAGAAAGCTGATAGATCCCGGCAATCAAAAATATAGCATCTAGGGTCTTAAAGACTTGAAGGTGAACAAGCAGTCATCTAGCTCGCCTGTATGATCATGCAGTGCCAAAGGGATGAGGTATCAAGTATCAAAGAACAAAAAATCATATCACTGTGAATGAGGGGCAGTGCAGAGTGGGGACCCAAGGCCCATCTGTAGGCAACTGGACACCCCCTTACAGAAGGGTCACAGGGAGGAGAGGAGCCAGTCAAGGTGCAGTGTAGCAATGATTAAACATACAACTTCCCTCTAGTTCCTAAATGCTTCCTTCCCCTCACCCCCACTATCATGATCCCACTTCTACCTTACAAATCTGGCTAGACCAGAGGATGTACACTGGTACAGATAGGAACTGAAAGCACAGGAAATCCAGGGCAGATGATCCCTTCAGGACAAGTGGTGAGAATGGTGATACCGGGAGGGTGGAGGGAGGGGTAGAAAGGGGCAACTGATTACAAAGATCTACATAGAAGCTTGTCCCTGGGGGATGGACAACAGAAAAGTGGGTGAAGGGAGACTTTGGACAGTGCAAGGTATGACAAAATAATAATTTATAAATTATCAAGGGTTCATGAGGGAAGGGAGAGTAGGGAGGGAGGGAGAAAAATGAGGAGCTGATACCAGGGGCTTATATGGGGAGCAAATGTTTTGAGAATGATGAGGCTAACGAATGTAAAATGTGCTTTATACAATTGATGTATGTGTGGATTGTGATAAAAGTTGTATGAGCCCACCAATAAAACAATAAGAAAAAGAATATCACCATGTGAATTTGAGAAGAGCGTGTATTATTTTACTGTCATTAGAGTACTCTGTAAAAGCGCCTGGGAGGTCAAACGGATTGTGTTAAGTCTTCCATTTCTTTATTTAGTTTCTTTCCTGTTGATCTACTTTTCTGAGAGTTGTACAGAAGTCTCCTACTATTAATGCCAATCAGGTGGTTTCTAAATGTGTGATTGCTGCTGTCATTTTGTTGTATTTGCATTTTGTACTTTTTCTTCTTGTTTGGGGGGAGTTGAGTGGGGTGGGGTGGCAGTCATCTCTTTGTCCCCCCTCTAGATCTGCATTGTTTGGGGTGGTGTGTTAGTATGATGATCGCTGTACCCTGTGTTGTTTCAAGTCTGTATGCTACTGTTGTGGATTTTCTTACCCTAGGGATGCAGTTAATATTTTTGTACTGCTGGCTTTGTTTTTATGAATTCTTTAAATTTGCCTTGTTTGGGAATATTTTTATTTCTCCCTCACATTTGTTGGATAGATTTTTCTGGATATAACATTCTTGGTTGACAGGTTTTTCCTTTCAAAATTTGTTTTATGTTGCCCCATTGTCTTCTTCCCTGCATAGCGTGTGATGAGAGATTGGAGTTCATCCTTATCACTTCACCTTTATAAGTGGCCTTATTTATTTATGTTCTTGCTTCTCCAGCTTCTCTCAAAATACTCTCCTTTCCCTGACATTAGCTATTTTGACTACTCTATGGTCCCCCCCCACACACACAGGGTCTAGCCTATTAGGAGTTCTTTTTCCTTCCTGGACAGTAATGCTGTCCTCTCTTATGATATTGGGAATTTTTTCTTCATCAATTCTTTTACTATTTTGTCCGCAGATTGGTTTGTTTCTTCCTGTTCGGGATTACAGTGAGATGTAGGTTGTTTCTCGTCATGGTGTCCCACATCATCCTCAGGCTTTCTTAGGATTCGTTCCCATTTTTGTTTGATTGTTTCTCTCATGGGCTGGAGTCTACATGTCTGTGTTCAAGTTCCCTGATTGATTTCCCCCTTCTCCCCCCTCCCCCCATCCAATTGCTTTATTGTGCAATAAAATCTCTGTCATCTTATTGTTTAGCTTCTGGGTTTATTTAGGATGTGAGGTTTTAGTCTCTCAATTTCTTCCTTTATTTTCAGGATGAGCCCCAGAACTCTTTAATGGTCCTAAACAGCATTCTCCTGTATTTGTATTCGCTTCTTAGTCATTCCAAGTATTATTTTTATCTGTATTTCATTGAGTTGGGTGATCTTCAATTATTATGTTTTCTTTTACTTATTTATTTATTTTTTTGTAGTTACTGCTGTTGACTGCTGTTTGGGAGGCATGGTGCTCTGGTTTTAAGTGATGTGTAGGCTTCTGGGTTGTGTAGGGTCAGTGGTTTTTGGTTACAGGAGAATGGTCTAGCAGGGCTGGAAACTGTATTGTGTGGAGATGCTAGTCATAAGCAGAAAATGGGTTATTTTCATTGTATTTCTAAATTTTGGTAATTTATTACAAGCCTTAAAGTCTAAATGTGTCTGCCACTTTCTTTATGAGTTCAGTGTCTGGGGAGTGAAATTTCTTGTATGAGCCCCTAATAAAATGATTTTTTTTAAAGTAAAGAAATAAATTCTGCATTTAAAAAAAAACTTTCTTTGATAGGAGAGCTTACACTTGGGTGTGAAAACTACCAAAAATTACCAGTTGACATTATTAGAATGAATAATTATCTATTAAGATGCCAGTCATGAAAACAGCCCTCTTGCTAGGGGTACAAGCAATGGGAAGGAGACTTTCGGATATCACAAGGGTGGCCAGAGTCAATTGAGATGAGAAGCAAAGCAGAGATGCTTTCTTTTGTAAAATTTCACTTGTATAACCCACTACTCACTGCTATAGAATGAATTCCAACTCACAGGGTTTCTAAGGCAGTCAGTCTTTATGGGAACTTCCTGTTTCTCCCACGGAATTGCTGGTGGACTTGAACCCACTGACCTTTCCTTTCCCACTCTCATCCACTCAACATGGGGACTTCTCTTCACCTGTGTAGGATGCCATCACAGCCACAACAATCGACTCAAGCATAACAACGATCACAAAGATGGCCCAGGAGCAGGCAATATGTCATCTGTTATACTTAAGACATCACCATGTATCAAGCTGATTTTATGGTAACTAACAAGAGAACTCTTTAACAAGAAAACAAAAACAAAAAACACCATTCTGCCAGCTACTTTAGGGTAACCAGGTTTCTTTCACAGACAAAAAAATGACTGCTGAGTTCTCGAATCTTTTTGAATTTCTTTCTTCCTTCTTCATAGTAAACATTGATAGAATATTTTTTTTGCTTTAATCATAACATGATATGGCGAAGGGTTGAATATATGTTTTCCAGAGTCACAATTAATCCACAACACCATTGGGACAGCTTTCCTTTGAACTAATTATCTCTAGAGTGTATAGGGTTATAATGATCTGGGCTTGACTGGCACGATCTACTAGTCAACCACCACTCCAGGTGAAAATAGATTTCCTTACACAGAAAACAATTACAATTTTAATGATTGTACCAATGCATTAATACTGATATGAGAAAATATACAAATTGACTATGGTACCATCTCTAAAGATTAGTCCAACACCAGTGTATTGTGCAGAGCAAACAGTTGGGGAATGTTAGTTCTGTCTCATCTACATGAGTATAAGATTTTTGGAGTTATATGGTATCTCTAGTATTATGTTTCATGCTATAATGCCCTGGTTTTCAGAGTTAATCCTGTGTTAATGATTTGCTAGTCAATTCAGACTCCAAAATACCTTAATTCCCAAATCAAATCTAATCTTAAACATATGGCCTGCTTCTGAACATTATAAAAGAAAGAGTTTATGATCATAGCCTTATATTTTTGGAACATGCTCTGGCGGCCATTAAAATCAGAATAATTTCTGGACCTCTTTTGTGCAGCTGCTTCTGAAGAATTGATTGGAGGTAATAAAACACCCTTGTACATCTTTGTTTTATTTATGTTTGATTGCCTTATTAAAATTAAGAATGCGAATTTTATTCTCTTCATGATCAGTGACAATGTAGTGCTTCACCAATGGTTATAAAAAAAAAAGAAAATGCTGATTTTATATAGGAGCCAACCCTGTTGGCCATATGACTCCCCTAGGTACATACAGAGTTTACATAAACGCATGCATGCTCTAGGGACAATGCTGCTTATAGCAGACGAAGAGCTCCTTTGGGTCATAGTTCGAAGTCTGGGAATCTACAGCTGAATGAATATGATTATACTGATAGGACAAGACTCTATTGGTGGCATTTGATTTGCTCTCATACTTTAACTGTTCAGAACACTGCTTTTTAAATATTTAAAATGATTAATTACTTATATACTTTATGTATTTATATTTTTACACAAAATAAAAATAAATATAAAATGTAGAAATATATTTATAAATATGTCTGTATATGGAGAAACAATATGTACATTGTACATCTATTTATGGACGCACACTCTCATTCATCATATGTATCGATTCTTTTGCAGTCTTCCTGATTCATTGTCCAGAATTGACATGGATATGTTGTTGTTACTACTTTGAGTGGTGCTATCCGGTGGGTTCTGACTCATAGAGATCCTATAAACAATGAGGGAAACTGTACAAAACGGCACCATCCTCATGCTCGTTGGAAGGTTTAAGGTCATTGTTACAGCCACTGAGTCGATCTGTCTTGCTGAGGGCCTTCCCTTTTTTCACTGCCCTTCTGCTTTACCAAAGATGTTCTTCTTCAGGGAATGATCTCTCCCGACAGGATATCTGAAGTATGTGAGATGAAGTCTTGCCATCCTTGCTTCTAAGGAGAGTTCTGGCTGTACTTTGTCCAAGACAGATTTGTTTGTTCTTTTGGGAGTCCATGGTAGTCCCAATAGTCTTCCCCAGCACCATAATTCAAATGCATCATTTTTTTGTCTTCCTTATTTAATATCCAATTTTCATATATGAGGCAATTAAAAATATCATTACTTGGATAAGGTACACCTTAATTACCAAAGTAACCTCTCTGTTTTTCAGAACTTTAATGAGGCTTTTTGGAGAAGATTTACCCAGTGAAATGTGATCTCTTGACTGCTGCTTCCATGAGCAGTGATTATGGATCTAAGCAAGCAGGATAGTACCGTCTGCATATTTCTGATATGTTCTTTTTCAGAGTTCAGCTTCCCAGATTACTTTTGCTCAGTATGCAGACTGAATAAGTATGGTGAAAGGCTATACCTTAATGCATACCTTTCCTGATTTTAGACCAGAAATAACTGATTTAACTGCCTCTTTATCTATAAACAGAATCCACATGGACAAATTGAAGGGTTCTGAAATTCTTTATAATGTGATCTATAGTTATGATCCACATAGTTGAATACTTTTGCATAGTCACTAAAATAAAAGTAAACATGCTTTGGTAATTTTGGCTTTCAGTCAATATCTATCTGGCATCAGCAATATTATCTCTCATTCCATGTCCTTTAACTTTTAGTAGCTACGTGTCAATAAAATGCTACAGGTGTTTTTGGATTATCTTTAATAACATTTTACTTGCATATGACATTAATGATATTGTTTGATAATTTCTGCTTTCTATTGGGTATCCCTTTTTTGGAAATGGCACAAATATGAATCTCTTCCAGTCAGTTGGCCAGGTAGCTTTCTTCTAAGTTTATTGACATAGATTAATATGTACTTCAGTGGTACATCAGTTTGTCTAAACATTTCAATTGATATCCCATTAGTTCCTGGAGCATGGATTTCACCAATGCCTTGAGTTCAGCTCAAACTTCTATCACTCTTCTGTCAGCTTCTCAGGCTTTGTTGGCTTGTAAATTTCTGGGATGCTGAAAGCTATGCCATTTGTATTCCAAATATAAGTAGGATTAGCGATGATGAACGGGCTTCAAGAGCCTCTTGACTAAGAACAAACTGGGAAGGAGTGGGCTTATATCCACTGTCAATTCATCATTGAAAACTAAAAATAGCAGCAGAATATTACGCTCAGTGAAATAAGTCACACAAAGAAAAATATGTTATAAATAGATAGTGTATAGAGATCAAGTTTGTTAGTCATTAGTATTGTTTGGAAGGAGAGTTAAAGAGAGGACTTTGAATAGTGGACTTCTGTTAAGGGTGATGGATACAATGGAAACGAATAGTGATGGTTGTACAGTTTTATGAACATAATTAATAGTTCTTCTCTTTAAAAAAAATTGGGTGCTGGAATTCTCATTTGATGCCCAAATAAAAACCTCCAACTCTGACTTCTCTTTAGCCCACAGCTCCAGTTCTTCCAAACATAGATATTTTTATGTGTTTGTTTATATGACTATGACCCTGAGTCTCTATTGGGCACACAAAGATAGCTAATGTCCTATGACTATGAAGATTACCCCATTGATGAATGATACTGCTGTGTAGATCTTACCACTAGGTGTTCTAACTTAATTGATCTGTGAGTGTGGCATAGAAAGAAAATTGCTTGTTCTTTCCCAGGCGATGCTATTGTACAGTGTGAGTTGAGGATGATCACCAATCTCCTTTATCTAAAACATATTGGATTACATAATTAAAACCAAGCTCCTGAACAGAAGGAGAATCACTGAAGACCTGAATGCCTTCTCTCTGGTGTGCTGCCATGAAGCCAACATTTTAGTTATACTGAATTATAGCTAACCCCTGCCTCCTGCTTACCTGTGATTTCCCAAGCCACTCCATCCTACAGAAGAGCCTAATTTTAACCAACAATATTTGATGGAAGTTGTTTAAATCCCTCCTTTATTCAACATTAAGAGATTTCAAGCTGCATATAAATCTTGCCATCTCCATCTGAGTCTCTCAGGTAGTGTCCCATATGTCTTAACAATAATATTCTCTCTTGGTTGTGGTTTTTTCAGCAAGCCAGGAACTATGTCTTTTTCACAGAAATATTGTCAGCACTTCTTGAGAGCTCTGGTTCTAATCATTGAATGAATGAATGAATGAATGAATACCACATGCTTATAAACATAATGTTGGTTAGTACACCATCAAGTGTCCACTTTACAGTTTCATAGATGTTCTGGTCCTTCATACTGACTCATTAAATATTGAATATGTATGTTTGATGTGGGCCTGTTGTGTGTGTCTGTGTGTACTTCTTCTGTGTGTTATGTGCATGTGCATGTGGTGTGTATATACCAGGGTAGTGAACCTGTCCATCTTCCCTGAAGAAGTCTTTCTTACACATGAACTCCCATTAGTCAGCTCCCATCTGTGTTCTGCACAAGCTTCGCGCCATGGGGCCAGTGAAGTGTGTCCATGTTCAATCTGAAGATTGAATATTAATTGCGTGCACTATGCTATGGTAGTTTCGTCTAGCACAGAGGTTAAAACTTTCTCAGTAGGGGTTACTTTATTATAAAATGACACGCTAAAATAATAATTTCCTGTTGTGACATAAAGTCTACAACTTCCAGCTTGCAGGATGCATTATTTCAAATCTGGTCCTCTTCCATCCCTCCACTTGTCTGTCAGTTTGTCAGCCTGCGGTGGCTTGTGTGTGGCTGTGATGCTGGTAGCTGTGTCACTGATATTTCAAATGCTGGCAGGGTCAGTCCAAATGAGCACGTTGCGGCAGAGCTTTCAGACTAAGAACAGAGTACGAAGAAGGATTCAACTGCCAAGTGTGGAGAAAGTGGCCAGTGAAAACTTTATGTGTAGCTTGGAAACATTGTCAGATACTGAAGGCCTAAAGAACAGACGCAGAGCATGGTCAGAAATAATCCTAGAAGATGCAACCCTTGGGTGAAGGGGACTCAAAATGTGACTGAGGGGGGCTTCTTTCTCAAAGTAGGGTCAACCCTGGTGATGTGAGTGAAGACAATCTTGTGGAAATGGAGCCTATGGATCTTGATTTCCTGATTGGCACAACGTAAGTTAAAATAGCTGCAAAAATTTACTAATAATCAGAACTGAGAATGTATAAATTAAGAGTCCAGGACTATTGGAACTCATAAAAATGAAATGGAACACATAAAGATCAATACCCTAGCTGTTAGTGAGCTGAAATGGACTAGTATTGGAAATTTTGAATTTTTAAAAATTACATGATTTTTTAAACTGCTGAGCATGACACAATCAAGAGGAATGGCTTTACATTAATTATGTAAAAGGACATTTCAATATAGATCTTACAATGCAATGCTGTCTGCGATAGGATTTTATTTATCCACCTTCAAGGAAATCTGATCAATAAAACTATTATTCAAATTTACATACCAACCACCAAAGCTAGTAAGAAACTGAAGAATTTACCAATGACTTCAGTCATAAATTTATAAAACATGCAATCAACATGCATTGATACTTAATGGAAATTGGAATGCCAAAGGTACAAACAGGAAAGAACAGAAGTCTGAAATATGGTTTTGGTGATAGAATGAAGCTGTAGCTTGCATGATGGAATTTTGTAAGACCATTGACTTGTTCATAGAAAGTATCATTTTATAACAGTGCAAAAGGTAACTATACACATGGACTTCTCAGAAGTCCATGGAAATTAAATTGACTGTATCTGTGGGAAGAGATCCCAGATAAGCAAAACATCAGTAACTAAAACCAGACCAGGAATTGGCTATGGGACAGAACATCACTGCTCATATGTAAGTCATATGAAGAAAATAGTACAAGTCCATGAGAGCCAAAATATGACCATAAGTCTACCCAACTGAACTTTGCAACTATTTTAAGAACAGATTTGATGCACTGCACACTAATAACAGAAGCCCTGATGAGCTGTGGTTGGCTATCAAGAACAGCATTCATGATGAAAGCAAAAGGTCATTTTAAAAGGCAAGCAAGAAAGAAAAGATAAAAATACATGTCAGAAGAGACTCTGAAACTTGCTCTTATTATAGAGTAGCTCATATAAACGGGGGAAATGAAGTCAAAGAGACGAATAGAAAAATGTTAAGGTTGGCTAGAGCAGACGAAGTAAAATATTGCAATAAAATATGCACAACCTTAGAGTTAGAAAAAAAGAACATGATCAGCATATTTTCACTGAAAGACCACAAGAAAAATTCAAACTTTGAGGAACAATATTGAAAGATTCTTTGGGCAAAATATTGAGTGATGCAGGAAACATCAAGAGAAGATGGAAAGAGTACACAGAGTCACTGTACCAAATAGAACTAATCATTATTCCACCAATTCAAGAGGTAGTATAAGAATCAATGGTGCTGAAGGAAGAAACTCAAACTTCGCTGAAACATTAGCCAAAACCACAGCTCCAGGAATTGATTGAAGATCAATTTATATGTTTCAGCAAGCTTATGAAACATGGGGAGTACATACTTGTATATACTAGGGAATTTGGAAGACAGCTACTTGGACAACTGTTTAAAGGGGGATTCATATTTGTGCCCATTCCAAAGAAAGGTGTCCTAATAAAATGATAAAATTTTAGAACAATATCATTGATATCACAGGCAAGTAAAAATTTTCAGAAGCTATCCAACAGTGGTTGCAGCAGCTCGCTGATAGGGAGCTGCCAGAGGGTGAGGCTGGATTCAGAAGAGGACTTGGAACAAGAGATATCATTGCTGATATCACATGGATCTTGGCTGAAAGCAGACCATGCCGGAAAGATGTTTACTTGTCTTCCATTGATTATGCAGAAGTATTCAACTCTGTGTATCATAATGAATTATTGATAGCTTTGAGAAGAACAGCAATTCCAGAACACTTCAATGTTCTCATGTGGAATTGTACATGGATCAAGAAGCCTTTGTGGGCTCTGTGGCTCAATGGGTAGCGCATTGAATTTCTAGTGAATAAAAGAAACCTTTTGTAAACAGAACACGGTTTAAAATCAGGAAAGCTGTGTGTCCATGTTATATCCCCTCATTATACTTAATCAACCTGTATGCTGAGCAAATAATCAGGGAAGTTGGACTATCAGAAGAAGAATGTTACATCTGGATGGGAGGAAGACTTATTGGTAACCCGAGATATACAGCTGACACAATCTTGCTTGCTGAAAGGGAGGAGGACTTGAAGCACTTGCAGATGAAGATCAAAGTTTGTGTCCTTCACTATGGATTACAATTCCAAACTGAACCAATAGGTAACAACAAGATCAATGGAGAAAATAGTGAGGTTGTCAAAGACGTCTCGCTTGGAGTCAAAATCAATGTTCATAGAAGCAGCAGTCGAGAGATCAAAAGACATGTTGCTTTGTGTCCATCTGCTAAGCAAGACCTCTTCGGCGTATTGACAAACAAGGATGTTACTTTGAGAACTAAAGTGTGCCTGAAGCAATGTCACATTTGGTGTTTAAAATTACCCCACATGCACGTGAAAGTGGGATATTGAATAAGGAAGAAAGACCAAAGGAGAATTGATGTGTTTGAATTGTTGTGCTGTGAGGAATATTGAAAGTGCCATGAATTTTTAAAAGGACAAACAAATTTTGTTTTTAGGAAGTACAGCCAGAATTCTCTTTAGAGCCAAGGATGACAAGACTCTGTCTGACATTTTTTAGACGTGTTGTCAGGAAAGACCAGTCCCTGGAGAAGGACATCGTACTTGATAAAGTAGAAGGGCAATGAAAAAGAGGATGGCCCCAGATGAAATGAATTGACACAAGGTCTGCAACAGTGGGTTCAAGCACAGGAACACTTGTTTGGATGGCTCAAGGTCGGGCAGTGTTTTATTCTGTTGTGCATACAGGGTTACTGTGGGCCAGAACTCACTGGATGGCCCTACTAGCAACAACATCACCTCTTTCATCTTGGTTGCCACCTTCCTTCTCATTCTGAAGCACACACCTTAAATATTATTCTTTCTAAAATATAATGCAAAGAATACCTTGGCTCTTATTACATGCTACATTAATGAATCACTTAGTGAATGGATGTTTGGAGATGTTATCTTTGGACGTTTACATTTCCACTATGATTCTGTGACATATTTCAGAAATGAGTTATTGAACTTGCTGTTTAGCATGCATGAACCTTTAAAGATTCACTTGGAAGAGGGTGAATTAAATCTGTTTATAAAGTTTTAAGTTTCTGTGAGTCTTTAGTCTAAGAGACTGCTGACCATTATAACATCCTGCAACTACAAGTGATCAAGTCTTGACAATACAGTGGGTTAAACACTGGGCTGCTGACTTCAAGAATGATGGTTAAAATTCTCTAGCTGCTTCACTGGAGAAAGATGAAGTGGTTTGCTTCTATAAAAATTTAGTTTCAGAAGTCCTATAAGGCAGTTCTATTCTTTTTTATAGGGTCACTATAAATCGTAATCAGTTCAATGACAGTGGGCTTTTACCTATGGCTCTTTTACAACTGAAATCTGGCTCATGCTCCCAAAAGATTAGTATTTTAATTCAATGTAATTAAACTTTATACATAGACTTATTGTGATAGTGAGTTTTAGTGTCAACTTGGCTGGGCCAAGATTTTAATTGGTTTGGTAGTAAAGACTTAGTTCTGAGATGTACATATAGATATATAGATAGAGTTTTGTTCCTCTGGAGAACATAGCCTAACACAGCTCTCTCTCTCTCTCTCTGTCTCTCTCTCTCTCCCTCTCTCTCTTTCCCTCTCTCTCTCTCTCCCTCTTTCTCACATCCAGTCTAAGGCAGTGATACTATATCCAGTTGCTGGAAATTTTAAAGTACATTAAAATATCTTGCATATGCAACTGCAAAATTTTTATAAAGCTTAATATGGATTTATTATTCATAATGAAAATGTGTGTGTAACAGAAATATGGAGCCTTGGTGGCATAGTGGTTATGAGTTGGGCTGCAATCCATAAGGTCAGTAGTTCGAAATCACTAGCCAGCTCCACAGGAGAGAGACAGGGCTTTCTGCTCTTCTAAAGAGTTACAGTCTGGGAGACTAAAAGGGGCAGTTCTACCTTATCCTATAGTGTTTCCAAGCCAGCATCGACTCAATGGCAGTGAATTTAAGAGTTTTATTGAAAGGAAGCATGATGCTGAAAGTGAGAAAGACAAGATTTCCAAGACGATGAAAAAAAAAAGAATGCAAAACTGTCAAATATCTCAGAAATGTTGAATAATATTCTTTGTGTTGATAGTGTGTTGAAATGTTAATTCAAATGACTTCACAAAGTTTGTGGAAAATGGAATTGAAAGATAATGGAATTTCTCTGTGGCCTTTTTGAAGCTCCTTTGTGCTTTGGGGTATATTGAAGTTACCTATGTGAGAAGTTCGTCTCACCTGATTCTTTTTCGTAATATAGTTACTAGAAAACTTGATATACCTTTATGCTTTGCAGAGTATGTCTATTGGTGCAGCTATAGGACTTGCACGAAGCAGCTTAGTGAGGCCCTGGGAGGATTTAAGGAATGGCTTAATCCCATTTACAGCATTTTCCGTTAAAATTCACTCTGAATCAAAGCACTGAATTCCTAGTTAAAATTTTATACTAGATTAAAGTTTTCTTAGAAAACTTAGAGACACAGTATTACTCTGCTTTTTGTTGGCTTGTTGAGTGAAAACCAGTGCAGCGGTACTACAGAACATCTGCAAATAAGTATGACATCATGTTCTCAAAGTCATCAGCACAGAGGAAACATTTACAAAGAGCCCAACATGCAGGGAGACGTCATCTTTCTTTTCTTTTTCTTTTTTTTGTCTTTCCTTAGAACAATGTCATTATTAAATATTTACCTTTGTGAGATGAGTGAGTTTACTAAATATAATGTTCTCGAACTTTGTTCATGTCTTACAATGATTGAGTATTCATGATTTTGTCAATGATATGTAATATTCTGTAGTATGAGTATACCGCAGCTTGCTTTTTCATTCCTTTCTAACTGGGGGGGGGGGGGGTTTGGATGTTTCAGGTGTTTGCTATTGCTGAAATGGATGCAATAAACATAGGTGTGCCTATGTTTGTTTATGTTCTATCCTTGATTTCTTTAGGTTTGTATGCAGTAGAGATTGAGGAATCATAAGGTACTTGGATTTGCATTTGTTTAAAGAAGTGCCACGCTGATTTCCATAGTGGTTGTACAAGTCTATACAATTCCATGGTCCCATCAGCAATGAAAACCTCTCTTATTTCACCACATCCTTTCCAGAATTTGTGCATGGAGTGAGGTCAGGATTTTGCTTCATTTTTCTGCACGTAGATATCAAATATTTTACATCTCCACTTATTGAAGAGGGCATCGACTTCCCATTTGATATTTTTGGGGTCCTTATAAAAAATCAGTTGTCTATATGCTGATATTTTTATTTTGGGGTCTTCTGTTCTTTTCCATTGGCCTGAATATCTGTTGTTGTACCAGTACCACATGGTTTTGACCACTGTGGCCATATAATATGCGCTACAGTGAGGTAGAGCAAGTCCTCTCACTTTGTCCATCTTCTTGAGGAGTTCTGGGCTAGTTCTGTGCTTCTTCCCTCTCCATATGAAGTTGGTAATCAGCTTTTCCAATTCTTTGAAGGAGAAAGATGGTATTCGTATTGGGATAGCGTTAAACTTACATAGTGCTTTGGGCAGAACTGACATTTTTACTATATTGTGTTTTCCAATCCATGAGCATGAGATATTCTTCCATTTGTTGAGGTCACTTTTGGTTTCTTGTAATAGGCTCTCTAGTTTTCCTCATACAAATCTTTTGATTTTTAGCTATATCCCTAGATGTTTCCATTTGTGCTTTGCTATTATAGAGTACTACCTTTTTAATAGCCTCTTCTGTGATCTTGTCTGATGTGTATAGCAGTACAATAGACTCTTGTTTGTTAATCTTGTATCCTACCACTCTACCATATTCCTCTATGGATTCCAACACTCGACTTGTGGAGTTTGAGGGATTTTCCATATATAAAATCATATCATTTATGGATAATGATAGTTTTGTTTCTGCATTTTCTTTGTCTTCTGTTGTTAGATAGGACCTCCAGTATGATTTGAAATAGGAATGGGAACAAGGAGCATCCTTGTCTGCCCCCATTTTTCAGTGGAATTGTTTTTGTGTTTTCTCCATTGATTACCACGTTGGCTGTTAATTTTAATTTATAACATATAATATTGAGGAATTTTCCTTCCATTCCTATCTTCTTGAATGTCGTAAGCAAGAATGGGTGTTGGTTATTGTCTAATGCTTTTTCTGCATCTATCAATACAATCATGTGGTTCTTATAATTTTTTAACATCAATGTGGCAAATAGTATTAACGGTCTTTCTTATGTTGAACCATCCCTGCATCCCTGGTATGAATCTCACTTGTTCATGGTGAAGTATTTGTTTTATATAGTTTTGTATTCCATTGGCCAAGATTTTGTTAAGGATTTTTGCATTGATGTTCATTTGGGATATTGGTTTATAGTTCTCAATTCTTGTGGAATCCTTGCCCGCGTTAGGTATCAGAGTTATACTAGCTTCATAGAAAGGGTTTATGAGTGTCCCATCATTTTCTATGTTCTGGAAGAGTTGTGTAGGGTTGATTTCAGTTCTTCCTTGAATGCTTGGTAGAATTCTCCTGTGAAGCCATCTGGTTCAGGGGATTTTTAAAATGGAAATCCCTTGATAAGCTTGTTTATTTCTTCTATTGCTATGGTTCTGTTGAGGTTCTTGACATCCATCTGGGATAGTCTAGGACAGGTGTCCTCAAGCTATGACCTGCGGGCCACATGCAGCCCACCCAGGACATTTATCTGGCCTGCCGGGTGTTTATGCCCAATTTGTTTTTTTTTTACTTCAAAATATGTTCATTGTGCATAGGAATTTGTTCATAGATTTTTAAAAACTATATTCTGGCTCTCCAACGTGTCTGAGGGACAGTGAACTGGCCCCTTGTTTAAAAAGTTTGAGGGGAGCAGAGGGAAGATGGCCGACCAGGTGAGCTGCATACTCAGAGAACTCTTTTGAACAAGGCGGGTTTGTTGTACAGATAGTCAAGTGGAAGGAGTCTGGTGAGTGAATTATACCCCTGGGACAGCACCCCATCCCCACCCCATGCATTTTTTCCTGAGCTGGGGCCTCAGTGACCCAGAATCTAATTCTTGGGACATCTCTGGTCATCAGGCCACTGCCACCTTGGCTGTGACCAGCTATAGCCCCACTCCATGCCCAGACAGGCTCCCCCATGCCCAGAGTCGCTTGGCTGTTCTGCCAAGACGTGCACTGGTGGTTGGACCCCCTATAGCTGCCCACTCATAGGACCCCACTAGGAGAGAAGTTTCCCTTTCCCTCAGTTCCCCTCTCCCCTTGGGTCAGCGATCTGTCCTCGGGTCCAGGTCCCTCCCTCCATTCACCCAAAGACTGGGTCACTGACCTGCAATTTGCCAGTAACTGTCTGGGCGACCTCCACGGGGGACGATCCACCACATCGCTGCCTGGGAACTCTCCACAGGAACCCTGTTTGCCTGTCAGGCCGCCCTGTCACATTAGCTCTCACTCCACTCCCGGCCTGGGAAGCTGCGCTGTGTACTTTCCGCAGGCGCAAGCCAAGGCCGGAGCCCAGGCCGCTTCTACCCACTACACTGCATTTCCTTCAGGATGGCCTGTGTCACTGCGGAGCCCTGTTTCCGCATCCGGGAGCGCTAAACCTGCGTGCTGCGGTGCATGCCTTTCAGTGCCGAGAGCAGGCACCAAGCTCCGACACTGTGCCGTTCTCAGCACCGGCCAGAACAGTGAGCACTCCAGCCTACTGGGAGGGCAAGCGACATGGATTTGGGTTCCTGCCGGAGGCAGCTTTGTCTGCTCACAAGCACCGCAGGGTTTTGAGTGCCGGCAGCTGCAAGCACCGAGCCTGCCACTGCTGCACGTCCCTCTCGATGCGGAGGGCAGGTGGCATTGCCCTCTATTTCCCGCCAGAGCCGCCGTGGTCAGTCCGGCTTGATAATGTCGCTGTGTTGCCGGCGCCACTCAAAAGGGTCCGCGGCTCAAGGGACAAGTATCCTGCCTGCTAGGACGTGGCTTTGCGATTCCCACAAGAGCCATCTCTGTCCACTCCGGCTGGCTCTCACTACTTCGGTGCCATGCGGGGTCCCCAGCACCAGTTTCTAAGCCCTTTCCAGCGCCACAGGAGGCGGGAGCTGCGTCCAGCGTCTCCCTCAGCACCCTGTGCAGCCCCAGCATTTTCTGGCTGATGCAGGAGGCTCCCTGCTGTGGTGCATCTCCAGCCGGTGTAGCCTCTGCCAAAAGCTTAACTCTACAGGCCTGCGGGGACCTGGGAGTGTATGCTGATTTGAGAGCATCCATTTCCCTCACATAGCCTGGCTCCGGAGCCCCAGATCAACACCATGTCCTGTGGCAGTGAGTTCTTGCCCACCTCTGCCTTCTATCAGGCATCGCTAGAACCTGGAGGAAAAAGTCCGGGGAAATTTACATATATATTTATTTCTCATGCTGGTTTTTCTTTCTTCCTTTTTTTCTTTTACTGTCTGTGTCTCCCATTCTCTATTTTTTCTTTCTTCTTTCTTACTCATTTTCAGTATCACTATTACTTCTTATCTGCCCCTTTTATAGATTTTCTTTCTCCTGTTTCACTATTATTACTACTTATTTTCTCTCTTCTTTCATAGCTTCTACTTCTTTCTCTCTATGCATTTTTTCTTTTTCTCCCCAAATTGGAAAAAATTTTTAATTTTTAAAAATTAAAAAACAAAGGGCTACCAAGGGTGTCCTAACAGATGAGGTCAAGGCAGCCTCATAGTGCTCACTGGGGTTCTAGCCTTCACTCTAGTCACTGAAACATCTCATAATTGCTAGCCACTAAGCCATAAGGGAACTGCCTACACAGTAGTCTGACCCATCCCTATAGTAGGTTATAGCTAGCTACCTGAAAGCATCCTTAATAGTAACACTGATAAGGACCCCCTGGTCTCACAGAAACGTGGGGCCTATGAAAGGATCGACGAAAAATCAAGAGACCACATGACTCCCAACAACAACAACAAAAAAAAAACAAACCAGAGAGACAAAACACAGTAGCAGATATAACGTCTCTCTTAGAAGAATCAGATACAAATCCACCACAGAAGGAAATCTTCAGAAGTCTGCTCACAGTATTCCAAAAGCTGAGGGAAGCAACCCAAAATGAGGATGCAATTATAAAGGAGATGAAGTCGACAATAGAGGGAATGAAGTTCAGTATAGTGGGGATGAAGTCCACCCACCAAAGGGAACTACAGGAGTGAACAGAGGAGGTAGCAGAAGCCACACACAAGGTCACAGAATTTATGATTAGGCTTGAGGATGCAGAGAATCCTATCAGTGATCCAGAGGACACTCAAACAGACCTAAGCAAGTGGGAAAGACAGTCAGATTGTAAAATTAAAGAATCAGAAGATAACCTGAGATCAATGACAGAGGCTATGAAGAGGAATACTATTCAAACAATTGGTTTACCAGAGCACAACACAACACACAAGTCGTCAGTCAAGATAGCAAAGGAATATCTCGAAGAAAACGTTCCCAACCTAACAAGTGTAAACCAGGTGCTTGTACAGGAAGCAGAAAGGACACCAGCTAAACTAGACCCCAAGAAGAAGACACCAAGACATATAATAGTAAAAATATCTAACTTTGAGGAAAAAGAGGATATTTTAAGATCAGCTAGAGAAAGGAAACCAGTGACATACAAAGGAATGAAGATTAACATAGCTCAGACCTATCAGCATATACCATGAATCTCAGACCTATCAGCAGCTCAGACCTATCAACAGTTACCATGAAACGGAGGAGACAGTGGAGAAATATCTCCCAAAAAACTGAAAGAGAAAAACGCCTCCCGCAGAATCCTTTACCCTGCCAAGTTATCCATTAAGATAGAGGGTGAGATAAGGGTCTTTCAGGACAAGAAATGACTCAAAGAATAGCCTGGAAGACACCCAACCCTGCGGAAGATACTGACTGACTCACTATGGCCAGAGGATCAACCTCAACCAAGAATAAACAGGAGACCACCATATATCCCATCTCCATGTAGAAGCTAACATGCCAGCAACAATTACCAGGACAACACAGTCTCAGAGGTAAAAGAAGGCAAGATAGAAACACTCCACAAAAACACAGCACACTGATATGAAGGGAGATAGGTAAACACCCAAAGCACAAGACAGGGTATGACAAATAGGAATCCACAGTGATAACTCTGAATACCAATGGACTAAATTCATTCATTAAAAAAGGCTGATGGACTGGTTCAGAAAACATAATCCATCAATCTGTTGTCTGCAAGAGACACATCTCAAGTGCACAGACAAAAATATGCTACAAATAAAAGGCTGGTGAAAAGTATACCAAGCAAATGGTAACTCAAAAAAAAACAAAACCAGAAAACCAAAGAGGAGTGTCTATCTTAATCTCTGACAAGGCGGACCTAAGGGTCCAGACAAGGAGAGACATTACATAATGCTCAAAGGCTCAGTAAATCAAGAAACAGTTAGCATATGGAATATTTATGCACCAAATAATGGTGCAGCGAATTTCGTCAAACAAACATTAAAAAGATGACAAAAGTAATCACCGACTCAACAATCATAGTAGGTCACTTTAGCACTCCTCTATCAGAGAAAAACTGATCATTGGGAAAGAAGCTCAGCAAAGAAACCACAGAGCTAAACAATGTTATTAGGCAAAAGGGCCTGATAGACATTTATAGACTTTCCATCCAAATGCAAAAAATTCACATTCTTCTCAAGTCCACATGGATCATTTTCAAGAATACGCTGGGACACAAGTCCAGCCTGAGTAAATTCAAACATGTAGATATTATCCAGACATCTTTCTCAGATCACCATGCCAGAAACCTGGAGATTAATAAAAGGACATCCAGAAAATCAAGGGCAACCAATTGGAGAATGAACAATGATCTCCTGTGACATGAATGGTACAGTCCCAGATTAGAGAGGCTATTAGGAAGTTTCTAGAAACTAATTAGAATGAGAATAAAATGTATCAAAGCTTATGGGACACTGCGAAGGCAGTTATCAGAGGTAGCTTGATATCATTAAGTGCATATATGAAAAAAGAAGAGAGGCTTATGACAGATACATTCATACAAAACCTCCAACAACTAGAACAGAGTCAGCAGAACAACCCTTCCAATACCAAGAGAAAAGAAATAATAATCAGAGTTAAGTCAGTGGGAAGACAAGAGAACGATGCAAAAGATAAATGCAGCTAAAAGCTGGTTCTACAAAAGGATCAACATCTGGGAAAGTGGGACCAGACTTCAACCCAGTGTCGCAAGGTGTGAATGCAATATCCCGGCGTGGAGGAGGAAACCGGTGGAGAGGTCTGGGAGGCTGGCCCCAGCACCATAAATTAAGTGGATTCCTGCCCCTCCCCCCAAAAGAATTTGTTCCAAAGGACGACATTGACTCTGCAGCTATGGGAGATGGACATATTTGATCAGAGCACACGGGAGCAGATGAAGGGGCAGGAGGAGAGAGTGGAGCACAGCCTGGTCCACCAGGCCGTGATGATGATGTTCCTGAGTAGAGCAGCCAGTCCACAGAGAGAACAACATGGCTGGCCCTACTATGAGACATGATGCCCCTCAGTGACTAAGGGCGATACAGGGGACAGCACCGGAGACACAGTGTGGGAATTGCACCTGACCTGATCCCACCACACCGAGGCAAATCACTGGGGGAGTGCAGCGGAACAGCAAGGGAATGGAGTGGCAAGGTCCCCAGGGAATGCTGAAAGTGGACTTTGGGGCCAGGGCGTGGTGCCCCAACAGACTGGACTGGAAAACGCTCCTAAGGGCCAGCAAACGATCCCTGAACTAACTACAAGCTTTTCTCTTGTGAACTGTTTTGTTCTGTTCTTTGTCAGTGGTTTGTTTTGGTTGTTTTGCTGTCTGGTTGTATACTGTTGCTTTGTGTTCCTCTGTCTAGTTTTCGTGCATGTTAGTGACTCCACAGGTCTGTCTGAATAGGACAGGCTGGATGAACTATCTGGATGAAAAACAACGGGACCGACAGTTCCGGGGGGACTTGGGGTGGGGGGGTACGGGGGGTAAGGAAGTGGTGTTAACAAACCCAGGGACAAGGGAAAAACATGGGACCCCAAATGGTAGAGAAGGGGGAGTGGCAGGCCTGGTGGGAAATGATCAAGGGTAAGGTTGCTTAGAGAAGAGGTATACTCTAGCCCAGATGGCGATGAAGCATGGTAGTAGGGCAGGAGGAAGGTCAAGGGAGATGGAGGAAAGAGCTAGGAGTCAAAGGGCATTCATGGAGGTCTAGACAAAGACATGTACATGCAAATATATATAGGAGGTTGGGGAAATAGATCTTTGTGTCTATATTTATAGGTCAAGTATTAAGGTGGCGGAAGGACCTTGGGCCTCTACTCAAACACTCCCTCTATGCATGAATGCCTTCTTTTATTAAATTGGAACTCTATGATGCTCACTCTCCCGACACAACGGCTGGAGCCAAAATGGGTGAACAAGTAAATGTGGTGAAGAAAGCTGATGGTGCCCGGCTATCAAAAGAGATAGTGACTGGGGTCTTAAAGGCTTGAAGATAAACAAGCGGCCATCTAGCTCAGAAGCAACAAAGTCCACATGGAAGAACACACCAGCCTGTGTGATCGAGTGGTCCCAAAGGGATCAGTTACCAGGCATCAAAGAACAAAAAATCATATCATTGACTGCACACCTCCATGATAGGATCGCTGAAGACAAATGGGTGCACAAGCAAATGTGGTGAAGAAAGCTGATGGTGCCCGGCTATCAAAAGAGATAGTGTCTGGGGTCTTAAAGGCTTGAAGGTGAACAAGCGGCCATCTAGCTCAGAAGCAAATAAGCCCACATGGAAGAAGCACACCGGCCAGTGCGATCACGAGGTGCCCAAGGGACCAGATATAAGGCATCAAGCAAAAAAAAAAAAGATATAAGTGTGTGTATGTATGTGTATATATGTGTATATGTATATATGTATGTGTATATATATATTATATTAAATGAAGGGGGAAGTGCAGAGTGGAGACCCAAGGCCCAAGTGTCGGCCAATGGAGATCCCCTCATAGAGGGGTTTAGGAGAGGAGATGGGTTAATTAGGATGTGAGGTAGTACCGATGAAGAACACAGCTTTCCCCCAGATCCTGGATGCTTCCTCCCCCCAACTACCATGATCCGAATTCTACCTTGCAGGGCTGGATAGGACAGAGGCTGTACACTGGTACATATGAGGGATGGAGGTACAGGGAATCCAGGGTGGATGATACCTTCAGGACCAAGGGTGTGAGGGACGATGCTGGGAGAGTGGAGGGTGAGTGGGTTGGAAAGGGGGAACTGATTACAAGGATCCACATGTGACCTCTTCCCTGGGAGAGGGACAGCAGAGAAGGGGGGAAGGGAGACCCCGGGTAGGGCAAGATATGACAAAATAACGAGGTATAAATTACCAAGGGCATATGAGGGAGGGGGGAAAGGGGAGGGAGGGGAAAAAAAAAAAGAGGACCTGATGCAAGGGGCTTAAGTGGAGAGCAAATCCCTTGAGAATGATTGGGGCAGGGAATGTATGGATGTGCTTTATACAATTGATGTATGTATATGTATGGATTGTGGTAAGAGTTGTTTGAGTCCCTAATAAAATGTAAAAAAAGAAAAGAGAAAAAAAAATGATTAGGGCAAAGACTGTACAGATGTGCTTTATACAATTGATGTATGTATATGTATGAACTGTGAAAAGAATTGTATCAGCCCCAATAAAATGTTAAAAAAAAACAAAACAAAAAAAACATTGAACTACAAAATCATAGAAATATTTATTAAACAAAAATATCAAACTAAAAAAAAAAAGGATCAACAAAATAGAGAGACCACTTAGCAAATCTTATCAAAGATTGAAAGGAGAAAACATCAGTAGTCAGGGATAAAGATGAAACAGGGCAATAACAAAAGACCCCAATGAGATTAAATGCATAATCACAAAATACTATGAAGTTCTGTATTCTAATGAATTCATAAACATTGAAGAAATAAATAAATATTCAGAAAAACAGTCTCTCCCTAGATAAGGTCAGACAGAAGTCAAGAACCTCAACAACCCCAAAGTGAAAGAAGATATAGAGAGCCTCATCAAGAACCTACCAACAAAAAAAGCCACCAGACCGGATGACTTCACAGTAGAATTCTACCAAGCATTCCGGGAAGAGTTGACATTGATCATCCACAAAGAATTCCATAGCATAGAAAAGGATGGCAAACTCTCAAACTCATTCTATGAAGCCAGCATAATTTTGATGTAGGGCAAAGACCCTGCAGGTATAGAGCACTACAAACTGATATCTCTAATGAACATAAATGCAAGAATCCTTAACAAAATATTGGCCAATAGGGTACAACAGTATATAAAACATATCATCCAGAACAATCAGGCATGCAGAGAGGGTTTAACATCCAAAAATCCATCAATATTATACACCACATCAAGAAGAAAAAGGATAAAAACAATATGATAATATCCATAGATGAAGAAAAAGCATTTGACAACATCCAACACCCATTCCTAATCAAGACACTAATGAATATAGGATTTGAAGGTACATTCCTTAAGCTGATACAAGCTATCTATGAAAGGTCAATGGCCAACATTATAGTTAATGGAGAAAAGACAAAAATAATCACACTGAAAAGGGGTACAATACAAGGATGCCACTGTCCCCACTTCTATTCAATATCGTTCTGGAAATTCTGGCTAAAAACATGAGACTGCAGAAGGACATCAAAGGGATCCAAATGGGAGAGGAGGGGGTAAAACTATTGCTATTTGCAGACGACATGATCCTGTACATTGAAAACTCCAAAAGCTCCACAACAGGAGTACTTACAGTGATAGAGGTATATTTAAGTCTGGCAGGATACAAGATCAATAAACAGAAGTTGGTAGGTTTTCTATAGACATTGGACAGGATCATGGAAGAGGGGATTAAGAAGGAAGTATCCTTCACAGTACCTAAGAACAAACTGAAATGCCTAGGATTATATTTAACAAAAAACTAAAGACCAATACAAAGAAAACTATAAGACCCTACTACAGGAAACCAAAGCAACCTCCACAAATGGAAGAACACCCCCTGTTTGTGGATTGGAAGGCTTAACATAGTTAAGATGACAATCTTACCTAATCTACTTTACAAGTTCAATGCTAGACCAATTCAAATACCATCATCCTTCTTCAAAGAATTGGAAAAACTGATCACCAGCTTCATATATAGAGAGAAGGAACTCAGAATTATCAGAGAACTCCTTAAATAGAAGGATAAAGTTGGAGAACTCACCTTACCTGATTTTAATACCTAGTACACAGCTACAGTGGTCAAAACAGCATGGTACTGGAACAATGACAGACACCCAGACCAGTGCAAAGAATAGAAAGCCCAGGAATAAAACCATCAGCATATAGACAACTGATCTTCCACAAGGGTCCCAGAACCATCAAGTGGGAAGCAGATGTCCTTTTTAACAAGTGGTGCTGGAAACAATGGACATCCACATGTAGAAAGATGAAACAAGACGTTTACCTCACCCCATGCACACGAATAAACTCAAGGTGGATCACAGACCTAGAAGTTAAACCCCAAACCATCAGGACCAAGGAGGGAATCAGGACAAATCTCAGAGCACTGGCCCAGGGAATTCATAGGCTCAGTGCAATAAGGAAGGGTACACACACAGGTGAACTGGAAATCAAGAAATGAAATTTAATAAGAATAAAGCACCTGTGCACCTCAAAAGACTTCACCAAGAGGGTGAGAAGACAACACACAGACTGGGAGAAGATTTATAGTAATGACGCATTGGACAAGGGGCTCATTACTACAATCTACTACACCATCATGACCTGTAAAATAGGAAAACAATTAACCCCCTAAGGAAGTGGCAAAAAGAACTGTAAAGAACTTTCACTAAGTAAGAGACCCATATGGTCAACACGCATATGAGAAAGTGTTCCCGGTCATTAGCCATAAGAGAAATGCAAATCAAAACAACCATGAGATACAACCTAACACCCCTGAGGCTAGCCTGAATCAGAGAGTAACAAGTGTTGCAGGGGTGTGGTGAAGTGGGAACCCTCCTCCACTGCTGGTGGTCATATAGATTCATACAGCCACTGAGGAAAGCAATCTAGAGATACTTTAAAAAAATTGATATACCTTATGACAGCCATCCCTCTACTAGGTATATACCCAGTGGAGGTAACAAATAAAACATGACCAGTCCTTTGTGCTCCAATGTTTATTGCGGGCTAATTCACAATCGCAAAGACTTGGAAACAGCTTAAGAGTGGATTAGTAAACTCTGTCACATACACACAATCGAGTACTATGCAGCACTGAAAAGCAAAGACAATCACATGAAACACATCACTTTGTGGGAAGAGCTGGAAGGAATCATGTTAAGCAAGATAAACCAATCTCAATAGATAGGTATAACATGAGACTCAGGATTTAAATACAATCAGAACATCAGGAATAGAAGAATAGACACTTATCTTGCAATAAACGGGTGGAAGCATAGATAGTTGGGGGTAGGGCAGACCACATCCAGGAGGTACATGAGAGTCCAACATAAAGAAGGGAATGGAGACAGGATGAGGAAGAACAGGGGTGGGGGAAAACTGAGTTGATGACACAGGGGGAAGAGGGCACTAATCCTCCTAGGTGGAGAGTATTGGTTATGTTCCAACAGAAGTGGAAATGTGCATACAGACCCCACCGTGACACACCAAACCAGTAGGGAAATGAGACGCATGGAGGAATCCACAAAAAGACTGGACCATACGCCTAGCCCCAACCAGAATCAGCTGACCCCACCAGGGAAGGGAGTGCCATAGAAAATGAAAATAGATAGTCTGGTGAGGGAAAGGAACTGAGCTACCATACCCAGTAGGAAGTTGAAGCAAATGAAGGGGGAGGAAGGGAGTGGAGCACACCAGGGCCCACCAAGCTCAGAGGACGATAGCCTGGCTCAGAGAGGCCAATGCACAGAGGGGACCATATGGGGGGGCCCACTGCAAGATGCAACATCCTGAACAGACCCATGGCCCTACACAGACCAGCACCGGAGATTCAGTGTGGGATATGAGACAAAGCTGACCCCACTACACTGAGGCAAAACACTGGGGCATGCAATATAGTGGCGGGGCAAGCAGAGCAAGGGAATATCAAGGATGGACTCTGGGACCAGGGCATGGCATGCCATCAGACTTGTCCAGAAACCACCCCTTAAAGTCAACAAACGAACAGGTGTTTCTTTCTTTTTTAAATTTTTTATTTTTTCTCTTCTAGATTTTTTTATGTCAGTAGCTTTCTTTGTTAGCTTGTCAGTGTTGCTGCCATTGTCACCATGTTCTTATGTGCCACTTTGTTTGGTGCTGTCCAGGTCGCCTACAATTTTATGTGCATATTATTATCTCTGTAGGTCTATCTAGATGAGATAGGCTGGATAAACAATGTGGAGAAGAAAACAACGGGACCAAGGAGGGGGAAGGGAGGAGGTACTGGCCAACCCAGGGACAAGGGAACAATGAGTGGTTCAAAACCAGTGGCAGGGAGGGTATGGGAGGACAGGTAGGGAGTGACCAAGGGCAATGCAACCAAGAGGAATTACTGAAACTAGAATGAAGGCTGAACATGGCAGTGGGACAGGAGGAAAGCATAAGGAAATAGTGGAAAGGAGTAGGAGGCAAAGGGCGCACAAGAGGCCTAAATATAGACATGTACATTTGTAAATATATTTATGAACAGTGGTGTGAGTAGCAATACTAGGAGGGAAGAAGAAAGGGGGATAGAAAGGGGGAACCGTTTGGAAGGATCTACATATAACCTCCTCCTTTGTGGATGGGCAACAGAAAAGTGGGTGAAGGGAGACACCAGGCAATGTAGGATATGATAAAAAATATTTATAAATTATTTAGGGTTCATGAGGGAGGGGGAAGTGGGGAGGGAAGGGAAAAAATGAAGAACTGACTCCAGGAACCTTAGTGGAAAGCGAGAGTTTTGAGAATGATGAGAGCAACGAATGTATAAGTATGCTTTACACAATTGATGCATGTGTGGAATGTGATAAGAGTTGTATGGCACCCAATAAAAAATAGTTCACATAGGGCGGAACTTGTCCTATTTAAGTCTGTACACTTGTAATAGATTTTCTTTTATTTTGCAATTCTACATAGATAATTTTCATTTGTGCAATATAGCAGGACCAATTTTGATACATGGAACATAATTTTATAATGAGTGTGATTTCTCTTCCATTTATTTTACATTATAGTTATGGGAAAAATGTTTGAGGACCCAAGGTCTAGGGAGAGACTGCTTTTCCAAATATTTTGTCCATGTCTTCCAAGTTGTGGAATTCATTAACGTGCAGGCCTTCATAGTACCGTGTAATTTTTTTTTTTATTTCATTAGGGCTCATTGTAATGCCCCTGTTTCATCCCTCATCCTTGCTATTGAAATTTGTTCCTTCCTTTCTTTGGTTATGTTTGCCAGCAGTCTATCAATTCTGCTAATCCTTTCAAAGAACCAACTTTTAGCTACATTAATTTTCCCCATAGTTTTATTTTTTTCCTCTCCTGTATCTCAGGAATGATTTTATTATTTTTTGCAATTAGTAGGATTGTTCTGTTGATTCTACTCTAAATGGTGAAAGTTTTGTGCCAGCATATCAACCACAAGTCTCTCTTCCTTTTTCATGTGTGCATGTATTGGTATCAGCCTTCCTCTGATAAATGCCTTTGCTGTGTCCCAAATGTTTTGGTATGTCTTATTTTCATTCTCATGGGTTTCTAGAAACGTCCTGATTTCCTCTCTGTAGTAGAGACTTATTCATCTTCCAATTGTTTTCCCTTGTTTTCTTCATTGTTGTTTTGTTGATTTCCAGTCTTATAGCATAGTGATTGAAGAGAGACATCTGTATAAGCTCTCTGTGCTTGAATTTACTCAGGTTCAATGTGTGTCCCAGCATTTTGTCTCTCTTTGAGCTTGAAAAGAATGCCATGAGAGCTTGAAAAGAATATGATTTTTTTTCATTTGTGTGGAAAGCTTTGAAAACATCCATCAGGTCAACTCATCCAATTGTGCTGTTTAGATCTGTAGCCTCCTTGTTGAGTTTTTATCTCTTTAATCTGTCTTTTTCAGAGTGGTGTAATAATGTCACCTACTATAATTGTCGAGTCTGTGGTTTCTTTTTTCATCTTTTGGAGAGTTTGATTTACGAATTTCACGGGTCTCTCATTGGGCATGTATATATTTATTATTACCCTTTGGTGCGTTGCCTTTATATCCTCTATCATTTCATCCTTTTTCTGTGTTTCTTCCCTCATATCTTATATGATTCCAAGCAGCATTCTGAAAATTTCTGTGGCAGATCAATGCCTGCTTCCTCTATGCATGTCATTACATTCATGACTACTTCCGGCATTGTCTTCTGTTTCTCCTGTGAGTGCTTCTTTGAACTACCTGCAGGTAGCTGCACTGGGGGTTCAGGCTACTGCTGTAACTTCCTGTGACTTCACTCTTACCCTAGTCAACTTGTATTCCATTATTTGGAATGAAAGTTGTATAGTCTTCTACTGGGACACTGGTCAGGTAGCTGTGGCCCATAAGGATGTAATTTCACTGGCTGATATCTCAGTAAGCCATACTGGTCTATCTCATGGGAGTTGGAGCACCTCAGGTGGTATGTGTTGTTTTCTTCTTCAACTTGGGTGCCACAGAGGGTGTGTGGGTATACTCTCATTGGTGTATAGCACTGTAGATGGCAGGCTAGTCAGAGAGATTGCCATGGAGGTTGGGTGGTTGTTCCCATAGCAACGTGGAACACCACAGAAGGTGGGCAGGAGTTTCCCCAGTCACTTCTAGGGCTTTGGGGTGTAAGTGGGAGGTTTCCCAGTCCTTTGAAAGGGAGATTCCCCCAAGTCACTTGGGGTATAGTGGTGAACAGGCTTGATTCCCCCAGCTGTGAGTAAAGCCAGCTAATGTGGTCAGGAGATCCCCCAAGTAGGCCGGCAGAGTTGTCCTAGGCATAGCGGAGTAGCCTGGAGGCTGGTAGTGGCTTGTGAAAGGAAAGAATGGGATAAGAGAAGAAAATATTGAAAGGAGAAAACAAAGACAAGAGTAAAATTTATAAAACAAACAAACAAACAAACACAAATGCAAAGACAAAATAAATGTAAAAACAAATACTCAAAAAAATGAAAAACTTAATCTGCTAAGACTGTGGTAGGAAATAAAAGAGATAGAAGAAGAGGGAAACTACGCAAGCTTGAGTCTGGCGCCTTAGACCACTCGGCCATCCTGAGACGCCGGGGAGTGTAAGATAAGATATAATAATTATTTATAAACTATCAAGGGACCAGCAGGAAGGGTGGAGCGGGGAGGGAGGGGGAGGGGGAAAAAAGGGAAACCGAGCTGATTCCAGGAACCCAAGTGGAAGGTGAATTTTGAGAATGACGAGTGCAACGAATGTATAAGGGTGCTTTGCTCAATTGATGCATGTACGGATTGTGATAAGAGTTGTATGAGCCCCAATAAAAAGATTTATTAATTAAAAAAAACGAAGAGGAAAAAAAGAAGAAAAGGTATAAGAAGAAAAGAAAGAAAAGGAGAAAAATAGATACAAAAAAATAGCTGAGCCCTGTGCTATGCCATGTGTGACACTGCCTGATGCCATGTGCAGCACTATCACAGGGGCCAGGCTAGAGTCCTCTCAACTCGACTGACGGCTCTATCCTAGGCAGAGGGTAAGGGTCAGCAAACCAGCAGTGAGATGTTGAAGAAACGAGAGGAAGAGGAGAGAAACATAAAAGAAGAGAAAAATAACTGAAAAAAAGAAAAGAAAAAAGAGAGAAGAAAGAAAGAAAGAAAAAAGAAAAGAAAGAAAAATGGGAATAACACAACAGTTCTTGCTATGATTGACTGTGGTAGGAAAGAGAGAAGAACGATCGAAGAAAAAAATAAAGAGTAAGGAGACTGCTGATCCCTGATTGCCTGGACATGGGGCCAGATGGTTTAAACCCTGCCCCAAGGTGGCGGGTTGGTGTGTCCTCTTAGTGCAGGGTCCCACCGGTGCTAGGCCGAATTGCCCTCATTAGCAAGATCACCATAGATGCCAGAATGAGGTGTCTTCAACAGCCTGAAGTGCTGTAGGGGGCTCTCACAGCTGCCTTGTGTGGTGTGCGACGCTCCCACAGAGGGCATGCTGGAGCTCCCCCTGCTATTTGGGTTGTGTTGCACTAGGTGGAGGATAGTGCCCCAGAAAACAGCAGTGGTGTATGCAAGGAAAGAAGAGATGGAGAGAAGAGGAAAAAGAAAGGAAAGGGGAAAAGAAAGAAAAAGAAAAGCCAAAACAAAACTAGGCCCATTGAGATCAACTGAGGTGGGAAAGATAGAAGGGAGAGGGAATAAAGATGGAGACAAAAAAGAATAGTAAGGAGCTACCTGAGGGTTGATTACCTGACCCTGGGGCTGCCGGAGTTCCAACCCTGCCTCATGGTAGTGGGGTGGTGTGCCCGCTTGAGGGAGGGTCCCACAGATGCTGGGCAGAATTACCCTCGAAGGCAAGATCACAGCAGAGGCCAGGCAGCATTCCTGCAGCGGTGTTGGACACTGGCGATTACTGGTATAGCTGCCTTGTGTTGTATGCGGCGCGGAAGCTGGGAGAATAGTTATTTTCTATTCTGTCATGATGTTAGGGAGTAAGTCCTGTCCATCTTTTATTTACTATTTTCTGAGTAGTTATTTCTTCTTTCTGTTCTAGGACATTTATCGGTTGTGTATTGTCCCTTTTGATGGTGTACTATACTATTAGTAAGTTATCATCAAGTTTTTGGGTTGTTGTTGTTATTTTTAAAATCTGGTCTTGTATTTTATTCTCAAGAGATTTATCTTTGAAATTCCTCCCTTTTCATCCCCTTTAGTCAGTCTGTTACTTCAGGGAACTCCTGAGTTCTTGAGTTATGGCTCATGTTTCTTTTCTATCTACTTTGTCCTCCAGTCCTTTAAAGTAACTGGAGACCATCACTGTAATTTCTCGTGTGGGAGTAGCCATTGTCCTCTTCTCTTCCAGGAGCTTCTCAGCTCTGAATCCACTTGTGGTATATAGTTACTTATGCTGTTTTCTCCTGTTTCCTCAATTGGGAGGAGACTGACTGCTGTTTTTGATACCTAATGTTATTGTTAGTTTGCTTTACTTATTGTTTGACTATTAACACAGAGTTATGCCCACACATTTGTTGTGGAACCTGGGTAGTCAAGGGTACCCAGGAAATTCAGCACCAACTTAACCTCAACATGGACTAAAGTCAGCAGATAATTAAATATGGGCTATGTCAAAGTCCTGAATTTGAGTCTGGTTCCCACGATTCCAGGGGGTACCTGGCAAGTTTTTACTAAACAAATGAATTGAGGGAGACAAGCAACTAATTGGAATAGAGTTAACCAAAACTATCTCCTGCAGGACCTGAATGTAGGTGTTAGTCCTGATTACAATTTGGGTATAGGCTTGTGGTTAAGCTGGTGTTAGTACTATGGGTCCTGGGTCCAAGGAGAAATGCTCACTCACTAGCGAGCTGATAGTTATTTGAAGACTCTTCATGCCCTCCTTATTCTGCATATCCTTGGAGATGGTCAGTCCTCCAAATGCTCTGGGAAACTCTGCCACTATCTGAACCCCAGCTGTTGGGAGCCAGTTCACTGAAAACCCAAGTCTCCTCAACCTGAACGGTGTGCAATGAGTGAGTCAGGGCCTTCCAGTCCTGGAGCTCAGAGACCCATGTCTCCTTCTGGCCAAATTTTCACTCAGCCTCTCCCCAGTTACATAATATATTCCTAATTTTCAAAATGGAAAACTGAGATTTGTATATAAATTTTTCTTAAACTCCACTTCTTCCTTGCTCTCTCCCTCCTATTGAAGTAAGCATCCCTTGGATGGAGGGAAATGAACACGTTTGATGCTTTTTGTCATTCTGGTTCTAGGTCCAAATGCCTTTCTCTTTCTTTTGTGTTTTTTTTATACCCAAAGTCTTATGATCTAAGACTTGGAGTAAGATTAAACTTGATTTAAATCCCAGTTCAGCCATGTTATAGGAACTTGCTTAGCTTTCATGTCTTAAAGTTGTCTGATCTTGAAAATTGGATAATAAAAATCTCTAAGGAATGAGTGAGCCAATGTGTAAAATGAGAATTCTCTAAACCACTATTTTTTTCTAAATTAGAGATCGCATGGCCTTTAATCATTGTGTGTTCCATAAGAACAATGATATATAAGCATAACACAGTTATAAAAAATAGGACATTTATCAGGGATAGATTATTATTCAATCCATAGTCAAAATTTAAATTTTGTAGTTGTGTCAGTAAATGATATTTATAAATGTAATCCATTTTCTTGGTTGCTTTTAATTTTGAACAGTTTCTAGGCCTTCCTTATGCATTTTAACCTTGGCATTATTGAAGAGCATAGGCCAGTTATTTCATAAAATATTCATGAATTTCACTTTTTCATTTATGAAATAAATTTCATCAGTTTCAGCATCTAAATAAAGAATAAGAAGTTCTGGTCTCCAGTATGATGAACTAATCAGACTTTATCTCTGTCACTGAAAATGGCCCGGAATACCTGAGGGCAGTTATTGGAAGACTATAAACAGCATATAATATAAGGAGACCAGAATTCACCACCTCGCTGAACTGGTGGTGAATTTACAATCACCTTTTTCTCGAGTCTCCTACCACTTGGTCATGCAGATGCAGAAGTATATTGTAGAAAGGAGCTACTAAATGGAGCCACCACTTTAAAGTCCAGACAAAAGAAGGGGAAACTCGGGGAACTGGAAAGATTGTGGAGATGGAGGAGCCTAGGAAATGACCCACAAAGTTAAACTCTGAAGTTGCATGCTGTACAAACATTCACCTGATTTAACAAGAATGGCAAAGACCTTGTGAAGTGAAATAAAGGAAAAATTAAACCAATACTATCCCCTAAGTTGGAAACAGGTTAGGGCCTGGATTAATGTGTGGTGTTAGATTTGAAAAGCACAAAAGAGTCCTTGTTTATCTATTTATTTAATCAAAAGGCTTTATTTTTAGAGCAGTTTTGTTTAGTAACAAATAAGAACATAATATTCTTTCAATTATTTGTCTTATTATTACCATACATTCATTTGATATATTTGTTACAATTAATGAACCAATGCAGATACATTATTATTAGCCAACTAGCATAGTTTATATTACACAGTCCCCTCTTTTGTCCTTTTCAGTCCAATGGGATTTGAACAATGTATAATATTGTATATTCTCCATCCTAGTATCATGCAGTATAATTTTAATGCCCTAAAAATGTCCTGTGTTCAACTCATGCATCCTTTCACCCTTCCTTATGGGCTTCCTTTAATAAACATTAAGTAGGAAGGGGATGCCTTTTTCAATAAATGGTACTGAACAAACTGGATATACATTTGCAGAAGAATGAACCAGGACCTATACCTCACCCCACGCACAAAAATGAACTCAATGTGGATCAGAGACCTAACTGTAAAATCCAAAATTATCAGGATAATAAACAAGAAAATTGGGACAAATCTCTGGTCTTACTGCAAGGCATAGATGGGCTACCATATATAACAAAGGAGGCACAAACCATGAAAGATAAAATAGATTATTATGGCTGATTGAAAACAAATCACTGTGTATATTAAAGATTTTATCAAAATAGTAAAACAAGAGCTCACAGATTCAGAAACAATATTTAGCAATGACATAATGGACAAAGGACTAATTATCAAAATCTACAGAATACTGCTAGTTCACAAGAAGGAAGCAAACAAAGCAATAACCCTCTTAAAAAGTGGGCAAAGAGCCTGAATAGCCAATTTATAAAGGATGATACCAAAATGGCTAACAAGCACGTGAGGACATGCTCAGTCACTAGCCATTGAGGAAATGCAAATCAAAACAACGATACCGTCTAACACCTACAACCATAGCCCAATGCAAAAAGAACAACACCTGCTAGAGAGGGCGTGGCGAGACTGGAACTCAAATACACTGCAGTAGGGCTTGTAAATATATACAATTACTGTGAAAAGGGATATGCCAATTCCTAAAATAGCCGGCAATAGAAATACCATAAGACTCAGAAGTACCATTGCTGGGCATATACTCCAAGGAAATAAGACAGATCATGAACATCACATGCTAGCCCATGCTCATTGCACCACAGTTAACAATACAATATCAAAGAGTTGGAAAAACTTTGGTATGCACACACAGTAGAATACTAGCATCCTGGAGGGATCTGGAAACCATTATGCTGAGTGATGTTAGTCAATCTCAAAAGGACAAATACTTTATGAATTCATTGTTTGTAGGTATGAACATCAAGATGGGAGCAGGATCAGGTTTTCAGGATGTCCAGGCTGCTGGATTGGTCAGCCAGGCAGCTCAGCAGATAGTTGGACTTCTGCCTATGAATCACGCATCATCCTCTCTGTGTGTATCTTGAAGGTCATTTAGGCATAGGGGTCCTCACGTCAGCTGGGATCAGATTTTTGAGAGATGGGGATGGGAGGATGACAACTTAGTGGCTGCCATGCAAAGGTATGATGAGGTCCCCCCAGACTTTTTAACCTTCTTTTCAGAATATGAAGGATACGGGGAAAGGGTTCAAACACACCGGAAAACAAGTGCCTGCACTTGTTCAATCTCCTCTCAATAGCGTTTTGAAATTAGTTCCCTGAGCTAATCAATGACAATATAAATAGACTGCCCTAATGCTCCAGGGAGATGATCAAGTTGATTCTCTATCATTAATTAACAAGCATGCCTCTAAGGTAAACCTGAAGCAGATAAAAAATATAGATTCAGGAATGGATTTTAGTCTTGCATGTATTCTTAGCTCCAATCTAAGAACATTTAGTTCTCAAGACATAGTCCTGCTCAATACATGCCCTCATGAAGGAAATGCAGAAGATATGGGTTTTATTAAAAAGTGTGGTGAAGAAATTAGATGGTTCCCAGCTATCAGATAGAACAGCATCTGTGATCTTACAGGCTTGTTTTCAGACAAGCAGCCATCCAAGTGAGTCCTCAGCTAACTTTACATAGAGGAAGCACACCAATATTTGTTATCCTAGGGTTATGAATTACCATATATTAAAAATGTTCTGAAAAACTGGGGTTCAGCTTATACACGGGTCAGTGGCATGAATGGATGTCATCTGGTCAAGCCCGACTAACAAAAGGAGGAAATCTCATGAAGCCTGGCATAGAGTTAATAGCAAAGTGGGTTTGAAATGCATGGGAAGACATTCCAGAAGACATGGTGTGATGCGCCTTCCAGAAATGTGGTATAAGTGATGCTATGGATGGCAGTGAAGACTACGCTTTGTATGAAAATGACAGCAGTGATGGTGATGACGGCAATCTCAGTGAGGACAGCCTTTTGAAGTATTTTAACTGTATTTTAGCTTGGTTGCTGATTGAGCTCAGAGAATAGTACTCTTAATCAATGCTGATACCTTATTGTTTTTGTTGAACCTATTTTCCACTTACTGTGCTGGTTTACTAATGTTAAATGACTTGTCCTTTTATTTATGTTTTTTTATTTAAAATAAATATTTAAATACATTACCCTACTGATGTCTCAATTTTTAGTAATTTCCATTTGTTTTGCTTATTAAAACTAACCATAGCCACTGCATATTCTACCCTAGGCTTATACTCAAGTCAATCAGTTTCTCTGGTTTCCCAGGTAATAATTAGGTACGTCAGCTTATACTTGGGTCGGCCTATATTCAAGTATATATGGTATATAATTCTAATCCAAAGGAAGGAACCCTATTAGAGCTTAAATTGTGAGATTCTGGTGTGTAGAAGGTGATAGATGACAGTGGAAGTCCCAAATACATTTGCAGGATCCACACAGGGAATAAGCCTCTGATGATTTCCCTCTAACCATCACTGAGTAATGGGAATAACCTGGTCATCAGACAGCGAGTACTAGAGAGGCAACTAGAGCAGATTAAAAAGATAAATCTGACTTGAATTATCACTTATCAACCTTATCACTTAATCTTCCTTTTGATACACTTTGTGCTTGATCTGATTTTTAATATATATTTTTTTCATATTGGGGCTTGTCTCACTTACGTTTTGTCATTGTTGGTTGCCTTCTTGAATCTCTGTTACATGTTTTAAAATTTTTTTTCATATATGAAATCCAGGATACATGAATCTATAGAGACAATATCTAGAATAATGGTACCTGAGAGGTATGATGAGGAGGGAGGTCAGGGAAGCTGATATCAAGGAGTTCAAGAAGGAAGAATATGCTATGAAACTGATTGTGGTAGTGATTATACAACTCTGCTTGATATGACTGAACTATGGAATGATATGATGTCTGTATTATTTCTTAATAAAATAGTTTGGGGAGAAAAAGAATACCAATCGAAAACTTTTAGCAAACTAATGCAATGCTTGAAAAACACTCATTAGTCTCTACTAAGAAATTTGACAACTATCAGTCCAGAGGACCTGGAGAGATCCATATTTTTCCACATCCCAAAGATTGATGATGCATCAACTTTTAATAATTATTGAACAACATAATTAATATCATTTGCAAGTACAATTCTGTTGACAAATTTCAAAACAGTTGCAGCAATTCATCGACAAGAAGCTGCCATAAATTCAAACTAATTTCTGAAGAAGATGTGGAATTAGTAATATTGTAGATGTCAGATGGCTCTCGGCTGAAAACAGAGGATTTTCTAAAGATGTTTACTTGTGTTTTATTGATATGCAAAGGAATTTAACTATGGTTCACAACAAATTAGGGATTAACAATGCAAAGAATGGGGATCCCAGAACACTTACTTCACTGTGCTCATAGGGAACATGAATAGAGACCAAAATGTTCAGAACAAGGGGATACTGTGTGATTTAAAATCAGGAAAGATGTGGTTAGAGTTGTATTCTATCAGCATGTTTACTCAACCTATATGCTGAGTAAATAATCAAAGAGGTTGGAAATATGAAGAACACAGCACAGAAGAAGACTCATTAACAACCTGTAATATGCAGCTGGCAGCCTTGCTTGCTGAAAGTGAGGAGAACTTGAAGCACATGCCTAAGAAAACCAGAGTGCAGACTTCAGGAAGGTGTGCACATCAATGCAACTGCAACAAAAATCAAACTCACTAGCAATCCCAAAGGGTAGAGTAGAACTGCTGCCATGGATCTCCGAGATGGAAATCTTTACTGAGTAGAAAACCTCATCTTTCTCCAGAGGAGTAGCTGGTGGTCTTGAACTGCCCACCTAAAGTACTACTGATGCTCTCTCCAGTTAAGATCACATCCATTGTTTCTATTTCACTTGCTTCCATGTAGTATTTGATAAGTGCCTGCAAATTTTCTGTGCTGGTTGAAGCTCCTCTTCCATAGAAATCCCCAAGAGAAATGATGTTTGTGGGCCACTAGTAAGTCTTCTAGATGATCAGAGTTTTTGTTCAAAGGAAGACTTTTCTCTCACATTTTCAGATGAACCCACATATGTATAAAGCAGAAAGATCTGGTTTGCAATTTTATTGAGAGTTGAATCATCTGGGCTGATGTCAGTAAGTTTATTTTTCATTTTTGGCACTTTTAAATAAAGCAACGTCTTTCTCTGGTTTGGGTGTTAGGATAATGTTGGGATAGAATGTTAGGAAGTGTTCCTTCTACTTCTACTTTGTGAAAGAGATTGTAGGAGTATCATTTATATTTAAACATTTGGTAAAATTCACTGGTGAAGCTATCTGTGACTATTTGCTTCCTATTTTGGAAGATTATTAATTGTTGGTTCAATTTCATTAATAGATGATTTATAGATTGTTTTAAAAGAATAGTATCCTTTTTTCATTTTTTCCCAAAAGGAACAAAGATATAGAAAATGACGGTTGAGGTGCTGCTGCTGAATTGCAATTAGGTACCTACTGCGTGTGCTTGTTCTTTGCATTTCTCCTTCTGATCCCTCACCCCGAGAAAGCATCACGAGGAATCTTAGAGTCTCTGAAATATGGTGTAGAATAGACTATTCTACAATTTACCATCCAAATTGGGTCACTTTTAATCATAAGAAGGGCATCTTCTTTAATAAACAGGCTGAGAAAACATTCTAAGTGCAATCCCTGGTACATTGGGACACGTAGTCACCCTGGTTCTATACAGTAAAATCAAAAACTATCTTATAGTGAAGTGAGAAAGCTTAGCTTGCAGCCCCATTTCTTCAGCCCTCCATGTGTGTGATCCCTAACAAATTGCTGACCGTCTCTGAACTTCCTTCGGACCTTGGAGAGAATACTGATAGCTGCGTATTTGGGAGTTGTTGTGGGATCATGTTTGTAAATGTGTTTTTTCAACCACAAAACACAACGCAGCAATTGTTTTTCTGTGCAACTAACATATAATTATATTGACTCTAACAATCTGGTTGCACTTAATTTTATGCAATAGATGAGTTGCCAGAAAAAACAATGGAGATGAATAGGAGTTTTATAAATTGCTTCTTACTTCGAAAGCTCATCATTGAGCAACATTCTTTGAAAAATAATTTGGTAAATTTTAGACTATATTTATTTACCTTTTGTGGAATGACAGACTGTCCATGTTTTCATATAAAATCCCAGGGTTATCTTTTAAGTGAAACACAGCTCTAACGCCTTTCCCGCACGCTTCTATCCTACAGGGCGCACAGTTCCGTCTCAGGGAGGGGAACAACAATCTCCAATGTAATCCTTTTGGGGCCCAGCATGGAAATGAAGAAAAGGAGCATAACGTATTGCACGGCAGGGTCTCTCTGTTTAATTTATTTCACATTGTGCATTCACAGCACTGGGCCCCAGTGCACTAATGAATGTGAGATACAGCTTCAGAGAAGAGACAACCTGTATGAGCGTGGTGCAGGGCTCCTACTGTGATTCTATTGCTCAAGGCCAGGTCCAAGGCGCCCCATAAATGTGCAGCCCTCACCTGGCCGGGTCTCCCCTTTCTCTCTTGGGAGAACACTTAAGAAATGCACCCTACTCACATTAGCACAGTGGTGCTGCTTGCTCCTTCCCTCTGGGTGTGCCGCCATCTGGGACAACTTAGCCATTGTCTGTCCGGGCTTTTGAAGCCTGATTATACGAGAAGGGAAACTATCAGCCACAATAAGTCATCTATTCTGTCTGGAACAGCAGGGCAAGCTTTTCACTCTTTTCATTTTTTTAATGCATGTATTTTTGATTATCTTCGCATAGGGCTGAATATTGGTAATGGAATGTATTCTAGAATCCTTCCTCATGAAAGGAATAAATACCACATCTGGCTATTTTCCAGGCCTTTAAAACCAGTTTTCTAAACATGATCATGTCAATAACATATTTATTTCAGACTTCTAGTTCTATTTTTATCTACTGGTTGTCAAAAGCATCTGAAAATTTAAAGCATGGATTCTGATAACCTAATTCTCTCTCTCTCTTTCTCTTTAAGATCCAGGCCCCATCTCACTTTATCTAAAGAAAAAAACATGGAGGCAAATAAAGTTCATTTTGTTTTCTTGGGTAAAACTTTCATGTCAAACAAGAGCAGAGTTAGTTGAAAGAAAGAAAGAAAGAAAGAAAGAAAGAAAGAAAGAAAGAAAGAAAGAAAGACCCAAACACAAAAGCTTTGAATTGTATAGGAAGAGGCGGAAAAAAGATTGTGGAAAAATTCCCTTATTTTTCAATTCTATTTCTCCACAAAGTGCTTGCTGCCTTCTGGTGTAATTGCTGTTGTGCAGTGGCCTGAGTTCAGCTCAGGCGCATACTGCCCTGTGTCTAACAGAACTGCTCACTATTTGGTCTGGGGCTTCCCTAACAAGGCTTATTTGTGAGCCCATTGTTGCAGCTGCTGTGTCTGACCATATCATTGAGGGCCTGTCTCTTTTTGGCTGTCATTTTCCTTTACCAAGCATGAGGTCCTCTTCTAGGGATGCATCTATCCTGCAAACACATCCTCAAGTTGTGTGAGATGAAGTCTCAACAGCTTCATTTTTAGGAACATTGTGATTTTAACCCAATAGTATCCCGTGTTCTGATTCACCAACTGTTTCTATCTACAGATAACTGGTCTATCTATATCTTCGCCTTGAGCAAAATTAAGTGATCTGGAATTCTCATTCTTTGCAATATTATCTGTCATTTCTTATTATCCACACAGGCAAGTACCTTTGGTTAGTCGATAATGTACAAGGAAGCATCGTTCTAGTATTCTCTGTTTTCAATTAATAACCATCTGACATCCGCAATATTTCTTGGTTCATATCCTCTTCCAAATCTAGCTTGAATTTTTGGTAGCTCCCTGTAGATGTACTTGTGCAACTGATTTTGAATTCTCTTCCACATTTGTATGTGATATTGGTGATACAGTTCGATAATTTCGGCATTCTTTTGGATTTTTCTCTCTTTGAAATGGGTACAAATACAGATTTTTGACATAGACTAGTGCGTGCCTCCAGCACTGCATCAATTTGCTGAAACAGATCCTTCGGCATTCTGTCAATTCCCATAGAGCTGTCAATTCCTGCAGTTCAAACGTCTTCCTTTCATACCACCAGTTCTCCCACATATACTCTGATATTCTTTCTATCTTCTTTGAATGCTTCCTGGATCCATATTTTCCCCCATAGAGTCCTTCAATATTTCAACTCCATGTTTGAATTTTTCTATAGTTCTTTACCACTGAGAAATATTAGTGTGCTCTTCCATTTTTGGCTTTGGAACTACATTCACATTTCATGTTAAATTTTTATTTTGTCTTGTTGATCTCCCTTTTAAAAATTAACTTTTCCCCTTTATTATTACTTCTCTTAGCTACTTTGCATTCAGGGGCAAGTTTCAGAGTATGTTCTGACATACTTCAGTCTTTTCTTTCTTTTGTGCCTTTTTAAGTGTATTATGTTTTGATGTCATACCAGGAAGATCACAAGCTAGTGGGTATAAAGTCTTTGGGTCAAGACTTGTAGGCATCTCAGTGTTGGCAGGGGTCTCTCTGTGGCTTTTCTGGCTTCTGAGGTGTGGTTTTGTCCATGTGGCTTGTCTTCTGCAATGTCTCCCAAGGACTAGGAGAGAGAGAATGAGAGAGAGAAATAGAGTGAGAGTGAGAGTGAGAGAGAGAGAGAGAGAGGGAGAGAGAGAGAGAGAGAGAGAGAGAGAGAGAGAGAGAGAGAGAGAGAGAGAGAGAGAGAGAGAGAGATGTCTTCTGCTTCCAAGGAGGAAGTACCAGATTTCCAAGAATTTTCAGGAGAAGGCCATGTCACACCGAAGTCTCATTGGCTATCTCCAGATTGACAGCCTAGAATTCACCCCTGCACTCTTAATCCTTAAATTGACACCAGCATATGTGAGTGCCGCATGTACCAGTGCACATGCTCCGGTCTAGCCGGATTTGTAAGACACAACTGGGGTCATGCTTACACTAGCTTCTTGATGTTACCCGAGCACACCTGGCAAAATTCTATAAAACTGGGTTCATGAGGGAGGGGGGAGCGGGGAAGGAGGGGGAAAATGAGAAGCTGATATCAAGGGCTCAAGTAGAAAGAAAACATTCTGAGAATGGTGATGACAACAAATGTACAAAGGTGCTTGACACAATGGATGGATGTGTGGATTGTGATAAGAATTGTACGAGCCCCAATAAAGTGATTTAAAAAAAAAAAAGAATGTTCACAGAAAAAAAACCCCAAGAGAATATTGAAAAAAAATGCCATGAAAAAGACAGACAGTGGAAGTGGGGTTACATCTACCTTCCCTGAAACTTTTGTAGTTTATTCAGAACAAGATCGTTGAGTTACTTGCTATGGCTGGAACATAGTAATTCTCAGTCATCCTTAATTCTTAGATTTTGACATCAAAGTAAAATGTCACCATGTAAACATTTCCTGGTTTCAGGGGACATATACTTAGTAAGAACAGTATCTTGCATTTGATATCTGTTTTTTCCTTTTTTAAGGTTATACTCTTGTTCTGGGAGCTCATACTTGAATCTCCACCCTCTCTTACCATGTTTGAATTTAAAATAGTAATAACAGCAAAACCTTTAAAAGGAACAAAAAGTCAGAATTTTTCTAATAAGCTGTCTTTAAAACATAATGCAGTTATTAATTTCAATGGTAGGAAATGAGGATAGAACATGAGGTAAGAGATGGAGGGAGTCCCTTTTCTTACCTTCCTAATATCTATGAATAGTCCTGTCTCATAGCTTCTAAACCCTCTCTGCAGGTGAGGGTTGAAAGGCAAAATTAAATTACTTGGTTAAATTCTGGTATACCAGAATCTGGTATATCCTACCCCTATGAAGTGATCACGGACAATATGGGTGCTATAGCAAAGGGGTGGTGAAGAAAGCAGATGGTGTCAGGCTATCAGAAAGAATAGCCTGGGGTCTTAAAGGCTTGTCTTAAAACAAACGGCCATCTAAATGTGACTTAGGCTAAGCCCACACCACAAAAACATACCAGCCTGTGTGATCCAAGAATTGAAAATAATAAAATCCAAACCCAGAGAAGGGAATAGCACCAGGGTTTAACTATTGAACATCCAGTTTGCAGAAGGCTGCAGATGACAGTGAAAGTCCAAAACCCATCTGCAGGGTCCCTCAAGTGAATTCTCTCTATAGACCAGAGATAGGAAAGACCTTGTTATCACACAGAGTGCATTGTAGGGTGCGTTACTGGAGTTGTAGTTAGTTGATGCCTTATTACTGATCTCCCTCTTGGCATAATGTATAATCGCTCCAGTTTGTGATCTTTGCTGCTTGTTTTTTGATTGAGGCTTTGTTGTTTCATTCTGGCATTGTTCTTAAGCTGCTGATTTGTATTTTGTCTTGATTTTGGGGGTCTATGAAATCCATATTAAGTAAACCAATAGAGGCAACCCCTGGATTAATAGCGTCAAAAGCAGGGGAGGCTAGTGGGAAATGAGTGAACAATAATGAGTAACAATAGTGAGAAGAAATGTCCTGGAATCAATTGTGGTGATGTTTGCCTAACTCTTATGTGACTGAGATATTGAAATGTATGCTATGTGAATTGTAGGTGGCAAAATTATTAAAAATAAACAAACTAATAAATTAAAAATTCTGATTATTTTAATTTAAAAATGTTAGATGTATTTTCCTTTCATACCTCTAAAAACGAGGACCTTCCTTGTCCCCTATTAAAGCATTTCAAAAACTTCACAATAATCTTGTTATCTAGACAACTCCTTTGAACTGTTTTGGACACGCTTACCATATGTAGTTTTTTTCAGACTCGTCTTTTTCAGGTACTGTTGTAGTCTAGAATCTGTCACTTAGCTGGCACCTGATTTCTGCATCAGGCATTCAAGGCTCTGCCTACTTTGACTTCAATCTTATCTCTGGCTCCAGTGATCACCCACCAATGGTTCTTTATATGCATTCTTCAAGATACAGATGAGACATGCCTTCCTTCCTGAAGGTATTTCTGGCAGCTCTAAGTCTAAGAATAATAACTACTCTTCTGTAAAATAGTTCTGATGACCCTTTGGGTGCAGTGGTTAAGATCTTGTGTTTTAACCAAACAATTGGTGGTTCAACCTATTAGCCCCTCTGTGGGAGAGAGGGTGGCTGTTTGCTTCTGTAAAGATGCACATCTCTTCTGATTTTAAACCAAGCATTGCTCCTTGTTTTGTTCAAACAGCTGTCTCTTGTGCCACCTTTCCTTGGAATGGACACAAATAGGATATCTTCAAGTCAGGTAGACATCTTTCAAATGGCAATGGCAATGACTTTACGGTACTTGTAACAAGATAGTGCCAGTGCTGCACTGTGAGAGTGGTGCAGGCCCAGGCACTGTTTCCTTCTGATGTTGACTTGGCAGTGGTGGAGCCAACAACAACAAAGTAGCATAATCCTTTACTTTATGAATGCGTCGACTTGTTATTAGGAAACCCCAGGGACCACGAGGAGTTGTGGTAGTGCAATGGTTAAAGCTCTCAGCTGCTAACAGCATCTTTAAAAGGGAGGTAGTTTGAACCCACCATCAGTCAGCATCTGTAAAGATTTACAGCCTTTGGGGGGAGAGATTACAGCCTTGGAAAGACTATGTAGTAGTTCGACTCTGTCCTATAGGATTACTGTATAAATGGACTTGAGTTTTGAGAATGATGATGGCAACAAATGTCCAAATGCACTTGACACGATGGATGCATGTATGGTGATAAGAGTTGTATGAGCCCCGATAAAACGATTGTTATAAAATTAAAAAAAGAAACGGACTTGATGGCAGTGGATTTTTGTTATTGTTATTGTTGTTGTTACGGAGGTTATTAATCACAACAGTCTATTAATTTTTGATGTCCTCATTCTTATTGTATATTGTCTTCCTATTTATCAAAGTTAACATGTCTTATTGCTCTATGACACGTACCAAGTAGTGGGAGTGCTGGATCCTATGGTATTTCCCTTTCTGACTCTTGGAGGAGATGTCACTCTGTTTTCCACAGCAGGTGTAGCATTTTGTAGTTCCACTATCAGCGTACAAAGGTTCCAATCTACTCGCCCCCTGCCCAGAATTTGAGGTTTTCTGAACTTTACTATGAATGCTTCAATGAGATGATATCTCACTGTTGTTTTAATTTGCATCTCTTGAATGTCTCATGATCGTGAGCATTACTTCATGTGTTTGTTGTCCTCCTGAATATATTTTTGGTGTCTTTTCATGTTCTCTGTTCATGTTTAAACTATATTATTTATCTTTTCCTGTTGAAGTCTGTGTAGCTTTTCAGCCTAGTTTTCTATCTTGCTATATATTCTATGATTATTTGTTAACTCACCTATCTTCCATGGAATACTGTTAGTTCCATTAGGGGAAGGCGGGTATATCTAGTGCATCTAGGGTTAGCTCAAAAGAAATACTTCTTGAAACCATTACTTATCCAGGTAGGAAAAGTTGTGGTCCATCTCTACCATTGCAAAATGTGAGGACAAGGAAGCCCTCCTCTCTGGGCTCCGTGGTAAATGGCATCAAATATGAAGTGGACAGATTCTCTACTCCATGCTGCTTGCTCTGAGTCATGTACTTTGGAAGATAATGAGCCATTGAACAGCTAGACGGGCTGATAGCCAGAAAATTCCGTGTTCCAGACATCAAGTCCAAGGCTTTCTTGTTTAAACCACACACTGTTTACCTTTGCCATCCCTAGGACTATTTGGCTCTTCTTGACTCAGACACTACTGATCCTCTTCCCAGAATGTGAACCACCTGCTCGCTGGAGCCAAGTTTTGTGAGTTGGGGCGGACTTTAGAATTTCCAAACTCCTTGGAACCCTGGTCCTACTTCTCAAGGACAGAGCATTTGTGTATATAAATTCCCACCGCAAATCCAAGACCCTCTGTAAATCCCAAGATCCTGAATGCAGCTTACTTATGGTAGTTTTTTTCAGCTTAGTTTATGCTGTGCACAACTGACAGGAAAGAAGATACGAGTTTTCAAGCAGAATTTTTCTTCATAGTAAATCTGTTTTAGAGTTACTTACTATGTGCAGTTCTCTGATTTAACACAACCAGTAAATGCGAACGTCCCATGGAAGGGGAAACAATTTTCACATTCATTGCCACTGCCCTCTTCGTCTTCTTTTTATATTGTTTGTGCAGCAAGTGAGCTATTAGCTGATACGTAAAAGGGTAAACAGGAGTTGAACAGCAATGAAATCTTAGAGAGAAATTTTAAGCTGAAATATGAAAGTTAAAAAGAAGTCCATACATTAGGGTAAACCAGTAAGCAAATGTTTTAGAGTAAAATGCTTAGCATCCTGCAGCTGGCACATAGGTATCAGTGCTGGTAAGGCAGGGAAAAAACACTCAATTGAACAAGGACAGAGTTTGTGGACAGCAAATAAGTAAAGCCCTTACTGATAGAGTTCAAATATGGTACCCTTCAAAATAGATTACATTTTAACTAAAACCAAACTCACTACTCATAGCGACCCTTTAGGTCAGGGTAGAATTACTCTTGTAGGTTGCCAAGACTGTAACTGTTTACAGGAGTAGAAAGTTCTGTCTTTCTCCCACGGAGCAGCTCTTAGTTTTGAATTGCTGACCTTGAAGTTAGGAGCCCAACATGTAACCACTATGCCACAAGGGCTCCTAGATCATGCTTTAGCATAAAAAATATATCCCCCAAATTGTATCAGTACTCAACATCATGATAAGCCAAGACAAGCTTAAAGCTGTCAGGATTTCATTTTACCAGGATCCTCTGTCAATCTCCATAGAAGCAGCAGTCAAGAAATCAAATGATGTATCACAATGGCCAAATCTGCTGCAAATGACCTCTTTAATGTGTTAAAGTGAGAAAGGGTCACTTTGAGGACTAATGTGTGCCTAGCAAATGGCACAGTGTTCTCAATCACCACATGTGTACGCAGAAGGTAGACAATATGTAAGGTAGACTGCAGAAGAATTGATGTGCTTGACTTACGATGCTAGTGAAGAATATTGGACCTATTGTGGGCTGCCAGAGGAATTAATAAATCTGTCTCAAAAGGAGACCAGCCAGAATGTACCTGAGATGTGAAGATGATGAAGCTTTGTCTCACGTGCTTTGGACATATTTTTGGGAGGGACAAGGCTCTAAGAAGGACATCATATTTGGTAAAAGAGAGGGTTAAAGATAGAGAAGAACACACTTAGTTAATGGGATCCACTCAGAGCTTGCAACAATAGGCTCAAACATAGGAACCGTTGTGAAAATGGCAAGGGACTGGGCAGGGCTCTGTTTTGGTGCTCACGCGGGCTACATGAGATGGAACAGACTCAGTGCCACCAAACAGCATTTGTGTCTTTTGTGAAAATAGTTGAAGCTTTTCCAGATTTTGCTAGTTCTGAGCTTTGCAATGATGTTGGTTGTGAAAGGTGATGTAGATATGTGTCATATTTTATAACTACATGTTTATATGTACATTTTTGAAATATAAATAATTTTAAATATGGGTTACCAAAAGTTAATGGAAAAATATAATGAAAAGGCATTGGAAATCCCTCATAAATAGTTTGCATTATACAAACACACACACACACACATCCATATATATATATATATATATATATATATAATTATTTTTCCCCTTTTTGTGTTGAACTATGAGAGTAAAAAGATTAGCGGAGTTGAAATCCGCTGCAGTGCACAGGACATTTACTACAGTGTTTAGGAGAGCTGAAATATGCAATAATTGATTTTAACATGCACTGTAATTGATTCCATATGCATTGCTGTCAACTGTGATGCATCATAATTAAGCTGACATGTTCAGAAAACTGGCCACTGAAATGAGCACTCACTGAGTTTTCCATCTGTGCACAGTTGGCTGCTCCTCATTTCCCAATCTGGCCAGCATTTCCGGTTTTTATTTTGCTTCTGGTCTGCTCCATTTTATCAATTTTACCTTTCCCATTTAAAATAATGTCTTTGAGTGGGTTCGGGCTCCCCCTCCCCCACATCTTTCTTTTTATATGGTCACATATTTTAGTGGTGATAGATCGATTTCTGATTTCTTATGTCATCATAAATCAGGTAGAAAAATGTGATAGTTACCAAGAGTTTCATATAGAATTATACACAGCAGCAGACCCATAAAACTTCCGTATTTTAGTCATCCACTCCTAAATGAATCATATTTAAACTGTTGTTAGGAAACTCTACAAGAGGAATAAAATATAATGGGTCCCAATATTCATCTCTGATTTTCTATCATACAAATGATATCTTTTGAATGATGATGGTATTCTTCATTGGGCTATCTTCTTTCAGCTCAGTTTTGCGGACATCAGAATGCTCAAAGGCATCCAAAAAACCTTACTCTGATGAACCCACCTGTATTTCTTTTAACTGTTGTGAAAGGGCTTTGATCTAAGGTTCGGGAGTACTCTGCCACTATTAATAGTGTAAATAAAGCTCTCCAAATATTAGCTTCTTCCTGGTAAAAGAGGAGCAAGATTTAGGACACACCATCAGGAAAGAGGAATCACTAGAAAAGGACATTATGGTAGGTAAAGTAGAGGGCCAGCGAAGACAAATAAATGTATATGCATCGACATAACCGCTATAGCAACCAATTAAACAATTATGATTATGACACAAGACCACACACCATGCTTCTCTATTATATGCAGCGCCGTCACACGTTGCAATCGATGTTATAGCAATGAACAACCATATTCTTTCTACTCTTGTGTTAATGTTTAAGATAATAAAATGAGATAGAAAAATGACTGGGTGCAATGGTCATTTAACTTATAAAGCCCTTTTCATGGAAGCACCTGCTGTATGAATGAGCCGTATATGACTTGGATTTTTGTTAGAATAATTTGCTGTTTAACTTTAATGAAGAACTGCATCCTCTCTCCATGTAACATCTTTTCTGTTAATTTTCGACATCTCTATGTCACTTATAATGATGACCACACAATAATGGAAAAATATTTAATATAAAAACTTATCTGTCATCCATCCATGGTTAACCCGAATGTCACAGACTGGGAAGCTCTGTGATGTCATTTCTTTAGGGACGAACATAGGAGCCATCTACATATTATTTCCTTTAGAGACCCCCATTCTTTCACTTATTTCAATCATGTCACACAGGTGGGCCTTCTTGGTCTCAACCCTTAGCCTTATTTTCCATGTTGGCCTTTGACCCAGTTCTGGTCAATTATAGTTAATGATTCTTCTGTCTGTTCGAAGACTATGCCAATGCTTTAGTCATAGGATCAATAGAATCTATGAGCTTTGATAATCCAAAGACCAGAGACAAGATTGCTCTCTTTACTTAAGAAATAAGTCATGATGACATGAGCCTCAAATGGTCCACCTGGTCTAACACAGAAGTCATATTGTTCACTATGATGGAAAGATAGAATGAAGACAACATAGGTAGAAGAGCAGAGCCAATAGAATATTCTAATTAATATCTTTGGGAATAGATGGATTCTACAAAACCAGAATTTATTGTGCTTCTTACTATGTTATTTATTTGTTAAATTTCTTAATAAGAATTTTTTTTCTGGAGATAGGGAGAAACTGGACCAAGGAGGGGCAGTGGCCCTTTATATCCCTTTATTTCTTCAAGTTTCAATTTCTGAAGGGAACATGTTTCTGTGAGCTTACGAGGGAAGTTGGCTGCTGTTTTAATAGGCTTCCTGGCAGCGATCTAAATTTTTATTTCCTATATTTATTCTTATCAATTAACTTTTCCTTTAACTATCAGAAGTTTTCCTTCCATCTCACTCCTTGGTAAACACAACCTAGGAGTCACAGGACTTGACTAAGTTTAAATTGCCTTTTGGATATAATTATTTTTCAGTGAATCTAAAACTTAGGGTCTCTGAACCTAATATCAAACTTGTGAAGACCAGATTGATGGTCCCTGAACCCAGGTATTTTGATTCCATCATCTTGGGCAAGGCGAGAGAGCCTGCCTTTCTAGGTTATAATTTCCCAAGTTATACTGAGGGTCCTAGTATGGGGAATACATTTTGAGACTCATGACCAAAGTAAATTGAAAATTGTAAAACTCCATGCTCACGGTGTCTCTTAGGCAATTCACAAGGCTTCTCTGATTTCTCTAACACTTCTAGCTACCACATTTTCATTTTCTGAGCAGATTTCTTGGGTGTATGTTTGTAGATTTAACAGGCTATGTTTAGATCCCAGGATTTTCTGGTTGGTGCAAAAGATCACCCACTTGACTGCTAGTCAATACATTGGAAATTTGAGTGCACTAAGAGGCACCTTAGGAGAAAGGGCTGGAAATCTACTGGAAAAATAATTAGCCCCTGAAAACCTTTTGGAGTCCAAGTCTACTCTGACACACATGGAGTTGTCTTGAGTTGAAGTTACTTCTACAGAAAAAAATTGCTATTAGAGCCAGATGATAATTATTACAGAAGAAACAGATGAGTTAGAGACATGGTCTACATGAGAATCTTGGAAATTCTACCTAAATATGAACAAAAAAAAGGCAAATAGGGAATATTTTAAAGGCTATTCTGAAGTGGCAGGTGAGAAAAAAAATCTTGAGGCTGGCTTTTCTTCTTCATCCCAAGTCCCTACACAGTCTACTTCCATCTCATCAGTAACACAAAATGGCCTTTTTGTTAGTGTGAACTGAGGCTGTATTAAAGTTTCTTTTCCCTTTACTTTTTTTTGGGGGGGGGGGAATTGATGGATGTGAAGGAAAATATGTAACACTAATTCATTTATTTTAACCTTAGAGCCACTTCATGATAATCCAATGGTAGGTCCTCCATGAGAAGAGAGCAATATTCTTCGCTATACAGCAAAGTGAAGAATATGATTCCTTTCTCATGAAGATGCTGCTTAATGAGTATCATGGAACATTCATCAATTCATTCAACACATATACACTGAAAGCCTAGAACCGCCATCTAGTATGTGAGGAAGCCTGAAGTCAAACAAAAGCAAACCACCTTAATGTTTGAAACATTTCCAGTTTAGTTGGGAAGACAAAAAATACGCAGGCATGTATGTGCATTAACAGGAAGGAGAAGAGAATAAATTATGATAGAAACACTAACCCAATGGCACTATCAGTTAAGTTTTCTTAGAGACAATAATAATGTCTAGCATGAGTGGATGTTGGATCAGACAGAAAAAAAATATTCTCTTTAGACTCTTCGGCACGTGAAAAGACTCAAAGAGCAAGGTTTATGGGACTGCAAGTAGTTGAGTATGAATAGTCCAGTCTGACTCCAAACCAGGACCTCAACAGGAAAGGGATGCAGAGACACCTCCTGGGCTGATTTTGACACCCTTGTTACAGTTATCATTTTTTAATTGGTCAGAAATGGATAGAAAATCATGGAATTGAAAGTACCAGGGAGTGCCAAAAAGACAAACATCTATCTTGGAAGAAGTGTCCAAGGAACCAGAGTGTTCCTTAGAGGCAAGGATGCTGAGAATTCATCTGATATTTTGCTTTACTGATTTATCCTAATATATGGACTTTTAAAAATAATTGTAATCATATTATTGGGGGCTCCTACAACTCTTATCACAATCCATCCATCCATCCAATGTGTCAAGCACATTTGTACATTTTTTGCCATCATCATTCTCAAAACATTTTCTTTCTACGTAAGCCCTTGGTATTAGCCCATTCCACCCTCTTCCCTCATGAACACTTGATAATTTATACATTATTATTTTTGTGTGTGTCTTACATCAACCGCTGGCTCCCTTCACCCACTTTTCTGTTGTCTATCCCCCTAGGAGGCGGTTATATGTCTATCATTGTGATTGGTCCCCCTTTATACAACCATCTTTCCCCTCTGTTCCTGGTATTGCTACTCTCATCATTGGTATATGGACTTTTTTTTAAGCTTTGTGTTTCAACTTAAAATGATCTCAAGAGATAGTTATATGGTTGGATGGTATAGTATGATATCAAGAAATAAGTTATATGGTTGGATGGCTGATATTTACATACAAACATTAACAATAAATGAAACCTCATAGTAAATCATATTAAGTGCTTCCAGGTATTAAGGCCATCCATTTTGCAGTTGCTAGTTCTTAGATTTCAGTGGCCAGAGAATATGTGACTTTCTGTTTGTTACTAACCAGACAAGAGAGCTTTCTGCTTTAATTCCCCTTACCATTTTGCTTTTAGATCCAAAATTCTCATCAAAATTACCAGATTTGGGTCACATTTGATGTATTGATCGAGACCACCAATTTACATAAAAGTTTAACTACATAATATGAACTGATAATTTGTAAAAGGTGTTTAAGCAAAATATGGGCAATGTCTACTTAATCTGCTGCTGGTGATTAAAAAATAGGCTGAAACAATAAATATTCTTCCAAAATAATTTCAAAGAAACAGAAATTTGAGAAACAATCATTCAATAGAACCCCGTATTGTTCTATGACCAGTTCTGAGTCATAGAAGAGGCAGGCTCATGCGTCCGATGGCTCTTCGCTGAGCACATTTTCAGCATAGCTTTCAAGGTCACTGTCCATTGTTTACTAGGATACTTCTCAAGCTTTAATGTGCATCTAATATGCAGAGATTTCCTGACATGCCCATTTAGACTCAGAAAATCTGATGGGGCTTGGGATTCTGGAAGCCCAACAAGCTGCTAACGATGATATATTTATGGTACTGGGGCCACATTCTGAGTAGTACTCGTTCAGAGTATGGAGAAAAGATGGTAGTGAAAGCAGTGGGAAAGCCAGAATTGATCTACATAAAACAAACTGACAAACCAACGATCACATGCTAAGGTCAAGAATCATCTGTCAGTGTGTTGTGCTGTGGTCACTTGTGCATGCTGTGATACTGAAAGCTATGCCACTGGCATTTTGAAATACCAGCAGGACCACTCAACGTCAATCAATTTCAGCAGAGCTTCTAGACCAAGCACAGATTGTAAAGAAGGAATGGTCTGGCACATAAGAGAAACTAGCCACTGAAAACCTTATGAATCGCACTGAAACGATGTCAGATAGTGAAAGCATCATGAATATTAGCAACAGAACACTGACAGACATAGTGCCCAACGATGAACTCCTGAGGTAGGAAGGCAACCAAAATATGACTGCAGAAGAGCCAGCTGCCTTCTCAACGAAGACTGAGATGTGACGACTTGGCAGAAGGAAAGCCTGCAAGAGTGAAGCTTTCAGGACCGTCATTTCGTGAGAGGGAACAACTCAAAGTGAGAAGTAACAGCTGCAGCTATCTACTAATCACTGGAACTAGAAATGTATGCAGTATGAAGCTAGGAAAATTGGCAGTCTCATGGAACACATAAAGATTGATATTCTAGGTGTGAGTTGAAATGGAGTTGGGCATTTTGAATTAGAAAATCATATGATATACTATTCCAGAAATTACAGATTCAAGAAGCATGGGATTACCATGTATCGTCAAAACAAATATTTCAAGATAGATCTTGAAGTAGAAGGCTGTCTGTGATGGCACAGTTTGTATCCATGTACAAAGAAAACCAGCCAATACAACTAGGCTACACACTTAGGCTCTAACCACTTAAGCTAGTGATGCAGAAATTTAAGAATTCTATGACCGTCTTCAGTCTGAAATGATCAAACATGTGATCAAGATGCATTAGTAATTATTGCTTATTGGAATGAAAAGTTGAAAAGAAGAAACAAAAATGTTGGAAAGCATGACCTTGATGATAGAAATTAAGTTGGAGATTTCCTGTTAAAATTTTGCAAGATCAATGACTTCATCACAAATACGTCCTTTTGTTTACAACTCAAAGCCACGTGGGCTTCCCAGATGGAATGCACAGACATAAAATCGATACACCTGTGCGAAGAGACGATGAAGAAGATCAAAACCAGCAGCTAGAAGAAGGCTCTGGCCTAACCATGCTCCTTCGTAAGGTCAGGTTGAAGCTGAAGGAAAGGATAGCAAGTACATGAGAGTCAAAATCCGACCTTGGGTGCATCCTATCGGAATTTTGAGAACCTTTTAAGAATAGATTTGCTGTATTGAACACTAGCGATCAAAGACCTGAGAGCTTGGGATGACATCAAGAACATCATCGTAGAGCAAGCCAGAGGTCATTTAAAAGATGGGGAAGAATTGGATTTGGTTTGAATCTCTGGGGTTTGAGGGCACCTACTGAATGGTGGCCCAGCATTACCATAGAGTGCCTAGTGCAGTGCTCAACACACGTTCTTATGGCATGTGTTAGTGTGGCAGGCATGCTTCTGCCTTTGTGACTGAGTGTTGTTAAAAGAGTTGCCCAATCCCCAGCCCCTATAGTTTTTAATAGTTTTGGGTCACTTAATCATTTAATCAGTGCAAATAAAAAATTCATGCATTGCCGTCTGAAAAAGTGGTGTGATGTTTTTGACAGATGTTTTTCTTTTCTTGGTCATCATTGTTGGGTTTTGTTTGTTCGTTTTCTTCCTGCGTGTGTTTGTGTGATTTTCAGTGCATGAAATCCAGGATAGGTAAATCCACAGGGTGCATAACAGGATTGATAGAGGACATGGTAGAGGAGGTCTGAGGGAAATGAGCTAGCAATAATGAGTGTGAGACACAAGAAAATGGTCTGAAATTGATTGTGATGATTGCGCAACTCTTCTTAACATGACTGAAATATTAAATATTATGATATGTGAATTATATGCTCCTAAGAAAACATGCAAAAAATACAGGAAGGAAAAGATCGAAGTAACGTCAGAAGAGGTTGTTGTTGCTGTTAAGTGCCATTCATTGAGCATGACCCATAGCGACCCATGCAAAGCAGCATGAAGCATTGCCTAAACCTGTGCCTTCTCACAATAGTAGCAGCCATGGGGTCACTCCATCTCCTTGAGGGCTTCCCTTTGATTTGGAAAGTGCCACTGAAAGTTGTTCACTTTGGTGACCCTGCTGGAATTTGAAATACCAGTGACACACCTTCCAGCATCACACCATCACACATTACCACAGTCAGACAGACTGGCAGACAAGTGGCAGTGATGGTAGAGTAGCTATGGAAAATGGGGAAAAAATGATGAAAGAAAAGAGATGAAAGGAAAACATCAAAGGGCAGCTTGAGAAAACAAAGTAAAATATTTTACTGAAATATGCAAAGGCCTAGACTAGAGCCTGAAACCAAATAGGAAGAATCTGCTAGGCATATCTTACACTGAAAGAGCTAAAGATATGGTTGAAGCCTGTAGTTTCAATATTGAAAAACTCTGTGAGTAAGCTATTGAATGATGGTGAAAACATCTAAAGAAGATAGAAAGAATAAAATGACTGTGCTAAAGGGAACCAGCCAATAGTCAACCATTTCCAGAGGTGCCATATAAGCAGAGCCCAACGGTACTTGGAAGAAGCTTAAACTACACTAAAGTTATTAGCCATAAGTCAGACTCTAAGAATTGACAGAATTCCAGTGGAAATGTTTTAATAAACTGATGAAGTACTGGAAGCACTCACTCATCTATGCCAGGACATTTGGAAGACAGCTACTTGACCAACTGACTAAAATGTATCCATGTATGTACCCATTATAAAGAAAGATAACCCAACAGAATGCCCACATTATAGGACAATAGCATTAATATCCCATGCAAGTAAAATCTTGCTGAATATCATCCAACAGTGACTGCAACAGTATCTCAACAGAGAACTGCCAGGAGCTGAGGCCAGATACAGAAGATGATGTGGAACAAGAGATAGTCCTGATGGCAGAGGGAGCTTGGCTGAAAGCAGAGAATACTAAAAAGATGTTTATTGTATTTCATTGTGTATGCAAAGGCATTCGACTGTGTGGACCATAGCAAGTTATGGATAACTTCAAGAATAATTGAAATTGTGTGCTGACCCCTGCGATTTCCCCAAATGTAGGAAACTCGACTGCATAATTTGTGGTAGTGGGGGACTGCGTTTGCGCTATCCCCTGAAAAAAAAATAATGGAAATTCCAGAACACTTCATTGTGCCCATGGGGAAACTGTATATGGATCAAGAGACAGTTGTGCATACAGAATATGGAGATGGTGAGTAGTTTAAAATTAGGAAAGGTGTGTGAAGTATAAAGTTTAATCAACAATATAAATCTATAGAACCTCAAATTGACCCAAATGAGACCCTAACAGCAGCAAAGTTAGTGCACAATGATCAATATTTAGAAAAGGTTCCTCATAACACCCCACTGCCCCCCCCAACACACACATGCACGCATGGGGCTAGAAGGAAGCCTCCTTCCACCTGTTCCTGGTGTGAGACCCTAGCACACCAAGCTTGTGGGTAAGTGCCATTGAGGGACTTGGTGGCACCAGACCCTGTCTACTGATAGGGCCTGGCTGCCTAGCTCCTCTAACAACACAAATGATATCAAACGTGCAGAACCGAGGTCATGTGTGGGCATTGCCGGAGAGCCCGTCCCCTTTTTGCTGGATGCCAAGGCTGCCTTTGTATTCAGTACTATCATATTTGGGTGGTCTTTTGACCTCCTCCCACCTCCATTTTGCTCTCATTAATGGGCTGCCAATTAAGAATTTTCTCACATTCCTCTGCCCTGTACCTGCGAGGGCTCTTTATTTTCACACGGTTCCCGAATTCCTGGTTGCAGTTCTGAGAAGAGATTTCTTATTCAAATTAAGAGGTCAAGTGGCTTTCACACCTGTTTCTGTAGCTCCTAGAAGAATTAAAGCTTCCTCTCATTCTGTCTCAAAGATGCCACCATTGGAATTCATGTACAGCAAGCCCATTTTATACACAAGCATTGCGAGACCCAATGGAGGTATTCTCTAAACTGCATTATAAACAAAGGGAAGTTCATGGAGCCTTCATAGACTATGTCCAGAAAGTAATCCCAAGATCATTGAAGAAGTTAAGACTGATATAGGAGAGTGGAAATAATAAATATTATTATTTACCCCCACAGAAGCAAAAAGCCCATAGAATTTAACTGTGTCTGCATCCATCCCAACTAAAGCCAGTTTAAGATCTGCAAAATGTCAATACTAAACAGAAAGAAAAAGCCTGGGTACTAGAATCTCTGATTCTTAATATTTAGTATTCTAATTGCGTGCATCAGGGTTGTGTCCTCTCACCATACTTATTAAATCTTTATGTTAAGTGACTAATCAGGGAGGCTGGATTATATTAAGGAGAATGGAAATGGAATAGAAAGGATTGGAAGAAATCTTAATAACCTGTGATATTCAAATGACACAATCTCGCTTGCTGAAAGTTAAGCACTTTTTCGAAGCACTTGCTGATGAAGATCAAGGATTGCCACCTATACCACGAATTGCAACTCAATGTAGAGAAAACAACTGGACCAACAGATATCACCGTGATACACTAAGAAATGATGGAGGTTGTAAGTTGTCAGAGGTTTTATCTGGTTTGGATCCATAGTCAATGCTCATGGAAGCAGCAGTCAAGGGATCAAATGAAGTTTCGCATTAGGTATATTTGCTTCATCAGACCACTTTAAAGTGTTGAAAAGCAAAGATATTATTTTAAGCACTAAATTCTGCCAGCCCTCCTCCACCGACCCCTGCCACCACAAACACAAAACAAAACAGAACAAAACCAAACTCACAGCCTTGAGTCAATGGTGACTCATAGTGACCCCTGGGGGTTTCCAAGCCAGTACTTGTTTACAGGAGTAGAAAGCCCAGTCTTTCTCCTGCAGAGCTGCTGCTGATTTAGAACTGCCAACCATGTGGATTGCAGCCCGATGCATAACCACTACACCACCAGGTCAGGCTCCATTGCCTGACCCAAGCCATGGTATTTTCTTTTTTTTAAATTAATAAATCATATTCTTGGTGGTGGTGGTGGGGGGGTTCATACAACTCTTATCACAATCCATCCATCCATCCATTGTGCCTAGCACATTTGTACATTTGTTGCCATCATCATTTTCAAAACATTTCCTTCCTAATTGAGCTCTTGATATCAGCTCCTTATTTTTCCTCTCCCTCGCCCACCCTCCCTCCCTCATGAACCCTTGATGAATTATAAATTAGTATTATTTTTCATGTCTTACATTGACCGATGTCTCCTTTTACCCACTTTTCTGTGGCCCATCCCCCTGGGAGGGGCCTACAGGTAGATGCGTATGAAAGTTGGATATTGAATAAGGAAGACTGAAGAATCAATGCATTTGAAACGTGGTGCTAAAGAAGGTCCTGTGAACTGCCTGCCAAATGAACAAATACATTGGTCTTGGAAGAACAACCAGAAACCAGAATGCTCCTTAAAAGTAAGGGTGGCAAGACTTCCTCTCTCAGACTCTGGACATGTGGTCGGGAGAGACCAGTCCCTGGAAAATGACACCAGGCTTGGTAAAGTAGACGGGCAGAGATAAGGAGGAAGACCCTCCACAAGATGGACTGGCACAGGATCTCTGTGTGCTGGAACCTACTTGCAAGCACCTGACGGTAACAACAGCAGATGCTAAGTCCTGTAGGTAGGAAGGCCAGAAATTGGGCTTTCCTGAGCAGCAGTTCCTGGTCCACGTCTCTCCCAGGTACACTCCTGGTGGACTCCTGTAAGCAGCCCCCACGCACTCATCTACCAGACACACTGATAGACCTGTTTTCGATGTGGAACCTGGCTACACAAAGGGCCTCAAATCTGCTGAGTTTTTTCCCACGCAGTGTAAGATGAGGTTGGTTAGAGTATGTTAGTGGCAGAGAGAGCTCTGTCCCCTGATGCTGCCCGAGGACCCAGAATTGTGTGAAGGAGTACATGATTCATGACCGTATTGGCAGGAAACATACTTCTGAGGGACCATTTGGAGATTTTGTTGCTGCATCTCCAGCTTTTGAGGCTAAATATGTGCATGATTCAGAATTGAACAATAAACGTATTTCAAGTTAATTTTCAAGTTAATTCTCTAAAAGAGTAGTAATCCAAGAGGCCTCTTACTTTCTCTTTTTGGCTGTTTCTCATGATATTTAAGCACCTGTACTCTTGTGGCATGATGCTGACTTTGACCACCTGGAACTGGGATACATATACTGTATCCTCCCTAAAAGGTGAGGGAAGTGTCTTGGGGCCCGCTCTTGCCAGGCTTGAAGGTGCAGAAAGATGGATGCCGAGGGAGCTTGTTAGAGTGCAGACTTCTAATTAGCGGGGCTGATGATCTGAATCCCTAACAAGCTCCCCAAAAATGCTGATGCTGTAGGCATCAGACTACATTTTTGGTAGCAAGACCTAGGAAGCGGAGTGATGGTCTCCAGTGACCAGGAATCAATGACGAGAGTTTACAGGTCCACATCAGCCTGGCGAGGCTGTGGGCTCCAGGGCCAGCATAGCTCAATAGGATTAGAAATGTCACCGGTAGAAGGAGGGAGCCAGGGCGGTTAATATTTTCTTTTCATTATGGCGTTGCAGCAAGCTTGGCCAATTTCAGGCTAAGTATTTGGTAGGATTTCTACTGTTTGTTGATTTTCGTGTTACTGATTTGTTAAAAGAAGAAGCACATACTGGGTGTTGGGAAACCCTTAGAAAAAAGGAAATAAAGTAAATCCAATATCCTTCTGGCCACGCTCTTCAGCTCCTGGGTCCCCACTTCTGCTTGTAATTATAAACTGGGGCTGATTCCCAAATTCTCAGGATTCAAGTGTGGAAAAAGCTAACTACTCTCTTGAAAAATATCCTCATGTTTATTTCTCTTTAAAACCTTTGGCTGATTTTAAACTCCCTCTAAGCTGGGATTCGCAGTATCATTACGAACACAATACTGTTTTCCAGAGAATCCCTTCTCTGACCTTAGTATTTATACCAGAGACAGAATGGTATTCCTTAGGGCAAGTTTTGTCTCACCCCCAAACTGTTAATTCACCTAGTGTATTAGTACAGAAAGGACCAGAGTAGGAAGATTGATTCCTCATATTATACGCATGTGTGTGTGTGTGTTGTCAGACCTTTTTGGAGCTTATTTCTTATTGGGTATTCCATACCAAAATCTTGGATAATAGAATTATAGGATATTAGAATTTTAAATCTAGAAGTATATTTAATTCTGGCTGCCCATTTTACAGATAAAGGAATAATATTTTTCACATTTATGAACTGAAGCAAATATTTGACATTTGATCTGCATGTGTATATGTATACATTTGTATGTATACTTGTGTATGTAAAAGAACCCAAGAATAGATCAAAGTCTGCCATGCACACACTCTGGGTCGCACTCATTTGAAATAATATGTAAATGTCTTGGCTTCTGACAATAGTTAGAAAAGAAGTGTGATGTTTTTACTTAAGAGACATTTTATATAGTTTAATAGCAACTGCATCTCTGGCATTTATAACAGATGTTATCCCAATGCAGGCAACTTTTTAAAAGTAATCTAACTGGATTTTAGCTGTTGAAATTTTCTGCATCATTTGATGATCATATTTCATTTCAGACTTTTGAACATGACCGATTGCCCACCTGGATCTCATTTTGCCACATTTTATTGATGGTCTGACTCAGATCTTTCAAGTTTGTGCTAACTGACCTTGAAGGAGCAGCTTGTTGCTTAAATTTTATGACAGAGAGAAATAAACTGCTTGCAAATTACACAGCACAATAGTGATGAACAATCAATTAGAATTTTTATTAATATTTGCTGCCCATAGTTAAGGACTTAATAAGAACTATTACATTGCACCCATTCTTGGTACCAAAAATATTCTCAAAATTAGCTTTATTATAAACACATTGGCAATAAGCCAGAACCACATTTTTGTATGAAAATTTGAGTTTCATGTGGTGATATGACACTGTTCCCTAGGCCTTTTGGTAGGTGATTGCCCCTATAAATAATGCCACATTTCCTCTTCTCAACTCGGTTACTTTGAGTATCTGAGGACAGCTATGTAACGGAAAGGACAATCTTGGCCATAAGTACCAGCACCAACTAGATTAAAATATACTCCTGTTGTCCAATTTCTCAACCACCTCTGATATCACTAGTCCCCCCCCCACCCCAAGCTATTCTTCCTATTCAGGATTCAATGATTCATTGAAAGAATCACAGAGTGCTTATGGAAACAATATCACTGCCACAGAAGTTCTAACAACAGGGAAGAATATAAACAGAACAAAGATGCAAAGAATTCGGTTTGGGAGAGAGCCCAACTTTCAGCTTCAGTGTCTAAAAGGAGAGCCAATCATGTCTCAAAGCAGTCCCACTTGCCCTTCCTGGACGTTAGGGCTCCTTTTCACCCACTAGGAACCTTTCTAAGAGGAAACTCAATGATGTTTCATAACGGAATTTTTCCACAAGCTTTTCAAAACCCTTTGATGCTTAAAATCATTTGCTGAAAAGTGTCAGGGCTGCAATTGGAGCACTTACTTGTCTGATATTAAATGCATATCATGTATGTTCATCACATGGAAGAAGGATGCCTCTTCAGGTGGGGTAGTCATTTGAGTTTCCTAAAGAGGATAATCCAGCCACTATTTCTTGAAAGGGCTCGGGTACAAGTCAGCTCTAGATTAGGATTCCTATTTCCCTGGATTTCACTGAACAAATGTTAAGAAGGAAGTGATATGGGTGCAGTTGGCTGATATGATTTAGGGGGTAAGGATTAAGGGAAAGTTGCTAGTTCAGTGGTTCTCAACCTTCCTAATGCTGTGATCCTTTAATACAGTTCCTCATGTTGGGATTACCCCCAACTATAAAATTATTTTTGTTGTGACTTCATAACTGTAATTTTGCTACTGTTATGAATCATAATTTAAATATCTGATATGCAGAATGTATTTTCATTGTTACAAATTGAACATAGTGATTAATCACAAAAACAATATGTAATTAAATATTGTGAAATATTTATTTCTAATTCCAAATAAATGAAAATTAGTCTTGAAGCATGGTGTAGCATGGGTAACAGTCTTAATATAACAACAGTAAACTACATAGCTACATTTTGCAACAGTATGTTTAAGTTAAAAAGCCAAAGTCAGTGTAAAGGTTAAGATAGCTTCTTTCTCACCAGATCAGAAATTCTCAGGGCAGTCTTTGCAAGAGCACAATGAAGATCATCTTCCACAACAAGTCTACTTCTGTATTTAGACTTGATAACCAACAAGCTGGAAAACCCTGTTTCACAAAGATATGTGGTTGAAAATGGAAGAAAAAGGCACAACACAGTCTCAGACAGAACAGGATATGACTGCAAACACTTGATCCAGAATTTTGTAACTGGCATTGTAGAGAAATCAGTTCTCACTGCATCGCTGTTAATAAGTTCAATGAACTCCTCTTTTGCTGTCTCAGGAACATCTTCAACTTTGACAGTGAATGGGCTTCTGGCAAGTACAAATGGGGTGTCAGGTAGATTTGGAAAGTACGATGAAATGTTTTCTGCAAGCATGTGCAAGTGTTCTTTCATAGAAATTATCATCATAGTCCTTTTGTCTGGTTCAATGTCATGTTCTTCAGAGAAAGCTGATAAGGTAGGAAGCATATTTTCATCCAATTATTTTACTCAAAGCTGAAGTTTCATTTGGAATGATCTGATCTTTTCAGACAAATCACGGGATGTTGCATTTGGTCCCTGCAGTGATAAATTTAACTCATTCAAGATGGCAAAGATGGCAACCAAGTAAACTATTTTCTGCAGTTCACTTTTATTACTGAAAAGTGCTTCGAACTGCAGTCTTATTTTCTGATTAAAAAACGTTGTTAGTTCATTATGAATCTCAAAAACACATTTTAAAACTTTCCCTCTCAACAACTACCTCACTTCAGTGTGAAATAGCAGAGCATTATTCGGCACATCCAACTCATTGCACAATTGCAAAAACAGTTGACTGTTTAAAGTGCTCGCCTTTATAAAATTAACGGAGCATATGATGCTTTTAATTACTTCTTGTAACTGTTGTGGCAGTGTCTTCATTGCTAATAATAGCTGATGAATCATACAGTGAGTTCCAATGGCTTTTGGTGACTCTCTCAGTACCAAACGTTGACATACAATTCAGCATCCTAGCATAGCTGGAGCACCATCTGTGCAAGCACTACAAACCTTTTACCCAAGAGATCTTATGTTCTTTCAGAAATGAGCCAACCGTGTCAAATACATCACGTACAGTAGTTGTCATTTCAAGAGGTTTGCAAAAATGATACTCATCTTTAAAGTCACCATCGTTAATATACTTCACGTAAACCAGTTACTGTGAGTATCAAGCTGGAGGCTAAATATTGGAAGTGGAGCAGATTTAATTTCCTAACTTACCTGATCAAGAGTATCAGTAGACATGCCATCTATTCTTCGGCGGACAGTATTGTTAGATAAGGAAATTTCACTCCATTTCATAACAAATTCATAACTCAAACAATGTCTTTGGCCACTGGCAACAGTAACTCCTCAGCAGTGGTGTGAGGTTTCATAACTCTGGCGATTCTGAGTGCCGCCAAATATGAAGCTTCAGTGGCTGGTATGTTTTGTTTGTGGTACTTGCCACCAGTGTCGAATCTGGCTTTCTCGAGTCCACCAGCTTTACTTCTAAATGGTTGGTATCCTTGTCAGCAGAGCTTGGATGCTTGCTATCAAAATGGTGTTTTATTGTGTTCGGCTTCATAGATTTGGCTGATAGAACTTCACAACAAATAACACATTGCAGTTTCTCAATTCCTGCTGTAATTATTGAGGTAAAATCATACTCTAAAAAATCCTCACTATATTTTAACGTTCTTCTCTACATGATCCATTGTCATGGGGTGCTTTGCTAGTGAAAATAATATATAATAATAGCTTTAATAATACAAAAGATGATACATGGCATAGTTCAGTCAATACAGTTCATGAAAATTTCCTATGCTTTACCATTCTCTGTATTTTTTACATACCTGTTACTATCACAAGGGGGCAGTATTCAAATCAACCATAGCTGAATATTAAAAAAACCAATCAGGATGCAGATTAAGTTCCCATGATTTTATATATATATATATATATCATACATACACTCATACATACATATACATACATACATATAAATACGTACATATATAGGCAGTAGTTGATGATTTTATAGTACATGGTTTTACATTTACCCAGTAATTATAATTCATAAAGTATCATTTTACCTCCAATACTGCTGCTTTCAAGACAGCAGCTGCTCTCTACACACGTGTAACTGTTCCACATAAGTACATTAGTCTGACGCCAACCCTGTCGCATACACCTGTATCTGTATTTGTATGGGGTGCATGTGATGGGGTTGGTGCGATGCTATCATCATGCCGGATATTCGTATGAGTACATATCTGCATGTTGGCGGACCCTCCTAGAGATGGGTTAGGAGCAGTGTCTCAGTTCCTAAGACCATTGAAAATATGTTTTTCGATGGTCTTAGGTGATGCCTGTGAAAAGGTCGTTCGACCCCCAAAGGGATTTTGATCCACGAACCGCTGCTACGGGGTCCAAGCTAGAATAGGAGAAAAATGTAAAGCAAAACTCAAATTATAAAAAGGTATCACACTTATTGGACTGATAAGAGACTAGAGAAAGCCCCAAGTCTATTGACCTAAGATACCCTTTCAAACTGAAACTGAAGTCACACCAAAAGGTCATCTTTCAGCCAAAGAATAGATTGACCTTTAAATAAAAAGTGACCCCTAAGGAACGTGCTACTTTAAGCAATCAACTCAATGAGGCCAAATGGTCAACATTTACCCATACGCAAAGTGAGATAGCAGAGAAGTTGTATGGATACAGATGAGGTTTGTTGGATGAAAACGGTTAACAGTGCTGACATTTTGAAAGGACTGTAATCAACATCATGTAATATTTTACAAGGGTTATTGAATAACAATCTCCTTTTTCTTGGGTAAACTCTTAATACATGGAATTCTGGAAAGATAAAACCCTCAGGAACAGTAGTGGGAGTAGCGATATCATGAGGGTAGGGGGATGGTTAGTGAGAGGGAAGGGGGAGAAACGGGGAACCCATCACGAGATTGGATATATAGTCATCCCACCAGCTGTGAAGGGGATGCATAACAGAAATTTGGGTAAAGGGAGACAATGGACAGTGTGAGATATGAAATAATAATAACAATATATAATTGATCAAGGATTCACATGAGTGGACAAAAGAGGATCTTATACCAAGGACTCAAGTAGAAAATGTTTTGGAAATGATAATGGCAACATATGAACAAATATACTTGATATAAATAATGTATGGAATGTTATAAGAGCTGTAAGAGCCCCAATAAAATGACTTTTAAAAAGCCAATAAATACTGCCTGCCCCCCCGCCCACCGCAAAATGATAGCATTCTCAAGGAGGTAAAATCATTTGTGAAACGTCATTCCATAAATGAATAAGCAAGATGCACTAGGATTTAGAATACTTAAGGAGGGTAAACAGAACCAAGTCTCAGTCCCTTAAAGAGATAAATTTTGTACTATTTCTTCTTTCCGTGTGACTCTTAATGAATTTTTAAAGAATTATATCTTCTGAATAAAGCTGAAATCTTGTTGCTGAGTTTGCCTTTCAAAGTCATGCAGGGCTCCTACCAACTCTTCTTCAAGCGTAGACCAAAGTAATCCCTTTCTGCTCTTCGTTGTTTAAACACACAACCCATAGCCATGGAGCAGATTCTGAATTATAACAACCCTATTTAGTGTTTCTGAAAGTATAGATCTTTAGGAGAACAGACAGCCTCATTTTCCCCCCGAGGAATGGAGATGACTTTGAACCATGAACCTCATCGTGAGCAGTCCAATGATTACCAGCAGTTCCATCAGGGTACCTCTGTACACTCAATAGACATTCACAAACAAACATTATTTCTTTCTTCTGAGGGCAGAAAGTTAATTCAATAAATAAATATTTAAGTATTGTTATATTTCAAATAATACTGAGAAAGTGTTGGTAGTTTAATAAGATAATAACGTAAAGGTTAAATTAAAGACATAAATAAAACTTTAAAGGAAACAAAATTAAAGGCCTTCATATGTATACATATAAACATAAAATACCTTAAGTGTGTTGTTTTAAAGCTATTTGTGGTATGGACCTAAATTGCCCCATAATACAATTAGCACTGTAACTATGAAAAAATGCACTGAATTTTTCAAGGAATAAAATTTTTAAATATTAGATGATTGTGACTTTTAACTTTATACAAATGGGAATTCGTATAATTTGTTTGACTAACTTAATAAGACCACTAATTATTATGATAAAATTCAAGTAAAGTGTGTTCTATTAAGCAGACTAAACATGTTTCTGGCAGTCTCAGTGTAGTCTGTAGCACCAACCATGTTTCAGTTGCTTTTGTACATATTATGAAAGATGCATTCCCCACTATTCAGCTCTGTGCCCTTTTCCTTTATGTCAATACTTCTCAGAATATTTTGAAGTCCTAGGTAGCCTGCAGAAATGTGTGAAGAAGTTGAGTCATAGTGAAGATCCAAGTCTTTGTCATTTGATCTTTTATGTGAGTAGAAGACACCATTGACATTTGGGATAGTTAAGGTTTATTGTGCTACCCAGGCTGATAAACACATGTGGGATCAATTGAAGGGCAGAGAGCTAATTGGCTCGGTGAGCCTCACCTTTCTAATTCTCAGGACTCTTGCTTTCTGATGGTCGGACCAGGGTGCAACTGCCTAAGCCAGTTCCCTGATTCAGCTGGCAAGGCTTATTTCCTGCAAGTCATCCCCAAGGAGAAGCCACATGTACCTGCCCTGATGCAGCCCTGGGTGCTGGAGCAGCCACATGGAGACCCCTGCCAGTGCTGAGATGCTTACACGCTCACTGATTTGGCTTTCCTCCTGTAGTCAGCATCATTGTGTGTGTCTTTTGTGAGATGGAGGAGGACGTTGTAGATCGGTGTTGGCTATATGGGCTAATGTTGGATTTATGGGATTGGGCAGCATTGGGTTGGGCTGCTTTCTTAATGTACACTTACCCTTTAAGTAAAATTCTCTCTTACACATATGAGTTTTTGTGGATTTGTTTCTCTAATGTCCCCAGACTAACACAACAGTTATAAATGGCTGAGATCTCTGGTTGTATTTCTGGCTTAGCACAGAGAATTTATGTAACAACCTTTGACATTATTTTTCTAACCTTTATGTTTCTGAGCTTTATCTGGGGTGTGAGGCGTGGAGCAGGGTAGGGAAACAACAAGTTTAAAGAACAGTTATACAGTACATATACTGTGATTTCTGTTCCAGACCATCATGATAAAGTCAATATTGCAATAAATAAAGATTAATTAAATTAATCTTAATAAAAACAGATTTTTTGTTTTTACGGTGCATATAAAAGTTATGTTTTCACTGTACTGTAATCTAGTAAGTGTGCAATGGCAGTATGAAGAAGTTTGGAAGCTTGTTAGTAATAACAAACATAACACAGAAGCACAAAGCGAGCATATGCTGTTGGATAAATGGTTCTGAGAGAGGCCACAAACCTTTAATTTGTAAAAATCATAATATATGTGGAGTGCAATGAAACAGGGTGTATGTACATCATGAGGTAGAGTTATAGCTATGAGTTCACTTTCTTGTCAGAGGACCCACCCCAGGTCCTGGTCCTTGGTCTTAGACAAAGTTTGCATGGCTTCTTAGGGAATTTTATTTTCTCTGAGCAACTGTATTCCATACGTCTTTTTGAGTTACCTTTATTCCAAATCCTTCGGTCCTTTAATATAAAACAGAGGAAAAGTGTCCATTGCATCAGATTGGAGTTGACTTAATTGTGAGAACCTTTAACCTGCCTGCCAACACTGGGTATCACTTCAGCTGCCTGAAAGCTGAAGACTGAAATGTCTTTAGCCCCTGTACACGAATGGGAAATGAATGTTACTGGTACCAGGATATCATGCACTTTCCCATCCTCTCAAACTTCCTTTAACTCTGTGCTTAGTTTTCAACAAACTTTAAATGATAGTCAAGAAAAATGCTTTCAAAAAGCTTCTTTAAAACCTAAATGAACTAGAAACCTAAATTTAAAATAATGAAAATTAAGCAGGAAGGCTAATTTCTTTATTTCTTGTTAAGTAAAAGGTCATTTTATTTGGGGCTCTTAGAACTCTTATAACAATCCATACATCAATTGTATCAAGCATATTTGTGCATATTTGCCATCATTCTTTTCTAGACATTTACTTTCTATTGAACCCTTGGTATCAGCTCCTCTTTTTCCCTCCCTCCATCCCCCGCCCTCATGACCCCTTGATACATTATAAATTATTATTATTTTCATATCTTACACCTGCTGTCTCCCTCTCCCCGTGGTTTCTGTTGTTCGTCCCCCTGGAGGTGTGTGCGTGGTGATGTGTCAATCATTGCGATCAGTTCCCCAGGAAGGTGACTTTCATGCACTCATCTTCTCTATCACCTTTGTAGAGAACTTAAAACACAAGGTAACCATTTGTTTCTGGAGAATTCTCTCAAACAGCATCAAACCTCAGTGCTATCCCTGTTTTCACCAGTGGCATACTCCTAGACATGGGGTCTTGCGAGTTTCAGAGAGGAACGAACTTGACTTGGACTTTAGGACTTTCACTCAAACTTGAGAGGATAAACTCTGGGCCTAGGTCTTGCTTCCCCAAAGGAGAGAAAATGAGACGGCACTCCCTACCCACTAAAGAATCCACAAGTTAAGACAGGCCAGATGTTAGGCATATTAGAAACTCAGAATCTCTGTAGACTACCAAAAAATATTGAGGTCATACTTCATTTAGGCCATTTCCTTAAGGAAACTCATGGAGTTCTAGTCGATTTCATGAGCCTATGATAAACCTCTTTTAAAGATTAAGAGCTAAGCTAAAGCCAAGCAAGTTGGCCCTTTCTCATTATTATGGTTTATGCAATGTATATTCTGTAAAATCCAGAGCACCAAATCCATGGGAGAACAACACACGGTTCTGGATCAAAGAAAATCTTTGGAGTCTTATTTTTCTATCCTGGAAGAAAAAGTTAAGCAGATAAAATTGTCAATGAAGAAATAATCAATACAAGTAGAGTTTACTTGGAAAATTCAAATGTGGCCAACTGCATAAGTAATAACTGGAGAAACTCTTGGCCATATCAGAAATATAGATATTAAAATTTTATAAATATCATTGATTAAACATTGTACTACAGAGTTTTTGCTTTTATCTTGAGCTGTTATGGGCAAAATATTGATTGATGCAGAAAATGTAAAAAAGAAGATAGAAAGAGTTCACAGAGTCACTGTACCAAAAAGAACCAGTTGACATGCCACCATATGAGCAAGGACAAATGGTGCTGAAGGAAGAAGTTCAAGCTACACTGAAAGCATTAACCAAAAACAATGCCCCAGAAATTTATGGAGTGCCAGTTGAAATGTTTCAGCAAGCTGAGGTAGCACAGGAAACATATTCTCATCTATTTCAGGGCATTTAGAAGACAGGTACTTGGACAACTGACTGAAAGCGATCCATATTTGTGCCCATTCCAAAGAAAGGTGACCTAAGAGAATGATCAAATTATAGAACAATGTCATTAGAATCACATGCAAGTAAAATTTTGCTGAAGGACATTCAGCAACTACTTTGGTTTAGTACATTGGCAAGAAGCTGCCAGAGGTTCAGGCCAGATTCAGAAGAGGACATGGAACAAGGGATCTCATTGCTTATATCAAATGGATCTTGGCTAAAAGCAGAGAATACCAGAACTATGTTTACTAGTGTTTTATTGACTATGCCAAGACATTTGACTGTATGGACCATAATAAAGTATGGATGACCTTGATAAGAAGAGGAATTTCAAACATGTGGAACTTTTACATGGATCAAGAGGGAGTTGTGCAAAAAGAACAAGGGAACACTGAATAGGTTAAAATCAGAAAAAAGTGTGTGCCAAGGTTGTATCCTCTCACCCATACTTATTCAGTTTGTATGTGGAGCAAATCATTAGCCAAGCTATAGTATATGAAAAAGAATGAGGCATCAGTTTTGAAAACTTATTAACAACCCACAGAATGCAGATAACACCACCTTGCTTGCTGAAAATTGAGGAGGACTTGACACACTTGCCAATGAAGATCAAGAATTGACGCCTGCCTTATGGATTCTGACTCAGTGCAAACAACAAATTCCTCAGAACTTGACCAATAGGAACCTTATGGCAAAGAAAAGACTGAGATTGGAAAGGATGTTTCCTTCTTGGATCCACAACCAATGCTCCTGAGTTAATTAGTTAAATATTCTCCACAAGATCTCTTGAGAGTATTTAAAAGCAAGGATATATCACTTTGGGGAATAGGGTGCACCTGACTCAAGTTATACTATTTTCAATTGCCTCATATGTCTGTGAAAGCTGGACATTGAATAAGAAAAAACATAAAAGAACGGATGCATTTGAATTATTTTGCTGGTAAAGGATATTGAAAATTCTGTATGGCCAGAGTACTCCTTAGAGGCAAGGATGGTGAATGTTTGTCTTATGTATTTTGTATGTTTTGTCAGAAGAGACCAGTCCATGGAGAAAAACATCATGCTTGTTAAAGTAGAAGGGTAGGGAAAAAGAGGAAGGCCCTCAAGAAGATGGATTGACAGTGGTACAACAAAGGGCTCAAGCATAGGAACAATTGAGAGGATGGAGCAGGACCCGGTAGTGTTCTGTTCTATTGTGCATAAGGTTGCTATGGGTCAGAACTCACTCTATGGCACCTAACAACAAAAGCAACATCTTTCCTTGTGTGATTATAATTCAAGTCTGATATCATTCACGTTTATTGTGTCAACCTGGCCAATAAACACATGTGGGGTTAATTGAAGGGCAGAGAGATAAATGGCTCCATGATCCTCACCTTTGGAGTTCTTGGGTCTCCTGCTTTGTGATGGTCACATCAGGGTGCAGCTGCCTTAGCCAGTTTCCTGCTTCATCTTGCAAGGCTCACTTCCTGCAAGACATCCCCGAGGAGAAGTCGCATGGACCTACCCCTATGCATCCCTGGGTGCTGGAGCAGCCTTGTGGAGACCCCTGCCAGTACTGATATGTTTACACATTCACTGATTCGGCTTTCCTCCTGAAGTTGGTATCATAGTGTGCATTTTGTGAGATGGAGAAGGACTTTGTAGATTGGTGTTAGACATATGGGTTAATGTTGGACTTTTGGGCTTGGCAGCACTGGGTTGGGATGTTTTCTTGATGTGCACTTAACTTTTATATAAAACTCTCTCTTATACATGAGTTTCTGTGGATTTGTTTCTCTAAAGTACCCAGACTAACACAAAGTCCTAGACCATACTCAGAAGTCACTGCCATGGAGTCAATTCTGAATCATAGCGGCCTCATAGAACAAGGCAGTACTGCCCTGGTGGGATTCCAAAACTGTAACTCTAGGGGACTAGAATGCCCCGTTCTTTTTCCCTGGAGCTGCTGGTAGTTTCCAACTGTTGAATTTGCGATGAGTAGCCCAATGTGTAACCACTCCGCCACTAGAATTCCTTTTAATCATTCAGCAAGAGGAAACCCCACCCCACCCCACAAGTTTTACTGTAAGTTGGTGAGTATCAAAAATCTAAGTAGGTAGTGAGCGAATATGTGAATCATGAAAGTTCATATTCCGTGTGCTTATGTATTTTTCTCCACTCTTCCCTTATATTATATAATCTAATGTATGCAGGACTGTGCTTAATTTTCTTTGTTGATATAAAGCAGAATTAAGTTGAATTAAGAAAAAAATTCACAATATACCTACATTAGGACAAACTAGAGTTTATATATTTGTTTCATTAATAAGAAATAATTTTTAAAATAACAGTATTTCTGTTGAGTCTATATAGAATAGGTTGTAGATACATGCTGTAATTGTTATTATTCATTTTGGTAAGAGATGTTCAGGCAATTTTCTCCTGTAAAGTGTTAGATTGTATATCATCTGAGGGAAAATCTTTCATTCTGTCTCTTTAATAAGTACACTAATATCTGAGTAAATTAAGTCTGTATTGCTGAGCTCTATTGTGGATACCCAACAGCCAACTCCACGTGGTATTGTGATGCCTTTTATGTTGGTAGGATCGTGGAAGCTGAATGTATCACTAGTATTTCAAATATATATAGGCTGACTCATAGTGTAGATGTTAGTAGTGAGTTTCAACGAGCACTAGGAAACCTTATGAATCACAAAAGAACACTGTAGGACTCACTTATTTGATCAGGTCATCAGGAGGGATAGATTACTAGAGGGAAAGATCATGCTTGATGTAATAAAATGTCATTGAGGGAAATGCTCAGAGCGATCGACTGGCACAATAGCTAGAACAATGGAATAGAGCATGCTAAGAACTGGGAAGACGATGTAGGACCAGGCAACATTGTGTCTTCTTATATACATGAGGACATCATGAATCAGAGATGCCTCCACAGCAGCCAACTCCACCTTGATGGAGACAATCTTAGATAGCTGTGGCAGGAGTCCTACAACTATAAAAGGTATTCATTTTCCTTAGTCTTCCACATTTCTGTCCTCTTAATTAATGCTTTCATCAGTAGAGACAGTGACCTTGGATTCTTGCCTTAATTGAATCGGTGCTTACAATGGATGGTATCAATTTCAAAGATTGAAAGATTCAGTTATGTCTGGTTTTTAAAGTGGAGCTCTCTGAGCTTACTGTTTAGAATTCACTACAGTTGAGTGAATTTTGAGGGAAATCTGCATTGAATTTGAGTAAAATTATAGAATTTCAGTGGTCTACATTTGATGCTATAGTCATATGTTTTCCCTAATTTTCTTTTTATTACTGTTTGCATAATTGTAAGGCGATACAGACTTCCAGTTGCAAGACCACTGACAAACACAAACAGCAAGGAAGCTCCAGTGGGCATAGACTCCCTAGTGAATTTGGCATGCTCTCTGTACCTCAAATATGCATTCAACTGACTCACAAATACAGATTCCAGAAGAAACAGGGAAAGCAGATCCCAGGGGACAGCAACAATGGTTGGGCCTACTGTCTATTCTGTGAAAGTCGGCGATGCAGCAGTGAAAATGAGCAAACAAAAAGTATCCGTACTTGATTCTATTGCCCACATAGCTAAGGTCAAACTCTAACTACCTAAGGCCAAATTCAATAAAAATGTGTCTGGGTTTTGTGCCAAGTCATGCAGACATGAGAAAAAAATTCAAATTTCTGCACTTTGTAAAATCTTCCACAATCAAGGCAAAGTCAACATTCTCATTTCAATTCTTGACCATGGCTGCATTTGACATGTTCTAATAGAAATGTGCAAAAAGAAAAGGATTAAGAATTTTAGTATTGTGCACTGTCAACCTACACATCTCTCTATATACTCACTATTATATAATGTATCCGTTTGTCACACGTTTTAGGAACTCCCGCTATGTACCTAAGTGCTTTATCATGAGCTGAGAAAATCTTGATTAAAGTACACAATCTCTGTCCTCCATGAGATCACAATTAAACAGACAGTGGAAAGATAGAGTCATGGAGATTCTTTGAAGGTGTGTGGATCTGTGATAACACTGAACAGAGGCATATGATTTAACCTGAAGGAGAACCTTGAGCTTTGGCTATAACTCGATTATAAATGAAGCATGAGAATATCTGTCAAAGAACCTAGGGTCAATAGTGTGAAGGGGAGAGAGTGAATTCCTACAAATTTATAGTAAATGAGGATCAGGTAGGTCAACTGAAGGTGGCCTTACATATAATGCTGAAAGCTTTAGAAATCTAAACCAAATAATATTTTTCAGCAGATAGATGCATGTTAACATTTTTTCTTTTACATTTTAGAAAGAAATAGGAATTGTGTGGAAAATGAATTGGTATGCAGATGAAGCCAAAATCAAGTGATAGTTTACAAGGCAATTTTAGTAACCCAAGGGTAAGTTGAACTGAAGATGACACTTTAAGAAGTCTTATAGTGTAGTGAAAGAGTCATGGACTGTGTGGTCTGAAGGTCTAGTAGGAATGATGGAGAGAAGCTGCACTGCGTCTCATGCTGTCACTTTGTTAATGGGAAGAGGGTAGGGCTAAGTGGTACAGAGCGAAGAGTATGTGTGGAGTGAAAGATAACAAGTTGGAATATGTGCTTGTGATAGAGGGTTTATCAGGCATCTTGAGATACAGTTTATAATTTTGGGAAATATTTCTGCACTAAAGCTATAAATTTGTGGGTTATTGATGTTATTGTATTGGGGGGGGGGGTTAAAGGATGGGAAAAGGGCAAACAGAGAAAGTAGCATGAAAAGAGTAAGTCTTGAGGACAGAGACCCAGAGAACACAAGGTTCAGGCTAAGCCAGAGGAAACATTCAGAATTTCATAAAGTGGCAAAATAGATAAGAAACACAGAAGAGAATACTGTTCATGAAGCTAGGAAAGAGGAGAACTGGGTCAGTTTTATATTCTTCTGATAGGTAAATCCAGACGAGGAATATATAGCATTCCTCCAGCGAGCTTGGTTGGATGTTTGGTGATGAAGGGTCCTGAGAGTCATAAATCCTCTGGAGGTTATATTTAGTGTCACAGGCACATAACATTTTCAGAAAAGAGTGACAGGAAAGGTAAGCTGTGGAATTTACTGAAAAATAACTACAGTCTGTGATAAAGAAATGAAACATTCTAGCAACCTCTTCAGTCTGACCCCGCCCCTCAGTCTGAAACTGATAAAACATTAACTAAGGTGCATTTATAATGACCAACTATTGGAATGTAAAAGTTGATATCACAGAAAAAAAGATTAGTCGTTGGAAAATATGGCATAGGTGATAGAAACAAATGTGAAGCTAGCATGATAGACTTTTTCCCCCAAAACCAATGACTTCTTTTAAACACCTTTTTTCACCAACATATATGGCAATTATGCACATGGACCTCACCAAATTAAATGCACAGGAATCAAATTGACTGTATCTATCGGTAAAGATGATGAAGAGGTTCAATGCCATCAGGCAAAAGAAGGTCAGGGGTTGACTGCTCATATGTAGGTTCGGACTGAAGATGAAAATTTAAAACAAATTCATGACAGCCAAAGATTGTTTTCAGTATATCCTACCTGCATTTAGTCTTCTCAAGACTAGAGTTGATGTACTGAAAATTAATGACTGAAGACTAGAATAATTCTGGACAACATCAAGACTATAATCATGAAGAAAGCAAAAAATAATTAAAAATAAATAACCAAAACAGAAGTCAGAAAAGACTCAAAATTGTTCTTGAATGTAAAGTTGCTAAAGTGAATAAAAGACATGATGAAATAGAAGCTGAACAAAGTAAAGCATTATAATAAATGTAGAAATAAGAAGTTAGAAAACAAAAGGGAAGAACATGTTCAGCAGATTTCAAGGTGAAAGATAATAACTAAAGAAAAAAATATCAATCCTCAAGTTGCAATACTGAACAATTTTATGGGCAAAATATTTAATAATTTAAGAAATGCAAAAAATATAAAAGAAATACATAGAATCACTGTATCAAAATAGTCAACACTGAACCATTTCAAGAGGTAGCATATAATCAAGAACCAATGATATTAAAGGAAGAAGGTAAAGCTGCCTGGAAGGCATTGAAAAAAATCTAGTCTCCATGGAATACCAAAAAAAAAAAAAAAAAAAGGTGTCAAAGTGATGATGCAGAACTGGAAGTACACACGTTTCTGCCAAGAAAATTTAGAAAACCAACCTCCTGGAAGAGATTCATATTTCTGCCCATTGCAAAGAAAGTTAACCCAAGAGAATGTAGAATTTGTAGACAATATCATTAATATCACATGCCAATGCAAGTATTGCTTAAGAAAATTCCAAAATATTTGTAGCATTGCATCAATATGTAGCTGACAGAAGTTCTAGTTGGATTCAGAAGAGGGCATTGAATGAGGGACATCATTGCTGATTTCAGATAAATTTTGGCTGAAAGCAGAGAATACCAAAAAGATGTTTAGAGCTGGTTTAATTACTATGCAAAGACATTCAACTTTGTGGATCAAAACAAGCAATTGATATCATTCAGGAATTCCTGAATACTTAATTTTGCTCAGGCAGAATCTGCATGTAGACCACAAGGCAATAGTTTAAACAGAACAGAGGAAATAATGAATGGTTTTAAATCAGGAAAAGTGTGTGTCATGGTTGCATCCTTTTGTATTATTTGTTCAACCTGTATGCTGAAAGGATAATCTAATAAACTAGACTATAAGAAGAACAGAACGCCATCAGGATTGAAGGGAGTCTTATTAACAAACTGAGATTTTACAGATGACATAACCTTGCTTGCTGAAGCCCCAAAGGACCTGAAGCATTTAAGGATGAGTATCAAGTAATACAGCCTTCAGTACAGATTACAACTCTATGTAAAGGCAATGAGAATTGTCATAACTGCACCAGTATATAATATTGTGACAAATGAAGAAACTATTGATGTTGTCAAGGATTTGTTTGACTGTAGCTACAATCATCACTCATGGAAACAACAGTCAATAAGTCAAAATGATGAACAGATGCCTGGTGGGACTTGATCAAGTGCGAGCAGACTAGACAAATTTGCTGCACAAGACCTATTTAAAGAGCAAAGATGTCAGTTGTGCCAGAATAAAGTCATGATACTTTTAATCCCTTCATGTGCCTGTGAAATAATGAATAAGTAAGTTTGGAGAAGAGCTGATGTCTTTGAATTATAGTGCTGGTAAAGAATATTGAAAATACTATGGATTACCAAGCCCCGAGGACAATGTTCCTGCTCAGAGAAGCCAATGCACAGAGAGGACCATAGGGGTGGTCCCATCACAAGACAAAATGTCCCTCACTGACCCATAGTGCTATGGAGGACAACACAGAAGACACAGTGTGGGAATTGTGCCTGATCTGACCCCACCACACCAGGTTGAAACATTAAGGGTGGGCAACAGAGTAGCAAGGGGAGCAAAGCAATGAAGTCCCCAAAGGAATACCAAAAATAGACTTTGGGGCCAGGGCATTGCACCCTATCAGATTCAACCAGAAAACACTCATAAAGGTCAACAAACAGACCTGGAAATATTTATATGCTTTTCTTTTTGTTTTTGTGCTTATTCTTTTGCATGTATATCTAGATAAGGCTGGCAAGATAAAGAATCTGGAGAAGAAAACAACAGGCCCAATGGTTCTGGGGGGACGGAGGAGAGGAGGGAGGAGGGAAAAGAAAAGGGGTGCCAACAAGCCCAGAGACAAGGGAACAACAAGTGATCTAAAATCTATGGTGAGGAGGGCATAGGATGCTTGGTGGGGCTTGATCCAGTGCAAAGTAGCTGAGAGGAATTACTGAAACTTAAATGAATGTTGAACATGATAGTGGGACAAGAGGAAAATAAAAGGAATTAGAGAAAATAACTAGGAATCAAAGGACATTTATAGAGGTCTAAATACAAGCACATACATATGTAAATATACTTATATATAATGATAGGGAACTAGATCTATGTACATATATTTATTTGGTAAGTACTAAGGTAGCAGATGGATATTGGGCCTCTACTAAGTACTCCCTCAATACTTTTTTCTAATAACCTGGCATTCAGTGATGCTCACCTAACATGATCACTGAAGACAAATGGGTGCATAAGCAAATGTGGTGAAGAAAGTTGATGGAGCCCATCTAACAAAAGATATAGTATTTGGGGTTTTAAAAGCTTGAAGATAGACAAGTGGCCATCTAGCTGAGAAGCAAAAAAGTCCACATGGAAGAAATACACCAGCCTGTATGAGCATGAGGTGTCGATGGGATCAGTTATCAGGCATGTAAGACCCAGAACAAAATCATACCAGTGTGAATGGGACAGGGGGGCATGGAATGGTGACTCAATGCCTATCTGTAGACAGTTGGTTATCTCCTCACAGAAGGGTAAAAAAGAAGAAATGAGCCAGTCAGGGTTCAGTATAGCACAGATGAAACATACAAATTTCTTCTAGTTCTTTAATGCTTCCTTCTCCCTCACAATAATGATCTCAATTCTACCTTACAAATATGGCTAGATGAGAGAATGTACATGGGTACAGATAAGAGCTAGAAACAGGGAATCCAGACAGATAAACCCCTCAGGACCAATAATGAGAGCAGCGATACCAGGAGCATAAGGGAAAGGTGGGGGCAGAAAAGGGGACCCAATCACAATGATCTACATAGAACCCCCTCCCTGGGGGATGGACAACAGAAAAGTGGGTGATGGGAGACATTTGTCAGTGTAAGACATGAAATAATAATAATTTATAAATTACCAAGGGTTCATGAGGGAGGGAGTGTTGGGGAGGAAGTAAAAAAAATGGGGAGCTGATACAAAGGGCTCAAGCAGAAAGAAAATGTTTGGAAAATGATGATGGCAAAAAATATAAAAATGTGCTCGACACAATGGATGCATGGATGGATTGTGATAAGAGCTGTATGATCCCCCAATAAAATGATTTTGAAAAAGAAAAATGAAGAGTCTGCATGTTTTTTCAAATTTCTGCCTTTGGGGCTTCTTCAGGTTCATCTCTACTAATTAGTGTTCATGTGCTATGAGATAGTTAAAGTTTATTGTGCCAACCTGGTCGATAAACACATGTAGGGTTAATTGAAGGACAGAGAGATAAATGGCTCAGTGAGCCTCGCCTTTCTAGTTCTGGGGTCTCTGGCTTTGTGATGGTCAGACCAGGGTGCAGCTACCTTAGCCAGTTCCCTGCTTCAGCTGGCAAGGCTCACTTCCTGCAAGACACCCCGAGGAGAAGCCATGTGGACCTACCCTGATGCATCCCTGGGTGCTGGAACAGCCGTGTGGAGACCCCTGCCAGCGCTGAGATGATTACACATTCACTGACTCAGTTTTCCTCCTGCCGTTGGTGTCATAGTGTTTTTCTGTGAGATGGGAGAGGACTTTGTGGATTGGTGTTGGACATATGGGCTAATGTTGGACTTGTGGGCTTGGACAGCACTGGGTTGGAATGTTTTCTTGATGTGAACTTAGCCATCATATAAAACTCTCTCTTACACATATGAGTTTCTGTGGATTTGTTTCTCTAATGTACCCAAACTAACACATGCTCTCAGACATGTAGAGAAATAAATTGACCTTAATCTGACCCTGGGTGTGTGGATGTTCCATGAGGGATCTTCATAGTCCCTTTCCCTAAACAACTTTTTAACTATTTTTATTTCTGCTGATTTCGTTTTTTTTTTAAATTTTCAACAGTGTTTATTGTGTTCAGAAAATAGATCTTGCACATGCTATATTAGAGTTTTTTTGTTTTTTTAACATTTTATTAGGGGCTTATACAACTATTATCACAATCCATTCAGATACATACATCAATTGTATAAAGCACATCTGTACATTCTTTGCCCTATTCATTTTCTTTTTCTTTTTCCTTTTCTTCTTTTACATTTTATTAGGGGCTCATACAACTCTCATCACAATCCATACATATACATACATCAATTGTATAAAGCACATCCGTACATTCTTTGCCCTAATCACTCTCAAAGCATTTGCTCTCCATTTAAGCCCTCTGCATCAGGTCCTCTTTTTTTCCCCCTCCCTCCCCGCTCCCCCATCCCTCATGAGCCCTTGATAATCCACAGATTGTTATTTTGTCATATCTTGCCCTATCCGGAGTCTCCCTTCCCCGCCTTCTCTGCCGTCCATCTCCCAGGGAGGAGGTCACCTGTGAATCCTTTTAATCAGTTCCCCCTTTCCAACCCACTCTCCCAGCCTCGCCCCTCACACCCCTGGTCCTGAAGGTATCGTCCACCCTGGATTCCCTCTCTGCTGATTTATTATGTTAAAGGAATCTGGAAACGCTGGGTACTTTTCGTCTTTTCAAAGTCACTTTTATGGAGTACTGTCACAAGCCCAGTGCTGTGCTTGGTTGATATTGTTTTATTTACATATCACAAGCACTTATTAATCAAATATTCTAAATCTTTACTTATAAGGAAACTGAGTAACACAGAAATCACATACTTGAGATAATACACCAAGTGAAGTTACAAAATAAGATGTGAATATAGGTCCATATTATTCAATCCATTTGACTGACCAATTTCTTTTACACATCAATCAGACAGGTATCCAAACTTTACTAGACCAGACATAAATCAGGAATTCCACTGACTTTATTATAGAGCTACCTTTATCTTAAAGATTATTTAATAGCTGTTTTATTTCTTTAATCACATTTTCTCATTCACTCTTCACACTACAATAAAGAAGGAACTGATATTTCTGTTTACACATTAACATCTTTATTTTATATACAAGGAGACTTTAGCTGGTAGAGATCATATAGCAAAAAGGTGCTCACATGAAGCTAAATTTTAGGTCTGTAGTATTACAAAACTATTAGCTTCTGAATGTTGTGTTGTTGGTATGTGCTGTCAAGTCTATTCTGACTCATAGACACTATGTGCAACAGTCCTGGGGCATGCTCATAATTGTTCATGTGATGGAGCACATCGATGTAGCCACTGTGTCAATCCATTTTGCCAAAAATTCCTCTTTTTCACTGTTCCTGTACTATGGCAAGCATCACTGGTCTCTCCTGACAACATGTTCAAAGTAATTGAGATGAGGTCTCACCATCCTTTCCTTTAGGAACATTCTATATGTTCTTCCAAGAGAGATCTCTTTGTTCTTTTGGTTGTCCACGATATTTTCAATATTCTTCCACCAGTATCATAATTCAAATGCATTGGTTCTTCTTCAGTCTGCCCCCATTTCAGATGCATATGTGAAGCAATGGAAAATACCATGGCTTATGTCAGGTGCACCTTAGTTCTTAAAGTGCATTTGCTCTGTTCCCACAACTGCCTCTTAATCCATTACAAATTCTGCATGAACACAATGTAGTCTTCTGAAGGTACCATTCTTCTCAAGGCTATCCATAGTTTGTTATTGACCACATAATTGAATGCAAGTAAACATCTTCCTAGTACTCTCTGCTTTCAGCCAAGATCCATCTCACATCATCAGTGATACTCCTTGCTTCATATCCTCTTCTGAATCGGACCTCAAGCTCAGGCAGCTCCCTGTCAATGTGCAGCTGCAATGGTTGTTGAATATTCTCACAAAAAAATTTACTTCCATTTGATATTAATGATATTGTTCAATAATTTGCATATTTTGTTGGCGCACCTGTCTTTGGAATGGGCACAAATATAGAACAGTGCCAGTCAGTTGTCCAAGTAGCTGTCTTCCAAATTCCCTGGCACAGATGCATGTGTTTCTAGTGGGTCATGAGCTTGCTGAAACATTTCAATTGGTATTCCATCAATTCCTGGAGACTTGTTTTTGGCTAATGCTTTCAGTGCAGGTTGAACTTCTTCCTTCTGCAACATTTGCCCTTGCTCATTTGCTACCTCCTGGAATGCTTGCACGTCAACCAGCTCTTTCTGGTCCAGTGACTCCGTGTGATCTTTCCATCTTCTTTGGATGCTTCCTGCATCCTTCAATATTTTTCCCTTTAAACCTTTGAAAATTGTAACTGGAGCCTTTGACTCTTTTTCTTGAGTTCTTCCCATTTAGTGTTTACCGAGCATGGCCTTCCCTCTTAGTTTTCTAACCTGAGGTCTTTGCACATTTCATTATAATAATGCACTGTCTTCTCAAGCCACCCTTTGAAATTTTCTGTTCATTAGTTTTGCTTCATCATCTGTTCCTTGTGCCTTGGGTACTCTACAATTAAGAGCAAGTTTCAGAGTCTCTTCTGACATCCACTTTGATTTTTTTCTTTCTTTCCAGCCTTTTTAATGACTCTTTGCTTTCTTCATGGGTCATGTCCTTGATATTATTCCACAGCTCTTCGGCTGTTCTTTCATTAGTGTTCAGTGTATCAAATCTCTACTTGGGATATTTTTGAAATTCAGGTGAGATAGACACAAGGTTGTATTTTGGCTCCTATAGACTTGTTTTAATTTTCCTCAACTTCAACTTGAACTTACGTCTGAACAGTTGATGGTCTGTTCCACAGTCAGTCCCTGGCCTGTTTTAGCCACTGTTATAGAACTTCTCCATCTGGCCTTCACACAAACATAGTCAATTTCGATGTTTGTCCTCTGGAGAAGTCCACCTATGAAGGTGCCAGTTGTATTGTTTAAAGAAGCTGTTTTCTCTGAATAAGTCATTGGTCTTGCAAAATTCTATCACGTGTTCGATGGTTTCATTCCTATTAGCAATTTTTTATTTTCCTTCTTCTTTGTCTCCCACTTTTAATTTCCAATCATCAATAATTAACACTGTATCTTGGTTGTATGTTTGATCTATTTTTAACTGAAGATATTGGTAGAATTCTTTAATTTCTTCATCACTAGTTTTAGTGGTTGGTACCTAAATTTGAATAATTATATTGTTTGGATTTCCTTGAAGGGGAATAGATATAATCCTACTGCAGACAGATTTGTCCGTCAAGATAGATCTTGAAATATCATTTTGAGAATGAGTGTAGCGCCATTCCTCTTGGTTACTTCATTTCCCCCACAGTGAATCATACGATTGATTGTCTGATTCAAAAGAGTCAATACCATTCCATTTCTGCTCACTAATGCATAAGATATCGACCTTTATGCATTTCATTTCACTCTATACAACCTATAATTTCCTAGATTCATATTTCATGCACTCCGAGTTCTGATTATTAACTGATGTTGTCCTGAAGACGTTACTTCCGCAGCGCTTACTACACCCGTCTCGTCACAGTTGACTCTATTTTGAGAAGGTATATTTCCCTCAGTTATATGCTGAGTACCTTCTGAGCAAAGGGACTCATTTTCTGGCAATTTCCCTGACAGTGTTCTGCTTTGATTCATGAGGTTTTCAATATCTGACAATATTTTGATTCTGTCCGTAGGTCGTCTGTGGCTAATTTCTCAGACATGGACAGACTAGAACTTCTTCATCGCCTGTTCTTAGTCTGGAAGCCCTGCTGAAACGTGTTCACGTTGGGTGACCCTGCTGGCATTTGAAATACAGGTGACACAGCTTCCAGCACCACAGCAGCACACAAGCTACACGGTATGATAAACTGGCACACAAGTGGTAGAGCGACTGAATTTATGTTAATTTTAAACAACAAGTTTTAACAAAGATTGATGTTAACATTTAACAACAATCGCTTCACTGGCTGGTAACATTCTTGGAAAGCATACTTGTCAATCTTAGTAATTGATGCAGGAATCTACTGATCACTACTGTGGAAATAAGTACAAAACATTAGGAATGTGCTCAACAGGGAAACCGACTTATATGACAGTATGCGCAAAAGAGTAGCTGACTGTAAACATTTGTTAGAATTCTGTGTGTGAAGACATGAAAGACCACGGCCGGGTCACACTTTTGTAGGTGCCATGTGTCATCAGTGCCCGCGTGCTTTTTAGCGTTGCAGCCTCCTACAGCTTCTTATAGCCGTGGACAGTTTCTACCTTCAGTACCTGTGCTCCTTTGTTCCAGGACTTTCTCTGCCCTTCAGCGCGTTCTGTACTTGGACACGTTGTCAGTGCCCACTCCATCAAGAACCACTCTAACATGGTAACTGATGGTAATTTCAACCTTAAACCAGCAACAGGAGAGGACAACTGATGTGTATTTTGTTAATTTTGAGGGGTGATCTATCCTGCTGGGATTGAACTACCAAGACTCATAGCAGCAACATACTCGCTGACGCAAACTTTAATGACATCACCCCTTTGTGGACCCAAATTCCCTACATGGTCTTAAGTACTTTGGACTTGTGGTCAGGCGAGACCAATCCCTGCAGAAGGACATCATGTTTGGTAAAGTAGGGGGACAGTGAAAATGAAGAGGACCCTGAAGAAGGTGGACTGACACAGTGGCTGTGATCTCTTCTCAAATAAATGACCTCCCTCAAGTCCTTATCTCAAGATTGATTTGGAGCTTATCCACCCTAAAACCCGTTTCTCCTATGTAGGCACTTGCAAACACAGGTATCTGTATCCACTGTATATGTGAATTTCCCTTTGTTTCTGCATGGGTGTTGTGGTGAAAATAGACATAATTGAACTTCTTACCTACTGATTTTATTTCCAGAGTTGAGATCTTAATTTTAACAGACCGAATTGTGTGTTTGCTTCAGCAAAATGTTTTCAATAATTAAAAAAATGAATTTACTTAGAGTGACATGTCATGCTCCCTAATGTCTGAAGACATCGATAGCTTGGTAGCTGTTGTCAGTGCCATCGAGTCAGCTCCAACTCCTAGCGAGCCTGTGCCCAGCAGAACAAAACACTGCCTTGCCTGGGCCATCCGCACAATTGTCCCTCTGCTTGCACCCATTGTTGCAGCTATTGTGTCTGTCCATCTCCATGACGGCCTCCTGCTTTCCCCAACATGATGTCCTTCAGCAGGTTCTGGTCTCACCTGACAATATGTCCAGAGGATGGAAGTTGAAGTCTTGCCATCCTTGCCTCTAAGAAGCACTTTGGTTGTACTCTGCAGGACAGATCAATTTGTCCTTTTAGAAGTCCCTGGTATTCTCAATATTGCTCACCAGCACCACTGAAATGCATTGATCCCTGTTCAACCACCCCTATTCAATGCCCAGCTTTCATATACATGTGGGTTCATTGAAAAGATCATGGTTTGGGTCAGGCACACCTTTGCTTTTTTAAAACTCTAAAGAGGTCTTCTGCAGCAGATTTAACCTAATGCAACATGTTTGTTAATGCCTTGAGTGCTGCTTCCATGAACATTGGTTGTGGATCCAAGCAAGACAAAATTCTTGATAACATCAAGAGAGCATTCAGGAGGTCAATATGAATCCCAGCCACTATATAACTCAAGAAAAGGCACGGATATGGATGTAGGGACATTTCTTAGTAAAGGATCATCCCAGACACTGAGCTCAGTCAAAACACACAATAAATTCAAAACCAAGTTGCTTCTGCTCAGAAGTTGGTTTGGTCAAACACAAGCAGTGAGAAACCACAAGGACCAAGAGTAATTCCGGAAGCAGTTCGGAGACAATGCCTTCCTGTTTGTTAGAATTACATTTGGGGGCTGACCAGGCATTAACCCACCCACTTATCCAAATTGTCACTAGACTACCCATGTTACAGTGTTACCAAGTTTTTACCTAGTAGACCTTGCCTGATTTCCCCTTGAAAGCAGGAGGAACAGGTTGCTCTTTTCCATCTAGGAAGCTGGTACTGGATTGGGGGCCAGAACAGACCCTTCCAGGACAGTGGAACTCAAATAAAGCAACTCAAGTCCAATTGCTTAAAATTTCCACAAAGGCATAAGAATAGCATCTACCACTCAATCAGCAGAGTAAAGAAACATTTATCAAAGATTAGCAGGGGAAACCAACCTTAATTTTTCAATGAGGCAGGCTGAGCTAGCTGTAGGCTTTGAAACACATTAGGTAGAAAGTGGGGAGCCAGGAAAGTGGAAAGTGCCATTTAGACCTGGACAGCCGGGTGTAGTGTTTCCCTCACAAACCAGCTATCCTGCAAGGATCAGCTAAGATACTAGAAGTTCCTGACCAGCAGTACCCCTGCGTCACTGGAAATGGGACAATTCACTGTGCAATGAGAACTCAGAGGTTTTCACACACCGTTAATGCACAGAGGAACTCTGCAGAGAGAGTCACTGGACCAACTCCAGTCCCAAGGGTGGCTGTGTTGCTCAGGGGCTTCCCAACATTTCTAACCGTGAACTTCCACTGGTAAACAGGAAAAACCAAAACCCCAGACATCTATTCTAGGAGCACCTGAGGCACAGTCCAGGGTAGCCCTGGCAAGCGTGAATTTTTTTAAGTGTGTTTTTTAAGCTTGAAAATTTACATGAAATTTTCATATGTTTGCTTCAGTATTATATAATATTTTAAATGTCTTATCACGAGAAGATGTTGTTCTGTGTCCTTAGTATGTGACCTGGTGTCACTTCTATTTTTTTTACTTTGAGATGTAATTTGAGGCACCATAAAGTGGACTGAGGACAGGACTTAAGTACACTTTGGCTTTTTCTACAGCTAGATGACATCTAAACTTGAGCAAATCACTGCATTGGGAAATGTTTCCACCTCCCAAGAGGTGAAGGTGGAGGGAATGACAGAGTTGTATTTGAATGATGACTTTTAATGTTTCTTCAGTGCGTGCAATTCTAGAATTCATCCTACAATTCCATATTATCTTATTATTCCAAATATCTAAATAAAAAATGTGCGAGTAAAATGGACATATTATTTTTATGGAAAAAATCTAAAGGAACCTGTTTGTACAGTATGAGATGTTCAAAGTTGATGATATCATGAGACCAAACACTCTCGGAGGCTGGCTGATTCTGAAAATAGTTTCCTCCTGGGGAGCCCAAGGAGGAAAAGAAAATAAGTTTAAGTAGCTCATCTATTTGCAGAAAGATTGATAGGAAGGCTGCTTTCAGTGAGCTAGTATATTGGTAAGTTGAAAAGAATTTTGATGAGGGCTAGAGAAATATAATTTTTAAAATTTTGACCTATTTTAATCTTATACCCCCTATATACCAGGTTTAGGAATTATGCCATTATGTCCCATTTGGGCTCATTGTTTCTCTGTCTCTCTGTCTCTACACACACACACACACACACACACACACACACACACACACACACACATGAAGGATGCAAAACGTTCATAGGAAAATAGAATTAAAAGTGAATTGGATTTTACATGTATTTCACATATTTTAAATTATATCTTGTCTGTAAATAAATATACATACTTATGTTCTATAAAATATTTTATCATTAAACATGTCACCTGTTCATATTATGCAAAATTTGTTTCGTATATACCGTTTCCCCAAAACGATTTGAAGATAAATTGAATGCATGATTTCTGATTCCTTTTAAATATGTTGTTTGACTAAGGGTTTTTATTCTTTTTGATTCTCATGTGATCAGGCATAGAGCATTATTGCAACAGCGCCACCTACTGCAAAAAGGAATGGTTTTCTTAGCATTTAAGTGCCCAGATGTGACTTGTATTTTGATTCCTGCATAACCAACCAACTATGGTGTAGTTGAGTCCAACTCATAGCGACCCTATAACTACTGAAGGTTAAATATGGACTTCTTAGGGGTGATGTTGATTTTAATGAGGCGTGGGGCAAGATTTGGGGGAGGTGTAAGGAAATAAATGAGAGGTGAGAGTTACAGTGCTCTTCCAGGGTTATAAATCACGAGAGTACCTTAAAAGCACAACCTCCTCATCGCGCGAGGCTCTAATTCCTAAATCCGGAAACAGAATAGTCCATAGGGGTGGTCAGAGCTCAGCCCAGGTGAGGCACAGGGAGTTCATTATAAACTTGTCCCAGAATTTGCCTCATTTGGGTGTCTGGAACTAATAAGATGTATTTGTTTCACTTTATAATTTAAGAGACAGCTATATTCTCTTCCCATAATTGAAGATCATTGGCATAGTGTCTTCAAGGAAATTGTGGATCGTAGTTGAAACCTCAAACTCATAGAAGATAAATGAAATGGTCAGAGTTTAGTATACTCGTGTACCTGTTTTCCTGCCTGTTTACCTACCTGAAGTTTCTTGATATTTGAGTGAATACAAGAGGATTGATGATATCCAAATTTAAATGAAGTTATTTTTTTTTGCTATTAGCGAATGCTGATTATAAAAAGCTTTAAAGTGATATGAAAGAGTAGGGGAAGAGCAGGAAATGAATAAGAATAGTAGCATTTTATAGTTAAGAACTTATGGTGCCATATGGATACAAAAAGTATTTAAAGTATTATCAGGTTTTCGTGAGTGATATCTGGTATCTAGATTGATGAAAGGGCCACTTGACCACAGTTGGTATTCAAGGAATTCCACTGTACTGTGAAACTATGTGAATAGAAACTGGTCAGGATGGAGAGAGGCAAAGGAAGGAGAGATCGGATTTTATGAATCTGAGGAAGATCTGGAGGAAGCCATGCAGTGAGCTTTGAAAGGCTTTATGACCAAGATGGATTATAAAATTGATATGGGGAAATTTTATAGCCTGATTCCCTTTGGTGCATGAAGTAGAATGAAAATGAATGAGTTAAAGTTGGATATTTATAACATCATTTGAGAGCCATACAAAATTATCAACTTAAAAGTTAGCATGCTATAATTAGTCAAACATTTAATTAGCTCACCCATAATATGATGTCTGGAACTGCTTCTCTTTGGCCCTGTGTGTGGTGTTAGCTGGTATTGATAATGTTTTTAACCTTATACCTGGGGGATGCACTGCTGTAGAGACAGAAGAGTAGGGTTTATGACTAAAGTACCTTGGAAAGATCATTGAGGTAGTTAGTTTATTGTGCCAACCTGGCTGATAAACACATGTGGGTTAATTGAAGGGAGGAGGGATAAATGGCTCAGTGAGCCTTGCCTTTTGCGTTCCCGGGTCTCTTGCTTTGTGATGGTCATACCAGGGTGCAGCTGCCTTAGCCAGTTCCCGCTTCAGCTGTCAAGGTTCACTTCCTGCAAGACATCCCCAAGGAGAAGCCACATGGACCTACCTCAATGCAGCCCTGGGTGCTGGAGCAGCCAAGTGGAGACCCCTGCCTGCTCTGAGATGTTTACACATTTACTGATTTGGCTTTCCTCCTGTAGTCGTCATCATTGCATCTGTTTTGTGAGATGGAGGAGGTCTTTGTGGAATGGTGTTGGGCATGTGGGTTAATGGATTAATGTTGAACTTGTGGGCTTGGGAAGCACTGAGTTGGGATGATTTCTTGATGTGTACTTCACCTTTATATAAAATTCTCTCTTATACATGAGTTTCTGTGGATTTGTTTCTTCAAAGAACCCAGACTAATGCAATCAGGTAAAAGGAATACTGGGAAATAGACATGATGACATTGGTGAGAACAACAGAGCAACAGGCACAGGTAGTCTTGAAAAGGTCAGAAAGATCATGGGGCTGAGCAAAAGAAGGCAAGTTATGAGGGGCTAGGTTGCATATATAAGAAAGGTTGGAGGGCATGAAGCTTGTCGAGTCAATAGAAGATTTAGCCTCGAAAAGAAGAATAAAACATTCCTTTCCCGTCTTAAAATACTGAAGAGGATAGTAAGTCTTTAAGATTAAGATATGTTAGACTTCAATCCAGTGCTCTAACATGCTGGCATGGAGTAGGGAACCAGAGGAGAAGTGTGAGGAGCTGGCCCCAATCTCAACTACTTCGTGGACACCTGCTCCTCAACACAGAAGAATTTATTTCAAAGGACGGCATTGAATCTGCAGCTCTGGGAGAGATATATATGTGACAGAGCATGCAGGAGCAGATAAAAGGGGAAGAGGAGAGAGTGGAGCACATCCTGGCCCACCAGGCCTTGAGGACGATGTTCCCGATTAGAGCAGCCAGTCCACAGAGAGGACCACATGACCGGCCCCACTATGAGACACGATACCCCTCACAGACCCATAGCCCTGTAGGGGACAACACCAGAGACACAGTATGAGAATTGCACCCGATAAGATCCTGCTACACCGAGGCAAAACACTAAAGGGGTGCAACAGAACAGCAAGAGAACGGAGCAGTGAGTTCCCCAGGTGATGCTGAAGGTGGACTTTGGGACCATGGCATGGTGCCCCAACAGACTGGACTGAAAAGCACTCCTAAAGGCCAACAAACAGTCCTTGAAATAACTACAAGCTTTTCTTTTTTGTTGTGTTTTTTGGGGGGTTGGTCATTGGTTTGTTGTTGTTTTGTTGTATATTGTTTCTTGGACTTGCTCTGTCTTGTTTTTGTGCATGTTGTTATCTCCGCAGTTCTGTCTAAATAAGATAAACTGGATGAACAATCTGGAGGAGAAAACAACGGGACCAACAGTTCCGGGGGGACATGGGAGAAGGGGAGGTGGGGAGAAAGGTAGTGGTGTTAACAAAGCCAGGTACAAGAGAACAACAAGTGATCCAAATAGGTGGTGAGGAGGGTGTAAGAGACCTGGTAGGGTGTGATCAAGGGTAATGTAACCAAGAGGAATTACTGAAACCCAAATGAAGACTGAGCATGGTAGTGGGAAATAGAAGAAAGAGCTAGGAGGCAAAGGACATTTATAGAGGTCTAAATAAAGGCATGTGCATATGCATATATGAGGATGGGGAAATAGATCTATATGCATATATTTATAGATTTAGTATTAAGGTAGCAGAAAGACATTGGGCCTCCACTCAAGTACTCCCTCAATGCAAGAATACTTTCTTCTATTAAATTGGCATTCTATGATGCTCACCTTCCCAACACATGGCCATCTAGCTCAGAAGCACCAAAGCCCACATTGAAGAAACACACCAGCCTGTGTGATCATGAGGTGCCAAAAGGATCAGTTATCAGGCATCAAAGAATAAAAAAAATCATATCATTGTGTGTTCACCTCCATGATACAATCGCTGATAGAGCATCTGGGGTCTTAAGGGCTTGAAGGTAAACAAGCAGCCATCTAGCTCAAAAGTAATGAAGCCCACATGGAAGAAGTACACCAGCCTGTGCAATCATGAGGTGTCGAAGGGATCAGGTATCAAGCATCATCAGAACAAAAAATCTTATCATAGTGAATGAGGTGGGGGGTGAGGAGTGGAGACCCAAAGCCCATTTGTAGGGTACTGGACATTCCTTACAGAAGGGTCTCAGTTAGGGTGTGATGTAGCAATGATGAAACATACAGCTTTCCTCTTGTTCCTAAATGCTTCCACCTCCCCCACTATCATGATCCCAATTCTACCTTACAAATTTGGCTAGACCAGAGGATGTACAATGGTACAGATAGGAAATGGAAACACAGGGAATCCAGGGTGGATGATCCCTTCAGGACCAGTGGTGTGAGTGGCCATACTAGGAGGGTAGAGGGAGGTTGGGTTAGAAAGGGGGAACCGATTAAAAGAATGTACATGTGACCCCCTCCCTCGGGACATATAAAAGAAAAGTGGGTGAAGGGAGACATCAGACATGGCAAGATATGACAAAATCATAATTTATAAATTATCAAGGGTTCATGAGGGAGCGGGGAGTGGGGAGGGAGGGAGAAATTGAGGTCTGATGCTAGGGGCTTAGGTGGAGAACAAATGTTTTGAGAATGATGAGGGCAATGAATGTACAAATGGGCTTTACACAATTGATATTGTGATAAGAGTTGTATGAGTCCCTAATAAAACGATTAAAATTTTTTGAAAAGAACAAAATCAATATGTCTATATAAATCAGAAGAAGTGAATTAGACATTTCTTTAGTTTTCCAATGATTTTTAACTATTGTAATCCTTTGCTGCTTTTGTTTGCTTGTTTTACTTTTTAAATTAAATCTCATACCTAAAGTTGAAACACAGACATAAAAACAGGATTTGACTAGCTGAAATGAAAGTAAGGCTCCTAGTCAGGCCCTTATTCTCTCAGAAGGTCCAGTGCCACCTTCAAATAGTCCAAAGGATCCACAAATAAATCAAAATGCTAATAATATTCACGTTGGAAAAATTAAATTCATACAATTCCATGTATCCTTATTTTATCAGGTTAAAAATGAATTCTCACATCAATCTTGTTTGCCATATAAATTTCAATATTGGACATTAATATATGAAAAATATCAAGAGAGACTGAAAACTATAAAATGCCTTATAACAAGGATAAATAGGTAGCTTGATGGTAATTGTGATATCAATCAGGCTATAAGTTCAGCATTAACACCATCTAGCCCTAGCAAATACCCAATTATTTAATTTTTGGTGAGTCCCTCTTGATCTAAAAGAGTAATAGATTTCCCAAAAGCAAATATGCTTTTAATCTGGATAACAATTTATATTTAGAAAGAATAGGCCAAAATATAGTATATGCAAGTGAGGTGCTCAATTACTGACTGAAGTCATTGGTAGAATTCTTCAATTTCTTCATTACTTGCTTTTGTGGACAGTGCATAAATTTGAATAATATTTGTATTGATCAGATTTCCTGGAAGGCAAATAGATATAATCCTATCACAAATAGCATTGTACTTCATGATGGATTTAGAATGATCCCACTGATATATCCACTGTGTCAATCCATCGCTCATGGTCTTCCTCTTTTTAGAGGCCAAGCTACTTTACCAAACATTATGTCCCTCTCCAGGGATCAGACTCTCCTAAAAACATATCCAAAAAACTTGAGCTGAAGTCTCGCCATCCTTGCCTCCAAGGAACACTCTGGCTGGGTTTCCGCCAAGACAGATTTTCTGTTCTTCTGGTAGCCTTAGGCTTGGGTTAAACAATCAAACCATTTTGGTTTTATTTACTCTTGATTGTGCTATTTCTGGCATAGTAAATCACATGTTTTCTGATTCAAAATCAGAAATGGACTAACACCGGTCCGTTTCAGCTCATTAATGCCTTGGTTACCGATCTCCATGCCTTCCACTTCCTTTCGACCATTTCCAGTTTTCCTAAATTCACACCTCCCACATTCGAAGTACCAAGCAGAATATTTTCGCAGCTGTTTTTCATTACCTGAGTCGTGTCCTATAAAAAAAATGAAGATCTCGAAGGTTCCACTTCCAGTTTTATCCGACTGATGTCACCTTAGTCGACTCTGCTCCAACAATCAGCTCCTCTTCAGTCACATTTCGAGTGCCCTCTGACCTAAGGGGCGCACCCCCCGCAGCGACAGACTCTCCAACAACATTCTCTTTCCTTAGTTTAGGCTTTCAGTGATGGACAATGCTTAGAAGGTATGCATAGCGTTTTCAGTGGCTTCTTCCTCTGAAGTGGGGAGCCTGGTCCTTCTTCATTGCCGCTTCTTAGTCTGAAAGATCTGCTGGAGCCTGTTTTCTTTGGGTGAGCTTGCTGACATTGGAAATGCCAGTGACAGAGTATCACAGCAGCACACAAGCCACCACAGGACAACACACTGACAGGCATGGCTCTAGGAATTGCAGGAACACCCAATGACATGTCTCCGTGAGGTGAAGCAGCACTGGGAGCATCCAGTAATCTATGCCAGGAAATGTGGAAGACAGCTGCTTCGCCAGCTGACTGGAAAAGATCAATATTTTTGCCCATTCCAAAGAAAGATGACCCAGCAGAATGCCAGAACGGTATCACTGATATTTCACATAATTAAATTTTTGCCTACGATCATTTAGCAATGTTTGCAGCAATACATTCACAAAGAACTGCCAGAAGTTCAGGCCAAATTCAGAGAAGACGTGGAACAAGAGATATCATTGCTGATGTCTGCTGGACCTTGGCTCGAAGCAGAGAATTAGCAGAAATATGTTTGCTTGTGTTTCACTGACTATGCCAAAGCATTGGACTGTGTGGAGCCTAAAAAACTATGGATGACCTTGAAAGAGTGAGAATTCTGGAACACTTCTTTGAGCCCCTGTGGAACTTGTACGTGGATCAAGGAGAACAAGGGGACACTGCATGGTTTAAAATCAGAAAAGATGTGAGTCAGATGCCCACTCTCCATGGTGGTCCACTCACCACACTTGTTCAATCTGTATGCTGAGCAAATCATCAGAGAAACTGGATTATATGAAGAAGAACAGGGTTTCAAGATTGGAGAAATGCTTATTAGCAACCTGCCGCATGCAGCTAACTCATCATCGCTTGCTGAAAGTGAGGAGGAATTGAATCATTTGATGATGAAGACCAAGGATTGTAGCCTTCAGGAAGGATTTCAATTCAATGTAAGGAAGACCAAAATCCTCACAACCGGGTAACATAGATACATACCAATAGGTAACGTAGATAGATAACCAACAGATAACATCATTATAAATGAAGAAAAATTTGAAGCTGTCAAGGATTTCTTTCATTTAGCTTCAGTTTATTTGATTATCCCACCACATTTTATTGGCAAGTAATTGACATATCATATAATTGAGTAGCTCAATTATTCAACGACGTCAAGAAGGATTGTACAACCACCCCTGCACCATCAGTTCCTTCTCCCATGGTTAAACCATCTCTAAGATCATGATCCATTCTAGTGCTCCTTCACCTGTCCTGTCTCCACCATTTATTCCAATATCCCCTTACCATTCCCATCATCTAGCCCCCATCCCTGTATTCCCTATAACGCCTTATATCAGTTATTCTCATTATGCATTCACTCCTCCTGTGATTCACAGTTGGAAGAACCATCAAAAATGATTTTTAAAATTATGCTATGGTGGTAATGCTAAAAACATAGTAACAGACAAAAATACAAATAATCCTTAAGGATATTTTTTTTTGCTTTGAGCCACAATCATTGCTCATGGAAGCAGCAATCAAGAGATCAAAAGACATATTGCATTGGGTAACTCTGTTGCACAAGACCTCTTTAGAGTACTGAAGAGCAAGGATGTTACTTTGAGGACTAAGGTGTGTCTTAATCAAGTCAAGAATACCCAAGCCATAGTATCCTCCATTGCATAATATGGACATTGAATGTGGAATATTGTAGAGGAATTAACACATTTGAATTGTTGTGCTGGAAGAGAATATTGAAAGTACCAGGGGCTGCTAAAAGAACAATCCAATCTGTGTTGGAAGTAAGGCCTGAGTGCTCCTTAGAGGCAAGGATGGGAAGATTTTGTCTTACATACTTTGGACATTTGTCATGAGAGACTCATCCTTGCAAAAGGACATTATGTTTGGTGAAGTGGGGGGTCATGGAAAAAAGGAAAGCCATCAGTGAGATAGAGCGACACAGTGGCTGCCTTAATGGGCTCAGACATAGGAATACTTGTGACTGTGGCACAGGATCGTGTGTTATTTCATTAGATTGTGTATAGGTTCGCTATGGTTCTCAGCTGACTCAATGACACCTAACAACAACAGTGAGGTGGAGTTGAATAGGAATAGCTACGCAGTTGATTTGCTGTGTTTGTTCAAAGAAAGAAGGGAGACTAGGAGAATGAGAAAAGGAGAAGGGAAGTTGATAAGTAACTGAGGAAAAAATGTAAAATGACGGAAAATGGTTATAATTTTCCTCTCCTTACCCCAAATGAAGATGCTAATGTTAGGTGTTGTTGAGTTGGTTCCAACTCAGAGTGACCCAATCCACAGCATAACAAGGTCTGGGCCTTCCTCACAATTGCTGTTATCTTTGAGCCCATTGCTGTAGTCACTGTGCTAATCCATCTTGTCCAGGCCTCTCCTCTGTTTCACTAACCCTCTGTTTACCAAGGACAGTAGCTTTTTCTAGGGACTCGGATCTCCTGATAACATGATTATCATTCCCCCATTCAGGTGAAATCCACATTTAATGCTGTAGTAAGTAAGTAAGTAAGTAAGTAAGTAAGTAAGTAAGTAAGTAAGTAAGTAAGTAAGTAAGTAAGTAAGTTAATGTCTCGTTAGTAAGCGGGTCATGTCCTCTTTAGGATCAGCAAACAAAGTTGAGTCATCTGCATATTGCTGTTGTTTATTGTTGTTAGATGCTTTTTAGTCAGCTTTGACTCTTGGAGACCCTGTTTATAACAAAACAAAGTACGGTCTAATCTTGTGCCGTCTACAAAATTGTTATTTCTGAGTCCATTGTAGGAGACATTGATTGTGTCAATCCATCCCATTAAGCATTTTCCTATTTTGCTTACACTCTACTTTAATGCCCTTTACAAGGGACCAACCTCTCCTGACAACGTTCTCAAAGTATGAGACAGGAAATTTCACCCTCCTCGACTCTTGGGAGCATTTTGACTGTACTTGTTCAAGACATTTTGTCTATTTGTCTGGCAGTCCACAGTACACTCAAATTCAAGTGCTTCATTTCTTCTTTGGTCCTTATTCATTGTCCAGCCTTCACATGTGTATGACATGATTGCAATTACTATGGCTTTGGTGAGGCATATCTTAATTTTGGAAGTGACATCTTTATTCCATAACACTTTAAAGAGGTCTTGTGGAGTGGATTTTCCCAATGCAAATCAACCTTTGATGTCTTGACTGCTTACATGAGTAATAGTTGTTGATCAAAATAAAGCAAAATCATTGACAACTTAATATTTCCTCTGTGTATCATGATGTATATTGTATAATTATGAGGATTTTGTTTTCTTTATATTTTGTTGTGTTTCTGAAAGAAGACTGTAGTCTTTTATCTTCATTAGTGGGTGTTTCAAATCCTCGTTATTTTCAGAAATCAAGATTGTGCCATATGTCAAATTGTTAATAAGCCTTCCTCCAAAACTGGCGCCATATTCCTCCTCCTATATTCCACTTTCTAGGATTATTTGCTTAAGATAAAGATAGAATAAGTAAGGATATGTCCCTGGCACCAACTTTTCTTGATTTTAAACCATGCAGGACGCACCCCTGCCCCAGATTCTATTGTAATATCAGTGTCTTTCTCTCTGTACAGCTTCTGACTGAGCAAAATTAAGTGTTGGAGAATTCTTATTCTTTGTAACGTTTTACATAGTTTGTTAGGATCTACACTGTTGAACACCTTTGCATAGCCAATGAAGCACCAGTAAACATCACACTTGCATTCTTGCTTTCAGTCAAGATCCATGTAATGTCAGCAATGGTATCCTTCATTCTAAGTCCTCTTCAGACCTGTCTTGAATTTTTTTTTCCTGTCTTGAATTTTGTAGTAGATTTCTGTTCATCTATTGCTGCAACTACTTTTTAAATTACCATCAGCAAAAATGTTTTGCATGTGATATTATTTGATCATTTCTTCATTCTTTCTTTAAATTTCTTCATTCTGTTGGGTCATTTTTCATGTGCAGATTGTTAATTGGGCTTCACCTAATTAATGCTGCAATCTTCTTCCTATGGTCCATTATCTCAGATTATATGCTCAAAATACAGATTAAATGAGTATGATATAGCCCAGATGTACACATTTCCTGATTTTAAAACACTCAGTATTCTATTGCTCTGTTGATTGGACTTCCTTTTGGTCTGTGCACAGGTTCCGCACGAGCATAAACAAGTGTTCTATAGTTCCTATTGCTTATAATGTCACACATAGATCTTTTTAGCCCATCTTTTTGGGGGATTCTCTGCTCTCTACAAAGATTCTTTGATATCGTCAATGACGTTATTGACTGCATGACTGTTTCTGGATCCTGCTTGGGTTTCTGGCAGCTCCCTGTCTATGTACCACCGCAATTGTTTAGAATTATCTAAAAGTTTAAAAAAATTGTGTGATAGTAATGAGATCGTTTATAATGCTCACATTCTGCCGTATCATATTTCTTTGAAATCGGTACAAATGTGGATCACTTCCAGTTGGCTGGCCAGATAGCTGTCTTCCAAATTTTTTTCTTCTGTTTGTTTTGGCTTCAGGTATCCTGAGGCTGTTATTTCCTGTTAGATTTCTAACTCCAGGGCTTTGTACATGTTGCTATAATAGTTTTACTTGGTTGTCTTCAGCTGTCCTTTGAAATTTTCCGTTCTGTTTTATTTATTTATTTATTTTACATCATCATGTGTTCCTGTCACTTTAGCTGCTCTACCTTCAAGAGCACATTTCAGAGTCTCTGCTGACATCCACTTTGATCACTTCTCCTTTCATGTCACTTTGATGACCTTTGTGTCCTTCACATATATCTTGATGTCATCTCACAAAGCTTCTGGCATTTGGTCACTAATCTAATCTTGAGATGATCTCTCAATGTGGGATACACTCAAGGTCATGTTTTGACTATTGTGGACTTGTTTTAATTTTCTTCAGCTTCAACCTGAACTTGCATATGAGTAATTAAAATCTGTTCTATAGTCAGTCCTTACTTTGTTTTTTTTCTTTTTGGTTATTGATATTTTTGTTTAATAATGGTCTGTAATCTTGTAGCAATTTTTTAATCTGCCTTCATACAAATAAACTTAAGTGATATCACTTGGAAATAATAACAGGCACTTATATTCAAGTTTCACTGTCAAAGTAAGTTCAAGGCAAAATATTCCTCCTTTATTTCTTTTACTACTCTAGCATAATATGCAAGAGGCTGCAAAAATGGACTTTTCTTGAAATTGGTTAGTTTTCATTCTATTTATTAATTTTTCCTTTACTTTTACTGGGGGCTCTTACATCTCTTATCACAATCCATACGTTCATCCGGTGTGTCCAGCACATTTACACATATGCTGCCATCATCATTTTCAAAGCATTCTCTTCCCACTTGGGCCCCTGATGTCAGCTGTTCATTTCTCCCCCTCCCTCTCCCATCTCCCCTCCCTCTCCCATCTCCCCTCCCTCACGAACCCTTGATAAGTTATAGATTTTTATTTTCATATTTTACATCGTCCTCTGTTGCTGCTCACCCACTTTTCCTTTATTCATCCCCCTAGGAGGGTATTATAGGTTGATCCTTGTGATTGGTTCCTCCTTTGTCCCCCACCCTTCCCTAATCCTCCTGGTATCTCTACTCTCATTGTTGGGGTTTATCTATCCTGGATTCCCTGTGTTTCAGGCTCTTACCTGTAGCAGTGTACATGCTCTTGTCTAATCAGATCGGTAAGGTAGAATTGAGGTCATGATAGTGGGGGGAAGGAAGCACCAAAGAACTAGAGGAAAGTTGTGTGTTTCATCGGTGACATACTGCTCCCCGACTGGCTCATCTCTTCCCTGTGACCCTTCTGTGAGGGGATGTCCAATTGTCTACAGATAGACATTGGGTCTCCACTCCATGCCCCACCCCCCAATTCACATTGGGTATGATTTTGTTCTTGGTCTTAGATGCCTGATACCTGATCCCATCAACACCTCTTGATCACACAGACTGGAGTCCTTCTTCCATGTATGCTTGGTTGCTTCTCACCCAGATGGCCTCTCGTTTATCTTCAAACCTTTAAGACCCCATATGCTATATCTTTTGATAGCCAGACACCATCAGTTTTCTTCAATACATTTGCTTATGCACCCATTTTGTCTTCAGTGATCGTGTCTGGAAGGTGAGCATCACAGAATGCCAGATTGTTAGAACAAAGTGTTCTTGTGTTGAGGGAGTACTCAAGTTGAGGCCCAATGTCCATCTGCAACCTTAATTTTTAACTTATAGATATAAGTACATAGTTCTATTATATATATATAATGTACATGCCTGTATTTAGACCTCTATAAATGTCCTTTGCCTCCTGGTTCTTTCTGATCTTTCTTTTTACTTTCCTCTTGCTTGACTTTGTTAAACTGATGATATTAAACATCTCCATCATCCTTTTCCACCTAGTGAAGTTCACTTGCATTCTTTCCATGTTATTTTGATGTGTCCATAGATACATTCAATATTGCAATTTGAGGCTTGAATTTTTTCTTTAGTTCTTTCAGTTTAATATATACTGAGCATGGTCTTCCTTTTTGGTTTTCTAAATCTAAGTCTTTGACATTTCATTATCTTCTTGAGCTTCTCTTTGACAGTTTCTATTTAGCACTTTAAAAATTGCTCTTAACCATAGAGTAGCTAAAACATGGAAGAAGAGCTATCATTGCTAATTTCCAATGGATCTTAGCTGAATGAAAATACCAGAAATATGTTTACTTGTGTTTTATTGACTATGCCAATGCATTTGCCTATGTGGATCATCACAAACTATGGATAATCTGGAGAAGAATGGATATTCCAGGATACTTCAATGTGCTCATGTGGAACTTATGCATGAATCAAGAGGCTGTTGTGGAATACAACAGAACAGGGCTGCATTGTTTGAAATCAGGAAAGGTGTGTGTCAGATTTAGATTTTCTTGCCATAGTTAGGCAATCTGTATGTTGAGTAAATAATCAATTAAGCTGGATTGTTTGAAAAAGAATGGGGCATCAGGATTGAAGATTGTTTGCAACATGCAGATGACACAACCTTGTTTGCTCAATGGGAGGAACACTTGAAACATTTACTGATGAAGATCAAGTAACTGGATAGCATTGGGTAAATCTGCCGCACAAGACCACTTTGTCATGTGCCATCAAATCAACTCTCACCCATAGCAACCATAGGCACAACTGAATGAAATACTGCATGGTACTCCACCATCCTCACAATTTTCCTATGCCCCCATTCATGCAGCCACTGTGCCAGTCTGCCTCCTAGATAGTCTTCCTCTTTGTTACCACCCATCTACTTTACCACAGATGATGTCCTTTCCGGGGACTGGTCTCTCCTGGCAATATGTCCAAATTATGGAAAATGAAGTCTGCCTATCCATGTTTCTAAGGATCACCCTGGCCTTACTTACTTCATTCTTTTCTCCATTTATTATGATGTTATCAATTGGTTCTGTTTGTAAGGATTGTGGTCTTCCTTACATTGAGTTGTAATCCATACTGAAGACTACACTCCCTGGTCTTCATCAGCAAGTGTTTCAATTCCTCCTTACTTTCATCAAGCAAGGTTGTGTCATCTGCATATTGCATGCTGTTAATGCCACACATCAGACATTGAATAAGGAAGACTGAAGAAGTATCAATGTGTTTGGATTGTGGTGCTGGTGAAGAATGTTAAAAGTACCACGGATTACCAAAAGAACTAAAATTTCTGCTTTGGAAGAAGTACGGCCGGAGTGCTCCTTCAAAGCACGGATGACGAGACTTCATCTCACAAACTTTGGATATATTGTCAGGAGATACCAATCCTTTGGGAAGGACATCACGCTTGATAAAGTGAGGCGCAGTGCAAAAGAAGAAGACCCTCGGCAAGATGGATTGACCTAGTGGCAGAAGCAATGGACTCAAGCATAAGAACAATTTTGAGGATGATGCAGGACTGGGCAGTGTTTGATTCTGTTATACACAGCGTCGTTGTGAGTTGGAACCAACTCAGCAGCACCTAACAAAACCAACAAGTATTGGTGAAAAAAAAATGTGATCAGGACAGGGATTCAGTGCTTGCTCCCTGACAGAAGGCAGTGCTGACCAGGGAGAGTCATGGCCAACCTGCTATCTTCAGAAGTAGAGAGTAGCAGGGTCTCTGCAATGGGTATTAGGGTAAAATAAATAAATAAATGAATAAATAGGGAAATTTTAAAAATTCATGGGAAAGAAACCCATCATCTTCAATTTTCCACAAACTTTTTGAAGTTTCTCAAATAAAAGGTGAAGGAAAGGAAGAAAAATAGAGAAAATACAAAACAGAAAAGTGAGGGAAGGAAAAATTAAAAAAAGATAAAGGAGAAAAGTAAGGTAACTCAGTAGACAGGAGAGGTAAAGGAGATTTGCTGGCAACTGAGTAGGTGGGACTAGGGTGAAGTTCAGCCATAAGAATACTGTGCAAAATAGCGGGGCGGGGTGGGGAATATATCTGTGATCCCCGCTCACTGGCATGGGTCCTAGTGAAGTACTTCACAAGCAAAGCCAGTTATCTGCTTCCCACTCCAGTCTGGGTGCTACAATAATTCAAAAGAAATTGCAGTGCTGAGACAGTTGGAAGTTCACTTTTCCATGTGCTTCGTTGTTTATTGTTTTTGTTCAATCTTCCTGTTATCGGTATTTGATCTGCTTATTGACCCTTTCCTTTGAAGCCATTTGAAAAAAAAATCAGAACCATTCTTATGGAGGTGAACTGGTAGCTTACTATGACTTTTATTTGTATCTGCCCAGTGATTACGCCCTGGTGTGATATATTGGGTTCCTAACCATAAGATGATCCATGTGAAGCCAACGGCTACTCTGTGTTCTGCTTCTCTGAGAAGCCACAGTCTTGGAATTCCATAACGACAGTTTTACTCTGTCCTATAAGGTCCCTACGAGTCAACATCCACCTGGTAGTCATGAGTGAGTGATTAATAAGGAGCGTGGGAAACTGAAAACAAAGTCAGCAGATGGAAACCGCCAACTATTCCACGGGAAAAAGCCGAGACTTTCTGAGAGTTACAGTCTCAGAAGCCCACAGGGGCAGTACTACTCTCCTATGGTGTCACTATGAACTGGAATTGACTTGATAGCGCTAATTTATTGAGGATGATTTATAACACTGATCATCTTTTGACCTGCTTGTTAGTCATTTTAATTCAGCTCTTCTTATTTTTAAAATACTGTTATTGAATTTTTAATTTTTTTATTCTTGTTCAAAATTTTTTTGGCACTTTAGTTTTCAGTTTCCAAAGGTTACATATTTGTTGTTGTTAATCTTTTGTAATCACTGATGGCACATATCGCCATTATTATAACAATAATCTGTTCTGGGTTTGTAGGATGTATATGGTGGGAAGCAAGCAGACTTAAGATGTTTGAGAGGTAAAATTTATGTGGAAGATAGGTTTATTAGATATATTTGTAAAGTCAAATAAAGTGTACATTTTTAAAACCAGGTCTATGGTTAATAATACAAATATAAATGTACAGAATTGCTAGAAAAAATCTTCACATATTCCCTAAAGGAGAAATTACGTAAGTATGTTTATAAATGCAATCACACCATCATTGATCCCAGGTGGTGCCACTGAGTGCACAACAGAACACGTTGCTTGATACTGGCCCAGGAAAAGTGTGTACTATGAAACTGCCGCCCAGTGGATCATTTTTCATTATTTGCGGGTTACTCCCTCATATGCATTGCTTGTATAGCTTAGGCCAGGAACACATCAAATTTGCTCAATCCTTTCTTATTGCACTCTCTGTGTTTAATACATATAATAAAGTCTCTCTGATTGCTCTCATCAAGTATTCCAGCCTACTAACATCTGTACTTATAGACTCTAAAACTTGCTCAATAATTGAATGAAATATACTATCCAGTAGCCTCTGAAACACAAATGTATTGATATTTGAAGCTATTTCAGAGAAAAATGCACTATATCACTTTCCTCTCTGACTATAGTCTTTATTTCTACATCTAAATCTCTTATCGTTTTTCTCACTCATGCCAATTTTGATCCCCCCTCCGCCAAAATGATAGTGAAACAAATCTTGTCAGATAAAAAGCCTATTATCTATACCTACAGCGCCCCCTTCACTATAGTGACTAGCTGCATTTTATAAGGTTGACCATTCCTTTAAACAGTTGCAAGGTTTTATAAGTCCATACCGATCCAGTTTTCTTAGCTCCAGCCTCATTTTCTAGTCGTCACGGTGTTTGTTCTGTTTTTGCAGACTATGCTTCCTCCGGTCACGTGACTCTAACTTGGGCGTGTACCTGAGGCACTTCTTTTGTTCCGCCTCTCTTCTCAATATTCATGAATTGTTAGGTGGTCTTTTTGTTTTTACCTCTTTATTGTGAATTAGGTGAAGTTTTAAAGAGCAGATCCACCATTTACATTCAGTAAATTCAACAATTCATATACATTTTGCTTCATTTCATTGAAATAACATCACTTGCACTTAGGCCTTTTCCTCTCTGTTTCTTATTTCGCGTCTCTCTTCTTACCTAACCCTCTTGTATTTTGTTCTTGGATAAACACTGCCCTTTGATTTTTTGAATTGTGCATACCTCATTCATGTTACTGTTTTCCTTGTAGAGCTGTCTTTTGGGGGGTTAAAAAATGAGCCCCTGGTGTGAGTTCTGAAAGATAAAGTGTAACTAAGGGCTGTACTATCTGGAGTTCCAAAAGTTTCTATCCATTCAGTAAGTCTGGCTAATTTTTTTCAATTAGATGATCCTATTCAGTACCATAACTTTAAAGGCCATCTTAACATTGAACACTCCCTACTTAGTATTTCTAGCTCCAGTCTCCCTGGTCCCCGAAACTATATGGAACATTTTTCTTGGAAATCTAGCAGCCATTTCAAACACATTTCTGAGTCACAACTCTGAACCTACATCCCCATCTGCTCCCTATAAATCTTTCCATCTTACTAAATGGTACCACATTCAACATACACTTCACTCCTCTGTTTCTGAAAAAATGTATGTTTAATCCATCCATATGTCCTTTCTACTCAGCATCCAACAAACAGCCCCCAATGACCACTTCTCTCCCTTTGCTGTCATACTCCAACATCATTTCTGATTAATGTTACTGTGTGTCATAATCTTTATAGTTATTTGGAATATAAGACTGAACAAAACATAAAATATATCTCCTCCAATAAACTTAAACTCTTATGAATAGAGAGAAAACAAATACCATAAATGTGTGTTAGTAGTTCTGATGGCTAAAATAATTTTTTCAATTTTAATAGACTGATTCTCAGTGACTTATGAGACACTATATAATCACCTCCCATTTTGTGGTCTGATGTTAGAAGTTAACAAGTTGGAAGGAGAGATTCACGGGGAGTGTGGCATGCACCAATAAAATAAACAAATATTCTAACAAAGCTCACGTTCTTATCTCTGGGTTATTGACCTCCAGTTCCCTGAGCTTGAGCCAAAGGCCTGCCATAAGTAGCTGCCTATGCTGGGAGTCATCAACAGCCCTCCATGTAACCTGCTGACCTTAGGTGCCTTAATCTCTGAAACCACAAGTGTATCATCTTTCAGCCAATCTTGGGTTCATCCGTCTCTGAAATTACTTGAGTCAGAAGAAGCAGCCAGTGTAACACCCGACCTATGGACTTGGAACTTCCCTACTTCTACAAATCTGTGAGCATTTTTTATATGTATAAACCTTCTTTCTCTATCATGTATATGTGTATACATATATGTGTATATATATACATATATAATCTTCATTGATTTTGATTTTCTAGAGAACCCAGCCTAAGACCGTTTTAATTAATATATTATGTCCTTTCTTGACATTCACTGCTTTTTGCTTGGTCTACCATATTGAATTTCCAACTTTCACATGCATATAAGGCAATTAAAAATATCATAGCTTAGGTCAGGAGCATCTTAGTCTTCAAGGTAACCACCTTGTTTTTCAACACTTTAAAGAGGTCTTTTTCGCAGATTTACCCAATGAAATATTTACATTAAAAAAGTAATAATATACACATATAGATTATATATACATGTATAAAGAAAAGGAGATTGGTGGCAAATTCAAATAAGCAATATCAGCCAGAACAAGTAATATATTCAGAAGCATTTAAAGGAGGGATTCTAAAAACAATTTATATCAATAAATTATAAAATCTATAAATGTGGACATTTCCTAGCAAGTGAAAAATTAAGAGAGGTCCTAGAAGAAGTAAACTATCAATGAACTTGCAGTCATTTAAAAATTATTAATAAAAATATGAATTGGTAGTCAGTGAGATCTCATCCCGGAAGGCTCAGATGATTTTTCTAAGAATTCCACCCAGAAAATTAGTACATAAATTTTATATTATATTTTAACTACTTTTTAAATAAAAAAGCAAAGTTAAGCAAGTCATTTTATCAGCATTTACATGCCCTTATAAAAACAACAAAAGACACAAAGTTGTATACTTTGATATCAAAATGATTAATTTAACAATTTCCCTTGCTTTTTTAAGTGTAGGGAACTATTGATTCATCTTCGTGGATGATAAAATTCCAGAAGGCTTTGGTTGTTAAATACATGGTTTCCCATATCTTCCTAAAGTAAAACGCACCTGTACTCGCTACTGGCATCTTCTGTAAGCTTTGGACTGCTAACAGCGAAGTCGGTAGTTGAAAGCCACCAGCTGCTCCACAGGAGAAAGAAGAAGGTCTCTCCTTTCGTGGAAGAAGCACACCATCATCAGCCACAGAAGGCGTGTAAATCACATAGTCTGAAGTTCAAGGAGGGATTAGTACCAAAACCGAATCTGGTCTGCAGAGGGCTATAGATGACAGTGGGAGCCCGAGAGTCATTGGTGGGAACGACATAAGAAATAAACGTCTGATGTTCTCCCTCTGTTCACCATAGAGCTATGAAACAGAATGCATTGGAGAGATGGATATAGAAGATCCAAGGCACAGATCTGTCTTGAATACTTAAAACCTTGCCAGTTGACCGTCCTCTCTGATGCACTGTGGACATAATTTGGTTTTCAATATTTTCGTTTTGTTTTTCTTTGTTCATATTAGAGCATATCTTAGAGGTTTTATGTCATAAGAGGTCACCTCTTGAAGTTGTGTTATATGTTTTTCCATATTTGAGTATATGAGACCCAGGACTGATGAACCTATAGGGACAGCGAGCAGAATAAGGGTTCCGGGGAGGGTGGGTGGAGTATAGTAGGGAGAGGGGTGTCGGTAAAAGGGAGATGATGTCAAGGAGTCAGGAAGAAAAAGAATGCTTGGAAACTGATTTTGGTAGTAATTGTTCAATTTTGCTTGATGTGATTGAATGATATATGTATCAACTCCCAATGAAAAATTAATTAAATTTTAAAAGGATCAATGGTTTCAGAAATCCTAAGAAGCAGTTAGAGTCTATCCTATAGGATCACTGTAAGTTGGAATTACCTCAATAGCAGGGGCTGGTTTGGTTTTTAGTATTTAAAACATACCCCTTTTTGCTATGATGCACTGTTTCTTAAACAACTTTTCCCCTAAAGCACATTGTTCTTCCATACAGAACAACGAGAAAAGTGATGTACAGCACACTGTAATTAAAAGTTGTATTCTGAAAGTAACTTTTATTGTATCCAATTTGAGATATTTCACATAATGAAAAAAGGATCAATATAAGCAAATGCACACACAAACATATACAAATACACATATACATACACACACATCTTACAGAGAACTAAGGATAGTTAGTGATGGGCAAATGCATACCCTTGAGGATTTGGCTGCTAAAGGAGAACAATGTACCAACCAAGACTCACAGAACCCAAAATGTGGGGTTCTGTTCAGAAGGTTGATCTCTAAGCCAGGTACTACTGGATGCTTTCTCAGTTCAAGATGGGAGGTTGAACACTCCAGAAATCTGTAGCAGCGTGAGCAGAGGCTCAGAAGCTCAGACTGGGAGATGTAGGGACCGTGAGATGATTCATGCAATTAGCAAAGCAGTTCCTAGCAGGGAGAGTGTTTCCAAAATGCAATTCATCTAAGTAATCGTTTTTCTTGGAAAACTTTGTGATGCTTTATGCTAATATTCTTTTAGTCCATTAGCTTGATTTTCTAGGACATGTTTTAACCAAAGCACACTTACAAATAAAATCAGCATATTTAACAATAACATTTTCGCTACTGTCCAAGAAGGACTTGAAAACACTTCTGTAATGTAAGGACAATATTGCTGGATTCTTCACAGAGTAACTACAATTTTATCTCACCCCCATTACTCGGTGAACTAGGGCAGATGCCAAAATCTTTAACATGTGCAATTGATGTGATTCCCTTTGAGAGTGGTGAGTTGTTACTATTGAAAAATATTGACTATCCAACTGATTTTTCAAAGATTCTAGGGAGATTCTCATTTTGGAGAAGCACATTTTTTATTTGATATCGGAGAATTGTCGGAGCAACAAGGGATTTTGACAGTGACCTTACATACAGCCATATGATTCCCACTGACTCTCCTCTCCGTCGTAGAAATTCCAGAGCTTCAGCTGGAAGGCTCATATACTTGGTCCATGTAGTGTATTCTAGCTTGGTTCTCATTGAGACAGAAATGACCCCCCTCAAGAGCAACACATGGCTGCATGTTTTTTACTGCCCAGTGAATGGCAAGTGTCAGGGGGCACTGGATGAAAGTTCACAACCATCCCATTTGGTGTAATTGAAAATGCCACGTAAATAATGAAATATGTCAACAGTTCCCACAGCCTGCTTTGCATCCTGGAAAGTTGTGTACATTTTAAGTGATCCCTACAACTTAAAAAGAGATTGGCAGGCAAGCAGCTGGTCTGCAAAGCTGCTTCGGGTAAACCTGTCAGAGTTCATGAGTAAACAAAATCTGAACACAGAGGCTGCATGAAGGAGAAATCAATTGCTTTTTCTACAAAATAAAAGGAAGAGTTTTGCTCAAGGCAATGTGACGATGACTTGCAACTGTTCTGCATTAGCTGCAACTTTCTTCTTGCTTTCTTACCGCCCCATTTTCCTTTCTTCTATGGCAAGCAGTTGAGTTGTGTATTGTACACTGGGAATATCTAAACTGGAAATAATTAAAATATATACTTCATTTATAGTGGGCCTTATGTGAGGAGAAGTAAAGATTGCCACAGCTTCCTGAGTATATGAGTTAATGATGTGTTCTGCATTTTCTTAATTTTCCACATTTTAAGTGCCTCTGTTCCTTATTTGGTGGGGGAGGAAACATTGAGAGGCATGGATGGGGCCCAGGCCCACTAAAGCAGAGACTCACAGTTTTCAAGTATGTAAGGAATAGCATAGAAAAGTTCTGGTTCACTGTGTGGTTTTTGATATTATTTTCCTCCATTTTCTCCCTTCAATGTCAGAACTATCATATTATTAATGGTAAGATTAAAACTAGAGATTGGCTTAAGGCCAGTGAGGTTTTTGATTGGTACATACATGTACACATACATACATATGCATGCATATACACACATATATATACATATCACAAGGAACAAGTGGATGTACAAAATTAAGGTCTAAAAAGAACGATTTCAAAAGAAATGTATCAACTAACTACGGAAAGCAAATAAGCCAAACAATAAGCAAGCTGGAGGTGCATTAGCTGCATATTTACAACTCAGTTAAGACATCACTAGAGTAAAAGCAAATGCTCATTTTTCAGATTTAATTAAGACATTGTTTTGATGGAGACTAAGCTAGTCTAAAGAAAGCCAGAAATTGGCTACAAAGAATAAATCGGTTATAATTCTTAGAGCTTGTTTGCAAACTGGGTTAAATGACTGAAGTTTGAAAAAGGAAAAGTAACTGACATGGAGCTACAAGAGCGCTTTGGTCATGGTTACCTACAAAGGAAATAAACGTGAAAGTCGTTCTCCCGAATGGTTGGAAACTGAAATTCTATAAGAAATCCTTGCTGTCAGGATGCTTTCTCACTCGGGACACTTCTCAAGTTAACTTTTCCTCCCAAGGAAGTGTTGTCTCCAAGTGATATTTAAAGGTGATGAATTGAAAAGTAAAGCCTGATTTCATCCAAGATAATCCCCAGAAAAGCTCGGTGACAGGATAAAAAAGTGTCTTCCTGAATAATAACCCACAGATTGTGGCTCAGCTGCGACGCGAAGAGAGAGCACAGATGTGCTCTCCCAAAGTGCTTGGCTTTCTGCTACTTGACAAGACTTCTCTGAAATACGGATTGTATCGAACAACATTCTGCTGTGATCCATAGAGAGTTCATTGACTAATTTTTTGGAGGAAAGTTTTAGGATTGGTTGTTGCCCAGAAAGTGCAATATAGATTCAATATGTTTGAAGACAACTTTAAGATAAACAAAAGACCCCAGGGTATCCCTCTGTGATTACTTGGTCTCACCTTTATCCATAATCACTAATTTTCTCCCTTGATTCAGCTCTCTAACATCTTCATTTAATGTAGAAGAAACGCAACTATGTTAGCTGAGCTACTTGGGATACTAGCAAGAAAAGCTTGTTTTATCTTGTGGTTCCTTCGGTGCTTTATCCTCCTGTCTGAATATCCACGTTCCACTGCACTTTGAGAACTGACAGAAGGCTCAAAGCATTTCTTTATTTTCACTAGGTGCCATTCAGCACCACAGAAGAGTATCAAATAAATGATTCAAATACATAATTTTCTTCTCAAGGGGATAGATAGTCTTATATATGCTGATGAAAAAGTTGCCTCCCACCTCCACCTTATAGTAAAGGCCTCGAAAGCTGCAGAAGCAACTTGAAACTCATTGTCCTCTGATGATTAATTTTTATCTGCAGGCAAAGAATTATAATCTCAATTCTACATTTTGGCAATGGGGATTTTATAAACTTACTGGATGTATGATGGCAACCTAACATCATCATCCTATTGGGAAAAAATGGCATCGTATGGTCTTTCACAATAGGCAGTAATTAAGTGTGCCAAATATTTTATGTCCTCAAAGGACATAATTTGCCACTTCTATTAAATTCTGAATATATTTGGGAGTCAGCAATGTAATTGTGCACATTGTGGGTAGATTTCCGATTTCTTTGGCTTTCTGCTATTGACAGTGCTTCGCTCACCTGTACCGCCCGCTGCCTTCTTATCAGATTCTACCGTCTTTGAAGGAGCTCAGGTGCTACCAAGTGAAAACTGGACTGCTAACTGCCATGTCTGGGGTTCTCACCCACTAGTTACTCCCTTGGAAGAATATGAGGCTGTGTACCCCTACCTAGCACTACTATGGGTCCAGGAGAGAGGACTTGGTTTGGGTTTTTTTTTTTTAATTGTCTTTGAAGATGAATGACAAAGTGCATTAGGAATTGACTTGATCTTTTCTGCTGTTTTGGAGCCTGCTTTGAAATTATTTTTTAATGGATTTAAGGTAATGGAAGAATGAGGCATTACTGTTCAATTAAGACTATTTGGAGTGCTAAAATGTTGAGAGGTTACTGATGGCATCAGTTGTACATTGATGGGAACATAATTCTACTTAATTGTGCACTTTAAAATGGACAGGATGACAAGTTTTGTGTTATACATCTTTGACCAAAATGAGTTTTTAAAAGACGTGGCCACCAGAAGTAAACGGTACGGATTTCCAGCACAGCCCTCTGTACAGACCTTTCGGACTGCACAGCAGGGGTTCCAGGCAATTCCAAGTCAATAGACAGGTAAGGAATCCTCAAGACTGGATACTTCTACCCAACACTGAGTTTCTCAGGATGATCCTGCACTTCCTACCAAATCCTCACTCCTCCCTCTCTCTTTCTGTGTAACACCTGTATGATGGTCAGAGTTTCTCTGCCTACTCACTCCTTCCCCCTCTTTCTTTTATCATTCACAGGGAAACCCCCAATTAATTGCTCGCACATGTGACTCCACTGGATAGGGGTAAACAAGGCAGGTTTCATCTTTGACTTTGTATTTAATCTCCTATACCGTGGTTGCCGGCTTAAGAAAGAAAGGTGGAACTATGGAGCAACCTACAATTTTGGTCAAAGCTCTCATGACTTCATTTCAGAGTCAGCAAATAGATTTCATTTTATATGTCTCATTCATTCTAACTCCTTTATATTTAAATCGAACAGCTTATCTATGACTGTGTGATCACAGTCTGAACATATCTAAACATCGGATTCTCATCGGTAAATTCGACTGCTGTGAGTATGTCAAGAGGAAATATTTGCTTGGGGAAAACTATCAACACATTATTCCAGAGACAATGATGCCGATTATGATGAATCGAATCCAAAGAGCTACTGTAAAATGTAGGAAAATTATTTGAACTCTTATTTACAGAATCATTGGTTTATTGAAATTATTTTCTAAAACAGAATAAAGAAAATTTAGCCCAGTTAAGTAATAATTTTGAATTTATAAAGAGTTATTAAGCTTTATAGTTAAACCAGTGGGATATGGTTATTAAAGCCAAGAGAACCTTGAGAGCCTATTAGATGATGATGAACTCCATCTGAAATATCTGCTATTCTGTTTCTTGTAGAACTGTGTTAAAGGTATAGTCCTCAGATATTCCTGAAGCATACAGTTAGTTCCATATTCCTCAATTCTCAACTGCACTAATAAATATACTTGACATTTTTTCTAATTCTGAGAAGATATTTTAAAGATTAAATTGAAATAGAGCCAGACGGTGAGCTATGACTTTTCACATGAGGATAACAGTCATAATTCACTTGATTCTGAAACAACCAGAAAGCAGAAATCATGGTGAATAGCCTCCACGAACATCAAATCCAAATAATCCCAGAGGCTTTGTGTTCTGTCACACATTTCACCAAATGGCAGGAGAAACATTTCTCATGTTCTTTTCATTTTGAATTACCTCCTATCTTTTACATTAGAGGAAAGTAGTTCTTAAGTGTTTTAAATCACAGCACATAATGACGTTTTCCCCTAGAAATGTGTCTTTTCCTTGTTTACACAAGGACTTTTTAAAAAGACAGTTCATTTCATTTTCTTTCAGATAAAACCTTTAAAATCTGAAATGACTGCTCTCTCTTAAATAAAACGAAGAAAGAGTTATGATTTTAGGCACATGTGACATTTTGGGCCTTTTCTACTGGACAGAAGTTTTAAAATAAGCTGAAGAATAGGTAACATATAGGAGTCAAATGACAACTGATTTCAAAAAAGAAATGTGGACTTGAGTAGCCCAAGAATTGGGAAATGTGTTATCTAAATATGTCATGGAATATATTGACTTTAATCTGTAACAGATGTGAGACTTAATCATTAAGCAATGAATTCCTTTTCTTAGGTCTGCATGGTAAACACCAATGAATTCAATATTTTTTGAGCTGAATGAAACGCTCAAGACCCATCTCTCAAGATTTAATCACCCACTTAAAGCCCCTAGGGTCCCTAAGGGAAGACCGACTCATAGATCAAGCTCTATGATGGAAGTTATGCATTGGGCACAAACTACAGGCAAAACTAGTACCTTCTGGGTCAGTTTCATATGAAACTTTAAGTGGGGACCACAGATCAGAGGCCTTGCTCCACCCTCATTGGTTGGTACTCACTGAAGCTTCCAGAAATTCTAGGGACCTGTCTCCCAGTCCCAGGCAATCTGATCTCCATAATCCCCAGCTCCCAATTGCTATGTTTACGCTTATTACAGTTTTTTTGGTCCTGAATCCTTCTCCTTCCCTGAGTATACGGGATAATATATGAGCTAGTATGCTGGTGACATACTGGTTACTCCTTGGGCTTAACTGCAATGTCAGCAATTCAAAACCACGCTACTCTGAGAGAGCAAGATGGGGCTTTCTACTCTTGTAAAGAGTTACATGCCTCTGAAACCCATAGAAGCAGTTCTGCCCTATGCTAGAGTGTCTCTAAGCCAGCATCGACTTGATGACAGTGAGCTTGGTTTTTTTGCTTGGTGCTCTAAGAAACAAATTTTTATTGGGATCGGGGAGCTCTGAAAATTCTAATACATGGGAGCATGAAGCTTAGTCATCATGGAGATGCTTTTGAATTAGGTCTTGCGGCAGTGCTGTGTGACACCACATAAAACAGGTCTCCTCCATTATTCCGTCTCTCTCCTTTTTCCGCTCCGCTTTCCTGTTCCTCTTTCCCTTTCTTCTTCTCTCCTCACATCTTCCTTCCCTCTTTAAGTCCCTCCCTTTCTACCTTCCTTTCTATTCCATTATTCCATCTCTCCCCCTCTTCCCATTTTCTACCTTTCATCCCCCCATGTATTCCAAAACTATTCACTGAACAAATTCTTTTCCATGCACTGTTTGGACACATGACTGGTAAAATACTTGCCGTCTTCAAAGAACCCTGAATTAAATAGTGTGCTCATGTTTACAAGACACCAGATATTCCCGCAGAAAGAGCACAATGACATTGTCAAATGCACCCACGATGCCAGAGTTGGCCAACTTTGATTCGAGCACTAGGCATGACCCTATGTAAGTAGGAACTTCAAAAAATTCACAGAAAAAAATGGAATTAAAGGAATTTTAATTGTTCGCAGAGCTTTTTGAAACATTCTCTTATAATCAAACATAAGTCCAAATATACTTCTGTTTATTTTTATCATGTGAGTATTTTCCACTATCATTGTTCTTTGAGACCATGGCTTTAGTGGCCCTACCTTCCACAGCTATGATGTCCTGGGCGACTTTTTACCAGAAGTCCTCACAGCTGCTAAATGGCAGAGCCCAATCTGGCTCTTTGCAAAGCCGCTGCTCTTTCACTCTCTCAGTGCTTCCTGGCCCATCTTGAGGCCAGCAGGCGAGGGGTCTGTAGATCTTCATATGCAATGTCCATGGCATAATAACTATCAGAGTGCATCCCATTATTCAAAACAGAGACACCCAGAACAGACGCGCGCGCGCACACACAAATCTGAAGTACACTCAAGAAGTAAAACTTATTGTCTGACTTTGTAAATTGCCCAAACGTTATAGTATAATAAAAACTGATGTCATGGGGCTCTCTATGTTTTTATGTTTGTTTGTTTTTGTTTTGTTTAACTAAAATCCTTGGGGTTATTAGGTAAAAATATCCTCTCAGCACCAAAATATAAAAATAAGTAAATAAATAAGATAAAAAATAACGCAAACATTTTGAATAAGACTTAACATTCTTAATATGTAGCAGTGAAAAGCAAAGCCAAATGTAAGATTCACTGCTCTTTGGACATCCAACGGGGTGTTCTGGAATTTTGTCTTAACCTATTCATAATACTTGAGGTAGTTAGTTTATTGTGCCAACCTGGTCGATAAACACATGTGGGGTTAATTGAAGGGTGGAAGGATAAATGGCTTGCAGAGCCTTGCCCTTCTAGTTCTCCGGTCTCTGGCTTTCTGATGGTCGGACCAGGGTGCAGCTGTGTTAGCCAGTTGCCTGCTTTAGCTGACAAGACTCACTTCCTGCAAGACATCCCTGAGGAGAAGCCACATGGTCATAGACCTACCCCAATGCAGCCCTGGCTGCTGGAGCAGCCGTGTGGAGACCCCTGTCAGCGCTGAGATGATTACAGATTCACTGATTCAGCTTTCTTCCTGCAGTCAGTGTCATACTGTTTGTTTTGTGAGATGGAAGAGGACTTGGTGGGTTGGTGTCGGACATGTGGGTTAATGGGTTGATGTTGGACTTGTGGACTCGGACAGCACTGGGTTGGGGTGTTTTCTTGATGCGCATTTAGCCTTTATATAAAACTCTCTCTTATATATGAGTATCTGTGGATTTGTTTCTCTAAAGTACCCAGACTAATACAGTACTTCTTTCAAATTTTGGAAAACAGCTTCCTACCAAAGACAGACTGAGGGGTGGAAATGGGAAGGTTTCACTGCATGTTTTTGCATACATGTTTTTAGAAATATTACATCAGTCACCTTCTGAGTGCAGACATGTTCTCCACACCATTGCCTCTTGACTTGGGTTTCTAAGAAGGTTCACAAATCACTCTTTTAGGCCTGTCCGGTAATTTGGGGTGACCATAATATTATACGACAATAACTAATTGGTCTTCTCCCTATGTCTGCATCATGGGAAACTGACCTAGTTGAGGTTAGGGCTTCCCTGTCAGAGTGTTATTTAAGGCGTACAAATAAATGGGTGTTAAATGGTTCATGAACTCTAAGCAGGTATACTATCTAATTGTCAGGAAACTGGAATAGTAGATTAACCGACTTGAGGACCTTTATCTTGGTGTTTACTTTGAGTAGTGGTCACATACAATATTTGTCTGTTGTGACTGGCTATTTTCATTCAGCATAATAGATTCCAGGTCCATGCATGTCATGAGGCATGTCGTAGTTTCTATTGTGTGTATATAGCAATGTTTCTGCATCCATTCTTCTATGGATGGATATTTGGGTTGTTTCCAACTTCTTACTATTGTGAACTCTGTTGCAACAAACATGGGCGAGCATACATTGTTTGTGTTCTGTCTCTTACTTCTTTGGGGAATATGCTAGGTAGTGATGTTGCTGGATTATATGGGATTTCAATTCCCATCTGTTTTAGGTAGCACCATATCTCTATTCATAGTGGTTGTACGTATTTACAAGCCTACAAGTAGTCTATGAGTTCAAATTTCTCCATATCTTTTCTAGCATTTATTGCTTTCTCGGTTTGTTTGTGTTTTTGTTTTTTTTTGGTTACCATTGTGGATGCAAAGGGATAACTCATCACAGTTTTGATTTGCATCCCCTGGTTGGCTAGTGATCATGAGCATTTTATAAATTTCAGCTATTTGAATGACATTTTAAGTAAACTGTTCCTGACTGTTGTCCACTCTTTAATGGGGTTATTTGTTTTTCTCTTTTGAGATTTTGTAGAGTTCTATAGATTTTGGTAATTAAATCCTGTCCAATGGGTCATTCCAAAAATTTTCCTCCCAATATCTGTGATCTCATCCTACTCTTTTGAAGTTTTTTTTGGCATTCATAAGTGTTTTATTTTTCCAAGGTCTCGATCATCTATTTTGTCCTCCACTGTATATATTTCCTTTATTATACTTAGTGGTGTGTATATTTCCTGCAACAGAGCCCTTAATTTTGTCTCAATTTTCTCACCGATGGTCCTTAAAGCTCTGGGGTTTACATTAAGTCTTTAATCCATCTGCAGTACATTTTTGTACATGGGGAGAGGCCCGAGTCCTGTTCCATTCTTCTGCATATGGAGAACCAACTTCTCCATTGCCATTTGTTGAAGAGGCTGTCCATGTCCCATTAGATAGTTTTTGGTCATGTGTTGACAATCAGTTGATGGTATGTGAGTGCATTTGCTTCTGAGTTTTCTGTTGTGGTCCATTGGTCTACATATATATCACTGCACCAGAACCAGGCTGTTTTGCCACCATTTGTCTGTCAGTTTGTTGTTCTGTGGTGGCTTGTGTGCTGCTGTGGGGCTGGAAGCGATGTTAGTGAACTTTCAAATGCCAATAGAGTCATCCAACGTGAACAAGTCTGAGCAAAACTTCCAGAATAGAGAATGAAGAAGGAATCAGCTGGGCACTTTGGAAGAAGTAGCCACTGAAAACCTTATGCATAGCATTGAAAAATATCAGATACTGAAAGTCTAATGAATGGAAGGAGAACAAAGACTGAGATGGTGGCAGAGGATGCATTTCTGACATCCATAGACGCTCAAAATATGACTGAAGAGGAGCTCTTTCTTGGGGAGGAGTAGACCATGGTGACGTGTGTGGGGTGAAACCTTTGGGAATGGATCTTCAGGTGCTGACAGGGCACAATTCAAAGTAAGGAGAAACAGCTGTAAAAATCTGTTAATGATCAGAACTTGGAATATGCAATGGTTGAACCTAAGATAGTTGAAAGTCATCAAAAATGAAATGGAATGGATTGAGGTCAATATCCTAGGCGTTTTTTTAGCTGAAATGACCTTGTGTTGGCCATTTTGAATTTTTAAAAAATTATATGATCTTTTTTTACTACACCAGGAATGACACAATCAAGAAGAATGGCATGGCATGCATTGTCAAAAGGCATTTCAAAATCAATCTTGAAGTATAACGATGTCTGTGATAGTATTAAGAAAAAATTCAAACTACCAATTGTAATACTGAAAGGATTCTATGGGGAAAATATTGAATGATGCATTAAACACTGAACCAAGATAGAATACAAAAAGTCACTGTACCAAAAAGAATTGTTCCATATTCCACAATTTCCAGAGGTAGCTGTGAGCAAGAACCAATGGTGCTGAAGGAAGACGGTTAAGCTGCACTGAAAGCATTGGCCCCACACAAGGCTCCCGGAACTGATGGCACACCAATTGAAAGGCTTCAACAAGCTGAGGAACCACTGGAAGCACTCACTCCTCTATAGCAGAACATTTGGAATCAGTTTGGACAACTGATTCTAAGAGATCCATATGTGTGCACATTCCAAAGAAAGGCGAACCAACAGAATACTCAAATTATAAAATAATATTATCAACATCACTTGCAAGTAAAATGTTGCCGACGATTATCCAACAACAGTTACAACAGTACATTGACAGGGAGCTGCCAGAGGTTCAGGCCGGATTCAGACGAAGATGTGGAACAAAGAATATCATTGCTGATGTCAGATGGATCTTGGCTGAAAGCAGAGAATATCAGAAAGATGTTTACGTGTGTTTTGTTGACATTGCAAAGACATTCAATGGTGTGGATTATGACAAACTATGGATATCCTTGAGGAGAATTGGAATTCAAGAACACTTCACTTTGTTTACACAGAACTTGCACACTTACCAAGAGGCAGTTGTGGGAATGGAACGTGGGAATACTGCATAGATTACAATCAGGAAAGGTGTGCTTCAGGGTCGTATCCCTTTTCCATACTTCTTTAATCCATATTCTCAGCAAATAATCAGATCAGCTTGATTACATGAAGAAGAATGCAGCATTAGGATTGGAGGAAGGCTTATTGATAACCTGGGTATATTAATGACACAACCTTGCTCGCTGAAAGTGAGGAGAACTTGTATACTCTGGATTAGAGGCAAGGGTGTTGGGTATGGCTGTGAGAGCTGAGAGACCAGAGGTCTTATAGACTGAGAAGTAGGATGCCTTCCCCAGTTGGGGATAGGGTGGAAGTGGAGGGAATCCACGTCTTTCAAGAAGCAATGGTCTTTGAGAGGGGACCCTGGAGAAAGCAGTTGAGCCAGTACCTTCTTTTCCCAAGGGGGACGGGGAGGAGGCACAAGTGGTCCCAGGATTCGGGGTATTGTGCTCTTAAAGATTGGGGGTGGTCTACCTTAGGTGGTGGTTGGGAGATGAGGGAATCACTGACTTAAGGACTGCAGAAATGGTGGGAGATGTTTTCATTAAAATCGATGACAGACAGTCTAGTAGTGATTATATAGAAAGTATAAAAATAAATTTTGTTTTAAAGAAGGGGAGGAAAAAGGAAAAATAAGCTGGGAGTCTAAATTCTGTCTTGGGAGCTCAAGATTGCAAGGCAGAGATCACTTGAGGAACTGTAAGCAGTGCCTAGGAGTGAATGCTTCTGCCCTTTGGGGGATTTGGACTAGAAATCTGAGCTATAACGCAAGGCAATTTGGGCTGGAAGGCAGTGGAAGCCAAGATCCTGGAGTTTTTCTAATTGTAACAGGATGTCCTACATGAATTGAGCTCAAGTGGACCAAGTCGGAGGGGACAGCGTTCTCTCTGTTCAGGCAATAGGGTCTCAGAGGCAGGAATGGGAGAGAGGGGACCGTACCTGACACCTTCCTGGGAGAAAGTTTATTTTACTGGTTGGCCTAAAGGCGGGAGAGCAAGAGCTTTCTCAGAGGATAGGCTGTGGCTCTGGGCAGCTGGGGTTGTTTGATTATAGTGCTGACAGGGTGGTGGGGTTGTAAGGGGGCCTCTTTGCTCAGGTCAGTTAGCACTTGGACCAGGATGTGGGGGTCATTTACTGGAGCTTTCCAAACTCAGGGTGTATGGCTCACTGTCAGATGGGCACTGGTTTCCAGGGTGCTAACCAGCTGGGACACTTGTCACCAAGGCATGCTCTTTAGGTAAGGAACACTCACCAGCCTGGGCACACATCCACCAAGGAGAGCCCACCAGCCTCGGGATGAGTAGGGAGGGTGGACGTTTGGAGACAAGGTGTAGGGAGTGCACCCAGCTTGTGAGTTAAGCAGTCTCCCAAATCTGCTGTGAAATCAGCTACTTGGTTCTACTGGAGAAAGGGATAGATTTCTTCTCTTAATTTCCCCTTACCCTCTCTGCTCTCATCAACCCGAGACCTTGGGGGAGGGGGAAAGAGTTTGAGTCATTTATTTCAGCTTGCAACTCACTCTCTCTTTTTTGATGCCTTCCTCCTGGTCCTTGGAGAGGGATGCACTCTCTGTGTACGCAGTCATGGTAAATGGAGCAAAGATTGACCTTGTCAAGGATTTCATCTTTCCTGGATCCACCATCAATGCTCAAGGAAGCAGCAATTAAGAGATCAAAGGGCACATTGTATTGGTTAAACCCGCTGCATTTTAAAGACCTCTTTAAAGTGTTGAAAAGTAAGGATATTGCTTTAAGGACTAAGGTGTACCTGACCCATGGTATTTTCAATTGCATCATATATATGTGAAATTCCGACATTGACTAAGGAAGATCAATGAAGAAATGAGGCCTTTGAATTATGGTGTCGGGTGAAAAAAATATTGGAGGTACCATGGACAGCAAAAAGGAACAACAAATTTGTCTTGGAAGAAGCATGGCCAGAATGCTCCTTCAAGGCAAGGATGGCAAGATTTTGTCTCATATAGTTTGGACATGTTGGCAGAACAAACCAGTCCCTGGATGAGGTAGTTAGTTTATTGTGTGAACCTGCCTGATAAACACACGTGGGATTAATTGAAGGGCGGAGAGATAAATGGCTCAGCAAGCTTCGCCTCTCTTGTCTCTTGTTCTTTGATCATCAGACCAGTGTGCGGCTGCTTTGCTTGTTCTGTGCCTCAGTTTGCAAGCTACACTACCTGTGGGACACCTAACCATGGACTGTGTTGCTGTAATTTGAGGTTCTTTCAATACCTGCTTCACCACACCATTGGGGTTTACATCTCTTGGACTGGGGACTGTTGGACTGTCTGGCTGATTGTTGGTGACCTGCCTTGCTGTTTGCTGTCTGTGCCCGGATAGCCTGAATTGCTCTACAGAGGACTACCTGGCGGCCCTCAAGACTTGAAAGACAGTTGTCTTACAACTGTCTCATGGAAGTGAGTTGCACTGAGCCATTTGTGCTGCTTTATAATTTAATTAATCATTTATTTCTTATATTATCTATCTATCACTATAAATATATAAAATTATTAGCATTCTAGTTTTGTTTCTCTAGAGATTTTGGCATGCTTGGTAAAGCTGGGGGGCAGCACAAAAGTGGAATATCCTCGACAGGATAGAATGACACAGGAGCTGCAACAATGGGCTTGAACATAAAAACGATGCCGGACCTGGCAATGTGTCCAGATGTACAGAGGACTCTGTGAGTCAGACCTGGCTCAACAGCACCCAACAATAGAGCCAGTGAGATGAAGTCAATTAATATGGTCCTTCATACCATAATTCCTTATGTGATGTACTATAAATCTGGACTCCATGCCTGTGGGGATAATCCCATTTGGGAGGGTGTTCTCTACTATAACAATGGAGAAGAAAGTCAGTTCTGACTCATAGCACCACTATGTACAACAGAACAAAACACTGTCCGGTCCAAAATCATCCTCACAATTGTCCTTATGTTTGAGCCCATCAAGGGAGCCACTGGGTCGATACATGCCAAAGGTCTGCCTCTTTTTCACCACCCTAAGACTTCCCCAAGCATGGTGTCCTTCAGGTACTGGTCTCCTGATCGATAACATGCCCAAAGCACATGAGACAAAGTCTCCCAATCCGAGCCTTTAAGGAGCATTCTGGCTGTACTTTTTCAAGACATATTTGATTATTCTTTTAGAAGCCTATTGTGCTTTCAGTATTCTTCACCAGCACCCAGTTCAAATGCATTGATTATTCTTTGGTCTTCCTTATTTAAATAAAGTGCAACTTTCTTATGCATATGAGGCAAATGAAAATACCATGGCTTGAGTCAAGCACACTCTTGTCATCAAAGTGACATCTTTGCTTTTCAAAACTTTAAACAAATCTTCTGCAGTAAATTTACCCAATGCAATGTATCCAAGAAAGACAAAAGGCTTGATAACATCAATCTTTCTCCACTTATCAAGATGCTATTGGTCCAGTTGTAAGGATTTGGGTTTTCTTTACATTGAGTTGTAATCCACACTGAAGGCTGCACCCCTTGATCTTCATCAGTGAGTCCTTCAAGTTCCTCACTTCCAACAGGCAATGTTGTGGCATCTATATATCCTAGGTTTTTGGTAAGATTTCCTCTGATCCTGATGCATCAATCTATCCCTAGTTTCAGGCCCAGAGGGAGCATTTGCTTCTGTTTGAGGAGAAATGTTGCTATGGACCAAGACTGGACCTTTATTGTTTACTAAAATAACCTATTACCTTCCCTAATAAACCCCCTTAATTGTGAATACTCTCTGTGAGTTCTATTTTCATTATGCTGAATATAAGGACCTAAATTAGAAAGTACAATGTGTTGTCTGAAACAATGTGCACCCATTATCATGGGTGATAGTATATAAGAAAGAGCTTAAAATAATATAAAGCAGTCTTAGGTGTTTGTTTGTTTGTTTGTTTCGTGAAAATACTTGGAGGTAATGCCATGCAATATAGAGGTGATGACACAGTAGAGGCAATGAAGAACTTATTTGCTCTTTTCTAGTGGTTTATCTTTCCTAATAATGTGCCAAGCAAGCAAATTAAAGTCTCACCATCTACGGAACACATGTACATCTTAAATGGTTTGCATTTTGCTTCCTTTGTATATATTTTAGCACTAACTGAACGAGTCTCTTTTATCTCCTACTATCCTTTCTGGTGTACACCCAGCTCATGCTCTATAAGGGGCCACAAGCCAAATACTGCCCCAGCAGCTGCCTCCCTGCAATACTAAAAAAGATAGCGCTATGCTCAGTTCTCATGTCTTCCCAAATCTAGATTTATGTACCTATTGTGTTCATTGTTTCTGTGCAGCATTGTCATTCACTTTCTACAGTTTAGTCAACAAATCTCATCTTTAAACTAAGGATGCAATACACAAAGAGGGACATACTTTCCAATAATGATCTTGGAGCCTTGTTCATCTGTAATTGTTGAAGTCACAGTGGGTATTTGAAACGAATTCTAAAGAGTCGGTGTGTTTGGGTTACTTTGTGGGGCTCTTCTGTCTGTAGTCTCTGGATTTCTCTTAGGCCTCTGAGCGAAGGTAATTTTTGAGAGAATTTTGGTTAAAACCCAAGGATGAGAAACTGTAAAATTATTTTAAGGTCATTCTTTTTGCTCAAGGCAAAGAAATAGGAGCTCAACATTTTAAAAGATATTTTTAAAATTTATATCTGTTCACTAATCACTACCATCTAGAATAAAATAATCAGGAGGGAAGTGGTGAATCTGTAATCATATTCTTGGTTCGATGGGGAAAAAATGGACTTAAAAGCTCAGCTACCACCTGTGTGTTAGTGGAGACTTGTACATTGCTATGACACTAATCAGGTTTCAGTGGTCTCAATCTTCAAGAATAAGATCAACCAGGAAGAAAGGCCTGGCGAACTACTTAAAACTTGGGCAATAAAAATTCCATACAGCATGATAGTCTAATCCATAACAGATTATTAGGATGAAACAACACTACACAGTGCCTCATTCTATTGTGTGTAAAGTCACCATAATTTGGGGTCACCTAATGTCACCTAACACACACACAAAAAAGTGTCAGCCTTCCAATTACTTTCATAGTAAAATATCCATAAATGGAGAGAGAAAACACCTTTACTACCGAAATTAAAAAAAAATTGCTTCATTTTTATTTCATTTGGAAGAAAAATATGTTTTTACCAACTTAGACATACAAAAAGGTAGAAGTTAAAAGGGAAAAAGGTTTGTTGAGTGTAGAATAAATATTTTTTGTAGACATTAAATCATTCCTTTCAAAATCATAAAATCTTTTTATATATTTTTCTAAAATTCTTGCGATCCAGTTTGGACAGGAACGTGTGTGTCTGTGTTTTTGTGTTGTTGTCATTGTCAGGTGCTGTGGAATCATTTCTGGCTTAGAGAGATCCCACGGACAGCAGAACTGAACACTGCGCTCCCTGAGCCATCCTCACAGTTGTTCTGATGGACACTGGAACCCATCGTTGCAGCCACTGCGTCCATCCATTCCTGCCAGGGGCCGTCTTCTTTTTCACTGCCCCTCACTTTAGCAAGCAGGAGGTCCTTCTCCAGGGACTAGTTTCTCCTAATATCACGTCCAAAGTACGCGAGACAAAGTCTCACCATCCTTGCCTATACAGAACATTCTGGCTGTAGTTCTCCCAAGAGAAATTTGTATTTTCTTTAGCAGCCCGTAGTACTTTCAATATTTATGCCAGCAATGTAATTCAGATCCGTCCATTCTTCTTCAGTCTTCCCTATTCAATGTGTAAGTTTCACATGCATATGAGTGTGTATGTACATGCATATGTATGTATATGCGAGCATACGTATGTGTGTCAGACCTAGAAAAATGGTGCATTAAAGTTAAATCCAACACAATAAATTTTCTACATTCAATTTTCTTTCTGAAGTAACTCTCCTAAAACAATTTCCATCTGCAACTTTATGTTAGAAGTTTTAATTATTTTTTTTAATTTTACCACTTGATTTTGATGAGGGCTGTTGGCAATATATTCAGATAGCAAGGGACAAGTTTAATCAATTGCAAGTGGCTTCTATAACCTCATGATTTGGGAAGTAATTAGGAAGACAGCAGAAACTCAGTGGCACATTCTTTTCTCTTTGAAACATATGTTCCCATTTAATAAATTCTCTCTCAAACAAAATAAGACTGTACTTATCTATAGTAAGCTTCTCAGACTAAAACTTAGTGCCATTTTCCCATTAAAAATATACAAGGCTGCAATAAAATAAACACTGAGCCACTTTGTTGGGTATAAAGTAATAAAATAGGGGTATAAAGATATTTTCTAATTATGTGCGCTACAGGAAAATAACATTGATTATTTAATGTTTGGTTTTGAGTGGATCTTTAAACTTAGGGGCAAGACATATCAAAAGGTAATTGTTCTCTCTTCTGTTGCTCTGCGTTCTCAGAGCAAGTGGAAGACTCCATGCTCAGTAAGCGTCACAGCTGCAATAGTTCATAATAAAACCCCGGGCAAGGAGTGTTTGTCTTAAGCAGTTCGGTCAATGCACGCATGTGTGAATGAATGGAACTCATTGATAGGACGAAGACACAAATACAGGAAACAAAGCTGAAAGAATGGACAGACAGACTCAAAATGAAACGGTAGAAAGGGAAGAAAGAAGGAAATTAACCCAAAGAATGGGAAAGGAGAGCCGGACCAAAAGGAAGAAAGAAAACACGGTGCCTTATTGAGACCTAGATTTTGCAGAATCAGGCAAACTCGTTGAAATTACTCTTCACCTTATCAAGGTTACTAAGGAATTTTAGTCGTCACTAATCCTTTTAAATTAAGGAAACGCAGACTCAGAGAAGTCCCATATCTGTTCAACAGGACAGCCCCTGGAGTGTGCCCAGTCTGTTTCCCAAACTCTCACCCGCTCTAAGGTACCAGGCTGCTGCCAGCATGAAACGAAATATCCGAGACGGCTCCCCCACTCGAGATTGCCAGCCAACTAATTCGCACTCATAGTCACCCTCCAGGACAGAGCAGACCTGTCCCCCGGGGTTTTCAGGGCGGTAATACTTTTGAAAGCGGACTGCCACGTGTTTTTCCGCCACCTCTTTCTCCCGTTAACCATTGCACCACCAGTAGTAAATGAAAGCAAAGCCCTCTCAACCATAACGAGCGCTGAGCACTGGCTCTCAAGGGCACACGCTCATCTCGACGCGGGTTCATAGACTGGGAGTCCCACGGGTGATGGCAGGCGGAGTACCAGAGATGACGGGTGAGGTTCATTACTTGTGGCAGAAGCAATATTCTGCAGGCTACCCAAGAACTGTGACTCGACATGGATTCCGTTTTCTGGAAGTGATATTGAACACCCAGGGACTTTTCCTTAAAGACGCAATAATTCACGGCCGAATACGAACAAGATCTTTGGCATACAGTGTTGCCACATCATCTTCATATTTCAATCTCTCCAGGACTGCCGGGCGTTTCTAATACAGCAGGAGTGTTAGGTGAAATATGACTTTCTGTAAATGCCTGCTGGCCTTCATGATAACCACCCGGTGGAACCGACTGCTCTCCAGCCAGGGAAACGTGCCAACAGCTCTAGACGAATTGGAAGCAAACGCCTTTGTTCGTAGACAGCGCCCACCTGACTACTAAATTATCTCCGTTTATGTTTCATCATGTCCAATAACTGCTGTATGGTGAACATGCGTTTTGTTTGCCTGCCTTGCATCGGGCTCTGCACTTTCTGTCTCTTTGCTTTCAAACTATATTTGACTTGAAGGCAGTTTTATGGAAAGGAAATTAAGAAAAATAATAACTGATGAAATGGATATAAACCCGTTGGCATGGAATAGGTAAAAGCCATGCACCTTATCATGTGGGCTCTCTCCCTCCATTTTATTACCCCGTTTCGGTCCCTAGGAGGAACACATTTCATTTTCACTCAGGGTATTTTTTTCCGATGGAAAGCTACGCATTTTTAGATCTACCTAGAAATTTTTGGGTTACATCATTTGCACAACTATGTTGCTGTTAACATATAAAAACCTCTTTGCTTGCAGCTGTATATTTTATTTGGCTAAAAGCGACTCGTGTCTAATACATTTTCACATCCTTTGGTGATACTATTTAAGCAAAAAATTCTCAAACTCACAAATACCAAATAGCCCAACGTTTCAAAGCTGTGCACGAACACTAAACATGCAATATATCTCCTCCCTTTCCAAACAGAAATACAGTTCCCTCTGATTTGTTTGATAAATTTGACCCAAGATTTCCATTTGAAGTTATTGGAGTTCCTACTGTTTTTCTGTGTGTTGGTGGGCCAAGACTTAATCACCCCTTGGCCCCTCGGAGGCTATAAATTACAACGAAGAGATGAAGCTTTGTATTCCTTCAGCTGCAGAAGAAGGCCCCTTTACTGCAGCCTATTTTGGCAGGCATGGATTTAATACATTGTTTTATGACATATGGGAAAGACTACATGCTCATAGTACTGATTTATGATCATGTGGGTCTGGAGGATTCTATAATTTGCAAGTAATGTGAAAATAGATGGATAGGCAGACACCAAAGTTTAGGCTGATCTCTGCGTCCTCCCCACTTGTTACAAATGGCATCCATATGCAGCCAATCTCTCTGGGTGAGGTCTTCATTGGGACAGCCAGACAGACTCTGGAAAGCACCCAGCGTGCCTTTCTCTTTTCCCGAGTTAGTGGGTAAAAATAAAATTTGAGGAAGAGTTCTCAGGCTAGACACTTTAAAAATCATTCTGGGCCTTCTGAATGTGAATGTGAGTTTCTACTGATTGTAAGTTAAAAAGCAGTTTTTTGAAAGGTGTATATAATATATTTGTTATAACACACACACAAAAATCTCATAAAGAAATACCTGGATGTTTTCATTTCAATTGACAAATTTATTTTCATAGAATGATTGATTGGAAATTAGCAGTTGAGGGATTTCAAAGGAAATACCGTGAATTGGAAATGGCATGAATTTTTTGTGAGAAATGTGTTTGTGTTTAAATAAATGAGTTTCTACTATACAAATGACATTGTTTTAGTGTCTTAGTAAATATAATAAAATAACTTATTTGATTGAAAACATAATGAGAAGGAACTTTTAAATAACTTCAGTTTTAACCTTTTTGTATAAAAAATTGTATTTTAAGGTTACAACAAAGTAAATCCATAGTTAACTTTAGTCAAATTTATATTTATAGTCTGTTTAAGACTATGTTAAGTTTATATATTTTGTTATTGTGCTCAATTACTGTAACAATAGTAAACTTATGATAGTTTAATATTTAAAATTAAATTTCTCATTAGTTTTAATTCTGAAGTGAGTGAAATTCTATTTCACCTCATTTAATTTAGAAAATTAGGAATGTATTGTGATGCCTCCACTGAGACTGAGAGTTATTAAGCATCGATTGACGACAAAAGAGCAGCCTTATTTACAGTGTCACATAACTTAAAACAGGTATTGTGAACTTACTTTTATTATGCCTTTCAATATGGTTCTGGTGAATTTTATTAATTTTTTTTGGTCACATGGGCAGGGCCTCCTCTAAACCTCCATGAGCACCAGAAAGCTCATGAAAACAACCAGTTCGCTTTGCTGAGGCAAATGTCTCTACAGCTTCCCATCCTGCATGCACACTTTTCTCTGGCTGTGCCACATTTTCATTCATCTTCCAGACTACCCCCTCCCATTTCTCTATATCCAAACCTATTGCTTTTTCTCACAGGAAGTCAGGTGTCAGAGGTTGAGTGGAGCTCAGGAAAAGCTGATCCATGAAGTGACTTGTCTCCTAGACAGACTTAAACATCTCTTGGCATTCCCTGGAACCCTAGTGGCATAGTGGATTATACACTGAGCTGCTATAACCACAAGGTCAGTAGTTCTAACTCATCAGGGTTTCTGCTTTCTACTCCCTCTACTCTAAATAAAGAGTTACAGCTTCAGAAAGTCCAAGGAACAATTCTACTCTGTTTCATAGAGTTGCTATGAGTCAGAATGGACTTGAAAGTTGTGAATTAGACTGGAATGTCCAGGTTTGCTTAATGCATATCTCTTCTGTGGCACTTAGTTTGCTTTGCATAAATGTACCTTCCTTTTCCACAAGGACCTTGATTTGATCTTTTCAATCTCATCGTGGACTTTAATGCCTAGAACATACAAGTTGTTCAATAAAAATTAGTTGAAAATTATTTATTTAAAAGTCAACTAAGTAAATATAGAAAGGGTACATTAGACAAGTGAACTAAAAGGATTAATTTGCACGTGGCAATAAAATTATTATAGAAGTCCTGGCAGTTACATAACCACAAAGTTGGCAGACCAATGCCATCAATTGCTCTACAGGAGAAAGACAAGGCTCTCTGCTCGCATAAAGACTCACAGCCTCTAAAATTGGCTATAGGGTGGGTATAAGTTGGAATGACTCAATGGCAGTGGGCTTTTCTTTTTTTCAGTTCTAAAGACCTCTATAAAATGAGGTCAAATCTATGAATTACACATTTTAAAATTTATTTTCTAATTTTAACTATTGTTTGTATTTTTTTTCCAAAATGATTTTATTAGAAGCTAACACGGATATCAAATCATGCCATAGTTCAATCACATGAAGCAGTATTGGACAATTGCTACCACAAACAGTTTCAAAACATTCCCTTCTGTCTTGAACTCCTTTATTTATATTAGGTCCCCTTTACCTCACTCCCCCACTGTACCCTCCCTCCCAGGAACCTTTATTCTACTTACTAACTCTGCAGGGTCATAAATCCTGGATTAAAATCAAGTGGGATAGCACAATGAAAAAATATATCTGAGGTAAACCCAAATATGAAAAAAAACCAAATATGTATGTCCATCTACATAGCACTTTTTAAATTCACACAAACTTAAAAACACTTCCCTCTGATTTCCAAATTCTAGCTCTGAAGGAACCAAGTTGAACAATCATTTTATTTTCTTACAATATTTCTGTTTACAAAGTACTTGTGTTATATAAAAATAATCCACACAGGTTTTTTTAGTTTCTTTAAGACTTTATTGAAAAGGAAACATTAATACACAGAATAAGCATGCAAAAAACACATCATATGAATAGATAAAATATTTAATGAAAACTTTTGGATGATCCCTAGTACCTGCTAATTGGTTTTTTTTTTAATTTTTACTATTTTTAAAAATCACTTTATTGGGGGATTATACAATTCTTATAACAATCCATACATACATCCATTGTGCGAAGCACATATGTACATTTTTTGCCATCACTATTCTCAAAAACATTTGCCTTCTACTTGAGCCCTTAATTTCATATGCTCATTTTCCCCTTCCCTCCCCACTCCCCCCTACCTCATGAACCCTTCATAATTCATAATTATTATTATTTTTACACTGTCCGACATCTCCCCCGGCCCTCTTCTCTGCTGTTTATCCCTCAGGGAGGAGGCTATATGTAGATTCTTGTAATCAGTTCCCCCTTTCTACCCCACATTCCCTCCATGCATCGCCACTCTCACCACTGGTCCTAAGTCATCTGTCCTGGATTCACTGTGTTTCCAGTTGCTATCTATACCAATGTATATCCTCTGGTCTAGCCAGATTTGTAAGGTAGAATTGGGATCATGATAGTCGGGGGGAGGAAGCATTTAAGAACTAGATGAAAGTTATATGTTTCATTGTTGCTACCCTGCACCGGACTGGCTCATCTCCTCTCCACAAGCCTTCAGTAAGGGGGTGTCTAGTTGGCTACTGGTGGGCTTTGAGTCTCCACTCTGCGCTCACACATTTACAATGATATGATGTTTTGTTCCTTGATGCTTGATACCTGATCCCTTCGACAGCTCGTGGTCACACAGGCTGGTGTTTTTCTTCCATGTGGGCTTTGTTGCTTTTGAACTCAATGGCCACTTGTTTATCTTTGAGCCTTTAAGACCCCAGACACTATATCTTTTGATAGCTGGGAACCATTAGCTTTCTCCATCACATTTGCTTATGCACACGTTTGTCTTCAGTAATCATATCAGGAAGGTGAGCGACCACTGATATGATTTTTAGTTCTTTGATGTCTGATAACTGGTCCCGTCTACACTTCGTGGTCAGAACGGCCGGTGTGCTTCTTCCATGTGGGCTTTGGTGCTTCTTAGCTAGATGGCGGCTTGTTTATCTTCAAGCTGTTTCGACCCCAGAAGCTATATCTTTTAATAGCCAGGCACCATCAGCTTTCTTCATCACATTTGCTTATGCACATATTTTCCTTCAGTAATCGTGTCGGGAAGATGTGCATCCTGGAATGCCAATTTAATAGAACATGTTCTTGCATTGAGTAAGTGCTTGAGTGGAGGCCCAATGTCCATCTACTGCCTTAATACTAATCCTATAAATATATGCACATAGATCTGTTTCCCCACACTCTTATATAAATATATTTACATATGTACATTCCAATCTTTAAATCTCTATAAATCCCTTTGTCACCTAGTTCTTTCCTCTAATTCCTTTTACTTTCCTCTTGTCCCCCTATCATGCTCAACCTTCATTTGGGTTTCAGTAATTTCTCTCGGTTACCTTGCTCTTGCTGAGTCCCTACCAGGCCTCTCACACTATCCTTGCCACTGATTTTGGATCACTTGTTGCTCCCCTGTCCCGGGGTTGGTCAGCACCACCTCCTTACCCTCTCCTCTCCCTCTCCCGTGTCCCCCCGGGACCATTGGTCCCTTTGTTTTCTCCTCCAGACTATTCATCCAGTCTATCTTATCTAGATAGATCTGTAGAGATAATAATATGCACCAAAAATCCAGCCATAGCAAGATAGGCAGTGCGAGAGAACACAGTGATGACAGCAAAAAAGGAAACCAGCTACCCATAGAAGAATAAATTAATTAAAAGAAAAAAATTATAAAAAGAAAGAAAAACCTGTAAATAAACCGGTGTCTGATTTTTTATCTCTAGGCATGTCCTTCAGTCAGGTCCAATGGGGCACCATGCTGTGGCCACAGAGTCTGTCTTTGTACTCCCTCGGGTACTCCCTGCTCTGTTCCCATGGTTGCTCGGTGGCACGCTTTTAGTGGTTTGCCTCAGTGCACAGGGTCAGTCTGGGCCAGTCCCGACACTGAGTCTCCAGTGTTGGCCCCCTTAGGGCCATCAAGGGATGGCGTGTTTCTTATTGGGATCAGCCATATTGTCCACTCTGTCCATTGGCTGCTCAGTGAGGGGATATCATCTTCTAGGCCGGATGGGCCAAGAAGTGCTCCATTCTCTCCTCTTCCCCCTTCATCTGCTCCCATTTGCTCTGATCAGACATGCCCCTCTCCCCTAGCTGCAGCTTCAGCGCCGTCCTCTCAAGTAAGTTCTTCTGGGGGGAGAGGCAGTTGTCCATGTAGCTGGTATGGGGGCCGAGCCCTCAGCCCCTCCACTGGCTCCCCACTCCTTGCTGCCACACTGTGTTCGTCTGGCACTGGCTTTATATCTCGTCCCTCTTTCCCTATGGAGACACGAACAATACCCTCCGCTTGGGTGGGTCAGTGCCTTATTCCCCCATCACACCTGTTTTTCTTTCCTTTCCCTTTTCCTCCTTTTTAATCCATTCGTCTCTTGATGGAATTTTGGGTTGTTTCCAACTCCTTGTGATTGTGAACTATGCTGCAATGAACATTGGAGCACAGATGCCTGGCCGTGGTTTGTTTCTTGCCTCTTCTGGGTATATGCCTAATAGGGGGATTGCTGGGTTGTATGATAACTCGATTTCCATCTGTTTGAGAAATCGCCAGATCAATTTCCGTAGTAGCTGTACTTACCTACAGGTCCACCAGCAGTGGATGAGAGTTCCTATCTCACCACAGCCCCTCCAGCACTTGTTGCTTTCTGATTTTTTGAATTGGGCTATCTTTGAGGGTGTTAGGTGTTATCTCATACTGTTTTGATTTGCATTTCTCTTACAGCTAATGATTGGGAACATTTTCTTATATTGGCCATTCGGGCTTCAGATTCTGTGAAACTTCTTTTTCAGGTCCTTTGCACACCTCCTCAGTGGGCAATTAGTTTTCCACTTATTGGAAGCTTGCAAAGTATTGTAGAGTTTAGTAATCAGGCCTTTGTCTTATGTGTCATAGCTAAAGATGTTTTCCCAGTCGGTGGACTCTCTTACTACTTATTCTCTTGGTGAATTCTTTCCATGTACACAGGTGTCTTTTCTTCAGTATATTCCACTTGTCTATTTGTAACTCCTCTGTATTTGTATCCCTCCCTATTTCTGATAATCTATGTATTCCCTGTGCCCAGATTCTCAGGTTTGTACCAATTCCCTCATTAATGGACCAAATTGTTTGGGGTTTTATCTCAAGGTCTGTGATTCACCTTGAGTTTATTCTTAGCATGGAGTGAGGTAAGGGACTTTCTTCATTTTTCTGCAGGTAGATATCCATTTTTTTCCAGCACCATTTATTGAAGATGGCATCTGCTTCCTATTTAATATTTTTGAGCCCTTATCAAAGATCAGTTGCCTGTTTGCTGATGTTTTTATTTCTGGGTCTTCAGCTCTTTTCCATTGGTCTAAATATCTGTCATTATGCCAGTGGCACACTGTTTTGACGACTCTGGCCATATAATATGTGCTAAAATGAGATAGTGCAAGCCCTCCCTCTTTGTCCTTCTTAAGGAATTCTCTGCTAATTCTGGGCTTTTTCTCCCTCCATATGAAGTTGGTAATCTGTTTTTCCAATACTTTGAAGAAGGATCATGGTATTCATATCGGAATAGCATTGAACTTATACAGTGGCTTGGGCAGAATTGGCATGTTTACTATATTCAATCTGCTAATCCATGAGCATGGGATATTCTTCCTTTTGCTGAGGTCACTCTTGATTTCTTGAAGTAAAGTTTTATAATTTTCCTCATACAAATCTTTTGTTTTTTTAGTCAGGTATATCCCTAGGTATTTCAATTTGTGCTTGGCAATTATAAAGGGTACTACCTTTTTAATCATCTCTTCTGTGACCTTGTCTGATATTTAGAGCAGTCCAATAGACTTCTGTTTGTTGATTTTGTATCCTGCCACTCCGCCATATTCTCCCATTGCTTCCAACACTCCGCTTGTGGAGTTTAAGGAATCTTCGATATATAGAATCATATCATCTGCGAATAATTATAATTTTGCCTCTTCCTTCCCCAGCTGAATACCGTTAATATCTTTCCTTTGTCTTATGTTGTTAGCTAGGACCTCCAGTATGATATTAAATAGGAGTGGAGACAAGGGGCACCCTTGTCTGGTCCCCTTTTTCAGTGAAATTGTTTGTCTTTTCTCTGTTAGCTACCACATTAGCTGTTGGTTTTTCATATATGGCTTGTGTAATATTGAGGAATTTTCCTTCTATTTCTATCTTCTTAAGTGTCTTAAACAGGAATGTGTGTTGGATGCTGTCAAGTGCTTTTCCCAGGTCTGTAAATATTATCATGTGGTATAATTTTTCCTGCCAATGTGGCGAATAATGCTGATGGTCTTTTGTATGTTGAACCATCCTTGCATCCCTGATATGAATCCCACTTGGTCATGGTGAATTATTTTTAAATATGCTTTTGTATTCTATTGGCCAGTATTTTGTTAAGGAATTTTACATGGATGTTCATTAGGGATATTGGTCTACAGTTCTCAATTCTTGTGACATCTTTGCCCACTTTAGCTATCAAAGTTATACTAGTTTCATAGAAATAGTTTAGGAATTTTCCATCTTTTTCTATGTTCTGGAATAGTTTGTATTGGATTGGTGTCAGTTCTTCACTAAATGCTTGGTAGAATTCTCTTGTGAAGCCATCTGGCCCCAGGGGATTTTTGTTGGTAATCCCTTGATTACGTTGTCTATTTCTTCCATTGCTATGGGTTTGTTGAGGTTGCTTTTCAATACTCTTAAAGAGGTCTTATGCAGCAGATTTCCCTAATGCAATGTGCTCTTAGATATCATAATGGATGCTTCCATGAGCATTGATTATGGATCCAAGCAAGACAAAATTCTTGACAGCTTCAACCTTTGGTCCATCTATTATGATGTTACCTATTAGTCCACTTTTCAAGATTGTCATCTTTTTTACATTGAGTCATAATCCATACTGAAGGCTACAAGCCTTCTTCATCAGCAAGTGCCTCAAATCATCCTCACTTTCAGCAAGAAAGTTGTGTCATCTGCAATCCTGCATATTGAAGGTTGTTAACAAGCCTTCTTCTAATCCTGATGTCACATTCTCTTTATATAATCCAGCTTCTCTGGTTATTTACTCATCATATTGATTGAATAAATATGGCAATATTAAATAACCCAAATGCACATCACACTTTTCCTTATTTTAAAACATGCAGCAATCCCTTGTTCTGCTCCCAGTTGTTTCTTACTCCATGCACAAGTACCACATGAGCACAATTAAGTATTTGGGAATTACCATTCTTCTCCATAAAGTTTTTTTTTTATGGAATGCCCGAATGCCTTGGCATAGTCAATAAAATACGAGTAAACATCTTTATGGTGCTCTCTGCTTTCCAGCAAGATTCATCTGACACCAACAATGATATCCCTTATTCCATGCCCTCCTCTAATCTGGCCTGAATCTCTGGCAGGTCCCAGTCAATATACTACTGCAATTGTTATATGGTCTTCAGAAATAATTTACTTGCATGTGAAATCAATTATATTGTTCTATAATTTGAGCATTCTGTTGAGTTACCTTTCTTCTGAATTGGTACAACTATGGATCTCTTCCCTACAGTTGGCCAATAGTTGTCTGCCAAATTTCTTGGCACAGATGAGTAAGTAAGTATTCCCAGTGCTCCATCAGCCTGTTGAACATTTCAATAGATATTCCATCAATTTCTGTAGTCTTGTTATGGACTAATGTTTTCAATGCAGCCTGAAATTTCTTCCTTCAGCACCATTGGATCTTGTTCATATCCTACCTCCTTATATGGTCAAATATCCACTGGTTCTTTTTGGTACAGTGACTTGGTGTATTCTTTCCACCTTCTTTTGATGCTTCCTGCATTATTTAATATTGTAGCCATAGAATCTCTCAGTATTGCAACACACGATTTGACTTTGTTTTCTCCAGTTCTTACAGGTGCAAACATGCTGAGCATGCTCTTCCTTTTTGGTTTTTTAATTCTAGGTCTTTGCATATTTTATTATAATAATATACTTTTTCTTCTCAAGCTGTCTTTTGAATTTTTCTAATCTGCTCTTAGACTTGATTTATTTCATTTTCCTTAGCTACTCTATGATTAATAGTATGTTTCAGAGCCTCTGCTGACATACATTTTTATTGTTGTCCTTCCTGTATTTTCAATGACCTTTGGTTTCTTCAAAATGTCCTCCAAGCATTCATCAGATCTTCTGTCATTATTGTTTAATCAAATCAGTTCTTGAGATGTTCTGGAAACTCAGGTGGTATAAGCATACTCAAGGTTGTATTTTGTCTCTAATGGATTTACCAAATATATATATATATATACACTTCAACCCGAACTTGCATATGAGTAATTGATGATCTGCTCCACAGTCAACCACTGGTCTGTTGTTACCTGCTGATAGCGAGCTTTTCCATTGTCTCTTCCCCTATATGTCGTCATTTTGATTTCTGTGTATTCCATCTGGACAAGTCCATGTGTACGATTGCCATTTGTGTTGTTGAAAAGGGTATTTGCTATGAACAAGTCAGTGGTCTTGCAAATTCCACCTTGTAATCACTAGTTCCATTTCTATCACCAAGATAGTATTTTGCAACTAGTGTTACTTCTTTGTTTCCAAATTCTGCATTCCAATCGCCAATAATCATCAATGCATCTTGATCGCAAGTTTAATCAATTTTAGACAATTTTGTATTGGTAAAATGCTTCAAATTCCTTATCACTAGCTTTTGTTGGCTAGAAAGTATATGTCAAATCATCTTCAAATATGGATTTACTCTAATAATGACAGTTTTGTGGAAAAACCACCACTTAATTTATAATAAATGTTTAGCTATGGAGAGCATAAATACAGCCAAACTAAACAACATCTCAGCACCACACATTCAGTGCATTGCAATAAACCAAGGGGAATTTTGAACAATTTTTATATCTGTGAATTAGAAAAATGAATTCTTGAGTAATGTGTTATTTTAAATGAAATGTACTTGCTTGGATCTTATTAAATGCCCTTTTTAATGGTTAAAAAAACCCTATGGGATAAGAGATGATCTTATGCTAGTAATATGACAAAAAAATAGAAAATTTGTGGGGAAAAGTATAAGAATGATTTAAAAAAATTATTTTATGAAATGGGAATCTTTCGGATTATTTATTTATTTTTTCCAAATTAATTATTAATGGATAATTTCAGTAGTTATTTCCAGGCCTACTGGCAGCTCAAGGTTTGTGATTTGTTTAGATAAAATAATTTATATATCTACCATGACACAGTTGTTATTCCATGTAGGATATTTTTATGAAGGAAGAATATATGAGGAAGTATTTTTGTCTTTGGAAGGGCATGGAGGATGGAAAGATACATAGCTGAAAGTCTATGAATTTTTCACAGATGAATGTTCACAGTGGAAGAACTGTTTTGTACAGACAGTGCTAGAGCAATGATGGGGAAATATGTTGGATTTGTAGCAGAAAGGTGGCGGCGATGGATAGATCACCTTTATTTACTGTGTGATCCATTGAGATGCACTCATTAGCCAATTTCTAATTTGATAGTATTGCACAATAGCTACTAGATATTATCTGATACTATCAAAATCATTAGCTTCACAGAAATCATGCCCTTAACAGTTCTAACCCCCACTCAAAGCCTTTGTAAGACATGGTCTTCGATTATAAAAGCTTATTACTACATGCAAACTTAAGTTGTCTCTAATATGGCGAAGCTTAACTCAAAACTCAAATGCACCCCCTTCTAGTTGATTCTGACCCATAATGTCCCCTATGCTGCTGGAGGTTTCCGAGACTGTACTCTTTGCAGGGGTAGGAAGTCTCATCTTTCTCCTGCTGAGTGGCTGGTGGTTTGGAGCTGGATCCTGCAATTAGCATCCCAGTATTGAACAACTGTGCCAGGAGAGCCCGAGTGTCTGACCGCATTTATCTCTGAAAAATAAGAAACTTTTATGCACCAAAAGAGTAAAAGGGAAACCCATATATTGGGAAAAAATTATCAATGACATATTGGACAAGAGACGAAACTCTGAAAGCAACAAGGAAAAGATAAATAACCCCATTAAAAATGGGCAGAGAACATGAATAGACAGTTTACCTGAGAAGACATTCAGGTGACCAACAAACACATGACAAAATGCTCACAATTGCTAAGTATCCGAAGGATGCAAATAAAAACAATGATGGGGTCATGCTTCACGACAGAATTGATGGCAAAGTTCCAAAAGGGAGAAAATACTAAGTACTGGAAGGTATACAGAGAGATTGGAGCCTCCATAAATTGCCGTGGGATGTAAAATAATACAACCACTGTTGAACGTGGCATAGAGCTTCCGCAAATAAATGGGACTAGAAATACCATCTGTCTCCGCAACAGGACTACTTGGTATATACCCTACAGAAATAAAGAACATGGCATGGACAGATATAAGCACACCATGTGCATCACACTGACAATAGCAAAAAGATGGAAACCACCTAAGTACCCATCAGTGGAAGAATAGAAAACTAAGCTTTGATACATGTACAGAATGGAATACTACACGTCATTAAAAATAATGATGGGACAGTGAACCATCTCAAGGCATGGATAGAGGTGGAGGGCTCTATGTGCTGCGTGAAGTTAGTCAAACACAATAGGACAACTATTGTGTGAGACCAATGTTATTTAAAAAATCAAGAAAAGGTTTTCATGTCAAAAGAAACAGACATGGAACGGCTGCCAGAGCTGGAATGGAAGGAACAGAGGGCCGGGGAAGCAATAGTCTCGAGGGGAGAGAGGTGTTAATTTGGGTAAAGGGCAAGATAAAACCCCACACAATGAGATGTGGGGTAAGAGGCAGGACAGGGAAAGCCATTAGAAGGTTTGCTAAGTTGTTTAAGTTCAGAAAGTGGGGAGAGGGGTGCAGAAAAATCCATTCCATTCCTACCAGGAGATTGAATTTATATTTGATTTCAACAAGATGCAATGTATCAAAGCAGGTCCTAAATCTTTAGTTCATTTTTGCATATAATATAAATAGGGATATCTTTCTACTCAATTTTTAAATAGCAGGTATTGAAAAATTCTTTTCTTCCTTGCTGTCCTGACATACTATTGCAACATTAACTAATGCTCCTTTAATATGACAGCTTTATGAAAATTAACAAATGATAAAACATTCAAACAAAATTAAAAATGTCAGCAATCATATACATAAACCACTGATTAGTATTTTTATCTTTTTTCCCTGACTGTAAAGAATTCTGGTTGCATAGTGGAGTACTGGTAGGGGTGTAACCACAAGGGTAGCAGTTCAATTATACCACTTGCTCTAAAGTTTTTCTTCTCCTTTAAAGATTTGGATGCATCGAAATCCAAAGGGCACAGTTCTGTTTGTCCAGTAGAGTCACTATGAGTCAGAATTTACTCAGGGGAAATACATAATAGTGGCTCTCCAATTGTTTGATTTGCATGACTAATAGCTTACCCAGTTGTATCTGCTTATTTTTTGTCACTTGCTCTGTTAGACCATAATGACTAGAGAAAAAATCCAGTGACACTCATCTATGTGTAAGAGAAAGCTTTATATCCAGAAGTAATCATATGTCAGGAAAACATACCAGTCCAGTCCAGAGCCCCATCCAGATCAAGTCCATAAGCCCAATACTAGTCCATAAATCTGGTACTGGTCTATAAATCTCACTGCAGACTCATACAGCTATATGAGTTCTTCAGTGCTATCGAATTGCTGTTCTTAGGTGTTATGGAATTGGTTCTGACTCATAACCTAACCATTCATGAGTCGTTTTCACAGTCATTGCTATCATTGAGTCCCTGATGCAGTCACTTTGTCAATCCATATCTTTGGTGGGCTTCCTCTTTTACATTGATGCCCCCCTTGACCAAGAATGATGTCTTTTTTCCAAAGACTGGTCTCTCCTGATAACATGTCCAGAGTACACAAGACAAATTCTGTCCATGCATGTTTCTAAGGATTGTTTATATTTGTTGTACTTATTCCAAGACAGATTTGCTTGTTCTTCTGGAAGCCCAAAGCATTTTCAATATTCTTTTTTTGATAAATTATTTTATTAGGGGCTCTTACATATCTTATAATAATCCATCATTCAATTGTATTGCACACATATACATATATTGCCATCATCATTTCCAACACATTTTCTTTCTATGTGAGCCCTTGGTATCAGCTACTCTTTCCCTCCCTCCCATCTTTCCCTCCCACCCTCATGAATCCTTAATCAATTATATATTATTTTGCTATTTTGTATCTTATACCATCCATTGTCTCCCTTCATCTACATTTCTGTTATTCATCCTTCTAGGGAGGGGCGGCAGCTATATATCCAACCTTGTGATCGGTTCCCCCTTTCTCTCCCTTACCTCATGGTATTAGTACTCCCACTCTTCTTACTGAGGGGCTTATCTGTCCTGGATCACATGTGTAGAGAACTCTTATCTGTACCAATGTTCATGCTCTGGTCTACCAGGTTTGTAAGGTAGAACTGGGTTATGATAGTGGAGGGAAGAGCATTCGGGGACTAGAGGAATATTGTGTGTTTCATCAGTGCTCTACTGCACCCTAGTTGAATTGACACTTCCATTTGACCTTTCTGTGGGTGCGATGTCCAATTGTTTACAGAAGGGCTTTGGGTCTCCACTCCAGCCCCCTTCGTTTGCATAAATATAATTGTTTGGAGTATTTTGATACCTGATACCTGATCCTATCAACACCTCATGATCACACAGGCTGATGTGTTTCTTTCTTGTGGGCTGTGTTGCTTCCCTGTTAGGTGGCCCCTTGTTTAACTTCAAGCCTTTAAGACCCCAGATGCTTTATCTTTTGATAGCTGGGCACCGTTCGCTTTCTTCACCACATTTGCTTATGCACCCATTTTGTCTTCGGTGATTATGTGGGAAAGTGAGCATCAAAAAGTTCCAGGTTATTGCAACAAAGTGTTCGTGTGTTTAGGGAGGCCCAAAGTCCTTCTGCTATCTTAATACTTAAACAAATATATGTACACTGACCCATATCCCTATCATTATAAATTAATGTTTACATATATGCATGACTATACTTCTACCTCTATAAATATTTTTTCTCCTAGTTCTTTACTCTATTTCAGTGGTTCTCAATCTTCCCAATGCCACAACCCTTTAATATGGTTCCTCATGTTGTGGTGACCCCATATGTGGGCTTATCTGCATGTGGACGCACTGCCTGGACACGGATAGAGGAGTGGTGTCTCAGTTCCTAAGACTATCGGAAATATGGTCTTAGGTGACCCCTGGGAAAGTGTCATTTGACCCTCCAAGGGGTCCTGATCCCCAGGTTGAGAGCTACTACTCTAGTTCCTTTCATCTTCCTCTTGTCCCACTATCATGCTCACCCTCCATTCAGCTCTCAGTAATTCCTCTCAGATACATTGCACTTGATCAGACCCCACCAGACATCCTATGCCCTCCTCACCATCAATTTTAGATCTCTTGTTTTCCCCTTGTCCCTGCGTTTGTTAGCTTCCCACACTTTTGCCCACCCACTCCTCTCCCATGGCCCCCTGCCTCGCCTGTGCCCCCTCCCCAAACTACCAGTTCTGTTGTTTTCTTCTCAGAATTGTTTATCCTGTCTTGTCTCATGGTGGGGGCCAGCCCTGTTATCCTCTCTGTGCATTGGCTGCTCTGAGCAAGGATGTTGTCCCCAGGGCTTGATGGTCCAAGATGAGGTTCTCTCCCTCTCTCTTTCCCTATGAGTTGGCACCTGTGTGGTCTGGACAGACCCGCCATTTTCCCCGACTGTATCTTCAGTGCTGTCCTCTGTATTACTTTCTTCTGGGGAGGGGTGTCTCCATAGCTTGGCTTGGGTCCATCCCCAATCTTCAATATTCTTTACCAAAAACATAATTCAAATATATCGCTCTTCTTTGGTCTTCCTTGTTCATTGTCTGAATTTCACATGCAAATGAAGCCATTGAAAATACCATGGCTTGGGTCCCGTGCACCTTAATCCTCAAATCAATTTCCTTACTCTTCCAGTTTTTTAAAGAGGTCCTGGATAGCAAATTTGCCGAATGCAATGTCATTTGATTTCTTCCCTGCTGCTCCATGTGCATTGACTGAATCCGTTGTCCTTGATGTCATTATCATCTCCATAATGTTGTCTCTTGGTCTGGTTGTGAAGGTTTTGGTTTTCTTTACATTGATTTGAAATCCATGGATTTAAAGCATGTTTTTGTTTTTAAAAACTAATTAATTAATGAATTTCTTGTAAAGACTATACACTAAGCCCTCACGTAACAGTTTTTACATGTACAATTCAACGACATTGATTGCATTTCTTGATAGGCAACCACACTCCCCTTCCTTTTTATTTTATGTAGTTCCTTCTCTTTAACCTAGACTTGTTCCCATTGAGTTTTCCAGCTAAACTTTGGAGTTGCTATTATCAATGTGACCCCTATAGATAGATCTTGAAAGAGCACAAAGTCCAAAGTAGACATTCTTTACTACTTAACCTAATTTATTTTTCAAAATATTTCCCTGTGTTATACACAGCAAATTAGGTTTCCATTTGAAAAATTCTACACATGTTTCTCAGTGATGTTGTACATTTTACAATGTGTCAACATTCTCATTAATATTGCTATGATTATTCTGCTTCTGGGATTTTAATTCCCATGTTATCTTTTTGCCCCCTCATATCTGCCTCAGTATAATTATCCGTCTTTTCTCTTCTCTCTCTATATAAGGTTATCTTAAATTATTTCATAATTTTTAAGTGGAGCCCTGTACTCCTGAGTAATACCTTTCATTTTGTACAGTAATCTGTTATTTCACTAAAAGATAGCCTCAAGGGATAGTTTTTATTCTAGGAGTAAAGAGTATTTCAGGATGATAGGCTTAGGAAGTCCTCCAGTGTCAACTGGTCCCGTGAGTCTGGATTTTTTAAGAACTTGATTTTTATTCCATGTTCTATTTCATGTTTGTCTCTCATTCTATCTGGGTCTATATATGCTAGCCTATGATTTGGTTTTTAAAATATTTCAGGAGATATTTTTTCACTTAAGTTTTAAAGATCATCTCAGGGAAATAGCTTTAGGAATTATGTCTCTAGAAACATGAAATTTGATATCATATCCTGCATTTTATTATTTTATTTGATATCATGTCCATGAAATTTAATATCCTATCCTGTATTTTGTTATTTTATTAAGGTGTCTTCTATGGAATGTTTAATGAAAATATTCAACAGTGATTTTCACTTTTTGGAGGTGGTGGTAAATGCCATTTTTTAGGTCCCAGTTCATAGCAACCCTATGTACAACAGAACAATCAGTATCTGGCCCTGCATCATCTTCACAATTGCTATTATATGAGAGTTCTGTAGCCACTGTGGGCATCTAGTCCCAGGGTAATGGCAAAGGAAGCAGTTAATCATGGAGGCATACCCACATAATCTATATTTTTCTCCTATTTCTGACTCTTCTGTTTCAGGTGTACCTTATATGACCAATTGTAAGATTTTCAGACTCCAGGCACTAAACAGCTAAGAAGTAGAGCAGAAATATGAAACTTAAATTGTGTCAATTAACTGGGTTGTACCATGAACCTAAGCCTCTAAACCAAGGAATCAAATCCTATGGTCTTTCTGCTTGTACACAGGCACCTTCAGCAATGAATCCTATTTTCTTTCTTTCTTTCTACCATCATTGCAGGCATATATATCATACAACTTCTGACAACACAATTTTCACAAGTATACAACTTATTGAAAGATCAGAATAACTGTCTTTGCATTCCTTAATAAATGTGATCTTGTCCCACCATTCCTTCCCCTTACTATCCTCACATGATAATCACTAATAGACTTTAGTCTATATATTTGCCTTTCTTTTTTTAGTATGTAATGCCATACTTTTTTAATGATTAACTTAATTTCACCTGGTGCAATGTCTTCAAACTCTGTCCACACTGTAGCAGTGTTTCTGTGCTTATATTAATATACAACCTGAGGTTTTACAGAATGTAGTCTCTGCTAAGGCCGTACTTATGTACAGAAGAACCTAGTACTCCACTGCATCAGTACTTGACATAATTGGATTTTGACGCAAAGTGTCTAGAACATTTTGCTTTGAAGCTCGAAGGAAACATTGGAATCTGACTTGTCACATGTGATTTTTGTAAACAAAAGCAGTATGTGTTTCAGTCACTCAGCATTAGTTGCCGTTGTGAGTACGTGTTGTTTAAACTTTTGTGGCTGTATTTCAAGCGCTTTGCTATAATTTTCTTAGTTTTTGTGTCTTTTTATTACTCATTTTAGATAAAAAAGAATCCTAAGGAAGAGTGTTTTGAAAAGAACCATCATGACAAGGAACTGGTTAACTGTGTTATCATTATTGTTGACGATAATTTAGTAAGCCCTTTTAGAAAACAGTTAAGGGAATGACAACAGCAGACCATGTTAGACAGATTTTTATTTTTAGGGAAAGCCAGCCAGGTCCTAGAGAAAAATAACAAAGAAAGGGAAAAACTCCTGTAAAGCAATTACTAGTTGATTTTATGGAAGAGTATTCCCCTTTCAATCTCTCTCTATCTCTCTCTTTCTCTCTCTCTCTCTCTCCCCCTTTCCCTCCTCTCTGCATCTGTGTCCACAGATCCAGTTCCCCATCAGTCTCAAGGTATGGACCATATTATAGTTGTTAAAAACTTTTTTAATGTTGTGTTTCTTTTTTAACTTATATTATTTAACCCTGAATTATTTACTTGGAAATTTCTGTGTAATGTGTTGTATAAAAAGGCAAGGGTAGGATAAAATCTTGGTGGTTGAGAATGGATTCATCCATTTTCAGTTATTTCTTTTTTTAATCATTTTATTTTTTTGTTTACTAATTAAGCTATTATTTGGTTTATTTTTTAGTCGTTTTATTAGGGGCTCATACAACTCTTATCACAATCCATGCATACATCAATTGTGTAAATCACATTTGTGCATTCATTACCCTCATCATTCTCAAAACATTTGCTCTCCACTTAAGCCCCTGGCATCAGGTCCTCACTTTTCCCCTCCCTCTCCACTCCCCCTTCCCTTATGAACCATTGATACTTTATAAATTATTATTTTGTCATATTTTGCCCTGTCCGAGGTCTCCTTTCACCCCCTTTTCTGCTGTCCTTCCCCCAGGGAGGAGGTCACATGTAAATCTTTGTAATCAGGTCCCCCTTTCCAACCCACCCTCCCTCTACATTCCCATTATCACCACTCACACCACTGGTCCTGAAGGGATCATCCACCCTAGATTCCCTGTGTTTCTGGTTCCTATCTGTGCCAGTATCCATCCTCTGGTCTAGCCAAACTTGCAAGGTAGACTTGGGATCATGAGAGTGGACAGTGTGTGTGTGGGGGGCTGGGGGGGTGGGGGCGGGAAGGAAGCACTTAGGAACTAGAGAAAAATTGTATTTTTCATCATTGCTTCATCACACCCTGTCTGGCTGTCTCTTCCCTGAGACCCCTCTGCAAGGGAATCTCCAGTGGCCTATAAATGGGCTCTGGGTCTCCCACCACCCCCCCCATTCAATATGGTAAGATATTTTTGTTCTGATGATGCCTGATCCCTTCAACACCTCGTGATCACACAGGCTGGTGTGCTTCTTCCATGTGGGCTTTGTTGCTTCTGAGCTAGATGGCTGCTTGTTTACCTTCAGGCCTTTAAGGCCCCAGATGTTATATATTTTGATAACCGGGCACCATCAGCTTTCTTCACCACATTTGCTTACCCACCGCTTTGGCTTCAGCGGTTGTGTCAAGAAGTTGAGCATCACAGAATGCCAATTTAATAGAAGAAAGTATTCTTGCACTGAGGGAGTACTTGAGTGGAGGCCCAATGTCCTTCTGCTACCTTAATACTAAACCTATAAATATATGCACATAGATCTATTTCCCCATCCTCCTATATAAATATATTTGCATATATACATGTCACTATCCAGACCTCTATAAATGCCCTTTGCCTACCAGCTCTTCAGCTCTTTCCTCTATTCCCCTTGACTTTCCTCCTGTCCCATTATCATGCTCAGTCCCCACCAGGATTTCAGCAATCCCTCTTTGTTACATTACCCTTGATCATGCCCAACCAGGCCTCCCACCCGCTCCTCACCACCAATTTGAATCACTTGTTGTTCCCTTGTCCCTGGGTTTGTTAACACCACTTCCTTTCCCTTCATCTCCCCCTCTCCCATGCATCCGCCCCCCCTCCCCTGGAACTGTCGGTCCTGTTGATTTCTCTTCCAGATAGTTCATCCAGCCTATCTTATTTAGACAGACCTGCAGAGATAATAACATGCACAAAAACAAGACAGGGAAAAACCAAGCAACAATATACAACAAAGCAACAACAATATTTCTTATGGGAAAAATTGCATCACATCTAGATGTTCCTTCTAGAACAAATTAATACCGAGGTCCGGAGTTCTATTGTATAAGCAAACTCCTTTTGAGATTGTTTTCCTTGATACAACAAACCTTAGGTTTTTGGTTTTGTGTGTCATTTGTGTGACAATTGGCCTAAATTAATATTTCTGCTACACTTCCTAGTTCACTCTTTAGATGTTTGGATTTCACAAAAGTTGGGGTAACCCACACAGATCATTGCTATTGGCTCTCCTTATAAACTTTGGGATTTGGAAAAACAAACACAAAAAATTGGTACATGAGGCTAGTTTTTAATATAAAAACAGGTCCAGAAAAACCACTAAGACTGTTTACTCTGAGCATTTTCTGAACAAATCAGTAGTTTTAAAATTGTTACCCAGGAAAAAATTCTATGAAATTCTTGCCTAATGCTTCTCAGACTTTCACCCACTTGCTATGCAGGAAATGGTGTGTCCTGGAACCACGTTGTCAGAGATCAATTTCACCTTGAGTCAGATTTGGGGGGAAGCCATACAGTTTCTCCAACACGGCCTTGCCCTACTTTGAAATTACAGAAGCAGATGTAAAAATACACTCTTACGAAGGTGACAACATTTTTTTCTATGAAAACTCATGATCAGAGGGAGGCAAAAATATATGATGGCACTCCAAAATCCTAGCTCCTTTAGTCTAACTAAAGTGGATGTCATAAAGTTAAAGCAACATTTGGCTCAGACTCTATTTGTCTTAAGCTCCATTTCTATTTCTGATATTACTACTGATTCCTAATGGGTAAACAAGGCCATGGCAGTTTGCCTTTGGGACAAACACTTAGAATATTTTAAATATATTTCCGTAGTACATGTCATTCTAAATTATTTTACGAATCATATATTTTTGGCTGACTGGTTTTTTCTTCTACTTTTGGTGAGCCAAGAGACCCATGTTACTTTCAAACACTACCTGGACCTTAGATTATTTTGCAACAAATTTTATAGTATATTTTATAGGTGATAGAGGCTTTTGAGCTCCAGTCCAGCACGATTTAACCCAAAATTTTATATAGTGGAGGAGACATCTATTAAAAACCACAACTAACTTCATAGCTAATCTTAAAAAATGGAATGTGTTCCCCCAAGATTAGGTATTAGGCAAGGATATCTGTATTCACTGTAAGTCTACATTATACTGGAGGTTTTAGCAAGGGCAGTTAGGCAGCAGAAAGAAACAAAAGTGATCTAGAATCAGAAGAAAAATAAAATTGTCTCTATTCACAGATGATATAAACTTGTATAGAGAAGAAATTTTATCAAAAATCCATGAATTTCAGCAATCTAAGAATCGACTATTACAAATAATAAACAAATTTACTTTGTTGCTGATTGCAAAATGAATATATAAAAATCATGATATATACATACATAATTTCCTAGGTTGTGGGTGCTCAGCCTCCACAACCAAATGGATTCTAAGGGGTGGTTGTGTAACTGAAGGACAAATTAAGGAAACAACATGCAAGGCAAGCAAGGGCTCACCTCTGCCATGGAGACCAGAGTGAATTATCTCACAGACTTATATAATCTCAGGCATGCAAGCCTTGTCATACACACATGCAAGGGAACCTGCTAGGGAAATGTACAAAGCAGGAAAGGGATGTTCTAGGGTTCAGATAGTGACTTCACCTTGGTCGTCTATGTGCTGGCTTGAATGGAAGTGTCCCTGAGCTCTTCTTCAGGGGAGCAATCTATGATCCTTATCAGAATAGGGTGGGCTGTACTTAGGGTGGGTGGTCTGATCGCTCTTGATGACAGACAACCTTCTGGCAGATAGTCATCTAGAGTATAGTAGCAACTGAAAGCAATACCAAATTGGCATTATTACAGGGGGGCAGAGTGGGGAACAACTTTTAATTAGGAGAATGTGACTGGCATTCATGCCCAACTCATGAACATAAAAGCCTCCATCTGCCAGAGTCTGCCTCCCAGACTCTTAATTATGAGTGTAGTGAATTTTTCTGCATATACTGTCTTCTCAGCTCTCAGTTGCCCACACTAGGTGATGTCAGAGCAATACCCTAATGGTAAATATACTACCCACAATTAATTGCCCCTGCTTCCAACATAAATGGATACTATAGAAAATCTTGCCTGCATTTTGCTGAATGTGGATCCTCTGTCTGGTTCATTGACCTCCAGTACTTCAGACTTGTGCCCATGGCTCGCCATATTTTCTGTTAATACTGGGAGCCTTCAGAGACCTGGTATCTGACCAGCTGACCAGGGATTTATGCACTTCTGAAAGTATAAGCATGATGTGCTAACCTTGGATTTGTTCACCTTTTATTAGTCATAAGTCCATTGTCTTCTTCATGATCTAGAATTTAATAGTCCTCATAGATTTGAGAATCAGCCCATGAAACTTGCAACATGTCCAGACTTAGACTAGTCAATTATTTTGCCCCAAACTGATATGTGTTTGGAATAAACCCTACCTTTGAATATAACCAAGAGGAATTACTGAAACCCAAATGAAGGCTGAGCACGATAGTGGGACAAAAGGAAATAGAGGAAAGAACTAGGAGGCAAAGGGAATTCATAGAGGTTTAATACATGCATATACATATGTAAATATATTTATATATGACGATGGGGAAATAGATCTATGTACTTATATTTGTAGGTTTATTATTGGGCCTCTACTCAAGTACTCCCTCAATGAAATAACACTTTGTTCTATTAAACTGGAATTCCATGATGCTCACCTTCTTGACATGATCACTAAAGACAAAGCGAGTGCATAAGCAAAAGTGGTGAGGAAAGTTGATGGTTCCAAGCTATCAAAAGACATAGCATCTGGGGTATTAAAGATTTGAAGATAAACAAGTGGCCATGTAGCTGAGAAGCAACAAAGTCCACATGGAAGAAGCACACCAGCCCGTGTGATCATGAGGTGTCGATGGGATCAGGTATCAGGCATCAAAGAACAAAAAAATCAAATCATTGTGGATGAGGGGGAGTGCAGAGTAGAGACCCAAATCCCATCTATAGGCAACTAAACACCCCCTTACAGAAGGGTCGTGGGGAGGAGATAAGCCAGTCAGTGTGCAGTATACCAATGATAAATCATACAATTTTCCTCTAGTTCTTTAATGGTTCCTCTCCACCCCACCCCAACTATCATGATCCCAATTGTACCTTAAAAATCCAGCTAGATCAGAGGATGTACACTGGTACAGATAGGAACTGGAAACACAGGGAAGCCAGGACAGATAACCCCTCAGGACCGATAGTGAGAGTAGTGATACCAGGAGGGTAAATGGAAAGTGGGGTAGAAAGGGGGAATAAATTACAAGGATCTACATATAAGCCCCTCCCTGGTGGGAAGACAATAAAAACGTGGTGAAGGGAGATGTCAGACAGTGTAAGACATGACAAAATAATAATAAATTATCAAGTGTTCGTGAGGGAAGTGGGGCAGGAAGGGAGGGGGAAAAATCAGGATATGATACCAAGGGCACAAGTAGAAAGAAAATGTTTTGAAAATGATGATGGCAACAAAAGTGTGTATGGATTGTGATAAGAGTTATATGAGCCCCCCATAAAATGAGTTTAAAAAACAAACATAGTTTTTAGAATAGCATTAAAAAACAAACAAACAAACATTGCATGCTCAAAAGCAGCGGGGATTACGGTTGCAAACATTCCATCTTTATATGACTCAATAATAGTAATTTAACAAACAGCAATTAAAAACAAACTCATTGTCACTGAGTCATTCTGACTCACTGCTGCCCTGTGGAAGAGAGTAGAGCATCCCCTGTGGTTGCCTAAGACCGTGCATCTTTACAGGATAAAACACCCATCTTTCTCATGACTCAATGTGGTAGTTACATAATCTGGTGTCAGTTTGAGGATTCTGAGTGAAGGGGTGGAATCTAACCTGTCAGTCAGGTAGTATCTTGATGATTGGAAGTGCTAAGGAGATAAATGGCTGGCTGGAGGTGGGACACAGGCTCACTCCCTGGGAGACATCCCTGTGGAGAAGACACATGGAGAGAGGCTGATGGAGCCAGACCTCTTGAGCTGGAGAAACTACGTGGAGACCCCTGCCAGTGCTGAGATGCTTACAACGCCACTGGATCCACAAGACTTCCCACCCACTGGCCTGTGATCTTTCTGCGTTTGGCGTCATTTCATGTGTTTTGTGAATCAGAAGAGGACTTGATAGATTGGTATTGGACATATGCACTAATATCAGATTTATGCACTTGATCTGGACCAGGCTGGAATGTTTTCTCAAGATTCAATTGCTCTTGTATATAAACCTCTTGCTTATACACATATGAGGGTCTATGAATTTGTTTCTCTAGTCTACCCAGACTAACACACTCAATAATAGCAAAGGCATTATTGTGTGGTAGTAATTAACTAATATAGACAAATAATTTAATGATCAAAAGCATTGACTTCCAAATCATACAAACTTAGATTTATATAAAAAACCCACCATTTATAATCTGAGGTACCTTGAGAAATTCATGTGGATTCAGTGGGAAGATAATAGTGTCTGTCATAGAACTGCAATTAGGAGTAACTGAATTTATGAAGAATAGCTGTTTCACATGGTACCTGACAAACTCAATAAATGAGACCTAATATCATTATTGTTCAAAGGTATTATTTTCATGAAATTCTGCTTAGAGAGAAAAAGGAGAAAGAAAACAGTAATTAGATAACAGAGGACAAGTTAAATTTAATTAAACAGCAGAATTTGGGAGAGAATAAATATCCCACAACATCATCTTAATTTCTATCTGATTTGCAAATAAATTTTTTATATTACTTGATTTAAATTGTACTGATTGCAACCCTCTCCAAAGATAGTCCTCCACACCTTTACCCCCAAATAAAAGGATAGGGAAGGAGTCTCAATTGCTATTCCTGCCTCTCAGGATGAGAAATGCAAATGATTGGCTCCCAGAACCTTAAAACTGCCACAAACCATGTGCTCTGTCCACATGAGCAATTTCTGCTCCTATGAAATATAAAAGACAAAGTTAAACTTTTGGGCCACATGGGAAGTTTCAGCATTTCAAAATATAAAGTACTGCCCTTAACACCTACCTACTCTGTCTTAAGTGTTGGGAAAAATATTATTTTTAAAAAGTAAAATAAACACACGAGGCAAACAGTCTATTCTCTCCTTTTTTTAAAGTTAAAAGTATTTTCCCCAATGAGTCATCCTAGCTCTCACACTTCAAAATTCATTCATTGTGCCAGAGAAGGAAATGTGCTTACAATTGCTCACTGGGGTGATATTATCATCAAAACTGGAGTTCAAACTCAATTTAAGCACAATAGTTTGATGTTTTATTTAATGAAGCAGTTGCCTGTACCCCCTCTCCAAAAAACAGTCACTTTTCTTAGAAAAATCCATAAACATGCTTTGACAAATTTCAACATGGGTTTTTTTTTATTAGAGTTTAAATTCTGAACACTCCATTCACAGCAGGCTGTGGGTGACAGTGAAAGTCCCAAATGGCTTTTCAGTGATGCCACGGGGACTGAGCTTCCACTGAATGCCTTCTGATCAGAGCACACGGAAAGGTGGATTGCCTCGACCTCCACCCTCCTCAATCAGCACCGGGTTGGCAGCCTTCCTTACCAGCTTGCCTGTGTGTGTTCTTGATGGATTTGACTGAGGTTTTCGTAGTCACGAGGGAAGGCCTTGAACCTGTCTTGGAGTCCTCTCTCTAGCATGGTCACAATCATGAGTCACAATCACGGTCCTGCTCTTTCTTCTGTAGTCCACCTGTGACTGTGATGTTCTACCACCAATCTTACATTTGTAAGTTTCCTTTGTTCTGTGCCTTATTTAACTGGCACCCTGACCGTGAATCCTCAAATGCCATTAGGCCCTCATGCTAATGGTCCCTCCTCTCATTTATGTGTCTGTTCCCTTTAAAAGTTAAAAAATATTCTCCTTGAATTATGATTAAGACTGGGGTCTCTTTTGTACTATAAAACACATGGGCTAGTCAGAAAAAAACTTGACTGATGGCAGTCAAGGCCCTGGAGATGGGTCCTCTGCCACTGGGTCCACAGAACTTTCCAACCACTGTGATCATCACGTAGTCGGCATCATTGCATGCGCTACGTGAGCCTAAGGAAGAATCCATGGGCTAATAGCAGACACATGGGCTAATATTGAACATATAGACTTGATCTGGACTGAGTTAGGATGCTTCATTGATGTATATTTACTTCTTGACATAAAGTTCTCTCTTGCACATACGTGAGTGTCGATGAATTTGTTTCTCTAGTCAACCCGGTCTAACACATAAATCTTGCTAGGAAAAGATTAAAAAAAACAAATAAATAAACTGAAAGAAGAGAAACTAAAACTTCAACAATGCTACGAAAAGCAGACTAGGACGACAGGAGATTCTTACCTTTTATGTTTTCTATTTCTGAAATTGCACATTGCATAATGGAAAACACGCCACATTTATAGTTAGGAGAAAAAAATTGAAAAACTAGATGAATTGTTTTAATCAGTGTTTTCTATTTTACCAATCTAGGTTCTAATATTCATTACAATGGCCACACAGAATTCACAGACAAAATTCACGATGGAAGGGTTTATTAAGGAAGGTAACAAGTTGTGATGCAGTTAGAAATCACCAGGATAGTTGTTTACCAGGTATATTACAAAGTTCTTTCACATCTGGCTATAAATACCTCAAGCTGAGGTTTTGCATTTAGTTCAAGCTCTGTTAGGCAGTACACCTAACTTCCTGAATTAAGTGTCCAGAAGCATCCCTTTGCAGTTAGCTTCAGGCAGCAGGTACTCCGCTCAGTCAGCAAACTCAGTTCCTCCAATTAAGTGCCGAGAGTCACCCCACTCTGAAAGCCAGCCTCCTGCACAAAAACACTCAGCTTTCTTTGCTCCATGGATAGGGCAGTGCTCATGCTCTGGCTCCCAGTTCTGCTGCTGCTCCTCTGATAATTTTCCTGCCTTCTGGATCCAGGAGGTTCACTGCACAGGGTTCTAAGGTTGGGAAGATGTGTTCTATTCCTGACTCTTGCTAATAATGAGCTCCTCCTCCTGCTCCTCAGAGAGCTCATTTTATACACAGCAGGATGGCACCCCAGGGAATCCTGTTCACAGTTACAGATAAACCTGTCAGATCCTTCCTCACCTTTTTACCAGACTCGTGCAGGAAAATGTAGCTTAATGGGAGTTGGAGACTTTGGCTATAGAAGCCTCATTAAATAATTCACTGCCCCTGAACAGATTCAAAACTACATATACATTATGGTTATAATTTTTGTTTGTATATCCATATGAAAAATACATATATCTAAATGAGAATTATAATGATGTGAGGGATATATTAAAGGTGAGTTTGTCTTTGTATTAATATCATGCTTTTCAAATTCTATTATTTCAAATTCATAATAAAAATGAATGATGTTAAACACAAATCTTAAAATACTTCTTGTTTCTAGTTGTTTGCAATAAGGAGCAATCCCTCATGAAACCAGATTTCTGTTTTATTTTAGTGGACTTGTGGACAACACATTACAAATATTTATTTCTTGGCTTTAAATTATGCAGAAGCATTTGCACTTTCTGTTTTAGGTCTCATCTTAACTTCGATGTTGTAAAAGGGTGTCCTGTGAATCAGGAGCAACCCGTACTTTTCCCTTCCTCCATTCTGTACTTCTAGTGGCCACACATGTTGTTATCCACTCATGAGATATATGTGTGGGGACACATAATATAAACCTTGACTCAAGGAAGAGATTCCAGATGAAGAATGGATGGAATTCCTCCACTTCTGTACTAAGGATGGATGCAAGTTTTCAATTACAACCATATTTAAAAATAAGAGCAGATTTAATGTCAATGTTATTTTAAACACATCCCTGAAATCTTTAGTGTCAATATTTATATTTTAAAACACAACATGGTGCTATGAACAACTACAGTTTTGTTTCACTTCATCTTGGCAAAAGTTGTTAGGTGCTATAGGGTTTGTTCTGACCCATTGCCATCCTATGTACAACACAAAGAAATGCTGTCTGGTCCTGCACCATCCACACGATTTTTTCTTCTGTGTAGCCCATTATTGTAGCCTTTGTGTCAATCCATCTTGTCATGGGTCTCCCCCTTGTCCACTGCTCCTCTCTTTACCAAGCATGATGCCTTTACCCAGGGACTGGTCTTCCCTGATAACATATCCAAAGTACACAAGAACAAGGCTCATCAGCCTTGCTTGTAAGGAACATTCTGGCCGTACTTCTTCCAAGAGAGATTTGCTTGTTCTGTCGACAGTGCATCTACTTTCAGTGTTCTTTTCCAGCGCCACAATTCCAACACACCCTTTCTGTCACATGCATGGGAGGCAATCGAAAATACCATTGCTTGTGTCAGGTACACCCTACTCCTCAAAGTAAGATCTTTCTTTTTAACAGTTTAAAGAGGTCTTGTATGACAGATTTAACCAACGCAATTGGTCTTGTGATCACTTGACTGTTGCTTTCATGAATATTAATTGTGGATTCAAGCAAGAGGAAATCCTTGACAAGATCAATCTTTTCCCCATTTATCATGATGTCAACTGTTGTCCAGGTGTGAAGATTGTTTGTTATCTTGAGTCGTCATCCATACTGAAGGCTGAAATCCTTGATCTTCATCAGCAAGTGCTTCAAGTTCTTCCTCATTTTCAGCAAACAACGTTGTGTCATTTGCATAACACAGGTTGTTAATAAGTCATCTTCCATTCTTGATGTAATATCCTTCTTCATATAATGCAACATCTCTGATTATTTTCTCAGAGTACAGAAACATTGTGTGAGGATACAGTCCTAAGATACACCTGTCTTGATTAACCCTTGCACAAGCCCCTGATTGTGTTCCTACAACTGTATCTTGGTCCATGTACAGAGACCGTGGGAATACAATGAAGTGTTCTCAGTCTCATTTTTCTCACAGCTTCGTTAGTGTGTTAAAATCCACATAGTTGTATACCTTTGTATAATCAATAAAACAGAAATTCGCACCATTTTGGTAATCTCTATTTTCAGTTAAGATTCATCCGACATCAGCAGTGATATCCCTTGTTCCATGTCCTCTTCTCCATCCTGCCTGAATCTCTGACAGCTCCCAGTCAATATACTCCTGCAATCATTTATGGATGACTTTCAGCAACATTTATTTGTATGTCAAGTTATTGATACTGTTGTACAATTTTTGCATTCTACTGGTCACCTTTCCCACAGATATCGTCAATTCTATTTTTGTGTCCTCCATCTGGAAAAGTCCATTGTATCATTGCCTTTTGTGTTGATGAAAAAAGATACCTTCACTGAGGAGGTTATTAGTCTTGAAAATGTCTATCTTGTGATCTCCAGCATAGTTTCTATAACAAAGGCCATATTTCCAAATAAGTTTCCTTCTTTGTTTCCAACTTCATTTCAATTGCCAATAAAACAATGTACCTTGATTGTTGCTTGATCAATTTTACATTGAAGGCCTTGGGTAAAATTGCTTAATTTCTTCATCACTAGCTGTAGGGGTTAGTGCATAAATTTGAGTAAGAGTTGTATTGACTGGATTTCCTTGTATGAAGATTGATATCCTATCACAGACAGCATGGTACTTCAAGACAGATCTTGAAATGTACTGTTTGTCAATGAATATGATACCATTCTTCTTGATTGTGTCATTCCTTGTAACCCATGTGATTTTCTGATTCTAAACAATCCATGCCATTTCAACTTACTAATACCCAGCATATGGATCTTTTTGTGTTCCATTTCATTATTGACAATATCCCATTTTCCTAGATTCATACTTCATACATTTCAAGTTCCATTCATTAATACATGTCCATAACTGTTTCTTCTTGTTTTGAGCAGAGTCCTATCAGCAAATAAATGACCCAAGGGCTTTACTCCTGTTGACTTTACTCCAAGTCACAATGGTGGACCCAACTTTCAGAAGACAGCTCGTCCTCAACCATCCTTTGAGTACCTTCTGAGCTGAGAAGCTCACCTTTGACCCTATCTATCTCTGACGATGTTTTGATACTATGCATAAAATTGTCAGTGACTAATTTTTCTGACAGCTTATTTTTATTTTATTTTATTTTTATTATTTTGTAGTTCACTCTTAGTCTATCAGTTCTGCAGAAACATTTTCACTTTGAATAACCCTGCTGGAATTTGAAAATCCCAGTTAACATAGCTTCTAGAACCACAGCAATTTACAAGCCACAACAATATAACACACTTACAGACAAATGATAGTCTTGGCTGAAGACTTTGAGTTAAATGAGTGGGACTAGTGGAATTCTATAAACAGTTAAATGCAAAGAATATTCAGAAGATGCTACGCATAGGGGGACAGGGAATGCCATTTTCCTAGAACTTATCTCGCAGCATATCAAAAATTCCTTTTCTTGCAGAATGTGTTTTACATATCCCAATATCCTGGACTGTTTTCACTGACTTTTCTTTTCACACCATGCAAAGCCATGTCTGACGTCACGTGTGTGTGCATGCGCACTGCTGACAAGCACCACAGCCAGGAGGTGGTCATGGATTTGGTCCCACAGTCTGTAAGTAGAGTACATGTGGAGTTGACAGGACTCAGAACAGTATCTTTCAACACCAGATGCAGGCACTTCCCGATTGTACACCCTCGGCCATGTCATCTGCTGCATCCAGAGGACCTCCTTGTTCTGGTTGGAGCAGGGTAGGGGCCAGGCAGCACCTGTGTTCCATGAGGTGTGTTTCCTCTGTACCCATGATTGATGAAGCCTCCTCCAAATATTTGGCAGCCAAAACAGGCAGAATGTTTCCAAACATAACACTCTATTGGATAAATCAGCTATATTCTGTCTACACGGTTATGTACTTGGCAGCCACTCTCGTCAGACTTCAGCTGATGTACCACTATGGCAAGAAGCCAGACTGGGCTGTTTAACTGGAAGGCTGCTGAGGTTTCCCACCTTGTACACATGCCTCATGTCTATGCTGAACACCATCAGGAAGGGACCACTCACAAGAGATTGTTCTTTATTTGACAAAACAAATATTTTGTTTCTAGTGTGAGTTGGGCACCAATCACTAGATATGGACTTGTATTTTGAAACTCATTTATCTTACACTTGCATTTTCTTTTATAAAATGACTTGAATTCTATTAATAAGAGCTGTTAAAACTCTAATTCCCCAGTGGAGAGAGGGTCAATATTTTGATTTTGGAAGAGAAAAGATTGAACAGAAAATTGTATATGCATAGTTTTCTACTCAATACACAGTGTACTATAAGAATTTTTACTCAGTAAATTTTTTCACCATAAAAATAAAAGTTATAAAACTTTTTAAATGAAAAATGCAAGGAAACAAAAAAGGAGGAAAATTAAAATCAAGCAATCATTTATGTTGGCACATTGGAGATCTGCTGTCTCTTTTTAGGGGATGTTATCAAATATTTCTGTGTATTATAATTATCAGAAGGTTTTAAATATTGCCAATAAAGAAGCGATGGCAAAGATTCATTAAATCTCTCTTCCTGTGGATGGTGCCCAAAATATGTTTTGTATGTCTGAAGACCCACAGGGAACCCAAGCATGAGATTCAATGTCTCGGTGTCTGTTAGCCTTTCTAGTGACTAGATCTCCATGTACCTGTGAGTGGTTGGAGATGACGCCATAGAAATGTTGGCATCTAATTTGGAGATTGGCAGCAGAGTCAAATGCTGGTGGGTGGATAAGGAGCATTGCCATTCTGTAGGCACAGAGCTCCAACACGTGAGCACCTGCTCCATCATGTCAAGTCACCTGAGTGGCCCAGACTTCAAAACACTGCCAATTACCATGCTCACTGTGTGCTCATCTCAAGCCTCTGTGTCTTTGCCTTTTTACTGATAACCTCTTCACCTTCTCTACCACACTGTTCCCAGGAATATCCTTGACTCTGCTCCTTCTTCCTCCTACAAGAAGTCCCCTTCCCTCTCCAGACTGCTCTGACGCTGGCTTACAGGCGCTCGGTGACTGTATCCAATAATGTGTTGCCTATCTTTCTCCAGGCCTCTGAGGGCTTATTCTGGACACAGGATTATGTCTTCCTTTCACAGGTGAATTAATAAATGTGGAGTTGGTAGATAAATTAATATAGATATTCTCATGACTTGCTATCAATTTAATCCAACATTATATATTAAAAGACTCTGATGGACCAGATACTTGGTATGTGCTCTGGAATGTGATTGCAAATAATACCGAGTCCCTTCAAATCAATAGTACCCAAAGTGTTGCCCACAGATAATCCCACAGTCTCTTACAAATAGCAATTCTTCATCCCTCACATCACATGTCTTCTATTGCCATCCTTTCTTCAATATTTCTTCTACTCCTCCTCTCCATAGGAATTCTTTGGATACAGAAAAGTTATCTGAAACTGAACTGGAAGGGATGCTTATTTTTAGCTCATGCACTGGGGATACCTGTAAGACTTTCTCTCCAACTGGGTTCTCTTTTGCGAGGGGAGTACTTATTCAGTCAGGAATAGAACTTAATGTAAACATTCCTTGCTCCAGAAAAAGTAAAGCAATAACCACTGAGACTTAAGCCTGGTTGTTTATAGAACTAGCTCTTCCTTCTGAGCTTACAGATTTATCTCCAGTCAAATTACGATGATGAAAACATGTTCAAAGCTTTTCCACAATTCACTCAGGCAACAGGTATATCTGTGCAAATAGGCTATCTTCCTTAGAAATCAAAGATGATTTTTATTAAAATTGATTTCGGGTGACAGCAAATGAGCATTGCTGGGCGATTCCTTCCCAGAGCAGGCACTGTACTTCAAAAGCGATATGCCATTCGCTTTACTGTAACTTCACCCCAAGGTGTTTTCTGAATTACTTGAGGGGAGACAGCCAAATAGGACACCGATTTAACAACAAATGTTTGCATCGGAGTGCCTCTGACCAGCCCAAGTAAAAGTAAACCTTCTCCTGACCTTGGTTTTGAGGGACATGTCTATGTATGAAGTTGTCAAAAATTGCTTATGACTTTGAGTGTTCGCATGTTTGGCTGGGTACTCCAGAAAAGCAAAATCAGTGATCATTATGTCTGTATAAAGAAGTGAATTTATATCAAGAAAATGGCTCATAGAGTTATAGAAGTAGGTTAGTCGAGTCTAGTTCAATTCTACTTCAAGTCTAGTTCAAGTCGTGGTTTAACTATTGAGTTGGCAGCTTTTACTGAATCGTGTCACTGAGAAACCAAGCAGGAAGATGATAGGCTAGTATCACCAAAGGCAAATGAACATAAGGTCTGCAAGATAGGCTCATAGCTTCAGAGTCAGATGAAACCAAGGTCAACAGGCAATATGGCAGGTGCCGACAGCTCCCGGGGTTGGCAGTTTAAAAATCCAGATGCAGGATCTGGTCCACTAAGAAGGGAGCTAGCTTCTCTACTGTATCGGCTTATTTTAAGAGTTGGCCAAAGCACCCACGAAACTTCCTTTTGTCAAATCCGTGACAAGATTAAGGAGGTAGCACTCCACCTACTTTTTTCCCACACCTGCTTGGCTACTCACAGAAGAGCCTATGGGAGAATCTTGGGCCAGCTAAGGACATACAAACATCTGCTAACAAAGCTTTTGTTGTTTTCAGGTGCCAGCAAATACATTTTGACTCAGCAACCCTGCCAAAAACAGAACAAAACATTGCCCAGCCCTGCTCCATCCTCACAATTGTTCCTATGTCTGAGCCCATGGTTGCAGCCACTCTGCCATGCCATCTTGTTGAGAATCTTCCTTGTTCACTGCCCATTGAATTTACCAAACATGATGTCCTCCCCCAGGGACTTGTCTCTCCTGACAGCATGTCCAAAATATGTGAGATCAAGTCTCACCAACCTTGCTTCTAAGGAACATCCTAGTTGTACTTCTTCCAAGCCAGATTTGTCTGTTCTAGCAGCTCATGGTCTTCACCAGCACCAGTCAATAAAGATTCTATTCACTCACTGCCATTGAGTCTATGAAGACTTATGACCATCCTATACTGTAGACTTGCCCAGTGGGGTTCTGAGACTAACTCTTTACAGGAGTTTAAAGCCCCGTAGTTTTCCCACACAAATCTTCTAGCTGTGTTTAATTCTATTTTCCATTCCATGTGAAGACAAAGTCACCATATTGTTATGTGAAAATTCTTATTAGCAATATTAATTAACAAACCTATTTGTAATATGACAGCTTTTAGAGTTAGTTTTAAAGCAGCATCAAAGAAATGCCAAGTGAAGGAAGAATTCCTTGTATTTAACCCCCTGGATATCTAGATATTCTTCTCCATGTGGGACTCTGTCTTTCATATTTAGCTCTCTTCAAATGTGAAATGTCACAAGTTGACTCATTGGCATCCTGACTCTGAAGGCTTGAAATAAGAATCAAAGGGCAGGTGTCTTGGTGGCACAGTAATCATCTTTGGTTGCAAGTTCAATGGTTCAAACCCACTCATTGCTCCAGGGAAGAAAGTCATGACACTCTGTTTTACTTAAGATTATGATCTTAGAAATATTACAGGCAGTTTTATTCTGCTCTATAGGATCACTATGAGTCAGAATAGAATAAGTTACTGTGGTTTTGTTTTATTTTTAAGATAAATGGGGAAGAAAACATCTGAACTGTGATGACATAATATATAATAAGAATTTAATTTTAAAAAAATCTACCAACTGAAGGTGTAATTTGATCATTCTTAAATTAGCAAAATGATGTAATTAAATTATAAAATTTAAATTTTGATGATATTAATAAAGAATACAACTTGTATACTGTTTATAACTTGACCTATTATGGCTTTTAATAGAGGAGAATACTTTGCACCCAATTCTGATAACTACATGTAGGATGTTATATTGAAGGTCTATAATGCAGCAGATTCAAAGACCCTGAGGTGGTCTTTAGTAACTTTTTGCCTGTGCAGAAAGGAGACTGCACAAGGCAATTACTCTCTGCCACATGGGCAGAGAGAGTCATTTTCAATTTGTGGGAAAGTGAAAATCATTATGTTGTGGCTGTTAGGGTTAGTTTTGTTGATTCTAAATGAAATTCTGATTTAATATAGTGATACTCTGTCCATGTGTAAAACTAAATTAAATCAGAATTCCGTTTAGAACCAATGACACTAAATCTAACAACCGCATCATAATAATTTCCACTTACCTAAAAATAGAATAAGACTATCTCAGAAGTTTGACACAGTATTTACTTCAATGCATCGTTGTATTCATGCTTCTGAGTTACATTTGGGAAAGTAGATGCTACAGCATAATGACTATCACTTATCTGTCAGTCTGTCAAACTAGGGTAGCTTGCATGTTGCTGTGATGCTGGAAGCTATGTCACTGGTATTTTAAATACCAGCAGGGTCACCCAAAGTGAAGCTTCAGCAGAGCTTCCAAACTATGATTGGACTATGAAGATGGAATATGTTGTCAACTACACTGGTATTAGCCACTGAAAACCTTTGGAGAGCATCAAAACACTGTCAGATACTGAAAACCTCATGAATTCGTATTCATGAATAGTGTGAGAGGCAAGCAAAATATGGCTGAGGAATAACTGCTTTCTGGAAGTACCATTGACCATAATGACACGGAGAGATTAAAGTCTTTGGGAGTAAAGCATTTGCTGATAAACAGCTGCAAATAACCATTACAAATTAGAAATTGGAATGAAAAACTTTAAATCTAAGAAAGTTCAAATTGTCAAAAATAAAAGCAGACACATAAAGATTGATATCTTAGGCACTAATGAGCTGAAATGAAAGAATATTGGTCATTTGAATCAGAGCATCATAGGGGTTACAATTCTTGGAATGACATATCAAGAGGAATGGTACTACATTCATTGACAAAAAGGCTATTACAAGGTATCTTCAAATGCAATTCTGTCTGTGGTGGTTACATAATTTCATGTCAACTGGAAGCATAGGCACAGATTCTAGCCTGTCAATCAGGTCACAGCCTGATGGTGACTCCTTGTGATTATGACCTCTTCATAAGAAGTGTCCTGGGAACACCCACCACCTTCAACTTTATGCCTGTGATCCATGCTGAAAACTGAGCCATCCTTGTGGTGCTTCCACCATCTTTGGATCCACAAGAATTTTCATCCACCGGCCTGTGATCTTCTTGCAGTTTATACCATTGCTTGCAAGTGTGTGCGTCTGAAGAGGGATTCATGGACCAGTATCAGACTTATGGATTAGTATTGGACTTATGCACTTGATCTGGACTTGGCTGGGATGTTTTCCTGAGATACAACTAATTCTTGATATACAGTTCTCTCTTACACATATATCAACATCCCTGGATTTGTTTCTCTAGTCAACCTGGCATAACACACTATGTATGATAGGATAATATTTATCCTCATACAAGTAAATCCAGTTAATATGACTACTATTTAAAATTATGCATCAACCACTAAAGTTAGTGATGAAGAAATTTTAAAATTCTACAAAAGCCTTCCATGTAAAATTGATCACACATGTAATCAAGATGCATTGATGATTACTTGTAATTGAAGTAGAAAAGTTGGAAATAGAGATGAAGGAACATGTTGGAAAACATGATCTTGGTGATAAAAACTAAGCTGGAGATAATACGATAGACTTTGGCAAGACCAACAATTTCTTCATCACAAATACTTTTTTTAACAACACAAAAATGTGACCATACACCTGGCCTTATCCAGATGGCATAATACTCAGAAATAAAGTGAGCTACATCTATGGGAAGAGATGATGGAGATGCTCATTATCAGCAGATGCAGCGACCCATTTTGGAACAGACTGTCAATTGCTCAACTGCAAGTTTAGGTTAAAGCTGAATAATATTAAAACAAGTCCATGGGAACCAAAATCATGAAAGCTTCTCCAGAATGGATTTGATACACTGAATACTAATGACAGAAGATCTGATGAGTTATGGGATGATATCAAGAACATCATACATGAAGAAAGTGCAAGGTCATTAAAAAGATGAGAACGAAAAAAGTTCAGAGCAAAGGTCAGAAGAAAGTCTAGCTTGCTCTTAATCATAGAAAAATAAACAAGCAAAATAATCCAGGAGTGGCGGTATTGAGAGATTCTATGGGCAAGTTATTGAGCAATGCATAAAAGGAAAATGGAAAGAATCCACAGAGTCACTGTACACAAAGAACTATTAGGTAGTCAATCATTTCAAGAGGTAGAATAAGATTTAAAAAACCAATGGTACTGAGAAAGGAAGTGCAAGCTGAATGGAAAACATTAGCTAAAAACCAGGCTCCAGATTTTGAATACCAACTGAAATGTATCAACAAGCTGATAAATCATTAAAAGGATTTGTTCATCTATGCCAAGAAATAGAGAAGACAGCTGCCTGCCCAACTGACTGGAAGAGATTCATATTTGTACTAATTCTAAAAAAAAGGTGACCTAGTAGAATGCACAAACTGTAAAATAATATCATTAATTTAACATGCAAATAATTAAACATACACTTTTAACAATCATGGTGTTTCATTGAGTCTTTGGGTTTTAGAATTAGATGACCAAATGAGGCAGAGTAGACATGTCTTATGTTTCCACCCAGCACATATAAGAAGTCAGAGATTTCAATAGAAAAGTTCATTTTCCCCCTTGCTTTTCCATGTTGTATGCAAAGCAGGGGCACAGAGAAAAGGTTAAGTGCCTCAAGGGAATTCATACACAGTCGTTCATGTTTGTTTTCCATATTTTCATGTGTATGATGATCTAGCACACTCTCTTATTTGTTCTAAGAGGAGGCATCAAAATCACAACACATAACAAAAATCCCCTCCCCATCTGGCTGACTGAAAGAAATATTTCCTGGGGAATTTTTTGCATTTTGTTTTGTTTTAAGAAGTGTAATGAAACAAGGGAACTTATTGTTGCATTTTTTTTCTTGTTGAAGTTTTAGTGTTTTTTCTTGATGTAAACATTTTACATCAATCCTAAATTAGCTTGTTTCCCACTTGCAATGTCAGTATTGGAGAGAATAAGTGAATTAATAAGACATACAGTGCTTCCAGACTGAGCAGGCACCATCCTTTGTGCTGTGTTTTTATTGCTCTTTCGGGCTGATATTTATAACTTAGCCATCTGTGGTTGTGATGATTTATTATGAGCCTATGGAATAAGACTTGTTCATGTGAATAGTAAGCATCCAAGATTTTTTAAAATATTTTTTCTCTGTAAACCGTGGATATTTCTAATAAGATGAAACCATCCTGGTCATGAGCCAAGCAGTGCAGTTGGAACCAGGCTTTTTGTTGACAAATGGGTTAGCTATGTGCCTCAGACTACACATACTCTGTGTGTGGGGTTGAAGAAAATATTTTCAAAGCTCGGGTAGGTATTTTTCTCCACAACCATCTTCATCTAGGAAGAGTTAAAGTTGGAAAGTCTGTTGACTCAAAGTTGAAATGGAAAGTTTTCATTCTAAAAGTAAAGACCAGACTGAAAATGCAAGGTAGGACTGACTGGGTGGACAGTGAATAAGTATCTCTCTGATTACAACCTATTTTATGCTGTCCAGCTCCTGGGAAATTACTTTGAGTTTCTCAAGGACAACACTACAGATACCAGTTCAAACTAAGCACAACCTGCCTGAATCATGGCTGATGCATTTATAGAACAGAAGGATTCTGCCCCCTCTTCCAAATTCCCTTCATTTTGTCAAGCTTCTTTGCTCTTAATGTATATATACTCAATTGTCAGATGAAGAATTGCTATTTGGGGAAGAAACAGATACAATGAAACCATAGAGTGAGCAAGTGTCAAATGGTTTATTGTATTTTCTCAAACTTGATTATACTATAAATACCTAGGAAGACCCTTAAACATGAAAAAACTGTTATCTTTTTTCACTGGGCAAGGGTTTCTCTTAGGAGACACCTACATGAGTCTAAGGTACAGTCAGGTTTGCAAACTGCTGTTTAAGTTCACCTTTGATTCTGATATGAGAGAATGGCGGGAAAAGTGACTTTTCAAAGAAGTCTTAAAAATAAGCAATTGACCTGATGCGGAGGGCTTAAGTGGAGAGCCAATGCTTTGAGAGTGATTAGGGCAAAGAATGTACGGATGTGCTTCATACAATTGATGTATGTATATGTATGGATTGTGATAAGAGTTGTATGAGCCCCTAATAAAATGTTTTTAAAAAAATAAAGCAATTGGTCTCCTTCCACAAGTTGGCAGTATCTGAAGACAGCCTGAGAAGCAGATCAGACCCTGAAACAATCCACACTAGTAAAAATATGCAATCCAAGAATAGAAAGTCCAGGGATCGAGCATGCCCAAGTCAAAATGATCATCTCTTGAGGTTTCTATCCAGTACCCTTTCCCCTTTTGTTTACATCTACTTCAGGTGTCTCCAAACCCTCAGAAGCTCTGGAACCCTCCTGTGGTAGATAAAGTTTTGCATAAATTTAGGGTGTGTTTCTTACAAACAACAGATAGATGCTTGTTTTCCTGTTTTCTAATCTAGTCTGTTACTTTCTGTCTTTTGATTGGTGCAGTTAGCCCATTGACATTGACTGTTATTAAAAACATATGCCAGGTTTTCACTATCTGTGTTAGGCTGGGTTGCCTAGAGAAACAAATCCAGTGGCATACATGTATAAGAAACAGTTTTATATCAAGAAATAATTATATATCAAGAAAATATCTCAGCCCAGTCCAACTCAAGCCTGTAAGTCTGATACTAGTCCATAAGTCCCTGTTCAAACTCATGCACGCACATGCAATGATGCTGGATGAGGAAGATCACAGACAAGTAGGTGCAAAGTCTTGGGATCCAATGGCAGTGGACCCATCTCCAGGGTTGTGGTAGCAACCAAGTTCAGCCAGAAGGAAGGTGAAAGCAGAGAAAGAGGGGGAGGTCCTCAGGGCCCTCTCTAGGAGAAGGCCACACCCAATCAAGTCATGCTGTGACAGGTTGAACACCACCCCTACACTTGTATCTATCTTCAAGTGGACACAACATTATATAACTACCACACTATCATTTTGCTGTGTTTGAGCTAGTTTTTTCTCCTACTTCCTTTTCATGTGTGTGGGTTTATTAGTGTCTTTGCTCCGCCTCTGTTTCTACATTGTTCTGAGTGGCATTATATTGGTTTCTGGCTTGTACTCTCCTGTATGATGCTTTCATGGTTGTCTGCGACTGTTGTTGATTCTGTCCATAGTAAACCCATTGTTTTTAAATGCTGGGCTCATTTTTTAATGAATTCATTTAGTTTTTCCTTGCTTGGAAATACCTTAATGTCTCCCTCACATTTAAGGGATAATTTTTATTGGTTTTAATATTCTTGGTTGGCAGGATTTTTTCCTTTTCAAAGTTTGGTATATATCCTTCCATTGCTCCTTTTATGGCATAATTTTTGTTAACAAGTCCTAACTGATCAAGTTTTATTTTCCTTTCAGTTGACGATTCTTTTTTTCCACTAGCTGCTCTCCGGATTCTCTCCTTTTCCTTGAAGTTGGGGAGTTTGACTACAATATATCTCAATGTTTTTCTTCTCAGCTCCTTCCTATATGTGGTTCTCTCTGCTTCTTGAAGTTTTTACTCCATTATGATGTGAGAGACTTTTTTTTCATGATTTGTACTAATTACTCTGGATTTGTTTGTTTGTTTGTTTGTTTATCTGGTTGCAGATGAGATGCAGACTGTTTCTCTTGAGAGTGCCTCAGAGCATTTTCAGGATTCCTTTGGGTTCTTTCACTTCTTGCTGTTACTTCTCTCATCAGCGGAAGTCAGAATGAATGACTTTGAGTTCACGATTCTTCCATTCTAGTCCTTAGTTCTTTCGTCCAGTGCCTAATGCTGTGATCTCATTGGTTGTCTCTGGGATTGCTTTGGATGTGAGGTTTTCGATGTGAAGCTTCTGGAGTTTTCATGTGTGTTCCTCAAACAGTCGTTTGAATTCTGTTTCTTGTAGTTCTGGGGGTTCTGTTATTTGTTTGCTTTTTTCCTCCAAGTGCTTCATGGGGTTTGTGGGTTTTATGCTGTTGGTGTTTGTTTTTCTTGATTGGGGTGGGGGTACACTGGCTAACTTCTCTCTCCATGGGACCGTGGTGCAAGGTTTCACAGTGTGCAGGCTGTTGGGCTGTGCAGGCTTAGTTGGTTCTTTCGAATTATGAGACATGACTAATGGAAGTAGGAAATCAGGTGGCGGTGAATGAAGAAACTAGGAGAGAGCTGGATAAGTGGGGAAGGCAGTGGGGGCAAAAGAAATAGTTGTGATAATCCAAGGCCTTCTAGATATACAACAGAGATTGCAGAACAGAGAGAAAAAAAATTCTTAGTTGTAATAAGACATAACAGTTAATGTGGAGGTGAGAGCTAGGTGAGAGATAACCAGCAAGCTCAGTGAGGGAAAGAGGCCCAGAGGCAGGAAACTTTGGGAGTGGCAAGATATCTAGAAGGGTGATTATGATAGTTTAGGGCAATTTAAACCTTAAATCAGAAGGAATCAGACACCAAGGCTGATTTTAAAGTGCAAGGTTATCAAGCCCCAGGGTCTGGTCTCTCCTGACAACATGTCCAAAGTGTGGAACAGGAAGGCTCACCATCAGTGACCAAGTTTCTTCCAAGACAGATTGGTTTGTCCTTTCAGCAGACCACGGCACTTTCAATATTTCTCTCCAGCACCAACCACATTACAACTGCATCCAGTTTTCTCTAATCTTTCTTATTCAACGTCCAACTTTCCCATGCAGATAAGATCACTGAAATTCCCATGGTTGAGGTCAGGCACACCTTACACCTTGCTTTTCAATACTCTGAAATGATCCTCGTATACAGCAGATTTACCTATATAAATTATTTTGGAATAAAACAAACAGAATGCAAGTGCTAGAAGCAAAACATAAGCCAGTGGTTTGGGTGTGGACCTCCACTTCCTAGACTGGAGGGCATCTAGCCTCCTCTGCCAGGTCTGGCAGAGAAGTGTGTGTGTGTGTGTGTGTGTGTGTGTGTGTGTGTGTGTGTGTGGCAGGCACCCAGAGAAAGGAGGTTAAGGAAAACTAAAAAAATGGCAAACTTGCCTGGGCTGTGAAGAAGTCTGGCCAGGCTGCCCATGTGGTCCACTCTTTCTGCTGGACTCCCGGAGCCGGGCTGTTACCTGGGGCTCCGTATCTGCCTGGGCTGCATGAGAAACGGCAGGTGAGAGTGGCAGAGTGGGGTAAGGAAGCAGAAATTGAAAAGGGATGGTGGGGACTGCTACTTCCTCAGGGGGCAGGGAAAACACCTAAGCTCACCTCCCCAGGGTGACAGGGAAAGTTGCCTGGGAGGTGGGGCTGGTGCTGAGGGATAGGAGGCTGAGGAGAAGCGAACAAGTTAGCACAATGGCTATCAATGTTGCAGGGCAGTGGATAAGTCAGTGAGGGGAGAGGCTTGGCTCAGTAGGTTGGGATGGGGTTTGGGTTGGATGTGCTCCCGCTGGGGGAGGGGAGCGGAACTCTCAGGAAGCTGCTCAGGCCCTTGTTCAATGGTGGAGAGGAGCCCGGAAAATGCCTGTGGTGCTGGTCTCTGATTTTCTTGAGAAAGAGGAACAAAGCCAACCCGAGTTGGTGCACAGATCTTTCAAATCGACTCTCTGGTTTTGAGAAGCAAGAACGCACTCCTGATGGCCGTCCCGGAGACTTCCAGAGGTGTTACCGTGCTTGCTACCTGGCTAGATTTGCTTGTTATTTCGGTTCTTTCAACAGTCTTCAGCAGCACCATAATTCAGTGACGGTGTGTGGGCAATAAAATACGGCACTCGCACACACAAACATGAGGGGGCTTCAAAAGGTTTGTGTTGAACTTGAATGAAAAGAGAATGGAATACATATATTCTTTATAAAAAATGTACAAGTAAAAATACCCTGAACTATATTTTTATAACCTGGTTTTTTCTCCTCTTTATACATGCTTTAAAAAATGAATCAAATTGAAAGGTAACTAGATAGGGATAAAGGCATTTGTCTCCCCCAAGTGCCTGCCTAGCAAAAATCGGCGGGCAGGGCCACAACAAAGGGGTTGGAAAGACGTCAGGCATTCAGATCCTTATGGGAAAATCCAGAACTGAGCATGCTCAGACCCAAGTCACCAAGGCCCAGGTGGGAAGTATACCTGTGCCCCACACAATACTGGGCACCAGAGACATGATGTCACACAGGTGTGCCTGAACTTAGCCACTAAATCTGAGCATGCACAGACTAAGGTCAATGAGGCACAGGTGAAGCTAAACCTGGGTCCACACACAACATTGGGCAAATGATATCACACAGGCGCACCTGTACTCAGCCAAAAAAGGTCGGTCAATACCCTCAACCACGCCCCTTCCAGTAATGCAAGAGGGCCATAAAGGCAGGGTCTGCTCTCACTTGGCCTCTGGGATGTCCTGCTCTTGGCTCTGCACCCGTGTTTTTGTGCACTTTTTTGGTTTTCCCTCACTGCTCTAAAATGACCATCTTCAGTCCTGAACTTTCCATGCCCTGGCCATTCAGCCCTGCACACTTTCCAGAGACTGCATGCACTTTTGAGACTGTAATGCATGAAACTGTCCTTTCCCTCATGAAAGTCACCTGGCTTTACCAAAGTGCTTCTGCTGCACGGAGTGCTTCAGCTCTGCAAAGCAAGAACCAAGGTAGACCACCCAGAAACCTAACAACATCAGTGTTAGGGCAACAGCACATATATTTCTGGAGCATCTCCTTTACCTGAATCGTCAGAATGTCAGGGCACTTCATTGCCTGACACTTTCACTTGCTCTGCTTGAAGTTCCTGATAGCTCTTTTTATATGTTGAGTGTTAGAGGATAGGACCCGGATAGTGTCTGCTACAATGCCAGGCACTGATCAGCTGCTACCAGAGTGCACAGGCAGTGAGGAGTTTATTCTAGATGCATGCTGTCTGTTGGTGATTTCAAATTTTTCCATTCCCCTTATCTGACTCCTAACTGAACAAGCCCTTGTAGGCCACCAGATTCCACCTATTAGCCAATCCTTCTCCCTTTTGAGTTTACAGAGAGCTACTCCTTTGGGAGAGGGCTACGGACATATGGTTTGCACAACAATCATGGGAATTCGCTGGATGAATTTCCCTGCTCTTGGGGGTAACTCCAGGAGAGTTCATTCTAAACAGAATGTGTATTAGGTACTGAGGTACCTTAGAAAAATAAATGAGCTTTGGCTCTCCTGGTTTTGAATGCAATTTCCTTTATGCTATTTGTTATTGCAAGGCAAAGGGTAGCCATTAAGCAGAGTGGGTATGAACATCGGTTAGCTTTCAATCTGTCTGTTCCTTGCAGTTATGCTGTGTCCTATATAGATCACTTGGCCTAACTTCTTAGCCGCTTGCTTTCCTCCCCTTGAAACTGGGGAAACCAATATTTCATTTGAAAGATATGTTTAAAGATTAAATGCAATCATGCATATGAGGTACTCAACATAGTTCTCTGGATCGACAGTGCCCTGCTGAAGATGTCAGTTCTTCCCGGGGTAAAGAGGAGGGAGGAAGATAACAGAAAGGGGGAAACTTAATGCAATAGTAGATCATATGCTTTTAGGGAAGATCTTAAAAAAATAATCTGTTGCCATCTCCTCCTTCTACAAACAAGATAAGTACAATTTTCACCCAAGAGATAATTTCATAAGAGCAAACAAAAAATTTGGTGACGAAGCTGGGTTTAACAGAACCTCTTTGTTTCTGAGTGGAGCATGGAATCCGTTTGCTTTGCAGAAAAATCCTACAAGTAATAGACCACCACAGATAGAGTTTGACCAAACAAGTTGTGTTGTTGTTCCTTTTAATTACAGCCTGCCATTCAGTCTCCTAAAGTTTCTAATGTGGGCCATTTTGATCAAAGAGATTTAAAACGAAAGGTTAAACTTTCTCTTTCCTATTTTAAATATAAGGCTTAGTTGAAGATGGGAACTGACATTTAAAATGCCAAAAGTATAAATGAATGCTAGAAGGTAAACATTTTTTCTCTCATAGGAAAATAATTCTTCATTCTATTTTACAGCCAACCATAACTCACAAAATGAATGACCCTTTCTGTTAATGTCATGCTTTCCAAGTTCTATAAAAACCTGGTTTTGCTTGAGAGGTGCTGGTGAAGTAGCCATTGTCAGCTCCGTGCCTGATTCTGAAGTACATTGTGTTCCAGAGCTTTCCTGGCTTCCTCTGGAACATGAACCCCCACTGTCATTGAGAGTGACATATTTCCACACCCCAGATGGACCACCCCTGCAAGAGGATCACTATGTTCTCCAATGAATTGGAGGAAGTATTGCTTCCAGCCTTGAAGTCGTTTGTCCCCCACCTTCCCACCTTGCCACCATGTACAGCTTATGCTTTCAGTTTTACATTTTCATCAACCAATTTTTGTTAGTTGGTGCTGTCTGCATGAGTCCAAACTGTTATGCAAGTGTAGTGTCACGATCTTCACATTATGTTCTAAGATCTAGGACAACAGGTAAATTGGTGACAAAGTCATCATGCTACCTCCTGCTTGTGCTGGCATAAGAGAGATGGATGCTATATTTCATCACTCATGGAACTGGACTCCAAAAAATAAAAAAAAGGGAAGAAGGCAGAAAATTACATAATTCTTCTGTATACTAATTAAAGAGGAAAAATATTTTTAAAAAGATTTTCCTTAATGTTCTAGAAGAAGAAAAAAAAGTAAGAAAGAGACCTATTGCTCCCAACTATTTGGGGAGCTAAGGAATGTCACTTAGATTTCACGTAAGACTTAGTGAGGTTGCCAACATGGAAAGTGCCACTCTCAAAAGGGAACCGGATGGTGTGGAATGCAGGGTTCCAGAGTCCTTGTGAGGCCAGGTCCACAGGATACTCTGGGGCAACAGGACTTAGGAAATGGCAGAGGATGGCCACTGTCACAAAGCAGTAGCCTCTTCCCTGCCTGTGCTATCGAGAGGCCCCAGGAATCTTTGCTGTCCCCCCTATACTTCTGCTGATGTTTCCTTTTAAGAATCTTAGTTTTCAGGTCCTGTTTTTAGGAAAAGATATCTAATAGGACTCAGTAAAAAATAACAACCCAAACTAGGTAATAGCAACCTTTCTTGTATACAATGTGACTTCACTGTTTTAAAGTTAGTCCGGACCTTGTTTCTTCCTAGCTTCGTCATCACACATATGATATTGACATGAGTGAAATAGGACCTGACCCAGAAAAGAAATAGACATTCTTCTTTTGTGAGCACATTCTGCTTGCTCAGTTGGCAGGGACTTTTATTTTAACCTTTATTGTTGTTATTTTTGCATATGCCCTGGAACGATCTGTGCCAAATGTATCCATTATGCATGTCTTGTAGCAGATGCTGTGAGCATTGGTGCTTCTTTCTACGCATCAAGGTAGGTGGCTGCTGGCTTGGAAAATTATGTCTGGGCCACGTGGCAAGCCAGAAACAGTGACAAACAGGAAATGTGTGGGTAAATAACAGTTCTTTTGTGTGCCTCACACTGTCTCCAGTGATGCACTTGAAGGGCTGAGTTCCAGTTTCCACAATGGCACCTGGCTTCATGGCAGGTCTTTTGTTAAATTCTTTGCCTGCCACACATCTCCACGATTCTACGAATCGTGGGTGTGTGCTCCTAGGGCGACCTAGCCTCAGGTACAATTATATATTTGCATGAACAAGCATGCCTACATATCATCCTGCATACCGTCTGCATACGCCTTTGTTTCTTAAATCATTCTTTTGTCTGTCTGGGTTTGCCCCCCCCCCCACACTCTGCTTAAATTGAAGAGCCCAAAATAACAACTGTAAGAAGAAACACTTCTGGTTAGAAAGAGTGAACGTTGGTGTCTGAAGCACAATACGTGAGTGTATCTGTTCTCTTTCTAAACACCTTTTGCTTTAAATCCGGATGATTTGTATTCTACACAATCTGCCCCACAGCCTCTGAAACAACTGGAGAAAACAATTCCTTACTCTAGGCTTGAGGAAGGCAGGTAGGAAGCAATAGATAGGAGATGGGAGCGGACATCTCTTTTTCTTAACTCTGACTCATCCAGGGTGGTAGCGGTGAAAGAACAGCAGGCAAAGGACTCACACTCAGGTTTACCCTCCTTTGAACCTTGAGAACAGAAGGGCGGGTCTCAGTCAAGAACATGGCAAAGAAGCAGCCGCTCTTACCTCTCGACTCTGCTTCTTGCGGCTCCATCAGTGATAGCCAGACATAAAGAACTACTACCTTGCTTTGGCTTGTCCTGATCTCAAACACCTGGGCACTTACTAAGGGCTTACCGAGTGCCCTGAAAATGGACTGAGTCAAATAATCTAACAAACATTTATGAATGCTGCTACCAAGATATCCAATATATGGATATGGAAACTGCAGTGTAAAGGGATTGTCTAGGCACAGAAAATACCTAATGGAGACAAGATGTGAGCCAAGCCTTTTACTTGCATAAACTGGTACAGTCGTGGAAACCCACAGGAGGGTCGCTATGAGGATGGATAGAATAAGGAATCGATCCAGAGGAGGATGGGTCAGTCATGATGTAAGATTCCTAATATGGACATCAGACATGCTTTGTGCTGTTTGCTAATTAACTCAGTCTAATCTCTTATGAAAACATCAGCATGGAGTCACCTGTGGCTGTGTGCAGAGCAGACTAAGAGTAAGGCTTGCATATAATTACCTTCAACATAGCAAGAAAAAGAACTTTCTCATCCGGACCCTGAAATCCTTTCTTTTTCCATGAATCAGTACATACATTTTATTTCAGACTTAAAATTCTGTTAACAAGTCATATGTGACCAGCAGAACAACCACGAGACCCCGGGTGCCTGAGAAAGCTGCATCTTGCTGCAGGGCTTCAGGCCAATCACCAGAAGGTGGAATCTCCTGGAAGGGAGGACTTCCCACTGCAGAGCAGAGTGTGAGATGCACTCTGTAGTCCGGTTAGGTTTATAGGCTGTCAACATGGTGCAGCTGCTTCCACACTGTAAAGTGGATAACCATTGCCACCCAAGGCCTGTGCTAGAATATTCAGTGTTGTTAATGACAGCAAAAGGGCCTAAGAGGCCCAGGAATGTGAAGTTTCACAAAGCCCATCTCAATCAGTGTGCACTTTGCAAAAAGCAAACAACTGCACAAGCAAACAAACAAAACAGTGTAGGCCAGTAGCTTAATTTGTCAGTTAGTTATCATTCAGCCAACCCTAAGCTCATGGTGAGCTCATGTCCAACAGAATGAAGACTTGCCCAGACTGCGACATCTTCCTACTCATTGGTATGCTCCAATAAACTGTTAGGGTCGCAATGCGGTTTGAAGGCTACCCCAATCTTGGGGTTTTCTTCCAGCTCGTTGCTGTTGAGTACTGCTAAATCAGTCCCAATTCATAGAGACCCCTGTGCACAAAACCCGAAACCAACCTCGATGGTCCTCCACCAGCCTTCCAATATTTGCTATTCTTGAGTTTATTGCTGTAAATACTGTTTCAGCCCATCTTGTGGAGGGATGGACAACAGATTCTTGTGGAGGGTCTTCCACTTTTTCACTTACCCTCTTCTTCACCAGGCACCATGTCTTTCCACAGGGACTCCTCTGTCTTGAAGTGTCCAAAGTAAATGCAGCAAAGTCTTCTCAGTAGTGCTTCCAAGGAGCATTCTGAGTTTATTTATTCCAAGATTGGTTTGTCCTCTCTTCTGGCAGTCCATAATATATTTCATATTCTTTGCCAGCACCATAATTCAAAGGACTCAATTCTTTTTGTTAATTTTAAAAATAATTTTATTGGGGGCTCTTACAACTCTTATCACTATCCATACATACATCAATTGTGTAAAGCATATTTGTACATTTGTTGCCCTCATCATTCTCAAAACATTTGCTCTCCACTTAAGTCCCTGGCATCAGCTCCTCATTTCCCCCCCTCCCTCCCCACTTCCCTTCTCTCTCATGAACCCTTGATAATTTACAAATTATTATTTTGTCTTATCTTATACTATCTGACATCTCCCTTCACCCACTTTTCTGTTGTCCATCCCCCAGGGGGCAGGTTATATGTAGATCCTTGTAATCGGTTCCCCCTTTCCAACCCACCTTCTCTCTACTTTCCCAGTATCGCCACTCTCACCACTGGTCCTGAAGGGATCATCCATCTTGGATTCCCTGTGTTTCCAGTTCTTATCTGTACTAGTGTACATCCTCTGGTTTAGCCAGATTTGTAAGATAGAATTGGTATCATGATAGTGGGGGGGGGGGGAGTGGGGGAAAGCATTTAGGAACCAGAGATAAGTTGTATTTTTTATCGTTGCTACACTGCACCCTGACTGACTCTTCTCCTCCCCGCGGCCTTTCCATAAGGGGATGAAAAGGACTCAATTCTTAGTTGGTTTTCTTTATTCATTGACCAGCCTTTTCATTTTGGAAAGCAAGTGAAAAGCCCTGGGTTTGGATCAAGTGCACCTTAGTACTTAACGTGAGCAAATTTAAAGAGCCACTGTCATTGCTTCAATTCCCAACTCATTGTGACCCCAGACTGGATTCCCAACACTGCCCGTCTTTACAGGAGTGGATAGCCTCGTTTTTCATCTTCAGAACAGTTTGTGGGTTAAAACCACAGACCTGGCAGTTAGCAGCCCACTGCCTAACCCACAGTGTCACCCTTTATTGAAAATGATGCCTTTTTAATTTTAATTATATTTCATTGGGGACTCTTATAGTTCTTATCACAGTCCATACATATATTCATTTTGTCAAACACATCTGTACATATGTTGTCTTCATCTTTTTCAAAACATTTTCTTTCTACTCGAGCACCTGGCATCAGCCTCATTTTCCCCCTCCCTCCCCTCCCTCGTCCATGCCCCCTTGATAATTTATAAATTATTCTTTTTTCCCCATGTTTTATACCAACTGCTATCTCATCTCACCCACTTTTATGCTCTCTGTCCCCCTGTGATGGGGGCCATATGTTGATCATTGTGATCGGTTCCCCCCACTCCCCCTCACTGCTCCCCTTATTGGTCCTGAGGGGGTTATCTGTTCTGGATTTCCTGTGTTTTGAGCTCTCTCATCTGCACAAATATATATATAATTTTGCAGCAGAGTTCCCCAATGCAATGTATTGTTTGAGTTTGTCTTTAAAAAAATATTTTATTGTGAGTCAGGCAAAGGGAAGATCACTAGCTTTACATTCAGTAAGTCATAAAAATTTTGTTTTATTTTATGCACTGCAATCTCCTCAATTTAATATCACTTACACTACTTCTTCACTGTGTTTCCAGTTTCCTCTCTTTCTTCTTTCATAATTCTTATGACTTTCATCCTTTGGTAAATGTTGCCATTGTCATCTCAAATGGGTGAATGTGCTAAGGTGTGTGTGCCTCATTAGTGTTTAGTTCCCCATCAATGCGTCTATCATGTCACTGGACATTGAACCATGAGGTGAGTTCAGATATAAACCTAAGAGATGTCTAAGGCCATAATCTTTGGGGTTCCAATATTCCCTATCTAACCAGTGAGCCTGGGCTCTGCTATAATTTTGAGCTTCATTCTACATTTTTCTCCCTCTGTATCCAGGGCCTTCTAATGTGATCCTTTTCAGAGAAATTGGTAGGGGTAACTGGACACCATTTAGCTCTGGACTGTCAGTTACTGAGACTGATGTTAACATTATTTCTTTCTTTATTGCGCATTGTGGTGGTTACAAAATTTGATGTCAACTTGAAGTGTATGGTTAGAGTCCAGTCTACCAATCAGCTCACAGCTCTTGGTGGACAGGACCTCCTCAGGAGGAGAGTCCTGAGAACCCTGACCCTGAATTGACACAGGGGCTGCAACAATGGTCTGAAAGCTAAGAACAGTTGCGAGGATAGCATAGGACTGGCAGGAAGTTCTGTTGTACAAAGTGTGGCTGTGAGTTGAAATGAACTTGGTGGCACTTACAGACAACATATAGCAGGCACTTTACTAGGAATCCTCACCTTCCCTTGGATTAATCTGAACATAGAAGGATAGGTATAATGAGTAATTCTCATCTTCTAATTTAAGAAATGAGTATCAATGACATTCTGTCAATAGTTATAAGGCCTTACTTGATGTAGTTGTTAGATGGCATCAAGTAGGGTCTTACTCATTGCAATAATATGTGGAAAAGAATGAACTACTGTGCCATCCTCCATCGTTGCTGTGTTGGAGTTCATTGTTGCAGCCACTATGTCAATTCATTTCCTTTGGGATCTTCCTCTTTTTCACTGACCAAGCATGATGTCCTTTTCTAGGGACTATCTCTTCTGACAAGGTTTCCAACGCACTTGAGATGAAGTTTCACCATCATCAGGAAGGTGAAGGTAGAGACAGGGGAAGGCATGGCCCACAGGGTCCTCCTTATGAGAAGGCCACACCACAAGGAGGCACCATCAGACTGTGACTTGATTGACAGGTGGAAGATCTGTCAATCTTCAAGTTTACATGAAATTATGTAACTACCACTCATGAGGCAGAGCTATTGTGCAAACAACTCTTTAAAGGAACAAGGTGAACAGCAAGCACACCAGCTGTAAGGACACTAGAGAGAGAGAGTGACACAAGGGAGCAACATCACGTTTAAACCAGGGAACCAAAGAGAAGTTCTTCAGGAATTAATGGATAAAGAGTTGAATTATAATAGAACAGTCAGGGAGTCCATATTTGTGGAAAAGTAAATGGAACTTAAAGGAGAGAGAGCATTAGTCTTAAGAGCCATATTAGTGCAGGAAATGGAGGGAGCATGGCCATTCACACATGTTTGTCTAGAAGACTCCCACCACCAAAAGCAGGAGTACCAACATTATGCCCAAGTATGCTCAATGGTGTTGCCCTGTTTACCCCTATGCACCCCTTTCAGGTACACCCCCACATGGGAGGGAAGGGTTATCATCTCCAACCACATACAGGCTGTATGGGTGCACACAAAACCACCCTGTTAACCTTGTCTACTCCTTTTATGAAGTCACAGAACCTTAAAGGTAAGGATGGTGAGACCTCGTCTTATGTACTTTGAATATGTTGTCAGGAAAGACTAGTCCCTAGAGAAAGACATCATGTTTGGTAAAGTGGAAGGGCAGTGAAAGAGAGGAAGGCTGTCAACAAGGTGGATGGACTCAGCAGCTATAACACAGGTCTCAGGCATAAGAACAATTGTAAAGATGGCACACGACCATGCTGTGTTTCATTCTGATGTTCTTAGGGCTACTAGGGGTTGGAAACAACTTAATGGACCTACCACCAACAATAGCATTGCACTAGGCAACTCTGCGGCACAAGACCCATTGGAAAAGCAAATATATCACTTTGAGGAGTAAGGTACACCTGATCCAATCCATGGTATTTTAAATAGCCTAACAAGCACATCCATCTTGGAAAATGCATAAAGCAATTGATGCATTCCAATTATGCTGTTGATGAAGAATATTTTAAATACCATGGTGTGTTAGGCAGAGCTCCTTAGAGGAACAAAACCAGGACACTTATGATTATGTATGTATATGTGAGGATAGGTTTATACAGTGAGAAGGACTACAACAGCTAATTAGTCTACACAGCAGTACAGAAGACTCAGTTCAACTCACTTTCATGGAACAGTTTCATACACTGGAAGTCCTTCAACTCACATGGGCCGCCAGGTCCAAGGTCAAGGAAGCAGACAGTGGAGACCTCCCTCAGGCAAGACAGGCAGAGTCTTCCCACAGGCAGCAAACAGCAGGTGGGTCAGCAATAGCCAATAACTCAGGAGCTTAATGAAGAAAGCTGGGGGGCTATCAAACTCAAGCAATGCAGTGACAGAATCCACCAGCCTCGAACTCAAGTGATGTCCGCACAAGCAGTATGGCAAAGCAGGTCTCAAAGGAGCCTCAGGCCCTAGCAACACGATCCATGGGCTAGGTTGGCCCAAAGGTAGTGGAGCTCAAAGGTTGAGGCAGAGAACTAGCTAAAGCAGCAGCAAGCTGGTCCGATCACCAGAGAGAAAGAGAGATGGGGGCGGGCCTTGCAGAGCCATTTATCTCTTTGCTTTCCAATCAAACTGTGCCTGATTAATCCCACATGTTCCTACTGGCCAGGTTGGCACACTAAACCTAATTATCACGCGTGGACTGCCAGAAGAAAAACCTGTTTGGGCAGAAGCGCAGCCAGAATGCTCCTCGGTAGAGAAGATGGATAGTGTGTACTGCAGACTCAGTCAAACCAATTTATGCGACCATAGTTCCATTTTTTTAAAGACAGAAGACATTAGACAAAACTAACACAAATTTGAAATGAAAGGCATTCATTGTGTTCTAGAACTGCAGAGTCCCACAGCAGGGAGGCAACAGGAGCAGCAAACTTAGCTTAAATGAATAAATAAAAGTAAAAACCCTTTGAGGTGGCCCCACTTCAAAAAAAACAAACAATTTTTGAGTACAAAAGCGCATCTTCATGGGCCGATAAAATAAACCCTTCTGCTTGGCGTTGTTACAGTGCACTCAAACTTAGAGCGAGACTCTGCTGTGAAATAAGACTACACCTTGTTGAATTTGTGAGCAGGAATGGAAATTGGGGCATGAGGAGCTAGCTTGACTGACAAAGGAAGCTGAGTGTCATTGGGGGATACAAACACGGGCGTGTTTTCTAGGAATACACATCTTATTAATAAGAGTATCAACAAATCAATAAAGAAGAAAATGCTGTTAGGAGTTTGTTTACAATTCATATATTAGCACGATTATCTTAATGGAGAAATCTTGGCTCTCCCGTCCCCCTGCCCCTGCCTGAGAAATGTACTTTATTCTTCCCCCACAATTCTGAACCTGGTCGTGTAGGTGGGTGCTTTGGAAAGGAATTGGACTTAGCTGTTTAGTTGATTGACATTTGTCCACCTTTCCAGAATGTCTTGGTCTCTCTGCTTGTGCATTAAATGCAAACACAAAAAATTGTTGCCAGTAAGTTGATCCCAACTTGTGGAAACCCTGTGTGTGTTGGACTAGAACTGTGCTCCATGGAGTTTTCTTTATTATTTATTTAAATCATTTTATTGGGGATTCGTACCACCCTTATCACAATCTATACATCCATCCATTATATCAAGCACATTTGTACATTTGTTGCATCATCATTCTCAAAACATTTGCTTTCTGCTTGAGACCATGGTATCAGCTAATCATTTTCCCCTCCCTCTCTACACCCCTCTCTCATGAACCATTGATGATTTATAAATTATTATTTTTGTCATGTCTTACACTGTCCAAGGTCTCCCCTCACTCACTTTTCTGATGTCTGTCCCCCAGGGAGAGGGTTATATAGATTGGTTTCCCCTTTGGAACCCACCTTACCCTTATCCTCCTGGTATCGCTACTTTCATTGTTGGTCCTGAGGGGTTTATCTGCCCTAGATTCCCTGTATTTCCAAGTTCTTACCTGTAGCAGTGTGCATTCTTTGGTCTAGCCAGATTTGTAAGGTAGAACTGGATCATGATAGTGGTGGAGGGGGAGGAAGTCGGGGGTTGGAAGCAATAAAAAACTAGAGGAAAGTTGTATGTTTCATCTGTTCTATAGTATACCCTGACTGACTCATCTCCTCCCCATGACCCTTCTGTTAGGGGATGTCCAGTTGCCTACAGATGGGCTTTGGGTCTCCACTCCTCACTCTCCATCATTCACAATGATATGACTTTTTGTTCTTTGATGCATGATACCTGATCCCATTGGCACCTCATAGTCACACAGGCTGGTGTGCTTCTTCCATGTGGGCTTTGTTGCTTTTCAGTTAGATGATCACTTGTTTACCTTCAAGCCCTTAAGACCCCAGATGCTATATCTTTTGATAGCTGGGCACCATAAGTTTCCTTCACCATATTTTCTTATGTACCTGCTTTGTCTTCAGCTATTGTGTCGGGAAAGTGAGCATCATGGAATGCCAGTTTAATACAACAGAGTATTCTTGCGTTGAGGGAGTACTTGATCCATGTAATTTTCAATGGACGCACATGACCAGGACTCTCTTTCAAGATACTTCTGGGTAGACTCAAGCCTTCATCATTCCAAGCAGCCAAGCATGTTAATCATTTGGACCATCAGAGATTTATATATTCGTGTATAGAGAGGCTAAAGGTGAAAGAGTCTTGGATTGATATTCCACTCTATTTTACCATGTTTTCTTGACGCTTAACATACACTGCAGTATGGCAGTTTTATTCTGGAAACAAGGAAGCATGGTATTCACATCAGTTTATCCAAACCTGCAGGGATGACTGTGCTTCTTCTGGGTTGTGTGTGGTTTACTTGGAATGCCTGTCCACACTGCCTGGCCATAATTGGCGCTTCCGGCAGGATGGTGATAGTTAGGCTCTTTTAGTCATGTAGAAAAGCAGATAGACCATCACGTAAAATCATTTGTATGAATGCTTTCTCTATCTCTCTTACTGTTGATGACCACCCATGTTTGAGCAGTGTTTTGGATTCGTTCTCACTGATTAGTTTTCCAAATGTTCTTGATGGCTGGCAGTTTAATGTCCTTATAAAAAAATGTCAAGTTGAACAACTTGCCCCCCTCCCTAAACTTTCATGTTTATCTTTCTTCACCTTGATTCCCTGAAGATTCAAATATCTGATCGTCAGTTAAAGCCAGAGGGCAATGGTCATGCCAGCTGAAAACAGATTGGATCACAGTTTTCCTCATATTTTCTTTGTTCAATGCAAAACAGTGTCTTTTAATAAAAAACAAAGGGGATGATTGACCTGAATTTGAGGTTCGCTAAAAAGAAAGATCATTCCATTTGCATGTGTCTGTTGAAAAACATTTCTGTCATGTATACACAGGCATAATTAAGAAGGCATGGCAGAGGAGGAATAAAGGGACAAATGGGTGATTCGCCACAGCAGAACAACACATTGTCAGGCACTTAATTCCAACTTATTTCTTCATATATTTTTCTCTCTCTTAAGAAGCACGCTTACATTTATTAAATAGGAAAATTAGTACTCTTGGCTCCAGGAAATTAAAATATTGAGGGATCTTTTTGGCTCTTTGTTTTCAGTTTTTTTCTCTGCATTGTTTTTGGTATCACGGTATCTAATGAATTCAAATATTTAGTACAGTTAAAGCTGGCCAAGCTTTTGATGTCTGATGGTTACGTTAAAAAGGCATTTGATTCACGAGTGTGTTATGTTAGTCAGCAATACATGCTTCCTCCAAATAGCCAAGACATATAAATTGAAATAAAGTGAATTTCTCTTTTCCAGACTCAAGCAAAGACTTCTGTTGGTAAATTTGGAGCTTTAAAGTCCAAACCTTGCAAAGAGCACTAAGAATTTACTGGTAATTTATTACTGTTTAGACAAGTGGTGAGCAGAGCCTGAGTCTAAGGAAAGGAGGCATCCCTCTACCTGTCAAAGCAGCTCTCCTGAGAGCCAGGGAACAATCTTCCTTTCCACAGCTCTGCCAGGGCTGTGCACCAGGTGGGGGCATAAGGAACCCCACTGGATTTGGCACCCAGTCCTCCCTCCTTTAGAGACCACCCTCCCTCCCGCCCGCCCATCCTGGGCTGCATACTTCTTTTGGTATGCACCTCATGCCCAGGAGAAACTCATTTCATTTTTGTCACAGCCCTTTGACTCTTGCTTTGTGAGGTTAATTAGTGCAATAAACTATCTTTAAGGCTAGTTTTGGTCACATTATCAGCTATCGGTAGTCGCTGATACCTTTTCTGGTGACTCATGGCAATCCACGCACATTGGAAGGAAACACTGTCTAGTCCATTACCATCCACATGAGAGCTTAGGGATTAAACCAATGTAATTCACCCAAATTTGAAGGACTGATGTTTGGAAGTAAGTTTCCAGGCCTTTCCCCTCCTAGTTCAGAAGATCCACTAAAGCCTATTCAGTATCGCAGTGAGATGCACGTCTCCACTGCCAGGTGGGAACTGCACTAGAAGTGTATTTGCTGGGTCTCCACTCCAAGTTTCCTGCATAAAAGACAAGAGTTCCACAAACAAAAGAACACCGTCTCTGCCTGCATTACTATAAAGTAGTAATGGTTTGGAAAGGATTTTTTTTTTACCCTTCTCTTCCCGATGGACAATGGCCTTTTCCATATACAGTTGCAGTTTCAGTTCTCTCCCTATATTTATTGAAAAGGAACCGTTCTCAGGGGTTGTCCAAGTTAGCAGATTTCACGGGGACATGTGGGTTCTACGAAGAGAGCACCTCGCCATCTCCAAGGTGCATGCATTCACAGTTGCTGTGGCTGAGTGCCCAGTCAAGACTCTACATCAGTGGTTCTCAACCTATGGGTCGCAACCCTTTGGGGGGTCTAATGACTCTTTCACAGGGGCCGCCTGATTCATAACAGTGGCGGCATTACAGTTACGAAGTAGCAATGAAAATAATTTTGTGGTTTGGGGTCATCACAACATGAGGAACTGTATTAAAGGGTGGAAGCATTAGGAAGGTTGAGAACCCCTGCTCTACGTGGTGAGGGGAAACTGAGGCTGTGTTTTGACACTGCTTATATTTGAGTATCTCAACAAGAAACTGGTCCCAATTTATTCATCAAAGCTAATCTGTATTGCTGTGCTATTTTATTCTTATGCTTGATTGAAAGCAACACACTTTTAGCAGCCATTAATATAAAATAGACAACAGAATGTTCATCTAAAATTTTACTCTCCTATTTCTTCAAGAATTGCATCCCTCCCATTGTTCCCCTTTCTTCTTTCTTTCTTTCACCTCTGATGCCCGACCCATTTCAGCATGCCAAAAATTCATGTACAAGCCAACACCACCAAAGGATCAGGAAATCCAACGCAAACTTTTTTTTTTTAATTTCCTTGCTCTCTTTTACTTCCTCTTCCCATGTGGCCTTACCTCCCTATGGCATGGTGACCCACTTCAGTGGACGACAGACTACGCCAAAATATGGAAAGTGGCAGTCCCTTCCCAGATTCATTCTATGTCTCCAGCATAACCCACATGATAGTGGTATGTTGGAATCCCTCTAGGTTTCTGTCTTTGTCAGTGTTTTGCCTGGTTATGAACTAGTACCCTTCATGAGTATACACACAATAATTCACAACACAATTCTGTCAAATAAAATCCAACAACATATCAAAAACAAAACAAATACCCGTGCACACACACATGCACACGCACCCTCACCATAATCAAGTGTGATTCATACCAGGGATGCAAGGATGATTTAACATTAGAAAAACAACCAATGTAGTTCACCATATAAATAAGTCAAATAATAAGAACCATATTAATAGCTGCAGAAAAGATGTCTGACAATATCCAAAACCTATCTCTGATAAAAATACTAAAAAAATACAAGGATAGAAGGAAAAATCCTGTAAAAAATAAAGGTAATATATGGAAAACTATTGGCAAATTTAACTCTCAGTGGGTATCAACTGGAAATATTTCCCCTAAGGACAGGAACAAGACAAAGATGATCCTATCACCACTCTTATTTAACACTGTGCTGGAAGCCCTCGCCAGAACCATTAGACAACATGTCAAAATCAAGGGAATACAAATAGGCAAAGAAGAACTGAAACTCTGTTTCCATGTGATATGATTCTACATGTAGAAAACCCAAAAGACTCTCAAAAAAAGATTGTTAGATACAATTTAAGGATTTAGTAAAGAAGTAGAAATGAAGTTTAACTATCAGAAATCAATTGGATTCCAGTATACCAGCAAAGAGAGCTCTGAAAAAAAAATCAAGAAAACAAAACCACTTACAATAGTCAAACAAAAGATAAAATATTAGAAATAAACCTAGCCAAAGAAACAAAAGACCTGCACACACACACACACACACACACAAATTACAGAAAACTGTTACAAGAAATCAAGAGACCTGCACAAATGGATGAACATACCATGTTCATTGGTAAGACAAGTTAGTCAATATGATGAAAATGTCAATATAATTCATAGCAATATATATGTATATATACATATATATATAAAAAATAAAATTTGGATCCAAATCTCAACTTCATTACTTAAATAAATGGAAAAACTAATAACCAATTTTATATGCAGAGGGAATAGACCTTGGATAATCTAAGAACTACTGAAGAAGAAGAAAGCCTCGCATTACCCAAACTCCAAGTGTAATACATGGTTTCAGTCATCAAAGCAGCCTGGCACAGTGCATTTATAGGTACACAGAGCAATAGAACAAATTAGAAAACTCAGTAATAAATCCATATCTTTACCAAAAAATGAAAAACTGCCATCAAGTCAATTCTGACTCATGGTGAGCATATATAGGCAAGACCGAAAAACATAAATGGGAAAGAGACGGCCTCTTCAACAAATGGTGCTGCAAAAATTAGGCCTCAATGTGTAGAAGAATGTAATAGGACCCATACTTCACCCCCATACACAAAACTACTTTAAATGGAGGAATTGGAAACTTAAATGCGAGTCTCAGAGCTATAAGGATTATCAATGAGAAAAATTGGTATAATCTTAATAGCCTTATTGCAGGGCACACAATACCAACCAATATAATAAAGAAGAACACACAGTAGAAGACAAAATAGATGACTGGGACTTACTAAAAAGAATATATGAATGCACATTAAACGACTTCATCCAAATAGTAAAATAAAAAAAACCCTCACAGATTGGAAAATAAATCTTCAACAATGACACAATGGAAAAATGACTGATTTCAGAAAATCTATAAAATTCTGCAATCCATGAATAAGAAAACCAAAAATAAATAAATGGGGAAAAGACATGACCCAGACATGTATACAATAATGGCATTCAAATAACTAGCAATCTAGTCAGGGGTCGGGGGGGGCGGTCGGGGGGAAGCTCAGATCACTAATCATCTGGGAGATTCAAATCAAAATAATACATTCACAATGATAGCCCAATTCAAAAATAAAAAAACAACAAATGCTGGAGATGGTGTGGAGAGTTTGGAACTTTTATACACGGCCAGTGGGCTTATAAACATGTGCAACCATTGTGAAAAGTGATCAGAAGACCCTACCAAAGCAACTGGGGATAGAAATACCTATGACCCGGAAATTCCTCTGCGTGTACATACCCCAAAGAAGTAAGGAACACAACATGGACAGACGGATCGTCTCCTATCGAGGGAGAGTTCAAATTAGCAAGAAGCTTGAATCGCCCAAATCCCTAACAGTAGAAGAATGAATCAAGAAAGTCCTGTGCATTCACACTCAGGAATACTGTGGATCACTAAACAGCAGAGGGGAAACAGACGCGTCTCATAACACGACAGACCTGGAATCCCTTGTGCTGATAGAAGTTAATGAATCACAGAAGGACAAATATGCAGAGACCAATAGTATTCGGAAATCCACGAGAACAAAGGCAGGGATCTGTTCTCAGGACATGAAATCTTCTGATCTAGACTTTCAAGCAATGAAACTGTGTGCCTACGTAATATGATCAGCGAGGGGTTACAAATAATATAACACCCAATTCACTGTCCTCATAACTGTTTTAATATAAAAATGATACACTGAAAGGTAGTTTATTACTTCATACAGTTAATATTTAAATAAGAACAAAAGAGGCACATAAAACTAGATTATGATATAAGAAATAGTTTTAAACTAGTAATTAAAAATCAAATAATATCTGACAAAAACAATAAAAATGTTATTTAAGATATTTCCATATTGCTTCTAAGTTGGCATCCTCATTTGCAATATTCTTCACTTCTATCTGAGAATCCTGGGCGATGGGATTTATCCTTAACCATCATTTCATTGTAGGAGTGGACTCCCATTCCTTTAAAGGGAGGCCAGTTTTTTGGGTTTTTTTAAACATTTTATTAGGGGCTCATACAACTCTTATCACAATCCATACATATACATACATCAATTGTATAAAGCACATCTGTACTTTCTTTGCCCTAATCATTTTCTTTTCTTTTTTTACATTTTATTAGGGGCTCATACAACTCTTATCACAATCCATGCATATACATACATCAATTGTATAAAGCACATCCGTACATTCTTTGCCCTAATCACTCTCAAAGCATTTGCTCTCCACTTAAGCCCTCCGCATCAGGTGCTTTTTTTGGTAGGCCAGTTTTATAATCGTTATTGTGTTTGATGTATTGGAAACCCTGACTTCTCTTCACATATTATGTTCATCTTTGAAAACACTCAACTTACAGCAATTTTTCTGACAATATTTTTAGCTCTTTGAGCACACTCAGGGATTGCATAATTCACTATTATATCATAGGATTTGGGGGTATACCACAAAGCTGAAACGTAAAAAACAGCATGTCACCCTCAGATTGTTTGACACTTTAATTTCCCTTAATATTACATGCTTGTTTACTGATGTAACAAATGCAAAATAATAAAAATGTAGTATTTAATCAAAAGTATAATATGTTCTTTCAAATAAATATTAGAGAGAACATTGATTCAAGTGCCATTTTAATAACTAGTTCAATGAACTCAACCGAAAATTAGGTATTGGTTCTGCTAAACCAGTGCAAACTGGCTGAATCCCACTACTGCTCGTGGTCTTTTATTTTTAAATCTTAAAAACCACTTCATTAGCTGACAGCTAATTTAGATGACTGCTTGTTTAAGGCAAGTCGTTAATATCCCAGATGGTATTCTTTCTGACAGCTGAGCACCATGTGATTTCTTCACCACATTGACTATAGCATCCATATCTTTTATGATCTCTTCATGAGTGGAGGTAGCAAGTGAAGATACATTCTAAGAACTAATATTTCTTGGATAGAGTTCACAGTTAAGTGTGACCTCAAAATCAATTCATGTATCTATGGTTTCTTTATCTCCCTGGTCTATTTCAGAGATCTCACTATCATTTTATAGGGGATGATTATGAATCAATCTCATGGGCATATGGTAACTCTTTTGATAGTGGCAACCCGTGTGACCCGAGGATTGTAAATAATAAAGGCCAAGGCCATAGGAGGGAACTGTATGAGAGGATAAATTCTGAGCACGCAGTTTACAAAGGCTAAGGGTAACAGTGAACGCCCAAGATCTAGTTTGCAGTGTCTTTATGTAGATTAAGCCTCCAAAACAATCCCCCCTGACCACTGACCAGGGATGTGTGCAGTCTTGCTATCTGAGTGAAATAGAAAGCTGATTAATAGAAATCTAGTTAAGTTCAAATATACCCCTTTACCATTTGTTTGTTTTGACTTTGAACCTATTTTCAATTTGTTCTACTTTTTAGTATTTTCTGTTTTGTTTTGGATTGAAATTTGTCTGTTATTGGTTTTTGTTTGTGCGCTTGCTTTTTGGTATGTTTTTCTGCAGATGAAATCCAGGATAGGTAAATCTAAACGTCAATAACTGGATTAGTAGTGTCTAAGGTTATGACACAGGGGGACGTGAGGGGGAGGGAAATGGGGGAACTAATAATAATTTGTACAAGCATGAAGTAAATATTCTAAAATTGATTTTGCTGATTACTACACAACTCCCTTATAAAATCTTTAACAATTGAATTATATATTATGCTGATTATATATCAGTAAAACTGTTGAAATTAGGGAAAATGGTAGCAAAACATGACATGCTCACTCATCTATGGCAAGAAATCTGGAATACAGCTATCTGGCAAATTGACTAGACGAGATTCAAAGAAATGTGATTCGATGGAATGCCAAATTACAGAAAAGGATCACTCATATGAAATGCAGCAACATTTTGCTGAAGAGAATTCATAAACAGTTGTAGCAATGCATAAGAAGAGAATTGTCAGTTATTACAACTGAACTCAAAACATGATGTGGAGCAAAGTATATTATTGTTAAAGTTAGATGGATCTTGACTGAAAGCAAAGAACAAAAATTTCTACCCATTTTCCCTTGACTATGAAAATGCTTTTAGCTCTGTGAATCAACAAAAGTCTGGCTAATATTATGAAGAATAGAAATTCCAGAACACTTCGTTGTGCTCATGAGGAACTTGTACATAGACTAAAGTGAACTTACTTGAACAGAAAAGGTTTAGCATCAGGAAAGGTATTTTTATCTTTTTAGGATATTATTTAACTTGTAAAATGAGCAAATAATTCCATATCTGAATTATATTAAGAAGAACATGACATCAAGATGGGTTGTCATTTTTCTGTGCCATGGAGTCAGTTTCAACTAGTGACCCTATCTATGGACACAGAATGAAATGCTACCCAGTCCCGTGTCACCCTCCCAAGTGTCATGTTTGAACTCAGGGTGGAGACCTGGTGTCAATCGAGTCTTCTATTTTTTTACTGACCTTCTACTTTACCAAGTATGTAGCCTTTACCAGGTCTCTCTCCAAGTACATTACAAGTCTTGTTACCCACTTTTCTAAGGAGAATTCTGACAGTACTTCTTCCAAGACAGATTCGTTTGTTGTTTTTATTTTCAATATTCTTTACTGACATCATCATTCAAATGCATCAATTCGTCTGTGGTCTTCCTTATTCATTGTCCAACTCTTGCATTTGTGAGGTGAATGGAAATTCTATGGTTTAGGTCAGGTATACCTTAGTCCTCAAACTGATATTTTTGCTCTTTATGCTTTAATACTTCAGGGAAATACTTTGAATACAATTGTCCGATGCCATATGTCATTGGATTTTTTTTTTTACTACTGCTTCATAAGCTTTGATTGTGGATCCAAGTAACAATTAAATCTTTGAAAAATTCAGTAATTCTCCATTTATGGCGATGATTTCTTAGTCCAGTGTTACTAAATAGATGCCTTTTGTTTCATCCTCATATTATCCCTAGAAATAAGTCTCTTTATCGTTCCCATTTATAGAGGTGGAAATTGAGGTTCACAGAAGCAACACAGGAAAGTTAGACGAGATAGAATCCAAATTCTGGAGACCACAGTCTTTGCAATTAACCGGCTTTATCCGTGAGTGAGCGTGTACCGTGTTCTCCCTTACCCTTTTCTGTTTCCTCCATCTTCTCCTGCTTTCTGCAGCCCAGAGGCGTATCTGCAGAACATGTTGTTGTTGTTAGGCACTACTAAACCTGTTTGGACCCACAGCCCCCCTGCGCACAGCAGAAGGGAACAGTCCTCTGTCCTGCACCGTCTTCACATCATGCCTGTGCTGGAGCCATTTCTGCAGCTACTTTGTCAGGTCATCTTGTGGGGGGCCTTGCTCTTTCACTGCCCTTCTACATTCCCCATCATGACGTCTTGCTCCAGAGACTGGTTTCTTCCGACAACACGACCGAAGCACTGCGGAGGAAGTCGCACATTCCTCCCTACATGGAAAACTTTGCTTATCCTTTTTCCCAGACAGATTGTTTTGCCCTGTTGGCGGTGCACAGTACTTTCAATATTCTTTGCTGGAATCATCATTCAAATGCATCAGTTCTTCTTTGGTCCTCTTATTCAATGTCCAGCGTTTACATGCACAGGATGCAATCAACAATACCACGATTTGGATCAGTTGCACGTTGATTCTCAAAGTTACATCTTTCTTTTCCAACACCTTAAAGAGGTCTGGGGGAGCAGGTTTACCCAATTCAATGCATCTATTGATCTTTTTACTGCTGCTTCGATGAGCATTGATTGGGGTCTGAGCAAGATGAGATACCTGAAAAACTCAATCCTTTCTCCGTTTATCATGATGTTACCTATTGGTCCAATCGTGAATAAAATGTATGTAAAGTTGTAGACGTATATACCACAGGTTGCAATTCTTGATCAGCAAATGCTCCTCCTTACTTTTAGCAAGGAAGCTTATGTAATGTGCATACCACGGGTTGTTAATAAAGCTTCACCTAACCCTGATATCACATTCTCCTTCATATAACCCAGCTTCTACGTTTATTTGCTCAGCATGCACCACACATAATTTCTGATTTTAAACCATGTAGAATTTCCTTGTTCTGGTTGTACAACTACCTTTTGATCCATGTACAAGTTCCACATAAACACAATTTAGTGTCCTGGAATCCTTCTCCAGTTATCTGTAGTTCATAATCTACACCCTTAAATTACTTTTCAAGCAACAAAACACACGTAAACATCTTTCTGGTAGGTTCTGCTTCCAGTCAAGATGCACCTTAGCTCAGAAATAAAGTCTCTTGTTCCAGGGCCTCTTCTCAATCCAGTTGGAGCCTCTGCTGCTCCCTGTCAATGTACTGTGCAAACTCTATTGGGTAATCAGAAAAATGTTACTTGCATGCGATATTAATGACATTGTTTTACAGTTTGAGCATTTCATTGGGTCACCTTTTTTGGAATGCGTTCAAATATTAATCTCTTCCAGTCAGTTGGCCAAGAAGCTGTCTTCCAAATTTCCTGGCATAGACAAGTGAGTGTCCCCAGTGCTTCATCAGTGTGCTGTAACATTTCATTTGGTATTCCACCAATTTCTGGAGCCTTGTTTTTGGCAAATGCTTTCAGTGCAGCTTGAACGCCTTCCTTCAGTCCCACTGGTTTTTGCTCATGTGCTCTTTCCAGAAATGGTCGGATGTTGACTAGTGCTTTTTGTAAAGTGGCTCTGTGTTTTTTCCATATTCCTTTGATGCTTCTTGAATCACTCAATATTTTCCCTTAGAATTTTTTGATATTGCAATTCGTGGTTCAATTTTTTCATGAGTTCTTTCAGTTTAAGATATACCGAGTGTGTTCTTTTTTGTTTTTCTAAATGTAGGTCTTTTTAAAAAAAAAACATTTTATTAGGGGCTCATACAACTCTTATCACAATCCATACATATGCATACATCAATTGTAGAAAGCACATCCATACATTCTTTTCCCTAATCATTTTCAAAGCATTTGCTCTCCACTTAAGCCCTTTGCATCAAGTCCTCTTTTTTTCCCTCCCTCCCCACTCCCCCTTCCTCATGAGCCCTTGATAATTTATAGATTATTATTTTGTCATATCTTGCCCTATCCGGCATCTCCCTTCACCCCCTTCTCGGTTGTCCGTCCTCCAGGGAGGAGGTCACATGTAAATCCTTGTAATCGGTTCCCCCTTTCCAACCCACTCAGCCTCTACTCTCCCAGTATCGCCCCTCACACCCCTGGTCCTGAAGGTATCATCCACCCTGGATTCCCTGTGCCTCCAGGTCTTTACACATTTTGTTATTGGACTTTGTCTTCTCCAGTGCCCTTGGAAATTTTTGGTTCAATTATTTTAATTCGTCATTTCTTCCATTCTACAATCAAGAGAAATTTCAGAATCTTTTCTGACATCAACTTCGATATTTTCTTACTTTTTAATGACTTTTTAATTTCTTCATGAATGGGGTCTTCCATCATTAGTGTCCAATGCATTAAATCTGTTCTTCAGATATCCTCAAAATCTAGGTGGGAGTCAATGCCCTATTTTGTCTCTGATGGACTCGTTATAATTTTTCTCATCTTCAACCTTAGCTTATATATGAGCAATTGGTGGTCTGTTCCACAGTCAGTAACACTCTGGTTTTAGCTACTGATATGGCACTGCTCCGTGGCCTCTTCCCACAGATATGGTCAGGTTGTTTTGTTTTGTTTTGTTTGGTGGCATTGTTTTGATATATTCCATATGGAGAATCCATATGTATAGGCACCTTTTGTGTTTTTGCTATAAAGGTATTTGCTATAAATAAGTCATTGGTCTTGCCAAATTCAATCATGTGAACTCCAGCTTCATTCTTCTCACCAGCATCATGTTTTCCACCTACTTATCCTTCCTTTTTGTGTCCAACTTTTGAATTCCAATCACCAAAAATTTTTAGTGCATCTTGTTTAGATGTGTGATCAATTTCAGACTGAAAACATTAGTAGATTCTTCCACTTCTTCATCACTACCTTTATGGTGGGTGCATAAATTTGAATAATAGTTTTATTGACTGGATTTTCTTAAAGGCAGAGACTTGAAATCCTATCACAGACAGAAATTTACTTGAACACTGATCTTGAAATATCCTTTTTGACAATGAATGCAACACCATTCCTCTTGATGGTGTCATTTCTGGCAGAATAAACCATATGATTTTATGATTCAAAATGGCCAATACTAGTCCATTTTATCTCACCAATTCCTAGGATATTGATCTTTATGCTTTCCAGTTAATTTTTAATGGCTACCAATTTTCCTAGTTTCATACATCATACATTCCAAGTTAGGATTAAGTAGATCTTCTGCCAGTTTCTTCTCATTTTAAATTGTGCCCCATCAACAAATGAAGACCATCTAGGCTCCCCTCCTCAAGCGTTACTCCTTTCACATCGGCATGGTCGACTCTCATTTGAGAAAGCAGGTCCTCATCATTCACATTTCTCATGTCTTCAGACCCGAGCCACAGCCTCTGTCACGATCTCGGCCCATGTCCTGCTTCGTTTCATTCAGCTTTCGGCATGACAATGTTTCAGTACTCTGCACAAGGTTTTTGGTGACTTCTTCCTTTGAAGTGGACAGATAATCACTTCTTTGTAGTTTATCTTACCCTAGAAGCTCCATTAAAACTTGTTCACTTTGGGTGACACTGCTGTCAATTTGAAATGCCAGTGACATAGCATCCAACTCCACAGCAACACACAAGTCACCACAGTATGAAAGGCTGACAGACAAGTTATGTTTACAGAAAAAAAGCACTGAATGATGCCACTCTCAAAAAAAAAACAGCTATCTTTTTGATAAATGTACCATAATATCAGCCCATAATAAATGTTAAGCTTGTTACTATTTTAACACATGATAGTATTACATGAAAATGACTACTGCACCTTGCTTGTTTTCACTCATGAAAATTGTTCTAAGATGCGCTCAAACTCTTTTTTCTTCCTCCAGTCTTTATATACTCAACAAAGAGAAATCTGCCCTGACTGTAACAACTGTTCAGAAATACAAGTTTGGTGTTTAACTTGATGAATGATATCTTACAGATAGTGATTAATGACGGAAACTGTTCGTGGTGCTTCAACCTCCACATCAAGTAGCACCCAGAGCACCTGCCCTATAGGCTATTTCTTAGAAATGTCTCTTCTGCCACCTTGTGTATCTAGTCAATTGTACCCTAGCCTCACTTTTTCATGAGGCCCATCACAGACCTTCTTCCTTGGTGTTCACCTATAGGCCCCAGCCCTGAGGTAGCATTTAGACTTGAATTTGTTCCTCACCATCGTGTGTGTGTGTGTGTGTGTGTGTGTGTGTCTATGTGTGTGTTTCAGGACAAATTAAGCATCTGGGTCTTGGTTTTTTTATCTAAAAATAATAATAATTACTTTACACCCTAAGCTATTGTTTAAACTGGTAGAAGTAGAAAACAAAGGCCTAACAATAGGACACCATAGAATACAGCTATGGAGAAAAGTAATAGGAATGTAATCCAGAGGCTTTGGATACAGACTACAGGTACTAAACTACTCTTTCATTCAGCAGTTCACTAGCCAGTAAACGAATGGTCCAGAAATATCCCTTGAACCTCCACTTCCTCATTATTAAAATAAAGACCATAATGTGACTACTTGCTTCCATAAAAGTTTATTTTGCTACTAGAATAAAATTAATGAATAGTGCCTTACCACTATTACTAAATATTTTGATTAAAAGATTCTATTGAAGAATCTTGGAAAAAAGGGAAAAAATGTCTGGTCCCCAAAATGAGTGCCCTAAAACTATCTTTACATTTGAAACCAAGATATCTTCTAAAATCAAGTCATCTTTTAACTTAACTATTATGATATTTAAGTAATAAAACTTGTCTGTCTTGATTATTGTGTTCTTTTAGGAGCTAGGTATTTGGTATCAAATTGACTACAGAAATTTAAGGACTAGTTGGCAACTTTAGTAGGTAGTGAGTTTGTGTTGTTAGAGGAAGAACAATTCAGACTAGGTACTCAGCAAATGGAGTTTCAGCTCCCACTGTCCTCCAAAGCCTTCTACAAATTGGGTGTTCGAAATTTAGGGTCTGATACTTTTCCCTTTGTCATATTTGAATTTTATTGTCTTTGGCTCAAACAAGCTGGCGTGCTTATTTCCTGTGGACTTAGTCGACTCCTCATTTAGATGGCTGCTTGTTTGAACACAAATCTTTAAGAATCCAGATGCTATTCCAATTGAGAGGCAGACACCATCTGCATTCATCACCACCCTTTGCTGTAGCACCCTTATCTTCAATGATAATTACATGAAGGTGATTATCGAACAGGGCCATGTTATCAGGATTAACTGTTCTTGTATTGGGGCTAGAGTTCAGGGGGGCGGGGCATAGTCCATCTGCTTTTCCCTGGGATATGCATGGCTCTGGTTTATGTTGATGGTCATATTATGACAAATTCAAAACCCATGAGACCAACTACCCCAACAGCAACCAACCAACTAGCAGAAAATAAGAGACAAGCAAACAAAAAAAACCCATGCAAACTAAAGGCAGTGAAACAAAAACTCATGCTCATAATTGTTATGTTTGGACCAATTGTTGCAGCTTCTTTTTCAATCCATTTTAGGGCAAGAGTTTCCGGGCTTCATCCATACTCTGTGGATCCAGAAGTTCTAGAGTCCATTAGAATTTGGAATTCTGTTCTGAATTTTCCTTTTTCTAATCTGGATTCTTCTACAGAAACTTGATCAAAGTGTTCCATGATGGTGACTGGGTATCATCTAGTTTTTCTGGTCTCATGGCAGGCAAAGGAGTAGGTTGCTCAGGCAAGCAGTTAACCACACCTTCCAAAGTCTCCCTCTATTCCTGACTCTCTTTCTTCTTCTATTACTCCAAAGGAATATAGAAGAGTCATTGTTCCCTGCATGGCTTCTTGCAAGCTTTTATCATCCCAGGCACTACACAATAAGCTAGGAGGTAGAACTGTCACTAAACATGGCATTAGGTCAATTAACTGGGATGACTCGTGGAACCATGACCCTAATTCTCTGAATCAAGGAGCCAAATCTCATGAGATGTTTGGTTGTATATAAGCAGTTTCAGAGAGATTGGAGGGAAATGGCCACCAGGTAAAAATCTTGGAAAGATCTCAGCAACTACCAGAAAGACCTCATGAGAATTAAAGTGCTACACTATCTGTAAGCCAGAAAAACAATTTAAGACCAAAGGTTCTTAAAATTGTACATAAGCACTGCCTGCTGTAGTGGTGTGTTAGGCCTGGTTGCCTAGAGAAATTAATCCAGCGATACTTATTTGTGTATAAGAAAGAGCTTTATATCAAGAAGCATTCCAGCCCAGTCCAACTCAAGTCCATAAGTCTGATACTAGTCCTTAAACCCCTCTCCAGACTTGTGGCAGTCACCTAATCTGGCGTCAATGTAAGGATTAAGAGTGTTGGGGTGGAGTCTAGGCTGCCAATCTGGGAATAGCCAATGAGACTTCTGTGTGGGCATGGCCTTCTCCTGAGAATTCTGGGAATCTGGTACTTCCTCCTTGGAGGAGGAAATCACTTCTCTCTCTGCTACCTCCTGGGAGACATTGCAGAGGACAAGCCACATGGACACAACCAGACCTCAGAAGCAGGAGAAGCCACAGAGAGACCCCTGCCAGCACTAAGATGCTTACAAAGCCACTGGATCCAAGGACTTTCTACCCACTGGCTTGTGGTCGTCCTGAATTCAGCATCACTGCATGTGTTTTGTGAGTCTGAAGAGGACTTTATGGACTGGTATCGGGCATATGGGCTAATATTAGACTTATGGCCTTGGACTGGACTGAGTTGGAATGCTTTCTCAATGTTCAATTTCTCTTGTATATAAACCTCTCCCTTATATACATATGCATGTTTCTGAATTTGTTTCTCTAGTCTACCAGACTAACACAAGACATGGAGCCAAATGCAAGATGCAAAAGGCAGGAAGACCACAGGCATGTGGATGCAGAGTTGAGTGAATTCAAGGTCTGTGGACCCATGTCAGAACTCTAGCAGCTCTAAGGGTCATTAGAAGAGAGTTCCCAAGGTCCTGCCTACAAGAAGGCCATGTTTCTTCAAAGGAGAAAGCATCAGGCTGTTACCTGATTGACAGGTCGCACTCCACACCTAGCCAGGAATGTTTAGTTGACACAGAATCATCTAAGTAGCACAGATTTTATACCAACTTGAATTTGTATGAAAGTTTAGGGAAGGACTCCAAGCCACAGTCTAATGATGGCTCCTTGGGAGTGTGGCTTTCTTATAAGTTGAGAAATGGAACCTCTCTCTCTGCCATTTCACCTTCCTGACTACTGAGACTCTTGCCTCCAGGGGTGGTCACCTTTAGGCTACTCCACCCAGATAGCTGTGGATGACCTATCATATTTACACTGACCTTGGATCCATGAAACTCTGCACCCATCAACCTGTGATCCACCAGTATTCTGTGTCACCTTGCTGCCTCGTTAGCCTGCAGCCATGTGAGTCTAAAGAGGGCCCTGGCTTGCATGAGACATGGACTTGTCTTGAACTAAGCTGGGATGTCTTCTTTTGATGCAAGATTATTTCCTGATATAAAGCTCTTTCTTACCCATATATGCGTGTTGCTAGAGCTGTTTCTCTAGACAACCCACCTAACACATGTTGGTGCCAGTTGACTGGGGTGCTAGAGAAGCAAATCATGAAGTTGGAGAATGGATGGTTGCCTGTCCTCTGCCTAACCATACTTGAAGGGAGTCGGAATTTCATTTTTGGGTAGCCAGAGGAAGTCACATGTGGCCATGACATTACTCGTTGTCTTCTGGAAATGGCATGGGACGTGAAACTTTTGATTCATAAAAGTTGTCTTAGGTTATTTCTGTCTAAAATGCAGCAAATGAATGTAAGAAATACTACATTGAGCACAGTGGAGGAAAAAGCCTCTTGGACTTTTCTGAGGCAAACGCCTTGCTGTTTAAGTCAAAGGGGCTGTTAAAGACCCAGCCCTCCTTTGATCCTGCCTGGGGCCTGAGACCATATAACATATGAATGGGATAGTCTAGATAAGAAAGGATGGAATTTGAGTTTAAAGGGAAATGGGTTTAGGATCTGGCTGTACAAGGATTATATTGATTTCTCCTACAGCCTGCTGTTGACATTATGTGTAACAGAAATGAATACAGGAGAATAATGATTAGAGGAAATCACAATGATCAACACATAACAAAAAACATGGGGGAAGGGAGACAGTGTATACTGAACCCTGGTTGACTCCTCCCTTCCTTGTGACTCTTCTGTAAGGGGATATCCTATTGTCTGCAGATGGGTTTGGGGTTTCTGCTCAACAATATGTTTTTGTTTGTTTGTTTGGTTGGTTGGTTTTGGCCTTCTGATGCCTGTTACCCAATCCTGTTGACACCTGATCACACACAGTGGAGGAAATGCAGCAATGGAGAGATGGGCGGTGTCTAGCCACTGAATGACCTGGTTCATGGGGACTAATAAGAGATGAGAACAGGTTTCCTAGTCTGAAGTTCAAAGAGCTGTTCGGACATGGTGTGACCTAGCTTGAGGGGACTAGGTTTGTCGACAGTTTGTGAAATGGTCAGTGGTCTGAAGTGGAGGGAGTTCTGTAGGGAACTCTCTAGCTGGCTGCAGGGTCCATTGACCGAGCTTGGAATGTCTAGGACTGAGTTGACCAGAACTTCACCCGATGAAGAGCAACATGTTTGACCCTGTGAGCTGGAGCACAATTTGCTGACTGTGATGGATGGTCTGGCCTGATTTGAATAGGCTTGTGGATGCAGATAAAGAGGTTCACAATGAATATGCATGTCTCCTCAGAGGACTGCATTGATAGAAATGGACAGTATAGAAATTGGTTACCCCAAATGGGGCAAAATAAAGGCATGAAATGACTAGTTTACAAACTTCCATAGGTGTTGGTAGTATAGGATTGAGTGTAGGTGTTCACATAGCTACAATTGTTAGGCATAGAATATTTTTGTTTTGCTCACTATAGAATATAAGATGTGATGTCAGTCCATTCTCAGTTGTTTACATTAGGCATAAAAATGATTTTAACATTATTTTTGTTTAAAAATTATGTATGGCTAAAAAGTTGCATAAAGGTGTCCAGTGAACAAGGGGTGGGTACTGGTAGTCAGATATTATATCCATTAGATGATCCTTGCTAGAGGCACATTTCAATCTGTCAATCAAGTGGTAGTTTTATGATGCCATCTTGGAAATGTGGCCTTCTTCTAAGAGTGCGATAAACTAAAATACCCCCTTTCTGTCCCTTCACCTTCCAACCTGCTTGGACTCTGTCTCAACCAGGGTGCCCACACAGAATTACCTGAGATCACAGGACCTAATTCACAGCAAATGAAGTTCCTGTTGGTCTTGCCATATTACACATCATCCTGAAGCAGCTGGCTTGACAGAATGATGGAATGACTGTTGAATGACCCAATTATGGCACCTGCTTGGTGGTAACACTTTGCAAGCTTGGGGTAATATTCTCCAGGAGGTTGCAGATACTCTAGACCAGCACCCAACAGAGGGCGGTGTTTCTCTAATGGCCAGAATCCATGAATCCTGGAGCCAAGGGATGGTAATGGGAGTGGCATCACTCACTATCACTCCCAATGACCCACTCACCACATTTTGGCTTATTGTCCCTTCAGCCCTCTATTTTTTGGGTCTGGAGGTCTCATTTCCAAAGTCTAGAATGTTCCCACCTGGAGACAGGGCATTGATTCCATTAAACTGAAAATTTAAAATGTCTCCTGGCCATTTTGCACTCTTTGTGCCTCTGGTTCAATAGGCAAAGAAGGGCATTACTGTATTGAATGGTATGATTGATCTGAGTACGCAGGGTAAAGTGGATTAGTACTGCATAATCGTGAGAAAGAAGAATGTGTCTGGAATCCATGGGAGTTTTTAGGTCATCTCTCAGTACTACCGTGGCCTGTGGTTAAAGGCAATGGTAAAGTGCAGCGCTCCTTTCTGGCATAACGACTAAAAGTGTAGACTCTTCAGGGCTGAAGGTTTGAGACACACAACCACGCAGATCAAGGTACTGGCTGGGGGTAGAGGAAATATAGAATGCGTAGTGGAAGAAGGTAATTCTAAATACAGGTGCTGGCTACATGACCAGTTTTAGAAGCCAGGGCAGTGATTTTCATGAGCAATTCTTCTTTGCACGTGTGCACCATTTTTTTGCTTATTTTGTTCACTTATAAAATAAAATGAAAATTCAGTTACTGTGTTTTCAGTTGTACATATAATAGTTGTATCATGTTAAATTCAAGTATGATTTTATTATTGTCCTTATGTGATTGTTATGTATGGTTCAGGAGTTGGTACAGGAGTCAGGTTGATAAGGTGTCATCTGTGATGACTAGGGATTAAGTCAACTAGATCCCTCAGGGTAAGGGTAGGGGTAGAGCCCAACCTATCAATTGGAAGACAGCCTGACGATATCTCCTTGGATATGTGACCTTATTGTATAAGAGAGAGAGAGACCAAGATAAGTCTAATCCTCTTTGATCCTTTGCCTTCTGCTGAAGCTGGATCTTGTGTCTGGTTCCCTGATTTCCTGATGCATTGTGTGCTAATCCCAGAAACCATCATATGGTAGGTTCATTCAGCCACTTTGGATTCATATTAACTCTGCATCCATGAGCCGATGCCCCTGCTGCTCCTGGTTTATCATCTTGTTGGTCAGCCTCCGTAATTCAGGAGAAACCTGACTTGTAGGGGCTGCACGTACCTGTTTCTACCACTGTGTAAGTCACTCCCTGATATAAATCGCTTTTTATATGAAACACACAAATGCTGCTGATTGTGCTTCTCTAGAATACTCAACATAACGCAATTTTCAAATTTGTCGGAATACCATTAATACTGTGTGATTATTTTTTAAATTTCAGTTCTGTTCTGTCACTCATTGCATTTCTTGTTCATATGATTTCCTTTTTCTTCTTTTCCTTTGATATGCAAGTATCTGATAAATTTTGTTAATCTTTCAAAGTGTTAAAATTAAAGGGACTAAGGAACCCCTGACCCAAACCATGGTATTTTTAATTGTCTCATATGTTTGTAAAATTTGGGCACAAAATAAGGAAGATTGAAGATGAATCAATGCGTTGGAATTGTGACGCTGGCAATGAATATGGAAAGTACCTCCCTCACAATTGTTCTTATGTTTGAGTCCGTTCTTGTAGCCACTGGGTCAATCCATTTCCCCGAGGGCCTTCCTCTGTTTCATTGTCCCTCTGTTTTACCAAGGAGGATGTACTTCTCCTCAGACTGCTGTCTCCTATTATCTCCAAATTATGTGAGATGGAGTCCCATCATTCTGGTCCCCAAAGAGCATTCTGGCTGTACCACTACCAAAACAGATTTGCTGGTTCTTTTGGCAGCCCATGCTGCTTTCAATATTCCTCCATAGAGCCATAATTAGATGAGCCAGTGTTTCATCCTGTTGTACATAGAGTCACTATGAATGGAACTAAATTCATGGCACCTAACAACAACAGCACTGCTGAGAGACCATCTGAGGGTACATTACCAAACAGAAGGCAAATATATGCTAACTTAGCGGGAAGGATAAGCAATATACAATTGGGGGGGGGTGTCAGCACAAAAAGACCAAGACAAAGGAAGCTATTGAAAGAAGCATTAAAATTAAGAGCAACAAAGGTAAACACCATTACTCACACAATCCTGCAAAAAACAGTAATGTCCCTGATCTGTGAATGGATACAGAGACACTAAAGATGAACAAGACGGGAAGGTTAATGGACTATAATTTTGGATTTTGATAAGTTTGTCAGAGGATAGTTCTATCTATGTATTTAAAACATATCTGCTATGAATCTGTACATGAATATGGAGCATACAAGGACAAAAGTTGTTTTCACAACTTCATAATCACAACAATTTGAGGGAATGAATCACTGGACCTGGGGGCTCAAGACACGGTCCCAGAAAAGACTAAGATCGATTGGAATAACATTACCCACAACAAAAATGGTCTATGCCCTCCTCTGGTGCACAGTGATTGGGATTTTAAAAGCTTGTGGATTGTAATCTAAGGTACAATTATTGGTCCCTCTCCACCCAGAAGAAAGAAGAGTGAAGAAAATCAAAGACTCAAGGAAACGAATCATTTCTGAGGACTAAAGGGCCATGTGAACCCTCCTTCCACATCCCTGCTGACCACTCTGGATGTGATCACAGTAAGAGGCCCTGCATAGGCTGGGAGAAAAGTGTGGGACTAAAGTTAAAATAATTAAAAAGGCCAGGTTTATTGGTCTGATAGAGACTAGTGGGCATCCTGACACTATAACTTTTCGAGGCTTTTCCACCCTGGTTTGAACTCACCTCCTTGCTCCACTTTTAGCCACTTGGCAGGCAGGCCCCTAGGGTGAAAAATCACACTTGGGTGTGCACTTGGGGTGCTCAAAAGGGTTCTCGACATTTGTCTAGGGAAGCAAAACTCATATGAAAGGAAGAAATAGGCAAGGAAGACAAATGGAAACAGTAACACAGGGAAGAAGTGGGGAAATATTATTGTAAATAGTGGTTACAATCAATGTCACAAAACAAAATGTACATGAAATATTGAATGAAAAATCAATTTGCACTGCAAATTTTTACCAGAATCATACAGTCACACATGTGCACACATGCTATGTAAAAAACAAAATACATAGTACTGTTTTGGATTCTTTTATTTACATGAATAGAGTATTTTAAACAAAATATTTTATAAATTTATGCTTACTATTTTCAGTACTTATTCATTTCTCTATGTTAGATTTTAGAAATTTTCCATGCTGAAAGAAAATAAGTGTATTTCAACTATTCATTTGAACAAATGTATAGAAATAAAGATTAAGCATCAACTTATTTCTTCATCCCAATGAAGGAACATTTAGTGTTTCAATTACAAAGTGTTAGAATCCCGTGTCTGCCTCCGTGACTGTGGGAGTTTCCCAGAGTTTATGCCTAGAGCAGCACTGAGCAGGCCTTAAGAGATGGGTGTGCATATAGTCAGCTTTACGCTATAGTGACCAGATCTCTCTCTGACAGGACTAAAGCATTTTACACTTTCACTGTACGCAGGTACATTTTCAATCTCTCTGCATCCTGAAGAGAAAATTCTCAACAAGAGACTGCGGGTGGACAGGAAACAACCAAGAGAAAGGACTATGTAGCTAACACTATTTATGAACATATTGGGGAAAATACCAATCTCACTGGAGAGTTCTGATTTCACTGTATGAGGCTGAAAGGCTTCAGTCTCATAATGTGCAGTGTGAATTAACCAGTGGATATTTTCTTTCTTGGACTTTGTACAGGCTGTCCAAGAAAGAGCCTGGGAAACTTAATACAGCCTTAACTACTTGCTGATTCAATTATTGGGGAAGCCTAGGAGTCAGGCATTTGTGGGCTTTCTTCTGTCTGGTAATGGATAACATTATACAGAATGGAAATTCCAGAATACCTAAATATGCTCATGTGGAAGCTGCACATAGATCACGAGGCAGTCATCCTAGCAATCCAAGAGGATGGTTTAAAGTCAGGAAAGGTGTGCATCAGGGTCATGTCTTTCACGATGCCTATCAAACTGTATGATGATCAAATAATCCTAGAAGTTGGAATATATGAAGAAAAACTTGGCATCAGGATTGGAAATATGTTCAATAACACCCAATGATATGCACATGACAACCTTGCTTGCTGAAAGCCAAAAGGATGCAAACATTTACTAGGGAAGATGAAAGAATAGAGCCTTCAGTTTGGACTACAGTCCAACATACAGAAAACCAAAAGCTCACAACGGAACCACAGACAATATTATGATAAACACAGAAAATATTGAAGTAGTCAGGGACTTAATGTACTTGGATCCACAGCCAACTCTCACTGAAACAGCAATCAAGAAATTACATAAGATGTTGCACTGGGGAAATCTGCTGCCGAAGGTCTCTTAATGTGTTAAAGAGCAAAGCTATCACTTTGAGTTCTGAGGTATGTCAAGCCATGATGTCTTCAATTGCCTCATCTGCATGTGAAAGTGGGATAATAAATAAGGAAGTCTACAGAAGAATTGATGCGTTTGGATTACAGTGCTGACACACACAAAAAAGGAAAGACCATGGACTGCCAGAAGAACAGACCCACGTCTTGAAAGAAGTGCATCCTGAGAGTACTCCTTAGAAGTGAGGAAGGTGAGAATTTGTCTCCCTTGCTTGAGACCTGTTATCAGGGGGACCATACACTGGGGTGGGGGTGGGGGGAAGGCATCATGCTTGGTAGAAGGTGATTGCAAACCAGAAAAAATAATGATGGAGTAACAGGAGTTGCAACAATGGGTTCATAATAACAATTGTGAGGATATCGAATCAATAAGGACCATGAAAGGACAAAAGCTTTCCGATATTAAATCATCTAGTGTCTCCTTGGTTTGTTTGAAGGACTGCCTTTTGCTCTCTGCACCGGTTCCATCAGAGCAGTCTGCTGTACCCTCACAGGTTTACGATGAGTCTAACTAAACCCAATGGCACCACCTGCCTTGGGAGAAAATGTATGGGATATCTTCTTCCCTCTAACATTTGGAACTTTTAAAAGAAATGCATGGGACATGATCAAAATAACTTAAAAATATATTTTTTAATTTTCCATAGGAAGCCACTAACATTTTGCTTTCAAAGGATGGGTGTGTGTTCCACTGAGCTCTGGTGCTCTAAAGTAAACACAGTCCCAGGTTCTCTTCTTAGCCTTCAGTCCAAGCTTATACTGACTGTTGTAGATGCAGGCGAATCTAATTATGTTTTTGAAATTGCACTTTCTATCTCGTTTCCTGACAGTTACCTAGAAGAATGACGATTTAAACATAAATTATTCATAACTTCGAGAGGCTTGGTCTGGTTTGACTTCTTTAGATATTTCCATTTTGGATGGATCAAATGGATGCATCCTAGAGATAATGTTCTGTTCGCTTAGAAGAAATGTTATGTACCCCGTTTTCAATATGAAAACTCATTGATTTGTTTCTCCAGTCTCCCTTTGCCACGAGTGCTACCAGAAAGAGAACAATGTTTACTCTTTGATTGAAAAAAGGCCATTGCACAAGACACCGCAGCACCTCTGTCAGGCTTCTTTCCCCCATTGTTACAGAATGTACACAGAACAGGTATATATGTCTATATTCATTCTTTGGCTAATGAGTAAACAATTTAACATAGGAGAGGTTAAAACAAACATAACTAAGCTTTTGGAAACTGGACATGGTGTAGAAGGTTGTCACTAATCTTGGGGATCATCAGAGGGAGTGGGATGTCTGATGCCTATTTCGATTTGCCACTTCATGCCTGACTTCAAAATGAAGCTGGTGTTATGCCTTGTTCTGGAGGCGTGGGTTTGCTTCCTTATAACTCAGGGTTAGAGGGAACCAAAGACCCTCTGAATCGATTAGAGTTTTAAAAAATCTCACCAAGTACTTTCATTAGCCCAGCCTGAACCCAATGTCCACCAGTGTGAGGGTATCAGTGAGTTAATCAATGTTGACAATCATAGCCAGAGAAAACAGTAGAAGTGGTGGAATATTTAACAGATAAGAAAATAAGCACTGTTTTAGGTAGAAAAATTAAAAGTGTCTATTTTTCGTAGTGGGAGAAAGATGAGAATTTCTACTCCTGTAAAGATTTGGAGTGTCAGAAGCCCTCAGGGGGGAAGTTCGACTCTGTGCTAACAGGTCACCATAAGGCAGAATCAAATTGACAGCAGTGAGTTTTTGGAACTTCTCATAGTGATTGACATCTCTTCATTCATTCGCAATGACCTTCTGCTAGACATGCTGCAGCTGTCTTCTAACGGCCTTACCCTCAAGTGCACAGACACAAATGTTGTTTTCCTGTGGAAGCCTTTTTTGTTTGTCTTCTAATTCCAATGAACGCTTTCCATCAGTTCCAGTAAATGAACAAGTGGGAGGGTTTGCCAACCGAGGAGCCTCATAAAGACCAAGATTTGGTCCACATGTGACCCAAAACGTTAAGGTCCAGGCCCTCTCCTCTCATCAAGAAAACTAATTTTGCAGTGCTTCTTTGCCTACCTGAAGGAATAATCATGGATGGGTCAGGCTGAAACCCACAAGTGGTAGCCCCATGATCCCCTGAAAACATTACGTGACTTATATTGAAGCCTGCAGTGTATCAGATGAGACCACAGACTGTTAAAAGGACAAACAGGTCTATGTTTCAAGAAGTACGGCAGAGTGCTTTACAGAGTTAAGGGTGGCAAGACTTTGCCTTATATGCTTTGGATTTATTGTCAGGAGAGGCCAGTCTGTGGAGAAAGACATCATGCTTGGTAAAGCGGAGGGGCGGTGAAAAAGAGGAAGGCCCTTGAGATGAATTGACACAGCGGATTGACACAGTGGCTGCATCAATGACTTCAGGTGTAGGGCCAACCATAACGATGGTACAGGACCATAGGCACAGGGTCACTATGGGTAAGAATTGATTGGATGGGCACAGGGTCACTATGGGTAAGAATTGATTGGATGGGCACAGGGTCACTATGGGTAAGAATTGATTGGATGGCACCTAACAACAGCAACACAGAGCAAGGTGAATAATCAAGGCTAATGTATGGTTGCTATCTTCTATGAATTTGCAGTCCATTCTCCAAAACACATATATGAAAATATTAAAACCACAAGGTCACATTCGACCTAGAACTAAATTTTACTATCTTACAAACATCTATTTTGCATACGCATTCTATTATCTCCACTATATTGTGTATCTGTTCCTTTGGTGAATGCCTTGTGCAGTTTCTCATGTGTTGCCTGTCATGAGAAGTGCACATAGCAGCGTTGACGAAATGCTACTGCCTACATTTAGTAGTCGATAACCCGGGTCTCGTGACTATAGCTGGTATCCTTGATGGCAGCTGTGGTCTGCGAAGGGTTAACCGGTGAACAGAGTGGGATTCCAGGGTCTGTAGTTGATTTCCAAGAGTCACTCCTTGTGGGACCAATGCCAGTCAAACATCTGGCATGCACCTGAGTAAATCCATGAAGTTCCTTTTCAATAGTGCATACATTCTGCACCTTAACTCCGGCCTTTTACAATCACAGGGTAACATCTCTAGTAAGCACGGCAGGACTTCCTTCATGAGGGAAGCTCTCCCAGAGATCATTAGCATGACTCCATCCCCACCCATCTTGCCCTGCAACCCTCCTGAGAAGACTTTTTAGGCCACTCATTTGATAATCCAAGATTTCTATTTTGGATGCCTTCTCTCTTACTCTACCTTGCTCCTCAATTTCTACATGCCCCTCTTTTTTATTCCAGTTCTTCTTGAAAGGTCCACCCATGTGCACCCAGGCTTCCCGCTCTCTGCATTCCTCTAAATAAAGCATTGTTGCTCAATGTGACTTAAATTAAAAGCAGACTCTTTGGAGGGGGCTGCTGGCTGCCTTCCATCATTTTCCTCGGGTCCCACCTTGTGCAGCTGAGCAGAGTTCTTTGAAAGGCTCTTGGTATGTTTGAGCATTCATGAGCATGATCCTGGTTTACAGTTGTTTCTCCTGAGTTACACTTACAGCTGGGATTTCAGTATATTGGTGAAGAACAGGTACTGCCAGGCTCTTTGACCCTTGTACAAATGGAAAAAAAAGAAGAAGAAGAAGAGGCCTCAAGAGGATTGTGCTTCTCTCCCTAAATTAATCAAGTGCTCACACCTTCCTGGCGTCACTCATACATATTTTTCTACTTTTTGAAATCCTTCTCAGTACTATGACCTTCTTGTGAACGCCAGTGTGCCATCTTCACTAAATTATAATAGCGTCGCTTCGGGAAAGGCCAACTCCCCCACATATACCACTGACTTCATTATATTTTTCTTTGGTTCTCAGTTTTTCATAGAACTTCCACTAGAGTTCCACAGAGTGAATTAAGCATAGACATGTCTTCATTTAGGCTCCCTCTCCCAAAAAAGACTCTGATACAATATTTCTAACAGTACTTCATTTGGGTGGTAATCCCAGGAACCAAAGGAAAGGGAAATGATATGTAGAAAGGGGAACTCACTAATGGGTTTGCTACTGAGCTGGCTACTCCCACGGCCAACTGGGACTCACTGCTACTGGGACCCTCTGAGAGCTTCTATAGGGTACTTGACAGAGAAGTGCCCCATGAAGAACAAAGGGATTGATGCATTTATTCAGTACCTTTGCTGTTGTTAGGTGCCATCAAGTTGGCTCCAACCCATAATGACCCTGTACACTGGACAGTCCTGCCCCGACCTCACACCAACGTTGGCGCTTCACTTTTCGGGAGTGCTTCCAGAACACAGACCCCCTTTCCCTTTAAGCCCCCCTCAAACTCTGGGGGGAAGCATACTTCTACTGCCAGAAACTATGTCCACGTTGGGATCTGGAACTGTCTGCTGGGGACTTGTCTACCTCCTCCCAGGCATGCCTCGGTCATATTGCATATAACAGATGCACTGCTTAAATTAACAGAATTTTTAAATGAGTTAAAATAATAATTTCCTATTAAAGTGCAAACAGCAACATTGTATAAATCTAGATATGTAAATCTACCGATTTATATATTTAAAGTACATGAAGAGATGGAGCTCAGGGGTGCTCCTCCTATGTGCTATAGGCTTAGTTTCCATGGGCACATGGCGAACATTCTTACAACATGTCTAGAAATTTTTCTTCGAAACTCCCCCCCAAAGTAAGATTGACCATCATCTCCCTGCTGCTCCAGTCTTTTCGTGGGGCCTGTGCTATGAGGTATTAGAGATATGCCTACATACTCTCTTAGATTGAGCTCCCCCCAAACCTAAATCTTTAGTCAAGAATATTATTGCTAGCTGGTTCCCGTTGATGCAGACCCTGTGCAGCACAGGGAGACATTGCCTGCATCTGTGTCTCCTTCCACTTGTTAGGTTTGAGGATTTTATTTTTTATTACAGCCACTCTTTCTTGGTGAAAATCTTCTACTTTTCAACTGGTCCTTTAGTGTATCCTAAATGCAGTGTCCTTTCCCTATAGTTATACTTTGTACATTCCATGTTCTGATTATTATTGGATCTTTACAGCTACTTCTCACTTGTTCATTCTGAAGACTCTGAAAATGTTACTTTATCCAGATTACTAAATTGGACTCTTTTTTGTGGAAGCAGTGGAATTTTGACTGCCTTCCAACATAAGGGGCTCATTTTATGGCACTATTTCATTTGATATTCTACTGCTAATTGTGTGATATTCAGTGGCTAATCGTTCATCAGTGGACCACCTCTTCACTCTTTCCAGTTTTTCTTAGGCAGGAAGCTCTGTTGAAATCTATCTACCATGAGTTTACCCTACGGGTATTTGAAATACCAGTAGTAGTTTATTTAGGAGGTGATCCGAACTTATTCAGTATTGTAATAAATATTATCTCATTTTATTTTAATGTTCTTATTATTCCCATTTTATATATGTAAAACTGTACTGCAGAATAGTGAAGTGGCTTACACAAACTGGCAGGGGAAATCTAAGACTTTGAAATTCTTCCCTTGTTATCTGTAAGGAGCCCTGGTGATACAGTATTAAAACATTCATCTACTAACCAGGGGTCAACATCTGCCAAATAGGCTGCAGGAGAAAGACATTGCAGCCTGTTTCTAGAAAGATTTACAGGAAACCTTGGAAGCTTTCTGGGATAGCTCTATTCTGCACTATGTGGTCATTATGAGTCAGCATCAACTCAGTGGCAAAGGTTTTGTTTTGGGAGTCGGGGGGTGTTATACCCCTATGTCACTTCAGATTTAATAAGGAGTATCCCAACACTTTCTAGAGCAAAAAACAAACAAACAAATTCATTCACTTCCATGAAATCAATGCTGACTCATAGAAAAATCCCTTGTGGGTTTCTGAGACTGTAACTGTTTACAGGAGTAGAAAGCCCAGTTTTCTCCCGAGGAGCTGTTGGTAGTTTTGAAATGCCGACCATGAGGATCTCAGTCCAACATGTAACCATGACACCACCAGGGTTCTTTCTTGCTAGAGTCATCCACGTCTTCTGTAGGAATATTGTTGCTGTTTCAGAAGCCTTCAAGTTTGTTCCAACTCAAACCACTCTAGATACAACAGAACAAAACACTGCCCAGTCCTGTGCCCTCCTCACAATTGTTCTTATATTTCAGAGGGTTGTTGCAGCTACTGTGTCAATCCATCTCGTTGAAGGCCTTCCTCTTTTTTTCTCTTTACTTTAAAAAAAATCATTTTATTGGGGGCTCATACAACTCTTATCACAATCCATCCATCCATCCATTGTGTCAAGCACTTATGTACATTTGTTTCCCTCATCCTTCTCAAAACATTTGCTTTCTACTTGAGCCCTTGGTATCAGCTCCTCATTTTTCCTCTCCCTCCCCGCTCCCCCCTCCCCCATGAACCCTTGATTATTTATAAATAATTATTATTTTGTCATATCTTACACCATCCAAAATCTCCCTTCACCCACTTCCCCACTGTCCATCCCCCAGGGAGGAGGTTATATGTAGATCCTTGTAATCTGTTGCCTTCCTCTTTTCCACTGCCCCTCTAATTGACCAAGCATGGTGTCCTTCTCCAGGGCCTGGCCTTCCCTGACAACCTACACAAGTACACAAGAGAAAGTCTCACCAGCCTTGCCTCCTCCTGCCTTTGCCACACTCTGCTGTAGCACCCATATCTTCAATGATCTCTTTAAGAGGGTGAGCAGCAAGCAGGACCGTGTAATTTAAGAACTAATTGTTCTTATACTGGGGCTAGAATGAAATGTAAGCCCCAAATCTATGCAAATAGCTATGATTTGTATATGTCTCTGGTTCATGTTAGAGCAGCAGTTCGCAACCTGTGGGTCACGACCCCTTTGGGGGGTCAAAGGATCCTTTCACAGGTGTTGCCTGATTCATAACAGCAAAATTACAGTTATGAGGTAACAAAGAAGATAATTTTATGTTTGGGAGGGTCACCACACAATAAGAACTGTATTAAAGGGTTGTGACATTAGGAAGGTTGAGCACCACTGCATTGGAGACACTATTAACAGTTTATGTTAGAGAACATCATCGGTTATCCTACTGTGGCATAAGGTAATCCTATTGATGGTATCATTAATTTTGCCAGTAGTGTAGAATTTAAAACACTGTTAAGGAAAGGACAGTATACAACTGTCGGCTGGCTAAGAACCTCAATATATAAATTGTTGCCTTGTACAGATTTAACTCTCAAGTGACTGGACACTCTTTACAAAAACAATAGAAGCAGTGATAGAGCAAAACTTCCCATATCATTCATTCACAATCATGCCTACCAGATTAATGCTGATCTTAATAAAGCAAGGAGAGCATTAAAATGGTAAGCACATGATAGTCTCAGGCCACCATTCAGTGGGCCCCTCCAGGCGAGAGATCCACACCAAAGTTCAGTCATCACCAGTACTATAACCTTGGGTAGCAGAAATCTGGTTTTGAAACACTAGGGAGTTTGGGGTCTTAAGTCCAAGGTACAGGTGAGTTTGAGGTAGAGCTCAGTTCACTTAGCAGAGTTTCACATCAAGTCCTTCTGGTGAACCCTATGGAGAAAGGTGTGCACCTCAAAATGACAGAGTCTAAAGTCCCAATAGTATATAACACATGACATGGATCATTAAGGGCTGATTAGAAACTAGGTCAACATTGTCCAATTAAGAACATATTCCTGGGCATATTCCTCCCTGAGTTTCGGTATAAGTATTGTTAGGTGTTTGTGGTTGTTATTGTTTTATGGTGGCAGGTTGTTCCTCCATGCCTACCCATGAACAGAAATGTAGTACCATTCTGGAGACCTGTATACTCCCATGCCCCCATCCTGACTTGAATTTCACATAATGTTCACTTATTCTTGTAGGCATGCCTGTTGATTTGGGGTGACTTCAGCACAATGTTGCATGGCAGCAAATGAACAGCTCTCTCCCTCTCCACACATCGCAGAACACTGATCCCAGCTGAGGCGAGGCCTCCTCTGTCAGAGTGGATTGAAAGGTGTCCGTATAAAGAGTGTGATATAAAAAAAAAAGAGTGTGATATATGGTTCATGGACACATGAACTCGTTGCTCACCTTGATGCTTAGAAGACCAGATTAGAGGAGTGCATGCCCTGACAATGGAATGCTGTCTACTCTCTTGGCTTTTATTCATACAGCAATGGGCTCATACAATATTTTTCCTCCTGTGATGAACTAATTTCACTTAGCATAATTGTTAGCAGTTCCATTCATGCCATATTATTTTTTAGACCATGAGCAGTTAGACACTTTGATTTCAGAGTCCTGTTCTCTGGAATTGTAGTAATATGCTTTACTGTTGTTTTAAGCAATTGTGGTCCTTTGTTATAGCAACCATAGGGAACAAATACAATACATTCATACAAGAGTGTCCTAATTGTGTTGACTACTTGGAGAAAAAACAAGTCGACTCATGAACTTCTTTGCTTTCTACCACCCTAAGTGTTGAAAATCAAACATCAGTTGTTTAGTGAGTAGAATTAAGACTTGGTGAAAGTCATTCCTGATCCTAAGTTGTGACTTGTTACTTCCCTAAAAAACCCTGTTACTGGGAGTATGATCTGTGAATTGGATGGCCATGGCAACAAATTGTTTAACCCAGGAGAGAAGTAGAGAGTTTCTTGTAAGAGACTACTGGTGTCAGAATTGATTTAAACACACACACACACACACACACACACACACACAGTTGATAAGAGGAAGTATATCTAACTTCCATTTCATAGGATTCAGCATTGTGCCGATGCTGATCTTGATGATCTTTCTTCTGCCCTCATGCCACCATTAGTACAATTTTACAGCACCATCTTCTGCCTATATCATCTAAAATTAAAACCCAGCTATTATCTGTACTACTGAGCTTTTGGCTTACCTTGCTTGTTACATGGTTTCCTTAAGCTTGTACCTACTGGCTTCTGTAATACCACTTTTCACAATGTATTGTAATTGTTAACTGTTTTCCTTCCCCAGGTATGCATTCCTTGTCTCTTTAGCACTGGTACTGCTCGCAGAGAAGTTGGTCCATTAGTACTTTCTAAGCCGATGAATCACTCACACATGTCAAATAAAAAGCTTGTTTTGCTATTTTATGAACCATCAAAAAGAAAGACAATGGAATTAGAGACATTTTCAGTTGCTTATATTTTAGAAAGTGTTCAGAATCTCTTTGTTTTAAAAGTGGATAAATATAAATGTTCACAATAAGAAATTTAATTTCTTTTCAAAAAAGAAAGAAAGAAGACCGACTATTTGAACGCGGATCATTTTGATTAAAATCAGACATAATTTTTCTGTCTATAAACAAGTCATTTGACCTGCCTACTACCAGTTTTGAAAGATTTCATTAGCTTTTGTCTTGGAGGAAGCATGACCAGAATGCTCCTTAGAGGCGAGGATGGCGAGACTCAGTGTAGCACACTTTGGACATTGTGTCAGGAGAGGCCAGTCCCTGGGGAAGGACACCTTGCTTAGTTAAGTGGAGGGACAGTGAAAGAGAGCAAGACCCTCAGAGAGATGCTCATGCCATGCTGCAAGGATGATTCTAACACTGGAACGGTTGAGAAGATGGCTCAGGACTGCGCTCAGTTGTGCACAGGGTTGCTATGAGTCAGAACCAATCAATGGTACCTGACAACAATGGGATTGTCTGCTTCTCTGCACCCTGTGGTCAACAGAACAAAACACTGCCTGATCCTGTGCCAATCCCACAGTTATTGCTATGGTTGAGCCCATTGTTGCAGCCATGTGTCGATGCACCTCCTTGAGGTCTTCCACTTTTCGGTAGCTCTCTACTTTAGCAAGCATGATGGCCTTTTCCACGTTGATTTCTCCTGCTAACATGCTCAAAGCACATTCTATGATATTGTTGTTATCCTTGCCTCTGAGAAGTGTCGTCATCGTCCTTTCTTCAAAACACATGTGTTTGTTCTTCTGGCAATCAAGGTACTTCCCATACTCTTTGCCAACACCATCATCAATATGCATCAATTCTTCCTTGGTCGTTCTTATTCATGGTGCAGCTTTCACATGCGTATAAGGAGATTGAAAATACTTAGTTTGGGTCAGGTGCATATTATTCCTATAAGTTACTTCTTTCATTTTTAATACTTTAAAAAGGCCGTATACTGCAGCTTTTCCAACAGTTCTCTTGTTTAATTTCTTGACTAATGCTTCCATGAGAGTTGATTTTGGATCCAAGTCCAATGAAATCCTTGAAAACTTCTATGTTTTCTCTGTTTATGATGTTATTTCCATTCCCTTAAATTGATTTGTAATTCACACCAAATGTTGGAATATTTTATCGTTTTCATTAAGTGCTTTAAGTCCTCTTGATTTTCAATAAGCAAGGTTGTATTGTGTATGCATTGCAAGTTTTAGTAGGCCTTCCTGTAACCATGATGCTGTGTTCTTCTTCGTGCACTCCCGCTTCTCAGATTGTTTGTGCAGCACACAGATTGAATAAATATGGTAAAATTATATATCCCTGATGCATAACTTTTCTGATTTAAAGCCATGTAGTATCCCCTTGTTCTAGTCTAACGAATGCCTCTTAGTTTATGTACAGGTTCATCCTGAGCATAATTAGAAGCTCTGGAATTCAAGGTCTTCACAATGTTATCCACCCTTTCTTATAAACCGCATAGCTAAATGTCTTTGCATAGTCAGTGAAACACAAGTACAAATATTTCTCGTATTTTGTGTTTTCTTAGAAACTAGTCTGATATCAGCAATGATATGTTCATCCATTTTCCTCTTCTGAATCATACTCAACTTTCTGGTAGTTCCCTGTAATGTACTGCTGCAACTGTTTTTGAATTATCTTCAACAAAATTTTACTTGCATGTGGTATTAATGACTGTTTTATTCTGTTGGACTTAAATATAGCACTCTTCAGGAAGATAATTTAGAATCTGCATTAGTTATAGTTTTGACTCCACACATCAAGAAGTTATTTAAGAGGGAGAAGTCTGGAAACTAGGTTTCACTCTCTCTTAGTTCTAATGTTTTAGCACTAACATTTCCTGTGAAACCAGGAATGGCCTGGAATACTTACAGCTTGCAAGTCTTCTCATTTTTGCCAATGTTCTGTAGAAAGGATTGCCATTTCTCCTGTGCAGAAACCAGAGCAGAGTTAGAGATCCCTCTCCCTCAGCTCCACCAAGCATCTGTCCTTGTTATCAGGTACTTGTTTGGTTAGAGAAAGAGCACTCACACTGGTGTGGGAAGGCTGGTGTCGCCCATGAGCTACTAGACTAGACATAGGCAGAGTTTCAATACCCTTTAGAGCCATTAAAACTTTATGAAAACCACAAAGATGTCTTCCTAGTCTTGAGGTATCAGTACAACTTCCTGATCATATTGTCTGAATTACAGGTACAGAGTTCCCATTTGCTTGGTTTCCCTTGCAAGCTCTGCTTTGATCATTATACATACTATAGCAAAAATCCAATGTGTTTTGAGGGGAAATAAGAGCTAGTCAAGTAATTTTCTGTTTAAGGTAGAGTGACATAAATGCAGCATAAAGATTATATATCTTGCAGAGAAGCCTTGAGTCACCTGTGGTGGAGATTAGTCCTCTGTACCTCCAACTCTGTGTGTGATAGCACTGAATAGAGATACAAATAGGTGTAGGTTCCATGCTTCACTGAAGGATGCTGTGGATAGTCTCAATTGAGGATAAAAACAGCAAGCCCCTTCAACACTGAATTCACAGAGTTGTGGTGGCTCTTTATGAACCAAAAAAACAGTCATTCAAACAGGCATTAAATATCTTGTCATCTCAGACAATATTGACTATGAGAGGAGAGTAGTTTTGGTTTTGATAAAAAGTTGCGCTTCAGAAGAGCTTCAAGTTGCTTGCCCAAGATGACGCTAAAACAGGAACTGAAGCAATAGAACAGAAATGGTTGAAAATGTTAACTCACAGAAGGAAGAAGTTGTAATTGACAGTCAATTAAAAATCTGTAATTTAACATAAACTAAGTTCACAAGGAAGAAGCACCCAACACCCATGACCCAAGATTGTAAATTACATGATCCAAATCTGAAGGAAGGAATAGTATCAGAGCTTAAATTGTGAGATTCTGGAGTCCAGAAGACTCTGGGTGACAGTGGCAGCATAAAATAAGCCTCCAGTAATTTCCCTCTAATCAGAATTGAGGGATTGGAATAAACTGGTTACCAGAAAGATTATTGGAGAGACAACTATACTAGATTAAAATTATAAATCTGATTTGAATGGTTAAAATCATGTCACTTAATCTCCCTGCTGATGCACTTTGACCTTGATCTGGTTTTTTAATATTTTCTGTAATGTTAGTTTTTTAATATTGGGGTTTATCTCTGTCGTATTTTGTCATTGTGGATCAAGAAGGCTTTCTTGTCTCTGTTCTGTGTTTTTCTATGTTTTTCAATATGTGAAACACCAGATAAATGAATCTATAGAGACAACAACATGAATAAGGGTTCTTGGAGGGTGTGATGGGGGTGGTGGGATGAGGTAGGCAAAGGGGAAGTGATATCAAGGAGTTTGAGAAGGAAAAAAGGTTTTGAAACTGATTTTGCTAGCAATATTACATTACTGCTTGATGTTATTGAACTATGGAATGGTGTAATGTCTGGATTAGCTCCTAATAATTTTGTTATTATTTGGGGGGAGGGTTACAGTTGTAGAAACTCACCCAGGAAGTCCTACCCTAGAAGGTTGCCATGAGCCAAAATTGACCTAATAGCAGTGAGTTTTGTTTGGAAAGTCATGGCAGGGGTGGTTGGGAGGGAAATGGACAGCTGACAATGGACATGAGAGAGAAAATAATGCTCTAAAATCAATTGTGGTAATTATTACATAACTCTCTTTGATATGATTGAAATACTAGTGTGTATATGTGAAATATGTCAATAAAACTGTAAAAATTGAGCAAAATAAAAGTCTCTAATTGAAACTGTACTAAAAGTAATAAACGTACCTGTTTTTTAGAGAAAATTACATTAAACAGAAAGATTAAGTAAGAAGTGAAGACAAATATGATTAGCTAAAAGTTAAATTGAAGAAACTCATTGATTCTGTTAAATATTTACTTAAAAAATAAAACTTCAAAAGAGTAAAAATAAAGCATATTTTAAAAATTGAGCAAACACAATAAAATGGTGAACTAGAATGCAGTTCTAATTAAAAGTCTCCAACTAAAGAAGCCATCAGCATGTAAAACACATCGTTTGAAATGTAGAATGCAGTCTGAAAGCGAAATTCTAATGCTTCAACTGAAACTACCAGAGTTCCCTATAGAACATGAAATATATCTTCACAGACCATCAATGAAGAAGGGAAATCACCAACTAGAAGTAGAAAAGAAGCTTCCCCAAAGGTACAGAAACATAAGCCATCTGCATAAGCAACAGGATGATGACTAGACATCTGAAGAAGGAAGTGGAGAGGAGTGTGGCTTCCTTTCTATTAAAAAAAAGTGACACAACAGAATGCACAATTTAGAACAATATCATGAATATCACATGCATGTACAATTCTGCTGAAGATCATTCAATAGTTGCATCAGTACGTTGACAGAGAGCTACCAGAAGTTCAGGCCAGAGTCAGAAGAAGCTGTGGAACAAGGGATATCATTGCTGATGACAGGTAGATCTTGGATAAAAGCAGAGAAAGATGGTTACTTGTGTGTTCTTGACTGTGCAATGGCATTCTCCTGTGTGAATCTTAACAACCTATGGACAGTCTGGAGAAGAAGAAGAAGCATTCTAGACACTCAATCGTGCTCATGTGGAACCTGTCCATGGATCAGGAGGCAGTTGTGCAAACAGGACAAGGGGATACTGCATGGTTTAAAATCAGGAAAGGGGTGTGTCAGGGTCGTATCCTCTCATTCTACTTATTCAATCTGTATGCTTTGCAAATAATCAGACAAGCTGGATTATATGAAGAAGAATGTGAGGTCAAGTTTGGAGGAAGCCTTATTAACCCTTTGGAATACTCTGATAACACAAACTTACTTGCTGAAAGTGAGGATTTAAAGCACTCGCTGATGAAGATTATAGCTTCAGTATGGATTACAACTCAATATAAAGAAAACAAAAATCCTCACAATTGGATCAATAGGAAACATCTGATAAATGTAGAAACCACTGAATAAATGGAGTAAAAAAGTCATCTTCTTTAGATCCACAATCAGTGCCCATGGAAGCAGCAAGACATCAAATGATTCATTGCATTGGATAAATCTGCTGCACAACACCTCTTTAAAGTGCTGAAAATCAAGGACGCTACTTTGAGAACCAAGGTTTGTCTGACTGAAGACATGGTATTTTTATTTGTCTCATACTGCCTATGAATTTTAATCATCGAACAAAAAAAGGCTGAAGAAAAATCGATGTTTTTGAAGTATAGTTTTGGTAAGGAAAAATGAAAGTACCATGGGTTGGCAAAAGAACAAACAGATCCGTCTTGGAAGAAGTAGAGCCAGAATACTTCTTATAGGCGAGGATGGTGAGACTTTGTCTTGTGTACTTTGGACATGTTATCAGGAAAGACAAGCTCCTGGAGCAGGGCATCATGCTTGGTAAAGTGCAGAGGCAGAGGAAAATGGTTTCACGCATGACAATTGTGAGAGTGGTGTAGGACTGGGCAGTGTTTTATTCTGTTGTGCATAGGGTCACTTGGAACCAGTTTGATCGCACCTAAAATAATAGCAAGTCTTTCTTCGATGGTAGATTAACTCTTAGGGAAAAAACACCTAAGCAGTTAACAGTTCTCTTGACCAAGAGAAAGCTTAGTGATCTGTGAAAGAAATATATTACAATACAACCTTTGTATTGTAGTATATTGCAAGGATTACAATAGCCAAAAACTGACACAATTAGAAATTGAAATCTAGGATTTCCCAACAGCTTATTTGCACCTGCTAGTCCACAGGTTGCCCAAGGTGGTCACTCTAGAGTCAGGGATTCCCTTTCACCACAAGTGACTGACAGAAAAAAGCTGTGAGGGAGGAAGGGACCCACGAGGAAGTACAAGCTTGAGTCCGATTCGAAACAGCCAGCCTGAAACACCAAAGCACAGAGCAGGATATTTAATGCACTTCCGTCTCATGTCTTCTTATTAACTCCTGTTGATTGATGCTACATTTGCTTTACTGAAGTTTTACCTAAGTATAATTTCTAAGATAGTACTTTTGGAATATTGATCATATTAAAGTACTTTTAAAGAATATATATTTACATGTCATTATATCCTGTAGTATTAGACCTATAAGTATTGTGTTTTTATTTAACTAATCAATTCATTATCACTGAAGTTACATTTTCAGTGTTTCATGACTAGGTGTAGACATTTGAAACATCAACTATTTGTATATGATAACAGGTGTGATAATTTTGTATCAAAAATCTTATAGTCACTTTTTTCATTGTTGTTTTTAAAAACTATAATAAAAAACACAAGAAAAATTAATGTCAACCACATCCCAGATGAACTTATTTGTATTTGAATTAGTTTTCTCCTAAATTCATATATGAGGGTGTAACCCAAAAAACCCTGAATTTTGTTTTTCAAAATTATGTATTTAAAGTTGTGGGTTTTTTTATGAAACAACCTTATCCCATTTAGAGTACTCTCCATTACACTCAATACATTTGTCAAATCTGTGATTCCACTCTTGAAAACATTTTTCAAACTCATCTGTTTGGATGGCTGACAGCACCTGCCTCGTTTTTCTCTTTACCTTTTCTCCATCATCAAATTGCTGTCCTTTCATGTCCCTCTCCCTTTGCTGAAACAAACAGAAGTAACACCAAGTAAGGGCAGATGAGTACAGTGCACTGGGAAGAGAGGCATGATGGGGTTTTTTGCATTTTCGTGATGCCAAAACCAGTCCCCCCTCTGCCACAAATCAGGCCTTTTATGTCACACAGTGCCATGCAATCTTTTTGGAGCCTCTAAATAGAAAGCTTAATTAACAGTCTGACCTGGTGAATGGACTCCACATGGACTACAAGTTAACATTTTCATCTGTTTGGGAAGGTGATGGATGTCCAAAATTAGGTTTGTCATCAATGGACATTTCATGTTTTTTCTTTTTTAAATCATTTTGTTTTGGGGGCTCTTAGAGCTCTTATCACAATCCATACATCCATCTATTGAGTCAAGCACATTTGTACATATGTTGCTATCATCATTTTCAAAACATTTTCTTTCTACTTGAGTCTTTGGTATCAGCTCATTCCCCCATCCCCGCCACCCCTTTCTTCCCTCATGAACCCTTGATAATTTATAATTTTTTTTCTTGTCTGACACCAACCAATGTCTCCCTTTACCCACTTTTCTGCTGTTCATCCCCCTGGGAGGAGATTACATATCAATCATTGTGATAGGTCCTGCCCCACTTTTTTTTTTTCCAGTGATGACTGGTCTGCTTCTTGACAAATGTGTTTTATATTTATTTATTTTTATTTTAATAAATCATTTTATTAAGGGCTCTTACACATATCACCTTTTTTGAAACAAGAAAACCACTCATACACTTGAGTTTTTCCTATGCCACTGTCCTTGTAAGTTGTGTTCAACATCACAACAGTTTCTGTGGCATTTTTCCTGAGTAGGACACAAAATTTCACAGCTGTATGCTGATCTCTTAAATCAGTCATCACAAAAACCAAGGTTCAAGTGAAATTTCTTGTGGTAGTTATATAATCGTTTGTCAATTTGGAAGATTATGAATGAAGGGGTGGAGTCTAGCATGTCAACCATTATGAAGTCAATGAGCCTCTGTGTGAGCATGGCCTTCCCCTGAGGATTCTGGGAACTCCTGTTTTAGTCTTTCTTGACTCATTCCTTGAGAGATACTCTACTAACAAAACGCATGGTACTACACTGATAGTTCCCATGCCCTGGGTGCTGGAAAAGCCAAGTGCAGACTCCTGCCAATGCTGAGATGCTTACAATGTCACTGGATCCACAAGACTCCCAACCCACTGGACTGTGATCTTCCTGCATTCAGCATCGTTGCATGTGTTTCATGAGTCTGAAGAGGACTTTATAAATTGGTATCAGATATGGCCTAATATTGGACTTATGGATTTTATCTGTACTGGGCTAGGAGGTTTTCTCAATATTCAATTGCTCTTGTATACAAAGATTTTTCTTATACACACATAAGTCTCTATGAATTTGTTTCTCTAGTCAACCCAGACTAACACATCATGATACTGGGAGTGGGGTACTGGAAAAACAAATTATAAAAATGGACAGTAGATGTTTATTTGACTTCTGCCTCATGGTAGTGTTTCTTCTAGAGGTCAAATATGTCCTTGCAGTTTACTAGGTTGTTTTCTGGAAATAATATGGGAAGTCAAAGTTTTGGTTATCTTGTTTGGTTGTATCCTTTGGTTATTCCTCTATGAAATGGCAAAAGTGAATGTGATTAATCTGTGTACATTTTGAGTGTAGGAGATGCTATCAAATGAACATGACTGACAGAAGCTCAAAATGACTGACAGAAAGCCTGGATCTGCTTGGATGCTCTCAGATCCCATATTTTATATAAACAAAATGGTTGACATAAAGATTTAGACAAGCTAAATAAGGATTGAATTAGACTGTTTTGAGAATTGAGTTTAGTATCTGATTCTACTTTGTTTTACTGGTTTCTTCTGCTTATTATTGATATAATGGTTGATAGAAAAGTTTATTGGAAAGTATGAAAATAGAGAGCTTGTAAACCCACTTGTCTTCAGCCATTAAAATTGAATCCTTAAATGGGTTTAAGACATGCCTGCAAGGAAGACTCTGAAAAGATAAGCCCCACCCCGTGCTTTAGAGGAATCAGGACATTTGCATTCTAAGAGACTTGCCTGGTGGCTATTGACAGATTGAAAATAAAGGAACTCTTTGGCTTTTTGAAGTTTGAACTCTACTGGTTTTTGTCAGAAGCTGGAAAATATCTGGAAACAGAAGAAAACTCTTTTCTAGGACTGAAGGTTAAAGGAAGACTGGGGGCAGGCTGAAATGCTTGCTAGGTGACCACCTGTATCCACTTGTTGAGTGGAAGTGAGAAATGCAGCAATAAAGAGACAGGTTGAGTCTGACCACTGACACCCGTGGACCTGGTTTACAGGAAATAGAGGAGAAGATGAGAGTGCGTTGACTGGTCTGAAGTTTATGAACTAACCAAGGGGGCTAGGCATGTTGAGAATTCGTGATGGGACCTTGGTCTAAGGCAAGGCGATCGATGGACACCCTGGTGAGTCTAAGTGAGGCAGCCCTCATTGAGCTGACAGGAACTGAGCTGAAATGAAAAAAAGACATTTGAGCCTCTGAACTGGTGCATATTGCTGCAGACTTTATGCATGGCCTAGCCTGATGTGACTTTGCTTCCGGATGTGGATTTCACAAATCTCCCAGTAGAATGAAGTGGCTCACATCAAAGAAGGAGGATCTCCTCAGAGCACTGGGTTGATGTAAGTGGGTAGTATAGAAATTGGATAGGCAAAATTGGGGAATAAAGGCATTAAGTGGTTGACTTATAAACTTTCATAGGTGGGGGAATATATTCATAGGACGATGGGATTAAGGCGTAGGTTTTACTTAGCTGCAATTGTTAGGCATGGGATATTTTTGTTTTGTTCACTTAGAGAATGTTGTGCTTAAATGAGGGTGGAACATATTGGATTGTATGCATTTTAGTTTTATCCTGTTAGGTACAGATATGATTTTATTATTGTACATATATGATTTTATTATTGTTTGTTTGAAAATTGTATATGGCTAAAGAGTTGCATGAAAGTGTCAAATTGACAAGAGGTGGTCTGTGGTAGTTATGTAATTATTTGTTGATTTGGAGGATTATGAGTGAAGGGGTGGAGTCTAGCCTGTCAATCATATAGTCAATGAGTCCTCTGTGTGGGCATGGCTTTCCCTTGAAGATTCTGGGAACTCCTGCTTTTCATCCCCAGAGGTGGAAAACACATTGTCTCTCTCTAGACTCACTCCTTAAGAGATGCTCTGCTGGCAAGACACATGACACTACCCTGATAGAGTCCGTGCCATGGGAGCTGGAGGAGCCATGTGGGGCCCCTTGCCATCTCTGATATGTTTACATTGCCACTGGATTCACAAGACTTCTGACCCAATGACCTGTAATCTTCCTGCATTCAGCACCATTGTATGTGTTTTGTGAGTCTGAAGAGGATATTATAGATTGGTATAGGACATATGAGCTAACATTGGACTTAGGGACTTGATCTGGACTGGCCTAGGATGTTTTTTCAATATTAAATTGCTCCTGTATATAAAGCTGTTTCTTATACACATGAGTCTCTATAAATTTGCTTCACTAGTCAATATAGACTAACACACTGCTTTTATGAATAAATTCACTGACGAAAGAACCTTCCCAGATGATGCCACTGGGTGCACTGATTCAGAGCAAGTTGCTGGATGCTGGCTTACTGGGAAAAATGCGTACTGCAAAATCTCCACAGGGCAGAGCTTTTTCGTCTTTTTGGCGGGGGGGGGGGGTATCTCCCTCACATTAATGTTAGTGAGCTAATATTCCACAAGCATTCTTTCTTTCTCTGTTGCTCACTCTCTTTTTTCCTTTAGTCGTACTTGTGTTTCTCATACAATTCCACTTTGCTATGAATCATTTCTAAATTTTATGCATTCAAATGAAAACAACAAAAAAAACCATCACATCACCCAGAATTATTCAAATCAATTGATTACTACATACTGATAATGATGACAAGTGGAGGACTTCAACATGGTAAAATAGTGAATCCTGGACTTAGTGGAAGAGACATTAGCCTGAGTGTTCATGGACATGAAGCCAGTAGGTAGGTGGATGGTTAAGGTGACAACAGAAAATGGCATTGTATTTTAAGACTCCCTATTAGGAAGGCATAAGCAAAAGTCAAATAACTGAGAAGAGCCAATATGTGCATTCCCGATTCCAACCAATCTACATCTCAGCTTCTGCATAAGAATAATGAACAATATTAATACCCATTTTAGAATGTTGTCATTGTTAGATACTATTGACTTAGTTCCAACTCATTCTGGCCCTATGTACAACAAAACAAAACACTCTCTGGTCCTGTACCATCCTCAAAATCTTTGCTATTTTTGACCCTATTGTTACAAATCTGGTGCCAATCCATCTCATTGAGAAACTTCCTCTTCATCACTGACTCTCTACTTTACCAAGCATGATATGCTTCTTGGGGAAGTGGTTCATCCTGATAACATGTTCAAAATATGTGAGAAGAATTTCTCCATATTGCTTCTAGTGAGCATTCTGAGGGTACTTTAGAGCACCATTGTCTAGTACATCTGTGCATTATACATCTATGGTGAGAACGACCTCTGAATTGCACTGTCCAATACAAGAAGCACAGCCACCTATAGACACGAGAAATATGTCTAGAGAGATGGATGCAATGAGTTTCAAATTTTTAACTTCTTTAGTTAAAAAAATTAAGTCATGTATAGTGACTACTGTATAGTATAATACCACTTCAGACTGTGATTTTAGGGATTAAATATAATTCTTCCTTATAACTAAAGTGTCTAGTACAAAAAAAGGCTTCATACATCTTAGTCTTACCACTGTCCCAGTGAAATCCTGGTATGTCATATTTCTGTATTTGATGGTTATTTAAAATTGCTTATTCAACAAGAGACATGTTTGGTTCTAGCATGGTTTGCCAGCCAGCAAAAGACTCTTGCCGTGATGATTTTCTTGGCATTTTTTCTACATTATAATTGACTTGGCAAGTGAAGACAAAACCCAAATGGCAATCATAAAACAATATGAAATATCTCAATTTTAACGTAAACAGGAGCAAGAAAAGTTTTCAAGGCTGCAGAAGTAAAACTAGGAGATGACTGAAAAGATGAGGAAAAAAGCCACATTTAAAGAATAACTATCGGTGGCTGAAAGCTATTAAGTTCACTCTTCTAGTTCAAAGAGATTTGAAATGGCAATTTGTCAGGCAACTGTTGTCACTTTAGATGCCCCAGTTGGTTTCTTTGAAGCTCTTGATTGACTACAGGAGGCTGTGCCAGATTCTTCTAAGAACAGGATTTCCACAGTTGAGCACATTTATGTCACAGTAATTATGACTCTTCCCAAATTTAATCAACAAAAGGAAAAGATGCCAAGCCGAAGAAAATATACATGTGCTCCACTAGTTCCAGACAATGTCTTGGTGGCTGTGCGCAAAGATGGCCACCAGTCGGACAGTTTCAGTTACTTAATTGTGCTAACCACATACTAGAGAAAGTCCCTCTGCTGGTGAGGAAAAAGAGTGATAAAAATGAAAGATGTCTTTTTCAGTTATACTAGCCCTTGTTCAACAAAACCCACTGCCACTGAGGTGATGCCGAGTGATAATGGCCCGATTTGCGGAGGTGATATATCTTTATCTGAGTGGATAGGCTCATCTTTCTCCTGTAGTGAGACTGCTTGGTTCACTGTCGACCTTGTGGTTAGCTGTTTAACACCTACCGGACAGCACCACCAGGGCAAGGAGCCAGATTTTAACTTAAGAAGAATAGATGTACTATAATTATTATATTTATTTCACATCCCAGAGGAAATAAAACCAACTGAGAAATTACCTAAGTGAATACTGTTTTGCTCCTCTAGCTAACAAAAGTGGGATATGGATATATTTTATTTTATTGCCCATTGTTTCTGAAAATTGATGCAAATGCACAGAGTAGAGTGATAAAAGACTTGGGTGGGCATGGGTGCAAAGGGTCATTACCAATTAGCAAAAAAGAAGTTTGGAAGTACCTGTTCACCTATCTGTGATTTTATTTTGAAAATGTGAAGAAATGAAAATGGAGAATTTGAGAGAATGTAATAAACACCAAGAAGCATTTTTTGCATTCAGAGTAACTACATACCAGTTAGGTTTTTATTTATGGGCCTCTCACTCAGAGTAGGAAGTGTGCTCCATGGACGCTTGTAAAGTGGAGTGTATAATGCAAGTGGACAGAGCTCATGCTTGTCTCAGCACCCAGCAGGCAGAGCAACTTCTTCCTAAACTTCTAGCCATTTCATGATTCAGTATCTTCCGGAGTAGAAGGAGTGTATGTGATGCAAATGGTTAGAATGAGAGTTACAAGGGCCTTCAGGAGAAGTCTAGAGAAGAGACCATTGCCTAGCAGATGGCTTCCAGATGTGCCAGATGTTCCTGCTCTGAAGCCTTGGGGACCCGTCCATGAAAAATAACTCAAGAGAAGCTGTGGCAGAGAACCTGTGGCCATGTGCTCCTTGAGATCCACTTACGGCCGGAGGAGATGGGGCTAGGGCTGAGGTCAAGAGAGCAACTCACCAAAGACAGACAGGAACAGTGTATAGAAGAAAACAAGGTTAACCTAGAATGTAAAGCCAGGGGCTGAAGAGGACAGGAAGGAATCCCCTTTCTAACCATTTCACATGTGGACATTCTCCAGTATACAGAACCAGATAACAACATGTGTGGTGACAAAAGAAGATCATCTACAGTTCAAGGCCTAAACCAATGAGTGTTTGACTACTTCATTCATTGTGTATAAATATACTCTGAGAATGCACAGAACAAACCAGGAAAGTGACAGAAAACCTATAAGTGACATGGGACCTGGTTTTCTATTGATTGACATACCTTATCTGCTACCACTCGTCTGTCAGTTTGTCATCCTGACAAACTGTTGTGATACTGGAAGCAATGTCACCAATATTCCAAGTGCAAGCATGGTCACCCAATCTGAACAGGTTTCAGTAGAGCTTCCAGGCAAAGAGCAGACTATACAAAATGAATTGGCTGCTCACTTCAGAGGAAGCAGGTGCAGAAAACCTTGTCTATAGCATTGAAACATCATCAGATACTGAAACCCTAGTGAGTGGAGCAGCACATTGTCGGAATAGTGCCAAGGTCCCTCTGGCTGAAAGGCACTAGAAATATGACTGCGGGGGAGCTGCTTTCTCGAAGGAGGGTTGCCATGGCGAATGAAGTAAAGCTTGTGGGAGTGGAGCCCTTAGAACTTTCATTTGCTGATGGGACACAACTCAAGGTGAGAAGAAATAGTTGAAACAGAAAAAAATTCCACTAATAATAGGAATTTTGAATATATGGAGTTTGAATCTAGGAAAATATGAAATAATCAAAAATAAAATGGTACGCTTAAGGATCATTGTCCTAGGTATTAATGAGCTGAAATGAACTGGTATTGGCCATTTTGAATCAGAAAATCAAATTATTACTATGCTGGGAGTGATACAATCATTCATTGTCAAAAGGGATATTTAATAGTCTATCTTGATGTACAATATTTCCTGTGATTAGATTATATATATTTATATTTAAGGAAATCCAGTATATATAACTACTATTGAAACTTATACACCAACCACAAAAGCTAATGATGAAGAAATTGAAGAATTCTACCAATGTCTTTGGTCAGAAGTAGATCAAAATGAATTGGTTATTATTGGCAAATGGTATGCAAACATTGGAAACAAAGAGAAAGGAACAGTAGTTGGAAAACATGAAGTTGGAGTTCAAATGATAGAATTTGGCAAGACCAATGATTTATTCATAGAAAATAACTTTTTATTTCAACAATACAAAAGCCAACATGTACTTTTCCATCTCTAATACACATAAATAAAATTGACTACATCTGTGGGAAGAGATGATGGAGAAGCTCAATATCTACAGACAAACCAGGCCAGGGCTTGACTATGGAACAGACCATAGATTTTGTACATGTAAGTTCAGATTGAAACTGAAGAAAATTAAAATAAATGCACAAAAGTCAAAATACAACCTTTAGGCCATTCCACCTGAATTTGAAGAACACATTTGCTGCAATGAACAATAATGATAGAAGAGGTCTGTCAACATACCTCTTGCCTACACCGCGTCACTGATTTTCTAATCATGCACCTTCTTAGTGATCATCCAGCTAGGCCACTGGCCACATCACATGAATCAATATACACTTGAATACCTGGCCATTTATCCTTCCAAGCAAAGGGAACAACCAGGTTCACTTCTCGAAGTTCTGTCCAATGGAAAGATATTCCTTCACTTCTGTTGTTCCAGAATGACCAAAAAAAGGGCTGCGGTGCTGGCACTGCCCACTTTGGGTGGTGCCTGCCTGGAATGTAGAACGATCTGTAAGCCAAATTATCTCTTTCTCAGTCAACTGATCATGAAGAACACCCCTGTGGGGTCACAGGTGAAGAATGGAAAGCAAAGGTATTGTAAAGGAAGTGGGAATTTGAGCAATTTCCTCATGCATGTCCCTGTACTTTCAGTTGCTGCTCTAGTCCAACCTCGTATACAATACTGAAATTGAATGCCAGAGTGCTGCTGTACATGTCTAGCTGTTTGCCTATGATACTATAAGAAATCATTTTCTTCTAGAGAAGAAGTGGACACTTTGAGATCTTTTATGTAGCATTTGTGGTGTCACTCCTTACAGGTGAGCCTTTATTTGATTTTTCACTTTTCAACTGTAAGTAGAATCGACGAACCTGCTTCTCTATACTTCCCCTCAAACATACCACCATTTGTCTGTCATGTGTAGTACAGTGGTGGGTTGTGTGTTGCTGTGATGCTGGAAGCTATGTCACAGATATTCCAAATGCCAGCAGGCATTTGGGTAAAGGGAATATGTTTCAGGGATGCGCCAGACTATGAACAGGCAATTAAGAAAGAATTGGATGCCCACTTCTGAGAAAGTCCTCCCTGAAACCCTTTTGCATGGTTGTCAGATACCGAATGATTGTCAGATACCGAAGGCCTAATGAATGGAGGCGACACATTGCTGGAGATAGTGATGGAGGAAGGGCCTTTTGCATGAGGAGACATTCAGAATATGACTGAGGAGAAGCTGCTTTCTCAGAGGGGAGTCAACTATGATGATGTGAGTCCAGTAAAGCCAGTGACAGTGGAGCTGTCAGGATCCTCATTTACTAATGGGCATAACTCAATTTAAGAGAAAAAGGTGCAAAAATCCAACTTGGACTGTGTGAAGTAAAAATCTAGGAATACTTGGAAGTCATCCAAATGAAATGGAATGCACAAAGACAATATCCTAGGAATTAGTGAGCTGAAATGGACTGGTACTGGCCATTTTGAATCAGAAAACTCATATGATTTACTATACCAGGAATGACACAATCAAGAGGAATGGCTTTGCATTCATTGTCAAAAGAGACATTGTAAAAATAAGTCTTGAAGTACAATATTTTCTGAGGTAGGATTATATTTATTCTCTTTCAAGGAAATCAAATCAATGCAATTATTATCCAAATTTATGCAGCAATCACAAAAGCTAGTGATGAAGAAATTAAAAGAATTTTACCAATATCTTCAGTTGGAAATTGGTCAAACATGCAATCAGGGTGCATTGATAATTATTGATGATTGGAATGCAAAATGTACAAACAAAAGTTAAAGAAGATTAAAATTGTTAAATATGAGCTTTGTGGTGTAAACAAAACAGGAGAACACACGATAGAATTTTACAAGACCAATGACTTCATCATTGGAAATACCTTTTTCTCAAAAAACCAACCGGTGACTTTATACATGGAATTCTCCAGATAGAATGCATGAAATCAAATAGGCTACATCTGTGTGTAGATCAGATAGAGAAGCTCAATATCAGCTGCTAAAACCAGGCCAGGAGTTGACTGTGGAACATGCCATCAATTGCTCATGCCATCAATTGCTCATCAATTGCTGAAGAAAATTAGATCAAATACATGAGAGCCAAAATACAACTTTGAGTTTATCCCACCTGAATCTCAAGAACAGATTTACCACATTGAACACCTCTGAAATAGTTGAATATTGACTATGTAGTTCTTTTTGGTACAGTCACGGTGTATTCTTTCCATTTTTCTTGATGCTTCCTGCATAATTCAATATTTTTCCATAGAATCTTCCAATATTGCTAGTTGAGGCTTGACTATTTCCTTTAGGAGTATCTAGTTGTTATAAAATCATCTAACTAGCATACATATTATAATTTTGGAAACCTGGACTTTAGTTGACAGTAGAGTAAAATTTATTGAAAAGCAACTGGAAGAGGGAGCTGAAAAAAATAACTAATCAGAAAACATATAGACAGGTGAGTTGATTATGGGTGATCTGATGAGACATGTCCATAATCAGTTTTGCTGGCTCAGGACCAGTACAAGTGCCCATGCCAATGACTGATGACAAAAATGGTGGACTCCTTCCTAAGCCAACACCCTTCTAACAACTGGAGGTGTGGCCAACACTAGTGGGATGCACACAGCATCCAGCTACTTGTCCCTACACAACCCCTAGTCTGCCTGATGCCAGAGCCTTATCATGATAGACCCAACTCAGGGTAGATCATATACATGTCTGTAGGCCTGTTAGTTCTTCTTCATTGGAATAGCAGAACACACAGCATTGAACAAGTGGCCTGGCACCTTCCACCCTGGATGGGCAATAGTTGCTTCCATAACCACCCATCCTTCCCCCAGCTGCACTGTAGGTCAAAAAGAGTTCTTTTCCATGATCCAGCACCCTGACTTTAGCCCCCATCTCAACTTGCACAAACTTCTTCTTCAGGATCAGGTCCTTGACACCAGATAATAGAAAGCAATTCCAGATAAGGCCAGATTCCCACCTTAGCCACATCTCCAGTCTCTCAATGAACTCGTTGGGTGACAGGCAGTGCCAACCCATACAAGATATGAGTCCTCTATGTTTTTCTATTCTCAAGGTCATGCCTCTAACACAGTTTGCTCCTTTTCTGGTTTTCTTGTCTTTTCTATATTTAATATATATATATATATATATATATATATATATATATATATATATATATATTTCTTCAATCTCCTTTTTCTTTTATTGCTTCTATTATTCTCTTCCACTACTTACCTGTCAGTTTGCTGTACTATGGTGACTTGTGTGCTGCTGTGATGTGAAGGTTCTGTGACTTGTATTTCAAATACCAGCATGGTCACTGTGCTAGTCTGGGTACTTTAGAGAAACAAATCCACAGAAACTCATGTATAAAAGAGAATTTTATATAAAGGTTAAGTGTGCATCAAGAAAACATCCCAACCAAGTGCTGCCCAAGCCCACAAGTCCAATATTAAGCCATTAACCCATATGTCCAACACCAATCGACAAAGTCCTCCTCCATCTCACAAAACAGACGCAATGATGCCGAGTCAGTGAATGTGTAAGCATCTCAGCGCTGGCAGGGGTCTCCACACAGGTGTTCCAGCACCCAGGGCTGCATCGGGGTAGGTCCATGTGGCTTCTCCTCAGGGACGTCCTGCAGGGAGTGAGCCCCACAAGCTAAAGCAGGGAACTGGCCAATGCAGCTTCACCCTGGCCCTACCATCAGAAAGCAAGAGACCGGAGAACTAGAAAGGCAAGGCTCATCGAGTCATTTATCCCTCTACCCCTCAATTAACCCCACATTTGTTTAATGGTCAGGTTGGCACAATAAATTAACTCGGTCACACAAAACTAACAGGTTTCAGCAGAGTGTCCGTACTCAGACAAACTGAAGAAGGAATGGACAGTCCACATTCAGAGGAGTTAGCAGAAGGAAACCTTATGAGTAGATGTGGAGTATTGTCCGATATTGAAAACCTCATGGACAGAAATTGAACATTGTAAGAGATAGTGCCAGAGGATGAGACTCTCCAGTTAATGCAATCAAAATATAACCTTCTTATAGCAGAGGTGACCATAATGATGAGGATGGAGTAAAACTATTATAAGTAACATCTCTGGGACCTTCATTTCCTCATGAAGAGTGACTCAAAATGAGAAGAAATGGTTGCTAATACCTAATAATAATTGGAACTTATAATGTAAAAAAGTATGAATATGAAAATGTGGAAGCCAACAAACATGACATTGAATACATGAATTTTCATATCCTAGAAATTAGTGAGTTGAGATGGACTGATTGTGACCATTTTGAAGCAGTGAGTCATATGATCTACTATGTTAGGAATGATAGGTTCAGGAGAAATGGTGTCTCATTTATTATAAAAAAGAGACATTTCAAGATCTATCTTGAAGTCAATATTGTCTGTAATAGGATAATATCTATCTGATTTAAGAAAATTCAGTCAATACGGTTATTATTTAAATTTATTCAGGAAAAGAATTTTACCAATGTCGGTGTGAAACTGATCAAACATGCAATCCACATGTGTTGATAATAATTGATAATTGAAATACAAAATTTGCAAACAAAATCTAAGGAAGAGTAGTTGGAAAACATGAGCTTGGTGATAGAAACAAAGCAGGAGAACACACGAAAGAATTTTGCAAGACAAATGACTTTATCATCACAAATAGCTTTTTGACATATTGAAAACTTATGGCAGATGACCAGATGAGCTATGACACAACATCAAGAATGTCGCAGACAACGAAAGCAAAAGGTCATTATAAAGACAAGAATGAAAAAAAGATCAAAGTATATGACAGAAGAAATTCTGAAACTTGTTATTAATCATAGAGTAGCTAAGGAAATAATGGAAATGGAAGAAATGAAGTAATAGAGCTGAACAGAAATTTTCAAAAGGCAGCTCAAGAAGGCAAAATCTTCTTCACTGAAGACAAATATTATAATGAAATTTGCAGAAACCTGGAGTCAGAAAATCAAAAAGGAAGAACATACGCAGTGTGATAGTTAAATAATCCGTTATCAATTTGTGGATTAGGAGTGTAGGGTGGAGTCCAGTCTGTCAATCAAGATATATGAGGTCTCTGTGTGGGTATAGCCTTCTCCTGAGGTTCTGGGAACTCCTGTTTTTCCTTCTTGGAGGCGGGAGACACTCTCTCTCAACTCACTCCCTGAGAGATGCTCTACTGACAGGACACATGGTGCTACTACACTGATAGAGCTCCTGCCTTTGGAGCTGGAGAAGCCACATGGAGACCTCTGTCAGCACTGCGATGCTTACAGTGCCACTGGATCCACAAGACTTCCTACTCACTTGCCTGTGATCTTCCTGCATCCAGCATCATTGCATGTGTTTCATGAGTCAGAAGAGGATGTTATAGATTGGTATCGGACACATGGGCTAATCTCGGACTTATGGACTTGATCTAGACTGGGTTAGGATGTTTTCTCAATATTCAATTCTCTTGTATATAAAGCTTTTTCTTTTTTCTTTCTTTTTTTTTTCTGGTGCACCATTCCTGGAAGTACTGCAATACCAGATCGATGCGTGGAGTGGACGGAGCAAGCTCCTATTCCAACTCCCTGCTCCAAAAATCCATTTAATATATTGTCCTCGGATAGAGGACGTATCAGATATTAAACTGATAAGAACAGATACTACACTTGATCTTAGCCAAAAGGCCGAGAAGCGATATAAAGCTTTTTCTTATACACATTTGAATGCCCATGAATTTGTTTATCTAGTCTACCCAGACTAACACACTCAGCATACATTAAGCTGAAAGGACTAAAGAAAAAATTGAGCCTCGAGTTGCAATATTGAAAAATTCTATGGGGAAAATATTGAATGATTCAGGAAGCATCAAAAGAAAATGGGAAGAATACATAGGGTCACTACACCAAAAACAAAAGGCATGCATCCAACCATTTCAAGAAATACAAGCTGAACTAAAGGCATTAACCAAAAACAAAGCTCTTGAGATTGATGGAATATCAATTAAAATGTTTCAACCAGCTGATGAAGCACTGAAATAACTCATTCATCTATGTCAAGAAATATGGAAGACAGCTACATGACCAATTGACTGAAAGAGATCCATATGTGTACCATTCTAAGGAAAGATAACCCAACAGCATTCTCAAATTACAGAACAATATGGTTGATACCACGTGTAAGTAAAATGTTTCTGAAGGTTATCCAACAGTGGATAAAGCAATGCCTTGATAGCAGCTGCCAGAAATTCAGGCCAAATTCAGAAGAGGATGTGGAACAAGATTATTATTGCTGATATCAGATGGAACTTGACTAAAAGCATAGAATTTCAAAAAATATGTTTCCTTGTGTTTTATTGACTAGGCAAAGGCATTCAGCTTTGTGGACCATAACAAATTATAGATAGCCTTGAGAAGAATGGGAAACCCAAAACACTTAATTGTGCTCATGAAAAACGTCTGCATTGGTCAAGAGGCAGTTGTGGGAACAGTATAATGGAATATTGCATGGTTTATCATGAAGAAGGGTGAATTGAGATAACCAAATATGGAGGAATTCAGCAAAAACAGCAAGTACGGAAAACACTCCTGAGCAACAGGATATCCTATAATACCTGGAAGCAAGAAAATGAACTTAAAATTTAAGTACACCAAAATTTCTTTAGATGGGAAATCAGTAATACCTGCTAATGAACTCTCCTTGACCATTAACCATCGGTGTGAGCCTTTGGGGACCATGATGGATAGCAGACCTTGTGGGCAGCTTGGCGCAAACATTCTTAGTGACAGCAATTCTTTTGGCATTTAATTTTTTCTCCTCTTTCTTTCCTACTTTATTCCCTGGTTCCCTTCCCACGATGCACCCCCATCACATGGCAGACTCATACACACAATAAAACTACCAAAGAAGACTGAATCTCCACCCACAAAGTGGTTTCATTTTTTAACTTCTATGTTCTTTGGATTGTGTGTTTTCTATCATAATGCTTGTATTATTATTTTTGCTATTCCTCTCCTACTTCTCTTCCCTTGAGATCCCCTGTCTATCTGGCACTTTCACCCAGACAAGGACTCCTCCCCCCCCTGAGTGTATAAGCATGTCCTTTTCCATGCTGTCATAGCAACAGCACTCCAGCATTTAGGCTCAAGTAACACCCATATCTTTTATTTTCTCATCTCTGAATATTCCCACTTTATTATTTCCCTTTCTCCTATGCTTTTCCTTTCTTGTTTTATCTTGTTACCCTTCTCATTTATTCTTCCTTCTCTCTGTAATTCTAATACACAAACACAGTGTTCTTCTGCCGCATCCACTATCTCTTTAGGCTCTCTCTCTTCTTCTCATGAAATATATTTCCATGAAACCCCTTAATTCTGATTAACTTCATTTCTATCAAATCCATGCTGACTCATAGTGACCTTATAAGATAAGGTAGAACTCTCCCTGTGAATTTTCATAATGTTAACACTTTATGGGAGTAGAAAGTACCATCTTTTTCCGGAGGAGAACTTGGTGGTTTAGAACTGCTGACCTTAAGAGCCCAACGCGTAACCACTATACCATCAGGACTCCTTTAATACTGATTACCCTTCTTAAATATATTTTCGATTAGTTTTACAAAAATTTTGGCCTATTGACATATCTGCTCATCATTATTATTGTTACTTTTATTTTATTTCTCTTTTCTTCCCTCCTATTTTCCCTACTTACCCAACTCCCTTCCCTTTTCTCCATTACACTGCTGCACGTTTCTTGGTGCTATAATATTCCTTCTGTGTACATGACAGAGAAATTCACACATCACCAGTACTTGTGCCATGATCCCACTGAAAATGCAGTCAACTGCAGTACACTAAAGAAAAATCAAGAAAAACAAACACAAGCAAACAAGATAATCACTCCAACCAAATGGAGCACTCTGAAAAAGAAGTGCTGGAAATTCTAGAAACAATATCCAGAATTATGGTGTCTACGTATCTTCAAGAGATGTGGAAAACAATGGAAGAAATTGACAAATTAAAATCCTTAAGCCTAAAGGAATCCCAGAAGATAAACAATGAGATAACAGAATTAGCTGCACAGAAGATGAAATACTTGGAGACAAACTTAACCAAAGAATCAAAAGACCTATACAGAGAAAACTGCAGAACATTATTTCAATCACCAAAAGAGACCCATACATATGGAAGAATACCATGTTCATAGATAAGAAGACAATATTGGAAAATGCCAATACTATGTAAATCAATCTACAATGCAATTCAATGCTGATCCAAATCCAAACTCCATTCTTAAAGAAGTAGAACAATCTAATTTTGCACTCCATATGAAGAGGGCAGAGAACCAGGACGAACTAATCACTCCTCAGACAGGACACAGTAGGAGACCTTGTACTAACCAACCTCAAAGCCACCAGAGGGAAAATAGCTTGGTTCTGATAAATTATGGACACATACAACTGTAGAAATGAATTGGAAAGAAGACGTCCATGCACTGATGCTCAACAAAACACTATAAAATATTCAATTGGAAAGGGAAACCCTCTTCAGAAAATGGTGCTGGAAAAATTGAGTCTTCATCTACAGACGAATGAAACAGAATCTATACTTTACCACGTGCGACAAACAAACTCAAGATGAATTACATACCTTAATATAAACCCCAGAGCTAACAGGATCATCAATGAAAAAATTTGGAAAAACTGAAGGGCTCTATTGCAGGCCATACACAAAGTGCTACATGTAATTAAGGAAGAACACACAGTAAATAAATAAATATATATATATATATATATATATATATATATATATATATATATATATATATGAAAGAAAGGCCTATTAAAAATAAAACACTTATATACATCAAAAACTACATCAAGGAGAAAAACAAGAGCCTTGGATAGGGAAAAAAATCTGTAGCAATGACACACTGGACAAGGGACTGATTACCAAAATTAACTCTCAACTATGATGATGATACTAGGGTATTTCCATATAAACAGAAACTAAAAGAATTTGTTAAATCTAAAACGATTTACCAACAAATACTAATAGGAATTCTTTGAACAGAGAATCAACAATAGTAGACAACAACCTGAGATTAACATACATGATAACACAACCCAGAAATACCCCAGATATAAAAGTATACAAAGTAAAACAAGATTGAAAATAGGAAAGCAGATATATGAAGTGATAATAAAGACAATGGCAAAGTAAACAAATGTAATAGTGTAATTACAGAATTTCAAATGAATAGGAAGTCAAGTAGATTTTATGATAGAAAGGACCATTTAAAATTGGGGGAAATTAATGAGTTGGAGGATAACCACAAATAAAATTAACTTCATTGAAATAAATAAACAAAATTAGTAAAGATTTCATAAACAGCAGCAATGTAGAAAATGACAAGAAAACCTAACCTGGCAGAGATAAATATATGGGATAAAGAAATCAGTAACAAACAAAGAAAGAGAGCAAGCAATATCATAGCAATAAATTCATACTTATCAATAATTTCACTGAGCAGAATATATTAAATGTACCTATATATAGAGAGAATAGCAAAATAGTTATGAAAATAAAAACCATCAATATGTTGTTTGCAAGAGACATACCTTAGACACAGACAATAATAGACTGAAAATCAAAAGATGAAAAAAATAAGCAAATTAGCACTCAAAAAGGAGCAGGAATGACAATATTAATTTCTGATAAAAATAAATTTTAAGGCAAATCTAGCATAAGAAAAAATAAGGGTATTATAAAGATCTGCACAACTCTTTAAACTTAAGACAAGTCAACCTGTCTTGTCTCTCCTCTAGTCTCTGCGAGTCAGATCCACAGGAGTCAGTGGCCAGCCTCATCCATCTCTCTATTGCATTTCTCCTACTTCCACTCAACTAGTGGATCCAGGTGGTCACCTAGCAAGCATTTCAGGCTGCACACAGCCTCCCTTTAATGTTCAGTGCTAGGGAGATCCTTCATAGCTCCATATTTGTTCAGCTTCAGGTACAAACTGCTAGTTAAAACTCAGAAAGCCAATGTAGCTCGTTTTCCCTTCTGTCTGGCAGCAACTCTAGTGGCAAGTCTTTTCAAAAGCACCCAAGGCATTGTGTGGGGCTTTTCTTTTCTAAGCATTCTTTGGAGGCATTTCCTATACCCATTTAGCAGATCCAATTTAATGTCTGTAGGCAGTGGCTTTACAAACCTCTATTCATACTTGCCAATAATCATTCTTATCACACATTATATCAATAACTGTATGTAGAAAAAATCAGTATAATCCCATTACAACCATATCCTAAAGACAATTCTTAAAACCGTCAAATTCAGTCCTTTCTTACTATCCCATTCATATGCAATATGGCCATAGGCCACTGGCAGCATCAGCCAGGGCAGGGCCTTCTGTCAGTCATTTTGACTAAGTCTCATGGCCTCAGTAAGTTCAGGAGGTGTTTTCGCCTGAACTTAAATTTTACATTCATCACATTCATTTTCACCATTTCCGTTAGGAATAACCAAAGATAATTTCTAAGAATCAAAACCTTCACTTCCCATGCTCTTTCCAGAAAAAAAAACTGGGTAGAGCAGGTGGCCATAACTGACCTGCAGCTAGCTAAAGAAGAAAAGCCTAAACTAAGACCGAGGTCTGACAGTCCTCCACTCTCTCTATTCATGATTTATTTCTCTCGTAACCACTCCTCAGGTACCACAAGGTGTTAGGCTGGGTCGACAGGAGAAATGAATGCAGTGACTCTCACAGATGTGCAAGGAAGAGTTTTATATAGAGAAGTAAGTAAGTATATCCTAGCCCAGCCTACTCTAGTCCATAAGTCCAATAACAGTTCATATGTCCCTCTTCACACTCACACAATCACATCCAATGATGGAGAATTCAGGTGTACCACAGGCTAGTGGTTACCAAGTCATGTAGTTCGTATGTAAGTGGAAACATGGCAGGGCTCTGGCAGATCGGCAGCTCTCCAGGTAGCCAGGAAGTAGGGAAGTGAAAAGAGAGGGGTTCCCCGGGCCACCCTTCTGAGGAGGCCATTCCATAAGGATGTGCCATCAGGCTTGGACCTGACCAATAGGCTAAATACCACCCCCATATTTTTATATAGCCTCAAGTTGACGTAAAATTACCTAATTATCACAGAGCACAAGTCTACTCTGAGCCAGAGCCAACTCAATAGCAACTGCTTTTTTATTTTTCACACATTACAGTTCTATAATTTTAAGCTTTCACATATGCGCCATTTCAGAAATATCAGCCAATCCCATTTGATCTGGACTTGCACTCCTAGATTCTCAGGAGTCCTCGAGGCCTTCTGTTTTCTTCTTTTCCATTAAGTCTGGAGAAAGTTTTTTCACTGAGCATGTCCAAAGTGTTCAAAGGCACATCTGTGTTTCTACACAGCCTACGTTTCATGTGCACAAATAAAGAAAAGATGGCCAAATAGGCACCTGTGTTTATAGTCACCTGCTTTTCCCAGACAGATATTTATTTGCTGTTGTATAAATGAGGGAAATTTGCACTCAACCCTGAAAATTTGGCCACACTGGACCATCCTTCCTCATCCCCCATGATTTCTTCACTGAGAATGGCCACAGTCCATTGACACTTCATTGTACTCAGCTTAAAGACCAGTCACAGTTCTGGGAAGATCTGTTTTGCACCTGTTAAGTAGGCCTTGTAAGGTGCTCAAGCTTTCCGTAAAATGCTCTAAACCAGCACTAAATCAAAACTTTACATGACAGGGAGGAAGTGCTGTGTAAAGAAGGCACTCTGATCCCGTCAGGCCTTATTTTATAGGAGGGTCCTTTAAAAATAGACCTTATTTCATGGGACTTGCTTTAACCCATTGCCTGTCTCACTGGATGGAGATTGGAAAGGATCTAATCACAGGGCAAGAACATAAAACAGAAGCATCAAGTTCTGCAGTTTACCTTTACCTCACACATCAATAGAAATACTTACAGCTATATATTAGAATTTTAGCTCAACAAAGTGTAATGTTTGATTTGTGACTAGCACTGAAGTGAAAAGACAAACGTATCTCTATTTTCAGATTATATAGTCCCATACACTAGACAATCCTACACTTGACAAGAAAATCACTGCAAGTAATAGGCGAATCCAACAACTGATCAGAGTATAAGGCCAACATAAAAAAAAATCAATCACATTCCTCTACACTAACAAAGAAAAGGAAATGAGGAAATCAATACTATTTACAACAGCCAGCCAGAAACTATGGTTCATAGAAATAAATCAACCAGAGACACAAAAAGTTCCATATAAAGGAAACTATAAAACCCTACTAAAAGAGACCTACATAAATGGAAGAATTCAAGCCTTGCTCGTGGATAGGGAGACTTAACATTTCAAAAAATGTCAATAATATTCAAAGCAATCGATGAATATTATGAAATCCTAATCCAGATTACATCATCCTTCATTAAAAAGATGGAAACAACTACTCAGCAACTTCAATGGAAAGGAAAAAGACCCAGAATGTCCAAAGCACTACAAAAAGAAAACAAATAGTAGGCCTTACATCTTGCTGATCTCAAAACCTAATATACAGCCACAGTAATGAAAACAACCTGGCACTGGTACAATGACAGTAAAAACAGAACAATGAGACCGACTTGAGAAACTAGATTTACAGCCATCCACCGATGGACAGCTGATCTGGGACAAAGAGTTGAAACCCACTAAATGGGGAACAGACAACAAATGATCCAGTGGACAGGAACTGGAAATCCATTTTCAGGATCCAGTCATCTATCTATCTATCTATCTATCTATCTATCTATCTATCTATCTATCTATCTATCAAAATATCCATCTATCTAACCCAAGATCTATCAAAGACCTAAAAGTGAAATAAAATTATAAAGATAATAAAAAGAAGGGACTCGCTTCGGGGAGGGGGTCATAATACATGGCATACACCATTGGGAAAAATTGGGGGCCATGACAATATGACACAAGGGACTAAACTCTAAAATTTATAGAATTCAACACCTTAACAGCAACCACAACAAATTAAGCAATCCAATTTAAATATGAACAAAGAATATGAATGTACAACTCACAATAAAAAGACATTTTCTATTTAAGCTTTCACCCAAATCCCCATAAAAAGTTACTGGTATATTTTTCCCTTTTTAAACATATATTTAAATATTTATCATTCTTACATTTGGAACACAAATAAGGACAAGGGAAATATGTTCAAGGAAAATAATCCAAGCCTACATCCTAATCTTTGCAATGAGAACTTTTCACAAACCCCTTATCCCTTTTATATTTCTGGGACATAATTGAGTTGATTTCTTACACATTTACCGTTTTCCAGAATTAAGCAAATTTACCAATGTCCTTGCTACTAAAACAACTGGAACCAGTCTGCCACCTAATGGTTTTTAAGTATATTGCAATTTACTGGGGAAATAATTTAATATTTATAAATGATGCATTTTTATGTATCTTTACACACTTAGAGGTAAATACATCTCCGTTCTTCTACTTTACACTTTCCCTTCTTCCTTTTACACGCTAGTTATCCTTGGTAGGTGCTAAGTGACTTCTGATTCATTAGCAACTGTATGGATAACAGAGAAACACTGCCTGGTCTTGTGCAGTCCTCACACTCACGGTTATGTCAAGCCAATTGTTGCATCCATCTCTTGAAGATCTGCTTCTTCTTTACTAACTACTATGTATGATACCTTTTTCCAGAGACTGGGCTCTTCTGTTAACATGGACAAAGCACATGAGTACATGAGACAAAGCACATGAGACCCCACCGCACTGTTCTCCCTGATATGAAACACTCTGGCCTTTGCTGCTTCCAACACAGATTTATTCATTCTTCCTGAAGTCTACGGTATATTCAAGGTTATTTGAAAACACCATAGTTCAAATGCATCAAGTTTTCAGTCTTCCTTATTCGTTGTGCAGTTTTCCTTTGAGTACAGGCCATTGAACATACCACGACTTGTGTAAGGCACATCTTAGTTCTCAAAGTTACAAATTTGCTTCTTAACGCTATAATGAAATCTTCTGGATGATACTTACCCAATGCAATATATTGTTTTATTTATTGACTGCTGTTTCCATAGATGTTTATTGTGTATGGGCCAAAGTAAAGTAAAGTAACTTCAGTTTTTTTCTCCATTTATCATAATGTTGCTTATTGGTCCAGTTTGGAGGGTTTTTGTTTTCTTTATTTGAGATGTAATCCATTCTGAAAGCTATAGTCTTTGATCTTCATCAGTAAATGCTTCAAGACCGCTTCACTTTCAGCAAGCAAGGAGGTGTGTCTGATAACACAAGGTATTAGTTAGATTTCCTGCGAGCCTTTTTTAGGATTACATAATCCAACTTTTGAAATTGTTCGCTCAGTATGTAGATTGAATACATATGGTAAAGGGTTAACTGTGACACACGAGACAGCCAGCATGATATCCAACCATCCGATTTCTTCTTGTCTTGTAGAAACATCGTCTTCATCTCTACAGGTTCCTCATGAGGACAGTTAAGTGTTTCTCAAGCAGTTATGTAAGTGAGGCAGCAACTAAGTCCACAAAGAAGGAGAACACTAGCCTGTGTGATTCAATCATCGCAATAACGCAATCCAAATATGATGAAGGGAAAGCATCAGAGCTTAAATTGTGAATACCCAATTTGCAGAAAGGGAGGACAGTGGGAACCAGAAATCTGTCTAGCCAGGTTAAGTCTCTGGCAGATCCCTTCTCTCCCCAGGAAAGAGACTTGAACAGCTTTACTATCAGACAGAAGTTATTGTAAACTCAATGATGGTGTATCGAACCATGGTACAATATGAAAGTCAGTTGACACTCCTGACACAACCTGAATTTGCTCTAGGCTCAAGTATTACTCATGTGTTCACAACCGAAATTTCTTTGGGTTTTAAAATATTGATGGTGGTCTTTTCTTTCTTACTCCTTATTTGTAGTTTTATCTTTATATTATTATTATTATTATTTTCTGCTTCCCAGGAAACAGAACTGGGAAGAGAGTATATGGGGACAAACTCTCAATGCTAATGTGTTCAGGAGATTGGGAGGCCAGGGCTCCTGTGGGGGGAGACCTTCACATTCATAGGTTGAAGATGTGTTCCAGTTACACTCTCCTAAGTAAAAATTATTCCTCTCAAAATACCCCATAATAATGCCAGTTTTGAAGTGCTGATTACAAGCACATAGTTGTTACTGTACTCTTAAAGGTCAGTTGCTTGAAGGCTATCTTCTTAAAGGTTATCGGCCATCAAAAGCAGTCAGATTATCTAACCCTGTCTGCAGCCCATTGCCTTCTGATGAGGATTATAGATTATTCCCCTGGAGAAGAGTTTAAAGTTATCTAAGAGCAAGCCAACTCAGAGACGACCAAGGCTTGGCTGCCATTTTGGCTGTAGAATCTACTCATCTTGTTACGTAAATACCTTCCTATCACATGTATGCCTCTCAGTACATCCCCTTCCTATTGCATCTACACCCCTAGCTCATCCCCCTAATGTTATGCATATCCTTATAACCCCTTCCTGTTATATATGTGCTTACCAAGGCTTGCATGCCTGACATTATATAAACTCTTGAGAGAATATATTATTCTTTCTTTCTGGTTCCAGTCTCCATAGGAAGAGGTGAGCCCTTGTATGCTTCTCTCGTGTCTCTTTAATATGCCCCTTAATTACACAACTGCCCCCTTAGGACCCATCTAGATGTGGAGCTGGATCCCACAATTTTCCTCTTGTTGTTTTGTTTAGTTTTTGTTTTTATTGTTTCTGTTGGGTTTCCAGCCTGTGCAGCACAGAAGGAGTGGATGCACATAGACAATAACTGATGCACTAGTTTATCGGGAATGTAGATGGGAGTGGGATGGGAAGGTGAAAGGACTTGAGGAGAAAACAATGAACACTGGAGGGAGCTATCACAAGAATTGATTGGGATGATATATATACAATTCTTTTGAAAGATATTTAACAATGGAAGTGTACAACATGTGAATACTATATCAAGAAAACTCAAAAAAAAAAGTCATAGAACGGTCTGTGGGGGTGGCCCTAGTCCCAGCTACAGGAACCCTTCCCCAGAAGAATGCACGAGAGCGGACAGTACTGATGATACAGCCTGGCCAGAGGGGTGGGTCGCGTAGCTGGGACTACGGCAACCCCCACAGCCCCTTCTATTCGTTCCCTGCTTCATATTTTTTACATTTTATTAGGGGCTCATACAACTTTTATCACAATCCATACATATACATACATCAATTGTATAAAGCACATCCGCACATTCCCTACCCCAATCATTCTCAAAGCATTTACTCTCCACTTAAGCCCTTTGCATCAGGTCCTCTTTTTTTCCCCCTCCCTACCCGCTCCCCCCTCCCTCATGTGCCCTTGGTAATTTATACATTGTTATTTTGTCATATCTTGCCCTATCCGGAGTCTCGCTACCCCCCTTCTCTGCTGTCCATCTCCCAAGGAGGAGGTCACATGTGGATCCTCTGTAATCAGTTCCCCCTTTCCAACCCACTCACCCTCAACTCTCCCAGCATCGCCCCTCACACCCTTGGTCCTGAAGGTATCATCCACCCTGGATTCCCTGTGCCTCCAACTCCCATATGTACCAGTGTACAACCTCTGCCCTATCCAGCCCTGCAAGGTAGAATTCGGATCATGGTAGTTGGGGGGAGGAAGCATCCAGGATCTGTGGGGAAAGCAGTGTTCTTCATCAGAACTACCTCGCACTCTGACTCATCCATCTCCTTTCCTAAACCCCAGAGAGAACAACATGGCTGGCCCTACTATGAGACATGATGCCCCTCAGTGACTAAGGGCGATACAGGGGACAGCACTGGAGACACGGTGTGGGAATTGCACCTGACCTGATCCCACCACACTGAGGCAAAGCACTGGGGGAGTGCAGCGAAACAGCAAGGGAATGGAGTGGCAAGGTCCCCAGGGAATGCTGAACCCTGCTTCATATTTTGTTCAATGTTTTTGCATCGATGTTCATTAGCTCTATCGGTCTGTAGTTCTCCATTCTTGTGGGATCTTTGGCCGCTTTAGGTATCAGTGTTATACTAGCTACATGGAAAGAGTTTGGGAGTTTGCTGCCTTTTTCTATGCTCTGAAAGAGTGTGTGGAGGATTGGTGTCAGCTCTTCCCTGAATGATTAGTAGAATTCTCCTGTGAAGCCGTCTGGCCAAGGGGATTTTTAGTTGGTATTTCCTTCATGACCTTGACTATTTCCTCAATTACTATGGTTCTGTTGGGTTGCTTGATGTCCATCTGGGATAGTCAAGGGAGGGATTGTTTTCCCATTATTTCTCCATGTCTTCCAAGTTGTTGAATTCATTGGAATACAGGCCTTTATAGTACTGTGTAATTAGTTTTTTAATTTCATTAGGGCCCTTTGTCATTTCCCTTGTTTTATGCCTCATCCTAACAATTGATATTTGTTCTTTCTTTCTTTGTTTAGGGTTACCAAAAGTCTATAATTCTGTTAATCCTTAAAAAAACAGCTTTTGACTGCATTGATTTTTTGCATTTTATTCTTGGCTTCCCACTTGTTTATTTCTGCCCTAATTTTTATTATTTCTTTTCTTTTGCTATTCGTAGGATTGTCCTGTTGACTCTGCTGTAATTGCTGGAGGTTTTGTGGCAGCATATCAATCACAAGTTTCTCCTCCTTTTTCATGTGTGCATTTATTGCTATCAAACTTCCTCTCGTAACTGCTTTTGCTGTATCACAAAGGTTTTTGTACGTTGTATTCTCATTCTCATTGGTTTCTAGATACTTCCTGATTTCATATCTGGATTTGGTCAATACCCACTCATTTTGCAGTAAAGGGCTATTCATCCATCTAATTGTTTGTCCTAGTTTGCTTAATCCTCCTTTTGTTGATTTCCAGCCTTATGACATAATGGTCTGGAGGGAACTCTGAGTGACCTCTATGTGCTTGAATTTAATAGGCTCGACTTTTGTCCATTATGTGTCTATCTTTGAATGTGTGCCATGTGGACCTTAAAAGAATGTGAATTTATTTGCATTTGGGGAATAGCTCTGAAAATGTCTATCAGGTCAAGTCGCCTAATTGTAGAATTTAGTTCTGTAGCTTATTTACTAAGTTTCTTTCCCTGTTATCTATCTTTCTCAGACAGCAATATATTAAAGTCACCTAATAAGATTGTTAAGACTGTGATTTCTTTTTTCATCTCTTGAAGTGTTTGACAAATTCTGTGGGTCTCTTGTTGGGTATGTAAATATTTATTATGCTTGCTGGTTCTTGGTCTACTATTCCCTTGAGCATTATATAGTGCCTTCTCTTTTGTTATGGTTTGCACCTTGAGTTCAATATTGTCATAGATTAAGATGGAAACCCCTGCTTTTTTTTTAATTGCTGTTTGCTTGATATATTTTTCTCCAGCCTTTGAATAAAAGCCTATTTCTGTCTGCAAGCTTGAGCTGTGTCTCTCTCTCTTTTTATTAAACATTTTACTGATGGCTCTTGTAACAATTACAAGTTAGAGCTCTTGTAACAATCCATACATCAATTATATCAAGCAGCAGATCAATGGGTTGTGTGTTCAAAGTCAATCCAATAGTCTGTTTTTTAATGGGTGAATTCAGTCCATTGATATTCAGAGTTATACCATCCATCAGTGGACTCTGATTTCATGTTGTACCTCTTTTGTTGGCTGTTTTCCTATCTCCCTTCTTATCAGTGCATTGTGTGAATGAGTGTGGTTCATTCTACCCTTCTCTCACCATTGAGACCATGTTATCTTGGGGCTGTTTTCATTGTGTTGGCCTCTCCATGGAGTTGCCCTATATGGTGGTCTCCTATTTGTGCTTTGTGTGTTGTTATTCTGATTACACTTGGTAGCAATGATTTTTTTGTGGAGCTGCATTTCTTTTAAAGTAGTCTTTGAGTTTTCCTTGTCCAGGAAGACTCTTACTTCACTGTCTATCTTGATAGATAATTGGTTGGATAGAGGATCCTTGGGTTTGCATTTTTTTCAACTTTTAGAAGGTGTTATTTTACTCTCTCCTCTTCTTAAAGTCTTACCATATTTTTAGTTGGGTACATTTATATGGGACTTCCTTTTTCCCTCCTAGCTGTCATGATTTTCTCCTTTTCCTCGAAGTTGGATAGTTTAAATATTATATGCCTTGGCGAATTCTTCCTTTGATTTAGTCTAGCTGGTGTCCTCTATGCTTCCTGGATGGTTGCCTGATTCTCATTCATTAAGCTGGGGAAATTTTCATCTAGGAATTTCCACACTATTTTTAATTGACTTATTTGTTGTGTCTTGTTCTAGTAGTCCAATTTTTCTAATATTGTTCCTCTTCACAGCATCTGACATTTTTCTAAGGTGTTCTTCAGTTTCTTTGATGACCTTTGCCTGTCTTTCCCATTTATTGGAGTCTGCCTGGTTGTCTTCATGGTCACTGATATAATTCTCAACTTCTTCTAATCTGTTGTCAAAGCCTGTTAACTTATTATTTGCTTTTGGTACATCATCCCTTTACTCTTGTATTTCCCTTTAGTGATCATCCCTGAATGCTTATATTTCCCTTTGATGCACAGCCTTTATTTCCTCTATCATTTTATCCTTTTCCTGCAATGCTCCCCTATGTCCCTTAAGGCTACAAGTAGCATACTGAATATTTCTTTCAATGGTAGCTCAACTTCTACTTGTTCTACACACATTGCTAGAGTCAGGACTTCCTCTGACAATACATTATTTTTCTCCCATTTTATTCATTGAGGTTGTTGTGGGAGGTTGCTGTCTGAGTCATTTTGGAGAACCTTGATGCCATTTTCCAGGGAGTCAAAGAGCCCTTGGTTCTCCATTTATGAGCCTGGTAGAAATGCTTCTGTGGGTTGCCTAAAGACAACTGAGCGGCAGGGGGTTAGGGGGGTGGCTGTTGGGAATACTTCTTTACCTCAAAAGGGTTTTAGTCTCCTTAGATAGGTGTGGTTCTTCCCTATATTGAGAAAAGTTCTAGTGGGCCTTTCAGGGCACACAAGCAGGCGGTTGCAGGCAGCAAGTGTAGCTTGGGCAGTGGGTGACAGACAACTGTGGGGGAAACCCAGCTGCCACTGGCAGGGGGTGCTGAGCAAACTTGGGGAAAGTCCCGCTGCCGTGGGGCTTCCACAGGAAAAGCCTCTGTGCCATGGATGGAGGTGCTGGGGAAGGCAGGAGAGGCTCCTCTGCCACAGAAGAGGGTGTCAGGTGACAGTAGGAAAATCCCCACTGCTGCTGGTGGAAATGCCAGCTACCACGGGGAAAGCTGGTTGCTGCATGCAAAGACGTGAGCAAATGCGAGGAGTGTCCTGCGGCTGTGGGAGGGCGTGTTAGGCACCAGTAGGAAAAGCCCCAGTGCCACAGGGTGGTGTCACTGAACACCAGTGGGGCAACTGCCAGAACTGCAGAAGGGACATCATTTGGGCATGGGAGAGGCCACCTCTGTTGTGGGCATGGACACGGTTCAGCAACGGATGATATATGGCTGCTGCAGGAGTGGGGATGGGGTGTTAAACAATGGCGGGGAGAACCCCCACACTAAACTTACTGTAGGTGGACCGCAGGCAAGGTCTATCCATAGGGCCACATGTGGGTGGTTTAAGTGACCCAAACTTTGTGGCAGCACCTGCTGCCATGAGGGGAGAGGAGAGCCTCAGGAGGGAGCAACTCATGGTGGAGAGTGCCGCCACCAGGTGGGAGTCCAGCCGCAATTGTCAAGGACTCAGTAAGGCAGCTGGCTAACTCTAGATGAAGCTATCAGACTTTGGGGATAGGGAGTTATCAGAGAGTGGTGACCCCTGTGGTGCCCAAAGTAACGCAGGCAGCAGAGGTCCAGGGAATTCCTGGGACCAGGTTGCAGATCCCCAGGGATCTGGAGCAAGGTTAAATGTGGGGGAAAGTCACCTCCCAGACCAAGGATGTACTCCTCCTCGTCATGGGGTTCTGTTCACTTACCAGAATCTGCACAGTAGTCCTCCTGGAAACTTGGTTCACTGATCTCTGTGGAGCTCCTAATGTAGGCTGCTTACCTAGGCACCATCTTGCAGGTCTCCAGAGTCTCTTCTAACACCCATTTTGGTGTTTTCATTCTATTTGTTGTGTGATTGCATTTATATGAAATTTCCAGAATAGATCGATCTGAATCAGTGGTTGCCAGGGGGAAGGGGAGCAATTGCTTACTGGTTATGGCATATCCTTTTAGAATGATGAAATATTAGGGACTAGATAGAGGTAGTCGCTATCCATTGTGTATGTACTACATGCTACCTGACTGTTCACTTATAAAAGTTATTTTGATTATATTTAAATTTCAGTCTAACTTAATTTTAAAAGTCCCAGAGGTCCATGCTGTATGAGGCTGGGAACCATGAAAAGTGGGCATCTCCACTCAAGGGTGTTTTCACAGAAGCAGGAGTGTGGGAGACTTGAAGAACAACCAATGATCCCCCAGTAGTCCCTCTGTCAAATCTGCTGCCAGCTACACTACCCCTTACAAAAAGAGTTCCAGGATTTCTTCTTTATAATCTTTACTACAATATAAAGTTCCTATATTTTCTCTCAGTTTTCTACAGAACTCTCTGCCCATTTTAGAAATTCAAATAAAAGACAATAACAGATGAGTCACAATTTTCTTGGCATTGACATCCCTAAGACCCACAGGGATAAAAGGAGGTGGGAGGATCTATTGCCAAGACCTCTACTTTCCCAAGATCCCTCAGTGGTCAACCCTGGAAACACAGGCACCCATCAACATAATTTGAGTGTCTCAGCTTATGCTGACTTTTTCTGAACAGTAAAGCAATGCAATTAGATCACAACATTTTTGCTTACTACAAAGAAAAGTCAATAGAATGGTAAGTGGCAGCTGTTTACCAAAATCTGACGTGAATTCTCAAAATGGGGAATGAAAACTGACAAGAATTTTCATGAAGGTGAGTCCAGGAGGTCCATTAGGAGTCTGGGCTGTGGGTTGAGACCGTGGTGATGAAGCAGTGGTTCTCAAGTTGCCTAATGCCACAACCCTTTGATACCGTTCCTCATATTGTGGCGACCCCCCCCCCCAACCATAAAATTATTTTCATTGCTACATCATAACTGTAACTTTGTTCCTGTTGTGAATCAGGCAACCCCTGTGAAAGAGTCGTTCGCCCCCCCAAATGGGTCACAACCCAGAGGTTGAGAACTACTGTGATAAAGGGTGGTAATATAGTTAGTGTGGAGGCTGAGTGAGGAATTAGTAAGCTGATGTCCATCAGAAGCATTGGTGTTTGTTCTCCATCACTGAATTCCAGCCAGCAAGCCCATGTTACTGATCTCAGAGGAGACCTGACAGCAATCACATCCAGAGAAAATATATTTAAATGAAAAAACTCATGGAAGAAATGAGATATTAAAAAAATGTGCCCTTCAAGAATCAATGAATAGTGGGATTTCACTATTTTCTTTCAAAATACTTTCACTTTCATATGTCTTTATTATGTCATTTAGTCTTTGCATCATATCTATTTTAGACTTGGTCTCTAAATTAAAGTGGGATACACTCAATGTAGTTCCTTTGCTTTCATAGGCTTGTTTGAATTTTCTTCTGCTTCCTCTTGAACTTGAACATGAGTAATTTAAGATTTTCTCCACATTTCCCATCACGTGGCCTCGTCCTAGTTGATGAAATTGAACTTCTCCAAAATCTTTTTGCATACTGAGGTAGTCAAATATATTCTTGTGTATTCCATCTAGTGAGATTCACATGCCATTTATGTTCTTGAAGAAAAGTTGTTTAAAATGAATAAATCTTGTTCTTGAAAAACTGTCATGCAGTCCCTGGCATCTTATCTACAACCAAGATGATATTTTCCAAGTACTAATCCTTCTTTTTTGTTTCCAATTTTCATCTTCTAATCAATAGTAATTATCAGTACACCTTGATAGCCGAAGTTGGTGAAAATGTCCAAAGGTAAATTTATTTCCATTCAATTATGAACTCAGACATGACTAACGTTTTTATTACTTTAGAATAAATACGATGGGGAACAAAAAAAACTACAATATTTTTTCAAAGTTACTTATTGAAATTTTTGACAAAATAACCTTATCACCTTCAAAGTACTCTCTATTACACCTTGTACATTTGTCAAATATGAGAGTTCATTCTCAGAAATATTTTTCAAAATCATCTGTTTGGATGGCCGACAACATCTTCCTTGTTTGTTTTTTTTCACCTCTTAAATGTCATCAAATCACTGTCCTTTCATGTCCCTCTTCATTCTCAGAAACAAAAAATAAGTCATACGGAATAAGTTAAGGTGAGTAAGATTCATGGGATAAGAGAAGCATGCTCTTTTTTGCCCAAAACTAGCACACTGAGATGGCCAAGTGACCAGGTGCATTGTTGTGATGGCAAAACCAGTCCCCATCTGCCACAAATCGGGTCTTTTTTGTTCCATACTGTTATACTATCTTTTCAGAACTTCTAAGTAGAAAGCTTGATTAATAGTCTGACCTGGTGGGACTCCCCTCACATTTAAAATAATAATAATAATAAAGCATTGTCTTGATCTTTGATTTCACTTGATGAACTCTTTTGGGGGTGAGGTGACCATGGTGTCATCCACTGGCTTGATTGATGTTTGCTTTTGGCGTAGTAAAAATATTACCATGTCTTGTCACCAGTAATGACCTTGAAAAAATGTCTGGGTCACATTGAAGCTGTTCTTTCAAAGCATGGCATGTTTCTACTTGACACTCTTTTTGCTGGTCAGTCAGAACCTGAGGCAGAAATTTCACAGTGACACTCTCATTCCCAAATCTTCCATGAAAATTCACTGAACTGAGCACTAGTATTGACCAGAAATTTTCCCCATTTCTTCAGTGGTCTGTTGTCGGTCTTCAAGTATAAGTGCATGAATTTTGTCTGCATTTTCATTGTTTGGGAAGTTGCTGGGCATTCAGAATGAGGTTTGTCATCAATTGACATTTCACCTAATATGAAAGGAGAAAACCACTCATACACATGAGTTTTTCCCATAATGCTGTCTTTGTAAGCTGTGTTCAACATCACAACTGTTTTTGTGGCATTTTTCCTCAGCAGGAAACAAAATTTCATAGTCACAAGTTCTCTTAAATTGGCCATAACAAAAAAAATGTGGTTTGAGTGAAACTGCTTTTATGAAAAATTCACTGTGACCAGAGAGAAACTTCCCAAGCAACACCACTGTGTACACTAATTCAGAACAAGTTGCTCGATGCTTACCTAGCAGGGAACAGTGTGTACCATAAGAGCTTTACCCAGTAGACTTTTTTTCTGGTTTTATTTAGGTACTCCTTGTAATTTATATTATCTTGGTTAAAGTTTTTAAAGAAAATACACAGCTGAAAATAAACACAGAATGTTATAGGCCATTTAGCATAGGGAAACATAGCTATAAACTTTTATTCTACCTTAATGAGCCAAGTAAAGTCTTCTGACTTTCAGAGGTCAGTTGTGATAATTAGGCTTTGAGTCAACTTGTCTTAGCCAAGATTTTCTGTGGTTTGGCAGTAAGCCCTCCACCATAAATGTAGGTAACAGCCCGATGATGTCTTCCTGGAGGTGTGGTCACTTGATAACTAAAAAGAGATACATGGCTTACAGATGGTTCTGCTCAATACACAGGCAGCATTTTAAAGGGAACAGCAGCAGCACCAGTTACCAGACTTCTCAGGATGTGTAAATTTAGCTAAAGATTTTATTTATGTGGGAATGTCTTATTTTCTAATGATGCCAGAAACATAAAATGTCATGGCCTTAAAGGCAACTCTCAGGTGGAATTTGGAAACTAAAGTGATATTCAAACATTACAGAGCTCCAACAAAACAAAACCAAAAAACACCTTTTTTAAAAAATGGTAAAATCTCCTTTAGCAGACTTAATTGAGGTGCTTCAGTTTTTCATAACATATTTAGATGTAGTGTTTATCCTATATAGTTATTATTCACTTTATGTAAAAAATGGTTTAGCTATGTCCTTAAAAATCAATTCTTTATTAGATTGTCTATATAATTTGTTAGAAATATTAATACATTCTGATTTGATGTTCACTTTTTTTCTCTTCTTAGCTACTGGTAAATGATTGAAAAGTACATGTTGTAAGAGTCCCTCAAGTTTGATCTTGGCTCATTTTTGCAGCCACTGCCAGTCTTTTTTGTCCAGAATATTCTTCTTTTTCATTGTCCTTCTACTTAACCAATGTGGTAATTACATAATCTGGTGTCAATTTGAGAGGATTACGAGTGAAGGGGTGGAGTCTGGCCTGTCCATCAAGATATAACCAATGAACCTCTGTGTGGGCGTGCCCTTCTGAGAATTCTGGGAACTCCTATTTTTCCTTCTTGGAGGCAGAAGACATCCTCTCATTCTATTCACTCTCTGGGAGATATTGCAGCTGGCAAGACACATGGAACTGTGCTAGTGTCTGGAGCTGGAGAAGCCACATGGACCTACCCTGATGCAACCAAATCTCAGAAGCCAGAGAAGCCACATGGAGACCACTGCCAGTGCTGAGATGCTTACAATGCCGCTGGATTCACAAGACCACCGGCCCACTGGCCTGTGATCTTCCTGCATTCAGCGTCACTGCATGTGTCAGAAGAGAACTTTATCGACTGGTATTGGACATGCAGGCTAATATCAGACTTATGGACTTGATCTGGACTGGGCTGGGATGTTTTCTAAATACCCAATTTCTCTTGTATATAAACCTCTTCTTTATACCCATATGAATCTCCTTGAATTTGTTTCTCTAGTCTACCCAGATTAACACACCAAGCAAATGTTCTTTTCAAAAGACTGGTCTCTTTGGATATAGACTCCTTGCTTCTAAAGAGTATTCTGGCTATACTTCCTCTAATACAGATTTGTTTGTTGGTTTGGTAGCCCATGGTACTTTCAAAATTCTTAACCAGCACCATAATTCAAGTGCACACCATTTCCTTCCCCCCACCTCCCCCTCTCCCACGTGCCCCCAGAACCGTCAGTCCCGTTGATCCCAATTCCACCTTACAAGTCAGGCTAGATCAGAGGATGCACACTGGTACAGATAGGAACTGGAAACACAGGGAATCCAGGACAGATAAATCCCTCAGGACTAGTGGCGAGAGTGGCGGTACTGGGAAGGTGGAGCAAAGGTAGGGTAGAAAGGGGGAACCAATCACAAAGATCTACATATAACCTCCTCTCTGGGGGATGGACAACAGAAAAGTGGGTGAAGGGAGATGTCGGAGAGTGTAAGATATGACAAAATAATAATTTATAAATGATCAAGTCTTTGGGAGGGAAGGAGGATGCGGGGAGGGAGGGGAAAATGAGGAGCTGATACCAAGGGCTCAAGTAGAAAGCAAATGTTTTGAGAATGATGATGGCAACAAATGTGCTGGACAAAAAGTATGGATGTATAGATTGTGAGAAGTGTTGTACAAGCTCCAAATAAAATGATTTACAAAAAGATATACATGTTAAGGTAATTAAGAAGTACAAAAAGAAATATTTCAATTTTATACAAAATAAATTGAAACTGAATTATACCGACCCCACTCTGAGTACTAATATTGGTTCAGATTATATTCAAAGAAATTAAATATATATTTAATATTAAATAATTAAATAAATATTCAAAGAAATCAAATATACTTAATATTAAATAATTATATAAATATTAAGCAAATTAAATATATATAATATTAAAATTAAATATTTAAAGAAATTAAATATATATTATCTTTTTTTTTAAAGGAGTCTTTTGCAGCAGATTCACCAATGTACTATATCATTTGATCTCTGGGTAGTTGCTTCTATGAACATTGATTATGGATCCAAGATTAAGTCCTTGACCTCAAACTTTTCTCCAATTATCCTCAGGTTACCTATTAGTCCAATTGTGAAAATTTTGGTTTTCTTTGCATTAAGTTGTAATCCATACTGAAGGCTGCAAACCTGAATCTTTATTAGCAAATGTTTCATGACATCCTCACTTTCAGTAAGCAACATTGTGTCTTCTGCATATCACAGGTTGCTAATAAGGCTTCATCCAATCCTGATGCCACGTTTTTCTTTATATAATGCAGCTTCTCTGTTTATTTGCTTAGCATACAGGTTGAATAAGTATGGTGAGAGGATAATCTCTACCACATATATTTCTTAATTTTAAACCATGCTGTATTCCCTTGTTGTGTTTGATCCATGTACAGGTTTCACTTGAAGACAATGAAGTGTTCCAGAATTCCCATTCTTCTAAAACCTACCCATACTTTGTCATGATCCACACAATCTAATGCCTTATCATAGTCAAGTAAACACCTTTCTGGTATTCTCTGCTTTCTGCCAAGATCCATCTGTTGTCAGTAATGGTATTTCTTGCTCCACATCCTTTTCTGAATCTGGCCTGACACTCTGGAAGCCGCCTTCCAATGTACTGCTGCATCCACTGTTGGGCAGTCTTCAGCAAAATGTTACTTGCATGTGATAATAATGATATTGTTCCATAATTTGGGGCATTCAGTTGGACTGTCTTTCTTTGGAATGGATACAAATATGGATCTCTTTCAGTCAATTGGCAAAGTAGCTGTCTTCCAAATTTCTTGGCATAGATGAGTGAGTGCTTCCAGTGCTTGATCAGATTCTTGAAACATTTCTCTTTATATTCCATCAATTCCAGGAACCTTTTTTTAAAACTAATGCTTCCAGTGTAGCTTAGACTTCTACCTTCAGTATCATTGGCTCTTGCACCTATGCTGCCTATTAAAATGGTTGTGTGTTAACTAGTATTTTCTAATACAGTGACTCTGTGTGGTCTTTCTAACTTCTTTTGGTGTTTCCTGCATCATTTAATATTTTGCTGACCATTTCAGAGGAACGAGCCACTGAAAACCTTAGGAATAGCATCTAAATATTACCAGATGCTGAAAACCTCAAATAGAAACAGAACAGCGACCGAGATAGTGCCAGAAGAGGAACCCCTCAGATCAGACAGCAATCAAATTATGACTGAGGAAGAGTTGCCTTCTTCACGGATAGTAAATAGCATTGATTTGGATGGAGTAAAATCTGTGCAAGTACAGCCTTCTGGATCTTCATTGGCTGATGGGACATAACTCAAAATGAAAGTAAGATCAAATGTGAAATAATAATTGGAATTTAAGAGGTAGAAAATATGAATATGGAAAAATTGTTAAAAATGAAATGGAATGCATAAAGATATATATTTTAGGCATTAATGGACTGAAGTGAGCTGGTGTTGGCCATTTTGAATCAGTCATATGATTTATTATTCCAGTACTCACAAATTCATGCCAATTCATGCATTGTCAAAAAGGACCTTTTAATACCTATCTTTGACCAAAAAGCTGTCTGGGATAGAATAAAACCTATTCACATACAAGGAAAGAGAGTCAATGCAACTATTATTCCAATTTATAAACCAACTAATAAAACTAGTGATGAAAGTGAAGGATTCTACCACGTCCCAGTCAGAATTTGATCAAACATGCACTCAAGATACATAATCACTGGAATGCAAATGTTGGAAACAGAGGAAGGAGCAATTGTTGGAAATCATGCTCCTGGTGATAGAAATGACACTGGAGAGTACATGATAGAAGTTTGTAAGACCAAACACTTGTTCATAACGAACTCCTTTTTTCAACAGCACAAATGCTGACTATCCACATAGATTTCTAGATCCACTATCTAGATGGAACACAAAGAAATCACGTAGACTACATCTGTGAAAAGAGTCCATAGAGAAGCTCAATATTAGCACTAAAACCAGGTCAGGAGCTAACTATGGAACATACCATCAAATGTTCATTTGTAAGTTTAGATTGAAGCTGAAGAAAAGGAAATAGGACCACAAGAGTCAAAATAAGACTTGGAAAGATCCCACCAGAATTTGAGAACAACGCAAGAGCAGAGGTGATGCATTGAGCTCTAGGACAGAAGACCTCCTAGTGAGCTGTGGGAGGACAGCAGGGATATCAAACAAGGAAAACAGACAGTTGTTAAAAAGGGGAAGAAATGATAAAATTGAAGAGCTGAACAGAAAATTTCAAAGGGCAACGTGGGAAAACAAAGTAAAGTAATATAATCAAAGCTGTAAAGACCTAGGTTAGAAAACCAAAATGGAAGACCATGCTAAGCACATCTTAAGCTGAAAAAAACTAAAGAAAAATTCATAGCTCAATTTGCAATAGTGAAAGATTCTATGGAACATAAATAGCAGAGTTTATTAAAAATGCATTTCTCAATGATATTTCTAATATTCAAAGTAAAATAACACTTAGTCTACAGTCAGCTTTCAAGCTCTGGAAGATTTACAAGGTAATTTTATTGAGCATGGACTAACTAATTAAACTCAAAATTGACACGGTCAATATTACATGATTGAGGACTTCTAACAAGGGGCACTGAGCAGAGTATTGCTTTAGTGACTTTCAGTCAAAAATGAAAAGTTATTGGGTAAGTCAAAACTAAGCAATGCTCTGTAAAATAATTGTCCTGTAGTGATGGTTCCATGGCAGATTTATCATTTTCCTTTTAAAAAATTAATGTACTTATTTAAAAAATTATTTCTTTTTAACAGTTTTGCTGGTACATAATTTACATAGCATATAATCCAATAGTTCAATCATTCAATCATATCAAGGAGAATGATATAGTTGCTACCATATCAAATTTAGAACACCCCTCCCCCAATGGTTACATCTCCTTTAAATGAGTTGTTTGATCACAGTCAGTCCTAGTACTCCCTGCCACTCCTGCCTTCACTTCGTACTCCTGAAATGCCCTTTCCCTCTCTATAGCACCCCAGCCCGGCGTCCCCTGTCAACCCTTCTATCAGTTATTATCACTAGGCATCTACTCTCCTGGGGGACACAAACCGGGAGACTCAACAGAAACAATAAAAACCAAAATTGAAATAAGGTGGTAAGGATAAAATAATAATAGTATAAAGACCAGAAAACAAATAATGGGTAAGAAAGAAAAGCCAGGAAGAACATTCCAAAAACCAGGAAAGGAATTTCTGTCATGGAACACATAAGACATACTTGAACCCCGAACAGACTCAGTTTGGGTCTATAGAGTGGTCATCTGACCAATTGTCTAGTTCAATTATTCATATTCAAGTTCACAATCGTCTCTGCCCGACAGCAAGCCTGTGCTAGAGTGGATCTGCTAGTGGCTCAGTCTGATCAGATACTCTGCTGATGGGTTTGGGGCACCCACTGTCCTCCGTAACCTTCTAAAATTGGGTGTTCATATTTTTAGCTCTGACACTTTTCCTTTAGCCATATTCAAAAATTTTCATTGTCATTTTTGGATCACACAAGCTAGTGTGTGAATTATCATTTTCCATGTAGCAGTTGATTTGATTCCTAGATAGTACACTTTAGGCACAGCTGTCACCTGTTGGTCATATTGCTATAAAGCTGAACAAATTTCATTGGAGCTTCCTAAATAAGACATTCTAGGACCAGAAGACTGACAATATGTATGTATCCAAAATTCAGTTAATGAAAACAACAATCAGCTTTGATGATGAGGCCATCATAAGTTGAGGTCTAACTCCAGGGTAACTAACAATAACACTTCTTCAAATATTCAATAATCAGAATTCCTAAACAAGAAGAGGCAAACAAAAAACACCACCAGGAAGTAAATTGTCAATTTATTGACAGGACATTTCCCTAATATAATGAAAAATGAGAACATGGGGACTACCACTGTAGTACTTACATAATCTATTGTCTATTTGAGAGAATTAAGAGTGAAGGGGTGGGGTTTAGCCTGTCAATCAGGTTGCAGCGTGATGACCTCATTTGGAAGCACTAAGAAGATAAATAGCTCACTGAAGGCAGGACTCAGGCTCGCTCCCTGGGTGTCATTGCAGCTGACAAGCCATGTGGAGCTCCACTAGTGCCCCTGAGCTGGGGAAGCCATGTGGAGACCCCTGCCAGCACTGAGATGCTTACAATGCCACTGGATCCACAAGACTTCACACCCACTGGCTGGTGATCTTCCTGCATTCAGCATCGTTGCATGCGTTTTGTGAATCTGAAGAGGATTTTGATTTGTATCAGCCATATGGGCTAATATCAGATTTATGAACTTGATCCGGACTGGGCTGAGATGTTTTCTTAATATAAAATTACACTTTATATAAAGCTCTTTCTTATACACATATGAGTGTTTATTCATTTGTTTCTCTAGTCAACCCAGACTAACACAACCACACTGGATAGACTACAAAAATTTGGAAAGGGGAGGGTAACAACATACTGGAGAAGGAACTAATCTTAAAAATTTATAGAAAACTTCAACATTTCAATAACAACATGCAAATTTTAAAATTGGCACAGGATATGAACCGATAGTTCACCAGAAAAGACATTCAGGTGGCTAACAAATATATGAATTTCTGAATGGACATCAACTTGTTTTTAAACTTTCACTCAATTAAAACCACCCCCACTGCTATAGAATACATTCCAACTTATATCAATTCTATCGGGCAGAGTAGAACTACTCCCTAGAGTTTCTGAGGCTGCAAATTTCTTAAGGAGTAGGAAGACTTATCTTTCTCCCAAAAAAACAGCTGGTGGGTTTAAACTACTGACCTTAAAGTTAACATCCCAAAATTTAACCAACCACATCACCAAAGCTCCTAAACTCCTTCCAAATCACAGTAAAAGTAAAAACAACAATAATAAACAAAGTGCCACTTAATAACTTTGTTACCTACACGTGTTACGTAAACTTTCCAAGATGCGATCTTCTCACTTGTTTCTATCTTGAATGAGACTTAAAGGTGCTACAGATGAAATACAGATCACAGTACCTGACCTACATTAGGCTTTAGCTAGTTTGCTTCTCTTCTACTTTCCTCACCTCATATCTTTACATATTTACACAGTCTTTCCTTCCTTCCTTCCTCCATGCCTGGTGCACTCATTCGGTGACCATATGAATTTACTTATTGACTTGACATGGGGAAAACGCACCAATGATGGTTTGAGTTTGGCCACTTGTCCACAAAAAGAATAGATGAGGAAGGGCTAGCTTGAAAGAAGTTTTAAAAAGTTGTGTGGAACCTGAGGATAGGGCATAGCCCAAGGGGGCTAAGGTTGATAAGAATATGTGAAGGGACCAGATGTGTGTGAGCTCCTGAGCTTCCTATTCATATCCATTGACTTAACTTGGATTATCTAGCACTGAGTTGACTGGAACCTGACTAGATAGGAAATGCGGTGTTTGTTGCAAGCTGGGATGCATTGCTGAAGTCTTGATAGATGGCCTTTTCTAGATTAAACTTTCCTTATGCAAATACTCTAAAGTTCTAACTGGAATGAACATTCTTCACATCAAGTAGTCATACTTGTCTCCTCACAACACTGGGTTGATATCAATGGGCAATTTAGCAATTGGGTATCCAGTTTGAGGGGAGATAAAGACATGAAGCAGATGACGTATAAACTTTCATGGATGTGTTTAGTCTCACACAAATGGAACAAAGAAGGATCCCCAAGCAATATTTTTTCTTTTCTTTTCTAGAGAAGAGTAGGTGGTAGAAAGCGTTATAGGATCATAGGATTCAAGTCCAGGTGGCTCTTCACAGAACTGCAATTGATAGTCATCAAATATTTTTGTTTTGTTTACTTATTAAAATATAAGGTGCCAATGAGTTAGTGCATTTTCATTTGTATGTGTGTTAGTTGTATCATGTTAGGTAAAAGTATGATTTTATAATTGTCTTTAAAATTATGTATGGTTAAAGAATTATGTACAAGTGCCAACTTGCCAAGAGGTGGGCTGTGATGGTTTGATTATGTGACATTGCTTGATCTATGGGAAGACATGGGTGGAACCAAAAATCTCAATCAGGACACAGCCTAATAATGCCTCCTGGGAGTATGACCTATTTTATAATAGGTGCTGTGGAGAACTTGTCTCTCTTTTGCCCCTCTACTTCCTACTTGGTTGGATTTTGCATCTGCTTTCAGAAGCCAGTGGCCCATGTGGTCAATCAACACTGGGAACAGCTGCCAGTGACCTGCAATGTTCCTACCAATCTTGGATTGATGCAACTTTATAACTATTAACCTGTGGTCTCCCAATTTCTTGTTAAGCTTTCCTGCTGAACTGGGATTCATTTACCTGTGCAACCACAGACCTGACTTGCTGACCTTGGGTTCTTTGGCTTCTGCCATCACCAGCTGGTCATCTTCCTGTTGACCTTAGGTTCAATGAACCTGTGTGATTCAAGGATTGTAAATAATAAAATCCAAATCTAGAAGAGGGAACAGTATCAGAGCTTTAATTTGAAACAACTTGATTTGCAGAAAGCTATGGATGACAGTGAAAGTTAAAAGTCTAACTCTAAGGTCCCCAGTAGATTAATCCTACAATGAAGCCCCTCTGCCCATAGCCCAGGAATGTGAATAGACTTGTGATTAGAGAGAGAGCATTATAAAGCCAGTCATGGAAGATGTAATTAGGTTAAAATGTAACACCTTCTCATTTATCTCCTTTTTGAAGTTCATTCGGTTTTTAATATCCTGTGCTTTCTTTTCAATTTATATTTTTCTCTACTTTGTTTGGTAATTGTTGGTGGGTTTTCTGCTTTGTTTGCTTCTTGTTTTGTATGACTTTCTGTATATTAAATCCAGGATAGGTAAATCTATAGAGTCAGTAAATGGATTAATAATTATCAGAAGAGGTAAGAGAAATGATGAACTAAGAACAATGAATACAAAATAAAAGAAAACATTCTAAATTTATTTTAGTGATGATTGCACAATGCTTCCTAATATAAATGAATTATTAAATTGTATGATATTTGAGTTACATGCCAATAGAACTATTAGAAATAAACAAAATCAAGTGACACAAATTGTCCCTATAAAAACCCAGATAGTAAAATACTCTGAAGCAATAATCTTCATTATGATTATGAGAAAAAAATCAAAGCATCACACAAACAATAAACTAAGTCTAGCTGTGAAGATTTTTATCTTCTTCACATTGAGTTATAATTCATTCTGAAGGCTGCAATCCTCGATATTGATCAGCACACGGTTCAAGTCCTCTCACTTTCAGCAAGCAGGGCTGCTTTATCTGCCTTTGAGGCTTGTAAACACACCTTCCTCCAACCCTGATGCTGCCTTCTTCTTCATTTCACCTTCTCAAATGTTAATTGTGGTGAGTTGGTGAGTTCTTACTCTAATTTTATTTTTTCTTTCTTTTTGTGTTTACAATATTTTTATTGAGGAAATAGATATGTGCTGTTAAGATAAAATACCAAACATTCATGTTTTGGGGGTTGTCATGGGCACAGAGGCATCCCTGGTGTTGCCATGGTTAAGCACTCAAGATGAGCTGAGAAAGATGGAGCAGTCTGCTTCTATAAAGATTTACAGCCTTGAAAACAACATGAGACAAATCTATTCTGTTTCAGAGTCACTATGAGTCTGAATTAACTTGATGGCATCAGGTTAGTTTCTTTGTTGTTATTTTCAACCAATATATGCCAGTTGTCCAAAGAAATTTTAGTTCACAGCATTCTCTTTCTTTAAAATCAAACTTTCTTGACAATACCCTGGCTCAGAGCAGCCAATGCACAGAGAGGACAGTATGGCTGGCCCTATTATGAGATGTGACATCCTGCACTGACCCATAGCCCTGCATGGGACAGCACTGGAGAGAGAGTGTGGGATGTGTGACCGAGTTGACCCCACCACACCGAGGCAAAACTCTAAGGGCATGCAATAGAACAGCAAGGGAAGCAAAACAAGGAAGTCCCAAGGAAGTATCAAAAATAGATTTGGGGGCCAGAGCGTGGCACCCCATCAGACCCAACAGGAAAGCACCCCTAAGGGTCAACAAACAAACCTTGAATGATTTTTCGACCTTGAACTAATTACAGGCTTTTCTTTCTTTCTTGCTCTCTTTCTTTCTTTCTTTTTGATTTTGTATGTCATTGGCTTTTTTTTGGTTGGTGCTGTCTTCACCTTGTTTTTCTGTGTGACTTTGATTCTGTTTTTTTGTGCATATTATTATCTCTGCAGGTCTATCTAGATAAGATAGGCTGCATAAACAATGTAGAGAAGAAAACAATGGGACCGATGGTTCTGGGGTAGGTGGGGAAAAGGAAGTGGTGTTAACAAACCCAGAGACATGGGAATAATGAGTGATTCAAAACCAGTGGCAAGGAGCGGGTAGGAGGCCTGGTAGGGAGTGATCAAGGGCAATGTAACTGAGAGGATTTATTGAAACCCAAATGAAGGCTAAGCATGATAGTGGGACAAGAGGAAAGTAAAAGTAAATGGAGGAAAGAAGCAGGAGGCAAAGGGCATATATAGAGGTCTAAATACAGGCATGTACATATGTAAATATATTTATATATGATGATGGAGAAACAGATCCATGTACATATATTTATAAGTTTAGTATGAAGGTAGCAGATGGACATTGGGCCACCACTCAAGTACTCCTTCAATACAAGAACACTTTGTTCTATTAAACTGGCATTCCATGATGCTCACCTTCCCAACATAATCACTGAAGACAAATGTGCATAAGCAAATGTGGGAAGAAAGCTGATGGTGCCTGGCTATCAAAAGATATAGCATCTGGGTGCTTAAAAGCTTAAAGGTAAACAAGCAGCCAACTAGCTCAGAAGCAACAAAGCCCACAATGGAAAAGCACACCAGCCTGTGTGATCACAAGGTGTTGAAGGGATCAGGTATGAAGCACCAAAGAGCAAAATAACATATCATCGTGAATAAGGGAGCGTGGGGGGTGGAGACCCAAGGTCCATCTGTAGGGGACTGGACATCCCTTTGCAGAGGGGTAACGGGGAGAAGATGAGTCACTCAGGGTGAAGTGTAGCATCTATGAAACACACAACTTTCCTCTAGTTCCTAAATGCTTCCTCCGCCCACACCCCCTGCCCCGACTATCATGATCCCAATTACACCTTATAAACCTGGCTAGGCCAGAGGATGTACACTGTTGCAGTTAGGAATTGGAAACACAGGGAATCCAGGATGGATGATCCCTTCAGGACCAGTGGTGAGAGTGGAAATACTGGGAGGGTAGAGGGAAGGTGGGGTAGAAAGGGGGAACCGATTACAAGGATCTACATTTAACCACTTCCCTGGGAGATAGACAGCGGTGAAATGGGTGAAGGGAGACTTAGATATGTAAGTCTGTAAGACACGATAAAATAATAATTTATAAATTATCAAGGGTTCATGAGGGGGAGGAGTGGAGAGGGAGGGGAAACGAGGAGCTGATTTCAAGGACTCAAGTGGAAAGCAAATGTTTTGAAAATGATGACGGCAACAAATGTACAAATGTACTTGAAACAATGTATGTATGGATGGATTGTAATAAGAGTTGTAGGAGCCCCCAGTAAAATGATTTGAAAAAATAAACAAACTTTCTCCATTTAGTTGTAAAATAAAATTCTAAAATCCAATGTAGACATTTTATGGTATGTTGATTCTTAATTAGTACTATAAAACTCTGTATCACTCTTAATAAGTCTTTTGTTGATGATAAAGCAAAACTAAACTAAAACCCAGGATCTTTTGCTTTTGAGTCAATTCTGATTCCTAACTACCCTCTAGGCCAGAGTAGAATTGCCCTCAGGGTTTTCAAGGTTGTGAATCTTTGTGGAGCAGACTGCCTCATGCTCGCTTGAGGAGTGCCTGCTAAGTACTTACTGAAGCAACAGAACTTCTTTGTTCTTTTAACACTGCACTACATTTTACGGTAAGTGCTATTGACTAGTACAGTGTTAGCTTTATTTCCTGCTTTATCTCCGGTGCATAGCCCCAAACCTGGACCTCAGTGGGTATCACTCAATTGGAAGAATTAAACAGAACTGAAAAAAGGATAGAAAAAATAATAAGAAAAAACAAAAGTTCCTTTTTTTTATTTCCTTTTACTTTCTTTTGTCCCACTATCATGTATGTAAAAAAACAAAGATGTGGATTTAGGCACATGCATTCATTGAAGACACAGATATAGATGCACCACAGATATAAGCAAATGCCTCTCAACATTGTGTTTCTGGATTTGAAGGCTTCAGGACACAGTCTCTGGGGAAAATGCAATCAATTGGCACAGCACAACTCACAAAAATCATGATCTGGTCAAGTGAGTGCCATCTGTGGTCTTAGAACCGCACGAGTGGCCATCCAAGACACAATTATGGGTCTCTGCTCATCAGGAGCAAAGCAGCTAACCAAGTAACCAAACTCTCAGAGAAAAAACATGTGTATACCGGAACCACAGCCTCATCTAAATTAAGTAGATGCTACCCAGATGCCCTCACGAACCATGCTGACATATCACAATAATTGGTCCTGTGTAATATAATAGAAAAAAATATTCAGCAAAATTCAAATTCATATTTTTTTAAAAATTGAGACAAACTAGAACAGTAAGGCTCCCTGACATTATTGCCTGAAAACACTCTTTAAACCTGGAACCCATTTAGCCTCTCCACTGAGATCACCTTTCAGCAAAAAGGCAGAGTGACATCCCAAAGTAAGGATATTCTCTGTAAGAACCATGTTCTACTTAAAAAACCATCAAGATGATACCCAAAGTCAACAATTACTGAAAATCAAGGGTAAGAAGGTAAACTCACTGCCATACATTGGCAGTGCAAAGGAATAGAACTAGTAAGCTTGAAGTGGGAGTACAGGGAGTGGAAATGTAGACGTTATATTGAGGGGAATACTATGAATGAGCTAAAATAAATGTTTGTAAAACTTTAAATGTGAATTCTCACCCAATTTGTAACAAAAAGTTATTTTATGTATTTATTTTTAAGTTAGGTAGAGGACAGACCAATAACTTTTGCATCTTGCCAATTCTGGTCTCTTGCAGACAGCTGGCACTTCCCAATTAAGCTGGCAGTTTTCTCAATTAAGCCAGCAGCTGGCAGTTCCCTATTAAGGGAATAATTTAAAGGGGAAGTTAACTCTTTTTAAAAAAAACACAAACTGTAACTATAGATGTAGCAAATAAGATTTACAATATATCACAAAGTGGAGCACTGTGGCTGAAAGCACCATATGAAGTAAATAACTATATGTGGTACTCAAAGTATAGCTTAGGGATGACAGCTGACCTCCTTTGGCTACAAAAAGGGAAAGGAAAGTCCCGCTCCACATCTGCCCCATGATGATCCTCATGAGGCAGGAGTCAGGCAGACCACTACCCTCCATCTCCCACTCTCCCATTGTGAATTCAGCTAGCCCTCCCAGTGCACTCTACTACTCTGATGGGTTCAATCAACCCTGGCAGTAAATGGGCACAACTCACAAGCAATACTCAAAATTGGGGTGGCTTAGTAGATAAGTTAACAAGTTACAAAATTAAGAGTCCTGTTTTTAAGTCCATAGCACCCCCTCTCAGCCATGCTGGCAGGCATGCCTCTCCTCAGCCCTTGCTTCTCAGTCACTGAAGCCCATGGTCTCTATTCTACTTGTCAGGATGTCATCCTGCTGCTGATATTGTGCTTCTCCATTATTTCTTCCCACAGATGTAGTTAATTTGATTTCTGAGGATTCTATTTGGTGGGGTCCACTTGGATAGTCACCAGTTATGTTGTTAAACAGTGGTATTTGAAGTGAATAAGGCATTAGTCATAAAATTCTATTACGTACTCTCTAGAATAATTTCTATTACTAAGGCTACATTGTCTAAGCTAAGCATGTCACTGCCCAGTGTGAATTCCTTGTCTGTTTCTAACGTTCACTTCCCAGACATCAGTAATTACTAATGTTTTGTGATTGCTTTATTGATAAATAACATACTGCAGAAATTGATTTAAAAATCATTCATTAATCCAGCTTTGGAATTAGTGGCTCATGCCTAACTTTGAATAATGATCATTATTTATTGACCTATAGGAATTATTTCATCCTTGAATGCTTTGTATTTCAGGATACATCGTGAAATGCTCTTTTTGATGCTGAATGAGAGCTATTTCTCTTCAACTTAGAATGCCTGGCCTGGTGAGTTATATGATTGCTTGATTCAAAATGGGCAGTTCCAACACACTTTGACTTACTAATGGCTAAAACCTCAATCTTCAAGTGTTCCATTTGTGACAAATTCCAATTTTTTTTAGATTAGGACTTCATTCCTTACACACACCTATTATTCATGGGGGTTTGCAGTTGCTTGTTCTCATTTTGAGCCATGCTTCATCAGCAAATTAAAGTCCTGAAAGTTTTACCTCATCCATTCATTAAGGAAAACGCTACTGGCCTGTGATATTTGGAGCACCCTCCACCTCCAGGGGCCCATCTTCTGGCACTAACTCAGACCACAGTCTTCTGCCAGGGACCAGCTTTCACGGGCAAATATTTTCAGAGGACATTGCCAGCTCCTCCAAAGTCTGACTTAATCCACAAGCATCATTGAAACCTGTCTACTACGGGTGTGCTGTTGGCCTTTGAAATACCAGTAGTATGGCATCGCAGCCATACACAAGTTACCACGCAATAACAAACTGACCGATGAACGGAGGCTTTTGTATTATTTTATTATAATTTTATTAAAATTAAGAAAAATTAATAGAGGTATTTAGTTCACTGGATGGTGTAAATAGTTAAGTGTTTGGCAGCTAGTAAAATAGGTTGTGGTTCAAGTCCACCCACAGGGACTTCTGAATAAAGGTCTAATGATATTTTTTTTTAAACGACCATTAAAAGCCCCGAGAGTATAGCTATGCTCGGACACATGTAGAGTCTCCATGAGTGTAAGTCAAGTTGATAACAATTGGATTGATAGAAGTATCAATACTATAAGTTCTAATAAGCAAGAGAACTTGCAGATGAAAGAGTAGATGCAACCAAGACCAGAATTGGGTCTGAAAAATTAATATTATATATACATGTTTCTCAAGTCAAATGGAAGTTTTCTTTGGCTCTCATGGCTTCCATTGTCCTTGCTGCCCTTTGGAGGCCATTAATATCCTCTTTTCAGATTGGTTTTGATAAAAGCAAGCCTCACTCCTCAGCTGAAATGATTTCAGTTTCCTCTAAAATATTAAATTTTCCTTCAGTCTTATTTACTATGCACAGATGCAGAAGGAGAATTACTCAAGTTTTGCAATAAAAAATAAGCTTGGCTTTAAGAGCACCTGCTTTCTGCTGTTTAATAATTCTGAGCTCCCTTCTTCTATGTGCTTCTGTTTACTCTTCCACAAATTATTTCTGTTCTCAGTTGACAAAGATAAATGATGGGATTAATAGATATTGAAGAAGTCTCTGTGAACAGTATTCCAGCCCAGAGGAACGTTGGGTATTATTTCCCTCAGGTAAGGCAGCACAGCAAACTGGATTAAGAGTAATTTGCTGTGGGGTTTATAGATGATCACGATCCATTAGTGGTACACTATTTATGAAAATTGCTTTTTCTTAAATAAAAATTAGAATGACTTTCATTACCTTGTCAGGTCTGAGACAAGCCAACTGTATTTTGCCCCAAAGGAAAACAAAATGCTAATGGCAAAGCTTAGATTTTTTAATTTACCTCAGTGCTATTTCCAAACTGTTGAAATAACTCTGGGAAAAATGTGTGTTAAGGAACTTTAGTTATAAAGTTTAGTGATGCTGTCACATATTAGAGCTGAAAATCATAAAAGAAAAAACACTTGTAGGAAGATATTCAGCATTGTAACTTGAGATGATTATTTTTTGAATTATGTAAATTATTGCAATTCAAATCGCAATTATGCTAAAAGTGGTTTGACTGAATACTTTCCATATCATACATTATTTTATTTTATTTTACAGATTTTGTTGAGTAATAAAGGGAATAATTTCCATCCTTGATTCAAAATTTATCCAAGAGGCTCCTTTGTCTTACCATTACCAGCATCAGTCCACGTGATTCATACAATTGATATGACACTCAATAAACTCTAGTTAACATTCTTGGATTATTATATGATAGAAAAATTTCTTGTTAAGAATGTATTTCTTTATTTATATATCTAAAATTGTTACAATTTTCTATCACCGAGATACTTAATACAAAATTAACAATGAACATAAAGGTTTCAGAAATCTTCACTATTCATGACTCTTCCTAAGTTTTGACATATTTTACCTTTCTCTTTTAATCTGGAAGTTTTTTTCTTCTTTTTTTAATTTGAATTTTTATTTTCATTTTTACTATTAATGTGTTGGCATATGGTTAAGTTACTTTTTTTTTAATTCATTTTGGGGAGGTGGTTGCTATTAGGCCAACATCTTCAAAGTAAAACAAAACAAAAATGTAGGGGTACTGAACATGCCCCTCAGTATGCTTACACCACCTTCAACCTAGTTAACATCAAAAGCAAGAATTTGGTACACGATTGCGTCCTAGGGGGTTCCAAAATCAGTCTCCTACAAGACCATTAGGGTATTGATCACAAACATGACCCAGATGCATTGTCATGGTGGCAAAACCAGTCCCCCATCTGCCACAAATCAGGCCTCTTTTGTCAAACACTGTTATGCAATCTTTTCAGAACTTCTAAATAGAAAGCTTGATTAACAGTCTGATGTGATGAAATGAACTATCCCCACACATCAAAAAAACAGAAAACAAATGAGAATCATCCTAATCTTTGATTTCACTTGATGATCTTTTTCTGGGCGAGGTAATGATGGAGTCTTCCACGGGCTTGATTGATGTTTGCTTTCAGGATAGAAAGAACAGCACCATGTCTCGTCACCAGCCATGGCCTTGGAAAAGAGTCTGGGTGACTTTGGAGGTGTTCTTTCAAAGCACAGCACGTTTCCACTTGATGCTCGTTTTCCTGCTCAGTCAGAACCCAAGGCACAAATTTCACGGTGACACTCTCATTCCCAACTCTTCCCTTAAAATTTGCTAAACTGAGCTCCAAGACAGTCCAGATAACTTCCTCATCTCTTCAATGATCTGTCGTCAGACTTCGAGCAAAAGTGCACACATTTTGTCCACATTTTCATCTGTTCTGGACATTGCCAGACTTCTTGAATGAGGTTTGTCATCAATGTACATTTCATCTTTTTTTAAATGAGAAAACTACTTATACACCTTGAGTTTTTCCCAAAAGCCTGTCCTTGTAAGCTGTATTCAACATCGCAACAGTCTCTGAAGCATTTTTCCTGAGCAAGAAACAAAATTTCACAGCTGCATGCTATTCTCTTAAATCGGCATTACAACAAAACGGATTCGAATGAAACTGCTTTTGTGAAAAAAAATTCATTGTGACCAGAGAGAACCTTCCCAGGCGACGCTACTGGATGCACTAACTCAGAGCAAATTGCTCTTTGCTCACCTAACTGGAAAAATATATACTACTAGTGCTCCTCCCAGCAGAACATTTTTCTGTTTTGGGGGGTGTACCCCCTTGAATATCCCAGAGAAATAAGAATTGTGATACAAATAGATATATGTATATCCATGCTCGTCACAGAATTATTCACAATAGCAGAAAGATGGGAGCAACCTAGTTGCTCCATCAATAAATGAATGACAAAACACACAAAGGCACAAACACACAATGGATTACAATGCAATGTTAGAGAGTAATGATGAATCTGTGAAACAGTTCACAACATGAATAAACCTGGAGGGCATTATGCTGGGTGAAATTAGTTAATCACAAAAGGGCCAGAATTGTATGAAAAAATATATATAAAAATAGGAGAAAAAAACTTTAAGCACAGAAAAAACACAACATTATTTTATGGTTAAGAGGAATAGGAAAAGAAGGATAGAAAATCACTAACTAGAGAGAAGACATATTTGAAATTAGTTAACGGTAAGGTCAATCGGGGGTTGATCATAACAGCATGACCAAAGCAAAGGATGACACTAGAAAGTATGCAAGAGTACAAAGCAAATGTGGTAAATACTATTTATTACCTACACACTCCAGTATAAACAGGCCCGAATATCAGCCAAGGTACCTAATGTTACTACAAAAACTGCATTAAAAAATGTGCTGGAAAAGCTCAGTTTATACATGACTATATGTGGTATATACATAATCCTGCAAATACCATAATAATTGCATTATTCCTTCTCACAATATTTTGTAAGTATAAAATATTATCGGGTATATATGCAAGTTAAACAGATATGGGATAGCACTTGAGAGGATAGCCATGAACATACATAGATTTTGCGGAGGATACTTACCTACACACACACATACACACAAACATATATATACACATACACACATGCATGTATATATATATGTATATATATATATGTATTTGTATGTGGTGCAAATATATCCAGATATATGGTAAAGCACATAGGGCACAAAGTATGTACATTTCTTAGTCATCGCCAAACACCTTGAGGAAATGAGTCACTGGACCTGAAGGCTTCAGTTCACAGTTGGGGACATGTAGATCAGTTGTCATGAGCCAGCCCAAGGTTTGGCAAACTATGCCTTGAGAGCCATACGTAACTCTTTTGGTACATACATCTGGTTCTGATGTAAAATTGAAACATTTTAAAGGATATTATACAGATAATGGTGATTACATTTATTTGTAAAAATGTATTTATGACCCTTTAATAATTTTTAAATTCTTGTGAGGGACAGGATTGGCTTTTCTATCTCAAAAGTTCATCAACCCCTGATCGAGTCCATACACATAATGTTCTGCATCTTACTTTGGTGAATCGTGAGTGGGTCTTAAAAGTTTGTGGGTGGTAATCTAAGCTATAACCATTGGTCTCTTTTGATTCCAAGAAAATATCATGGAGTAAAAAATTAATCCAAACCCCTAATGGATCAAACAAATCACAGCATCTGCTGTCCTAAGCCCAGGAGAACTAGATGGTTTTTCCAGCTACCACTACAAACAGCTCTGATATGGATTAGGGTAGATCTTAGACAGAATGGGGAGGGGGGAATGTCGACTAAAATTCAGAATCATTAAAAACAAAGCAAGGTGCTCATTTGGTGCGGACCGGGTACCTCTTTTGTGAAGCGGCAGCTGAGGAGACTTCGGCGCTCGCCATGGCCGACGAGAAACCCAAGGAAGGAGTCAAGACTGAGAACAACGATCATATTAATTTGAAGGTGGCGGAGCAGGATGGTTCCGTGGTGCCGTTTAAGATTAAGAGGCATACGCCACTTAGCAAACTAATGAAAGCCTTATGTGAACGCCAGGGTTTGTCAATGAGGCAGATCAGATTCTGTTTTGACGGACAGCCAATCAATGAAACAGACACACCTGCACCGTTGGAAATGGAGGATGAAGATACAATGGATGTGTTCCAGCAGCAGACAGGAGGCGTCTTCTAAAAGGGAGCCTGCTCCTTTCCTCCAGAACTCTCTTCCTACCGACCAAGAATCCATTCTCTATCAGAAAACCACAATTTGGTTGCACCACCTCCTGACGACTACAGTATAGTTTTCTCTTTTATTTCCCCTTCCCCATTCCTTTACTGCACATAAAGTAACTGGTGCATGTGCACACGCATATTGCATTTTTCCCTTTGTTTATTTTATTTTTGTTTTGTTTTTTACTAAATGGCCAATGGTATGTTTTGATCGACACCAAGTGGAGATGGGATGGGGAAACACTGGCTCTGTGAAACCGCCCCCCACCCCCCTTCGCCATCAGGGCACGCTCACTCGGCTCCTCTCTCTATATTCCAGTAAGTTATTTTGCTATCACTGTTTAACAAAAACAAAAAAACAACGCCATAAAAAAATCCTTGCATACCTTGTTGGATTGGAGAATTTGAATGTTTTTCATTTATCATTGTAAAACCAAGGACAATTTTATAACTTTTTTGTACATAGCTGTTACATGTAGGGCAATCTGTCTTTAAGTAGGGGTAAATTACTCTCAAAGAAATGAAGCCTGGATAGTTTTCCCTTCAAGTCAAGCGTCTTGTTGTTTAAATAAACTTCTTGTTTAAAAAAATAAATAAATTTTAAAAAATCAAAACACAGATTTGTTGATCTGATAGATTGTAATCCCAAAGATTCTGGCCCTGAGAAACCCTTCATATGTGGAACTGAACCCACTCCCTAAAACCACCTTTCATCCAAATAAACAGCTTTATGCTATAAACAATAGCGTCCCTGAGGAATGTGCACCTAAGAACAACAAACCATACAAAATCTAAGCATAGTATTTGTCAGAAAGATAATTCAGAAGACTGAAAAGAGCAAACGGAAACTGGGAACACAGAGTAAGTGAGAAGGGTGTCGTTATATTGAGGGCTTGTTGCTAATGTCACAAAACAAAATGTGTTTAAATTATTAAATGGGAACTAATTAGTTCCATAAACTTTGACCCAATCCACAACAAACTATTCAATAAAAACAACCGATAGAGTACAATGTTGCATGGGGCCTCCATGAGTTAGGGCTGACCCAGTAGCAGCTAACAATAACAAGAACATTTTAAGCCAGGCTTGGGTGTGTATTGTGTAAAACACAAGGATGCATGGCCCAGCTGGAGCTCACAGAAGAGGCTCATCTATCACATTCCCTTCTAGAACCTTCAATGAGAAACCACGATCTTACCCAATCCTGGAATAGTAAGGCCACGTGGTATAACATCAAATTGGAGACACCTCAACCAATAAGCACATGCAACTGTCCTATGAGCACATGTGCTTCAGTCATTAGAAGAAATGGAGAGATGCAAACGGTGGAGTCAAGTCTGTGACTCAGTGACAGCCCTCAACCCATACAGATTTCATTCCTAAAATTCAACAGTATTTTGGAAGTTCCCCTTCAGAAAAAGGGCTGGATACATTGGAAATATTTTGGAAATTTCCATTGTTTTTTTCTCAGAACATGCCATCCTTGTCTATGAAGTAAAAGTCTTCATAGAGAGCCTCAACTCAAGTGAAAGGAATCTTAAAATGCTGTTTAACGTATTCTTTCTTCAGGTAAGGCTCCATTTCAATCATGACAAATAAAGCCTAATCCAGATCCAATTGATGCTTACATGTCTACCTTATCTTAGCTGGTTGGTGCTACTATGATAGAAATACTATAAAGAGTTGGTTCTAACAAAACAAGTTTGCTTGCTCACAGTTAACAGGCTATTTCAATTTCAAGATGCCAGCTTTCGCAGAGGCTTTCTCTCTGTACCAGCGGTCAAGGAAGTTCCTTAGAAGTTCTTAGTCTCAGAGCTTCTGCTCCTGGGTTACATTCATGTGCCTTGACAAATCTCCCCCTCTCTGATCTCACTTTCTTGTTTTATCTTGCTTATATCCTAAAGACAGCCTACATTAATCGTTTCATTAACATAAAAACAACCTATCCTCAAATGGAATTATAACACAGGCATGGAGGTAGGGGTTTAATACTTTATTTGGGAGGGACACAATTCAGTCTATAACCTTCCATCCTTTAAGCCAGTGTTTCTCAACTTTCCTAATGTCGCGACCCTTTAATACAGTTCCTTATTGTTGTGGTGACCCCCCAAACCATAAAATTATTTTCATTCTACTTCAAACTGTAATTTTGCTACTGTTATGCATCGATAAACCCCTGTGAAAGGGTTGTTCAAACCCCCAAAGGGATCGCGACCCACAGATTGAGAATCACTGTTTTGAGCCAACCATTCCCACTACTATTGACTCAATTCCAACTCAGCAACTCTACATAGTCTTCCCAAGGCTTTATAAATTGACAGGAGCAGAAGAAAGTTCATGGGAGCCTTACCTTCTTCTGGTGGATTTGAACCATTGACCTTTTAGATAGCAGGCCATAGCTTATTCAGTAGCACCACCAGGGCTCCTTTTATCAATAGTCTATCCAGTAGTTTATCCTTTTATCCAAAGCTTATCCAATAGCCTCACCAGGCCTCCAATTCATGCCTTCCCCACATGCAAAATGCACTCACCCCATTATATCACTCCCCAGTAGCCTTAAAGAAACTCCAAGTCCAAAATATCAACTTCTGAAAAAAATTCTTTTATATGTGTGAACTTGTTAAAATCTAGACTACACATTATCTGTCTCCAAAGTATGATAGTGAAAGAGGAATCAGTAGACATTTCCTCTACACATGGTAGAGATTAAGGGATACTGGAGACCAAACAAATTCAAAATCAAACAAAACGACTTACATGAACTCTCGAGGCTTGAAAAAAATCCTCTGTTCTTTGGAACTATCTAGGCCAAAGCCCCACCCTCTCTGCTCTCTGGGATTTGGGTGGATGCCTGTTGGGCCTGGACTTCAGCATCACCTTCCAGGCCTCCAAAACTAACCTCACTGCCATTGCAGAGTTGATTATGACTTAGCAACACTATAGGGCAAGGCAGAACTGACCTTGTGGGTTTTGCAGACTATAACTCTTTACAGGAGTAGAAAGACTCATCTTTCTCCTGAAGAGCTGCTGGTTTGTGGTTAGTAGCCCAAAATGTAACCATGACACCACTAGGTGTCACCAGGTGAGAGGGCTCCACTCTCTCAACTTTGGTATATCCTATTCTACTAGGACAGCTGCGTAGAAATCCTAAAGATTAAGCAAGCCCCACTCTTTTGCCAATTGGGCATGGCAGCCGGCATTTGTATGGGAAAACTAGATGCCAGTCTCAAACTTGAAACCCAGTTGGTGAAGATGTGACCCTGAAATCTAGGAAGCTGGTCCCGCTCCTTTGAGACCTAGGTTGCACTTTGCAACTTCTAACAGTTTCCTGGCCTCTGAGCTGCGTCAGGGATGGTGCTTTGTTCTCTTGAATGAGAACATGGATCACTCCTTTGACCTACTCCCTACCTGGAAAATACCAAAAAGCAGAAAACATCCTTTCCTTTCCCTCACCCTCTGCCCACATGATGCAATGGATAGCGCAGATTTAATTAATTTATTTTTAATTATTCAAAAAATCTTTTTAAGATCTTATTTATAAATCTCTACAGACAATATTCAAGTTCATCAGTTACAATTTCAACCTACTACCATATTACTGTAAATTTAAAAGTTCTTTGGCATTGCATAAAAACGTCACCCTTCCCCAATTGTATAGTCAAGTAGTCACCCTTTTCTTTTAGTCTCGCCAGAAGCATGTTCTTTTTTAAAAAATCATTTTATTGGGGGCTCATACAACTCTTATCACAATCCATCCATCCATCCATTGTGTCAAGCACATTTGTACATTTGTTGCCATCATCATTTTTCAAACATTTTCTATTTGAGCCCTTGGTATCAGCTCATATTTCCCCCCTCTCTTTCCCACCCTCCCTCCCTAACCATCCCTTGATATTTTATAAATTATTATTTTCTCATGTCTCACACTGACTGATGTCTCCATTCACCCACTTTTCTGTTGTCCACACCCCAGGGAGAGGGTTATATGTTGATCTTTGAGATCTGTTCCCTCTTTCTACCCCTACCTTTCCCTTAACCTCCTACTATCTCTACTCTCATTATTGGTCCTGAGGGGTTTATCTGTCCTGGATTCTAGCTCTTGTCTGTACCAGTGTAGAATTGGGATCATGCATATAGGGGGGGGGGGCAGGAAGCATTAAAAACACTAGAGGAAAGTTGTATGTTTTCTTGGTGCTGTACTGCACCCTGACTGGCTCATGTCCTCCCAGCCCTCCCCGCAACCCTTCTGTAAGGAGATGTCCAGTTGCCTACAGATGGGCTTTGGGTCTCCACCCCACACACACCCCCATTCAAAATGATATGATTTTCTGTTCTTTTTTTCCTGATACCTGATCCCATTGATATATCATGATCACACACACTGATGTGCTTCTTCAATGTGGGATATTTTACTTCTCAGCTAGAGGGCCGCTTGTTTACCTTCAAGCCTTTAAACCCCAGATGCTAAATCTTTTGATAGTTGGGCACCATCAGCTTTCTTCACAACATTTGCTTATGCACCTGCTTTGTCTTCAATGATCCTGTGGGGAAGGTGAACATCATGGAATGCCAGGATAATAGAACAAAGCATTCTTGTGTTGACAGAGTACTTGAGAAGAGGCCCAATGTCCATCTGCATCCTTAATGCTAAAACCTACAAATATATGCACATAAGTCTATTTCCCCATCGAGATATATCTATCTATATCTATATCTATATCTATATCTATATCTATATCTATCTCTATCTCTATCTCTATCTATATCTATATCTATATCTATAGCTATACACACACACATGTCTGTATTTAGACCTCTATAAATGTCCTTTGTTTCCTAGTTCTTTTCTCTATTTCTTTTTATTTTCCTCCTGTTCCACTATCATGTTCAGCCTTCATTTGGGTTTTAGTAATTCCTCTCGGTTACATTGCCCTTGATCAGGCCCTACCAGGCCTACTACACCCTCCTTGCCATTGATTTTAGATTACTTGTTGTTCCCTGGTCCCTGGGTTTGCTAACACCCACTTCCTTTCCCCTGCTTTCCCCTCTCCCATGTCCCCCTGAACTGTAGATTCTGTTGTTTTCTCCTCTGGATTGTTTATCTTGCCTATCTTATCTAGATAGACATGCAGAGATAATATGTATAAAAAATAAGAAAAATAAGACAGAGCAAAACAAAGCAGCAAAAGAAAAGGAAACAATAGCAGCAGCAACAAAATCCCAACAACAAAAAACAAGAAAAGCCTATAAATAGTTCAAGGTCTGTTTGCTAACCTTTAGGAGTGTTTTGTGGTCAAGTCTGATAGGGTGCCATACCCTGGCCCCCAAATCTATTTTTGGTATTTCCTGAGGACTTCATTGCTCTGCTCCCCTTGCTGTTCTGTTGCAAGTGTGATGGGGTCAGATGAGGCACAATTCCCACACTGTGTCTCCAGTGTTGTCCGCAATAGCGCTGTGGGTCAGTGAGGGATGTTGTGTCTCATAGTGGGGCCAGGATGTGCTCTGTACACTCTGTAGACTCTCTCTGTACATTGGCTGCTCTGAGCAGGAATATCATCCTCAGGGCTTGGTGGGCCAGGATGTGCTCCACTCTCTTTCCCTCCCCCTTAATTTGCTTCTGTGTGCTCTGATCAGACACCTCCCTCTCCCTGAGCTGTAGCTTCAGTGCTGTCCTCTGAAGTGAATTCCAGGAGCATGTTCAATGACCACCTTTCCAGTAATTTTCTGGTGTTGGTGAAATATGTATTCTCTTAGGTAATAAAGACTTTCTCTATTGCTTTCCCCATTTCCTTCTGAGTCCTCACCAGAATGGCCTTTACCACTCATAACTCTACCAGTAGTCTCTTCTGAGCAACCTAGACTTTAACTCTTCGGCAATTTAAAATTCTACCAGCCTCTACCCATTACCTAATTCCAAAACCACTTCCACATTTTAGGAATTTATTAGATCAGGACCCCCAAAATTCTGTCTTAGTTATCTAATGCTCTATAATAGAAATGTTATAAATCAGTGGCTTTTACACAAAGACATTTCTTTTTCCGTGTAGGAGGCTAGAAGGCTGAAGTCAGTGCACTCATTCTAGGGAGAGGCTCTCTGTTCTGGGGGAAGATCAAGGCCTTTTTGAGGTTCTGATACTAGCATGCTTCATGTGGCTTGGCCACTCTCTTTCCCATCTGTGTTTTTAGTTTATTTGTTTAATCTCAATTAAGATTGGCTCAAGACAGCCTACACTAGTGTTGTACCATTACCATCGCAAAGGCAACAAAATCCATAAGGGAGTTATCACCACAGGCATAGAGTTTTAGGATTTACGATGCATAATTTTGAGAGACACAACAAATTCAGCAATATTGGTATTACTGAAGGTGGTGGCTGGCTGGTAGATAATATAGGTAAGGTTAAGAAACTCCCTAACTGCATCTATTTTGTAGTTGTTGCATTTCTTTGAATCCCTAGGTAACATTCTACATTACCTTATCTCTAGGAATAGATCTTACTCTGATTTTATTTTTATGAGTGAGTTCACAGTTTCTGACCTATACAAACTTTAAAAATAAATCTGATGCATTTGGGGACTGCATGCAAAACCCACCTAGTTGGAGCAGACATTATTGAATGGCTGGTGCAGCTAAGCACTCCAGAAATTAGAGGACGAGGGTGAGAATCAGGCTCAACTGAAGGTGAGGTTGAATTGAACAGCTCTTAAATGTGAGCAGGATTTTAATAGGTAATGCTGAGAGGTTTTTGGAAAAAATAAAAATAAAATAGATAATGAGTGTTCCCTGTTTTGTGTGCACAACTGTTTCTTGATCCATGTGCAAGATCCACATGAGCACAATCAGGTGGGATAGACTTAAGGTTGTATTTTGGCTCTCTTGAACTTGTTTTTATTTTGTTCAGCTTCAACCTGCATCTATGTATGAGCAATTGATGGCTTGTCCCACAATTGGCCCCTGGCCTGGTTTTAGCTGCTGATATTGAGCTTCTCCATTCTCCTGTCCCACAAATGTAGTCTGTTTAATTTCTCTGTATTTCATCTGAAGAAGTTCACGTGTATAGTCACCATTTGTGTTGTTAAAATAAGGTATTTGCTATTAACAAGTTAAGTCTTGCAAACTTCTATCATGTGATCTCCAGCTTCATTTCTATCACCAAGACTACATTTTCCAACTTCTGTTCTTTATTCTTTGTCTCCAAATTTTGCATTCCAATGACCAATATTACCAATTCATCTTGATTGCATAGATTTTTTATCAATTTCAAACTGAAGATATTGATATAATTCTTAAATTTCTTCATCATTAGCTTTCATGATTGGTGCATACATTTTAATAATAGTTGCACCGATTGAATTTCCTTGAAAGAGGACAGATATAATCCTATCACAGGCAGGTTGTACTTCAAGATCAGCCCTTGTGTCATTCCTGCCATAGTAAACCATATGATTTTATGACCCTAAAAGGGCAGGACCAGGCCACTGCATCTTACTAATGCCTTGCATGTCTATGCGTTCCATTTCATTTTTGATGACTTCCAATTTTTTTAGGTTCATAATTTCTTACATTCCAAGATCTGATTATTAGTATATTTTTTGCATCTAGTTCTCCTCACCTAGAGTTGTTCCCCATCGGCCAGAGAACACAATGGCTCCAGTTCCACAGACTTTACTCCATTTACATCACAGAGGTCAGCTCTACTGTGCAAAAGCAGCCCTTCCTCAGTCACATTTCGGGTGCCATCTGATCCAAAGGGCCTGTCCTCCGGGACTGCGTTGACAATGTCCTGCTTCCAGTCATTAGGCCTTCAGTATCTGACAATGTTGTGAAGAGATGCATAAGATTTTCAGTGACCACTTCCTTGGAAGGGGCATCTCATTCCTCCTTCATCGTCTGTTCTTATTCTGGGAGCTCCACTGAAACCTGTTGACTTTGTGTGACCCTGCTGTCATTAGAAATACCTGTGATGTAGCGTCCAGCATCACAGAAGCACAGAAACCACCACAGTATAACGAACTGATAGAAAAGCGGTGCAAAGGGGGCAGCACTCCACCATAATCTTCTCATAACTGCTTGGCTTGCCATCATGCAATGGATTACATCATGTTAGATCACATCATGGGAGACTCCTAGTTCAGCTAAATTGACACAAAACTTACCACATCTGTTGGAAAACTCTTCATTTGGGGCAATGGAAATATCCCATACCTTGATCAGAGTGTTGGTTCCAGATTGTGTAAACACATCAAATCTTATCAAATTATTCACTGTAGATGGGTGTATTGTATTCTAAGTGAATTAAGCCTCAAATAAGTCATGTTTATTCATTAATCTACAAAATACTCACCAAGGGCAGGATCAGTAAATACCACCTGTAGCTCTGTAGCTCAAATCTGGCCAGCCCCATGTTAGTTTTGTTATTGTTATTATAATGAGATCAGACGGGTTGTTTTTTTAATGTACTTAAAAAATTAATATTTTTCACTTTTATCCCTTTTTTGTGTATATGATTTGGGAGCAAGTTTACAGAGCAAATTGACTTCTCATTCAATAATTCATAAACATTTTATTTTGTGATATTGATTGTAATCCCCACAATGTAATAGCAATTTTCCCGCTTCTCCCTCTGTCTCCCATCCCCTTTTGTTCCCTTTCCTATCCTTTTCTACCTCCTGAGTATTACTGATGTGAAAATGCTGCCTTTTCGATTTTATATAATCATTGTTCTAACTGTATATCTTCATGTTATTTTTTATTTATTAATAAATCATTGTATTGGGGGCTCTTACAGCTCTTATAACAATCCATACATCAATGGTATCAAGCATATTTATACATATGTTGCCAGCATTATTTTCTAAACATGTGTTTTCTATTGAGTCATTGGTATCAGCTATTTTTCCCTCCCTCCCTGGCCCTCCCACCCTTAAGGACTCGTGATAAATTATAAATTATTGTTATTTTCATATTTTACACTGACTGATGTCTCCCTTCACCCATGTTTCTGTTGTTCCTTCATGTTATTGTTCACCTTGTAGGCATGACTATCATTTGCTGAAAGTTGAGCCCAGGGGATGAGTTATGTTCCAGGTTGGAAGATGTCTAATGACCAGAACCTCAGAGGTTCCACAAATCTCTCTAAGCTCTGTAAACTGATTGTTTTTTATTGTGTTGAGTTTTGTTCCATGTCTGTCCACTCTTCTATCCATACCCTCTATTGCGATTCCTTTTAGAGCCGTCAGCCATGGTAGCTGAGCATCATCTATTTGTCCAGCTCTCCGGATCCTGGAGACTGGGATTCATGCACTCTGTTTATCCTATGGACTACTTGCTACCATACACTCTGATATCCTTCCTTGCTCCAGATGGGGAAAGACTCATACGGGCATCTTAGATGATCAATCACAAGTTTTTAGGGCCCCAGTCACTACTCACCAAAGTAGGATGTAGTCCTTGTGAGCTATGCTACGCCAATTGATCTTAGTGTCCTTGAGACTGTGGTCCAAAGCCTGAGGCCCTCATTCCCTCAAGGGGTTTGTTTATGCTTAAGGAAGTTTTCCTGTCTTTGTTCTTTGCATGCTCCTGGCGCAGTGAGTCACACGTTGGATTGCTAATCACAAGGTCAGAATTTGAAATCTCCAAGTGCTCCCAGGAGAAACAGTGGGCGGTCTATTCCCATAAAGAAATGTTTTAGAAACCCTGTCCTATAGAGTCTCTATGAGTCAGAAGTGACTCGATGGCAGTGAGTTTGGTTTGGGGGGTTTAAAAATGTATATGTAGAAAGATCCTCCTATTCATGAATGTAGTATTATTTTCTTCCCCATTCCTGTTAAGTTTGAGCGTCTATCTATGTATCCCTTGATTAATCTCTTTTAGGGGATTGTGCATGTAGCAGTGTTCCACTTTGCTGCCTTCAACTTGTGTTGCCTCCAGTGTCCTTTGCCTTCATAATAGTATGCTGTCTTTGCATTTATAATTGATTGCCTTTCTGATCACCGAGTTAATACGTAAGTACTTTCGGTGAGTGATTTCTCCCCCTCTTACCCTTACCCACTGTTGCATCATGGTTAGATGCCCTTGAGACCTGTAGCGACCCTGTGTGCACCGGAAGGAAACACTGCCCGGGCCTGTGTGTCCTCACAGCTGTTCCTATGCTTGAGCCCCGCTTGCACCATCGTAACCCTCAAAGAAGGAGCCTTCCTGTGTGTACGAAAAGTTACATTTTAAGTAGTCATATCATTTTCGTTGTTGTTTTCTTTAAAAATCGTTTTACTTGGGGTACATACAACGCTTACCATATATAATTTCTTATATGATGGTCTCAATTTTTCCTTTTGATCCACAAGCATGCAATAGATGCCATCTTGTACTTTAAGAAAATCTGTCAGAAAGAAAGAACGAAAAGAAAATCTGTCAATCCCTGATTTAGAGCAAACGTCAATTGTCTTTAAGGTCTTACAAAACAAGAAGCGGATATTTTATGCCAATTTGTAGGAAGTCAAAAGGTGACTAGAATGTAATTTTTTCTTGCCCCTGGAGGGATTGTCACATCATAGGAAAGGATCTAGTCAAGGAACGGTGTCTAACAAATGAAATGAGCACGTTGGTCATCTTCAGATCAGAGTCCTGTCATTCGTGAACGTGGGCCTGTGCAGGGGCGTGTGGCCTAAGAATTTATTCAGCGCAGCATTGATTCAAGGGCAGCGAGTTTGTTAGTTTGTTCTTCGTGTGAATTGGAGGTTCACCAGCTGGTGTTAACACAGATTCCTGCAGTTTTTGCTTTTAAACAAGTCATCGATGTTTCCAACCCTTGAATAACCTGGGTGTTTCGTAATGGTCGCGCACACCATCCTCAAGGTACCAAAGACTGTACTTTCCTATGACAAATTAAAATGCCATTTGGGCGTGGGGATGCACCTGTGCTCGTGTCCACTAGGGGGCTCCTGGGAACCACGTCTGTCCCGGTGCACTTAAAATGCAGGGTATCTCCATACAGCTCCGGGCACAATGTTCGCTTCGCATGCTTGAATAACTGTCGCAAATATAATGATGATGATGATGATGATGATAAAAAAGGTGGGATAGATTTGCTATCAAGGGAAAATGATTTTCAGGTGTACCTTTCAGGAGAGAGAAGTCATGCCAGGAAGTGGGTATAAATGCTGTCCCAATTTAGATAAAAACTACAGTGTTTTTTGTTGGTTTTTTGTTTTTTTTCTGGAAAAAGCAGCTGGTGTGGAGCAGGGGATCATCTCATAATCCCTGAAGAGACTATTCTCCAACAGAGCATCAATCATTTCATACCACACTCGCTGGCAAGAGCCAAATGTCTAAACCCAATTCTGAAATAACGGCATCTTCTAAATGACTTGGATTTTATCTGAAAGGACATTCAATTCATATACTTGTGAGAAAGAACACTGAATTTTATTGAGACCTACCTCTTTATGGCCTGAAAAACAGTGATTGGGACCTTAATTGTTCACAATTCTTTATCATTTGGATTATCTCCTTTTATCAAACCTGCATGGAACAGGTATTTTATTTTAATGAATGCCCCCAAATGAGATGCTTACCTTTGTTAAGATCTGCCTCAGTATTGGCTGTTGCTTGGCGACCTTTCAGAGAGTTGAGCTTAGTTTATTGAAAGACTTTGGCATGCTTTCCTTTCAGCGCCACACTCCTCCTGAAGTCCACAAAGCAAGACTAAGGCACCCCACTGTAAGTTACATATGCTTTGTCATCACCTTGCTTGTCTCCTCCCACGTTCAAAGGAATGTTACCAGTTTCACAGCTTTTGGAAATTATTACTAGATAATAATTTCATCAGTCCTGTGGGTGTGGAAAATAATACTTGAGATAAGCCATTTCTGATCTCCTGCTAAGCCCAGATAATTGCGTTTGAGTTTCATGGGGAATCTGAAAGTTCTCACTGCTGGATTCACTGAACAGGTCTACTAGAAGGGGCTGCGATGCTAGCAGGCCTTTTCTCTGCTATATTTTTTGTTGTTCTTGTTGTTAGTTCAAGGATCATTTGTTGGCCTTTAGGAGTGTTTTCCAGTCCAGTCTGTTGGAGCACCACGCCATGGCCCCAAAGTCCACTTTCAGCATTCCCTGGGGACCTTGCCGCTCCATTCCCTGGCTGTTCCGCTGCACTCCCCCAGTGCTTTGCCTCAGTGTGGTGGGATCAGGTCGGGTGCAATTCTCACACTGTGTCTCCGGTGCTGTCTCCAGCAGGGCCATGGGTCAGTGAGGGACGTCGTGTCTCATAGTGGAACTGGCCATGTGGTCCTCTCTGTGGACTGGCTGCTCTAATTGGGGTCATCGTCCTCAAGGCCTGGTGGGCCACGTTGTGCTCTACTCTCTCCTCCTCCTCCTTCATCTGCTCCCATATGTTCAGATCAGATATGTCCCTCTCCCAGAGCTGCAGACTCAATGCCATCCTTTGAAATAAATTCTTCTGGGGGGAGGGGCAGACGTCCACTTAGTATTTGGGACTGGGGCCAGCCCACCAGATCTCTCCCCTGGTTCCCTACTCCACGCCAGAATGTTGTATTCACACCTTGGGGCACTGGGTTGAAGTCTGGTCCCTCTTTCCCTGTGGAGATATAAACAATACCCTCCCCTTAGGTGGGTTAGGACCCTTGCCCCTTCTACCCATTTCTTCCTTCATTTCATCATTTTTTCCCTTTCTCCACCTCCCCCCAGTTGTCTGCCATGTGCATCCCTGCATTTGATCTGGTCCCTGCCATACTACACGGTCCTCACCCCAAGAATGTTTGTATACAGTAGATTTTTCCCTATGCCCCTTCTGCATTTTTTTAAACGCTTACTTCAGCGGACTCATGTTGTACAGGGAAACCTACTTTTAGGAGGGGTTCTATAGCAAAAAAGTGCCTCTGATTGTGTGATCACTAACTGCCACGTGACTGTAAGTCTCAAATACACAGTTGAGGAACTCAAGGACGGTCCTTCATCTATTCCCCAGTTCCTTCCGTCCTTGCTTTTCTTTTCTTTCTTTCTTCCTTTCTTCTTGTTTTGTGTTTCTTTTCCTTTCCAATCGTTTATATAAACCCAGGATAAAATGGGTGTTAGTTCGGCTCTCTGCTGGCTGGAGGTGTTAGGATGGGTTGCAAGGCAAAGCGTGATCGCCTGCGATTGGTTTAGTAACTTGCAGAAGAAATATCAGGAATGTGTCTGCCCAACCATCATGACTGAGATTTGAATAGAACATCCCCAAACCTCTACTAGTTTGGTTTCAAACCTCTAAATTTGACTCTGAGCATTTATGCTCAAGTTAGACCTCATACCCTCACGTGAAGAATGCTGGGGAGACCAAGTCGCACTGACCACTTTCACCTAACTTTCAGGAATCAAGTGAGGGTGGGAGGGGGGAGAAACAAAGATTCTGAAGTAGCGAATCCCACACTCAATGTGGAGATTACAGCATCTCCTAGGACCACAGTTCTTCACAGAAGAGCGAACCCAGCTCTTCCATGGGCTTGGCATTCCCTGGTCACATTCTGCGCTGCAGCGGTTGATCTCATCCTCCATTGACAGGATCTCATCCTTCCATTTACACGTGGATCTCATACTTCCATTGACAGGATGTCATACTTCCATTTAATTAGGTGGCACTGACCAGTGCTGTGCCGACTGAGTTGTTTTCTGTCTCCTTTCTTTTCCAATCGTTTAGATAAAGCCAGGATCAAATGGCTTTAGGTTCAGCTCTCTGCTGGTTAGAGAAGCCTCGGAGCTAGCCCATCCTGTTGGCCTTATTCTCCTTAGATGCACGATGACCCTTTCTCCTTTAGGCCTCAGTGTTTCACTTGTCCATAATCATTCCCAGCTGGTAAGCAAGGTGAAGGTTCAAATATCTACTGCTCTCCAGGGTGATGGTAAATTAACCCAGAATTAGGTTTGGCTCTTTAAATGTATCAGGCTAGCAAACCTTCCAGTACAACAAAGAAAGCAAAAGTTACTGAAATGGATGTACTGTACTTCTTTGCAGCCTGGGTGGATTGAAAACACTCAAATACAGAAAATTAATTTTGAATAATAGCAACCAGAACTGAATAAGTACTATATACCATGGAATGTCACCCAAGGATTATTGTTCATCCCATTGTATAGAGAAAGACCTGGGGGGGAAAAAACGTACATAAAATGTCCAAGGCCCCAGCACTGGTAAGTCCTAGAAGCAGTGTTCTATCTCAGAGCTGTGTGAATCTAGCACCCATGGTGTCCACAAGAAGGCCCTGGAAGGCCAGAAAAGGTAAGCAGTAGACATGCCTATGGCAGAGTCCCCAGAAACAGCACCTACGGCTCAGCGAAGCCGAGTTTATTACACTTCCTGCAGTAAGGGAGGACAATGCCTGACCCTCGGGTTCCTAAGGGTCCCTCGGAAAAGGAGGAAATCAGGAAAGGACACTCAGCAATCCTTGAAGAGAAGGGGTGACATTTAAGGCAGTCGTGCAAGGTAGGTAGAGTTTGGGGCACTATCAGCTATGAATTGGTAGGGACAGCAAGACACAGGGCTTGGGCGGATGAGTGCACTGTCATTGAATTTATGTGGATGCTTAGCAATCATGTAGGGCAAAGCAGAACCGCCCCACAGGGTTTCTGATGCTGTAAATCTTTCTAGGACTAGAAAGCCTCATCTTCCTCCTGTGGAGCAGCTGGTGTGTTTGAAACTATGTTGTTGTGGTTGGCAGTCCAATGCCTACCTCACAGAGTCACCAGGGCTCCCTAAGCTGTCGAGAGTTGATAAGTCTGGTGTTTAGTTGGCTCATCATTTAATTTTTCAGAGACTGAAATCCCCTAGAGCATGCAGTGGATTCTGCTTCTTAACATAGCACGTTGCGTTTAGTTCTCAGGCATAACTAAGCATGACTGAAACAAGATGCAATGCCTGCATTCAGGGAGTTTGTATCCTGCACTCTTGGGACCTCATCTCCTTGAGACCTTATGATGCTCTGAGGAGGAAGCCCCTCTCCTTGTTTGAGAATTTAGGAGAAAAGCTCCGAGATACATAGGAATATTGCAAACACCATATTGGTAAGAACTGAGCTTGGGAATTGGATCCAAGGTTTTGATGTCAATTTTTAGAGTGCCCTAACTCTGGAATGTTGAGACTTGTCCAGTGGACTCCTCCGCATCCACTCTGTGCTTTTTTTCAAAGAGGCAAGGCAGGTCAGTGATTTGCCCGGGGCCAGATAGAGGAGACGATGTCCCTTGGAGGAATTTACTCAGAGGATAATCTCAGAAAGGTCTATATATCACTGAATTTTAATCTACTTGTCTATCAAATATCCATGGACAGGGTTTTAAAAAGAAAATAAATGATGTAGCCTATTAAACAATAAAAAGCCATTGGTTTATGTAGTGGATACTACATGTTCCATCATTCTACCTTTAGTATTTAGAAGCAAATCCTCAATGGCCCTATAATTGACCTCAACAATCCAGATTCATTGTAAAATTCTACAAAGCGGAAGCTTGAAGTTGAGACAGTAATAAAACAACCAGAAAGAAGTGCAATTCTAACCAAAGACTGGAGTAACAGGCTGCTGGTGTGTTTTCCTGAGAGAAGATCTAGTTATACCCCTACAATTTGGCATCTTTTCTATTTCATTAGTCAATGTGGTCAAACCTCACGATATGTTTTCTCTCTCTCTCTCTCTTTTGAAAAATATCCTTACGGCAGGGTTATCTAAGAGAACACCATTAAGAAAACCCAAATTCAAACACATGGCCATCTAGTCAGTGCTGACTTTTAGTGACTCCCTGAGCTTCTAAGACTGTGTTTCTGAGACTGGGAGTGGAAGGCTGGGTCTCTCTGCTACGCAACTGCTGGTGGATTCAAACAGACCGTGCAGATCACAGCACAACCCCTAAGCCGCCAGTGCTCAATTAAACCCCAAACTCGTGACTACAGATCTATGGTGACCCATAGTGATCCTATGGGACAGAGCAGACCGACTTTATGGGTTCCTGGGGAGCAGGCCTCTTTACCTCTCTCCCACAGTGTGGCTGGTGGTATGAACATGATGACTTGCTGCTTCACAGCCCAACTCTTAGCCCCCAAGCAACAAACCCAAATCCCCGCCATCGAGACGATACTGACTCATGCTGAGGAGCCCTGGTGGCATAGATGTTACACGTTGGACTGTTAACTGCAAGGTCAGGAATGTGAAACAACGGGAAAAAGAAGGGGCTTTCTACTCAGGTCCCAGTCTCAGAAATTCACAGGGGCTGTTCTGCCCTTATGACTTAAACCAGTACACCAATATTCATGGTCACAAGGGGGCGTGTCAGGCCAACAAAAGGGTCTTTTAGACACTCCTAGTGGCCAGTCCAGTGCAGTTTTTGACACTGGAGGTGAGAAGCTTTACTTAAGAATGGGGACTTCCTTCTAAAATGGGTGACTGGGTAAATAAAGATGGAGTGAGCTTGATTGAAATTGTTTGTAAGGCAATTAAGAAGGAGGAGAACATTAACTAAAAAAATTCTGAGATCCTGTCCAGTACATTCAGCTCTGGCTGGGTTGTAGTTTTCTTTCCCCTGTCTTTACTGCTCTGTGAAGGTTTCGTGGCAAATGTTCAAGTGGTGGATCTTCGATGAACACTTTTGGGGACAGTGTTGACTCCCTATCCACTTTCTTTGCAAACCACAGGCAATTGTAATTTTTCAGAAGGAAGCTAGCAGGAGGTTGCAGCTTCTCCTGAACTGCTCTAGGCAGGCAGCTCACTCTGTTCCTCTCCAGGTTAATTCAAAGAAGACCGGAGAGGTCCACGGGGCGCAAAATAGAAGACTCAACTTTAGCGGCTCCTTCTCTGAGTCTACTGGGAAGGTAATCTTCACTCAGACACAGAATGGTCCTGTACTAACACCCAGCAAGATAGTGCACCTTGTGATGCTGGGGTTAGGACTCTACCAACCTCTGTAGAGCTCTGCCGCAAGATGGCGCTATAGCGAGACTGCATGTTTGGGAAAGGAAAGGGTGGGCTCCTTCCTTCATGAGTACTTCCTGTTCCTGTCACCCTGTCCCCCCAACATCAAGTCTGCAGTGGTTGCTCTTTTCTCTAAGACAACAGAATCCTATGTTCCGCTCCCAACACTCAAAGCAACAGCCTGATTGAAAACCCCTCAGAGACTCCACAAGGATCCAAGTGTCTGTCCTCAAGCCCAGAGTCCCATGTCGGTGGGCTTATAATCATTGAAAGTTCCACGCTGACTGGGAGGAGCAAATGCTTCCTGCACTTGTCACTCTTGTCATTCAGACAACCTTCCCCGCCTTCAGCTCATTAATATCATCTAACAATACATTATAAATTCTGTAATAATAAATGCTATATTTCTCTCCTCTGATTGGACCTGCCTGCTACATTACCTCATGTTCTATCCCAGATCTAGGAGATAAGCCACACAATTGATCATTTATCATTTTAATCTATTATAGTCATCTCCACAATACACTCTGTCTGATAACCAGGTCATTCCTGTCCCTCAAGTAGATTTAGAATAAGGTGGCCTGGAGAGTGCGGCCAAGGAGGCGGGGGGGGGGGGGGGGCAAGGGGGAGCTGATAGCAACGAGTACCAGAAGGAAGCAAATGCTTGAAGCTGATTGTGAGATGATTCTATAACACTGCTTACTATGATTACACTACAGAATGATATGGTGTCCAGATTAGGGCCTTAAAATGGTTTTTAAAAAAGAAAATGATTTACACTAAAGTATAAATGATTGATAACACTTTAATCCATTCCTAGAGAGTGTGTAATTTTAAAATAACTCATGACCAAAGGTTCAGAAAGTTTAGCCCCTAATGACCTGAGGGCTCCATGATTATTTCAGAGAGCTACGAGCCTTGGTGGTGTAGTGGTTACGAGTTGGACTTCCGATCACAAATAGCATTTCAAAACCACCAGCGGCTCTGCGAGAGACTAAGTTTTCTATTCCCCGGAGGATTTAGTCTCTGGAACGTACAGGGAAGTTTTACCCTGTACTACAAGGTGGCCATGAGTCAGCATGAACTTGATTTTGTTTTTTGGATAAAGTGAAACACATTCCTTGTCAAAATGACACTTTAAGACCTATCTTGAAGTACAAGGCTGTCTGTGATAGGATAATAGCCAGGGACAAAGAAGGAAATCTAGTTACTATAACTATTATTCAAATTTACACACCAACCACTAGAGCTACTGATGAAGACATTGAAGAATACTACCAATGTGTTCAATCTGAAGTTGATCAAATGTACACTCAAACTGTATTGATAATTATTGGCAATTGGAAAGCTAAAGTTGGAAACAAGAGGAAGAAACGATAGCTTGAAAATATGACCTTGGTGATAAAAATTAAGCTGAAACATATTAGAAAATTTCAAAACAAACATTTTCATCCTTGCTAATATTCTTTGCTTTTCTCATCAACATTAAGAGCAACTAATACATGGTCATTGCCAGATAGAATATACAGATATCGAAATGACTACCTCTGTAGGAAGAGACAATGGAGCAGCTCAATATCAACACATAAAATGAGGCAAGGTGTGACTGTGGGACAGACTGTCGATTGTTCATATGTAAGTTCAAGTTGTTGAAGTTGAAGAAAATGGAAACAAGTCCATCAAAGTCAAAATATGACCATAGTATATTGCATATGAATTTTGAAAAGACCCAATGAACTGTGGGATAACATCAAGAACATCATACATGAAGAGAGAAAATCAGCAAAAGGCCCAAGGGTTGTCAGAAGAGGTTCTGAAACTTCCATGTAGCCAAAGTGCGTAGAAGAAATGATGAAGTAAAAAAGCTGAACGGAGCATTTCGACGGGCACATCAAGAAGATAAAGTAAAGCATTAGAATGAATTTTGCAATGGCCTGGAATTAGAAAATCAAGAAGGAAGAACACGTTCAGCAGATCTTAAGCTTACAGAACTAGAAAATGGAAGCTTTCAGTTGCAATGCTTAAAAAAAATTGGAAAAATTTTGAATAATTCAGGAAACACCAAAAAAAGATAGAAAGAATAGAATGACGGTACCCGAAAGAACTAAAGAACTAGTCAGCCTTCAGCCATTTCAAGTGGTAGCATACGAAGGAGCCAGTGGTACTGAAGGAAGAAGCCCAAGTTACACTGAAGAAATTAGCTGCAAACAAGGCTCCAGGAATTGGCAGAATATCAATTGAAATGTCTCAACAAGCTGATGAAACACTTGTAATGTCAAGAAACTTGAAAGACTGACCAACTGGCCAGTCTTTCCTTATTTGTACCCATTCCAAAGAAAGATGACCAAATTTAAGGCAGAAATTATATGCTTATATGATTCATATCGCATACAAATACAATTCTGCTGAAGATAATTCGACAATAATTGGAGCAATGTATCAACAGGGAGCTGCCAGACATTCCAACCAATTTCAAAAGAGGAAGTATAATGAGGGATATCATTCCTAATATCAAATGAGTCTAGGCTGAAATCACAGAATACCAGAAAGGTCTTTACTTGTGTTTTACTGCCTATGCAACGGCATTCAACTGTGTGGCTCATAACAAACAATGGATAGTGTTAAGAAGGATGGGATTTCCGGAATGTGTTTTATGTTTGTTATGTTTGAGCCCATTGTTGCAGCTCCTGTATCAATTCATCGCATGGAGCGTCTTCCCCTTCTTTGCCGCTCTTCTATTTTTCCAAGCATCACACCCTCATCCAGTGACTGGTCTCTTCTGATAATGTGTACCCAGTGCGTGAGATTAAGGTCAGTCATCTTTTGGCAGTCCCTGGTACTTTTCATATTTTCCACCAGCCCTGTAATTCAAATGCATCAAGTAAGAGGAAAACCTAAGCAACTGCAATCTTTTCTCCATTTATCATATTACCTATTGATCTAGTTGTGAGAACTGTGTTTTTCTTTACATTAAGTTGCAATCCACATTAGAGGCTGCATTTTTTTAAATCTTCATTCACTCGTGCTTCAAGTCCTTCTTATTTTCAGCAAGAACTTTTGTGCCATCTGCATATGATAGGTTGTTTATAAGCCTTTCTCCAATTCTGTTATCACATCCTTCTTCATATAATTCAGTTTTTCTCTTTGCTCATATGTCTCCCTAAATTCTCTCTCTCCTTGAGACCTACAAAGAAGCCTTATTCCCTTGCCCCCTTAGTCAAGTAGAAAGTATGTTGTCTTCTCTCAATGAGCCAAAAGTTATGTTCAAACATTGCATAAAGAAAAGGGAGGAAACCCTCACACCAAGTCTGGTATACTTTGGTGTTTGTCATTATTAGAATAGCAAGCTGAATAGTGTTGTTTATGAGGGATTGTGGTTTACCAACCTAGTGCAGTAAATTTCCTTTTTCTACCCCATGACTCATGGATGCACGCATTGACATCTAGTTGATTCTAACTACAGTGACCCTGTAGCCAGGGTATAACTGCCCCCGTTTGAGTTTCTGAGACTGTAATCCTATGGGGGAGTAGAAAGCCTCTGGTTATTGGTTTCTAACTGCTGATCTTTTTGTTAGCAGACCAAAGCATAACCACTCTGCACCAGGGCTCAGTTTTTTTCTTGATAAGCTAAGATGCTTCCTTTACCCACATGAGCAAATGAAACAGGGAACCCAGGGTGGACGATACCTTCAGGACCAGGGGTGTGAGGGGCGGTGCTGGGAGAGTGGACGGTGAGTGGGTTGGAAAGGGGGAACTGATTACAAGGATCCACATGTGACCTCCTCCCAGGGAGATGGACGGCAGAGAAGGGGGGGAAAGGAGACTCCGTATAGGGCAAGATATGACAAAACAACAATCTGTGGATTATCAAAGGCTCATGAGGGAGCGGGGAGCGGGGAGGGAGGGGAAAAAAAAAGAGGAAGGACCTGATACGGAGGGCTTAAGTGGAGAGCAAATGCTTTGAGAGTGATTAGGGCAAAGAATGTACGGATGTGCTTTATACAATTGATGTATGTATATGTGTGCATTGTGATAAGAGTTGTATGAGCCCCTAATAAAATGTTTAAAAAGAAAATCAAGAAATACCATTTAGGAATAAAGGAAGATGTGATACCCTGAATGAATAGGAACAGGGAGTTCATGACTGTCACATGGGAGAGTCAGCATTGAAGTCTAGAGTTATCCTTCTGCAAATGATGTCTTCTTAATCAGGTATAATGTTGCTGTTCATGAACCGAGTTGTGCTTTACATACAGGCTTGTCCCTCTGGGTGGAGAGTGGAGGTGAAGCATGAAGGAGCAGGAAAGAAAGCAAGGCTAATTCCTTTTCCTCCATCAGAGTGAGATAGACCCAGCATTTCAAAAACAATTAAGAATGATTTATTGCTCTATTGTAGATTCAAATTATTCTTCAAGTCTATAAAACAACATTTACCAATAGTTAGGATGTTGAGTCATTCAGAAGAGATTAGTATACATTCAGCATGATATAATTCAGACAGCAGAGATGCATGTAAAGCAGTTTAGAGATATTTCCATTAGAATGGTTAAATGAATTATTCTTCATTATTCCCTGGTGGTGCTTTTGTAAGTAATTGGGAGTTAGGCTTGGTTAGCTCTAATACTGGCTCTATTATGTACTAGCTTTGTAAACTTGATTAAATAACTAACCTCTCTGAAAGCCAACCCAGTCATCTGTAGACTATATTCAGAGTACTGTTGGAGGCATTTCTGAGTATATATTGAGTTTATAGCATAAACTACTTATCAGAGAAACAAATAATATAGACAATTAAATTGATCATATAAAATATAAGGATGAATCGATCTGATGTATATGCCAAGGTGTGAATATTTTTTTAAATACATTTTAATGCCCCTTGTTTAAGATAATATTGCAAGTGTGGGCCACAGGCTGGAACTACAGGCTCCCCATACTATCTTCTTTCCTGTATACATACTAACCATAATTCTTATAATAAATATGAAGAAAACCCAGCATGCTCCATGTTGATTTTATCATGGGCCAAAGCCCAAAGATATATACAAGAAAAGATGGAAAGAATATTAAACATACATGTTGAAGTTTGTATAAGAATAAAGACACTAGAAAGTTTACTTTAAAACAAGTGTGTGCAAGCATTTTTTTTAATTACCAGAGTAAATATTTTAGGCTTTGTGAGCTATCTAGTCTTTATCGCAACAACTTAGTTCTGCCAATATAGTATGAATGCAGCCACAAACAGTTTATAAGTGAATGGAATGGTTCTGTTCCAATAAAACTTTATTTATAAATACAAATGTTAGATAGGGTTTGGCTCAGTGGCCATAATTTACCAACACTTGGTAATAGATAAAAGATTACAAGGGGGGTATTTAATAAATTTGGAATTGTATCATCAAGAAAATTTCTAAATAAAAAGGATTTCTAAAATTCCATTATAATCTTATAACCCAATCCAAAAAAATTTATTATGATGGATGACATTTTTGCTGGAATAGGGGGAAACAACTGTCTTACTCTTAGAAATGAATCATAAAAAATATCCTCCTAGAAAATGGCACCTGGTCCCTCTAAAACAACTCAACACAAACAGCCATCAGCCCCAACGACCTCAACGAAAAAAGAGGAGAAACAAAAGGCAAAGGCAGAAGATGTCCTGAACATAACAACATACATAGAAGAAGCAGACATTGTGATGCCACACAAAGAAATTCTCAGAATGCTGCTTGGAGCCATGCAGGATATGAGGGAAACAATACAGAAAAAGGATGAAAGAATAGAGGAGATAAAAGTCACACACCAAAGGGAAATACAGGAGCTTAGTGAGGAGATAACATAAAACAATAGCAGAATCACAATCCTTGAGAATGGATTGGAGGAATCAGAGAACCACATCAGTGACTTGGAGGACAGCCTAGCAGACTTTAACGTGAAAAAAAGTCTAAAAAGAGCATCAGAGAAGCTGAAGAAAACCTAAGAGTTATGTCTGATGCTATGAAGTGGAACAACATTAGAATTATTGGCCTACCGGAGGAAGACACAACAAAGAAGGCATCTGCAACAATAGCAAGAGAATTCTTGGAGGAAAACTTCCCCAGCCTAATGAATGAAAACCAGGCAACCATCCAGGAGGCTGAAAGAACACCAGCACGACGGGACCCCAAGAAGAAATCACCCAGGCACATAATAGTTAAACTATCCAACTTTGAGGAAAAGGAGAAAATCATGAGAGCAGCTAGGGAAAAACAAGAAATCAGATATAAAGGTTCCCACATAAGAATATGCTCAGACCTATCAGCAGAAACTATGAAAAGGAGAGAGTAGAGTAACATATTCCAAAAATTGAAGGAAAACAATGCAAATCCAAGAATACTCTACCCAGCCAAATTATCGATCAAGATCGATGGAGAAGGAAAAGTCTTCCCAGACAAGGAAAAACTCAAAAAATACGTTACAACAAACCCAGCCTTACAAAAGATCCTCGCCGACTCAGTATGGGCAGAAGAACAACACTCACCACGCATAAATAAGAGACCATCACATAGAACAAGCTCACCCAGAGGGCAACAAAGAGAAAACAGTCCCCAAGATAACAATGGCTTAGGGATGGAAAGAAGTCAAGAATGATACACACAAAAAACACACACTAATGAGAAAGGAAAGGAGGAAAACTCCCAACACAAAAGGTATAAAATGAAATCACAGCTGGAGATAATAACCCTGAATATCAATGGCCTGAACTCAGGCATTAAAAGACTGAGACTAGCAGAATGGCTTAGAAAACACAACCCATCAATCTGCTGCCTACAGGAGACACATCTCAAGGCTACAGACAAAAATAGGCTGAGAATCAAAGGCTGGAGAAGGACCTACCAAGCAAACAGCAATACAAAAAAAGCAGGGGTTGCAATCCTAATCGCGGATAAAATGGACATCAAACTGCAAACCATAAAAAGAGATTAGGAGGGACACTATATAATGCTCAAGGGAATCGTAGACAATGAACCACTAAGCATTGTAAACATATATTCCCCGAATGAGAGACCAGCTGAATACATCAACCAAAAGAAAAAGAAAGAAATCACAGACTCGACAATTGTAATGGGTGACTTCAACACACCACTCACTGAGAAAGATAGGTCACAGGGAAAGAAACTCAACAAGGAGACTAGAAGGCTAAACTCCACAATTAGACAATTTGACCTGATAGATATTTACAGAGCTTTTCATCCAAATACAAAAAATTTCATATTCTTTTCAAGTCCCCATGGCACACATTCAAAGATAGAGCACATGCTGGTGCATAAGGCAAATCTACAAATTTTAAGCACTGTGCCTTAAGACTGGAAATCAACAAAAGGAAGACAAAGAAAATAAGAGCAAATAATTGGAGGATGAATAACTCTCTACTGCAAAAGAAGTGCGTACTGGTGCAGATCAGAGATGAAATCAGGAAATTTCTAGAAACCAATGAAAATGAGCACACGACATACCAAAACTTATGGGACACAGCAAGGGCAGTCATCAGAGGAAGTTTCATAGCAATACATGCACACCTGAGAAAGGAAGAGAGACTCATGATTGATATGCTGACACAAAATTTACAAAAACTAGAGCAGAGTCAGCAGGACAATCCTACTAATAGCAAAAGAAAAGAAATTATTAAAATCGGGGCTGAAATCCAGGAGAGGGAAAATAAGAAAACTATGGAAAAAATTAATATCGCTAAAAGTTGGTTCTTTAAAAGGATAAACAGAATCGATAAACCATTGGCAAACCTAACCAAAGAAAGGAGGGAACAAATCTCAATAGCAAGAATAAGAGATGAAAGAGGGGTCATTACAACAGACCCTAATGAAATCAAAAGGATAGTTACACAGTACTATGAAGGATTGTACTCCAATGAATTCAATAATGTGGAAGACATGGACTAATTCCTGGAAAAACAATCCCTCCCTAGACTATCCTCGGTGGACATCAAGAATCTCAACAGACCCATAGCAATAGAAGAAATAGAAAAGGTTATCAAGGGATTACCAACAAAAAAATCCCCTGGACCAGATGGCTACACTGGAGAATTCTACCAAGCATTTAGGGAAGAAGTAACACCAATCCTACACAAACTTTTCCTGAACATAGAAAAAGATGTCAAACTCCCGAACACCTTCTATGAAGCTACTATAACTCTGATACCCAATCCGGGCAAGGATCCCACAAGAATCAAGAACTACAGACCAATATCCCTAATGAACATTGATGCAAAAGTCCTTAACAAAATACTAGCCAACAGAATACAAAAGTATATAAAACAAATAATTCACCATGACCAAGTGGGATTCATATCAGGGATGCAGGGCTGGTTCAACATACGAAAGACAATTAGTATTATTCGCCACATTAACATGAAAAACTATAAGAACCACATGATAATATCAATAGATGCAGAAAAAGCATTCGACAACATCCAACACCAATTCCTGTATAAGACAATTGCGAAGATAAGAATAGAAAGAAAGTTTCTAAAGACAATACAAGCTATATATGAAAAACCAACAGCCAATGTGGTAGTCAATGGAGAAAAGACTAACACAATCCCACTGAAAAAGGGGACCAGACAAGGATGCCCCTTGTCCCCACTCCTATTTAATATTGTGCTGGAGGTTTTCGCTAACAGCATAAGGCAAAGATGAGACATCAAAGGTATTCATCTGGGGAAGGAAGAGGTGAAATTATCGTTATTTGCAGATGATATGATTTTATATATGGAAAATCCCAAAACTTCCACAAGGGGAGTACTGGAAGCAATAGAGGAGTTTGGCAGAGTGACAGGATACAAGAGCAACAAACAGAAGTCCATGGGACTGTTATACACATCGGATAAGATCACGGAAGAAGAGATAAAAAAGGTGGTACCCTTCACAATAGCCAAATACAAATTGAAATTTCTAGGGATATACCTGACTGAAAAAACAAAATATCTGTACAGGGAAAACTATAGAACACTATTACAAGAAACCAAGTGTGACCACAACAAATGGAAGAATATCCCATGCTCGTGAATTGGAGGAATCAATATAGTTAAGATATCAGTTCTTAAGTGCCAAAAGCACTATATAATTTTATTGCCATCCCGATACAATTACCCTCATCTTTCTTCAAAGAAATGGAAAAACTGATTACCAACTTCATATGGAGAGGGAAGAAGCCCAGAATTAGCAGAGAACTCCTCAAGAAGAAGGACACTGTGGGAAGGCTTGCTTTACCTGACTTTGACACATACTACACAGCCACAGTTCTTAAAATTGCATGGTATTGGTACAATGACAGATACTCAGGCCAATGGAAAAGAACTGAAAACTCAGAAATAAAGGCATCAGCACACAGACAGCTGATCTTTGATAAGGGCCCCAAAAATATCAAATGGGAAGCAGATGACCTCTTCAACAAGTGGTGCTGGAAAAAATGGATATCAACATGCAGAAAAATGAAGCAAGACCCTTATCTCACTCCATGCACAAGAATAAACTCAAGGTGGATTACAAACCTTGAAGTTAAACCCCAAAGTTTTAGGGCCATCAATGAGGGAATTGGGACTAACTTGAGAACTTTGGCACAGGGAATACACGGGCTATCAGAAATAGGGAAGGACACACACACAGAGGAGGCACAAATTGACAAATGGGATATACTGAAGATAAAACACTTGTGTACATCGAAAGAATTCAGCAAGAGAGTAATGAGAGAGTCCACAGACTGGGAAAACATCTTTAAGCAATGACACATCAGACAAAGGCCTTATTACTAAAATCTACAATACTCTGCTAGCTTCCAAAAAGGAAAAAACTAATAGCCCACTTGAGAGGTGGGCAAAGGACTTAAACAGAAGTTTCACAGGCGCAGAAATCCGAATGGCCAACAAACATATGAGAAAATGTTCCCTATCTTTAGCCATAAGAGAAATGCAAATTAAAACAACGAGGTACCCCCTGATACCCTCAAAGGTAGCCCAATTCAAAAAATCAGAAAGTAACAAGTGTTGGAGGGGCTATGGGGAGACAGGAACTCTCATCCACTGCTGGTGGGCCTGTAAGTATGTACAGCCACTATGGAAATCAATCTGGCGATATCTAAAACAGATGGAAATAGAGATACCATATGACCCAGCAATGCCCCTACTGGGCATATACCCAGAAGAGGCAAGAAACAAACCAAGGCCAGACATCTGTGCTCCAATGTTCATTGCGGCACAGTTCACAATTGCAAGGAGCTGGAAGCAACCCAAATTTCCATCAACTGACGATTGGATTTAAAAACTGTGGTATATACATACAATGGAGTACTACGCAGCACTAAAAAGCAGTGATGAACATATGAGACATATAGCGGCATGGAAAGAACTGGAACAAATCATGCTAAGCGATGTAAGTCAGGCACAAAAAGCCAAGTACAACATGAGCCCGCTGAGGTAAGTATTTTAAAAAATGCAAAAGGGGCATAGGGAAAAAGCTACTGTATACAAACATTTTTGGGGTGAAGACTGTGTAGTATGGCAGAAAGCAGATCAAAACCAGGGATACACATGGAAGACAACTGGGGAGGAGGTGGGGAAAAGAAAACAAAAGGATGAATATAAGTAAGAAAAGGGTAGTGGGGTCATGGGGCATTAATCCACCAAAGGGGAGGGTATTGTTTATATCTCCACAGGGAAAGTGGGCCCAGACTTCAAACCAGTGTCGCAAGGTGTGAATGCAATATCCCGGCGCGGAGTAGGGAACCAGTAGAGAGGTCTGGGAGGCTGGCCCCAGCACCAAAAATTAAGTGGATCCCTGCCCCTTCCCTGAGAAGAATTTGTTTCAAAGGACGACATTGACTCTGCAGCTCCGGGAGAGGGACATATCTGATCAGAGTACAAGGCAGCAGATGAAGGGGGGAGGAGGAGAGGGTGGAGCACAGCCTGGCCCACCAGGCCGTGAGGATGATGTTCCTGACTAGAGCAGCCAGTTCACAGAGAGGACAACATGGCTGGCTCCACTATGAGACATGATGCTCCTCAGTGACCAAGGGCGATACAGGGGACAGCACCGGAGACACAGTGTGGGAATTACACCTGACCTGATCCCACCACACCGAGGCAAAGCACTGGGGGAGTGCAGCTGAACAGCAAGGGAATGGAGTGGCAAGGTCCCCAGGGAATGCTGAAAAGTGGACTTTGGAGTCAGGGTATAGTGCCCCAACAGACTGGATTGGAAAACACTCTTTTTTTTTTTTTTTTAACAATTTATTGGGGCTCATACAATTCTTTTCACAGTTCATACATATACATACATCAATTGTATAAAGCACATCCGCACAGTCCTTGCCCTAATCATTTTTTCTCTTTTCTTCTTTTACATTTTATTAGGGACTCATACAACTCTTACCACAATCCATACATATACATACATCAATTGTATAAAGCACATCCATACATTCCCTGCCCCAATCATTTTCAAGGCATTTGCTCTCCACTCAAACCCCTTGCATCAGGTCCTCTTTTTTTTTTCCCCCTCCCTCCCCATTCCCCCCTCCCCCATATGCCCTTGGTAATTTATACATCGTTATTTTGTCATATCTTGCCCTATCCGGAGTCTCCCTTCCCCCCTTCTCTGCTGTCCCTCTCCCAAGGAAGAGGTCACATGTGGATCCTTGTAATCAGTTCCCCCTTTCCAACCCACTCACCCTCCACTCTCCCAGCATCGTCCCTCACACCCTTGGTCCTGAAGGTATCATCCACCCTGGATTCCCTGTACCTCCAACCCTCATATGCACCAGTGTACAACCTCTGTCCTATCCAGCCCTGCAAGGTAGAATTCAGATCATGGTAGTTGGGGGGAGGAAGCATCCAGGATCTGGGGGAAAGCTGTGTTCTTCATCGATACTACCTCACACCCTAATTAACCCATCTCCTCTCCTAAAACCCTCTATGAGGGGATCTCCATTGGTCGACACTTGGGCCTTGGGTCTCCACTCTGCACTTCCCCCTTCATTTAATATGATATATATATATATATACATATATACACATACATATATACATATACACATATATACACATATATACACACACTTATATCTTTTTTTTTTTTGCATGATGCCTTATACCTGGTCCCTTGGGCACCTCGTGATCGCACTGGCCGGTGTGCTTCTTCCATGTGGGCTTATTTGCTTCTGAGCTAGATGGCCGCTTGTTCACCTTCAAGCCTTTAAGACCCCAGACACTATCTCTTTTGATAGCTGGGCGCCATCAGCTTTCTTCACCACGTTTACTTATGCACCCATTTGTCTTCAGCGATCCTATCATGGAGGTGTGCAGTCAATGATATGATTTTTTGTTCTTTGATGCCTGGTAACTGATCCCTTTGGGACCACTCGATCACACAGGCTGGTGTGTTCTTCCATGTGGACTTTGTTGCTTCTGAGCTAGATGGCCGCTTGTTTATCGTCAAGCCTTTAAGACCCCAGTCACTATCTCTTTTGATAGCCGGTCACCATCAGCTTTCTTCACCACATTTACTTGTTCACCCACTTTGGCTCCAGCCGTTGTGTCAGGAGAGTGAGCATCATAGAGTTCCAATTTAATAAAAGAAGGTATTCATGTATTGAGGGAGTGTTTGAGTAGAGGCCCAAGGTCCTTCCGCCACCTTAATACTTGACCTATAAATATAGACACATAGATCTATTTCCCCATCCTCCTATATATATTTGCATGTACATGTCTTTGTCTAGACCTCCATGAATGCCCTTTGACTCCTAGCTCTTTCCTCCATCTCCCTTGACTTTCCTCCTGCCCTACTACCATGCTTCATCGCCACCTGGGCTAGAGTATAACTCTTCTCTAAGCAACCTTACCCTTGATCATTTCCCACCAGGCCTGTCACTCCCCCTTCTCTACCATTTGGGGTCCCATGTTTTTCCCTTGTCCCTGGGTTTGTTAACACCACTTCCTTACCCCCCCTACCCCCCCACCCCAAGTCCCCCCAGAACTGTCGGTCCCGTTGTTTTTCCTCCAGATAGTTCATCCAGCCTGTCCTATTCAGACAGACCTGTGGAGTCACTAACCTGCACGAAAACTAGACAGAGGAAAACAAAGCAACAATATACAACCAGACAACAAAACAACAAAAACAAACCACTGACAAAGAACAGAACAAAACAGTTCACAAGAGAAAAGCTTGTAGTTAGTTCAGGGATCGTTTGCTGGCCCTTAGGAGCGTTTTCCAGTCCAGTCTGTTGGGGCACCACGCCCTGGCCCCAAAGTCCGCTTTCAGCATTCCCTGGGGACCTTGCCACTCCATTCCCTTGCTGTTCCGCTGCACTCCCCCAGTGATTTGCCTCGGTGTGGTGGGATCAGGTCAGGTGCAATTCCCACACTGTGTCTCTGGTGCTGTCCCCTGTATCGCCCTTAGTCACTGAGGGGCATCATGTCTCATAGTAGGGCCAGCCATGTTGTTCTCTCTGTGGACTGGCTGCTCTACTCAGGAACATCATCATCACGGCCTGGTGGGCCAGGCTGTGCTCCACTCTCTCCTCCTGCCCCTTCATATTCTCCCGTGTGCTCTGATCAGTTATGTCCATCTCCCGGAGCTGCAGAGTCAATGTCGTCCTTTGGAACAAATTCTTTTGGGGGGAGGGGCAGGAATCCACTTAATTTATGGTGCTGGGGCCAGCCTCCCAGACCTCTCCACCAGTTCCCTCCTCCACGCCGGGATATTGCATTCACACCTTGCGACACTGGGTTGAAGTCTGGCCCCACTTTCCCTGTGGAGATATAAACAATACCCTCCCCTTGGGTGGATTAATGCCCCATGACCCCACTACCCTTTTCTTCCTTGTATTCATCCTTTTGTTTGGAAAACACTCTTAAGACCAACAAACAATCCTTGAACTAACTACAAGCTTTTCTTTCATGATGTGTTTTGTTTTGTTCTTTGTCAGTGGTTTGTTGTTATTTTGTTGCATACTGTTGCTTTGTTTTCCTCTGTCTTGTTTTTGTGCATGTTATTATCTCCACAGGTCTGTCTAAATAAGACAGGCTGGATGAACTACCTGGAGGAAAAACAACGGGACCAACAGTTCCGGGGGTACTTGGGATAGGGGAAGGTGGGGGGTAAGGAAGTGGTGTTAACAAACCCAGGGACAAGGGAACAACATGGGATCCAAATTGGTGGTGAAGGGGGAGTAGCAGGCCTGGTAGGGAATGATCAAGGGTAAGGTTATGTAAAGAAGAGGTATAGCTGTAACCCAGGTGGGGACGAAGCATGATAGTGGGGCAGGAGGAAAATCAAAGGAAACAGAGGAAAGAGCTATGAGGCAAAGGACATTTATACAGGTCTAGACAGACATGTACATGCAAATATATATATGAGGATAGGGGGAAAATCTATTTGTCTATATTTATAGGTTTAGTATTAAGGTGGTGTAAGGATCTTGGGCCTCTACTCAAGCACTCCCTCAATGTATGAATACTTTCTTCTATTAAGTTGGCATTCAATGATGCTCACCCTACCGACACAATTGCTGAAGCCAAAGCGGGTGAACAAGTAAATGTGGTGAAGAAAGCTGATGGTGCCCGGCTATCAAAAGAGATAGTGTCTGGGGTCTTAAAGGCTTGAAAATAAACAAGTGGCCATCTAGCTCAGAAGCAACAAAGCCCACCTGGAAGAACACACCAGCCTGTGTGATCACGTGGTCCCGAAGGGATCAGTTATTGGGCATCACAGGAAAAAAAATCATATCATTGGCTGCACACCTCCATGATATGATCACCGAGGGCAAACGGGTGCATAAGCAAATGTGACAAAGAAAGCTGATGGTGCCTGGCTATCAAAAGAAATAGCGTCTTGGGTCTTGAATGCTTGAAGGTGAACAAGCGGCCATCTAGCTCAGAAGCAACAAAGCCCACATGGACAAAGCACACCAGCCTGTGCGATCACGAGGTGCCAAAGGGATCAGGTATAAGGCATCATCAAAAAAAAAATTCTTACCAAGTGAATGAAGGGGGAAGTGCAGAGTGGAGACCCAAAGCCCATTCGTCGGCCACTGGAGATCCCCTCACAGAGGGGTCTAGGGGAAGAGATAGTCAGGGTGCGATGCAGCACCTATGAATAATACAGCTTTCCCCCAGATCCTGGATGCTTCCTCCCCACCAACTACCATGATCTGAATTCTAACTTGCAAATCTGGATAGAGCAGAGGTTGTACACTGGTGCATATAGGAACTGGAGGCAAACGGAATCTGGGGTGGATGATACCTTCAGGACCAGGGGTGTGAGGGGCGATACTGGGAGAGTAGAGGGTGAGTGGGTTGGAAAGGGGGAACCGATTACAAGGATCACATGTGACCTCCTCCCTGGGGGACGGACAACAGAAAAGGGGGTGAAGGGAGATGTCAGGCAGTGTAAGATATGACAAAATAATAATAATTTCTGAATTAGGAAGGGTTCGTGAGAGAAAGGGGAACGGGGAGGGAGGGGGGAAATGAGGAGCTGATATTAAGGGCTCAAGTAGAAAGTAAATGTTTATATATATATATATATAGTATATATTTGCCTATAAACTCCCTGTAAGGAGGAATGAGGCCATCTTAATCAGCATTATAGGTTGTCTCTGCATTTTAAGACTTAAGAACACAGTAGAGGTGCTTACTGGTGATGCTTGTTGAACATAGAAAACTGGAGTTTTTTAGTTTGTTTGTTTTGATTTTGCTATAATAGCATTTAGTGAAAGTGTTGGCTCTGTGAAAAGCCAATGAGTGACTGCACTGAAGAGTGAAAGAGTGAAGAGCATTGTAAATCAAATTCTTCTGCTACCAGTGTCATCTTTGAAGATGGCATCCACGATCAGTGATTCTCAGCCTTCCTAATGCCTTGACGCTTTCATACCTCATGTTGTGGTGACCCCCCCTCCCCCCAGCCATCAAGTTATTTTCATTGCTACCTTATAACTGTAATTTTGCTATGGTTATGAAATGGACAACCCCTGTAAAAAGTTCCTTTGATCCCCAAAGGGGTCCTGGCCCACAGGTTGAGAACCACTGCTCATGCTAAATGCTCAGTTATGGAGTCTGTGTGTTCATGCGCCTCCAGAATGGAAGCTGTAGGTTGCGAAAGGCCTAGGAGGGAGAAGTATAGACCCCCATTTGGAACTCCTCCATGTAAAAGGCTTTTGAAAATTTCTTCAACATCTGCTCCATCAGAAGAAACTGCCTAGTTTTGAATCAGTTCACAAATCTCCGACATTTCAGAAATAAAATATTTAGTAACTGATTTACCCATCATGTTGCCATGGCATTATCTGGTACAGATAGAAACTGAAAACACAGGGAATTCAGGACAGATGATCCCTTCAGGACCAGTGCTGAGAGTTGCAATATCAGGAAGGTGGAAAGAGGGTGGGGTGGAAAGGGGGAACCAATTACAAGTATCTACATATAACCTCCTCCCTGGGGGATGGACAACAGAAAAGTGGGCGAAGGGAGACGTTGAACAGTGTAAGATATGACAAAATAATAATTTATAAATTACCAAGGGTTCATGGGGAAGCAGGGAGCGGGGAGGGAGGGGAAAATGAGCTGAGATCAAGGGCTCAAGCAGAAAGCAAATGTTTTGTGAATGATGATGGCAACAAATGTACAAATGTGCTTGACACAATAGATGTACGCATGAATTGTGATAAAGGTTGTATGAGCCCCCAATAAAATAATTTTTTAAACAAAACAAATAAAAACTTTAATAGGAAATATCAAAAACTAAAGAAAATTAAAATGGATCATAAGGAAGATCAAATGATGTTCCTACTTTAAAAAATAAATAAAAGTAACAACAAGAAAGAGTAAATTGAAGGTCCCGTGCTCAACTTGGGGTAGTGTTGTAATAATAAACTCAACTTCTGAAGCTCAGGGTTTGTTCTTATTTTAAATAAATTGTTCTTTATCCTTCAAACTAGTTTATTTTACAATCAATTATTTAAAGCTAGATTTGTTGTGTTGTGTTTTTAGTGAAAATTTTTGTAATAGATTAGATTTTTGTAATAGATTAGATTTTCATTTAACAATTTCTATACAACATCTTCACTGACATTTGCTTACAGTTTTTGATCCAAAAGAAAACAAAAAATAGTAATAAAAATGGAAAAATTTAAGTATGGGTTAAAATGAAAAACAAATGACAAAGTGTTAAATTTTAACCTAACTTTTTCAATAATTCACTTTCTGATGTTCTGTCAGTGGCAAGACTTTTCACATCCCTAGTCAATGGTCCACAGGTAGTCAGTGTAGGCTTATTCCCTTTGAGAGTGTCTGTAAATGGAGTTTGGGCTTTCACTGTTATCCATAGCCTCCTATAAACTGGGCGCTCAGAATGGAAGCTCTAATCCATAGATTAGACTGATGTGGTTCTCCTCTGCGTGCTTAGCTGTCACCTCACTTAGGTGACTGCTTGTTTTAAGACGCCAGACACTATTCTTTCAGAAAGTCAGGCACCATCAGATAACTTCACCTTTCTTTGCTAAATCACTCTTATCTTTATTGATCCCTTATGACCAGGGAGGGCTGCATCATAAAAACTGGTTGTTCTGAGATTCGAGCTTACAACTGAGCATAAGTTCCAAATCCATTCATTTATCTATGATGTATGTACATATCCTTGTTCCACTTTAGTGGAAGCATTATCATTTTTTGAGGGTTGCCATACGTGACCTCCAAGGAACCTTTGGTAATTCTAAAAATAGTGTCATCAAATTAGCCCCTGGTATAGAATTTAGAATATTGTTGAAATGGGAGAATATGAGTATATGGGGAAGGATTTTCAGACCAAATTACATAAGCTTTTCTATTATACATTTTCAATACTAAAGTGAATAAATTCTGTGTATTCGCTTAAGAAAAACATGAGAGTTAGACACATGACACAAAGATCTGTAACACTCATCCACTACAGCAGAACTATGGCCGCAGTGCTAAGACGTGTCTTATAAAGCCAAAAAAATATGAAATTATCAAATATATGGTATGTTTGCCTATTATGGAGCCTCCTCCAAAGCAAGACCTTTGCATTGAAGTCAATGACTTCCAGTTCCATTGCTGTCAGATAACACCTTCCATCTCTTCTTTATCTAGGGTATTTCAACTTTAAGTCTAAAGATGTATATTAGTGGTTTTAAACTGTGACAGGTCTGTCTAAAATAAAATCTGGTCAATTGTGTTTTCCAACTCAGGTCTTTATGGTGTGGTCCATGTAGTATGCCATATGTCTCGAGAGAACAAGAACTATGCAGTCCAGTTAGCCTATCATATGGCATCTAGGTCACAAAGCATTGAAAAGAAACTCCATTCAACATGATGACTAGCTGTTTAATACTGGGCAGATTCCCACCCTCATAGACCACAGAGGCAATGTCAAGCATTTTCCCCAAGGGCAAGCCTCTCTCCCCAACAGGGGTGAGATTATCTTCCTTGAGACAGACACATCTCCCCCTCCTCATGGCCATGAACCTCTACTGGAGCGTATTGAACACCAGTGTGGGAGTGTCCACCCAATAAGGATGACGTAGGATATTGCCACACGGCATGAACTGTTTGCTCCTCGCTTACTCCTCTCCTAATGAGGAGCTGTCTCAACTGGGGTGAGGTCTCCCCTGGAGAAGTGGTCATTAGGGTGTATAAATACGGGTGTGATGGGTTCTTCCCTGTGAGGTTGGATTTAATAATAATAAACAGTGCTGAAGCATGCTTTGGGTTTTAGAAATTAGAATATATCTAAATGTTGAGCTTTTGATCTCCATTGAAATGTTCATATCCTGTTAGTACGTGATAGAATGGTTAAGGCATAGAATTGTGCTATTTCTTAGTATTGCATCAACATTCTATACTTCATATTTTTCACAGAATATGAGGGGAAAAGGCAAGTTATTGGCTATCTCCTCTTTATAGTACATTTTCCTGATGTCATTTTAGCTTTTACAGTTTTCAGTAGTGAAAGTAAAACAAATTTCATTATTATCTCTTAAACAGAATAGATTTAAAAAATACCATTGAGTCTGATATGTGACTGTATAATATAGTTTTTATATATTTTGACTGTGAGTTCTCATGAAAGCAGCAATTTAAAACTCACCTGAATGCCTACTTTAGTCTTAACAACAAGTACAGCATAAGAATAAATCTACAATCAAATTAGTAGTCAAATAACTAACGGCAAGTGGAAAATTGGTCAATGTATTATTTCTTTTATAACCGAATTCAAAATGTGACATTTAAAAATGTAAATCTCTCCTTTCAATGTTGGAGAAGCATCCAATGAACATTTCTATGAGTAGGAAAATATATATTAAAATAATAGCCACCTATTTGAGACTGACCTTAGTCCCGTAACCGACTCTTGGAAGAGGCATCTGGGCCAGATGGAGCTCATAAGCACTGGGAAGTAAAATGCAAAGAATTGAAAAGTTGCACACAAAGTACTCTCTGTGCGTCTGTGAGTTCACCATGAACTAGAGAGACCATGGGTCAATCTCCCACACACCAACCTAGAAAACTACTAAATTGCTATTTCATGGGAGAAAAGTTGTGACAAATACATCAACAGAATGAAAATAGCTTCTTTGATATGAAATGTTTCATCCTTTACTTCTTTGTTGTTTTTTTTTTCCTAATGGTGCTGGTCTTGATAGCATTCTAGACTCTTTTTCTATGAGATATGGGGAAAAAGTTAAGGTAACCTATATTCTCAGCTTTTCTCCATTTCATTCCTTTCTCTGTCACTTTCACTCCTAGAAGTTTACTCACTTTTACTCTCTCTCTCTCTCTCTCTCTCTCTTTCTGCATTTCTTCAGCCATAGGGACATCAAATCAACAGATTAGTGGATTACTCTATGGATTTTAAGAAGCCTTGCAAATTGTAGCCAGTGAGCTGAGATGACCCCAAGAACTTCTTTGTTGGGCTGAGCTTGAGTTCCTGGTTGGGAATCACAGGCGCGAAATATCATGCTTTTAGAATATAATAAACCGAATTTCCAAGAACAAATTCCAGTCATTTCAATAGGAAACCATTCTATTGGGGTCAGCAGTCATACCTCTGGTCCCACATGTAGACAGCCAAATTTGTAAAACTGGATGAGTTATTTAAACTCCTTGAGTGGAAGATCCCTATTGTTACTTGAGTTTTACTAACTCTCTTAGGTCACTTCTTGCACTAAAATCCTAGAATTTTAAACCTTGTTCCTAATAGAAATTTGGGAAAAGGATACTCTCCTGAATTCCACTAAATTCAGGAGATTATGGGAATTCCTTTTTGAAATAGTAAAGCCTACTATATCAGTTTATGAGTCTCCTTCATTTCCTCCATCACTTATTTTGATGGCTGAATTGGTTTGTAACTTGAGAAGGTGTTTTCCAACAAAAGTTATTTTCATTAGGGAGCTAGAGATAAAGTGTGCTTTCTATAATGTGAGGGGTAGCTATCTAGGATTCCTGTCTCCTTTTAGCAGTATCTTTGGAAGGAACACTTCTCCGGACTAGATTAATTATACCATTTTCTGAATTTGCAAATGTCTGATATCACACTTCCTGTGATTTCTACCAAGAGGAGAGCAATAGTATAGAAAATATTTTTGTAATTTTGAGTAGGTTAGAAAATGACTATGAAAAATGATGATTGACAACGATATTCACTTCTAAGTAATATTTATCCTCAACCATTATAGACATGTCAATATTGTTGTCAGATGGTTCCAGTTGACCCCACATCTGTAGGCCTTTTAAGACTGTGCACTTTGGGAAATGAGGTACCTCTGGGAGTATTCAAACCACCAAACTTTTGGATAGTGGTAAATACTTTTCTTGCGTGTTTTTCTGAGTATTAATCAGAAATGCCTGCCCTATATCAGTGTAACTTTATGTAGCTTTTCCATTTCCTACTTTGTAAGACCTATGGAACGTAATTAATTTATTCAGCAGAGAAAAAGAGTGGGGGGGAATTTCTGCTCTTCTAAGCTTGTTCTTCATTCGTGTCTTATCATCCATGACCTTGGCACCATCATCTCTCATGAGACTTTCTGAAGTCATAGTTCCCATAGTCTGCTCTTTTTTCCTTAGAACTAACTAGTTTCTTTAAACAGTGCAGGCATTTGGGGCTCTAAAGAGTCCAGATTTGTCATCATTATTTTCTTAGAATAAAGTACAGCTTTTTTTTCCCCCTTTGGGGATCTGCTGTGAAATTGCTCGAACCTTCTACAAAGAGGGAAAAAAACAACAACAACCTTGAAGTCATGCCTTTATTGTCATTGAAAATCATGTGCTCTCTAGCCATCAAAGTGGTCACGTTTTAGAACCAGATCTATGAAGATGGTATGAATTCAACAAAAAGACAGCTCTTGGCTGTCAGTACAGCAGGAAACAGCCTAGTTGGTATTGCGTTTTCAAAAGACCTCTGACCCCTTCTTTGTATGCAGAGACTCCCAAGGGCAGGTGCAAACCAGGAGCCAGAAGAGAAGACAAAACTGACCTTCAATGTTTTGTTTCGGGCTACTGTGCATGGCTTGCATCTTTCCTCCTCGTTTACTTCTTCCCATTGTGGACAAGGCATGTGTCTTACTGTGACATCTCTTTTTAGGATGTTGAGACTGTGTATTGAGTGACGATTATCACAACCTTCCTCTCTGACCTGTTATTTTTTCCACACAATAAATACAGTGTGTAGCTGTAGATCAAAATAATATCGTATCATATATTTATTGGGTTTTTAATTGGCCTTCGTACCTTTGTTCCTCTGCTCCTACTAAATTGTGTTTTTAAATTGATATTTTGCTTTTGATCCTAGAACCTAGATATGGAATTGGAGGAGGGCTAAGGGGAATAAATGTTTAATTCCAAGGATAGTCTTTATTAAATGGTAAAATTATGCTAAGCATTTTCATACACACTGGAGGAAGGTAGAAAGACATGAGTAACAAAAGCCTGCCTTAACAATTTTGCTTCTTGGGGGGAACGTATTTTGTCCTGTAGAAGCTTACATCATCTGATTTATTCATCAGACTAGAGCTACAAGAAGTCCTTGAATCTCAGCTGCTCACAGTAACAAAAGGCTATATTATATTTGTAGGTACATTATGTAAGGAGAAGAGTCTACTGCTTGAAACTTTTCATCTCAGTACTTAGGTTGAAGAGGAAGCTGCCATTGAGAACTTGTGATTCTCTTTACAAAGGACCAAAGCAAGACATTTGGTGGAATCTGAGGACCCTTCTGAGAACTTCTGCTTGAACAAACTGGTCAGCAGGACTTCTCTTCACATTCCAATGACCAAAGCACGTCTCGTGACCAAGCCCAAATTCTGATCCTCACATTACATATGTTAGGCTTGGTGTAGATAATATTCTCATAAGGAAGTGGATAGGTAAGCATTGTGATTATTGCAGTACATCCTATCCATAACATGCTCACACTTATGTAAGCTTCAGTGAGAAGCACTGATAAGATATATAAAATCATCATGGCAGGTATAAGCAGAGATCCAAATGCAAAATATAAAACAGAAAAAGAGAGAAAGTAATGTGATTTGGCTTTTCTTTGGCTGAGCACAGTCATGGACCTAGAGGTAAGGAAGGAGACCATTGTGGTTATCTATACTGTTTTGTTTCCCCACATTCGCTCCCCTCCATTTGCTCTAGGGAAATACACCTCCCCAATTGTGGCTTGTAGAAACTATTCACTGCCTTTTCTCGAGAGAAACCCGTGGCCTAGAGTCCTGAAGTCTGCCACACCCATCTCCTTTCTTTTGCCACCAAAGAGTAGCTGCTCACAATCCTGACCAATCCGCTTCTCGTTGCTAAGGACTTCTATGTTCCTCAGATGCTTCCTGGACCTGGGAAGAAATGGCTAGAATGGATTCTGATCTCCTCAGCCCTCCTTGTACCCTGGGGAAGCTTCCTCCCTCAGTCATCATTCTATTTCCAAGCCTGGTTCCCCATTCTTCCCATATCAAGGGTGAGAATCCCTTAGCCAAAGGGACTCCTAAGGCATGCATACAAAGAGTGCTGACTGATACAGGGCCACAGAGCCCTTGTTTTGTTTGTTTAGGAGCAGATAGAGCTTGTCTTTGAGAATGAGAGACCATTTATTCATGTGGCAGATGAAGGAATGAGGGAAGGGGTGGAATAACGTATCCAGGTGACCTTGTGGTCAAGCTGCTTCTGCAATGGGAGAACCGGCCCAAGCCAGCATTCCTTTGCCATCCCATCAGGGGGTCAGTCACGAGAAGAAAGAAGGTAAGGTAGAAGGAAGGACATTCTAGGAAAAAGAGAGGTGGAAATCATGCTTACTGGAATGAAACTGTGGTATAAGCAAAAATTATATTGGTCAGAGAAAATCAGACATAACTTTGAGTATTACTTATAAAGTTATAATAATATGGGTTATACTTGTGCTCAAAGGCTAGGCGAGGAAAAAAAGACACATTTACTTCGATATATTATACATTAGCAGAATGAAAAATATGTAGAAATACATTGAAATTGCTTTGGGCAAAAATGAAAGTGCCTTTTTGTTGTTGTTCTTTGTGGTACTTTTATGTGGTATTTATCCATGAATAGTGAATGAGTCACTTTTCTAAAGTAGGATATAGTATTTGAAAATCCAATCCATACAACAGTAAACAACAGAAATCAGAGAAAGGACACATTTATAAGTAAAATGCTTTGAAGAATAAGCCTTCAGGTATATTACAGGTCTGTCCTTTCTGTCAGAGATAATTGCTCCCAGCTTTCGTGAGACAAGATACCTCCACCCTGGGCACAGCCCCAGGCCCTCGCTACTAGATTGGGGACAAGTGAGGAAGCTCACCTGGATGCAAAGATGCCGCCTGGGTTTCTTCAGCCAACTCTTTTAGAAAGTGCACACGGAAGGGGCTGATAGAATCTTTCTAAAAGCCAGTAAGGGATGCAGCTGCTCCAAACTTACGAAAAGAAAGACACAAAAGGGTTCTGTACTGTGGTCTCGTTGACAAGACAGAACCCAGGAACAGTGTTTGTGCTGCCAGAGAGAGGGGTCAGGTAGCAGCTGCCAGAAGCTGAGCAGCGATGAACATCCCTTGCTCTTTGTCACTTTCAGAAAAATCTCTGAGAGTCGCTATAGAGACAGAGGCAGAGCCTGTGGGGTGACATCCCAACACCTGCCGATCTGTGAGATAAGTCATTTTTTGTGGTGGAGGATGAAGAGTGAATATTTTGTATTCTTTTCTATACAGCTAATGAATTCTATTTTTAGAGAGTGCTTTAATTCCTGCTGATTTATACGTGAGTGGTTTACCTATGATTAGCCCATTTCTGAAAGTCACAGGTCTGTTCCTCTAGGAGATTTTGATTCTTTGGAAGATGGTGGATCATATACTAAGGGAAGTAAACCTGGAACATCGGTAAGAGAATACCAGTATATGGAAGGGGACTATGTTATTGTGAGATGTTCTCTAGTCTCCCTTGACTCATGGTGAGCTCATCTACAAGGGAATAAACTATTGACCAGTTCTAAGCTATGCCCTTGATGGGTGCGTGCAGGACTGTTGCGATGTGACGGTTGTCATTGGTGAGTGTTCAGCAGTAGGCCACCAGACCTGTCTTCCTGCTCCATTGAGCAACATGTGAGCCACCACGTGTGGATGAGCGGTGGCCGTCCAGAGGTTCATTGGCTGTGAATAAGACATGGCTTTCTGGTCGAGGGCGAGAACGCGGTTCCTAAACCATGAAGGCCCCGTGCCTCACCCCATAGTTTACTTGCATTGCACGCAAAGGGGGAACTTCCAAGTGTTAAAACCTGGGAGTTGTTTGTCAATGCCCCTTTGATCTTTTCCCAGTTACAGGGATGGAAATGGCCGCCCTGGGTTGATTTTTCCCAATCATCTTGCAATTTCTTGGGTCCAGAGACCTAGATTCTGTCCAGTAGATATGAGCAGACGTGGTGTGGTTATTCTCCTAGGTGAAAAGCGAGGACAGGAGTGCCATTTCCTCCTTCCTGGCGGGAAGATACAGAAGGCTGAAGCACTCAGTCAGGACCTATGTGCTCTGCAAGAAAGCCAAGCCAGAATTTAAGCCTGGCATCATTGCCTGTCTACACTGTAAGTCTTCCTCTGGATTATGAAGCTCTCCCCTGCCATCAAGTCAATGCTGATTCACAGCGAGCCCAGTCTTTCTCCAGAGGAGGTGCTGGTGGTTTTGAACTGCTAACCTGGAGGACTGCATCCCAACTTATAATGTTACATCACCAGGGCTCCATATATTAGGTAGAAATAATCAACATCTCTACGTGTGATCCCCTAAAAGTAGAGCCCCACTGGCATAGTGGCATCACTTTCTACATCCATAAAGATTTACAGGGGTTTCTGTCTTACACGGGGCCCCATGTCAGGGTCAGGATGTAGGTGTTTATATGTGGCTGTGCTTTATATATTACATAGTTGCCTATGAGTTTTTAGTGCACACCTCCATTATGTGATCGGGCTTCCTATCTAGCCTTCGTTATTTGATTAGTAACCCTACTGGCCACTTTCTTTCATAATGGAAAAGTTCAGTATCTCCAAATCTTCATTTGAGAAGAAATAAAAGTTGGAGTTGGGCAGAATGCATTACTCATTAGCCCACTCCTTGCTCATTCACATCTTTGTATAAGCACATTTAAAGAGTTTATGACATATAATGCCCATATTATGCGATTCAGTAGTATAAACACATTTTAAAAACTTGTGCAATCATCACCACAATGACTTTAGAACATTTTTTCTTTTTTATTCCCATTATTATTAGCTCACCATTTCCCCCAAACCTCACCTGCCGTACCTCCAGGAAACTGTTATTCCGGTTACTGTCTGTATAGATTTACCTATCCTGGATTGCATATCAAGAAAATTTTACCAAAAACAAACAGACAAACTCAACAACAATATCAAAATAAAATAGGGAGAAATCTTAGTTGAAACTATAGCAGAAAATAATAAAAACCAGAACATATTTACAAGAGTAAAAAGGGAGAACAAATGATACAGTGTTAAATATTATCTCACTACATCTCTTATCAGTCCACTTTCCAATGCACTCTATCTGATAGCGAAGCTACTCACTTCATCTTCCGCATCAGTTTCTGTATTACTTTCTCTACGGAGGGAAAGCACAGTTTGCAAAACCTGACTGAGGACATCTGTCCCTCACAGAGGAACAGGAGGGAAATTGGCCCTTTTAAAGAAAATGTTAATAAGAACTCTCTGCAATGGAGATGACAATCCATATAAACCTGTCCTGTTTCCTAGCTCCTGCTCTTTGGGAGGGAGGGTGATAAAGATTTCCCACATGTGTGTGTGCATGTGTGTGTGTGTGTGTTTAGCACCAAGGAGAAACTATGGGAATGGCTGTATACCATATAATGGCGCTTCCTCCAGGGTGTGTGAGCCCCTCAACTGTGACCATCCTATAATATCTAGACTTGACGTTTTCTGCTTCCAGTGACCCATTAGTAACACTACTAAGGGAGTCTCGTTGTACATCTGGCTACGTTTACATTTTATTAAATAAAGGAAATAAGCAGTGAGTTTGCTCCCTCTAAGGCCAGGATGCTAAAATATAAGAAATTAAAAAGCTGGATCTAGGATTTTGCCCCTGAATAAAGAGCTCCAAAGTCAGTCATGTGACCTGAACCCGAACCTCCACAAGTAACTTCCAAAAACACGATTGAGAAGAAAGGGGAGGTGTGCTGTTTGATTGCATTTCTCTTTGTCACAAAAGGTCCTAGTTGCTGCCCATTAACCTTTTGAGGTATGCGTTTTTTCTGGCATGTGAATTTGCTTGTGAGAGTAAACATCAGAACAAGGGCTAGATTCAGTTGCCTTTTGTTTCACTCCATTCTGCACAGTGTGGCCCACATTGTTTCTCTCCCCTCCCCTTTCTCATGTTTCTTCTCGGCTTTGGTGCTGCCTCGGATCAGCTACCAGCTATTTGGCCTTGACTTTTGTAGTTGTTCCTGGTTTGACTCAACTAAGGAGATCCCATCTGTGTCAGAGTACAAACCATGTTTGGTCTGGATTTCAGGGCGGTTAATAGGATCACCATGCTTTTCTTCGGCAGCACTTTTAGGGAGATTTGAACCTTCAACGTTTAGATTAGCAGATGAGCACATTATTATCCAGGAACTCTCCTAGTTTTACCTCCCTCAAATCTTTGCCACAGAGTCTGCTTCTAAGTGGCCCAAATAAGGTCAGACGCACAAACTCAAGGCGCAAGTGCAATCTGTAAAAGTTACACTTTATCTTTAGTAGCCATTTAATATTTTCAGCCCTATACATCCAGCATATGATCAGTTTCCTAGGGCAGTTGTAACAAAATATTCTAAACTGGTACTTGTAAGCACAGAAATTTATCGTCTGCTCCTGGGGAAAGAAAACCTGAGCTGAGTTTCCCCCAGATGATCGTGGCTACCTAAAACGCCCCAGAACAGCTCGTGGAGTTCGGTTAGCTATTAGTCTAGAAATCCAAGACCTGGCCTGAGAAGTGGACTTACCTGAGGCGTTAATGGTCAGCCTGCTCCCATTCCGCTCCACAGCTGTGACGATTGGCTACTTTCTGACCCAGCCACCTTCACAAGGCTTCGACCTCCCTGTCACTCCTGTGTTGGCCCAGTTCTGTTCAGACCCAAGTAGATAAGCACCATCTGAGTGGGTCCATGACTGAAGTGCTTCACTAGCACGAGCTCAATGCAGCTTCAGAATAAACTTGAGAAGCATTCTTCGTGAGGTCTAAAGAAATGAGGTGGAAGCCGTAGCTGCACAGATGGGTGGAACCAGAGGGAGGCTGCGGGGAGGTTTCGTTGAAATGCATTCTGTTAGCTTCCATAGATCCTTCTGAGTGAGCCCCCTGACTTGGGAATGTAAAGCATCCAGGCCTGAGCCTTGTTCTGGATGCACCAATCAGATCTCAGAGCAGAGCTTACATTTGCAACGCACATTTGCCCACTGACTTTTAAGAACCAGTAGTGTGGGATGGAGGAAATTGGGGAATTTTGAATGACACTCAAACTGTTGGCTGTCGGAATAAAATGATCTAAACCCAGACCAAATTCACTGCCAATTCTGAGTTCTAGTGACCCGATAGGATGGATTAGAGCGGCCCCTGTGGGTTTCTGAGATTGTAATGTTTTTCTGTTTAAAGAGTCTCTGTGACTGCAATGGCCACTTGCACTTGGCCTCCTGGCGCTGGTGGTGCAGACTGCCTTAGAGAATGTATGCGCTTTGCAATGCTGCTGAGTTCATTGGCAATGATCTGCTTTAAAAGTAAGCAAGATCACAAGTAGCTTTCATGCCATTGCATCTCACGCTCCTTTTTGCCAGACATTTCTACACAAGCTGGTTACCACTTACAAACGTACTCAGGGCCTAAAGCCTGGCTGCTTATATAACGAGGTGCCATCTGTACCCATCACTATTATCCTGAGACCCTCAAGCACACCTGCGTCCCTTACTACTTACCAAACTCTCCTCTAGCCGGCTTAACATCAGTGTGACAAGACTGGTGACAAGATGGAAAATCCTAAATCAGAGATGACTCTTGCAGTTAGTGTGAATGCTGCCTTGGTTACCCACCCAAATGGCTTCAAGTCTTTGGCTTGTTCCTTTTCTGCTTCTCTCTTGTGCTCTCAGAAGCAGACCCTAAACCAAGATCCCCAGAGACCAGTCAAGGGTGGGGAGCAGTGCAGGGGAGGGAGAGATTGCAAGCCAGGGCGCTCTTCCAGGGAAAGCCCGCCTATGTCTGAGCCACTCAGGAGCTCTGGCAGTGTAGTGCGCTAACCACAGGGCTGCCATCGTTATGAGCGAGATGAGGCGGTCAGCTCCTGTAGAGATTTGCAGTCTTTGATACCGTAGATTTCATTCTGTCCTTTAGAATGGAGAATCCACATGAGGGTTGTGATTTTTTTTTATTCATTTTGCCTGGTCCACTAAGACCTCTGAACTTCAGGCTTTCCCCCCCTTTTTTTTTTTTTGGCCAAAGATGGGGGCATTTCTTTCTCTATCTCTGAGGTGGTTCTATTTATTGTCCAGGGGTTATCTCTAAAGACCTCAGGTGAATTTCTATCAGGAAATAGCAGACTCAATGAATCAGCCAAGCATAGTTTCACTTGTGCTTACTTATTAATTAATATGTAGAGAACAGTTTCATGTATTTTAAATCACATCTAAGATTTTGCTTCCAGGGATGACTGGTATCAGTCATGCTCCCAACCCCACAGGACTTTACAGAATCAATGCCTCTTCAATTTTACAGTCCCTTTCAGGGGCAGAGAACTCAGTAAGCACCAGTTAATTTGTGCTTAATTACTAATTGGTAATGACACTCTAATAACCCCTCATTGTAATAAGTAAATGCAAGTAAACCCACACTACTTTGCTTATCAGTTAGTCCAGTGGCTCTCAACCTTCCTAATGCCTCGACCCTTTAATACAGAGTTTGAGGTAATTAGTTTATTGTGCCAACCTGACTGATAAAGACATGTGGGGTTAATTGAAGGGCAGAGGGACAAATGGCTCGGTGAGTTTTGCCTTTCCAGTTCTCGGGCCTCTTGCTTTGTGATGGTTGAACCAGGGTACAGCTGCCTTAGCCAGTTCCCTGATCAAGCTGGCAAGGCTGACTTCCTATGAGACATTCCTGAGGAGAAGCCATATGTACCTACCCCAATTCAACCCTGGGTGCTGGAGCAGCGACATGGAGATTCCTGCCAGCACTGAGATGCTTACACATTCACTGATTGAGCTTTCCTCCTGCAGTCGGCATAATTCATGTGTTTTGTGAGATGGAGGAGGACTTTGTAGATTGGTGTTGGATATACGGGTTAATGTTGGATTTGTGGGCTTGGGCAGCACTGGGTTGAGATGCTTTCTTGATATGCACTTTCCCTTTATATAAAACTCTCTCTTAAGCATAGGAGTTTCTGTGGATTTGTTTCTCTAAAGTACCCAGACGAACACAGAGTTCCTCATGTTGTGGTGACCCCCCCCCAACCATAAAATTATTTTCGTTGCTACTTCATAACTGTAATTTTGCTACTGCTATGAATTGTCATGTAAATATCCAGTATGCAAGATGTATTTTCATTGTTACAAATTGAACATAATTAAAGCATAGTGCGTAATCACAAAAACAATATGTAATTATATATTGTGAAATGTTTATTTCTAATTACACATAAATTAAATTTTGTCTTAAAGCATGGTGTAGCATGGGTAACAGTCTTCACGCCAGGTACTTGTATGGGGACATATCTGCATGTGGGCGGAGCCCCTGGTGATGGGTACAGGAGCGGTGTCTCGGTTCCTAAGACCATCAGAAATAAGTGTTTTCCGATGGTGACTTAGGCAACCCCTGTGAAAGGGTCGTTGGTTCTCCCAAAGGGTCGCAGCCCACAGGTTGAGAACCACTGGGTTACGCTGACACTGACTCTGCCCCGTAAGCAAAGCAGACAGAAATGGGGGCGTGAATAATGCACACGTCCGGTAAAAGTCATCTGAGGGGGCTGCCAGACATCAGGAATAGCCGGTCCGGGTCTCGCTTTCCACTTGCGAATCTTTTCCCCTGATACAGACCCAGGAGTCTGAATCTGGGTGGGTATCAGCCAAACGTGTGCAAGCCTCAGAGTCTCCAAATGGGGCTCTTACAACACCTCTACTAAATGGACCGATGTAAACAATTAAAAATAAAATAAAAATCTCTCAATGTTATGTAAGCATTATTACTTTAAGCATTATAGTACTACACTCATTTTCCAGACATGCAAACAGATTCAGTACATTTAACCAACCTAAAATTCGCAGTTGCCAATCATTGACGCACTTCGATGAGTCAGGCAGTTTTCCCCCGGGTTTACGTCCATAAATAACCACTTAATTCAGAAACAACCTCCTGAATTGTCTTATTTTATTCCTACTTCAGAGTTAAAGAAATTGAAATAGGTCATTTGCCCAAGGTCACAAAATTACAGAGGACATCATAATTTTCCCAAGTATTTTGCTTATTTGTAGCACTCTGGGATCTTTGAAAGGGCAGCTCAGTGGTCCAACCAAATGCTTACTATAATTGGTTGCTCCTCCAAAGGTTGATGCTCCTAATGACCCAGAGATGCCTAGGAAGAAAGTCCTGGTGACCCACTTTTAAAAACTCGGCCACTGAAATCCTTCCGGAACTAAATTCTGCTCTGGCACATAAGGGGTTTCCATAGGTTGAAATGAACTGAGTAGTGGTATTCAGCCGGTTTGCACAGGTTCGGCAGAAGCGATAACTAATTTTTTGTTGAGTTCTGTGAGTCAGTTTTTTAAATGGCACGTATAGTCAGGGTTCTCTTTAAAGTGCGCGACTAGGCAGCCACCCAATTTGGAAATCACAAATTTACATTCCTCACGCGTCTCTAACGTTCATCCACCCAACAGCATATTCTAAGTGCTTGTAGTAATGTTCAGAAGGATCCCTGGTGCTGTAGTGGTTATTCGTCGGGCGGTGATCTGCAAGGCCAGCAGTTTGAAAACACCAGCTTCTCCATGGGAAAAAGCGGGGCTTGCTACTCCCATAAACAGATTGGGAACACAGAGGCAATTCTACCTTGTCCCATAGGGTTGCTTTGAGCCGGCATCAACTTGATGGCGAAGGCAGTGAATTTGGTTTAATGATAATGTTCATTCTGTCCATCGGTATATAAATAAGATGGCACTATGCTTGTAACATGTATTTATTCATTTCATTAAACTCATTATACTCTTGATGAACGACAAACATTTCTATTCCCCGGGGCTTGTTACTTCAGTAAAGGATCATTTAACATTAAGAGGAAAAGAGCCAAACAACCTGAGCGTGACACACTGTGATTTATTTCAGCTTTGTTCTATACCCCAAATTCCCACGATACATGGTGCATGAGTTATGCAATTCCTGACAATGTTCCAAGAACCAAAAATATTATCAGAACAATGGCTGTAAGTCAGCAGAAGTGGAAAGGGGTTTTGCAAAGATGAGCATAATATTTTCAGAGAAGAGAAATCCCATTTAACACTTTCTAATATATCAAACAAAATGACTATTTTCTAACTGGCCCACCTCCAGAGGAATAGGGTTCTACCTCTCCAGTGAAAAAAAACGGTTAAGGATGAATCACACAGCCAATGATGCTCGGATAAAAGTGAAGAGTATAGTAAATGAGGATGCCAAGACAGAAGCAAAATAGAAATACCTTAAATCACAGTTTTATTGTTTTGTGTCAGGTATTATTTAATATTTTACATGAATATTTTTAAAACTTTTCTAGTTTGCATTAATATTTTAAAACTTTTCTAGCATAACGTTGTTTGTGTAGCTCCTTTATTGTTCTTATTTAAGTATTAACCACATGAAATGATACATTGCCTTTTGGTACATTTACCTCTTTATCCTTAAAATGGTCACTAGCGCAGCTAACTGGTGGTTAAATTATTTGAATCCCATCACTGCTCATCGCAGCTGATTTTGTGGCGTAAGACTTTCCTGGTTTATCCCTGAATATCCAGCAGGATGGAGAAGGAAACTAGTAATTTTGAAGCCACCTTAAAATGTTTTAGTCTAGAGTTCAACTTGGACTAGAACCAGCCCAACATCAATAACAACAAAAATTATGAGAAACCAGCCTTATTAACTTAGTCAATAAAATCTACTGAGTGCCTATTACATGCCTGACATGTCAGGCGCAGAAGGACAATGGTGTAATAGGATACTTTCCTCAAGGTCAGATTAATGGGCAGCTGTTTGTTCAATGTCGCCTGCCTTTCTTCAGTGGTGGTGGTACACTGAGACCCTTCCAGAAGGGCCCACCAGGGATGGTTCAGGATGCGGCCCCAATACTTTGTGAGAGGGTGGTTGCTCAGCCTTCAATTTTGCAGCATGAGAACAATCAAACTTATTTCTCGTTTCTTCTCCTTTACCTCTTTCCTTCCTCCCCTAGAATTATAACAGGTAAATACCTTGGAAAGTTATAATTAGAAGAAATTTAGCTGGTCAGGGTGGGGGATAATGTTTCAGAAGTGATTCTGAGTCACTGGGTCAGGTTTCTAAAGGTTGGACACACCTCGACAATATTGTCTTACATTCGAGAATTAGAATAACTTCTTGTAACTCCTGTGTGGCTTTGCGATTAGTAGCTTGACTGTTTCTGGGAAATAGTATTGTATTTGAATTAGTTTCCCTTTATTTTACATTAATTTTTCAATTTAATGGTAAAAATATATCACTTAATTTTATATTGTGGTAAAATATGTAACAAAACACCAGCCATTTAAACTATTTTAAGCACATAATTCAGTGGTATAAATCATATTACCACATTGGAAAAGAGTACCAGTATCCACTTCAAAATATTTTTTCAGTACTCTAAACAGTAACTCAGTACTCCTTAAGCAACAACCCCTCATTCCTCAGAGCCCCTATTAACTATTAATAAACCTTTGTCTCTTCTTTATACTCTAGATATTGTATAGAAGTAGAAATACAATATTTGTCCTTCAGTGTCTGACTTCATTAGCATAGTGCAAAACGTATATTTTCATAAAATAAAAAAAGTACTGCAGACATGTTCTCTTCTGATTTTCTCTAAGAGTTTTTGAGTAATTGTGGTGATGGATAGTTTTCTTTTATGTTCAGAATTGGAGACCTCCCCTTAACTCCCACAGTGTCTGGTCAAAGCATGCTGTAGGCCATGGAGAGTGGGGATCTCTGTAGAACAAGGCAAGGCTGATAGATCACACTTGGGGCATCTGTCAAAGAGAACCTGCGGCCTTGGACTTCAGCTTTCTAATCTCCCACACTGAGCCATTTCTGAGAGTGTAAAGGGCATAATTAAAATTACCCCAAGACAATAGGAATATGGGTTATCTTGAGAAAAATCTTGATTTGTGGTTACTATGTCCCAGGAGACACTAAGTTCCTTCTTTCCAGTCGGGATATCCACAATTGTGTGACTATATGCTTCCTGTCTCCCAGTTCAACATCCCACAAGGAGTCATCATACGCTTCCATTCTCTATCCCATTCAGATCTAAATTTAATCTGTGTGGTCAATTATTTATACAATAGTGGAGGGAAAAAAAGGCTCACAAAAGTCAATTCAGTAATTTCAGAGCCTTTAAGACATTTGAAAATACATTGTGCGATTATGTGACGCTTAATGCTGAGATAATGGAACAACGAAAGATGTGTGTTTGCATTTTGTAAAATTAAACTGTATGCAGTTATTTATCTTTTACCTTAATTGTTTGAGCTTGTTTCTAATGTAAACTGTTGTAATTTTAAATAAATATAATAGAAAAAACTTTCATAGGTATCAAGAATCCAGAGTAAATTTACTTTGCAAATAGACTTTGTAGGTATGTTTTATGCTGAGGATCTTAAACTGACACTTTCATTCAAAAATATTTTGAATTACTCACTGTTTGCCTCTATGAGGTCAGAAAGATTTCCAAGAGACTGGATCTCACAATGGAGTTTAGTTGACTTCATCTTAATCCAAAGCCTGAAAGGTGACAAATGTGCAAAATCAATTCATTAGAAAGATTGGCAGTGCATTTTTTAACCAACTTTTGAGAAGCATATTTCTCCATGTACTGGGCTTTATGCTACCATCTGTGTAGCATGCTTTCATTTTACAGGTCTAATTTGTTCTCTCTTCAAGTTTTATTTCTCATTCAATCACCATTTAAATTAGTTTGATTTGTCAGAAGAGGTTATATCTATATATAGATATAATTGAATCAGAAACACAGGGAATCCGGGGCAGATGATCCCTTCAGGACCAGTGGTGTGAATGGTGATACTGGGAACATAGAGGTGAGTGGGTTGGAAAGGGGGACCCGATTACAAGGATCTACGTGTGACGTCCTCCCTGGGGGATGGACAACAGAAAAGTGGGTGAAGGGAGACATCATACAGGGCAAGACATGACAAAATAATAATTTACAAATTATAAAGGGTTCATGATGGAGAGGGGAAGGGGGAGAAAGGGGGAAAAATGAGGACCTGATGCCAGGGGCTTAGGTGGAGAGCAAATGTTTTGAGACTGATGAGGACAATGAATGTACAAATGTGCTTTGCATACTTGATGCATGTATGGATTGTGATGAGAGTTGTATGAGCCCCTAATAAAATGATTTTTAAAAGGTATAATTGGTATTAGGTAAGGTTTAATATATGAATGTATTTTATAAAATACAATACTCATAAATACAAGTCAAACCTTTCATTGTTGTTAGCTATTGTTGGGGTGGCCCCTGACTCATGGAGACTCCCTTGCAATTGTTCATAAACTTTCACAACCCATCCCACAATCAATGGCAGATCAGATCATTATGATCTATTGGGTTTTCGTAGATGACTTTTGGGGTAAGGTCACCGGGACTTTCTTCCTAGTCTATTTCAGTATGGAAGTTCTACTGGAACTTGTTTTGGATCAAAACAACTTACAAACTTTCACTCACAATGGATTATGATGTGCACAAGGAACATTAATTGGGAATCAAATCCAAGTTTCCAACAGATAAGGCAAAAATTCTAACACCAAATGACCATTTCCTCTAACCATATTATTGCTTAATCTCAACATGAGTCTTTTTCATGTGGTCGTCATAACATTCCCATAAACATTTTTCCGTAAATACATAGGAGAATGCAACAATGGTTACCCACATTCTCCTTGCCTTTTCCTTATTATCTTACTACATCCTTGGAATTTGAGGGAATTAGATTTTTTTTTCAGGAGAATTCAAAGAATTCATATATTTGCAAATGTTTAAAGCAGTATAGGCCCTATGTATTAAATAATTTTGGATAACATTTTGTTTTGAAATAATTCCCAATATACAGAAAAATTCTTAACATTTAGACATACTTTCTTTTAAATTTGAATTAATTTTCATGTATAACACATTGCCACAAATTTCACAGTTCAAAGCAACATACATCTATCTCCTTTGGGTTCCTTGGAATAAGATTGGTGGGTTCTTGACCGAAGGTCACACCAGATTGCAACTGGGCTGTTCTGTTTTGCTTCGTTTCAGGTTCTTTATGATCAGGATGATTGGATGAGGGTAGCCCACTGATCGTGTAGAATGTTTCCCCTTTGGGGATCACCTAAAGATTCCTCATGACTAGATTAATGTTGTGCATTTTGGCCAGGGACTACTGAGTGCTATTCTGTCTTTCTAGCACATCCTATCCAGAGGCACGCAATGTTGCTTTGTCAGGACTGGTAATGTTCACTTTGATCATGGGGATAAAGGATGTATACTAGATTTCTCCACTCAGAAGTTATTCTTTTTCCCATTCTAATTAGTACGTAAGTGTTTGCTGTTAATATACTTTGGAATTATGTAACTATCATGTTCTTCATCCGACCTTTCTCGACCAGTCAATTATCGCCCTCATGTATGCCAAATGGTATGTGTTAACTGTATTTGCTCCTCAAGGGAATAAAATAACTAGAGACTGGACAAAGTGGAAGCACTTTTACCAGATAGCAATAACAACAAACAACAAAGGAAAAAGACAAGCGACCAACTGTTGACAAAGTTTGGATCAGCTATTGAGGGTGACTCGTCAATCACTTACTCAACATGAATGTTGGCTGTCTGCTTTATGACAGGCACTGGCAGCTGCTGGGGACCCAGTGATAAGCAAATAGGTGCCTGCCTGGCTCCTGCCCTCACAGAAACTCTCTTTGAGAGAGGCAGGTCATTAACATAAACACATCTAACTAAAACAATATTAATTAGTTCTGCATAGTACCACAAAAGAAGCGATCGGGTAGAGTGATAGATACTGACAAAGGAGAAAAGAGTAAGTTTGATAGTGTACTCATGGAAGACATCTTTGAGCAGTAAATATTTAAAACAGCAAAAGAAACCTCAAAGTGCCAGTAATAGCTGATGAAAGAAAAGGAAATCATGAAACACGTTAGAGAAGGAGGAAATGGGGACATTCCAAAAAGATGGTGGCCAATTATACAAAGTGTAACTGAGAATGGGAAAATGAGACAAGACTATGCTCATTAGCTATGATCTTATAGAGGTTGCTGGTGACCTTGAGAAGAACTGCTTTGGTTTTTGTGGTGTGCTGAAAACAAAATCCAGAGAGTAACTGTTTGAAGAGTAGAAAAAAGAGGTTAAGAGAGTGATTTTAGGCAATTTTTTGAGATGTTTGTTGATATGCTTTTGGAAGAAACAAACTGAAGCATAATAATATGGTGTTAGAACTAATCTAACAGAGATGAAGACAGCATTGTCATAAGGGAGCAATGCATAACCAAAGGACATAGATGATAAAGGTCTGATAATCCGTCAACAGATAGACAGATGCAAACATGTTCACTGACTGTCAAAGTGTTTTGTGACCTATAGAGTCTCATAGAACAAAATGGCAGTATCTAGTTAAAATGAAGATATTAAAAAATATATTTTATTGAAGGTACGTCACTTGTTGGAAATCATAGGTCTAGAGGATTTTGAACTAAGTGATCCATGAAATTCAGAGAGTATATACTAATATAAGAGAATTTAAGGAAATTCAATAAAAAATGCAGTGATTAGTTGATATTAGGTAATGAATACCAAAGTAAGTTATGGGTAGGAGATAACATATATTTCTAAAATTCTCTTTTTACCACCCTTAAGTTACAAAACAAACATTAAATTGGGTACATCTGACCTTGAGATAATAGTGAGACCCTTTTTGCATGACTATGGGGGGAGGGCATGCATAAATTTAAAATTTATCATGAGTAAACATTTCTTCAAGAATTGTCTGGGGCCTAATTTTTTTTAGTAGGATATACTATTAAATGGGCAAATAATATCACATTAATTTTATGAAGTGCTTTACCATGTAATTTTCTCAATGTACAGTGGACAATTAAAGAAATGACAGACTGAATTTTCAATGTAGAGATATCAATCTGCAATTAAAAGAATGAAAAAGTAAATGGAGAGAACAATGCATTCAAATAGTATATTTCAAGAGAGATTAGACTTTTTTTAATGTGGGGAGTAATAAATCATAAGGTTACCTTACATAAAATGGATAATCTTCACCAAAATTAAAATGAGGAAAGTTATAGTGAATTAGTAAACAATAAACCAATAGGAAGGGAAAAAAGACAAGAACACTCACAAATAAAATGAAATCATCTCAGAAATTATGAGGAGCATGGAAATCAACAACTGCAACAAACACAACACAACGCACACACAAAAAAACTAAGTAAATAAATAAACAGTAAAATGCCAGCAATCAATGAATACCTAAGACTAACAACATTGAATGTATTTGGACTAAATGCGCCAGTTAAGAGGCAGAACCTAGCAGAAGGGACCAGGAAACAGGACTCGTCGTTCTGCTGCTTAAAGAAATACACAAAGACAAAAATAGATTAAAAGTCAAGGAATGAAAACCATGGTAGTAGGGCAGGAGGAAGGTCAAGGGAGATGGAGGAAAGAGCTAGGAGTCAAAGGGCATTCATGGAGGTCTAGACAAAGACATGTACATGCAAATATATATAGGAGGATGGGGAAATAGATCTATGTGTCTATATTTATAGGTCAAGTATTAAGGTGGCGGAAGGACCTTGGGCCTCTACTCAAACACTCCCTCAATGCATGAATACCTTCTTTTATTAAATTGGAACTCTATGATGCTCACTCTCCCGACACAACGGCTGGAGCCAAAGTGGGTGAACAAGTAAATGTGGTGAAGAAAGCTGATGGTGCCGGCTATCAAAAGAGATAGTGACTGGGGTCTTAAAGGCTTGAAGATAAACAAGCGGCCATCTAGCTCAGAAGCAACAAAGTCCACATGGAAGAACACACCAGCCTGTGTGATCGAGTGGTCCCAAAGGGATCAGTTACCAGGCATCAAAGAACAAAAAATCATATCATTGACTGCACACCTCCATGCTAGGATCGCTGAAGACAAATGGGTGCATAAGCAAATGTGGTGAAGAAAGCTGATGGTGCCCGGCTATCAAAAGAGATAGTGTCTGGGGTCTTAAAGGCTTGAAGGTGAACAAGCGGCCATCTAGCTCAGAAGCAAATAAGCCCACATGGAAGAAGCACACTGGCCAGTGCGATCACGAGGTGCCCAAGGGACCAGATATAAGGCATCATGCAAAAAAAAAGATATAAGTGTGTGTATGTATGTGTATATATGTGTATACGTATATATGTATGTGTATATATGTATATATATCATATTAAATAAAGGGGGAAGTGCAGAGTGGAGACCCAAGGCCCAAGTGTCGGCCAATGGAAATCCCCTAATAGAGGGGTTTAGGAGAGGAGATGGGTTAATTAGGGTGTGAGGTAGTATCGATGAAGAACACAGCTTTCCCCCAGATCCTGGATGCTTCCTCCCCCCAACTACCATGATCCGAATTCTACCTTGCAGGGCTGGATAGGACAGAGGCTGTACACTGGTACATATGAGGGTTGGAGGTACAGGGAATCCAGGGTGGATGATACCTTCAGGACCAAGGGTATGAGGGACGATGCTGGGAGAGTGGAGGGTGAGTAGGTTGGAAAGGGGGAACTGATTACAAGGATCCACATGTGACCTCTTCCCTGGGAGAGGGACAGCAGAGAAGGGGGGAAGGGAGACTCCGGATAGGGCAAGATATGACAAAATAACGAGGTATAAATTACCAAGGGCATATGAGGGAGGGGGGAATGGGGAGGGAGGGGGGGAAAAAAAGAGGACCTGATGCAAGGGGCTTAAGTGGAGAGCAAATGCCTTGAGAATGATTGGGGCAGGGAATGTATGGATGTGCTTTATACAATTGATGTATGTACATGTATGGATTGTGGTAAGAGTTGTTTGAGTCCCTAATAAAATGTAAAAGAAGAAAAGAGAAAAAAAATGATTAGGGCAAAGACTGTACAGATGTGCTTTATACAATTGATGTATGTATATGTATGAACTGTGAAAAGAATTGTATCAGCCCCAATAAATTGTTAAAAAAAAAATTTTTTTTAAAAAGTCAAGGAATGAAGGAAAGAAATCAAGCTAATAGCAATAAAAAGTGGGAGTGTCAATATTAATCACAAATAAAACCGACCTTAAGGCAACAGAGAGAAAGGACACTATATACGGATCATAGGGACAATTGAATAAGAAAACATAGCCATAAGAAATATCTATTGATCCAATGAAAAGTTTTCAAAATGCATTCATCGAACTCTTAATATATCTGAAGGAGAAAATAGACAGCACTACAATAATAGTAAAAGACTGCAAGACATCACTCCTGAGGAAGGGCAGAACAACTAGAAACTTAACAAAAACACAAAAGACCGAAAGAACATAATTAGTCAACTTGACCTCTTCAACACACACAGAACAGTCTACTCAACAACACAACATGCATCCTTCTCCAGTGGACATGGAACATCATCTAGACTAAATCATTTCTTAAGTAAAAACAGACCTTAATAAATTTTAAAACATTGAAATACTGCAAATCATATTATCATATCAAAATGAATAACAACAGGAAGATCAAGGGGGGAAATTTAATACATGGAAATTGAACATGTTGCTTAGAAACTTTTGAGTAATCAAAGAAATGAGAAGCGCAGTTAGAAAATTCTTTGTAACAAACATTTTAGAATGTAAATAAAGAGTGATACTCAGGAGGCAATTTAAAACAATGAAAACACACACCAAACAAACAAACAAACATCTCCAACAACTTAAACAAGGGCAGTTAAAAACAAACAAGCCAAAACAAAAACTTCCCAGCCACCAGAGGCTGGGATATATATATATATATATATATATATATATATATATATATATATATATATATATATATATATATATAATAGATCGTGACTAAGTGGCATTCATCCCAGATATGCAATGATATTTCAGCATTAGAAAAAAATTAATATAATCCAGTGTAAAATGGGAAAAATAAATGATCGTATCAATTGATGCATGGAAGGCATTTGACAAAACCCAACACCCATTGCTGATAAAACATTCAATAAAATAGAAAAGAAAGTACTCAACACAATAAAGGCCATATCACAAAACCAGTGGCCACAACATTGATCACTAGGAAGAAACAGAAAACATTCCCTTGTGAAAGAAAAATTGATGAGGGTGAAATTATGAACAGTATTATTTAATATTGTCCTGGAAGTTTTAGCTAAAGCTATTAGACAAGAAAAAGAAATCAAAGCAAACCAAATGGGCAGAAAAGAAACCTCTATTTTCAAATGATCTGATTCTACATGTTTAAAAACCCCAAAAGCTTAATCAGAAAACTATTGGAAATGAAAGATTCAATGGGCAGAAGATCAACACAAACAAAAATCAGTAAGATTTCTGTATACAAGCAAAGAGAGCTCTAAAAATGAAATCAAGAAAATAGAATCCATTTGCAATAGCCACTCAAAACATGAAATACTTAGGAATTAACCTAATCAGATAAATAAAAGACTTTTACAAATAAAATGAAACAAAATTGGTCCAACAAATGGAAGAGTGTTCCATTTTCATGGGTCAGAATACTTAATTTTGTGAAAATATCAGTGCTGTGCAAAGCAATCTATAAATACAATGTAATTCCATTCGAGATCCCAGAATCATCCTTTAAAGAGGTGGAAGAGTTTGTCACCAATATTATATGAAAAGTAAAGTGATCCAGAGTATGCAAAGCATCACCATAGCAGAACAAAGGAGGAGTATTCCTGTCACTTTGTCATGTCAAAGCCCATTACACAGCTACAGCAGTCAAAACTTAGAAATGCAATACCGAGACACACCAATCAATGGAGCAGGATAAGGAACCCGAATAAATCTATGTACCTAATGTTTGACACGACTAAAGAGCATTAAATGAGAAAGAGAGAGTCTCTTCGATAAATGTTGCTGGCTTATTACATCTCTATTTACAGAAGAATAAATCAGGACCCACACCTCACCCCATATACAAAAAGTAAACTCAAGATGAATTTAAGACTTATTGAAGCCCTAGAAATATTAAGATCACCCATGGGGGGATAAAAGGATGGGGGAATTTAAGGACCTTCGTACTTGGCATGAGGCCAGCAGTTCAAAACCACCAGCCATTCTGTGGGAGAAAGACAGGGCTTTTTCACCTCTAAAGAGTTACAGTCTCAGAAACCCACAGGAGCAGTTCTACCCTGCCCTATAGGATTGCTATGAGTTGGTATCACTTCAATGACAGTGGATTTAGTTTGGATTTTTTTTTTTTGCTAAATAGTTGGTATAAATACACTATCAAATATAATAAAAAAAATACACACAGCAGAAGACAGAATATCTGATTGGGATCTCCTAAAAATAAGCAACATGTGCATCAAAAGATTTCACCAAAAGAGCAAAAACAAAACTAACAGACTGGAAGAAAATGCTGGTAATGACATATAGGAAAAGGGACTAATCTCTAAAATGTATACAAAACTTTAATGTCTTGAGAAGAAAATGATGAAAAACTCAATTAAAAAATGGATAGAGGAAAGAACAGTTGACCAAGGTAGACACTCAAGAAGACAACAAACAAAGAAATTATCATGGTCACCAGACAGCTGAGAGACGCAAATCAAAACAGTGATGAGATACCACCTCATTCTATCATTAATAGTAAAGTTTCTAAAAGCAGAAAATAGCAAATGCTGGAGTTTACGCAGAGAGACACTTATGCACTGACGGTAGGACTGTAAATCAGTACAACTATTGTTGAAAGCAATATGGAGCTTCCTCAAACTCTTTGGAACAGAAGTACCATATGACCCAACAATAGCATTGCTTGGTATAGAGTCTACAGAAATAAAGACTATAGCATGAACAGATACATGCACATTCATGTTCATTACAACATTATTCACAATAGCAAGAAGACAGAAAAAAACTAAATGCCCATCAGTGGAAGAATGGAGAAATAAACTGCTACTTACACACAATGGAATGCTACACATCCTTAAAAAAAGTAGTGATGAAACTTTGAACATGTCATAACATGAATGGACTTAGAGGACCTTATTCTGAGTGAAGTTAGCCAAACACAAAAGCATAAATATTGTATACAAATCCATTGTTATTTTTAAAGGGTTTTCATACCAAAATAAACATACTTGATGATTACCAGGGTTGGGAGGGGAGGAATGGGAAAGGGAAGCATTAAGCTAAGGGGTAGATGGTATTGAATTTGGTGAAGAGGAAGATAGTATATTACAAGACAGACAAAACTGGACTCACTGGCATCCGGTCAATACTTTCATATCCACCACTGTGGGCTTCTGAGACTAATTGTTTATGGGAGTAGAAAGCCAGTCTTTCTCTCCCGGAGCTGTTGATGGTTTAGAACTGTGGATCACGGCACCAGAATGGAATCACTACACCATCAGGGCTCAAGAGGGCAATGGGGGAAGAAATAAAGTGGGATGGAAGCAGTCAAAATGAGATGTTTGATAAGCTGCTAAATTGTTGAATCCAAAAACTATGATCTGATATGTAAACCCTCACCTAATTCATAAAAAAATTGGGGGGGGGGAGTCAATAATTAAAGATAAGCTCTAATAATGGCATAGATCGCTCTTTTGTAGCTGTAAAGATGTCAGATCATTTGATTTTGCAACATTATTCATATATAGTCATTTTGGTATGCATTTTTTAGAATAAATGAATGGGATCTTTTAAATCATTCCTAATATTTTTAGTCTGAATTTTGGAATGTGTTATTATATCTTCTAACCCATAGAATACTCAATAGTTAACATAAAGATATTAGTTACTGAAATAATCGATTTTTATATTAAAAAGAAAAAATAAATTGCATATAAATAGAAAGTAGAATATTGAGCATTAGTAATCTCAGAAGAACCTTAAAGTAACTCTTTCAGTGTACTCAATCATATATAATTAATTTGAGTCAGATACAATTCTGGATTAACAACAATCTGTTAGTTTTTACATACAAGTATTAGAAACGTTGATTTACTCCAATGGCATCTTTATAAAAAGATTATGGTACCTTTCATAAATAAAAGGTGGCATACTGGTTACTCACTGGCCTGCGAGCTGCCTCTTCAGCAGTTTGAAACCACCAGCAGCTCCGTGGGAGAAAGACTGGGTTTTCTACTCCCAGAAACCTGCAAGGGGTTGCTAACAATCAGCATTGACTCGGTGGCAATGAGTTTGGGTTTTGTTTTGTTTGTTCTTCATAGATCAAGGAACCTTGGTGATGCAGTGGTTATGAGTTGAGTTGCAATCCCCAAGGTCTGCAGTTTGAAACCACCATCCAATACTCGGGAGAAAGATGGGGCTTTCTACTCCCATAAACAATTACTGTCTAGGAAACTCACAAGGGCCCTTCTACCCTGCCCTCCAGGGTCGCTATGAGTCAGCATCCACTCGATGGAAGGGAGTTTAGTTTTTGGTTTCATAAATCTGACATAGTTCATTTTTGTTAAAATATTTTGGTCATGTACTTTTGGCTGGTCAGTAAAAAATTTACTGTACATAGCAAAACTTATTAACCATGACATGAGATACTGTCTTTGTTTGATCTGTCAGCAGTGCATAAGGGCAGAGCAGGATCTTTTGTGGAATGAATTTTGGTATTTGGCTAAGATTTCAGCTGAGAAGTTGTCCTTTTATTTATGAAAGTTACCATAATCTTTTGTAAAAGATGCCATTGGAGTAAATCAAGGTTTCCAATACTCTTATGTAAAAACTAACAGATTGTTGATAATCCAGAATTGTATCGGACTCAAATGAATTGTATGTGATTGAGTACACTGTAAGATTCCAGGCTGTATGTTTTGGAAGGGATATGCTGGGTGTGTGGCCCATTCGAGTAAAGTAATTGGGGCTACTGCTGTGGTTTGGACTGGACATGACAAGGAAAAGGTAAAAGAGACGAGCTGCTCTGGGGTGTAGTCTAGAAAGATCCACTGAATCCCTGAGAGTTCCCTTAATAGCTCAAGGGGGGCTGGTCACATCTACTGTCCTCCCTGGATACCATCACAGGTCTTTAGTTACATCTTCTACACATCTGATGAGCTGTGTAATATCAAGGGTCATTCTGGAGAAATGACAGTTTAGAACTATTGATTTTCTAACAGTACAGGGAGTAAACATCGCTGTTTTCCTTTTCATTTTGCTGCTGTGGCCATGGAAAGGATGACTCCAGAGGGGCCTGTCCATCTGAGTGTGAGGGGTTTGTTTTGTTTTGTTTTTGAAAGTGTTTTCATAGGACCTGATGTCCAGGCATTAGTGTGTGTGGTGGATTTTTTGTAGGTTCTGGCAGGGTTTGGTTGGCTGGCTTCCATAGCAGGTTGCGATCTGTTTGCAACATAGGGCCGACTAATGTAATGGGTAGAGACAAGCAGCGCTGGGTCTGTGCTGTAAAAGGTGCCGAGGGCCTTCCACACATTAATTCAAGAGGGCTGATCATTGAAGCTTTTCTAGTGGTGGCTCTGGGAGTGTCGGGATTACGAGTTGGGCTACAATCCGAAACCACCAGCAGCACGAAGGGAGAAAGACTGGGCTTTCAACAGTTATGGTCTGGAAAACTCAAGTAAGTACATCCAGTGCTTCATCAGCTTGCTGAACATTTCAGTACCATTGTGAGGTAGTTTGTTTATTGTGCCAACCTGACCGATAATCACATGTGGGTTAATTGAAGGGCAGAGGGATAAATGGCTCGGTAAGCTTCGCCTTTCGAGTTCTAGGGTGTCTTGCTTTTTTATGGTCGGGCTAGGGTGTAGCTGCCTTAGCCAGTTCTCTGCTTCAGCCTGCAAGGCTCACTCCCTGTAAGACATCCCTGAGGAGAAGCCGCATGGATTTACCCTAATTCACTGATTCTGCTTTCCTCCTGCAGTCGGCATCATTGCGTGGTATTTTGGGTTTTTTTTTTTTTTTAGATGGAGGAGGACTTCGTGGTTGGTGTCAGACATTTGGGTTAATGTTGGACTTGTGGGCTTGGGCAGCACTGGGTTGGTTGGGATGGTTTTTTGATGAAAACTTAACCTTTATCTAAAACTCTCTCTTACACATGAGTTTCTGTGGATTTGTTTCTCTAAAGTACCCAGATTAACACACATTGGTTCTTGCTCATATACTATGTCTTAACATGGTTGAATGTCAAGCAGTTCTTTTTGATACCGTGACTGTGTAGTCTCTCTTCTTTTGATGCTTCCTGCATCATTCAATATATAATTTTTTAATATTTCAACTTGTCTTGAATATTTGTAAGTTTTTCCAATTTAAGATATGGTGAGCATATTTTTCTGTTTGGTTTTCCAACTCTAGGTCTTTGCACATTTCATCATGGTCTTTGATTTTGTCTTCGTGGGGTGCCCTTTGAAATTTTCTATTTAGCTCTTTGACTTCATCATTTCTTCCATTTGCCGTAGCTAGTCTATGATGAAGAGCAATTTTCATTCTCTTTCTGACATCCACTCTCATCCTTTCTTTCTTTCCCATCTTTTTAATGACATTTTAATTTCTTCATGAATCCTTCTTCTTTATGTCCTCCCACAGCTCATCATATCTTCTGCCTTAATGTTCAATTACTCAAATCTAGTCTCAAAATTCAAGTGGGATAGACTCAATGTTGTATTTAGGATTTTGCGAAATTATTTTTATTTTTTTCGGTTTCATCCTGAACTTACATATAAACAATTGATGGTCTGTTCTACTGTCAGCCCCTGGTTTGGTTTTAGCTGCTAATATTGAGTTTCTCCATTATCTCTTCTCACAGAGGAGTCAATTTGATTTCTGTGTATTCCATCTGAAGAAGTCCATGTGAATAGACACTAGTTTGTGTTATTAAAAAAGGTATTTGCTTGAAGAAGCCTTATAAAGTTCTATCATGCTGTCTCCAGCCCTCCAGCTTTGTTTCTACCACCAACCATATTTTCCTTGCTCTTAGTTTCTAACTTTTGCATTCTAATCACCAATAATTATCAATGTATCTTGATTGAAAGTTTGATTGACTTTATACTGAAAACTTGGTAGAATACTTCAATTTCCACACAACTTTCTCTTGTGTAGTACACACATTTGAATAATAGTTGTATTGTTTGGGTTTTCTTGAAGGCAGACATATAATCCTATTACGGACAGCATTTTACTTCACAAAAGATATTGAAATGTCTCTTTTGACAATGAATGCAATGCCATTTCTCTTGATTGTGCTATTTCCAAAGAAGCAAATTATGTGAATGTGTGATTCAAATGACCAAACTTGGCCCATTTTAGTTCCCTAACAGCTCAGATATTGATCTTTATGTATTCTATTTCATTTTTGACAACTTCCAATTTTTCTCAATTCATACTTCCTACATTTCAAGTTCCAATTATTAGTAGATTTGTGAAGCTATTTCTTCTCACTTTGAGTTGGGTTCTATCTTCAAAGGAAGATCCAAAATAGTCACTACCACCGGCTTTACTCCATTCGTGTCACCATGGTCAACTCTACTTTGAGAAATTAGCTCCTCCTCAATCACATTTGGAGTGACATCTGACTGGAGGGACCCATCCCCAGGCCTCTCTCCTCAACAATGTTCTGGGTCCATTCATCATGTCAATATGAATTTGACGATGCTTACATGCTACACATCGGATTTTCAGCAGCTTCTCCTATAGTGTGCAATGGATTTTTTTTTCAGTCCTATTTCAGTCTGGAAGCTCCACTGACACCTATTCACTCTGGGTGATGCTGTTGGCCTTTGAAATACCGGTGACATCGCTTCCAGCATCACAGCAACACGCAGGTCACCATAATGTGATAAACTGATAGACAAATGCTGGAATCTAGAGCAGGTAAGAGCAAAGTAACGGATGCTGGATCCATAGTTTAACTTGGTGAATACAAAGTTGATGACTCAAAATTCACCCCCTCCTAAATTATAAGAAAACATTTGGGGTGGTGGTGGAGTAGAGGTTAGAAGACTATATATGTTTCTAAACTTTATTAAAGTGACTAAGTAATCATTAAATTGGGTGCATCTGATCTCACAACAATCAAGAGCCTCTTTTTGCAAGACTGCAGGCTTGTTATTAAGGACTAGGTATAAGGGACAGAAATATTGCCCAGTCCTGCACCATCTCCACAATAATTCTTATGTTTGAGCCCATTGTTGCAGCCACTGTGTCAATCTATCTTATAAAGGTACCGTGTATACTCAAGCATAAGCTATACCAAATATCAGCCGAACACCTAATTTTACCACAAAAACTGCATAAAATGTGCTGAAATGCTTGGTTTATACACAAGTAAATATGGTATTTCCTCTTTTTCATGGTCCCTCTACTTTATGAAGCATGTGGTCCTTCAAGGATTGGTCTCTCCTGAAAACTTGTCTAAAGTGCTTGGGACTAATTTTTTTTGCCATTCTTGCTTCTAAGAAGCATTCTGACTATACTGGTTCCAAGACAGATTTGTTTGTTCTTCGGGAAGTCCATGGTGCATTCAATATTCTCCAGTACACGGTTCAAATGCATCGATTCTTCTTCAGCCATCCTTATTCAGTGTCCAACTTTCACATGCATTTGAGGTGATTGAATATACCATGGTTTGGTACAAGTGCATTTTAGTCTTCAAAGTATCTTCCTTGCTTTTCAGCCCTCTACAGAGGTCTTGTGCAGCAGATGCACCCACTACTGCTCGTCTTTTGATAGCTTGACTACAGCATCCTTAAGCATTGACTGTGGATCAAATTAAGATGAAAACCTGGAAAACTAAATTCATTTCTGCATTTATCCAAATATTACCGATTGGTCTAGTTGTGAGAATTTTGGTTTTCATTACAATCCTTGATCATCAGTGCTTCCAGTCTCTCTTATTGTCAGCAAGCAATGCTGTATCATTTTAAATTGAAGGTTGTTAAGAAACCTTTCTCTAGTACTGATACTGTATTTTTCTTCATATAATTTAGCTTCTCTGATTATTTGCTCAGCATATAGGTTGAATAAGTGAAATGAAAGGATGTAACCCAAATGTGGACTTTTCCTGGTTTTAAGTCATGAAATATTCCTTTTTTCTGCTCATTGACTTTTGACCCATGTACAAATTCTTTGGAAGCACAGTTAAGGGGTCTGGGATGCTCATTCTTCTCAAGGCTATTGATAATGTGTTATGATCCACAGTTGAGTGCCTTAGCGCAGTCTATAAAACACAAGTAGACATCTTCTGCTATTCTTTGCTTTCAGCCAGATCCATCTGACTTCAGCAATGATAACCATGTTCCATGTCCTGATCTGAATGTACTCTGAATCTCTGGCCACTCTCTGTCAACAGAACTGCTGCAACCCTTTTTGAATGATCTTCTGCAAAACTTTACCTGCATGTCACAGTAATGATATTGTTTGGTAATTTGAGCATTCTTTGGAGTCACCTTGCTTTGGAGTGAGTACAAATATGGCTCTCTTCCAGTCAGAGGCCTAAGTAGCTGTCTTCCAAATATCGTGGCATAGAAGTGCTTACAGCGCTTTGGTAGCTTGTTGAAACAATTCATTGGTATTCCATAAATTCCTGGAGACGTGTTTTTGGATAATGCTTTCAATGCAGCTTGAACTTTGTCAGAACCACTGGTGCTTCCTCTTATGCTGCTTCTTGAAATGGTTGAATGTCAACTAGTTTGTTTTTTTTTTTGTTACAGTGACTGTATTCTTTCCATCTTCTTTTGATGAGCCCTGAATATTTTGTCCACAGAGTCAGTATTGCAACTTTCAGCTTAAATTTATTCCTTAATTCTTTCAGTTCAAGATATGAGTGTTTTCTTTATTTTCAATTTTTTAGGTCTTTGCACATTTCATTATAATGCTTGACTTTGTCTTCTTGAACTTCCCTTTGAAATTTTCTACTCAGGTCTTTGCATCTAGCTACTCCACAATGAAGAACAAGTTCCAGGGTCTCCGTTGATCCTTTCTGTTTTCTTTTTAAAGACCGTTTGCCTTCATCAGAGATGATGCTCTTGATATCTCACAGTTCATAAGGTCTCAAATCTGTTCTTTTTGGTGTGTGCAGGTTTTTTCTGGTGCTAACAGGGCACACTGTTTGCATTTCTGGCTTTGTTCCTTGTCTATATATATTTTTTCATTTTATTAGGGGCTCATGCAACTCTTATCACAATCCATACATATATCAATTGGTTAGAACACCTTTGTACATTCATTGCCCTCATCATTCTCAGAACATTTGCTCTCCACCTAAGCCCCTGGCATCTGCTTCGCATTTTTCCCCTCCCTCCCTTCTCCCCACTCCCTCATGGACCCTTGATAATTTATAAATTATTTTGTCATATCTTGCATGATCCGATGTCTCCCTTCACCCACTTTTCTCTTGTCCATCCCCCAGGGAGGAGGTCACATGTAGATCCTTGCAATCAGTTCCCCCTTTCCAACCCACCCTCCCTCTATACTCCCAGTATTGCCACTCTCACCACTGGTTCTGAAGGGATCATCCACCCTGGATTCCCTGTGTTTCAGTTCCTATCTGTCCCAGTGCACATCCTCTGGTCTAGTCAGATTTGTAAGGTAGAATTGGGATCATTACAGTTGGCAGGGGGAGGAAGCATTTAGAGAAAAGTTTTATGTTTCATCATCACTACATCACATCCTAACTGGCTTGACTCCTCCCGAAACCCTTTTGTAAAGGGATATCTAATTGCCTACAGTTGGGCTTTGGGGCTCCAACCCACACTCCCCCACTCATTCACAATGATATGATTTTTTGTTCTGATGATACCTGATAACCTGATCCCTTTGACATCTTGTGATCGCACAGGCTGGTGTTCTTCTTACATGTGGGCTTTGTTGCTTCTCATTGTATTTTGTTTTGTATTTTTGTCATTGGTTTGTTGTGGTGGTTGTTTTGTTGTATATTGCTGCTTAGTTTTGCTCTGTCTTGTTTTTGTGCATGTTATTATCTCCGCAGGTCTGTATAAATAAGATAGGATGGATGAACAATCTAGAGGAGAAAACAATGGGATGGACAGTTCTGGGGGGACATGGGAGAGGGGGAGGTGGAGGAAAGGTAGTGGTGTTAACAAACCCAGGGAACAAGTGATCCAAATTGGTGGTGAGGGGAGGAGGGTGTAGGAGGCCTGGTAGGCGTGATCAAGGGTAATGTAACAACGAGGAATTGCTGAAACTCAAATGAAGACTGTGCATGATAGTGGGACAAGAGGAAAGTCAAAGGAAATAGAGGAAAGAGCTAGGAGGCAAAGGGCATATATGGAGGGCCAAATAAAGGCATATACATATGTAAATATATTTATATATGAGCATGGGGAAATAGATCTATGTGCATATATTTATAGGTTTAGTATTAAGGTAGCAGATGGATATTGGGCCTCCACTCAAGTACTCCCTCAATGCAAGAATATTTTGTTCTATTAAACTGGCATCCATGATGCTCATTTTCTTGACACAATCGCTGAAGACAAAGCAGGTGAATAAGCAAATGAGGTGAAGAAGGCTGATGGTACCCAGCTAGCAAAAGATATAACATCTGGGGTCTTAAAGGCTTGAAGATAAACAAGCAGCCATCAAATCTGTTCCTAAGATGATTTTGAAATGCAGTTGCTTGGTTCTAAGGTCATATTTTGGCTCTTGTGGACTTGTTTTAATTTTGTTCAGCTTCAACCTGAACTCGCATATGAGCGATTGCTGGTCAGCTCAATAGTCGGCCCATGCCTTAGTTTTAACTGCTGGTGTTGATCTCTTCATCATCTCATCCCACAGATGGAGTCAACTTGATTTCTGTATATTCCATCTGGAGAATTTCATGTGTATAGTCACCATATGTCTTTTTGGGAAAAAAAGTGTTTGCTATGAACAAGTTGTAGGCTTTTCAAATCCTTTCATGAGATCTCCAGCTTTGTTTCTGTCATGAGAACCACGTTTCCCAATGAGCAGTCCTGCATCTTCGTTTCCAATGTCTGCCTTCCAACTGCCAATAATTATCAATGCATTTTGATTGCATGTTTTAACAATTTCAGACTGAAGACATTGATCTAGTTCTTCAGTTTCTGCATCATTAGTTTTAGTGGTTAGTGGGAAAACTTGAATAATAGTTATATTCTTTTCTATTATATTTGTATTATAGTATCCTATCACAGTAAGCATTGTACTTCAAGATAGATCTTGAGATGTTCTTTTTGCCAATGAATGTAACACCACTGCTTTTGAATATACCAATCCAGGCAGAGAAAGCCATGATTTTCAGATGCAAAATAGCCGATAACAGTTCATTTTAGCTTACTAACACCTATCTTTATGCCTTCCGTTTATTTTTGAAAACTCCCAATTTTCCTAAATTTGTACTTTATACAATCAAAGTTCTGATTATTAATGCTTGCAGCTGTTTCTTCTCATTTTGATTTGTGTCCATCAGCAAATGAAAGTCCCAATAGCGTTACTCCATCCATGTCATTTTGGTAGACTCTACTTTGATAAGGCAGCTCTTCCTCAGTCCCATGTTGAATCTTTCAGGCCGTGGGGAGGGGGGGTTGTCTTCTGGCACTATCTCTGACAATGTTCTGCTTCGGTTCATGAGGTTTTCAATTTCTGACAGTGTTTTGATGTCATGCACAAGGTTTTCATGCCCATTCTTCAGAAATGGACAGCCTGTTCCTTCTTCACAGTCTGATCCTAGTCTGGAAGCTTTCCTGAAATCTCCTCATTTTGGGGTGACCCTTTTGGTATTTGAAAGACCAGGGTCTTAGCTTCTAGCATTACAGCAACATACAAGCCACAACACGGCACACAAGTATGACAAACTGCAGACAAGTGGTGGGACTGTAGGTTGGGTGTACATATCTATTTTTTAGTTTACTTTTAATAAGCATTTGTTCTGAGAATTATTTCATGCTCAGTGTCTCTGTGCAGAGTATATTATTAAACAGGCAAGCAACATTGCATTGCTTTTTGGAATGGGTTACCAAGGAATTTTTTTAGGATGGAGAATTACAGAAATGGCAGGCTACATCCTCAATGGAGTGATTAGATTCAGAATAGAGTTTTATCCTCAGATGTTAGCACAGCCATCGTCTCATATTCGGAGCCCTAAGTGTATGTTACTCAATGGGAAAGTCTAAAAGTAGATTTTTGTTTGTTTATTTCTACTAACTCTTCATTCCTTGACAATACATCTCTTTTGTAATAAGTAGTAGTACTAACAGCATGTTAACTAACTCTGTGGTAACTAATTATGTCTACTGGGAAATATTTAATATGTGCCGGGTATGCAAAGGTACTTACATTATTAAATGAGATCACCATCCTGTGCAATAAGGATACTTAGCACTTCCATTTCATGCTTGCTGGAAATTGAGCAAAGTGATGTCCTTGCTATGAGCAAATGTTGACGTTTGAATGATGGTGCTGGCAACGACTACTGGAAGTACGTAGGCCGCCAAAGAACAAGCAGACCTGTCCTGGAAGAAGCTAGAGACAGATTGCATCCTCACCTTAAAAGTACGGATGATGAGATGTGATCTCACATACTTTGGGCATATTATCAGGAGAGACGGTCTTTGGAAAAGGACACCATGCTTGGTAAAGTCGAGGGAACCAAAAAAGAGAAAACACCTCCACAAGATGGACTGGCACCGTGCCTGCAACAATGGGCTCAGACAAAACAATTGTGAGGCTGGTACCGGACCGGGAGGTGTTTAGTCCTGTTGTACTTAGGGCTGCTATATGCATACTGCTATGAATCTCTATGAGACAGAACTGATTCAACGGCCCTGAGCAACAATATAAAAATTCTAGTTGAAAGCCAGGTATTTCCAATGATAAAACCCATACACCAAACTATGATTTTTTTCAAAGACTGCAATTTATACTGTTAAGGAATCTGTATTTTTCTGTTGTATGTGGCTCTATTATTAAGGCACAAGTAAAATTTTGACTGGCTTTCTCTTAGTCTCAATTATATGTTACTACAATAATACTTTGTAACAAACAGCCACAAAATATAGAAGCATAAACAAGAAGTGTTTATTTAGTGCAGAGGTCTGTGAGCCAGCTGGCAGTTGCTCTGGTCTCAGCTGGCCTTGCTCATGTGTCTACAGTTAGTTCTTGGGTCAGCTGTAGGTCAGGTTTATTGATCTTGGCTGGATTGTCTTATGAGTCTGGGGCCTCATCTGCGACCACTGGACTGATTTGGCTCTACTCCACATGGCCTCTCATCCCTCAGCATCCTAGCTCAAGGTTTTTGCTAGGGCAGTAGCTGGGTTTTCAAAGAGGGAGTAGGGATGTGTGATATGTTCTAAGGTTGAAGCTTGGGTCTGGCCCTCCATCATTTCTGCCACATTTTATTTGCCGAAGTGTGACATAGGGGAGTCACAGTAAGTCATATTGTTGAGCTCTGATTCCAGGGATGGGAAGTCAACTCCATGTCATGATGGACAGTGCTACAGACATCAATGAAGAGGTACATGAAGTTGAGGATAATTGGGGCCATTTTTGCAATTTATATATTTACATGTAATCTACTAAAAGTCCTGTTGGTGTATTTTGTACTTTGGATACCAATCACACAACTTCGGAAACACTCGTGTCTCCAAATATCCTCATGTCTTTCGAAAATGACTATAGCTTTAGTTTTCCCTATAGTCCTGTGTGGTAATGTCCTTCTGTTGAGCTTACTTGTTGCTGCTCCCGTCTCACACTGAGTTCTGAAGCTGTCAGACTACGTGGGGAGCAAACCGATAGAGCGCAAACTCCTCAGAGGAACCCAGCGCAGCAATAGGAACCTACAGCTTCATCCCAATTTGAATTTTCTTCCTTAATGTCACTCTTTTTACTCAGGCTGAATTAATCATTTTCTGTCATAGCCATTGGTTCTTAGGAAATTTTTCACGTGTTTTCCCCCTTTGGTTGAGAACCTCTGTCGTAATACTGTCATGGCTTTCTTTGGAATGCCTTAGTGATACTTTGTGAGCATCCTCCTTCTTGGAGTACCTTCCGCATCACCTGGGGAACTTGTTAGATTTTGATCTGCCTTGTTACCCCTCCATTAGATTCTGAAGATCAGAATCACATGAATCCATATTTCTAATATCTCTACTGTGATTTTTAGAATTAACAATGTCTGGAACCAGTGTTACTTATATTCTTCCTCAAGCAAGGGCAGTCTCAAGTATCCTGCAGGTGGACAGTTCCGTGTTAACTCAGGCCAAGAGTAATGTGCAGACAGCAGAACCCCAATCAACTGCCAGCCAGCCTTGTCTTATAAAAGACCTAAGAGTCAAACCTGGTCTCATGTCAAAACAATGATTTCATCTCCTTCACTCAGCACCCGACTCACTTTTGGATTACTCAAAAGTAAGTTAGGCACCTGCATACTTGTGCTTATTAATCTGTAGTGAACAGTTTCACGAGGTTTTCTTATTCATGAGTACACTTAAGAATCATGTGGAAATCTATTACAATTACCTGGAAAATTGTTATAGAGCAGACCTTGATTCAGTAGCATTTGTCTTTTTGAGAAATATCATCCCCTAGTCAGCCCATTAGATGCCTGTCTCTGGTCATTTTAACAATTCTACTTGAGTCATCCCTTCTGACGCAGGGGTATTTGTTCAGTGTTCTGAATATAATCCTTGAATATCACAAGCACATCAGCATACTAACAGCTCTGAAAAGTCCCATGGCAAAGTCATCTGGTTAATTTTATTTCAACCAGCATCTCTCAAATACATTTGAATGCTAATTTATCTTTCAAGGAACCATTTTGAATATTCTGGAAAGTTCTGCTCTAAATAGAGTCAAGAGACAATATGGCATTCTTATTTTGTGTATGCTTCAAAATTCTAGATGTCTCTGACTTTGTAGAGAGAACCTGTATTCATAATGATTACAATGTTATCTCCCCCCATTCTATATTAATCTTGAATCATAACACAGTTGAGGTGATGATGGTTCCATGGTGGAATTCTTCATTTGCAGGCAGGAGATCAGAGTTCAATTCCTAACCAATTTACTTCATTCAAAGCCATGACCCATTTGTCAGTGAAGGTGTATGCATTCCTATGCTGATGAACAGGTTTCCTTGGTATCTCCAGATGAAGCTGAACTAAGAAGAAAGATATGGTAGTCTACCTATGAAAATCAGCCCTGAAAAATTCTTATGGATCATGAGGGTTTAGTTCACAACAAGTCACAGAGCTAGTGTTGATCCAAGCAGCTTTTTTTCCCCCTGCTATGCTTAAGGTTGCCATGCCATGGGGTCTTTCTGTACAGCAGGTAACAACAACAACATGGTAAAGGTGGGAGTCCCTGAGCGGTGTGAACTGTGAGTGTGCTTGGCTGCTAAGAGAAAGGTGAGTGGTTGAAGCACCCTCAGGAAAAGATCCTGGTGATCTACTTCTGAGAAACCAGCCAATGAGATTCCTGTGCAGAACATTTCTACGCTGACACCTGGGATACCAGGTGCTACAATCAACTAAGTGATGACTGGTTTATGATAAAGTTCGTGGATTAGATTTTACTATGCTGGAGAAAGCAAAAAAAATCCTAAAATATCACAGGAAGGATTAAAAAATCTCACCCCATTGAGCCTTCAAATAGCAAGGAAAGCCTCCAAACAGACTCTCCCCTCGAAGGAAAAATCCAAATCTTATTAACAGCCTGTGACATGTCAGCGAATATATTCAAGAAAGATTACCTTGTTTCTGACTTGAGCCACTTCCGTTTAGATCTGTGAGAAGCTGAAATGCCCATATTCTCTTCCTTCCTTCAAAACACAAACAGCTTAGTGACTAGGAGGTATCCCAGCTGAACCCCTTGTTTAGAGGGGCTGACGTATGTGAGGGCCGCACCATCTAACCCCAGTCCCCGGCTCCTTGGGCCCACTCTTCTAGGCTTTTGTGTTGAGACCCCCATCCCGGTGCAGGTTTGCTGTCATTAGACAACACCACACAGTCTGCTGGGGAAGCAGCACCCCAAGTCAGGTCACCTAAGCTAAATCACAGTGCGCTCCTACACTCAAGTCTTCTGTAGTCAGTCAGCTATTTGTTAAAAATACTAACTTCGTTCAGCCACCCTACTATGAAACCACAAGACACTCTCCACTCCAGGAATGGACTTGTGTGGGTTGTCTTATTTGCAATCCTCAATCATGTTGGAAATGCTATACCTCAAGCCCACCTCTGTGCCATGCTGCTAATAGGTCTCCATGATGAAGGCTATGATTCGAATCAGTCCACGTTCAAATCTATTCATGTCACTCAGCCACCAAGTGACATTTGTTTCCATGGATTTCCCTGCGACAGAGCACCAAGGACCAAGGATTCTGTGTTTATGACAAGGCCTCCTTTTTGAAGACAGTTTTTTCAAAGATTTTAGGTCTTTTGATTTTCTCAGTTCTACTCACCTTGCAGGAATTTTTTTAATATCAGTTTTATTGAGGAAATCCCATTTTAACTCTGTGAAAGTAAGGGAAGCAAGAATTTTACCCAGAGAGCAGGGCGAGTGGCTGAGGGAGCGTGTGAGAAAGAAGCGGGACAGGTAGGTATGTGAACGTTGGCTTTCTCCAGCTTCATTCACTGGGCAAAGAGAAAGCCACTGCTTTCTTGCCATGGATTCTGAATGCACCTGGAAGAATGTTCTCGGCTACGCAGGAAGCCGTTTCCTGTGTGAAAATGCATACTGTTTGGTTTAGGGCCTCCCACTAGTAGTAACACCATGGTGGAAGCAGATAGTCTTGCTTTGTGATCTGACACCTGCGTCCGTGTTTCACTTCCTCACATACACCGTTGGGTGGGACTGTTTGTGAAGATTAAGGGCTACATTTTTTACTATTATGTACTCCTATCTGGAACCACTTCACAAAATACTTGGCCCCAAAGTTCCTTCCATCCACTTTGCCTTATCGTTCCCTTTCTCCTCCGTTCCTCTCCCCCGTCTCCCTTCCTTCATTTCTTCTTCATCCCTGTCTGTCACCTCTGTAGATTCTGTCAGACACTTATTTTTTCTTTTCCAAAAAGAATCTACTCTGGGGATGTGGCTTTCAGGGACTCTGACACCATCTCCTACATACCTAATTCTGCTGTGTTAGTAACACGGCCCACTTGCGTTCTGATTTTTGAGTTCAAAATCTAAGTACAGAAACCCACTAGCTGGGGAGGAAAAGATGTCTAGTTTGCTTCCTGGAAGAGGCCGCTGGCGTGGCTTTGCTCTCCTCTCCTTTAGATGGCACCATTTTACTGCAGTCACCCCGCGCGTGCTCTCTCCTCTGGCTGTAATTAGTATTCATTGTGCAAAAGTAAGAAAATTCCTTCATTATGTTGGTGCCCAGTGGCAATCTGATCATTAAGGCGGTGCATCAGCATTTCCATTATAAGACCCATTTCTCACATCAGGTTGTGGCTCAGCAATAAAAACTTGATAGCAAGGTCTCCACCTTAGGACACTCTGAAATAAACATTGCATTTAGCTTTTAGAGGGTCTTTTTCTTAATTATAAAGGTCAAGCCTACACCGAGAATAATTTTTCCTCCGTGTGACCAGAAAGGAATTAGGCCTTTATCTAGGACTTTGGTTGAAATTTCAGCCAAGTGTTGGATTGCATTTAAATAAAACACAAAATGTGTCAGGCATTTCGATAGAAAATTGACATTGAAACGGAAAATATTCTCAGGTTTCAGTTTCTTTGTCCCAGACTGTAATTAAGCTTTCCCCTCCCCGTAGTTAAGCTTCCTACAGTAAGGTTAAGGGACCTTCACAGACAAGTAGCCAAAACTTTATCTGAATTGTACGCCTGTAGGAAAAATTTAAATAATCACTATATTTCCTTTTGCCTTTTTTCGGTAAAAATTTGATGAGAGTGTTTGCACATTAATGTGGGCACCATTTTCTCATCTGCTTAGCTTTTCAAACTGTATGAGAGCCTGAATGCTGAAGCATTTGATTTTTGGAAGGCTACAGTGCACAGTAGGAGCTCAAGCTCCAATGTTACTCTTCACATAACTTCCGCCTTCGTCGGAGTTCTTTCTGACCATTAACTAACAATGCGGCAGCTGCTTTGCCCTCAGACCGTGTGGTTGAAAGTAGATTATGACCCCCCCACCAGGTCTGGAAGGCACAGACTTGTCAGTGTGCCCCTAATGATTCACACGTGCCAGGCACCTATCCATTTGGGTACCAGGACACATGTGCACGACTCATGCCCTGACCATCAAGTCATCAGGAAGTTGAAGGGCCCTGGAACCAGTTTTATACATTTTTCTAATCTGCAATTGAGTAAATATCACAATCATGGTCCTTTTCTCTCTTCTATAGTCCTATCCCAGACAATGGTGCAATGTCTGCAGGTTTTGTAATGATCTCCTTTGTTTTCTATGCTTTATAATTAGCCATGTGGCCATGAATCTGTTGGACACCATTATGGCCTCGTGTTGGTAATTTCTTTCAGGTAGAGAAATTGTCCTGCTCTTATGCTTGTCTTGTTTAAGCTTAATAATATCTATGTGAATGTGTGGTCCTTTCCTCCTAGAAAACAACTACAGGGGAAGGGGGGAGACAAAAAAAAAGAAGAAAAGAAAACAGCTACAGGAGCAGTGAAGTATTTCGTATGGCTCCTCCAGCCAACATTTCTGACTCACTAAATGACTTTCCCTGCGTCCGTCTGTGAGTAATCGTGAACAGGGCTCCGGAGTGGCATCCTGCTGTGTGTATAATGAGGCCTCTGAGATGCCAGAGGAGAAACCTCATTACCAGGGAGAGCCAGGAGCTGAGTTCTTCCTTTGAACTCAAGGTCCCTGCACAGTGAATCTCCTGGATCTCAAAGACAGCTACATCAGAGGAGCAGCAGCGGACCAGGATCCAGAGCGTGGAACCAATGGGTGGATTTTCCCAAGCCACAGAGGAAGTAGAACGGAGTGCTTTTGTGAAAGAGCCTGACTTGTAGAGTAGGGTGCTCTGAGGCTGATGGACTTGCTGACCCATGGAAGTGGAGCAAAGTGCCTTCGGTTGAGTCTTCCTAGAATAGGGTGCCTCTGGACCCTTATTTCAGGGAGCTGGGTTCGCTGGCCCATGGAGCTTAAGCTGATTGTATTTGAGTTCAGGCTTATAGCAGAGAGGTATGCCCTTGGGGCATTTGTTAACAGATTTGACAGAATTTTGTAATCTGTCCAGATAGACAACTCAACACTGAGCATCTCTCACTGCCATTACAACCTGTTAACTTCCTTCCTAAAGCCTCTGATCATGAATTTGTCTGTGAGCTCTATATAGCCATTGCAGATCTTAGAAACAGGAGAGAGAAATTGTAGAATACTAATTAAGACCTGACAACAACCACAGGGAAAAAAAAATATATATATATTCTTGTGGACTATATTATACAAGACGTCAAGTCAAGACTCAGGTATTTATAAACCATCTCCATTTTCTTTCTTTTCTTAATCATTCTATTGGGGGCTTATAAAACTCTCACCACAATCCATACATCCATCTATTGTGTGGAGCACATTTGTACATTTGCTGCCCTCATCATTCTCAAAACATTTGCTTTCCACTTGAGTTCTTAGAATCAGCTTCTCACTTTTCCCCTCCCTCCCTGCCATCCCTCTCTCTAGAACCCTTGATAATTTATAAATTATTGTTGTTTTCCCATGTCTTAAACTATCCGATGTCTCTCTTCACCTTCTTTTCTGTTGTTTGCCCCCAGGGAGGGGGTTGTATATAGATCCTCATGAATGGTTCTCCCTTTCTTTTTTCTTTTTTAAACATTTTATTAGGGACCCATACAACTCTTATCACGATCCATCTATCCATCCATTGTGTAAAGCACACCTGTATATTCTTTGCTCTCATCAATTTCACTACTCTCGTTATTTGTCCTGGGGGGTTTATCTGTCCTGAATTCCCAGTGTTCCCAGTTCTTTTCTGTACCACTGTACATTCTCTGGTCTAGCTGAATTTGTAAGGTAGAATTGGGATCATGATAGCTGGGAGATGGAAGCATTTAAGAACTATAGGACAGAAAAAATTAAAGAACTAGAGGAAAGTTGTATGTTTCATTGTTGCTGACTGGCTCATCTCTTTCCCACAATCCTTCTGTAAGGTGATGTCCAGTTGCCTACAGATGGGCTTTGGGTCTCCACTCTGTCCTCCTCTTCATTCACAATGATATGACTTTTTTGTTCTTTGATGCCTGATACCTGATCCCTTCGACACCTCATGATCACACGGGCTAGTGTGCTTCTTCCTTGTGGGCTTTGTTGCTTCTCAGCTAGATGTCCACTTGTTTATCTTTAAGCCTTTAAGACCGCAGATGCTATATCTTTTGATAGCCGGGCACCATCAACTTTCTTTACCACTTTTGCTCATGCACCCGCTTTGTCTTCAGTGATAGTGTCAGGAAGGTGAGCATCATGGGATGCCAGTTTAATAGAACAAAGTGTTCTTGTATTGAGGGATTACTTGAGTAGAGACCCAATGTCCTGCTACCTTCATACTAAACCTATAATTATATGCACATATATCTATTTCCCCACCATCATATATAAATATATTTACATATGTATAGGCCTATATTTAGACCTCTATAAATGTCCTTTGCCTCCCAGTTCTTTCCTCTATTTCTTTTACTTTCCTCTTGTCCCACTATCATGCTCAACCTTCATTTGGGTTTCAGTAATTCCTCACAGTTGCATTGCCCTTGATCAAGCCCTGTCAGACCTCCTACACCCTCCTCGCCATTGATTTTGGTTCACCCACTTCCTTTCCTACCCCCCCTCTCCCATGTCCCCCCAGAACTATCAGTCCCGTTGTTTTCTCCTCCAGAGTGTTTATCCCACCTATCTTATTAGACAGACTTGCATAGCTAATAATACGCACACTAAAAAGACAGAGTAAAACAAAGCAACATAAGCAAACAGAGAAAACAAAACAACAACAAACCAATGACTAAAAAAACCTGAAAATAGTTCAATGTTTTTTGCCTTCTCCTTAGCATTGTATTGAACCATTCATTATAACTCAAATTCATTGCTATCAAGTCAGTTTTGACTTCTAACAACCACATAAATCAGAGTAGAACTTCCCCTGTGGGTTTCCAAGGATGTATGTCTTTACAGGAGCAGAAACCTTCCTCTTTCTCCCATGGAGCAGATGGTGGTCTCAACCCACTGACGTTGTGGTTAGCAGCCCAGTACATAAACCACTAGGTCACAAGATCTTGAGGTATTGGTGACTTCGTAATATCATTCTTGCCTTCCATGCAGGGCAACTGGGGTTTGATGCTCACCAGTGCACTTCCTGTACACGCACCACTCATCTATCAATGGAGGCTTGAATGTTCCAGTTAGATAAGTTCCATGAGGATTTGCTTGATTAAATGGTCAGGCTTTGAGTTAGAATTCAAGGAGGGCACACCTATGGGAATCAAACATGGCTTCTGAAAGTATCTCTCCTTAAGCTTGAGGGAGGGCCTGTTTCCTGGGATTGGGGTTCCAACCAGAAAAGAGGTGTCTTCACAGGGTCATCGGTGGCTAAAACCAGGTGCTGGGGCATGATGACCCTGAATAAGGAGACATGCGTTGCTAGATGAGAATCCTGGGGAAAGGGGAACAATCAATGCTTCTTTGGAGGAGGACACAGGTAAAAGTCTCCTGTCTGTTAGGACAAATCCAAACTAACCAAGCCCACTGCTGCCAGTTGTTTCGGACTCTTGATGACCCCAAAGGTCAGATTAGAATGTCTGCGACTGTAAACCTTTAGGAAGCAGACAGTCTCATCTTTCTACACCGGTGAAGCATCAGCATTGCAGGTATCAGGCGGACCTGACCCCATTGTGCCACCAGGGCCTGCCTCTTTAGTAAGGGCTCAAACCTGAAACCAAACTCCTTGCCATAGAGTTGATGCTAATTCACAGACCTGGTGGTGTCCTGGTTGAGCTGTGATCCACAAGATCTATAGTTCAAAGACACTGGTCACTCTGTGGGGAAAAGACTCACTGGGGCAGTTCTGCTCTGTCCTTTAGGGTGACTGTGAGTCTGAAAGGACAGAATGTCCATAAACCAGTATGCATTCACTTTCTGTTCAATAGTTTGTCTTTTCTGTTTTAATTCTTTCCGTCTCAATGTCTGGCCTTAATTTGAAAGATATGGGAAATAATAACTATTCCTAATGATGTAAAAGGGCCCCAAATCTATGAGTAGAAGCTAAAGAAAGCTGAAGGCTGTAACAATACACACTAGCATGGATAAGCAGGGGCTTGTGTATGGTGAAAAGGCCCCAGTTTGAGGGAGGGGTTGGAATTTTGATTATTCTGTAGTGGCCAAGAGGAGTCTTGTAGCACCATAGCTTTGTGTTGGGCCATTAATCACAAGGTTGGGAGATCAAGTCCATCAAGTGCTCTGAAGGAGAAAGATGAAGGTAACTGGTCCCTTAAAGATCAACCATCTCTGAAATTCTATATAGGGCCACTGTGCGCGAGAATAGGCCCTATGGCAATGTGTTTGGCTTGGGGGTTGGGGCAGTAGTGACAAGACATAATAATTCCCTCATACCTTCAATGTCAGACTACCTAAGAATTCAATAATGCATGCAGTGAACTTCTGTTTGTTTGTTTGTTTTCATGATAATCAGAGAGTAGGATGAAACAATGACTGCCGTGAGACAAACAAGGTTTTGATTCTAGCCTCCTGCTACCCCCAGTCCCGTCCAAACCCACACAAACTGACTATTTTTCCTTTTCTCTCTCCCCCACTCCTCCATCCTTGGCAAATCAGCAGAACAAAGGCAGAAGGGGAGACAGAAAGAGCCACATGTTACAGTTTCTGCTGCTCTCCATAGTAATATTTGTTGTGTATTTGTGGACGGTTGACAACTGAGTTATAAAAATGAGAGCAGAGTTACTTCTATGCAACTGATACAACTATGGCAAACAACTCACTTTTCTTTCTAAATTAGCTTCCTACAATAACCCCTATTTTCCAACATACAAGAAAGTTAGGATTTGAACTGCTAACTTAAGTGGAGGTCAATGTGGCTCTCCTGGAAGCTCCAGATAGGCCAAAATCTTCCAAAGGCAAGCAGGGGTAGAGGAGAATTGGGCTGCAGAGTCGGAAGGTACCAAGAGAATGCGTGAATTGGGAGAGCATATGAAAATGAATCACTGACTCTAAGGTGCTGGACTATGATAAATGGGAAGTCCCATGAGAGAAAAAAGATCTGGCAAAGGAAGCACCTTGGCAGACTTCTGTTAGTCACCAAATCACGCTGGGGCAGATAATTGGAGATCTCCTGACATTGTACAGTCCCAGGGCTACAGAATGGGAATTCCCTACCCCACCCCCCCACCCCAGAAATATGGAAGTGAAGAAGTTGAATTATGCTTGAAATGTGTTATGGAAACATTAGTATCAAAGTCAATGTCTTTAACGTAACTTACTTGCTCACCTAAGTGCTACTAAAATTGGCTTGAGATTAAAATTTGCAGACAATATGCCCAACTTCACCTTGGGGGGAAGTCCTTGGGTGGCACAAATGGTTACATATGCAGCTACCAACCAAAAGATTGGTTGGCGATTGTAACCCACCTAGAAGTGCCTCTGAAGAAAATTCTGACAATTGCTTCTGAGCTGTCACATAGTCTTGAAAACGGTAGGGAACATACGAGAGGTTGCCATAAATCAGGATCCAGTCAACTTTAATGAGTTGGCATTTGTTTTCACTTTGAAGGAAAAGTCCCAAAGAGTAGTAATAAAATAGCATACGTTTCTCTCAGTCAAAAATGAGCTTGACTTGCTTCTGTGCCAGGCAAACTCCTACTTACCCTCATCAACCAACTCTATCTCCTCACCTTTTCAAGCTGTTGTATATACCGTACTATAGGTTCTTCAGGACTAGATCGTATTTACCTTGAGATCTTCAGTGCCTTTGTATGAAGATACTTCATGACCAGATATTGGATGGTGAGCTGATAGATAATTACATGAAAGTTGCAGAGGTCAAGCTTAATGCCTTCCCCCACCCCCTAATTTTTACTTAGTTATACAGTATCGGTTAAAAACTAGAATCATTTTAATTGTGGTTGCTACAGATACCATTGGTCTATTTCCACCTCATTAGAAGAGAAGTCCCAGAAACCAACCTGTATTCCAAAAAATGCCTAAATATTATGAGGAGGAGCCAACCTTCCTGAAGATTTTATTTCATCATTTGTCCTAGAACCCACACCAAGCCTTGCTTTTCTTGGAGTGAGATGACTCCTGATATATGGGAATAAAATACTGATGAGAGGTTTGTTCAGTTGAAAGTGAATTGCTAAGAGGTCTGACCTGCTGCATTATGGACTTCTGTCCAATAGCACTGGGTCACTTGACAAGCCATAGGGGATATTTTACTGAGGCAGGTGCCTGGCGTAAAACTCAGCTGCTCTTTAAAATATTGGAGAAAGGAAAGACAGATTGTGTAACTCAATTTACCGTATATTCGTGGGAGCTGCAGCCTTGGGAAGCAAAAGGAGGAGTTCTACTCTATCCTATAAGCTTGTTATGAGTCAGAATTGACTCAAATGCAGTAAGTGAGTTAAAACAATAATAATAATAATAATAATAACAACTCCTTGTTCACCTGTCCTATTTGATTAACTTCAATCAGGGAATAAACTCCCATTGTCTTAAGATGGGTTGCAAGTGTAGATTAAAATAGCAGTATAAAAAACAAATATTTAATCAAATTGCATAGCTATCCATCCATTATCATTGTAAATATAAATTGTTTTTCTCATTAATATTACCGAGTTCATGAAATTTACTGTTTAATATACAAATTGCGTGATACAAAACATATTTATTACCCTAAACAATATATGACATCAAATCAATGCATGTTTTCAAAGAATATTTAATGTAAGGGGAAATGCTAATAAAATTAAATGAAAAAAGGAGAAATCTAAAGCAAAGGTATATGTTGAATATGATCCTATATTTGTAAATATGTAGGTGCTATTTATGAGTTAAAATGCTATAGTGATTGCATCTAAGTTATATATTAAGTGATAATTTATTACTTGTGCAAACAGAAAATAAAACAATCAGAGAAAAAAAAAAGATGTACCCAATTTTATGGAAACATAACGGCACTAACAACAAGGAACTCCAATCCATAGAACCATTCAGATTTGTGCACCAGACACAAAACCTACTAATGAAGAAACTCAAGAATTCTACCAGTGACTTCAGTATGAAAATGATCAAGCATGCAATCAAGGTGCGTTGATAATTACTGGTGATTAGAATCAAAATTTGGAATAAAGAGGAAGGAACAGTACTTGGAAAATATGGACTTGGCGATAGAAACAATACTGGAGATCGGATGATAGAATTTTTCAAGACCTACGACTTGTTCATAGGAAATACCTTTGTAGAACAACAAAAAAGGTAACTATATACATGGACTATACACACAGAAACCAAATTTACAACATCTGTGAGAAGAGATGCTAGAGAAGCTTAATATCAGCAGTTAAAACCAGGCCAGGGGCTGCCTGTGTGACATTTCAATAATTGCTCATATTTAAGTCCGGGATGAAGCTGCAGAAAGTTAAAACAAGTTCACAGGAGCTAAAATATGACACTGAATCTAGATCACTTGAATGGTATGAGTGGTTTTGAGAGCATCTCAAGAATAAATTTGACACATTGATCAATAATGACCAAAACTGATAGGGGCGGGGAGGGGGCATTAAAATCATCGTTCATGAAGAATGAAAAAGGTCATTAAAAAGACAGAAAAGAAAGAAATGGTCAAGTTGCATGTCAGAAAAGACTCTGAAACTTGCTTTTAGTTGTCGAGTCATGAAAGCAAATAGAAGAAATGATGAAGCCAAGCACTGCGAAGGCGATGTCAGCCGCAGCTCGACAATATCAAGCATGTTGAAACGTGCACAGATCTAAAGGGACAGACATGATCTGATATCTTAAATTGCAAAAAGCCAAGCCTTGAGTTATAATATTGAAAAATTCTATGGAAAAAATATTTAATGAGGAACTTAATCTTAAAAGAAGATGGAAAGAATTTACAGTCACTGTACCAAATAAAACTAGTCAAAACTCCACAATTTCAGAAGTAACAGATGAGTAAGAACCAATGGTACTGAAGTAAAAAATCAAAGCTGCCCTGCAAGCCTTAGCCAAAAACAAGTATCCAGGAATTGGTGGAATACCAATTGAAATGTTTCAATAGGCTGATGTAGCACTGGAGGCACTGACTTGTCGATGCCAGGAAATTTGGAAGATAGCTACTTGGCCAACTGACTGGAGGAGATCCATATTTATACCCACTCCAAAGAAAGGTGACCCAACAAAATGCTCAAATTATTGAACAATATCACATATCATATGCCAGCTAAACTTTAGTGAAGCTCATCCAAAAAGAATTACAGTCGTACATTGACAGGGAGCTGCCAGAGGTTCAGGCTGGATTGAGACGAGGATGTGGAACAGAGATATCACTGCAGATATCAGATGTTTGCTCAAAGCAGAGAATCCTAGAAAGATGTTTACTTGTGTTTTATTGACTATGCAAAGCCATATGGCTCTGTGAATGTTAACAAGCTATAGATTGTGTGTTAGTCCAGGTAGGCTAGAGAAACAAATTCATAGACACTGATGTGTGCATAAGAACGATCTTTGTATGAAAAGTAATTGTACATTGAGAAAACATCCGAGCCCAGTCCAAATCAAGTCCATAAGTCCGATATTAGCCCAGATGTCCAATACCAATCTATAAACTCCTCTTCAGACTCACGAAACACATGCCATGATGCTGAATGCAGGAAGATCACAGGCCAGTGGATGGGAAGTCTTGTGGATCCAGTGATGTTGTAAGCATCTCAGCGCTGGCAGGGTTTTCCACATGACTCCTCCACCTCAGGGCACTATGGTAGTTCCATGCGTCTTGTCAGCTGCAATGTCTCCAAGAGAGTCAGTGTCCTGTCTCCAGTGAGTTATTTATTTCCTTAGCACCTCCTGATGAGGTCATCAAGCTGTGACCTGATTGACAAGTAAACTCCACCCCTTCACTCATAATTTTCAAATTGACAACAGATTATGTAATTTCCACAGATAGTCTTGAGAAGAATGGGAATTAAAAACACTTCGTCGTACTCAAGATGAACTTGTACATGGATCAAAAGTCAATTGTGAGAACAAGAGAAGGAAATACTACATGGTTTAAAATCAGCACAGTGTGCATCAGAGTTGTATCCTCTCACCATATTTATTCAACCTGTATACTAAGCAAATAATCCGAGAAGCTGGCTTACGTGAATGAGAATGCGACATCAGGACTGGAGGAAAGGTTACTAACACCCTGCAATATGCAGATAACGACATTTCTTGCTGAAAATGAGGAGACCTAGAAGCACTTGCTGATGAAGATGAAGGGTTACAGCCTTCAGTATGGCTGTGGTTTAATGTAAGGAAGACCAAAATCCCCACAACTGGACCACAAAATAACATCATGATAAATGGAGAAAAGGTTGAAATTGTCAAGGACTTTGTCTGGCTTGGATCCACAATCAATGATCATGGAATTTTTGATCTGGAGTTCAAAAGTCAATGGAGACAAAGATGTGTTGCATTAGGTATATCTGCTGCACAAGACCTCTTAGAGTCCAGAAAAGCAATAAATGGTGTTACTTTGTGAATTACGGTGTCCTGACCCAAAGCATACTATTTTCAATGGCCTTGTATGCATGTAGAACTTGGACGTTGAATAAAGAAGACCAAATAAGAATCAATGCATTTGAAATGTGGTACTAGAGGAAAATATTGGAAGTACCATGGACTGCTAAAAAAGATAAACTGAGCTGTTTTGAAGAAGTATGGAGACAGAGTGCTCCTTAGAGGCAAGGATGGCAAGGCTTTGTCTTACATACTTTGGACATGTTGTCAGGAGAGACCAGTCCCTGCCAAAGGACGTGTATGACAGAGTAGAAGAGCAGTGAAGGAGAGGAAGCCCCTCGGGGAGACGGATTCACACTGTGGCTGCAAAAGTGAGTCGAGCACAGGACATATTCTGAGGAATGCTCTGGTCCTGGCACGGTTCCTTCTCTTGGGCACGAGGTCACTATGGGTCAGAACTGACTCGATGGCACCAACAATGATGAAAATCATGAGACTTTCTGAAGTTCTGCTCCCATTAGAAAAGACTGAGGATTCACTTCATGGCAATGTCCAATGATGAGCAGTTGCTTTATTTACGGAAATGAACACAATGACTATTTGTGTTAATATTTTTAAACATTCCTTTAAAAAAAGAGGAGCTGATATCAAAGGGGTCAAGAAGAAAGAGAATGTTTAAAAATTGTCGATGCCAACAATTGTACATGTCCACTTGATATAATGGATGCATGGATTGTAAGAGCCTCCAATAAAATGATTTATTAAATTAAAATCAGGAAAATATAATAAAAAACACAGGTGATTAAAGTAAAAATCACTTCAACACATTCACATGTAAGATAAGATCAACAATAAAAATATTGTACATTTCAGGAAATGTCAATATATCATCCCCCTGAACTTCAATCAGAAAGGACTTATGAATAACAAAAACACCAATAGGAAAATTTCATTTATTAACTTTGGTGATCAAACTTTTGTTGATTTCTGTAAAATCACGAATATGATTCATCAGTAAAAGAAATCACATCTAAGTATTGGAGGGTTGATAGTTTCCTTCAGAACACCTTACTTAATGTTCCAGTGAAAGAAGAGTAGGAATTATTTTTTAATAAATCTTCCAAAAACTATAACCTATACAATCCATTTCAACAGAAGATATATTCATATTCCTCCCCTATTGAGTCCTACATATGAAAATGCAACCTGCCCTTTGATGAACAAAAGTTCAATATAACGGTTGTACTTTCTTGCTCACATTTGAAAATATATTTGCCTAAGAATTTATTTATAGCTGAAAGGTTTTGTGAAGGTTTCCTTTTTCTCTCGTGGGCTCTCGCAGGAATTTGTGATATGGTTTCTGCATTGATTCTAGCAAAGGGCTCATCTCAGGAGTATGCCTGACATCTCTGTGCCTTTACCGTCCCAATATGCAGAATGGTCAGCCTGATCCTCCCTGCTACACAGTAGGAATGGCAATACCATCACAGCAGGAGGCTTGCAAATCCCTGGAACTTTTTATACAGTTAGCCTTACATTTACAGATTTAATGTTTGCGAATGCTCATGCATTGATTCATTGTACAGAACAATTTATTTGAATTGAACAAATTACCAGTGGAACAGATGAACCAAACTTGAATTAGGCCAGTCATGTACCTAACACCTTCCCCAGTCCTGACATTCAGCGTAATTGTCTTCTTGGTGCTCTTTCGGAAAGTCTCTAGAAATGCTGTGCAGACTCATGAAACATAGGCAATACCTTGAAGAAGAGAGATGTAAGATCTTCATTTTAATTCACTTTAGACCTCTGGTTACAGAATTTTTCAGGAATTGGTGGGGTCATCTTAGCTTTTGAATTCTATTAGAAATGACAACAATGAAGTGAACAGTACTATTTGCTTCCTGATTAAAGCACATTTCTATCAGAAATAAAAAGGCTCATGACAAATTACTTAATTATTGGAATAGGATATAAGCGCATTTGCATACTGCTACCTGTTAGAGTTCAAGCTTGGAGAATGTATCTCATATTTATTGGCTTCTTGTTCCTATGCCTTATTTTAGGTTTCTACTGTTTGCAAAAACACACTTGATTGTGTCATCATGAGTGTGACAGCTCCTAGGTTCACCTGAATATATTGAATATTTGGTTGGCAGCACAAGAATAAGGTGGCTTGTCTGCCTGTTTAAAATATGTGGGTGTGTATGGAGTATTATGCAGCACTGAAAAGCATGGATGAGCACATGAAACACGGTATTTCATGGGAAGAGCTGGAAGGAATTATGTTAAGCGAGGTAAGCCAGACTCAAAGGGACAGGTACAACATAAGTCCCCTGAGGTAAGTACAATCCGCATGACAGAAATAGAAGAATAAACATCCATCTCACAATAAACGGGGGTAAGCATAGATAGTTGGAGGGAGGGCAGGCCACACTTAGGGAGGCACATGAGAGCCCAGCATAAAGAAGGAGAAAGGGGGCAGGGGGAGGGAGAACTGGGATGGGGAGAATCCGAGTGGATGGTATGGGGGGAGGGGGAACAGGGTACTAATCCACCCGGGGGAGAGTATTGCTTGTGTCCTCACAGAACTGGAACATGCATACGGACCCCACCACAACACACCAAACAAGGCAGGCAACGTAAAGAACAGAGGACTACACAAAGAGGCTGGACCATACATTGGTCCAATCCAGAATTAGCCTGACCCCTACATTTGAAGGGAATACCACAGAAAATGAAAATAGATCGTCTGGTGTGGGAAAGGAACTGACCCACCACACCACATCCAGAAGGAAACTGAAACAAAGGAAGGAGAAAGGACGTACACCTGGGCCCACCAAGCCCACAGGAAGATAGCCCAGCTCGAAGGGCCCATCATACAGAGAAGACCATACAGCTGGCCACACTACGAGATGCAACATCCTGCACCAACCCATGGCCCCACACGGGACAGCATTTGAGACATAGTGGGGGATGTGCAACTGAGCTGACCCCACCACACTGAGGCAAACACTGGGGGCGTGCAATGGAGCAACGGGGGAAGCAGAGCAAAGAGATCCCGAGGGAGTATAAAGGATGGACTTTGGGGCCAGGAATGGCACCACACAAGTTTCATCAGGAAAACACTCCTAAAGGCCAACAAACAGACCTTGAACTACTAGCAAATTTTTCTTTTTTTGTTATCTTTTTTTTAACCTTGTAAATTTTGTATGTTAGTGGCTTTTCTGATTATTGGCGTGTCGGTGTTGCTGCTGTCGAAGCCATGTTCATATGTGCCACTTGGGCGCTGTCAAAGTCATCTGCATTTGTATGCACATGTTACTATATCAGCAGGTCCACCTAGACAAGACAGGCTGGACAAATGAGAGAAGAAAATAACGGGACCAATGGTCCTGGAGGGACATGAGAGTGTGGGAGGTAGGGGAAGGGAGGAGGTGTTGGCCAACACAGGGATAAGGGAACAGCAAGTGGTTAAAAACCAGAGGAGGGAGGGGATGGGAGGACTGGTAGGGAGTGACCAAGGGCAAGGTAACTGAGAGGAATTACTGAAACCAGAATGAAGGCTAAACATGGTAGTGGGACATGAGGAAAGCTAAAGGAAATAGAGGAAAGGAGTAGGAGGCAAAGTGCATACAGAGAAGCCTAAATACAGACATGTACATATGTAAATATATTTATGATTATGGGGGAAATAGACTTATATGCATATATTTATAGGTTCAGTAGTAGGGTAGCAGATGGACATTGGGCCTCCTCATGCATACTCCCCCAATACAATAGTACCTCGCCCAGCTAAACGGTCATCACACGATACCCACCTTCCCGACATGATCACTGAAGACGGATGTGTATGTAAGCAAACGTGGTGAAGAAAGCTGATGGTGCCCAGCTATCAAAAAGATATCACGTCTGGGGTTTAAAGGCTTGAAGGCAAAGAAGCAGCCATCTAGTTCAGAAGCAACAAAGCCCACAGAGAAGAAGCACACAGCCTAAGCGAATACAAGGTGTTGAATCGACCAGATAGCAGACACCAAGGAACAAAAACAATCATTGTATGATCACCTTCCTCACATAATCGCTGAAGATGAAGGTGTGCATAAGCAAGTGTGGTGAAGAAGGCTGATGGTGCCCGGCTACTGAGAGATATAGTGTCTGGGGGACTTAAAGGCTTGAAAGCAAACAAGCGGCCATCTAGCCCAGAAGCCAAAAAGCCCACACGGAAGCAGCACACCAACATGGGTGATCGTGAAGGGCAGAGGAGACCAGGTCTCAAACAACAAAGGCAGGGGGAGGGGTGGGAAATCACATGACCGTGAATGAGGGGGAGTGCATGATGGGGACCCAATGCCCATCTGTAGACAGCTGGACATCCCTTCCAGAGGGGTAGTGGGGAGGAGATGAGCCACTCAGGGTTCAGTGTAGCAACAATGAAACTCAAAACCTTCCTCTAGTTCCTGAACGCTTCCTCCCCTCCCAGTTATCATGATCCCAATTCTACCTTGCAGACCTGGTTAGACCAGAGGATGTACAGCGGTGCAGTAGGGATCTGGAAACATAAGGAATCTAGGACGGATGAACCCCTCAACACCAGCAGTGGGAGTGGCGACACCGGGAGGGAAGGGGGTGTAGAAAGGGAGAACCAATCTTGGAGATCTATGTGTGACCTCCTCTCTGGGAGATGGGCAATGGGAAGGTGGGTGAGGGGAGAAGCCAGGCAGTGTAAGATAAGATAAAATAATTCTTTATAAACTACTAAGGGAGCAGGGGGAAGGGGGGAGCGGGGAGGGAGGGGGAAGGGAAAAAAAAGGAAACCGAGCTGATTCCAGGAACCCAAGTGGAAGGCGAATTTTGAGAATGATGAATGCAACGAATGTATAAGGGTGCTTTGCTCAATTGATGTATGTACAGATTGTGATAAGAGTTGTATGAGCCCCAATAAAAAGATTCATTAAAAAATATGTGGGTGTACATAACAGTGAGAGCAGATGATGAATATATTACTAGAATTTAGTGACTGGGTCCCCCAAAAGGGACAGCACAAAAAGAAAACCTTCCATGAGATGGATTGATGCAGTAGGTTCAACAATGGACCTAACGCAACCATTGGAAGGTTGCTGCGGTGTGCAGAGCATTGCTGAGTTGGAACCAATTCTATGGCATCTGACACCCACAAGGGGTGCTAGGGTGCACCACTATAGATCTGGGCTGGGTTTGCGATATTTGATCAATGCACCTACGAGCTGGAATCAAATACTTGGCAGGGAGTAGGAAACCCTTGAAGAGACAAAGCTCCAACTCCAGTGGTCTCCTTCTGACTCAGGGACATAGATCTTGGGATGGGGAGGGGCCGGGAATGGATAAGGGGAGAGGTTTGTGTATCTGCATCTAAAGCCAGGGACGAGGTGTTTGTCCTTGAAGTGTGGCCTCCCAGGCTCAACCCCTGCTGGCAGAATAAACAAGGAAGGTTGGTTGTTTGTGGGGCAAATAGAGCCCAGTAGGACTTCTGCCTGGGGGTGGATCCCTGATTCCTTTTATCCCAGATGGGATGGGAGACTCCCCACAAACTCAAGGATGTGAGAGCATGAAACAAGATGATACTTTAAAAAAAAAAATACATCTCTGCAGTTTTTACCTGGATCTTGGGTCAACTGTACTGTTTCCATTGATTCTATCCCATCTACTCATTATTTCAAGTTAACATGCCCTGGTGCTGGCTGAACCTCAGCATGACTAGATGGGGCAGCACAAAGACTCACACATCACGCTTTCTGCTCACAGGGCTCGTGCTCAATTGCCAAAACCTGATACCCCAGCCCTGCCGTCCCTTTGGCAGAGTGGGTTACACAGTGGGTGCTCATGTCAAGGTTAGAGGTTTTAAACCAGCAACCACTTTGTGGGTACAAGGTGGTATGTTCGTCTGGGTAAATTAGAGAAACAAATCCACAGAAACCTATATACAGTATGTATAAGAGAGTTTTATATATAGGGTAAGGGTACTTTCAGAAGGCATCCCAACCCAGTCCAGCCCAAGTCCATAAGTTCGACTTAGCCCATATGTCTGACACCAATCTATAAGGTCCTCCTCATACTCACAAAACACACACAATGACGCCAAATGCAGGAGGATCACAGGTCAGTGGGTAGAAAGTCTTTAAATCCAGTGTCAGTGTAAGCGTCTTGCCGCTGGCAGAGGTCTCCATGCGGCTTCTCCAGCACTCAGAGCTGTATCGGGGTAAGTCCAGGTGGCTTCACCTCAAGGATGTCTCACAGGAAGCTAGCTAAGGCAAAGGCACACTGGTCCGACCATCAGAGAACAAAGACCAGAGAACCAGAAGGGTGAGGCTCACCGAGCCATTTAGCTCTCTACCTTTCAATTAATCCCACGTGTGTTTACTGGCCAGGTTGGCACAATAAACCTTAACTATCTGAGATGGGGTTTTCTATTCCCATAGAGATGAACAATCCAAGAGGAACAGTTCTAATCAGTGCTTTAGGGGTTCTAAGGGTCAGAACTGACTCAATGGCAGTGAGTTTCGTTTGGGTTAAAACTATTTATATCCCCAAATATTTATCACTTTTATCTTTATCAGACAGGCTATTTGTTCTGCACTATAGTGGGTAAAATTTCCAGGGGGAATTCTAATCATTGTATTAAATTTCCAGGGGAATCCTACTCATTGTATTAAATTTGCAGCGCGCATAGTCTTTTAAAGGAAAAAAGTAACTTTACTTTGGTCCTTCAGTGTCTAAAATGAACTTTTAGGTACATTGTTTCAAAATATTCTCCTGAAATCTCAAAAGCCTTCATTATGAACAAAATTCTGATGTGCCTTTGCCACAATGATGATTGTTGACTTAGTTTGAACAAAACTAATTAAAAATGTTGTGTAAAATGCAAGCATGGTTGATTTAAATTGCCAAAAAGAATTATGCTGCTGCAATATCAACTACCTATGGAGTGCTGAAGTTTCTCAAAACAGTTACAGTTACTAGAATAAACAAAGCAAATAGGGATTGTACTCTTGTCCCCAAATGATAAAAATAAGCTTAGTCCTCATCGAAGTATTGAACCGGTTTTTAAAATAGTGTACATTTTAATAGTTAGATAGCTGAAGACTAAACCTACTAAATACCAAAGGATACTTTAATTCATGATGCTCAATGAAATTTATGAAGTAAGCGTTGTCTATAGTTTTTCTTACTCACCAATCCATCACTCCAGAAATTCATTCTGAAGTTTATCAGAACAAAAAGCCTTTCTAACCTTGTGCTCTCTAACCCTGTTTGCTGAGTTCCACGGGGTTTACTGACAAGTTCTACTTGAGTAAATTGTATTTAGACAACTGTATATTTCATTTGGGCCGTTTGCAGTGACTAGGCCAAGGTCAGTTTTATATTCTACTGAAATCATAAAGTGACACTTGAGATAAACAGAATGTTTACTCTCTCCATGTGAGCTGAAGCTGATATGTAAATTTATCCCTATTTCTTCATGAAATTTGCATTTACCCTCTTAGCCAAACACTACAGAGTTCCAAATCAAACAGTTTTAATGGTGGTCAACTCTTTATAACCAATCACCATATCAGAGGAAAAGAAACTGCAATTTAGATTAAAATGAAAAGCACAGCATAACTCTCTTCTCTGGGTTAGTGGTAATGGGATGAACTTTCCACACAAGAGGTGTTTTGATGATTCCCTGCTTAAAAGTAATTACCACGGTCTTCTGGCTTTGTGTGTGCCTTTATGCCCCTTTATCTGCTTCAAACATGCCACATTCACCTCTCACTGCTATTTTTTCCAGTCAACTATACCAACTACCTTGAAGCAGATTCTTTATCTTGAAGAGGATGTGTATAAAAGGAAGACCTGATCCACACCCGAAATGAATGCTTGCCTTAGTGGAACAAGAAAAAGATACCACAAACAATGAGAATTGACAAACTGGAAAGAAAAAACATCCATTGAGAGCCAGTCGCTGTCTTTCTATGTGAGCGCTCTATCTGCGGTGAGTAATTCTACAAAAGCAAATTGTGCTCAGGGCAGCAGGGCGTGTCACTCTCTCCAAGGTGAACCTGTATTTCACAGGTAAGAAACTCAGAGAAACCAAACACCCTGGGGCCCTGAGAAAAGCCACTAGCCTGGGCTTAAGTCCCTCTGATGCAGTTAAACAAGGAGGCCTCTGAGAACAGTGGGACGGATAAAATTAGTACCTGTGTTTGCTTTCCATTCTCGCTGAACAAAGGCAGCTAGCTCTGTGTTATGAGTTTGCCGAGCACAGAAGGGATTAGGCAATGGGACCACACAACTCATTCCTCTCAGGCTGAGGGTTGGGCTGAAAAGGCTCAGCCCAGGCTCTGAGAAGAGTAGGAGCCCACTGTTTTATTTATTCCTGCCTGAAACTGTGGTGTTTGGACCTTCTCAGGGGGATGTGTGTTTGATGCTTGCTCGGCAGCCCTTCTTATGTTGTGTGTGGTGTTGTCTCTTGGCACCCAGTGGGTTGAAAGCAAAGGGGGGTGGGAAGTCCTATGAGGCAGGCTGCACAAAGAAAAGTGGCGTTCTTTAAAGGGCTCCTGTATTCTGCTTCTTGTAAGGAATAAAAAATGAAGCCCGTTGGCACTGAGCCTTGCTAGGTTACTGAAGATCCGCACTTGGAATGTCAGACACATCAGTAAATGACTTGATCCAGCCACAGAGCTAACATAATTCACACCACAAGACGGGTGTCTCAACCCAACTTCAGTGCTTGTCTTATGAAGAAGAGGGCGGAAAAAAGGGGAAAGAAAGAAAAGGAGAAAGCGAGGGCTGAGGGGTGTGGGGAGAGGAGGAGGCCACAGTCCTCCTTTCAGTGTGACTGTCAAATGGCGATCTAATTGTGGCTGGCTGCAGGGGAGCAGATAGCTTTTGCGAGGCCTGCAAGTATTTCTGCCATTCACAGGGCTGGGGATGCCACACACAGTCTGTTTGTTCAACATAAGCAAACAGATTGTAAACTGGCTGATAATTTTTGTACTGACAATGTCATTTACAGCTGTCAGCCTTTCGTCTGCCTTGTTTGCTTTATTCAAATATGAACCAAGTGGACCGCCCTCCCAATGCTTTCTTCTGCATTAAAATCACATCCATTCCCTTCCAAGCTGTCTTATCTAAAATTCATTGGAGGCCAATCAATTGGCTGAATACTTTGCTGTTTCCATGGAGGCAAGAAGTCTAGTGTGGACTTTGGGGGATTAGGAAGTTTCAGATTTACAGCCTTGAAGTGCACATTTCTTTCAGTGGGCCCCTTTTGATGGCTCACAGGCAGGACATTTAAATATAATTTAGTGTCTACTCTAGGAAGCAGTGCTTAAATATATTTCATAATATTGCATAAATCTAATCGGCAACTAAACCAGCTGGATACTGGCTGCTCCTCTTGTGACTTGTTGGTTAGAATGTGCCCATCTCTGGGTAACACACTAGCTCTCACACTCTTGCCCCTTCCACCATCATGCCAGCTCCTCGTGGCTGACACTGCTCAATTTCACTTCTTCTTCTGGTAGCTTTGCTTCAGTTCTGCTGCCACTCACAAATCTTGATACTTCTGTTAAATTATTTACATCCAAGCATGTGTCACCAGGCAAGTAGCTGCAAATATTACCGCTTTGTGCAGAGGTTGTGGGCACATCTTAAAAATACATTACTATGACAATGATCAGATAGCTGAGCTTAGTGTATCTGGGGTTGTGGTCAGGTATCAGACGCTCCAATTCTGGGATGTGCTAAAAACTCTGTGGGGTTTAGTGTCTTGTTTGACGGGCAGCACCATTCCAAAGGAATCATTTCTAAGAGGATGTTTTACTACATTTTTGGAAAGAGTATTCTTTTGGAAAAACATACATTCCCCTCAGGTCTCTAAGTTAGTGGCTTAGATCCTTATTTCCATCCTTAACATACTAGTTATTTCACTATTTAAATTATAACATTACACATATAGTATCAGCTCTTTCACTCTGATTTGCTTTATGATTTTGGCAATTTGTTTAAATCCTAATTTTCTCAATCTTTAAAATGAGTATAATGATAATTGATTCCATTAAACTGATAGTAAAAAAGTATATGCAATCAATTAATTTTTAAAACTTTTGAAGATGTGGGGTTACCAGATAACTACTTGGATAACAAATTGAATAAGCATTCTAACTCAAATCTTCATCCCCCCTCCCTCTAGATTTATGGCAACCAACCTCAAATATTTATTTAATACCAACTCTTAGGTGACCTATTAAACTGTTGCCATCAAATTGATCCCAATTCACAGTCATTCCATAGGACAAAGTGGAATGGGTCCTTATGGCTTCTGAGACTATAAATCTTTGCTGGGACAAATTTCTCTTGCAGATCATTCAGCAGGTTTAAACGTTGTAGTTATCAGCCAGATGCTTAATCCACTGGAATGTAAGGGCTCCTTGTAAACTTAGCTTTAAAAAAATTCTAATTGAGGCAACAAATGAATCATAATCATGAAGTGACTGCGAACAGCATGAAAGAGTGTTCCAGGTCATTTGTATGGAATCATGAAGAAATTACAATAAAACTAACTTTTCACACAACAGATGTTATGAGACACGGAAAACTGGGAAAATGGGAAATTTTCTTCTATTTAGAAAATGTAAGAGGCAATGATGGGTGCATTTTAGAAGCTGGTAATTTTTTATACTAACATGTGTATTATCATAAAATTAATTACATTACTTACTATTGTGCGATTTAATTGTAAGTACTTTTTGTCTTGGCAGTGAGACCTGACTGACTCATTTTGAATAAAGATTGTCATGACACAATCTCAAAGAGAAAGTGGGTGCATAAGCAAATGTGGTGAAGAAAGCTGATGGTGCCCAGCTATCAAAAGATATAGCATCTTGGGTCTTAAATGCTTGAAGATAAACAAGCAGCCATCTAGCAGAGAAACAACAATGCCCACATGGAAGAAACACACCGGCCTGTGTGACTACGAGGTGTCAATAGGATCAGGTATCAGGCATCAAAGAACAAAAAGTCATATCATTGTGAATGATGGAGAGTGAGGAGTGGAGACCCAAAGCCCATCTGTAGATAACTGGACATCCCCTATCAGAAGGGGCATGGGGAGGAGATGAGTCAGTCAAGGTATACTATAGAACAGATGAAACCTACAACTTTCCTCTAGTTTTTTATTGTTTCCGACCCCCGACTCCCCCCACCACCACTATCATGATCCCAGTTCTACCTTACAAATCTGGCTAGACCAAAGAATGCACACTGGTACAGGTAAGAACTGAGAAATACACGGAATCTAGGGCAGATAAACCCCTCAGGACCAATAATGAAAGTAGCGATACCAGGAGGGTAAGGGTAAGGTGTGATGCGATCAGGTATCAGGCATCAAAGACCCAGATCAAAAACTCATAATGTGAATGGCGGGGGTGGGGGGGGGGTGGAGTGCGGAATGGATGCCCAAAGGCAATCTGTAAGCAATTGGACATCCTCATACAAAAGGGTCGTGGGGAGAAGACAGGCCAGTCAGGGTGCAGTGTAGCACCAATGAAACATACAGCTTTTCTCTTGTTCTTTAATGCTTCCTCCCCCCCCCACTATCATGACCCCAATTCTACCTTACAAATCTGGCTAGACCAGAGCATGTGCATGGGTACAGATAAGAGTTGGAAAGACAAGGAATACAGGACAGACAAACTCCTCAGGACCAATATTGAGAGTAGCCATACTAGGAGTGTAAGGGGAAGGTGGGGGCAGAAAGGGGGAACTGAGCACAATGAACTGCATATAACCTCCTTCACGGGGGATTGACAACCGACAAGAAGGTGGGGGGCAGACATCGGACAGTGCAAGACATGAAAAAATAATAATTTTTAAATTATCAAGGGTTCATGCAGGAGGGAGGGAAGGGAGGGGAAAATGCAGAGCTGATACCAAGGGCTCAAGTGGAAAGAAAACACTTTGAAAACAATGATGGCAACATATGTACAAATGTGCTTGAGACAATGGATGTATATATGGATTGTGATAAGAGCTGTATGAGCCCCAATAAAACGATTTTTTTTAAGTGCATGGCATGATCATGCTATTGTTCGGTGGTTAGAGTGGATGCTGCCATGTTGCCAGGTGACCAAGCTCATCACAGCAGAGTCAGAAGTCTCCCCTGGTTTCAATGAAGTCCTCCCTGTTGGTGTCACTGTTAGCTGCCATTGAGTGAGTTCTGACTCACTGCTACCCTCTGTACCACAGAAGGAAACCGCCACCATTCTCGCTGCTGTTCTTATGGACCAGCCCATTGTCCAGCCACCGTGTCAATTCATTTTGTTGCAGTCTTCCTCTTTTCCATTGTCCCTCTAGCAAGCATGATGTCCTTTTCCAGGGACTGGTCTCTCTTGACAACATGGTCAAAGTATATGAGACAAAATCTCTCCATCCTTAGAAATGCTTAACAATGCTTCTATAGAACCCAAAGGGACACTATGTCTGGTACCATGTTCCTAATTAGACACTTTTGATCTAGATTCTACACAGCCCTTGGTGACCTAGGCCATGTGTATAGATTAATGAGACTTTAGAGTCTCTTCTTTTGAGGTGCATAACATCCTTCATCGACCACACCAAAAAGACTGCATGTGGAACCCCACTAAGTGAACTGGGCTGCCCCCCTCCCCCACTCAAACTCACCTGCAGCCAAAACTCCATAAAGTGAGAAGAAGCAGATGGTTGCTATCCCAAGGGTAGAGAATTGGTGGTCACTGGATTTGGGCTCAGATTTCTTGCCCTGAGGGTGCCCAGTATGTATTAACCTGGCAGGTGTGGGTCTGCTACTGTCAGTGAATAATATTGAAAATGTTGCCTTATCATCACCCCCATTGTTTATATAAATAGTGTTCCAGTCACTTCAGAGTTTAATCTGTACAAGTCAATAATACATATATTGTGGTTCATAGACATACTATACTTATAGTATTTCCTTTTCTCAACTGGGTTTTCGATTCTATAATATTGGCTAAAATAGTGACATCATTACATTATGCCCCAGGAAGATGATCTATCATGTGCTGTAATATAAAATGACAATGATATCTCTAAAGGGAACCAGAGAGATATATAAATAATAGGTATATGAATGGGTTTGGGGCACACACTTAATTCTAAGAGCAATTAGTTCTTATGATATACCCTGTTTAGTGCTCACCCTCATGAAGAGGTCACTGAAGACATGTGTGCTATAGCAAAGTGTAGTGAAGAAACCAGATGGTGGCCAGCTATCAGAAAGAATAATGTCTGGGGCCTTGGAAGCTTGACTTCAAATAAGCAACCATCTAAGTGAGGCATCAACTAAGTTCACATGAAAGAAGCACACCAGTGTGAGCCAAGGATCATAAATAAATAATCCAAATCAGAAGAAGGGAATTACATCAGAACTTAAATTGTGAAAACCCAGTGTTTTGCAGGCTATGGATGACCGTGGAATCCCAAAATCCATTTGCAGGGACCCCACATGGATTAACCCTTCAGTGACTTCCCTCTGATGATCATTGGGGGTAGGAATAGCCTTGTTATAAGACCGAGAGCATTGGAAAGATGATTATGGTCGATATTTAGATTGAAACGTAATATCTTATTTAATCTCCTTTTGACCCATTTAATAGTTGTTTCAGTTTTTTTTTAATTAAGGGAAATACATGTGGAATAAACCCCCAGTGAGTTCCCTCTGATCGTTGAGGGATATGAATGACCTTGCTATCATGAAGTGGATTATGAAAGATATTGTTAGGTTAAAATTGAACACCTTATAATTTGATCTCCTTCTTAACCTATTTTACAGTAGTTCTAGTTTTAATATTTTCTGCTTTCTTTTGAATTGGGCTTTCTCTTTTTTATTATTAGCTTTTCTTTTTATGTGACAGAGGACAATGTAAGATACGAAAATAATAATCTATAACTTATCAAGGTTTCTTGAGAGAGGGAGGGCAGGAGAGGAAGGGAGGGGGAAGAAATGGGGAGCTGATAGCAGGGGCTCAAGTGGGAAGAGAATGCTTTGAAGACAATGACGGCGGCATATGTGCGAATGTGCTTGACACACTAGATGAATGCATGGATTGCAATAAGCAATGCAAAAGCTCCCAATAAAAGTATTTTTGATCTGAATTTGTACACCGGAGTGTAGTACTTAAGTATATCACATTTATTCCTATTAAGTTTCCTCTCGATTGCTTTAAAAATTATCAATCTTCCTTATTCAATGTCCAACTGTCATATGCACATGAGGTAATTAAAAAACCATAGCTTGGGTCAGGCACACCTTAGTCCTCAAAATATCACTTTTTAACATTTTAAAGAAGTCTTGTGAAACAATTTTACTCAAGATAATATGTTATTTGATCTCTTGACTGTTGCTTCTGTGAGCATTGATTGTGGATCCAAGCAAATGAAATCCATGACAACTTCAGTATTTTCTCTGTTTATTATGATGTTGCCTTTTAGTCCAGTTGTGAGGATTTTGGTTTTCTTTACAATGAATTGTAATCCATCCACACTGAAGGCTGCAATCCAGGATCGTCATCAGCAAGTGTTTCAAGTTCTCCTCACTTTCAACAAGCAAGGTTTTACCATCTTTATCCAATCCTATGCTTCATTCTTCTTCATATAATCTAGGTACTCTCCTTATTTGTTCAGTGTACAGACTGAATAAATATGGCTAGAGGTTACAACCCTGGCACACACCTGAGTATTCCCTTAATCTGCTCACACAACTGCTTCTTGATCCATGTACAGGTTCCCAATAAGTGCAACGATGTGTTCTGGGATTCCCATTCTTCTCATAGCTGTCCACTGTTTTTTATGGCCCACAGAGTTGAATGCCTTTGCACAGTCAATATTAGGTCAGTTTGCTTAGAGAAACAAACCCAGTGACACTCACTCATTTAGCCACATACAGGTGATGCAGATGGTGACTTGCAAAATAGGAGACCACAGGCCAGTGGGTGCAGAGTCACATGGAGCCTAGGTCAATGGAAACACAGCAGGGTGCCAACCACTCTCAGGGTCTGGCAGCCCACATGGTACGATGGAGGCAGGCAGAGTTCCAGGAGTCAGGAAAGTGGAGGGTCAGAGAGAGGGGGAAGTTCTCCATTTATAAGAAGACCATTCCCCTAAAGAGGCATCATCAGGTTGTAACCTGATTGACAGGTTGAATTACACTCCTACACTTTCATACATCTTCAAGTTGACATAAATCCATCAAACTGCCACTGTCAACAAAACACACCTGAGCATATTTCTGGAATTCTCTGCTTTCAACCAAGGTCTATTGACATCAACAATGACATCCCCTGTGCCATGTCCTCTTCTGAATCCAGTCTGTAGTTCTGGCAGCTCCCTGACAATGTAATGCTGCAACTGTTGTTGGATGATCTTAAGCAAAATTTTACTTGCATGTGATTTTAATGATATTGTTCTATAACTTGTGAATTCTATTGGGTCACTTTTCTTTGTAATGGATAAAATATGGGTCTCTTGACAAGGTAACTGTCTTCCAAATTTCTTGACATAGAAAAGTAAATGCCTAGTGCTTCATCAGCTTGCTGAAACTTTTTAATAAGTATTCCATCAATTCCTGGAGCCGTGTTTTTGGTGACTGTCTGCAGTGGAACTTAGACTTCTTTTAGTACCTTTAGTTTTTGATCATATACTACCTCTTGAAATGGTTGAATATTCACTATCTTGTTGATAAAAAAAGAGACTTGCTCTGTTTATGCTCTTTAAGAAAATAAAGCATTATTAATATTATGGTAATTTACAATACCTAATTTTTAATGGATCTATTTACTAAACTTTCATGTAGTTTAGATGCTACCAAACCCACTGCACTTAAAGATCAGATCTTCCTCTTTTCTGACTCATTTCCCCCAAATAGTAAAACCAAATAACATACATGCACACACACACACACAAACACACACACACACTCCACAAAGCAAAACTCTCTACCACTGAGTCAATTCTGACTCATAGTGACCCTGTAGGACAGAGTAGAATTGCCTTTAAGGTTTTCTAAGACTGTAATTCATTATGGGAGTAAAAAATCTTTTCTTTCTCCTACTGAGTGCTGGTAGTTTAGAACTTCTGACCTTGTGATCATCAGCCCAAGTGTAACATCTCTGCCATCAAGGATTTTCTAAATAAGACAAGTACATATAGTAATCTTCGACCAAACAAACAGAAACTAAACAGTCTGTAGTGCAGTGGTTCTCAACCTTCCTAATGATGCAACCCTTTAGTACAGCTCCTCATGTTTTGGTGACCTTCAACCATAAAATTATTTTCATTGCTACTTCATAACTGTCATTTTACTAATGTTATGAATTGGGCAACTCTCGTGAAAGAGTCGTTTGACCCCCAAAGAGGTTGTGACCCATGGGTTAAGAACCACTGCTTTAGTAAAATAAAGGTCAAGTCTGACTCCAATCCCCCCTCCCCACCTCAAACTATACTACATGATCTTTCTCTCTATCCTTTCTAGGCCCCTAAGCTTTTAAGTCAAAAAGATGTTCTTCATTTGCCTTTATCTTGGTTGTGTCCTTTACTTGTAATTCCTCCAAATCCATGAAGGGTGGAAGCTGGCAAACCTGAGCTGAGTGCACAGGGGTCATGCTAGCCGGAGGGAACAAGACCCTGGACGAAGGTACATTCACAGAAATGCCACCTCCTGTCACTGGATCAGCCCTGCTTACTGATAGCCTTCCCCCTCACAACCAGGACAGGTCCTGTTATAGAGAAAATGTTGGAAAACATGTGTTGAATTAATGATGAGCAGAAAACGAACTCAGGGGAGTAAAGTGAGAAATCTCAGGTAGCTCAATCTGTAAAACACCTTTGAATTACATTTTATGAAAATGAATATGTCCATTTTATACGATATCATTTTAAAAATTATTCATTGATGAGGCAAGAAAATACATGGTCAAATTAAACCAGTTCTAGTGACATAGTGGTTAGGCATTAGGCTGCTAACCACCAAGTCAGCAGTTTGAAATCACCAGCCACTCTGAAGAAGGAAGATGAAGCTTTCTACACCCTTGAAAGGTTGGTCTCTGACCACCTAATAGACACGACTTAAATTTGTTCTGGTGTCTCTTACTGGTTCCATGGCAGAACTTTCTTCCCTGGCTTTTTAAAATTATTGTTGGGGGTATTTCCCTTCTCATGCATTATTAGTATTTTGTCTGTATACTATTATGTTTTTATCCTTACCACTTTAGTGCGATTTTGTTTTGCACTGTTTTCTGTTGGGTCTCCCAGCTGTGAGGCACAGAAGGAGTGAATGCATACTGATAACAAAGGATACAAGGGGATATAGGAAGAATAAAGGATACAAGGGGATATAGGAAGAATAAAGGATACAAGGGGATATAGGAAGAATAAAGGATACAAGGGGATATAGGAAGAATAAAGGATACAAGGGGATATAGGAAGAATAAAGGATACAAGGGGATATAGGAAGAATAAAGGATACAAGGGGATATAGGAAGAATAAAGGATACAAGGAGATATAGGAAGAATAAAGGATACAAGGAGATATAGGAAGAATAAAGGATACAAGGGGATATAGGAAGAATAAAGGATACAAGGGGATATAGGAAGAATAAAGGATACAAGGGGATATAGGAAGAATAAAGGATACAAGGGGATATAGGAAGAATAAAGGATACAAGGGGATATAGGAAGAATAAAGGATACAAGGAGATATAGGAAGAATAAAGGATACAAGGGGATATAGGAAGAATAAAGGATACAAGGGGATATAGGAAGAATAAAGGATACAAGGGGATATAGGAAGAATAAAGGATACAAGGGGATATAGGAAGAATAAAGGATACAAGGAGATATAGGAAGAATAAAGGATACAAGGGGATATAGGAAGAATAAAGGATACAAGGAGATATAGGAAGAATAAAGGATACAAGGGGATATAGGAAGAATAAAGGATACAAGGGGATATAGGAAGAATAAAGGATACAAGGGGATATAGGAAGAATAAAGGATACAAGGGGATATAGGAAGAATAAAGGATACAAGGAGATATAGGAAGAATAAAGGATACAAGGGGATATAGGAAGAATAAAGGATACAAGGGGATATAGGAAGAATAAAGGATACAAGGGGATATAGGAAGAATAAAGGATACAAGGGGATATAGGAAGAATAAAGGATACAAGGAGATATAGGAAGAATAAAGGATACAAGGGGATATAGGAAGAATAAAGGATACAAGGGGATATAGGAAGAATAAAGGATACAAGGAGATATAGGAAGAATAAAGGATACAAGGGGATATAGGAAGAATAAAGGATACAAGGAGATATAGGAAGAATAAAGGATACAAGGGGATATAGGAAGAATAAAGGATACAAGGGGATATAGGAAGAATAAAGGATACAAGGGGATATAGGAAGAATAAAGGATACAAGGGGATATAGGAAGAATAAAGGATACAAGGAGATATAGGAAGAATAAAGGATACAAGGGGATATAGGAAGAATAAAGGATACAAGGGGATATAGGAAGAATAAAGGATACAAGGGGATATAGGAAGAATAAAGGATACAAGGGGATATAGGAAGAATAAAGGATACAAGGAGATATAGGAAGAATAAAGGATACAAGGGGATATAGGAAGAATAAAGGATACAAGGAGATATAGGAAGAATAAAGGATACAAGGGGATATAGGAAGAATAAAGGATACAAGGGGATATAGGAAGAATAAAGGATACAAGGAGATATAGGAAGAATAAAGGATACAAGGGGATATAGGAAGAATAAAGGATACAAGGAGATATAGGAAGAATAAAGGATACAAGCGGATATAGGAAGAATAAAGGATACAAGGAGATATAGGAAGAATAAAGGATACAAGGGGATATAGGAAGAATAAAGGATACAAGGGGATATAGGAAGAATAAAGGATACAAGGGGATATAGGAAGAATAAAGGATACAAGGGGATATAGGAAGAATAAAGGATACAAGGAGATATAGGAAGAATAAAGGATACAAGCGGATATAGGAAGAATAAAGGATACAAGGAGATATAGGAAGAATAAAGGATACAAGGGGATATAGGAAGAATAAAGGATACAAGGGGATATAGGAAGAATAAAGGATACAAGGAGATATAGGAAGAATAAAGGATACAAGGGGATATAGGAAGAATAAAGGATACAAGGGGATATAGGAAGAATAAAGGATACAAGGGGATATAGGAAGAATAAAGGATACAAGGGGATATAGGAAGAATAAAGGATACAAGGGGATATAGGAAGAATAAAGGATACAAGGGGATATAGGAAGAATAAAGGATACAAGGGGATATAGGAAGAATAAAGGATACAAGGAGATATAGGAAGAATAAAGGATACAAGGGGATATAGGAAGAATAAAGGATACAAGGGGATATAGGAAGAATAAAGGATACAAGGAGATATAGGAAGAATAAAGGATACAAGGGGATATAGGAAGAATAAAGGATACAAGGGGATATAGGAAGAATAAAGGATACAAGGGGATATAGGAAGAATAAAGGATACAAGGAGATATAGGAAGAATAAAGGATACAAGGGGATATAGGAAGAATAAAGGATACAAGGGGATATAGGAAGAATAAAGGATACAAGGAGATATAGGAAGAATAAAGGATACAAGGGGATATAGGAAGAATAAAGGATACAAGGGGATATAGGAAGAATAAAGGATACAAGGGGATATAGGGTTATAGGGTGTGTCAGGGGAGATAGGGAGGGAAAGGGATATCTGAAGTGAGTAATAAAGATGGGAGTGGAGAGAAAGCACTAGAATGGATTGTGATTGCATAAATCATCCTAAAGGCGATTCAACCATGGAGGGGGTGGGGTTCTAAAATTGATGTGGGGTAATTGCACAATTCTCTGTGATATGAGTGAATGATTGAACTACTGAACTATATGATGCATGAATTACTTGCTAATAAAACTTGTTTGGGGTGGGGGAGAGTTACAGTGTCAGAAACCTGTAGGGACAGTTCTAGCCTGTCCTATGGGGTCATTCACTATGAGTTGGACTCGACAGGATGGTGGTGATTTTGGTTAGCTTTTTGGAATGTGAAATTGGAAGACTGGCTTATAATCCACCATTTTTATAAGTGTGTTATTGAAATCATGTGAACAAATAAAACACTTTTATGAAACTGCATTTTATTTTTCTGTTTACTATGTTGCTTAGGATTATTTTTCATTTTACAGCCATTCCAACATTACCTTCGTTCTTTATCCCCAATCCCTTGTCAAGCAGTTAATATATCTTTAAACAATTGGATTGATGCACTTATGGATATTCCTCATTAAGACATGCCTCTTAGGAAGCCATCAGAGAGAAATTTGGGGTTTGGGGTTTGCTTGTTGTTTAAGATTCAAGTATTTCCTACCCCAGGCCCCTCCAAATGGGAGTCATTGGGAAAGGCCGTACTAGGATAGGAATTAAGGAGAGCAGATTTTGAAGCATATTAATAGTTACACCCTTCCTTGTGGGGCATCCCTCCTGAGTCGGCAGCAGTAGGGGCCAGCTGGGGAGGAAGGCAGGGGGGTTCCAGGGTCTATATAGATCCAGTTACTAGAGGCTTCTCTGAGAATTTTCCAGCAGTGCTGCTGGCAGTGTCAGACTGGTGAGGAGGAGGCTGACAGGGAGGAACGATGGATTTCTACCTGAGGCTTGCAAGAACCAAGTTCAGCTCCTCCCTTCCCCTTATCACATTTTATTTTCCTCTTTCTTTTGTGTTAACCAATGTCTCTATTGTTTGCTTCTCAGTGTTACTAGTGGTGATCGTTTTCAGGTATGATTTGGCGTAACATTCCAAGGCTCTGTTTGAGGGTGAGGAAGCCTGCTGCTGGAAAGTGCCAGCAGGTACTCTGTGATACAGGGCTGTCATTTACTGAATCACAGTTCCTAATTTTCCTGAAACCCAGGAAGCACTACTTGAATTACAGCCACTTAGATTCAGACTCAAAGGCCCAGCATTTATAATCCACCTCTCTTAAAACTAGATCGCTAACACCAAACCATGGCATGCTCCATTGCCTCACACGGATGTGAAAGTTGGACATTATTAAAATAATGAAAGTTGACAATATTAAATAAACCAAAAGGGAGTCCGTGCATTTGAATGATGGCACTGGAGAGAAATATTGCCAGTACCAGGGACTGCCAAAAGAACCGGCAAATGTGTTTGAAAGGCGTGCAAGCAGAATGACCCTCAGATGTCAGGGAAGTGACCACTTAGTTTCGTGCAACTTTGGACGTGTTGTCAGGAGAGACCAGTCCCTGGAGACGTGGTAAAGTTGAAAGGCAGCGAAAAAGAGGAAGGACCTGAACCAGACGAGTTGACCCAGAGGCTGCAACAATGGGCTCAAACTTAAGAACCAGGTGAGGATGCTGCCGGACCAGGCAGTGTTTTGCTCTGTTGCATGTGGGGCCGCTGTGAGTTGGAATTGACTTGCCGGCACCTAACCATGATAGCACAGTGTGTCATTTTGTGCGTTTTCAAAGTCAAAGTTTAATAGAAGACTGCATGTCTAGTAAGTGTTCTGCCAAGTAATTTTTCACAACCGAAGCAATTCTGTAACTATATCTAGAACATGAAAGAGAAGCCACTGTAGGGCCTTAGGGACCCCACGTGGGTCTTCCAGTGCCTGCCCTGCCCTGAGGACCCTGCTCTCTCTGTAACGGTGCACAATATGCGTGTGAACAATTAAACTTTATATACAACGTACTCGCCTTATAGGAGGGCAAAAACCGTGTGGTTGCTAGGCTTACAGTTCATATAGCTGCAGGTTTATTCCAAATAAACATACTTAAACATGTCTCTGCAATCAATCGAGTTCTCTCAGGAACGCTCCTGTCTTAGTCTCACTGGGAAGCCTTTAAATTGTTTGTGTGTGCTCAGAGATAACATCCTTTTGTTGCTGTATACTATTTCTTTGTGGAAATATACTATTTCCTTTCATTCTAAATGCATAATTTTTGCCTTCAAAATATCCAGTAGAGAATTTCTCACCACCTCCAACGCATTCAGATTTCCAATTATTATTTTTAAATTCTCTTTCTATATCTTCTCCCTCTTCCCAATTCAATTATTCTAATAAATCACAATGGGCTTACACAGAGCAACAAGTCAGGACAGCAGACGGGACGGTGTCTTGCTCCGTGGTGCACGTATTGGACCTGACTTCACAATACATCACAACAATGATGGACGTTGGATCGCCTGTTGATTCGTACACTTTTCCATCCGGTGCAGCCTGTGAGGACCACTCAAAGGACCATCTACAACATCGCCCTCCACTTCAAGCCTGTCCCTCCTCTCCCTTCTCCCACAGGCACCCACGACTCTGTCTGGCCTGCTCTTTCCTTTCATGTGTCCTAATATTGGAACCACAGCAGGGGCTGTTGAGACTAATTTGACTCGTGACCTGTGCGTGTCATAGTCAAACTACACTCCATACACTTTTCAGTGGCTGATTGCTCAGAAGTGGATGGCTGGGCCTGTCTCCTTCTGTGCCTAAAAGTACATTTGAACTTGCAACCTTTAGGTTAGTAGCTTGCATTGAACTGTTTCTATCATCCAGGGAGTCCCTCCTGATAGTTATCCTACTTTAAAAGCATCTGGTTTTTCTTACACTTGGTCAGAGTGTTTGGCTTTGGGGCACTTGCTCAGGGTTCCTTCAGCCTGAAAGGTACTATGTAATCCACAGAAGCTTCTGACCTATCCCTGAAGAATCTTTCATGTTATCCCCAGCCCGCATTCCCCATTGCGTCACACAAAGGTCTCTCAGATCACTCCTGCTCTGCTGGGACTATTGAGGGGCAGAGGTCTTGAGTTCCCTCATGGCCTCTAACCTTTGGGCTAGTATCTCCTCACCTGTACCTTCTACACTCCGCAATGCGGGCTCCTTTTCCATTCTCTGGTGACTCTTATTCTCTAGTCCGGAACAATACCTGGGGGTGGCATGCCTTTTGTGGGGTACAAACTACAGACAGATTAGGAAGAAAGACTTGTTCTTATAATCCATTTAGAGAGGGTTTCCATCTCGGCCTTTTCAATGTAAACTCTGATTATATTTTCTTAGGAATGTTCTTCGGGAAAAATAAAAAATAAAGCACAGAGTGGCTAAAATTCCCTGAGCTCCAACCGTAATCCTGAAATTTTAATGACCTCAGAAGTTCCTGAAAATTGGTGGCGAGGAAATCAATAATAGAGAGATAGATAGATAGATAGATAGATAGATAGATAGATAGATAGATAGATAGATGGATGAAGAAGTATAAAGTGAAGCAGAACAAACTTTATTTCGCCACTGTGCTATTCAAATATAATAGTCCTAGATCTGAGATTTTATTAACATTTATGCTGAAATAACATGATTGCTTTGTTTGCTATATGCCATCCCCAGATCTTTAAGTGACAGACTTCTTGTGAAAAGTCTTATAATGGTAGAATTTTAAATTACATTTAGTGATGCATTCAGTGACTTACGTTTTTGAAATTAATATGATCATGTAAATCAGAAAAGCCCTAGAAAAATCTACTCTTGGCTGTGTTGTTACTGGTTCTAGGGCCTTCGTCTGCATATCTGTTTGTTAGATTTTCTCCTTGGTTCCAGAAAAGAATTTCAAGGAGAGGCTCCTAAGCCACATTTAGAAGAAACCAGAATGAATTCCCTCCAAAACTCTTGAAATTTTTAAAGAACGATTTCATGACAAGAAAATTAAAAAAAAAACCAATTCATTCGTATTTCCCTTGTACTTTAAAAGACTGGGTCAACATAGATGCCACAGAGCATAAAGCAAGAGGCAGCTAAGGAACAAATCTTGAAATGACAAATGCAATGTTTCATGCCAGCAACTGGAAGTTTTTTTTGCAGTGTTACCGTCTTGGCTTATGGACAGCATGATTTAATGGCTTGGTTGCTCCCTAGGTTGACATGGTAACCACAGAAAATGCCATAAATATCCCAGTTGTGGATGTGAATGGTATGTTTACATTGCATGTGGTGTATTGTATAGCATGTGGTAACTGTTGTCTTATCAGTTGGACATGTCTGGAATTGACAGCTAATTTTTAAAATCATTTGGGATGAAACAACTCTCATGACAGTCACTTTATTGCAAATCCAGAGCTGTGAATGTTTTGTGTATGTTTGAGAATTAAATTCAGGCTCTATGAGGCCATCAACCTTACCACAATTTGCCATGGACTATAAGCCCTTTCTGTTTTTCGGAATTAGGGAAATATTAGACTTATGCCACATTTAATAGAGTAGAAGTAATTAAGACATATATTCAAACTAAAGCCTAATTGCCAGTTTCATAGATTTATTGAAACCAAAATCCTGGAGTTGGGAAGTGTTTGAAGTAACTTTTAACCAAATATTTGTTCCATAGGTAATTATTTATGTCATGCTCTAAGTTCTCTGAGAAAAGTAATGATGGTCATAATTCTCTCTGCTTATCAGATTTTTGTATATAAAAATCATGGACTCATACTTTTAAAAGAATGGGAAAAAAGTATCCTAAAATGATCATGTGACATTGACTGTCAATTTTCCCAAGCACCACCAAAAATAAACTATTAATCAAACAAAACTACATGCATAAGATTCACTAGAGTGAGAATGTGTCCTAAAAATGACTCTAAGTAGAAATGAGGATGAGGCTAAAAAGGGCTTTCAGAACCTTCCAGGTAAAGGACTCAGATGCACTGGACAGAGGTGTGACATTGCTATGTTGGACTAGTGAGCCCAGCAAGAGAAAGGTCTTGAAACAAAGGTTGGCCCCCACCCCCCCCCCCAAAAAAAGCCGTTAGTTTTGTGTTGTTTTAATTAGTAAGTTTTTATTCTGAATTAGGTGGGGGCTTACATTTCAGACCATCAATTTTATACACAATAACTTAAACTACTTTTTAAATCCCCCACTGTTTTGCCTGGCCCTGCCTTGAGTTCTCTTCTCCCATCTGCGTAATATTATATTCCGTTCACTTAAGGTACCACCTGTCTACCTTCCAGCCTGTTGCTTCCTTTTCCTTTCCCTTGTTCTCCCTAACTTGGTAAGAAAGTCTATTTCCTTTGGTATGAAAGCCCTTGCCTTGGTCTTTTTACTTTATAACAGTGAACTTACACAATATTTGTCCTTTGAGATAGACCAATTTCACTCAGCATAATGTTCTTCGGGTCCATCCATGCCATGAGGTACTTCACAGTGTCATCATTGATTTTTAGTGATGCATAGAATTCCCTTGTGTGTATGTATCAATATTTCTTTATCCAAGCAGTGTGGTGATAACATGGATATACATACATCTGTTTGTGTTACGGATCTTACTTCTTTACATTCTATAGCAAAGAGCTTAGTGGGTCCTATGGAATTCTATGATCAGTTGTTGAGGCAGCATCATATTACTTTCCACAGTGATTGCACCTTGTAATCGTTCCACCAGCAGTGTGTGCAGGTTCCAATATCTGAGCAACCACTCCTGTATTTCTTTTCTGGATTTTTGAACTTTGCTGCCAATGGCCGTATAAGGTGGTATCTCATCATTGTTTTGATTTTTGTATCTCAGATGGCTAGTGATTATTAGCATTTATTCATATACTGATCTCTTTTATGTTAATCTCAAGTTTAAGTCTGTTGTTGTTGACTCTCTGTCCAAAGAGCTTCTCTTAGTATTTTTTTGGTAAAGGAATTCACAAATTCCTTTAAAGATCTTTTCCTTAAAAGACTCTTATTCCTCCCTCATATTTTGAGGAATAATTTTGCTGGATAGAGATGCTTACTTTTCTTTCACTATTTTACACATGTCATTCCATTGTCTTCCTGTCGGCATGGTTACTGTTGAAAAATCTGAGCTCATTCTTTCTGGTTCTTTTCTTTCTTTTTTTCGTTTTTGCGCTGCTCTTGGGATTCTCTCCTCATACTTGATATTGAGAAAGTCTGACACAATGTGTTACAATCATTTTATTTTGAGTTCTGTCCTGTTTAGTGGGGTTTTTTATTCACAGCTTATTGAATAGATATTTTCTCCTCTTTTGTGATGTTAAGCCTCTTGTATTAAATTTTTTTCTGTGTATGCTCATTTCTTTTTGGTAACAATTCTCTTTAAGGTGTCAGTTGTTCCAAATAATCCTTAGGCTTTCTTCAGACTTTTCCCCTTTTTGTTGATTACCTTTTCTTGAGAGAGATGGATCTTCACACTCACACCTTTGGCTCTCCATTATTTCAATTCTATTGTCTCGTTTTTTAAAACCAAAAAAAATTAAACCCAATGTTGACTCATAGCAACCCTATAGGACAGGATAGATGTGCCTCAGTGAGTTTACAAAACTATAGCTCTTTGTAGAAGTAGAAAGTCTCATCTTTCTCTCACTGAATAGCTCATGTTTCCAAATTGCTGACCTTACCATTATCAGTTTAATATTTAACCACTACACCACCAGAGCTTCTCTTGCTCTTTTAAAGTGTTGTCTAATTCTTTTATCTTATTACTAATCTTCTGGATTCATATTTGTTTTGCTGGTGTTGTAAGTTTTCTTATTTTTCTTTTTTCCATAACTCTCTTGATCTTTTTCTGAAACCTGTGAAAGCACCGCAACATCATTCTTCCAAATGATTTTTCTGGTAGATCCAATACTGCTCTTGCATCTCCTTCTTCATATTCTTATTCTTCGGAAAATTTCTTTGGTTCTGTATATTTGTCATGTATTTGTACCTTTCTTGCTTCCTCATATTTGACTCACATTGACAGTCTTCATTGTGACATAGTGATGCAGATGTTAAGGTTAAGAAGGTAGTTGGTGGAGGAGGGAAGAAGGTAGCTGGATCATATGAGAACAGGTAACTGTCAGGTGGTGCCGGGAAGGAGTAATAGAAAACACTTAACAAAAAGCACTGTGAGCTGACTCTCCTCTCAGTGCTGGAGGGGTGTGTGTGTGTGTGTGTGTGTGTGTGTGTGTGTGTGTGTGTGTGGTGTATGTGTCTGTCTCGTGTCCCTTCATGTGCTGGTGTCTTTTTTGCATGTTATGTGGGTGGGCTCTCTCCTCAATTATGGAGAACTGTAGAGGTTTTGTAGCTGGAGTCTCTTTCCTGCAGCCCTGCAGATCTAGGAAGGAGAAAAAGGTGTTTTGGGTGGTTGTTGTTAGCTTCAGGCCATAGAGAGCCAGGGCACCACAACAAAAAGTGAGCCAGTGCCAGCCTACTTGTTAGTTCCATTGGTTCAGTGAGAAATAAACGATGCAGGAACAGAAAAGGAAAATGCCCCACATAGACTCTAGTCCCAGCCCACTTGTGAGCATGCGGGCTTGTACCTTCTCCAAGTACTTGGGAACCTTGGGAAAAACAGAGCTGGCTTGGCCCCTGCTTTCTCCCTTACAGAATATATTCGCCCATTCTGCCCATCTTCTCCTTGGATCCATAGTCTTCAGGATGAGGAAGTTCATTAGTGTAGTTCACCTAGCTTTTGTCTTGTCTTTCAAGACTCCAGGCACCTAGTTTTTCTCCTGTGCTGATTTTCTCCATGTTTGTTGTACAGGGGCTTTGTTGTGCATATGGCTAGATGGCCATCCTGACCTGGAAGCAGAAGTTGTTTATCTTGATAAATAACTTGTTTAATTGGTTTATGGTATTTACTTCCAAAATAAAATATTCCTGGAATTTGAAGCTAAGTTGTTTTTGCTTCATCTTAGTATCACTTAAAATAGGAGTGTGGAAGAGTGACTATTTTCAATATTGTTTAGCAGAAGGTCAAGAAATGATGTTAGGATTTTCAGCAACCTTAAGCAAGTCACTTAATCTCTCCGGGTCTTGTTATATCATTCAGTCAGCCACTCATTTACTCATTGTATACTGAAAATTGGCTGAATTTGGCCACCCAGCACACAAATATGAGAACTATATCTGTTCATCAGGGACCACAATGGATATTGTGGTATGCTTTCAGTATATTATTACTGTGTAATCATCTTTTATGTTTCAAGAAGCCAAGATGTGTTTATGAAACCACAGATAACCATTTTATTGTAAAGACTTCCCATGAAGTTAGAAAGCACAGAAATTTGTCATAACAGCCACAAAAAAAGAAAATGAGAACCAGAATATTTTTGGAATCCAATTGAGGTTAAAGGAGCTCCAAAGATCTTGGGTGGTGCAAATATTCGGGTATTCCGTTGCTAGACAACATGTTGGATGTTTCATTGTACCTAGAGGTACTTCAGAAGACAGACCTGACAATCTACTTCCCCAAACTAGCTCCTGAATTAAAGTTAAACCAGTAATACCCCCCAAATTCTTCTTAAAACAAACGAAAAGTGTAGGGTAATTCGTTTAAAAAAAATGCCCACCTTGAGCATTTTGCTCTTCTAAGAACTGTCAATATGGTGACCAGATACAATCCTGATGCACCCTTTACTTGATTTCAATCTGTACAGTTCTGTTCACACCACTGCCTCTTGATTCCTGTACAGATTCCCAATAAGCATACGTGTCTGGACTTTTTTTTTCTCTAAGCTAGTCATAGTTTATTGTGGACCACACAGTCAAATGCCCTGGATTAGTCAATAAATACATGTGAACACCTTTCTGGTGTTCTGCTTTGTCAACCAAGGTCCATTTGATACCAGCGATGATGTCCCTTTTCCACATCCTCATCTATATCTGGCATGGGTTTTTTTGTTTTGGTTTCTAGCTATCTTTGTGTACTACTGTAACTATTGTTGAATGATCTTCAGTGAAACTTTACTTGCATGGGATATCAATGATATTGTTCTATAATTTGTGCATTCTGTTGGGTCACTTTCTTTAGAATGAGTACCAATATTGTTCTTTTCCAGTCAATTGGCCAGATAGTTAGCTGTCTTCCACATTTCTTAACATATATGAATGGGTGCTGCCAGTGCTTCATCAGCTTGCTGAAATATTTCAGTAAGTATTCCATAAATTCCTAGAGTTTGTTTTTGGCTAAAACTTCAGAGCAGCTTTGATTTCTTCCTTCAGTACTATTAGTTCTTATTCATATATGCAGTAGTTACATAATCTCATGTCAACTTGAGAGAATTAAGAGTGAAGGGGTGCAGTCGAGCCTGTCAATCATGTGATATCGCCTTGTGGGTGTGGCCTTTCCATGAGGATTCTTGGAACATTCTCTCTTTGTCTTAGTCTTCCTGTTTACAAGCCACATGAAAGCCTCTCTCTCTCTCTGCCTCGCCAACCTGCTGAAGGGTCACATAGGGAGCCACACCAGCATTAAGATGCTTCCACAGTCATTGGATCCACAAGACTTTTCACCCACTGGTCTGTGATCGTCCTGCATTCTGCAACATTACATGTAGCTGTGTGAGTCTGAAGAGGGAGTTATGGACTAGTATTGGATTTGACTTGATCTGGACTGGGCTGAGACATTTTCTTAATATACAATTAATCATTGATATAAAACTCATATATATATATATATTGGTTTCTCTAGTCAACCCAGTCTAACACAATATGCTACCTCTTGAAATGGTTGAATGTCAACTAGTTCTTGTTGGCACAGTGTCCTTGTATTCTCATCTTCAATTGATGCATTGTTCAATATTTTGCTCATAAAATCTTTTAATGTTGCAACTCAAGACTGGAATTTTTGTCTTCAGTACTTGCAGTTTAAAATATGCTGAACATGTTCTTCAACTTTGGTTTTCTAAACTCTAGGTTTTGCGCATTTCATCATACTACCTTACTTTGTCTTCTCAAGCTCCCCTTTGAAATGTTCAGGCCAGATCAACTGTCTTATTTCATATTTCTTCTATGTGCCTTAGGTAGATAAGAGAAAGTTTCGGAATCTCTTCTGACATCCATTTTACTCTGTTCTTTCCTTCCTCTGTTTTTAGTGGTCGTTTGGTTTCATTGTGTGCGATGTTCTTGTTGTCATTCCACAGCTCATCAGGTCTTCTATCATTAGTGTTCAATGTATCAAATCTGCTTTGGAGATTCTGGAAATTCAGTCAGAATATGCTCAAGGTTAGATTTGGACTCTGGTGGGCTTGGTTTACTTTTCTTCAACTTCAGTCTGAACTTACATATGAGCAATTGATGGACTGTTTCACAGTCAGCCTCTGGCCTCATTTTGCGACTAAGCTCCTCTATAATTTCTTCCCACAGATGTAGTCAGTTGTTTGATATCTGTGCAAATAATCAGGGAAGCGGTAATGTGACAGTAGGATTTGAGGAAGACTTGTGAAAGTAGTGACTGACTTAGTTGTAAAGAGGGGAGGACATAAGAATGATAGAAATCCCAAAAACAACAACAGAACAGCTGGTACATAAACTTTGCCCTGAGGGGAATCAGTTCTGTGTGAAGAAGTTCTCAGAACACCTGGGGACAGAGTCTGGTGGTAAATTGTTTTGCTCTAGTCATCCTTTAGAATGGGAGCAGGGGTTTGGGATTTAGGCTAGGGGATTAGCTATAGTGTCTGGTGGGACTGAGAGTCCTGTATTCTTATAAATTTAGTTTAATTATCTTAAAGGAATAGTCATCAAGTGGATCAGGTAGAAGCAAGCAGGATTCAATCATTTGAAATGATGAAGGTCACCAAGTAGGCATGGGTAATTGAATCTGTATCTGCCTCCTACCTAGAAGTCTGAGGAGGGTAAGTTAGAAACAGATGTCTGCTCATAGTTCAGGTTGTAGCTCTAAGAGACCTGGAGTGATCTCTTGGCATGGTTGATTAGGTCACCTGGAGTGACCTCTTGGGATGGTTGATTAGCTGTCTCATCCTGAGACAGCTTGTGGATGAAGAGGTCTATTCAATACCTCAGCACAGGGCTTTTGGCCCTTCACTCACTCACACTGGCTATCTGTCTGTGATATTTTGAAATGCTAAAGCAGGAGATTTGAACTTTTGCCAGGGTGGTCACTTACCCGAGAGCACCCAGCCACCCGGGCCATGCAGAACTGCACCCCTGGGAGAGGGGCAAACATCAGTATTTTGCAGAGTTGGAAATACCGGCTAGTACTAACCAAGCCCCTCAGAGCCCTCCCTCCGAGGCTGGGCAGGCTGTGCTACTCGTAGTATCAGGATGGCAGACCTGTGGGACTAAGGATCAAACTTCCATGACTTGGACAGAGATGTGAGCCACTGGTGTCTACATCTGACCCAAGCTTAGCACGCAGCACTACATCCGTGCAGTTCCATTGTTCTGCCAAGCAAGCTAGCTCCAGGACATGGAACATCTGTCAGGGGAGCTGTGCTTCAAGGATAAAGGGAAATCTGTGAGCAGGCTTTGCTACTCTTTCACACACTCATGTCTACTTAGCTTCAGGCTGAGACTCTCACTGTCTGGAAGTGTCGGATATCCCTCTCCGTGGGCCCTCTGCCATGGTCTCTGCAGAGTCCCTCCCATGGTTGCTACACTTGGTCCCCATCTTGATACTCCCTCATTTGGCTTTTAAAAAAATTTAAATAGATATTGATTCGAGTCAAATATTGTTCTCTCTTTTCAAAACAGTTTGATTGACATGTAATTCACATAACATACGTTTTACAATAGTTAAACCACATTAAAGAGACTTGTGCAGTTCTCACAACAATCAATGTGAAAGCATCTTTTTTATTGTGCTCAGTGTTGTTAGTACCCTATTTCCTACCAACCTCCCTTGCCAGGCTCCCAAGAACTAACTGATCCTGTTACTATCTCCATAGATTCACCTACTCGATGTTGCACATACAGGAAAACATACCAAAAAAGCAAAGAAAGAAAAAGAAAAAATGCCCAACAAAAATAACAAAATAAAACAGGAAAAAAAACTCAATCAAAAAGAAAGTAAACAATACTAAAAGCTGGAATAAACTTAAAATTGATCAAAAGGGAGATCAAATGATAAGCTGTTAACTTGTAACCCACTACAGCAGCTTGAATCCACTGTCCAGTGCCCTCGATGAGAGCCCAAGGCTATTCACAGGCCTGGACGATGAGTACACGGAGTGCACTGTCCAGTGCCCTCGATGTGAGCCCAAGGCTATTCACAACCCTGGACGATGAGCACACAGAGTGCACTGGAGGCTTCATTCATGTGGGAACCCTGTCAATGCTTTGGAGCTTGCACTGTCATCCATGAACTTCTGCAAACTGGGTGCACAGAATTTAACTTCTAATGTCCTTCCTTCCTCTGGGCTTAGAGTTTATTATTTACAATCCTTGAGTCACACAGGCTGGTGGGCTTTCCTGTGTTGACTTAGCTGACCTCACTTAGATGACTGCTTCTTTCTGATAGCTAGGCACACTCTGATTTCTTCACCATACTTTGCTACAAAGCGCCCACATCTTCAGGGATCTCTTAGGCAAGTTTCAAGTAGGACGATGCAATAAGAGCTAATTGTTTTTATATTAGGACTCTTCTTAAGTGGGACCTCAAAATCCATTCATATATCATGGCGTGTGTGTAATATATGTAATCTCCATGGTTCACTTTAGAGACATGATTATCATTTTATCAGGGAACAAATTTTCCACATGGGGCATATGATAATTCTAATAATAGTAACATTAGTTTAGCTAATGGTATAGAATTTAAAATGATGTTGAAAAAGGGAAATAAATATGTACAGGGCAGTTTTTTAGACCAAAACACATAAATTGTTGATTTATAGGGATTTAAAACTTAAGAGACTGGACACTATTTACACAAAAAATGGGGGTTGAAATACGGCAAAACTTTGGGTAATGTTCATTCACAAAGACAGAACCAAGACTGCCTTACTAAGACATAGAATAAAAAAGCAACGAGAGTATGAAAATAGCAAATATATGGTAGTACACAAGATCTCTCTCAAGTATTGAAAAGCAAGGATGCTACCTTAAGAACGTAGGTATACCTGACCCAAGCCATGGTATTTTAAATTACCTCATAGGCATGTGAAACTTGAACATTTAAAAAGTTAAGATTGAACACAACTGGATATATATGAATTACGGTACTGGCTAAGAATACTGAGCATACTGTGAACTAGCAAAAGAACAAACAAATTGGTCTTGGAAGAAGTACAGCTAGAATGCTCCTTGAAAAAAAGAATAGCAAAACTTCCCCTGTACTTTGGTCATGTTATCAGGAGAGACCAGTCCCTGAATAGGGACATTATCCTTGTTAAAATAGAGGAGCAGCCAAAAATAAAAAGGAAGACCTTTAGCAAGATGGATCGACCCAACAATGGGCTCAAGCACTGCAAGGATTGCTCGTGACCAGCAGTCTGTCATTCTGAGTGAAAACTGACTCAATGGCACCTAACAACAAGAGCAACAACCACAAGAACTGTCTAGGAATCAAAGTGACAGCAACAACTGGGTTAAATAGAAAACGTAGGGGGCAGTGAATTCATGTAACAGGGAGGAGCAACTCAGAAAAGGAGATTGAGAACGGCCACACAACTGGAAGAATGTCATCCATGGCACTGAATTGTGCATGTGGAAACAGTTAGCCTGGTGTGTTTGCCTGAGAGTATTCACAACTACAACAAAATCATCCACTGAGACTCTTCTTTGGAACTCACAGAGTTGTTAAGATTTGGGGGGGAAAAATCAACAGTGTGATTTTCTCCAGTGAGTGATCCTATGGTCACTCTTGGGGCTTAGGAGATAAATGTGCTTTTATTTCCTAGAAAAGAATGAATTCAGTAATTGGCCACCTTTAAGATTAGATGACAGGACCACTATTTTCTATGTTCTCATAACTGGCAAACTTGTTAACCAGCTCACTATTTCTACATCACAACAGCTGGGTGTCATTTGGATTCGTGGGCGATTCTTGTTTCTGTCAATCATGACTCTCAAGCAGGACATATGAAAATGTAAGATTATATGAGGTATTTGTGTTACAAAACATACAGAGCACCGTAAGCCCTCCAAACCCCATTAGCTCTGTAGGGTGACCACATACACTTGATAGACTTAAAATATTAGAATTTAATATCAGAAGTTTTCATCAAATACATTTTTACAAGATAAAATGTCTGATCAAGCCCCCTTTCTTGTTGTTGAAACCCAAAATATTTTCAAGCCAAATTTAGCTAAAACTTTGCCCTCTTGGCTAAAATTATTTTATGGCTTTGCTCTACTTGTTTATAACATGGTATTTTTAATATTCAGAGAAATTATGGAAAATACCTAAAATAGTAGGAAGAACCAAAAAAAGTGATCTTTTCCCATCATTTTTCCTTCTTTCCTTTTACTTTAATCTGGTTTTACAGAAGAAGCAAAATATTGTTAGTGTAGAATAGACATTTGTCACATCTTAATTTGATGGTAAAGAATTGCCTTTAATCATTGACTTTTATTTCTTTGTCTTGGGATCAAATTGTAACTATGGAGCCTGGTTTATCATGATGTCTGAGGGAAAAGGATTTACCCTTGTTGAAGTTAACAAGTGTTGTCCTTGTCATGCCCATCAGATATTGATGTGTTTGATTTACAGGCCCATTCATCACAGTTTGTGAGTAGTCATCAGTCTTTTTAAGGTGAGGCAATTGTCTCCCAGACTTCTAATTCACTTTGTTGAAAACACAGAACTGGCCCTGCATATGTGAAAAGTTCTCTTGGGTTTCATATTTAATAAATGGAGCCCATTTCCTACTCTTTTGAAATACAGTGTTTTGAAGACCTCTATTTAAACCATTCCTGACCTATGGAATATCTTCAATGTGAAAGGCCACATTTTTTTTTGGTCACTGTCACTATGGTAACTTCAATAACTTTCCAGTGACAAGGTTATAGGAAGGACAGAAGTAGATTCAAATGTAAAGGGGTCATTCGTGCATTGTTGTTCAATGCTGTTGAGTTGATTTCAACTCACAGCATGTGACAGAGTTGAATTTTCCCCCTTAGGCTGTCTTGGCTGTTATCTTACCAAAAGCAAATTGCCAAATTTTTCTTTTATGGAGACTGTGAGTGAGCTTGTACCCCCACCCCCTCCGTATCTCAGGTTGCAGCTGGATGCTTAACTACTTGAACTACCGGGGTTCCTTACGAAACTACTCCAATGTGAACAATAGGTGTCACTAGAAGGAATAACACCCCAGAAACAACAAACACCTGTGGTGTCCAGATCTTTACTTTGATATCATCCTACTCATGTGGGTTTCTGAGACTGTAACTGTTCATGGGAGTAGAAAACCCTGTCTTTCTTCCGCTATAATAAAATGGAAAATTTTCTATAGAAACGACTGATTCTAAGAGGGGCAGGAAATAGAAAAAGATGAACCTGGAGCATCTTCTATTGCCATAGTGAAAGCATATGCATAGGTGAGGGCCTATGAAGACAGGAGCTGCCTGAAAGAGAGCTCGGGGTCCAAACCTGAGTGATTTGAGCAGCAAATAAATGAAGTAACATTGGATTGCAACCCAATCCATATGATAAAGAAAGCTGTATGCATCTACTCCCATGGACTCCGACTCACGGCGACCCCACTGGACAGGTCGAACTGCTCTCCGGGGTTCCTAAAGCTGGGAGTCTTTAAAAAGAAGCAGGCTGCCACAGCCTCCTCTTTCTCCTGTCGAGACACTGGTGGTTTCAACTCTCCCTTAGGCACCAGGTCTCCCATACTCACATAAATTAGTGATACAAATGGAGGAGATCAGAAACTCCCACAGGAAAAAAAAATCCAAATAATTTGTGTAGATTCTCTACTCCTCCCAAAAGCATGTAACCCCAGTCTTCTCATGAGAAAACGATCAGACCACTCCAAGTGACAGACGTGCTACCAAATATGTGGCTAGCACTCCTCGAATCTGTGCAGCTCATAAAAACCAAGAAAATTCTCCGAAACTGCCACAGGCAAAAGGCATCTAATGAAACTTGATAACTCAAAGCAATATATGGTCTCCATGGGGTCCTGGGACAAAAAGGGAAATTAGTTCAAATCAAATGAGATCTGAGTCAACTATGAACGCTAGTTAACAATAATGTATCAACATTTATTCATGAATTATGAAAAATATAAAATACTAGTAAGGAATCTGGACGCTCTCTGTACAATCTAAGTTCCTTGTCAATCAAAAATGATGTTAAACATAAAACGTTTATTTAAAACATGTTTGCTGAGAAAGAAGAAAGAAATGCCATATTTACATTATTCTAACTTACAGAATACAGGAGTCCTGGTAGTGTGCTTGGGTCATGAGTTGGGCTGTGATGTGAAAGCTCAGCAGTTCAAAACCACCAGAACTCATGTAAACAGTTACAGTCTCAGAAACCCACCCGGCTTGTGTCACTCGGCCCTCTAGGGGTTACTATGAGTCAGGAAGGACTCAATGGCAATGAGTAACTTATATGATCTTTCTCAAAGATCTGCATATCGCCATCCATTTATATAGTGAGCCCTGAAACGAGTATAGTTTCCGGTGGATGGAATCAGTCATTGTTTCCTGTCCCTGTATTAAACAATGCCAGGACCGAGCAGGTAAATTACCTGCCTGCTCCAGGGACGCTTTATCTTCCAAAAGAAGCGTATGTCTAGTAAAATATCAAAGTCTGCAGCTTTTCCCTCCAGATAGGCTTAAAGATTTTCACCTTGTGGTGCTCCTGACTCCCAAACTTGTACCCCATAAGCTACTCTCCATCTTGCAAAGCAACTTAAAAGTAGTCCAGTACAGATTCGGAATCTCTCATTTTGAGACACTACTAAGACAATGTTCTGCTGACTATGATAGTGCTAATAAATTTAGTTTAATGAACAGGTTTCATGGGAATCTTGGAAAGCTGACAATGGTCGTAAGGTTAGTACAAGCTAATGTAAGTGTATAATTTAAGAATCTCTTTAGATCTTCTACTACAAGACAATCTCACTGCAGGTGAGCACTCTGCTGAATCAAAGTTTAACTACTTAATGGAGACCTCTCTAAGCCTCCCACTCTCTGGTGAAAGCAGAAACTTGAAGTAGGTTGGGCGTTGGATCAACCTTGAATTCTTTGGGTCCCTGCTGGCATCCTCTGTGGAAAGCTCTCTGGCTTGTTTCTGCTGATAAGGCCTGCTGCTCTGGGACACGTGTCGGTTCCCTTGGGTAACTGGCGTCTTATTCCCTGGCGCCTCGGGTCCCCCGACCTTTGGTTTCAACTACTGTTTAGTTTGCAGTCAGAGTATTTATCTTAGCAGGAAGATGTTTTACCCCCACCACAATAACACCACCTGCAAGCCCAACCATCAGCTGTCTTCCAGGTTGTGAAGCAGGTGGGAATCTCTACATCCATTCCTTAACACACAGTAACTAAAATAGGCTCTTGGGAGGCTAATTTCGACCTGTTCATCTTTAACAGGCCATTGTGTCATTGTTACGCAACCACAACTACCCTTTGGGAGCGCAGGGACTCCCTCCAGTGAGCAGGTCAAGTTTTTGCTTTACTCAACTTAAAACTTCACCCCACCCAAGATTTTAGTCCAAAAGGGGAGCTCAGGTCTCAGGTCACTGAACACGTGTTTCCTTCTGATGTGCTTGCTTCTCTATACAGATCTACCCTCCAAGACAGGAGACAATTCCCTTTCTGGTCTGTCAGGAGCTTCCTCTATCTTGTGACCTCTTCTTTCTGAGGTGACCTTGATGGTATTTGTATTAGACACAAAGCTGTACGAGATCTCCAGTTGAAGAAACAGGGTCCGCTAACCCCCTTAGGTGGCCCATTGTTTGGGGTTGCAATTGATTCCTTTGTGTTGTCTTTCTGGTCTTGGATGTGAAATCCCCCTAAAACAACTGGATGAACTACAATCCTGCCAGGAAGCATCCTACCTTTAAATTGACTAGGTGTTTTCCTGTTTAAATGGCCAATTTCACCAAAGTATTGCAGGCCCTCCTGATCACTGAGAGTCTGAGAGGTCATGTTCTTTGAATAAAGGGTCCTTGTGCCGAGAGCTGAAAGGGCTGTAACACTGAGTTGGTAAGAATAAAGACTGAGGAAAATGTGGTGGTAAAGTGGTGAGCGTGGGGCCAGAGAACAGCACTAACAGCTAAGTAGGCAGCAGAGGGGTCAGTGGAGTGGCAACTGGTCCCTGGGTCTAGATAATTAGGGACAGAAACAAGAGCAGTTTCAGGCAAAACAGGCTCATAGCAAGTGGCATCAAGGGGCCAAATTACAATGACTCATTGGAAAGTTGGCAACAGAAGCCCCCACTGTGTTTAGGGGTGCAGATACCAAAGGAACGGCCTTTGGACTTCTGCTCAAATAGCTAGGCATACCAGGTGTAGGCGTTATTCAGCGAGCAGTTATGCTTTTAGGGCTTCTGTGACACTGACCCAGGACTGCACCCAAAGCACTCTTTGAGAAAGGAGGCCGCCGGTGAAGGAGGCCGAGCCAGCCAAGAGGAAATGTGGAGAGACCAAGGGAAAGCGAGGGAACAAGTACAACCACGCAACACTTGACCTGAACTTGTGACGTGGACTCAAAACCTGAACTGTGGGGCAACTGCTGACATCTGAAAAACGCTGTGCCCACTTAGTACAAAGATCAGATTTTCGGAAGAGTAAGCATGAACTTAACATCCGTGCTATGGTTGATGTCATTGGACCGAGTGCTCATCCCAGAAGTGTTATTGCTGTCTGTACAATTCAGCTTTCATACCGTTATGTTCTTGTGGGGGAGAGTCTCAGATAATAGTACCAGAGTGTAGCCCCCTCTACCCCCCCGTCCCAGGGACTCCTCCATGGCAGTGTGCCAGAGCTCTTTGTTGACCTAACAGTGAATATCTGGTAGTTATGTGAAGTCAGAGGTCCTAACTTCCCAGCCACACTGTACGTTATGTGTTAGGCTGCTAACTGCCAGATTGGCAATTCAAACCCACAGCCATTCTATTAGAGAATGATGTGGCTGCCTGCTCCTATAAAATTATAGTCTCCAAAACCATGTACAAGGTTATGTGAATTAGAATTAAACTGATAGCAGTGATTTGGGTTAGTTTAGTGTCAGGACATTGACTGACTGAAAAAGAGACTTAACAGACTTTATTGAGGTTTTCATTGTAACTGAGTACAATGATTGGCATGAGAGGCCATATCCTTCTCTTTTAATCATTTTATTGGGGGCTCATACTACTCTTATCACAATCCATACATACACACATCGTGTCAAGCACATTTTTACATTTTTCGCCATCATCATTCTCAAAACATCTGCTTTCCTCTTGAGTCCTTGGTATCAGCTACTCATTTTTTCCCTCCTCCCATCCCCTTCCCTCACAAACCCTTGATAATTTTTTTCATGTCTTACACTTTCTGATGTCTCCCTTCACCCACTTTTGTGTTGTCTGTCCCCCAGGGAGGGAATTATATGTAGATCCTTGTAATTGGTTCCCCCTTTCTACCCCACCTTCCCACCACCCTCCCAGTATTGCCACTCTCACCACTGGTCCTGAGGGGTTCATCTGTCCTGGATTCCCTGTGTTTCCAGTTCCCATCTGTACCAGTGTACATCCTCTGGTCTAACCAGGTTTGGAAGGTAGAATTGGGATCATGATAGGGGTTGGGGTGGGGAGGAAGCATTGAAGAACTAGAGGAAAGTTGTATGTTTCATTCTTGCTATACTGCACCCTGACTGGCTCGTCTCCTTCCCATGACCCTTCAGTAACAGGGTGTCCAGTTACTTACAGATGGATGGGTTTGGGTTACCACTCTGCACTTCCCCTCCTTCACAATGATATGATTTTTGTTCTTTCATGCCTGCTACCTGATCTCTTGACACCTCATGATCACACAGGCTGGTGTGCTTCTTCCATGTGGGCTTTGTTGCTTCTCAGGTAGATGGCTGCTTGTTTATCTTCAAGCCTTTAAGAACCCAGACAATATATATTTTGATAGCCAGGCACCATCAGCTTTCTTCACCACATTTGCTTATGCAATTGCTTTGTCTTCTGCGATCATGTTGGGAAGGTGAGCATCATGGAATGCCAGTGTAATAGAACAAATTGTTCTTCATTGAGGGAGTACTTAAGTGGAAGCCCAACGTCCATATGCAACCTTAATACTAAACCTATAAATATATGCACATTGATCTATTTCCTCATCATCATATATAAACATATTTACATATGAAAATGCCTGTATTTAGACCTCTATAAATGCCCTTTGGGGAGGCCATATGTTACCTCCTGTGGTTACCCTATTGTCAAGAGGCAGGGGTCAGACATGCCTCTATATCTATCCTTCTGTACCTACTCTGATGTCACTCATGCCTCCCACACTGCTCTTCATCTCTGCTGGGATTGATAATTTATTGCAGCGGCCAAATAGAACTCATAGGCAATATTCACAATTAAGGACAGTTATTAGGGGAGTTAATAAGGTTACCACAAGTCAGGATTAGTAAATAGTAAGTCATTAGTCCACTGCAGCACCTCTCCTCAGCCACCAGCCAAGTCTTTTCTTGTGGTCCCTTGGCCTCTGCTTCCATGGACCAAGAAGCCTGTCTGTCACATTGTTTCAAATGCCTATAGTCTCAGTGCTGCTCCTCTGGCTTTGTCCCATAGTTGCTGTGCCACAGTCTTTTGTGCTTCTTGCCTTGGCTTCTGCCACTATATGGAGAGATGTAGAATGTGTTCTTCTGATAGTGCTGGGATTTCTCTGTTTGAGATGGCTTATATGCAGAAAATGGCTTTGATGGAGGTGAGTTTTTGTCTTTTAGCCAATTATTCCCCCAAGGAAACTGAAGGATAATGTCTTAAGTCACAACCTCTAGTGGAGTGTAAAGATGCCCCCAAGGATAAAAAGGGAATGCCTTCATTCATACCCTCTAATAAGGTTAAGACCCCACCATAATCCTGTCCATTAGTATGGAAGAGAGCTTCCTCCACAATGGCACTGTAGACACAGACGTAGAGTCCAGAAATGTATTACATCACACAGGAAATTATAGCTAGAAGAGTCATAGTAATTGATCACGTCTCACTTAGCATAAGGTCATTAGTTCTGTCAAGAAAATTCTAAATTACTATTAGGTTTAAAGGCCCTAATATTTTTGAGCTATTAAGAAAGACAAAGATGAATAAAGACAAATTATTTTCCTACGAGTATACTGAGATAACTTATCATAACATTATTTTGGCATTTATTATATGAAGTAGTATAGAAACTCTCAGAAGCAATAATCAATCACAGCTGAGTTTCTTAAAGCTCAACTTACTACATAAAAGGAAATGTCCATTCTGGATCAAAATTCTCTTTTTAATGAATGAGATCCTTCTAGTTCCTATCATTGGATTCTGTTCTTAAGCAAGTATCTACTTAAACTAGAATTTCTCCTATATATTGAGGTGGAAGTTGAAATAAAATGATCCTAAACAGTGTTTATTAGCCTATTTTTTGTTCCCTCACCCTTCTTTATCTTGTTGAAAGTCTCCTTGGGATGAAAACTATGAACCTTCTCCTCAAACACGATCTACATACACTCCTATCCACAAAATATGACCACAGCTTAGAAAGTTTAGAAAAAGCTTATGCTTCATGGTTCTTGGGCCTCTAAATATAAAAGTATGATCTGCAGAGAGGTAAGATCATTATTCTAGAGGACTAAATTTAATTACACAGGTTTTAGACCAGCGGTTCTCAACCTGTGGGTCGTGACCCCTTTGGGAGTAGAACGACCCTTTCACAGGGGTCGCCTGCTTCATAACAGTAGCAAAGTTACAGTTATGAAGTAGAAATGAAAATAATTTTATGTTTGGGGGGTGAGGTAGTTTATTGTGCCAAACCTGGTCGGTAAACACATGTGGGGTTAATTGAAGGGTGGAGAGATAAATGGCTCAGTGAGCCTCACCTTTCTAGTTCTAGGGTCTCTTGCTTTCTGATAGTCGGACCAGAGTGTAGCTGCCTTAGCCAGTTCCCTGCTTCAACTGACAAGGCTGACTTCCTGCAAGACATCCCTGAGGAGAAGCCACATGGACCTACCCCAGTGCAGCCCTGGGTCTGGAGCAGCTGTGTGGAGACCCCTGCCAGTGCTGAGAGGCTTACACATTCACTGATTTAGCTTTCCTTCTGCAGTCGGCATCATAGTGTGTGTTTTGTGAGATGGAGGAGGACTTTGTGGATTGGTGCCGGACATATGGGCTAATGTTGACTTGTGGGTTTGGACAGCACTGGGTTGGGATGTTTTCTTGATGTGCACTTAACCTTTATCTAAAACTGTCTTACACATGAGTTTCTGTTGATTTTTTTCTCTAAAGTACCCAGACTAACACAGGAGTCACCACAACATGAATAACTGTATTTACGGGTCGCGGCATTAGGAAGGTTGAGAACCACCGAGTTAGACTCTGTTGAGGGAACAGTCTGGCTCTACTTCTTCCATCTGGGCCACCTAACGAAAGGCCCTGTGCGCAATACGCTTTCTCGTTTTCAGTTCCTTCTCCTTTCTCCTCCTCACAGAAATCTTCTCCCTCTTCTGACGGTACAGTAACTGTCTCTGTCTCTTGCACAGGCCCAGGGGCCACAGGCAGCTGGCCAACCCCACTTCTTTATCTGTTCCCAGCCAGAAGAGGAGAGACTGCCTCCAGTGTTTAATATGAGCAAGGACAATTGCAGAGCATCTGCCCTGCACCAACAACACGTCAGTGGTGATACTGGTGGGCTTTCCTACTGGTCACAGGAAACCAGTGCCCATTAAGGGAGCTGATCTTGCTCTTGACTCTTTACTCTGTGGGTAAGAATATGCGTAAGAGGAACATGAATGTGTCTTTTGTTGGTGACCTGATCCAACTGCGTGCCAGCAAGATCTCAAAAAGATACATTGTATGGTAGATAAAAGCAGTAGGTTCACTCATTTCTGAATAATGCTGGCGCTCATAGGAGCGCTAAACTGGCAAACATACTGGCTTCCCTCTGTCCTGACAGGAAGGAATGGGCTGAACTAGAATGGTTATGTGAAATGGAGTCTCCTCCTACAGTGCAGAAGTCGGTAGCTTTAAAAAAATGCATTTGTTTACAGAAGAGCTTTATAGCTGTCCTTGATTTTTATTGTTGAAGATACTAAAATTGCACTTCAAACGGTTTAGAAAGATTTCATAATCCTCTGGATAAAAGCTGGAGGTGCCAAGCATTATGATCCTGACATTATATCTGATGTTGAGAAGACTATTCATCTTGAACAGCTCTGGAAATTGTGAGGTGCCAGGACTGTTCTTAATAAAAAAAATAAGTTCCTCCAGAGCCAATAAAACAATTCCATTGTAAAGTCCTAATTTAGAATGAAAATGGCAAGTTGAGATCAGTCATTTCTACCGGCCAGGGCCCAGAAGAATAGAAACCTGACAACGGGAGTCTAAACCCAAATGATCAAACAAAGAAGAAAGTATTGAAACCTATTTTCAAAGTAATGTAGCTCTTATATATACGTGTTGCCTCCAGTCCCTCTCTTTGGAACTAAGACTTCAAGGCTTGAAGAGTGTTATTAGGACAAAATGTGGTGAGTGTGTCTTAAGGAATAATAGTGAGCGGTGTCACTCCCATTTCCAGCCCCTTGGTTCCTGATGCTTGAATCCTAGCTATTGGAGAAACAGACCCATATATTGGACACTGTTTTAGAGCATGTATTGCCTCCTGGAGAACACTGTCCCAACCTTGCAAGATGTCTCCACCAAGCAGGTGCTATAATTGCATCTTTAGAAACCCATTCTGTATTTTTATAAAGCCGGTTGTTTCAGGGTGATGGGGAGAACGACAGGATGAGTAGAGTGGATTCCATGAGCATAGACCCATTGGAAACTCCAATATCTGTGAAGTGATTCCCTTGGTCTGAGGCAATGCTGTGTGAGATATCATGTCAGTAGGTGAGACATTCTGTAAGTCCACGAGTGTTAGCTTTGACAGAAACAGTATATGCAGGGAAGAAAAATCCATATCTATAGTGGCTGTACATACTTAGAGGTCCACCAGCAGTGGATGAGAGTTCCTGTCTCCCCACAGCCCCTCCAACACTTGTTGCTTTCTAATTTTTTGAATTGGGCTACATTTGAGGGTGTCAGGTGGTACCTCATTGTTGTTTTAATTTGCATTTCTCTTATGGCTAAAGATCGGGAACATTTTCTCATATGTTTGTTGGCCATTCAGATTTCTGCCATATAAAATCATATCATCTGCAAATAATGATAATTTCACCTCTTCCTTCCCCAGGATGATGTTCCTGATTAGAGCAGCCAGTCCACAGAGAGGACAACATGGCTGGCCCCACTATGAGACATGATGTCCCTCACTGACCCATGACACTATAGGGGACAGCACTGGAGACACAGTGTGTGAATTGCACCTGACCTGATCCCACCACACCGAGGCAAAGCACTGGGGGAGTGCAGCGGAACAGCAAGAGAATGGAGTGGCAAGGTCCCCAGGGAATGCTGAAAGTGGACTTTGGGCCAGGATGTGGTGCCCCAACAGACTGTACTGGAGAACACTCCTAAAGGCCAACAAACGATCTTTGAACTAACTACAAGCTTTTCTTTCTTGTGTTTTGATTTGTTCTTTGTCAGTGGTTTGTTGTTGTTTTGTTGTATATTATTGCTTGGTTTTGCTCTGTCTTGTTTTCATGAATGTTATTATCTCCACAGGTCCGTCTAAATAAGATAGGCTAGATGAACAATCTGGAGGTAAAACAATGGGACCAACAGCTCTAGGGGGAAATGGGATAGGGGGAGGTGGGGGGTAAGGAAGTTGTGTTAACAAATCCAGGGACAAGGTAACAAAAAGTAATCCAAATTGGTGGTGAGGTGAGTGTGAGATGCCTGGTAGGGCATGATCAAGGGTGATGTCACGAAGAGGTATTGCTGAAACCCAGGTGGGGACGGAGCATGATAGTGGGACAGGAGGAAGGGCAAGAGATGTAGAGGAAAGATCTGGGAGGCAAAGGACATTTAGAGAGGTCTGCATAAATACATGTACACATGAAAATATATTTATATATGAGGATGGGGAAATAGATCTATGTGCCTATGTTTATAGGTTTTGCATTAAGGAGGCGGAAGGACATTGGGCCTCCACTCAAGCACTCCCTCAATGCAAGAATACTTTCTTCTATTAAATTGGCATTCTATGATGCTCACCTTCACGACACCACCACTGAAGACAAAGTGGATGAATAAGCAAATGTGGTGAAGAAAGCTGATGGTGTCCGGCTATCAAAAGATATAGCGTCTGTGGTCTTAAAAGCTTGAGGGTAAACAAGCGGCCATCTAACTCAGAAGCAACAAAGCCCACATGGAAGAACACACCAGCCTATGAGATCACGAGGTGTCGAATGGATTAGGTATAAGGCATCATCAGAACAAAAAAATCTTACCATAGTGAATGAGGGGGGAGTGCAGAGTGGAGACCCAAAACCCATTTGCAGGCCACTGGAGATCCCCTTGCAGAAGCGTCTAGGGGAGGAGACAAACCAGTCAAGGTGCGATGCAGCAATGATGAAAAATACAACTTTCCTCTAGTTCCTAAATGCTTCCTCCTCCTCCCCACCCACATACACTATCATGATCTGAGTTCTACCTTGCAAGTCTGGGTAGACCAGAGGATGTACACTGGTGCAGATAGGAACCGGAAACACAGGGAACCCTGGGCAGATGATACTTTCAGGACCAATGGTGTGAGTGGCGATACTGGAAGGGTAGAGGGAGAGTGGGTTAGAAAGAGGGAACCAATTACAAGGATCTACATGTGACCTCCTCCCTGGGGGACGGGCAACAGAAAAGTGGGTGAAGGGAGACATGGGACAGGGCAAGATATGACAAAATAATAATTTATAAATTATCAAGGGCTCATGAGGGGGGAAGTGGGGAGGGAAGGAAATGAGGACCTGATGCCAAGGGCTTTAGTAGAGAGCAAATGTTTTGAAAATGATGAGGGCAATGAATGTACAGATGTGCTTTACACAATTGATGTATGGATTGTGATGAGTTGTATGAGCCCCTAACAAAGTTATTTTTTTAATTAACAACTTGGAGATCCTTGAAAGTGATACTAATTGGAAAGTAGTCGCTTAAGTTTCTCAACATGAGTTTAATCTTCAAAATATTATGTTACGGTTAAGAGTGCAACAATAGAAATGAAAATGGTTTCCCACATACTTCAAAGTGAATTCATAATAAATTCTTTCCAAAAAGAAAACTAAAAAACTAACTAACTCACTTTCTATGAGACAGATTGACACAACAGTTACAACGATGGACTCAACACTACCAATGATCACGAAGACAGCGTAGGAGCAGGTAATGTTTCCTTCTGTTGTGCAAGGCTACCACCAGTCAGAACTGATTTGATGGTACTCATAGCAACAGCAAGAATATGACCTGCAAGATCCAATGGACTAGAGAAAGACCCAGTCTTGTAGTTCAGGCCCACATAAGAACTGAGGGTCTAAAAAAAAAAAGAACTGAGGGTCTGGGAATGACAACATCAAAAATGATTCACCGTGGTTTTTAAACTAAGACTAATTTTTATCATTTGGAAATATCTGGAGAAAAAACAAAAAAAAATTTTTGCCTATTGATTTGTTATGTCCAATTTGTGAGAAACACAATCACTTTCTTCTGTCAACTATTCAATTAAAATGCCCATCCATTCATTCAACAAATTTATGATTATTTAACAAATTCTCTTCCTTTACAGTAAACTTAATCAGGCAGAGAGAACGATCAGGATGGATGGTCTATGGAAAACATGAGTATTGTGAAATGTGTGTTGATATAGTAGCAGGAATGAAACTACATTAGGAGGCAGTATCCTTGCCTTTATTCCTTACTATTCTTCCCTTTGTCTTACTGATGGTAACAGTAGCTCCTTCTGGCCTCAACTTTCTCAACCATACAGTCGAGGAATTTTACTGGATACTTTGACATACTCTTGCCTCTCTTTCTGTTCTGATCTCATATAATTTATATACTAGAGGCATCTGTACTGGAGAAAACAAGGGTTATTTGGGTTAATTAGAAACAATGCAGAGGAGGGCTTATTGATTTGTATCAATCATAGCAGTCAGCATGGCCTCTGAGGATTCCTTGTACCCAAAGTCCTCTCGTTAGGGTGTTATGAATGATGGTCATCCTTCTGTTATTTGATACTCTAGTCACATGCCTGTCTTGCTCAGGGAGCAGTATAGAACATGTGTTGACAAGCTATCTCACCTGATTGCATTATGCCCTCTGGGTTGAGCGTGTAGTAGGTAAAAGCTGTGTACTGGAACAAATAAAAAATAATAATAAGAGTCAGATCTTGCCCACTAGTGGCTGATTTTCAACTACTTTTGGGGTATACCAAATGAGTGTTTTCTGTGCATTGAATGTTCTTTCTTAAGCTTCTACACTTTCACAAATTTAGAAAGGACTTGCACCTGTCAGGTGCAAAGGAAATGAGCCTACCGAGCACATAACATGAATAGATGATGATGCCCAGTGAAATGATTAGAAATCAACATAAATATCCAAAAGCCTCAGCTCCTGTAGTAAACTATATTGTCTTAATCCTGCTTGAATCTTCTCATCAGTGTGTTAGTCTGGGGAGACTAGAAAAACCAATTCACAGACACTCATATGTGTATAAGAGCTTAATATACTAGATCAATTGAATATCGAGAAAACATCCCAGCCCAGTCCAGATTAAGTCCATAAGTCCAGTGTTAGCCCATATGTCCAATAACAATCTATAAAGTCCTCTTAATACTCAAGAAACACATGCAATGATGCCAAATGCAGGAAGATCACTAGCCAGTGGATGGAAAGTCTTATGGATCCAGTGACAGTGTAAGCATCTCAGTGCTGGCCGGAAGCTTCATGTGGCTTCTCCAGCTCCAAGGCCCTGGCTGCCATCAGCCTGTCTACATGTGGCTTGTCAATATGAATGTCTCGCAGGGACTAAGCGTGTGTCCTGCCTCCAATGAGCTATTTATCTCTTTAGCATCCCCAAATGAGGTCATCAAGCTATGATCTGATTTACAGGGTAAACTCCACCCCTTCACTTCTAAATCTCAAACTGACAACAGATTATGTAACTACCACAGTCAAGGAATCTTCATGGAAACCATATTAAGGATCTGGCAATATTTATTTGAATGAAATAGAGATTAATAATAATTCCACAACACCATTCTTCCCTGAGTGGGGTGCACTAAAATCCTCAGCAAATCCCACTGTGGTGGCCAAGCCTGTCAACAGTGTCCTCAAAAGGGGATCAGAGGTTGAGGCACCTCTCAAATTTTGGCCCTTGTCCTCCAAAACCTTATGCCAACATGGAAGAGATCAGATGGGAGAAAAGAAACAGGCATTTGTTAAGCATTAGCACTGGGCCAAGGGTCTTAGAAATTTTGTACATTTTATAAGTGAGAAGAGAACACTATATTATCATTTTAACAGTTATATTATTAGTTTTATAGGTGTTGCATGTGCCAAGCATTGCACCGTTGATTTTGGTGGCTGAACTTGTAAACCATAGGTACCACATCCAAGGGAGTAGCACTACATATCATTAATATTTCATTTGAAATTTACTAATAAAAATATTAAAGAAAATAACATTCTTGATTAATTTATGTATTCATTATGGAAAATTTCCATCAGATTCTATCTATGCTCTAATGAAGTCAATATATTACAATATTTTATAATAATTCAGAAAATGGAATAAAGTAATTTTATTTCTTAATTTAGAAATTAGTTTAATAGTAAAATGGTCTTTTTAGTCTAATATCTAAACTGTCTTGTGCTTCTAAGTAAGGAGTTGAATCTTCATGCAATAAATAACTCATGGATGTGGGGGGGTCTTCACATTTCAAATAAGAATTCTTATTAGGATCAGTATAATGTTAATATTTAGCCTTCTTATTGAATTTTGAAGGCTGAGAAATGGAGAAAGGCCCTCAAAGAGTTCGAATGATACAGAGGCTTCAAAGATGGGCTCAGACATAGAACGATGCTAGGATGACACAGGACCAGGTAATGGTTTGTTCTGTTGTGTATAATGTCATTATGAGTTGGAACCGTCTTGATGATACCTAACAACAACATAGAAAATGATGTCACTTGTTTTTTTATAAAATCAGAATGAAATTGCTAGGTCTGCAATTTCAATTGTCTTTTATGTATGCTATAAAATCAATATTTATCCAATAAATAATATTTGTTTATCATCATCGATCCTTAAGATAGGAATTACCTAAATATTGTGTATACTTTAAAAATTGTTATCAAAACATCATCAGAAGAAAAACAGCTAGTATTAAAATGTTGATATAGAAATTATTTCAAAAGGTTACAATATTTTTAAATAAATGCTAAGTTCTTATGAAATGTATCCCCCAAATCTGAAGATAACTAAGTTTTTAAAGATTAAGATCCTTTATTATAAAGAATGTTTAAAGATTGCTATAATCAGAAAATAGAATAAAAATATTATAGGGAAAAGATCAAATAAAATGTTTAGATTAGCCGAATTAGGTTTCATATAGATCAACTTTCAGCAAGTAAAAATAAAGCACCACAGCAAGTGCTTCCAGCTCTTTCTTCACAGAGTAGAATGGGAATGTGGCGTCTATGCTTAGGACACCAAGCTGATGAATTTCCAAAAAGCCTGGAAGAAAGAGGCCCAGATAATTTGTTAAACCAAATACATTTTCTATGAAATCAGGAAGTGTTCATGTAATCCAAATATATAACAGAGAGTTCCTCCTGTTGAAAATATGCTATCAAAGAGGGCAGTTTCTCTGGTTTCTCAAAATCAGAGCAGGTAGGACACTTATTATATGTGATTTCTTCCCCAAGGAAGGAAAAAACAAAACATTGCAGTTTGGGTTTTTAACCAGCTCAGCATATATAAGTATTTTGTCAACTTGCAAGTAACAAGAGAAACAAATTAACTAAAAAGTAAGAATATGGAGGAAGATTGACCCACACCCAAGAGTAGCTTCAACCAACACCTGGGTTGACTCAAACATCCCATCTTTCAGTTAGCAGGGAAGCGTATTTATAATATAAGACTGTCATTAAAAGGCAAGTATCTTCTAGGATTTCACCCTGATTGAAGTATTAACATGCACTCATGATTCTTTTCTATTATTCCTCAAGTGCGTGATTTTTATTTCACAAAACAATCGTTTTACAACAATTGGCTATCTCTATAATTTAGTATTCAGTTAATAAAATTTCTAAGACCGTTCTTGCATCTGGGGTTGTCCAGATGGCGTGTCTCGCATTTAACAGAGTGTGGCATACACTGTTGTGGCTAGGTGCAGTGGAGTCGGTTCCGGTTCATGTGTGCAACAGAAGCAGCACCACCCCGTCGCCCTGTGTCATCTGTACAATCGCTATGATGTCTGAGCCTATTGTTTCAGTCACTGTATCAATGCATTTGTCAAGGGCCTTCCTGTTCTTCGTGGCCCCTCTGCTTAACAAGCATGATGTCCGTATGGAATATGGTTTATTGTGAATGCTTCTGAGAAAGCTGTCATTGATGTTTCTAACTCAGCTATTTGAAATAAAGCTGAAATGCCGATCCTTGAACAGCTATTAGCTGAATTGTATGGTTTTTAATAGAACAAAAACATGATTGTAGAATTTTTAAGCAAAAAGATATGCTCACTTTTGATTTTAATTTTATTGTCTCTGAAAACATTGTACTAAATTATGTTCTGAGGGTAACTATGAGGCTGTGTGAAAGAAAAGGATTTAGAAGCTAAAGATGTCCTCCTTATCATGGAATGAGAAAAGAATGCTTTTTATCATTTGAATCCTCTGACTTGTGTCCTTGTTACATGTTGCCTAACACCCCAGGATGGCAAGAGACTTACAACTACCTCATGCAAACTGAAATTTGCCATGGTCAAATTCTTTCAGCCATCAAATGCTCTCTTGGTTGAGAGTTAGTTCAAGTTTGAAATATAAACACTTGCTGAAACCCCCTATTGCTGTGGTCAGGGAGCAGCATGTCTCATGAAGACAGAGTCCTGAGGGACAGAACTCAGGTGTATCAGAGTCAGACACTGAAGTCAACTGGTTGGCATTTTCCTGACCTCTATCTGCCTCCTTTGCCTCATCTGTAAAATGGAAATGATAATAACGGCTACTTTCTAGAACATGGGAAGCATTAGGGTGAACTTGGAATATTAGCAGCACTCAGCCAATGGTCGTAGGAAGCACCATAGAGTATCTTTACATCTATGTAGACTTAAACAACCAATGCACACTTTTGGGGGGATGGGGCGATCAGCAATTTCTAACTTGGCTTCGCCTTCCAGAGCTCAGGGCCTTTCTTAAGGTACAGCTCGGTGAGAATTTTGCCCTGCTAGGACTCCTCTTTGGCTTGCCATTCTGTCTTCGCGTTCAGTCAGTCTCTTCTCTTTCCTCTTGGAACCCTTGTATCTTCTCTACTTCCAGTTCATTTTTGCCTTAAGTGCCCACTGAGTGACGAAATCGTGGTCGGCAGTTGACACCCCAACACAAAGTGTGAAGTTCAAAAAAGGCATATGGGTGGGGAAGGTGGGGCGTAATGGGGTTGTATCCTGTCCTAGATCCCAAATAATAAAGCAAAACTCACTTCATGAATCTGAACAGTCAGGTTTGGGCACTACCTCAAGGTCAAAGGGTTACCTTTCTATAAATTAAATTGGTTTCTTCTTTTCTATCTTAATAAAGTCTTCTGCTTCCAAATAAGGGGATAATCTGGCTTCTGCGATAGGGTTTGGAATATTTATTTCTAAAAATACAAATTGTAGGGGTAAGTGTTTCTCCTTACCCATCCCTCCCCCTCACTTGGGGAGCCACTAAGCCAGCTTGGTTTCCCTCTGTTTGGTATTCAAAGCACAAGAATAGTGTCCATGAATATCGGCTGAGAAAGAGGGAGGGGATTTTAGTGGAATATCTTAACCCCAGGAGTGTGGCCTACACCAGGGTGGTCACATTGTTTGTTTAGCAGGCTGAGCTGGGGATTGGAAACCGGGGACTATAATGCTATAATAGCCTGGATTCAAAGGATTGAAAATATTCCTTAGTAGCTACAAGCTCAGAAGACTCCCATTTCCATCACCGATCTTCTTCATGTGGCTAAGTAGGGCTTGGAAGTAGGATATGCTAGAAAGATAATTTTCCCGCAGAGCTGCAGAATTATCCACAGTAGTCTGTCTGCGGGGAGCAGCACCTTACACACTGCTTCGGCCAAAAGAAAGACTGCTGCCTCCTTACTATGCCATCCTTCTTTGGCTGTTTGTACGTTGTGCATCCGAAATAAATGAATGGCAACCAGTACAGAGGATTTAAAAAAATATATCTTCCTTTTTTTTTTGGTAACAACGGCATGCCCTTAGTTCTGCAAAGTTCAAGATGGACAGAGCATACAGTGGGAAAATGAAGCAAAGATAATCATGTGCAATAAAACTATAGTTTTATCTGCATCATGGTAAGGCCTACTAAATTGATGAACAAATTAAGAAGCAACTTGGGGGGGGGCGGAGTTGACCTTTGTTAAGGTCAGTTGTTCACACTGTGGCCCTTCCCTGTAATCCTTTTAGCAAGAAGACCAGAAAACACCTCTCGTGTCATATGTCCATCTAGGAATGCCCATCGTAGCGGGTCTCTGCCGCCATCAACAGTGGAAGTAATGTGCACAGGTCTCACCCCAAAGTGTCAGGAGTCTGGCATAGACTAAATAAAACTGAAGTGGGAGTTTCTGGCTCCGTGATTAGACAATTGACGATGGGACAAAGCATAAGTTTCCCCAGTTGCGGTTCACCGGGGTCAACTTCATGCTGGGAGAACAAAGTCCAGCTGTGCCCAGGGCCCAGCTGTGCGGTTCTGCTGTGTAAACACAGCAAAGACAGCAGCACAGTCAACTACCCAGGTTGCCCAGTGACACACTGTTGAAATATAGACATGCCGTAGACCCCAATCCCCACTACCCTTTTCTTCTCTTCCCTACCTCCTCTTCTACAACACATGCTACTTTTAAAACATCCTCTTACATCTTGGGCTAGATTATGTATTTTTTTAAACCAAAAAAAGTGGGGTTCCTTATACTCCAAACTAGCCAAATACTTAGAATGAGCAGGGCCTTACCAGTGGCCGCTGCCCTGTACCTGCTTGGTTACAACACAAATATTTCTCATTAGTCCACATGACAAAGACTTATTTAAAATAAGGTAAGGGCAGGGGTCGAGGAGGGGATGAGTTTGGCCCCTTCTCCCTTCTAATTACCACACTCATCTTTGCCTTCTGATACTGAGCTTCTCGCTGTGGGGCCTTGGGTTAATAAAAACCCAGAATGCAGGTTCACACCCTGCTCTTAGGTGTTCCGGGGTGCTTGCTAGAAAACCGGCACCAGCAATCTCTGGTCCTCTGCGACTTGAGAAGTCATGGTGATGGACTGACTGAGCCCAACCCTTCACCACCACCCACATGCTGCAATTAAATTAGTCGTGGGCAGAGGGAAGCATTATTATTCATACCTCACCGATTGTTCCCAGAATAAATAACTGGGATGAAGTCTCTGATCCTTCCTGAGCCTTTAGCTGGGAGACAAAAGAGAAAATGTCCAGAGACACCAGGGTGAAGCATCTTGGCTGAATTCTGAGCTCATTTGCAAACGTCCAATCAGATCGTGTTGATTCAAGTTTTCCTTTCTTTCCCTCGGCCCTTGCAGATCAACGGGTCTCCTGTGTGTGCAGACACAGAACCAGCAGGGCCATTTGATTCCCTTCTTTTCAACAACGCCCGAAAGTTCCTTCCCACCAGGGGAACCCCACTGCTCCCCACTCGCTTTATAATGGTTGGCATCTCACAAAAATTAGGAACTAGATCCTATAAAGGATGTGAGCAATTCCATTAGAAACAAGAGATCAATACTTTTCCAGGTAGCAGGACATAATCCCTGCAGGCATAAGGTTGACATTTGTGTACTGTAAAATTCTAACATGAGCAAGTTTGAGTGACTCTGAACAACTGGCTCTACATTTCACTCTTGCTATGCCTCACCTGTCAAGACAGCTTCCTTCTCCATCCAGACAAAAAGTCCTAACACCCTGCTCATGTATTAGCAACCTGGCTATGATACAGAATCACCCAGAAGTCTGGTAGAAGCAAGCTTTCGCAGCCCAACTCCCACTCCGCTCTACTGAATCAGAATCTCTGCAGCAAAGGCTCTGTCACATACAATTTTTAAAAGAAAGCAGAGCAAAACACACTGTGAAATGTTCAGACCTCTTTTAAGGAAGAATTTATTTCCCAGCTACTGGGAGTGTCGCTGGCAGACAATTCGCACAGTCAGTCACACACACACACACACACACACACACACACACACACACACACACACAGCACATCAGTATTAACTGATCCATGTGTCTACAATCCACCTTGAACCAACTCAGGGCTGTTCTTCAGGAGATCCATTTAAGGATCCTTTGTAACATCTACTGTGGCTTCTATTGAAAACACACCACGAGCCAGCTTCTCCCTCGACCCACTCTTCCCTGGTTTTCAATAGATATTGCCTCCAAAGTCTTTCCTTGGTAAACACCCTGCACATTAGACCCCATTTCATGACTCAGAGAATCTTACCTACAATAGCTGAGTTCGGAAGCTGATGATCTGGACCTGATTGTCCTTGTTCAACTCCAATGTGCCTGCAACTCCTTACAAAATATTTAACTGCAAGTGGGAAGTCTACTACAACATGAGATTAGGACACTGAATCCTCTGGTTTTCCATAAGAAATTGAAGAGCCCTACTCCTAACGATGGAATGAGTGAGTGATCCACCCTACCTGACCGCCGTGTTTTCCTCGGTGGAAAAAGGCAGTCAAGGTGGGGAGGGAACTTGGAGGCAGAATTGAAAAACAGTCTGCTGCTAAACATTTTCCATATCTGCAGACTAAGGAATGGAGAAAGGGAGAGGATTAGAAGGAAGGTGTGTGCCAGGGGCTTGTTTGAAATCCCCATTTGGAATTTTGACTTATGTGGTGCTTATGAAACACCTTCCACTCCTCTGCACCGTCCAGAGGCACAGTCTAATTCCTCTCCCCTGTGCATGCCTGCCCTCAGGGACACATTTCTAATGAACATAATGAAGCAATGCTGTGATTCGGAGACTGGATTATAAAAGGTGGTACAGCTTCCATCTGTAGATTTCTCAGTATTTCTCTCTACGCAACACTCAGCTTTGCATGAGACCATAAAGAGATACCACAGAGAGATGGAGAAAGATTCCCAAGGAGTTCCATCCCCTTGTGTCTTCTCATTCCAGTTAATAGACTTGGAGTGGGGGCGTTTCTGAGATAACTCTAGCACAATATATGTCTGAGAGGTACTAAATGAGAGACCCTGAATGATAGCCACCTGGCTAAGTCCAGTTAACTGTCTATCAGAGCCATGAAAGAAAACATTATACAATACTTGTCATTTTATGCTTCCAAGTTTGGGGTGGCTTCTCTTATACAGCAATAGGGACTAGTTAGAAGCTCAGCCCCAGGAGAAAGGCAATACTAGGAGTAAATATTAAAAGAAGTGAATAATAATATCACTTGCTATGTGCTAGATGCTTTCATCTACCCTCGCAGCTGACATACAGGATGCATAGTTGCCCCATCACAGCAAAGCAGCATTATAAGAAATCACATGGCCAATCACAGAGCATCAGATGGTGTCATGATTTTAATCCTATTCTATTTGACTAGACCTGAGTCTTCTTCCCATTCGACTCCCACATAACAGAGAGGGCTCTGGGAGAAGTCTGCTTTACCTCCTGAGTTCAACCACGCCCAGTGACCCGAGGATCATCTCTTGGACAGGGTACAATAACAACCAAGGTGATGACACCAGGAGCTAGCCAGCTTTCTTAGGCCAGTCGCCACATGGCTCGGGCGGTGCCGTCAGAGAGAAGGCTCTGGAAAAGTCCACCTCAGCAATCAAGGACTCCAGCACTCACGGAATCCACGTGCAATCTTCATGGCCCTTCAGGTCATGTCTACCCTATCTTTGCCCAAGCAACCATCTGCTAGACCTCTCATTCTGCCTCACTATGGCTCCTACTCATTCCCCAACTAGGAACGTCCTGCTTGGGTTCCTGGCCCACCCTATGACACCCTGTGAATAAACTGTGCCTGGGAGGACGAATAACATCTCTACTCACCTAGCCCGTTCCCACTATGGGTCAAGCACAACTTCAAGAATGAAGGGAGAGAAAGCAAAACAAACACGAAAACCTAGGTGAATAATATATCTTAGTGCATAGACATGTTCGCACCACGACACTGATAAATATACATCTTGCGGGAGGGAAAACTTGCTTTAAAACTACTGAAGCACAAACAGCCCACGTGATATTCATGAGCTCTCGCTGCAAGTCCCACGGGTAGAAAGTTCCTGACTAACCAGTTGTAGCCACATTCACACACTCAGCATCTGTACTCGGTTTAAAGAAGCTGAGGCCCACCCTCGAACCTGTTATCTCTGTAAACCACTGCTGTGGCATTAATTCTCGCTAATGGCAACCCTGAGGACATAATAGAGCTGTGCTCCAGAGGGCTTTAAGAAGCTTTTTGAAAATTTATACAGCCAGGCCGTCTTCGGAGTCACCTCCAGATGGGTTGTAACCTCCAATCTTCTGGTTTGCAGCACCCAAGTTACATTTTATTGTTACTGTTTTTATGTTTGTTAAAAAAGAATGTTTTTCTAATTTTATTTTCCTGAGAGTATACATAGTAAAACACATTTAATAATACTGATTACATTCTTCAAGTTGTACAATCATTTGCACCCTCTCTCATTAACAAACGCATCGCCCCATAAGGTCTTTATCTAATCTTACAAATATGTATTATAAATTTCATCCCATATAGACTGGTGTTAACATAGCATAATGCTCAGGTGGCCAGTCTTTACTGGTTAAGCTTACTTTCTGACAACTTCAAGGGATATGTTTAAGTTTTGGAGAAAATCATTTTAATACAATTCCAGATAATTGAGTATATTTCTTCGATACAATATCCTAAAGTGACAGATGGTTTCTTTAAGATTATAATGGAGAGACACACCAACAATAAACGTTTTGGACAATTACATTAAAATCAATTGGCCTGCCTTTCCCTTATAATGCATGTTTCGTCCCATTATTTGACAAACTGCATAACTTGTCATTTTGTCATGGCCGTGAGCACTGCCAGTTGTGTGCTTGCTCTGACAGACATTAGCTGAGAAAATGTTCTCCACTTTTAAATAGTCTGTTAGCCATTCTTTCAACAAAAATCATTTGTGAAACAAGTGGGTAGCCCAACTTTCCATCCAATTCTCAAGTGCTTTTCTGCAATTAAACCATCATATTTTGGTCAGCAGCAAAACACATTAAATGTCCATCACATTTTGTCACAGAGGCCACTTACAAAGATGTGTGCTCTAGGATCACGACTCCATAAATCAATATATAGTTTTCTCCTTCTTGGAGTATATCCTTTGATCTTAAGTATATTATTATTTCATTTTTTTATTTCAATTATCCAAGGGAATTGTGATTTTTAACTGTTAGTTTCCATCAATTTATTTAGCTTTGTTTATTCTTCTTTTTATTGATTTCTAACTTCATTCTATTATGGTCAGGTTAGATGCTTTATATGGTTTCAATATTTTTAAACTTATTGAAATTTGTTTTGCATCTGAAAACAGGCTATACTGGACACGAGTGTTATGAAGTAGAATGTATGCCATGCTACACTTCAGTGGTGTGCTCTATGTCTGTTAGATCCAAAGGCTAATATTATTCAGCTCTTCTGTTTCTTTGTTCACTTTTAAAAATTGTTCCCTACATCACCAAGAGTGGTGCATGTAAAGTCCTTCTTTGAGATGATAATTCTAGGGAATGGCTTAGCACTGATTAAACACATAACTATCCTCTAGTTCTTTAATATTTCCTTCCCTTACTATTGAGGCCTTCGTTTAACCTTATTAATCTTGCTAGACTTACATATGCTCATTTGTATAATTAAGAGCAGTCGATGCATCTTCATGAAAGTCAAGATAGATAACCATTCAGAAACAGAAGCGGGAGTAATGATTCCCTGAGGGTACAAGGAGAGAGGGGGGGAGGACAGGGGAACTGATAGCAATGATGACTGTACAACCCCACTCGATGGGAATGAATAACAGAATTGCAGGAAAACAGATACATTGGATGGTGTAAGATATGGCAAAAACAAAATAATATAATATATACTATTAGAATAAGAATTCCTGGAGGATAGGGTGCGGGAGGGAGGGAATAAAGGGGAGCTGATATCAAAGAGTTCAAGAAGAAAGAAAATGTTTTGAAATTGATGGTGATAGCAATTATAAAATTATGCTTGATGTAAGTGAATTATGGATTGCTATAATATCTGTAAGAGCTCCCAATAAAATGGTTAATAATAAAGTCCTCCTTTGTCTCCTAATAAATTTTAACCTAAAATTTGTTGTCAGATATGAATATTTCCACTTTCTTTGTGTTACTGTTCACTTCATTTGCCATGCCTCAACTCCCCTCATACTTTTAATCTATGTATGCCCCTGTGCCTAATGTGCGCCCCTCATGGACAACATACGGATGTGTCATATTTTAGTCCAATCTGTCACTCTGTTTCTGGATTGGAATATTTAATCCATTTATATTCACTGTAATTAATTATCAATAGAGAACAATTTACTCAAACATTTTGTTACACATTCCCCCCCCCTTGGTGAGGTTAATGGCTTCAATGCTAAGTTTAGGAATAGACTTTTTGCCCTTCTTTTAACTTTTTATTAAAAATCATTTAGATTCTCCTCTTACCACGTGAAAGGTCTCTACTATTTTTGCTACTGTAAATTACAATTTTGTAGGCTAGATTACCTTTGATCTTGTTGTGATTTTATTTTATTGTTGTATGTGTTCAGGTGGTTTTCAGTTTGGATTGTTGGGCTGCTGTCCTTGGTTTCCTTTCTTGAGAACACTCTAATACTTCTGGCAGTGCTAGTCTGGTAGTTACAAATTCCTTTACTGTCTGTTTATCTGGGAATATCCTAATTTCACCCTCATTTTGAATGGCAGTGCTACTGGATAGATAATTTCTGGTTGACAGGGATTTGGGGGGTTCTGTTTTTTGTTTTTAAAATCTATGTGTGTGTCACCCTATTGTCTTCTTGATCTCATAATTTTTTATGAGAAGTCAGCATTTAATCTTATTGAGGCTCCTTTGTAAGTATCATTTTCACCTTGTGCTGCTCTTGAAATTCTTTGTCTTTGCATTTGGAATGTTAGATTATGCTGTGTCTTGGGGTGTTTCTCTCAGGTTCAACATATATGGAGCTAGTTGAGCATCTTGGATGATAATCTCTTCCATATTTGGGAAGTTTTCTGCCATTATATCTTCAAAAATATCTTCCGGACTTAATTCCCTCTGTTCTGGTTCTGGGATTCCTTTGATGTGCATGTCATTGTTCTCAATGCTGTCCCACAGAACCGTCATGCTCTATTTATTTTCCTCACTTGTTCTTTAAACGTGAGAAATCTCAATCTCTGTCTTCTAGTTCATTAATTTTTCCTCCCATTGTTTTGATTCTGCTTCTGTATTCTTCCACCGAGTTGTTTATTTCTGTTACTTTTATTATTACACTACAGAATTTCTGGTTACTTTTTATTTAAGGTTTCTCTCTTTATTAAATTCCTCATTTTGTTCTATTATATTTCTGAACTCGTCAACATTTTATCTATGTTTTCCCTGATCCTATCGAGAAAATGTAATACTAGTTTTTGTATGTCTTTAAGATAATTTCATAGCAATAAGTGCCTGAAATATTAGGTCTGTCTTTCATTGATGAGGAAACAAAAAACATCCAATGCCCTGAAGATTCATGAATCTCTGCATCTTTCACAATTCTTTCCAAAAATTTCTTTTCATCTTTCTGCTCAATGGTGCTAAGATGCGCAAATGTGTTCTGAGAGACAATCTCTCTGCTGGTACTGCTTGCTGAGGCACCATGCTCAAAAGAACCTAATGATAACTTCACTGGGTCTCTGAGACTTCCCAAACCCTAACTCCTCCCTGCCTGGTAATAAATGACTAGGTAATGAAACTGGTAATGAAACTGAATGACTAGGTACCACTGGAGCATCTCTGGTTCTGGGCACTCCAGCCTCATCTATTACTATTTGAAGGCTGCTGCTGAGGTTGCGGTCAACCCCCTTCAGCACTAACCTTAAAGGAAGAAATGACAAATGGCTATGGAGATGGTTAGCCTACAGAGTGATCCTCACTAAGCAGTCCTGAGCAATTCTATCTGTTATTGTTCTATTTGTCATTAAGTTGACGCTAACTCGTGGTGCGCTTATGAATAACATAACAAAATTTTACCTGCTCTGTGACATCTTCATGATGGTTAATGTGATACAGTTCACTGTTATGGTTATTAAGCCAAGCTATGTAAGTGAGGGCTTCTCTCGTCTTTGCTGATCCACTATTTCCCAAATATAATGTCTTTTTTCTAGTGAAATGTTATTCCTGATGATGTGGCTAAAATAGCTGAGCCAAAGAAGCATAATTTAGGTTTTGCTAACTTTAGCTCTCTTGCAATGGTGACAGTTCAATGGGAGAATTCTCCCCTTTCATCTGGAAGGCCCAAGTTATTTATATCTTGGCCACATACCTAATGCAATCTACCATTTATTTTCCAGTGGATCTTGCTTGTTACGATCATACTAAATAAGTTTCATTGGTGCCTCCCAGACTAAAAGAGCTAGGAAGAAAGGTCTCATGGTTTACTTCTAAAAATAAGCCAATGAAAATGATATCATTGTACATGGGGTCCCCAGACTCTATTACAGCTAACAGCAACAATTTTAAATATTCCTGGAAGTAGTAATTTATAGATATTGGCAGATACTACTATAAATAAGTTACTGTTAATGCTGAAAATATTACTAATGCACAAAAGTTTTATGGAAATGTTCTAATGCATTAACAAAATGAATTCAGATTTGAGATGCTTTTTAAAAGATGGAAAAATGATTAAAAATTTAGAAAGATTTGTTTATAAACTAAGTTAAAATATTTTTAATGTTTAACCTGGATAGTAACAACTATTCAATTGTCTGGAAGTTCACTTTTCTAGGTTGGTATCTTTAATTTTATGGATTTTACTTGTATATTATTGAATATACAAAGGTATTAAACTCTGTGGGCATAACACATTATGGATAACACCGAGAAGAATGGAAATTCTAGGACATTTTATTGTGCATAGCCTTTCCATAGACCAGAAGGCAGTCGTTCAAACAGAAAAACGAATGCTACGTACTTATCCAATCTGTTGTTGGGGCAAATAACCTAAGACACTGGGCTCTATGAAAGAGAACGTGGTCTCCAGCTCAGAGGAGGATTTGTTACAATCTGAGATGTGCAGATGATAGGGATTATCTTGCTGAAAGTGAGGAGGACTTGAACATTTTCTGATGAATATGAAAGGCTGCAGCCTTCACCATGGATTGCGTCACTGGTCTTAGAACCGTAATAGAAAGACGCCCACAATTAAGAACCCAAACGCATTAGTGGTAGTTTTTTTCTTGGTGGTACAGTTTACAAAAGTGCTTGATGGAAGACTGTGGAATAAACACTGTTATAGTAGGCGGGTACTGGGATGTATTTAGTCATCTGGCTTACCCAACAACAGCTAGGAAATTCAAGGCAGGTAAGAAATAAAAACTAATAAGGCCACAAAGCTAATGGTCACAGGACAAAGCTGGATGATTGTGCCCATGTGTCCAGGCCAGAGAAGTCTCTTTCTACTTACGATCTTGTTGGGTGCCTTGAACAAAGTTCCAACTCCTAGAGACCCAGGATGCAACAGAATGGAACACTTCCTGCCCCCGCAGCATCTTCACAATTCCTTCTTACACTTGAACCTAGGGTTGCAGAAGATTCCTTGCATCTTCTGTGGACGCTTCCTGCATCATTCAATGTTGCGTCCTTAGACTCCTTTGATATGCAACTCAAGATTTGAAGTTTTCTTTTTAGTTCTTCTGCCTTGAGATAAACTTCCTTTGTGGTTTTCTAACTCCAGAGCTGTGAAATGTTCATTACAATGTTTTCCTTTATCTTCTTCAGCTGCCCATTGAAATTCCCATGGAATATCTTTGATTTCATCATTTCTTCCATGAGCCTTCGCTGCTCTACAATCAAGAGCAGGTTTTCCAGTCTCTTCTGTCATGCACTTTGATCTTTCATTCTTTCCTGTCTTTTAATGACCATTTGCTTTCTTCAGGAATTATGTTCTTGATGTCCTCCCACAGCACATCAGATCTTCTCTCAAAAGTCTTGAATACAGCAAATTTATTCTTGAAATGGTCTCTAAATGTATGGGAGATATACTCGATTATATTTTGACCCTCATGGACTTGTTTTTATTTTGTTTAGCTTCGATCTGAATTTACACATGAGCAAGTAATGATCTGTTCCAGAGTTAGCCCAATCTCATTTCAGCTTCTGATCTTGACCTTCACACTGGTCTCTTCCCACAGATGGATTCAATTAGATTTCTGTTCATTCCGTCTGGAGAAGTCCACCTATAGTCACCTTTGTATTGTAAAAAGGGACTTGTGATGAAGAAGTCATTGGTCTTGCAATATTCCATCATGCAAACTACACCTTCGTTTCTATCACCAAGTCCGTATTTTCCAAATGCTGTTCCTTCATCTTTGTTTCCAACTTTTGCATTCCAATCACCAATAATTATCAATGTATCTTGATTTGATCAATTTCTGACTGAAGACATTAGTAGACTTCTTCAATTTCTACATCAAAACTTTAGTGGGTTTTTTTCACACAAAAAATTGAACAATAATTTTATTGACTGGATTTCCTAGCATATAGTGTGTTAGACAGGGTTCTCTAGAGAGAAAAAACCAGATTGCTAATAATTTTATATATATTTACAAAGATAGATATATATCACAAGAAATGAACAGTTAAATTATAAAGCAGTACAAATGGCTCAGTATAACTCACTCCCGTGAGAGAGTTGTGAGACACTAGCAGTCCTTCAAGTCTTGAGGGTGGCCAGGTAGTCCTCTTAAGAGAGATTCAGACTACCCTGGCACAGGCTGCAAACAGCAAGCCAGGCCACCAACAGTCAGCCCGGTCACTAACAGTCAGCCCCCAGCTCAAGAGATGTAAATTCCGATAGTGTGGCAAAGCAGGTCTTAAAGGGACCTCAAATTACAGCAACACAGTCCACGGTTAGGTGTCCCACAGGTAGTGTAGCTTGCAAATTGAGGCACAGAACAAGCAAAGCAGCCACACACTGGTCCGATGATCAAAGAGTGGGAGACAAGAAAGGTGAGGCTTGACAAGCCATTTATCTTTCTGCCCTTCAATTAATCCCACATGTGTTTATTGGCCAGGTTGGAACAATAAACTAACTTCCTCATATGGATAGCTATCATCCTATCCTAGACAGCATTGCACTTCAAGATAGACCTTGAACAATCCAACATTCTGTGATGCTCGCCTTCCACACATGAGGCCTTCCATGCTGAAGACAAAATGGGTGCATAAGCCAATGTGGTGAAGAAAGCTAATGGTGCCTGCCTATCAAAAGATATAGCATTTGGGGTCTTAAAGGCTTGAAGATAAACAAGAGACCATCTAGCTGAGAAGCAACCATGCCCACATGGAAGAAGCACACCAGTTTGTGTGATCAAGAAGTGTTAATTGGATCAGTCATCTGGCTTCTAACACCCAGAACAAAATCATACCCAATGTGAATGGAGGTGGGGGCATGGAGTGGAGACCCAATGCCCAACTGCAGACAATTGGACATCCCCTCACAAAGGGGTCACAGGGAAGAGATGAGCCACTCAGGGTGCAGTATAGCACCAATGAAACACACAACTTTCCTCTAGTTTTTTGGTGCTTCCTTCACCCCACTAACATGACCTCAATTCTACTTTACGAATCAGATTAGACCAGAACATGCACACTACTACAGATAAGAGTCTGCAACACAGGGAATCCAGGATAGAGAAACCCAACAAAGCCAACATTGAGAGTAGAGATACCAGGAGGATTAGGGGAGGGGAGGGAGAGAAAGGGGAAATCAATCACAAGCATCATCATATAACCCCCTCCCAGGTGGACGAATAACAGTAAAGTGGGTGTGGGGCGATGGAGGATGATATAAGATAGGGAAAAAATAATCTATAACTTATCAAATGTTCATGAGGGAGGCTGGGCAGGTGGGGAGATGGAAGAAATGGGGAGCTGATATCAGGGGCTCAAGTGGGTAGAGAATGTGTTAAAAATGATGATGGCGGCATATGGGCAAATGTGTTTGACACACTGCATGAATGTATGGATTGTGATAAGAGATGTAAGAGTCCCCAATAAAAGTATTAAAAGAAAAAAAGATAGGCTTTGAAAAATCCTTTTTGAGGATGAATGCAATATCATTCTTCTTCAATCTGTCATTCCAGCATAGTAAACCATATGATATTCTGATTAAAAATGGCCAATATCAGTCCATTTAAGATCACTAATTCCTAGGATATTGAACTTTATGTGTTCCATTTCATTTTTCATGACTTCACATTTTCCTAGATTCGTACCTGTTACCTTCTGGACTTCACTTATTTATAGTTGTTTGCAGCTGTTTCTTCTCCGTTTTAGTCATGTCCTGTCAGCAAACAAAAGTCCTGAATGACCTCACATTGGGTGATACAGCCTTTTGTAAAAGACAGGGACTCTGAACAGAGCAGAGTTTTGTCTTACCCTTTTGCTTGATCTGGGTCTTACATCTGGTTCAGTGATCTCCTCTTCTGTTTTCTGCCAATCCCAGGAGGTGCCAATAGAGTTTGGGTTTATTCAGCCAGCCTCAGATTCATTTACCTCTGCCAGCACCAGCCTGTGGCTCTTCTGTTTCTTCACTTCTTCCTCATCCTGATGCTTTTTCATCAGCTTCCACGGCTACACAATTCACACCTCAAGTGAGATCATTCAGCTGTATGTATTGCACACTGTTCCCAGAGATCTCTAGTGAAAACAGTCTTCACAATGGATATTTAGGAACGCCAGTGGTCACAGTGGTTATTTTCAAGAAGACGCTCCTATTATTTTCCCCTTTCTTTCTTCACTCGTCTTTCTTGTCTCTCGCTCTTTGATCATCGGGCCAGTGTGCAGCTGCCTTGCTTGTTCTGTGCCTCAATTTGCAAGCTACACTACCTGTGGGACACCTAAACTGTGAACTGAACCACTGTAATTCGAGGTCCCCTTAAGACCTGACAGTGAAGACTCTGCTTGCATTATCATCAGTAATTTTACCTCTTCTGTCTAAATTTAGCCACTTATCCATAACTGAAAACAATTTTTGTATGTAAATATAAATAAATATTGTTAATAATTTATCAAATAAATAGTAGCTCTAGTTCATACAATTACATTTGTGCTTAATTTTTAAAATGATATTCATATTTACATACACATACAGTGGCAGTGATAGAAAAATATTAGTATTAAGGGACTTTTGTTTTTACTTGCTGCAATTACGTAAACACCGGTGTTTCTGTAATAGAAGATGATAACAGCAAATTTTTTAATAAAAATAATTCTAAACATTCTAATCTGACCCAAAGATATACTGACATGCTGAGGAATGGTGGTAAGAAAATATTAGAAAGAATTTATTGGAACAGCAGAACACTTTGTAGATGCTAAAAATCAACAACACTGCAATTCATAGCATAAAAGAGTCCTGAATATGAGCAAGGTGTTTCTAGCAGTGTTACTTGGTATTGCACAGCATGACAGCACGCACAGGGCAAAGTGCACAGCTTACGTGTCTGCAGCCAAGGCTGCAGTGACATCACATATCCAACGTGGGCATATGCTGCCAGAAACACCTTGGATGCATTATGCATTCACTTTGGGCAGTAAGATGCCTTTTGTTTTTGCCAAAATTTTCACAACCTCCACATTCAGGTATGTTACTCCATATGGGCTCCAGACCCACAGTTTAAGCTTTGTCTTATAGCCACCTTCCAAGTGAACTGTTTCCTTTGAATTCTCACCTCGAGACGGGTCTAATGAGATATGTACCATTCTCTCCTCAATTACATCAAGGCACAGTTAAGTGTCATTTTACAGCTACTTCTAAAGTTAATCTTAAAGAAAAAACAATAAACAATTGTGAATGTAGTCAAGCAGAGAAAATATCAACTCTCTAAGTTTTCAACTGCTTTAATTCAAATATCTACTCCAAGTCTGAAGCTCTTCTTATTTGAACTGTTTGACTCAACCCATGCATAAACACTGAAATTTCAGTTAACCCAGTCTGCATGACAATTTCAATCCTGTGTACACTCCCCTGTAAAATTTCCTCAGGGAAATAAATGTCTCCTTCTATATTTATTTGTTTGTTTTTGAAGTCATGTGGCCCGTCTATGTTTATCAATCCAGTCTGGTTTGAATATATATTGCAGATAAGGACAATTCAGCATACTACTTGGAATTCTTTTTCTATGAATGCTTTCTTGTTTCTTATTATTTCCATGAGTGAGCTGGAAGAAGAGAGAAGAGACAAAGAGGATGTGTTATGTAAATTGTTAGCAGATATTTTTGCCATTAGAGGGAAGTTTACTATTATATAAGAATGGCAAGATGGCTTCGGATTAAGGACTGAATCAGTCACTGCCCTTTATATCAAAGAATAGAAAAGAAATGAAGTAGTAAAATGAAGATTTAATTTTGAATTGTACTCTCAAAACAAAGTCACAAATTACCACAATGCCAAGTAACTAGGCTGTGTAAATGACTGCCTCCTTCCTATAGCGCAGCTGCAGGACATGGGGTGCAAGTAGGAAGAGATAATGTCAATGTTTTCAAATTTAGATGAAACAGTTGCTTATTGAATATTCCCCTGTGAGTTATTGTTATCGTGTGCCTTTGAGTAGATTCTGCCTCCCAGTGACCCGCTGTGACAGAATAGAAAAGTCCTGTGGGTTTTCCCGGCTATAATCTTTAGGGAATCGGATTGCCAAGTTGTCCTTCTCTGGAACCACCGAGTGGGGTCAAACCAGTGCTTTTCAGTTATAAGCGAAACACTTAATCTTTTGCCCTGTGAGTATGCTTCCCTTTGACCTAGATATTATAAAGAAATGTTACTATAAAGAAAACAAGACATTGTAGTTTACTCAAAGAAGATATTATCTGATATGGAAAAATCAAATATATGTGTAAAAAGATGTGCTATAATAGCATAAAATTATTTTTTAAATAAACATGATGTGTCAGGTTGACAGAGTCAAGCAGTTGAGTCCTAGAGTAAAGTCTATGTTGAATCTCCCTAGAAAACCTAGGAACTGTTTTGTAGACGAGTCTGTCCGGTAGCAGATTTTGAAGGAAGAACAGGAACTGGAAATGGAAGAAAGTTTCCGGCAGAGAGAGCAGAAGGCCAAAGAACAGTGCAATGTAGAAGACGCATCAGGATGGACGCCAGCCTCCCACCCTTGTTCCCAAATCTCAACCTAACAATGTATATTTTTAAGATCCATAAGTTATTGGAAAACAAGAATCATACTCTCTATGAACCTTGTCCCAAACCATGGTATTTTCAATTGCCATGTGATTGGGAGTATTTTAAACAGTTTAATTTTTTTAATACAAAATTTATCTGAGCTGTAAACCCCCACCTAATTCACAGTAAAAATAGGTTTTGTTGGGTTTTTTGAAAAAAAAAATCCCTCTTTTAACAGCACTGGAAACACATGGAGCAGAGGGCGTGTGTTCAAATGGGTTAATAGGGGATTCAAGTATGAGAAGACTCATCCACAGAAAGATGTCTTAGAACAGCATACACAGTTCACATGCCAGCAGCTAATGAAAGGTTGGAGGTTAGAAGCCATCAGACAATCCTTATAAAAGAGACCTGGAAACTGGTTCCCAAAATTCAGTCACTGGTTCGCCATGAATTGAATCACTTGATACAACTGTTTATATAAACAAAAATCCTCTAACATTTCATGGAAAGACTCCCAGGAAACTGCATTAACCTTAACCCATTGGGGCACCACTGGGCTGATATTTATATTATGTTAAAGTGTGGAGTGAGGCAAGGGCACTGAGAGGAATTAGGGACTCTTTAGTAGTCACGAAATATTGATCAGACTTGGCGAGCTAGATGGGTTGCAAATATGGTTGAAATTAATTATGGACTTTTATTTTAAGGGTTTTTTTTTATGTAGTAGTGTCACTGACATATTGTGGGGACAGAGCCAGGAAGCGGGGGTGTGTGGACACATCCTCTGTATCTAGGCAGCTCAGGAGTCGGCAAGGCCAGGGCCCATGGGGGAGACCTTCACGTTCCTGGCTTGCTTTCTAGGCACATTCTCCTAAGTGAAAGTTACTCCCCATGATGCCCCTCCAGAATGATGCCACGATGAAGGTGCTTGCAAGCTCGTGATTGCTGCTATAAACGCTCGATGGTCAGCCCCCTGAAGGCTATTTGCCTGAAGGCTGTCTGCCATAGAACTGTGCCATCATCAGCACCATCAAGTTAAGAACATTTCCTTCATCCTGTACACATTGTTAGTTCCCCAATGAGCCCCTTCCATAGCCCTAAAATACAATTAACCCAGTTACTGTCGCTATAGAGCTACCTATCCTGGATTTTATTTAAGGAAAAGCATACCAAAATTTAAAAGACCAATAGCCATAACAAAAATTAACTCAAAACAAGAAAGCAGAAAATAATAAAAACTGGAACAAATTAAAAATGAGTCAAAAGGGAGACCATATGATACGGTGTTAAATTGTAACCTAGCCACCATTTGCCTGTCAGTTGTGTACTATGGTGACATGCTATGACACTGAAAGCTGTGTCACCCCTTTTTAAATGCCTGCAGGGTCACACGGGTTTCAGCAGTTTCCAGACTAAGAACAGACCAAGAAGAAGGAATAGACTTAGGAGGAACTTGCCAAGGAAAAGTCACTCAAAATATGACTCATGAATGATGGCTTTCTGAAAGCACAGTCAATCCGACTGACATGGAGGGAGTAAAGCCTATCGGAATAAAGCCTGAGGAACCTTCATTTGTTGACGAAGCATTCCTCAAAATGAGAAGCAGCTGCAAGTATCAATTAATAAGAGAAATTCTGAAGTATGAATCTAAGACCATTGGAAGTTGAAAAACTTAAATGGAATGCATAAAAAATTCACATTTTAGGTATCAGTGAATTGAAATTGATGTATATTCACCATATTGAGTGAGAAAAGCATATGGTTTATTATGCTGGGAATGAAGTAATCAAGGGGAATGGCACTGAATTCTTAGTAAAATATTATATTTCAAGAACTGTTTGAAGTATCCTGCCTGTGATATCCACATTCAATGAAATACAATAAAAAAACTATTAAAATTTATGTACCAACCAACAAACAAGTGATGAAACTATTAAAGAATTCTACCAACGTCTTCCATCTGGATCTGAGCAAACAAGCAATAAAAATGAATTGACAATTATTGGCGATTGGTATGCAATAGTTGAAAACAAAGAGGAAGGAAAAGTAGTTTAAAAACATGGCCTTGGTGACAGAAACGAAATCAGAGATCACATGATAGACTTATATGCTTGTGTTAGACAGGGTTCCCTAGAGAAATAAAACCAGGCCACTCACGATTTTATGCATATATGTATGTATATTTGTATATATATATCACAAAGGAATATATGGACAGCTAATTAGTCCACATAGCAGTACATATGGCTCAGTTCAACTCACTTCCACGAAACAGTTAATAAACTGGAAGTCCTTCAACTCACGAGGTCCGCTGGGTCCAATGTCAAGGAAACAGACTATGAGTCTTCTGTACACAGGCAGCAGTCAACCAGATGACAGGATCTGACAGTCCCCTGCTCAAGTGATGCACACACAAGCAGTGTGCTGAAGCAGGTCTCGAAGGAACCTCAAGCTCTAGCAACACGGTCCACAGGTTGGGTGTCCCACAGTGGTATAGCTCACAAATTGAGGCAGAGAATTAGCTAAGGCAGCAGCACACTGGTCTGATCACCAGAGCGCAAGGGAGAGACAGGTGGGACTTGCCAAGCCATGTGTCTCTTTATCCTCCAATCAAACGGCGACCTTATTAATCCCCCATGTTCCTATTGGCCAGGTTGGCATAATACACCTACCTATCACAAAGCTCAACAACTTCTTCATTACAAATATGTTTTATAAAGGAAAGAAATAGGAGGCAAGGGACATTTATTGAGGTCTAAATACAGGCATATATATATGCAAATATATTTATATATAACAATAGGGAAATAGATATATGTGCTTATATTTATATGTTAAGTACTAAGGTAGCAGATGGACATTGGGCTTTGACTCAAGTACACCCTCAACACAAGAGCACTTTGTTCTAATAATCCAGTGTTCTGTGATGCTCACCATTCCTGACATGATCGCTGAAGACAAATGACTGCATAAGCAAATGAAGTGAAGAAAGTTGATGGTGCCCAGCTATCCAAAGCCATAATGTCTGGGATATTAAAGCCTTGAAGATATGTAAGTGGCCATATAGCTGAGAAGCAACAAAGTCCACATGGCAGAAGCACACCAGCCTGTGTGAGCATAAGCTATCAATGGAATCAGGCATCAAAGACCCAGAATAGAAAATCATATCAATGTGAATGAGGGGGAGTGTGGAAAGGAGAGCCAAAGTCCATCTGTAGCCAATCCCCTTAAAGAAGGGTCACAAGGAAGAGATGAGCCAGTCAGGGTGCAGAATAGTACTAATAAAACATAAAACTTTCCTCTAGTTCTTTGATGCTTTCTCTCCCACCCCACTGTCATGACTTGAATTCTATCTTACAAACCTGACTAGACCAGAAAATGTACACTGCTACAGATAAGAGCTCACGACACAGGGAATTCAGGACAGATAAACCCCTCAGGACCAATAGTGAGAATAGAGATACCATAAGGAAAAGGGGAAGATGGGGGGAGAAAAGGGGAAGTGGTCACAAGTATCAACATATACCCCTTCCCAGGAAAAGTAGGTGAAGGAAGACAGAGGACAATGTAAGATATGAAAATAATAAACTATAATTTATCAAGGGTTCATGAGGCGGTGGTAAATGAGGAGCTGATATCAAGGACTCAAGTAGAAAGAAATGCTTTGAAAATGATGATGGCAGCATATATATAAATGTCCTTGACACAATCGATAAATGTATGGATTGTGATAAGAGATGTAAGATTCCCCAATAAAGGTATTTCTTTTTAAAGTACTTATAAAATATGTTTTTTCAGCAACTCAAAAGGCAATTATACACATGGACTTCTCCAGGTAGAATACAAAAAAATAAAATTCATGACTTGTGTTGGAAGAGATAACGGAAAGCTCAAAACAGCAGTTAAAATGAGGTCAAGGACTGACTGAGGACAAGACCACTAGTTACTCATTTATAAGTTCAGCTTGAAGTTGAAGAAAATTAATGCAAGCCCACAGAAGCCAACGTGCAACCTTGAGTCTATCTCTATCCCACTTGACTTTCGAGAACAGAATTAACCTTTTGTGCACTAATGAGAGAAGAGCTTTAGAACTGTGGGATGACATCAAAAACATTATATGTTAAGAAACCAAAAAGTGACTAACTAATAAGCCAGGAAAAAAAGAAAAAATCAAAGTGTCGGAAGAGACTCTGAAACTTACTTATGATTTTTGAGTATAGTCTTGTGTCAGGATTTTCCCTAGGTCCTGACATCAAGGTTAAAGTTAAGGTTCAGGTTCTCATGGAGTCCTTTGCTCATTGCTCATCCTCACAGGGACTCTCGTTCATTCCCTTAGCAGGCAGGGCAGGCAGAAGACCCCATTCTGCCCCTGTCATTTGCTTCTTTATATTCAAAGATCATTAATGATCTGCCACTCTTTTTCACTCTAACGCATGGTCAGACTGCTTAAAACATTAACTATTACAATCTTATATAGAAATACAAAGTTTGTTCTATGTTTTGGTTTTCTAGGTCCAAGTCATAGTGCATTTCATTATAATACTTTGTCTTCTTACACGCCCTTCGATATCTTCTGTTCTGCTCTTTTATGTCGTCATTTCTTGCTTCTGCTTTAACTATTCTATATTCAAAAGCAAGTTTCAGACTCTCTCCTGACATTCGTTCCCTGCCTCCACAGCACACTTTTTCTTTCCCATCTTTTAAATGACCTTTTGTTTTCTTTGTCTATGATGGTCCTCATGTCATCCCATCGCTCATTCAGTCTTTAGTCATGAGTGTGCAGTGAGCCAAATCTGTGCTTGAGTTTGTCTCCAAATTAAAGTCAGATGTAGTCAAAGTCATAGGTTTGGTCTTGTGGACTTTATTTTTGACAGCTCAAGCTTAAACTGCCTGTGAACAATACATGGTCTGTTCTGCCCTCGGCCCCTGGACTTGTTCTTACTAATGATTTTAGCTTCTCCATTGTTCTTTTACACAGATATAATTGATTTCATCCCTGTATATTTTATCTGGTCAACAGATATAGTCACCATTTATGTGATGGAAAAATTATGTCTTCAATGAATAAGTAATTAGTCTTGCAAAATTCTGTCATATGATCCTTCATGTCATTTCTATCACCAAGGGTTTATTTCCAACTACTAATCCTTCTTTGTTTCTGACATTTACACTCCAATCAACATTAATTATTGCATCTTGATTACATGTTTGATCAATTTCAGACTGCAGAAATTGGTAAAAATCTTCCATTTATTTATCTTTGGCAATAGTGATTGGTGCATAATGTAAACAATTTTTTCTTGTAGACATGAATATTATCTTATCACTGGTAGTATAGATCTCAGAATGTTCTTTTTGAAGAGTAATGTGATAACATTCCTATTCAATTTGTCATTCCAGAAATTGTCAACAGTAGAATTATCTGCCTAAGATATTTATCCTCAAGCATCCTATTTCATTTTGACAATTTATCATTTTCTTTGATTTATGCCTTGTACATTCCACATTTCAATTATTAAAGGTCCCTTGCAGCTGTTTTTTCGCATTTTCAGTCATGTCCTATCAGTACATGAAGGTCCCTGAGACTTTATTCCACTCACATTATTAAAGTTAACTGGACTTTGAGAAGGCACAATTTCTCCAGTCATATTTTGGACACGGAAGTGCCTTCCAACTCAAAGAGTTCATTTTCTGGGATTGTACCAGACAATGTTCCATTACTGTTAAGATATTCACAGATCAGTTTTCTTAGTGTTTTAGAAGTCTGCCTTAGGCTGGAAGCTCCACTGAAACCTGGCTACCATGGATATCCCTATTCATATTTGAAATTATGATAGCACAGCTTCAGCATCCCAGCAACATCATCAGAGGGCAACAAATGCACACGTGAGTGGCTCGACTCTTCCAAGGGGTATAACCTATGGTCAAGACCTGATGGTACTCAAGAAGGACGTCCAAACTACACAGAAGACGTTGGTGAAAAACAAATCCCCAGCACTTGATGGTCACCAACCAAGATGTTTGAACAAATGGATTCATGTCTGGAAATGCTCGCTTGTCTGTGCCAAGAAATTTCACACAATGGTCATTTCAGTGAGCACAAATATAGCAACAATTGTGAGGATGGTGTGGGACAAGGCAATGTTTTGTTCTGTTGTCTGTGGGATTATAATAAATCAGAACCATTTCTACCGCACCTAGCAAAATTCTTCTAATGCAAGATCTTCTTTTTTCACAGTTTGAGTTCAAATCATTCTGACTCAACAAAGTTTTGGCTTTGACAAAACAAAACAAAGTGATCCAGACTCCAAAGGCAGCCTCATACACCAAGGAAGTAAATGAATAACCCTATGGCTGCAAAGATTTGCTAAGTGATAAGTGGAAGGAATGATGTAATTGCCTGTCTAGAATCAAGCAAGAAGCACGCACAGTATTCAAGAAGTCATCTCACTGCCATTGAGTCAATGCTAACTCATAGTGACTCCCTGAGGTTTTCCTAAACTGTTTATCAGAGTAGAAAGCTGACTTTCTCCCACAGAGCTGGTGATAGTTCAGAACTGCCCACTAAGAGGATCGCAGCCCATAGGTGTTCACAATGGCAGCTCGGTCTCGTTGGATGCCACTAGGCTGACAGATCATGGGATTATTGCTCTACGCAGTTGGACTATTTAACCAAATGTCCTGTGTCTTGCTTTTCTAATGCTGCTACGATGAAAAATAAGTGGTGCCTTGAAAGAACATTCCCCCTCTCTTGGTGTAGGAAGTTAGAACTCAATTCAGAATGTGATTCCAGTGGACGCTTCTGCTTTTTCTCTTTCAGCTTCTATTGGTGTGTTGTCGATGTGTGTCGTGGAGGAAGTTCCATTTCATAGTGACCCTGTGGTCACTCCCAGTAATGTGCCCTCCTCACAATCACTGAATTGTTTTAGGCCATCATCGTGGCCATGGTGCTAGTACATCTCACTGAGTTTCTATTTTACTGATCTTCGACTTCCCCAAGCCTACTGTCCTTCTCCAGGGCCTGTTCCCTTCGGAAAGCATGCCCAATGTATGGGAGATGAAGTTTTACCCTCCCTTTTTGTAAGGTTCTAATGGTACTACTTTCAATAAAAATGTGTTCATTCTTCAGGCAGCCCATGGTCTGGTCAATATTCTTTTCCAACACAATTCAAAGGCATCACATCTTCTTCGTCTTTCTTATTAATCATTCAGGTTTTCCATGCCTATGAAACTATTGAAAATGTGATGGTTTAGCTCCAATGCACCACTGCCCTCGAAACCACACCTCTGCCTTTTAACATTTCAGAGAGGCCTTTGGCAGATTTGCCCAATGCAATCAGTCCTTTGATTTCTTCACTACTGCTTTCATGGGGGCTGATTGTGGACCCCAGTCAATAATGGAGTGCAATCATTAGAGTTCCTGGGCTTGCCAATTCATCTGTCCGTTGTTGCAAAAGAGTGTCTATCCCTCTTATATCCTATATTCTGACAAGGCCTCCATTGCATAGCAGAGAAAGCCCTAATATTTTTTTATTCGCAGGAATGTTGATGTTTTTTACCCACAAGAATGCCATGGATTCATTCACAACACATCGCAACCCACTGCACAAGAAAAGAGAACAATGCCTGGCCCTGTATTATCCACACAGGGTTCATTTTGAGCCCGTTGTTGCAATCACTACCCTCAATAGTCTTCTCCTTACCAAGCACGATAGCCTTTACCAGGGAGAGTTCTCTCCTATAACATGTCCAAAATATGTCAGAGGAAGTCTCACCATCCTTATTTCCAAGAGGCATTCAGGCAAATGCAGATTTGCCTGTTCTTCTGACAGTCATGATACTTTCAATAATCCTTGCCAATACCATAATTCAGATGCATCAATCCTTATTTAATCTTCCTTATCCATTGGCCGACGTTCACGTGCATATGAAGCAATCAACAACACCATAGCTTTGATCAGGCACACCTTAGTCTTCAAATTACCAGCGTTGCTCTTGAGATGTTAAAGAGGTGTCTTATGCAGCAGATTTGACTAATGCAATACATCATTGGGTTTCTTGACTGCTGTTTCCATGAAGATAAATAGGGGATCCAAGCAAAATAAAATCCTTGATCATCTCAACATTTTCTGTTTATCACGATGTTATCTATTGATCCAGTTGTGATGAGTTTTGCTCTCTTTACATTGAGACGTAATCTACACTGAAGGCTGCGAGCCTTCATTTTCATCAGCAAGTGCTTCTCCTTGCTTTCAGCAAGCAGGATCATGTCATTTGCTTTCACAGGTTGCTAAAAAAAACTTCTTGCAATCTGAATGCCAAATTATTCATATAGCTTAGTTTCTGGAATTGTTTTCTCAGCATATAGATTGAATATGTTTGGTAGAAAAATACAACTCTGACATACATCTTTCCCAACCATGCAGTACGAGGGGGTACACAAAAAAACACAGAATTTTGGGTGTTTTCTTCAAAGTTATGTATTAAAGTTTTTTTTGTTGTTTTTTTTTCCCCACAAAACAACCCTATCACCTTCAAAGTACTCTCCATTTCACTTAATACATTTATCTAATCTTTGATTCCATTCTTGGAAAAAAATTTTAAATTCATCTTTTTGGATGGCTGACAGCACCTCCTTTATTTATTTTGTTCACCTCTTCTACGTAGTCAAATCACTGTCCTTTCATGTCCCCCTCACTGGTGGAAACAAAAAGAAGTCTCATGGAGCACGGTGCTTGGGGCAAGTGAGGCATGCTGAGATGGCGGCATGAGCAGGTGCATTGTGGGGTTGCCTAACCCAGGCCCCCCTCTGCCACAAATCAGGCCTTTTCTGTCACACACTGCTATGCAATCTTTTCAGAACCACTAAGTCAGCCGTTCTCAGCCTGTGGGTCCCAACCCCTTTGGGGGTGAAAGACCCTTTCACAGTGGTCGCCTAAGACCATTGGAAAACATGTGGCCCCCCCACATGCAGATATTCCCACCTATCAGTATCCAGCATGAAGACTGTTGCCCATGCTACACCATGCTTCAAAACAAATTCCCATTTATTTGTCATTAGAAATAAATATTTCACAATATATAATTACGTATTGTTTTATGATTAATCACTATGCTTTAATTATGTCCAATTTGTAACAATGAAAATACATCCTGCATATCAGATATTTAGATTACAATTCATAACAGTAGCAAAATTAGTTATGAAGTAGCAACGAAAATAATTTCACGGCTGGGGGTCACCACAACATGAAGAACCATATTAAAGGGTTGTGGCATTAGGACGGTTGAGAACCACTGCTCTAAATAGAAAGCTGATTAACAGTCTGACCTCGTGGAATGAACTCCAAATGCACTATGCCCCTCACATCAAAAAAACAAATCATCTTGATCTTGGATTTCACTTGATGAGCTTCATGTGTCATCTCCAGTAATGAGCTTGGCTCCCTTGAGAAATGCTCTTTCGACCCCGGCATGTTTTCACTCGATGCTCTTTTTCCTGGTCAGTCAGAACCCGAGGCACAAATACTACAGCGACCCTTCTCATTCCCAAATCTACCATTGAAATTCACTGAACTGGGCTCCAAGGTGGTCCTGGCAACTCCCCATCTCTTCAGTGGCCCATGTCACTCTTCCAGCATAAGTGCATGGATTTGTCAACATTTTCATTCATTTGAGAAGTTAGCAGATGCCCAGAATGGGTTTGTCATGAATTGACAATTCACCTTTTTGAAACCAGAAAACCACGCATACACTTGAGTTTTTCCCACAATGCTGTCCTTGTAAACCAGTGGTTCTCAATCTTCCTAATGCCGTGACCCCAACCATAAAATTATTTTTGTTGCTACTTCATAGCTAATTTTCTACTGTATTGAATCATAATGTAAACATCTGATGTGCAAGCTGTATTTTCATTGTTACAAATTAACATAAACATAATTAAAGCATAGTGATTAATCACAAAATAACATGTAATTATATATTGTGAAATATTTATGTGTTTTCTGATGGTCCTAGCCGACCCCTGTGAAAGGATTGTTCAACCCCCAAAGGGGTCGTGACCCACAGATTGAGCACCACTATTAAGCTGCATGCAAGTCACAACAGTGTCTGCAGCATTTTTCCCCAGCAGGAAACAAAATTTCACAGCCCCATGCTGTTCTCTTAAATCAGCCATCACAAAAAACAAGATACTAACGAAACTGCTTTTACAAAAAGATGCACTGTGACCAGAAAGAACCTTCCCAGGCAACTCCACGGAGTGCACTAACTCAAAGTGTGTTGCTCAAAGCTCATCCAGTAGTTTTTCCTTATTTTGAGGGTGGAGGGTGGATACCACTCATATTCCTTTATTCTGTTAGAAGAACTGTCTTGTGGTACAAGTTCCACATGAGCATAATGAAGTGTCCTGGAATTTCCATTCTTCAAAATCGCTTGCTATGATTCACACAATTGAAGGCCACACACTCAGTATAACACAAGTAAATATATTTCTTGTATCCTTTACTCTCAGCCAAGATCATCTGATGTCTGAAACAGACTTGAATTTCTGGCAGCTTCTTGTAGATCTTCTACTGCAACCATTGTTGAATTATCTTCAGCAAAATTTTAATTGCATGTGGTATTAATGATGCTGCTTGGGACTTTCTGCATTCTGTTGGAAAGCAGCTACATGTCCAACCAAAGAGGAGAAATCTTTATTTGTGCCCATGAGAGTGTCATGTTGCTGTTAGGTGCCATTGAGTTGAGTATGGATCATTGTGACCTTATATACAACAAAAGGACACACTGTCTGGTTCTGGGCCCTCCTCACAAGTGGTTTAGATTTGAGCCCATTGATGCAGCTACTGTGTCGATCCATCTTGTCAAAAGTCTTCCTCTTTCTCAGTGCCCAGATACTTTGCCAAACATGCTGTGTGTCTTCAGGGGTAGGCCTCTCCTACCCCTGTGTGAGATGAAGTCATGCTATCCTTGTTTGTTAGGAGCATTCTGGCTGTACTTCTTTTAGGACAGATTTTTTTTGTTATTTTAGAAGTCCATGGTACTTCAATATTTTTGACCAGCACCATAATTCACATGCATTGATTTTTCTTTGGTCTTCCTTAGTCAATGTCCAACTTGCGCATGCATACAGAACAATGGGAAATATTATGGCTTGGATCAGGAAAGTCTGAGTCCTCCCAGTAACATCCTTGCTGCTCAACACTTTAAAGAGGCCTTGTGCCATTTGAAGAGGTGGCATGTGAGCAAGAGCCAATGGTACTGAAGGAAGCAGCCCCGGCTGCACTGAGAGCATTAGACAAAAACAAAACTCCAGGAATTGACAGGCTACCAATAAAAATTTTCAACAAGTTTATGAAGCACTAGAAGCACTCATTCATCTATACCAGGAAATTTGCAAGACAAATATTGGGCCAACTGACTGGAAACGATCCATATTTGTACCCATTCCACAGGAATAGGAATTATAATTCTAATACATAATTTGGGAAGATATAGTTTAGCCCATAGCAACCAGTTTCGGGGTTTTTCTCTAGTATTCAAGGATAGGTTTATTTTGGTAAAATATTTCCTCCCATTTAGATGCCAAAGCCAATTTACATCATTTTAAACCTAGATGTTCCACCATTGATACACAGATAGTTGGAAAATGTGCGTTCACTACATACCAAATTATGACTGTATGTAGTTTTAGGACTGCTTGCAATGCTGGTGATAGGTGTAAATTATTTTTTGATAAATGTGATACATGAATAGGATTTCCAACTATAAATGGGAAGTCTAGGAAAATATCTGTAACTCTGAAGCAATGTGTATGAACCACATATATATTGAAAAGAAAGTCACAGAAGAAATAGCAATATAACAGTGTAGGCAGCTTGAACTCTTGCACCGACGTTCTAGATCTGTATCAGGTCACTGAATATCCTCCATTTCCACGTGCTGATGTTTGCATCTTTTTGTTTAAGGACTTTGATTACTAGTCTGCTCTGCCCACGTGTGCTGCAGATTGCTTTCACAAAGTAACATGTCAGGAAGAGTTAGTAAATACAGGTCTAAGCTCCCTCTCCCTTTGATTGGTAATCTCGGAACAGTATTCTCGGTCACTTCTAGAGCTCCTCAGCCTAGAAAGCACCAGTGGCCAATTGCGGTCCCTGACTTGGTGACGTTCCCTTTGTCGGCCTTCCTGTCTCACTTTCCTGCTCCCTGATGATTCCTTATGTCACCCCACGCCCCACTCATGATTTTCAATTGAATCCTTTAATTTGGTGTCATTCAAAGGGAACCCAACACCAAAAATGGAACCTGGCACACATCGCACCTTCGACTAGCCTCCAGGAGCGTTCAGGAGGGAGCGTGCGTGGAAGTCAGAGCACTCGCTGAGCTCTCTGTCTGTAAGAGTTCTCTGAGTTCTAGTTGTGTGTGTGTGTGTGTGTGTGTGCACGCGTGTGTGTGTGACTCACTTCTGTACCACTTTCAACTCAGTACTTTTGCTGCCAAGAGCCGAGCGCATTGGGGTAAACATGACATTTCACTCGTGCTCAGCAAGACAGGAAGTTCATTAAATTTGGTATAAATCTTTGCCTTTAAAGTGCCAGTTGGTGATTTATTTTCTCCTGTTTAGATTTTTTAGAGCGTAGGTGCCAACCTCGGGAATCCAATCCAAAACCAAGCAAAGTCCTGTTGATAAATCAACACAAGCCCTGTTTGCACAACACAAGCCAAATGCAAATCCCTTATTCTTGAAAGCAAGTCTAGTGATCATTTTTCAGTGTTATAAAAGGTGCCATGTCAAAGCATCTTACTAATTTTCACCTTGGCTTCTAAAAAACAGCTGCCTTCCCTCACCGAAAATCCACAGATAAATAAAACCTCTAAAGGAACAACATGGGTGGCAAGCACATCTGTGGGATGAGAAAATTGCTTCAGAACGCAGTGAACGGCAGATCCCCTGCTTATCTCGGTATTGCATTTAGGCTCATCATTATATACCGCTCCATCGTCTAAGGGGCTTTTCATGGTTCGCACACAACACTGTAGAAAAATCTAAACAGTTTATAAAGACATTGCTCACCTCGACTTCTTATTAACTGAGACCCGACGAAGTCATCTACCTATATTTCTTCATATCAGAATTGCTGAAAGAATTCAATGCATTCACTTTTTTGTTCCTTCACCCCAGGAATATTTATGAAATATCTACTCTATACCAGGATTAGGCTAGACCTGGGGGCATACAGATGCTATTTTATAGATGAGATGATATAGTTAGGACCAGCAGAAAGAAGGCCAGTAGCAATGAATTAATGGAAATGAATTAGTGGAAATAAAGAGACAAGAATATATTGGCCAGAGAAAAACCATGCAGAACTCCAAAGACCATGGTAAGGAGTTTGGTCTCAGACTGTTTGGCAATAATCATTGTCATTTTGTCCCCCATTTCAAATCAATACATGTAGTGTAGCATGAACAACAATTATGGGGTTCTACAAATTGGCTAAGTGAGGATGGGGAAACTTTGTATCTGCCAAGGGTCATTTGGATATTTGTACCATCATTTGTGGGCCATACAAAATGACCCACTTACACCAGCCTGCCATGCTTGGTGGAACATTGCATCCATTCTTTCCGAATGTGCTGACTGCAATCATTTCTCTGTGATGGGCAAGTGACACTAACTCGCACTGTTTCCATGATGGTCTCTGGCCTTGTGTGGCCACCAGGCCAGACACTCCTCACCCTGCTAAGTCAAGTTCTATGAAAGAACAACAGCAACAACAACACAGCTAAAAGACTTGCAAAGCATGAAGGAGACATGTCTTCATAAAGGTAAGCAGGTGTCCCTGAAAACTTTTTTGGAAATTTGAAAGCGAGAGCAAAATGTAGAATTGTTACAGTGTTAAGAAAGTTCCCATACATCGGACTTTGACTATGAAAACCAAAAGATCTGTTAGGTAAAATCACAGAGCTATCTATCCTTGATATATATATATATATATATATATATATATATATATATATATATATATATATATATATATATATATATATATCAAGAAGGCCAGAGAATGATTATCAACTGGAGTATTTGCTGTTTATCCTTGAAAATATTCTAGAATAACAAGTTAAGTATAAGACTATTAAGCTTTAAGTAAAGAATGAGAACTGGGAACCAAAGTAATTTCACTGTAAATAAATGCATCCACATAGCTGTTGTAAACTAATTTTTCATTAGTTTACCATAGAGTGCAACCAGTACCATATTTTCACAAAATGTGGGCAATCACCTACAGAAAAGTGAGAGTATCAGTACTTTTAAATCAGAAAAAATATCATTACTATTGAAAAATGAAGATTAATTCTTCTTCATGTTCAATCAGATTTGTAAAAATAGACCTTCTTTGGATGCAGATTCTCATCCTGGAGTTTCGTTAAGTGTGGGTGGATAAACCAATACATAAAAACTTTGCAGCAAATTAGTTAACCCATGACAATAAATTGTTAACCTGTTAATTGTTATGCAAATCCACTTAATATTTACTCCTATTAATATTAAATATCATACTTTCCAACAACACATTACTATGATCTTCTAGATAAAGGCGAGGCTTAGAGACTTGTTTATAATAAATTATGCTTGGAATTTTCTAATAATGGCTGGAAAAAGGAGTTAAAGTCCCTTGATGAATGTGGAGGAAAGCGATCAGACTTTTGGAAGAAATGTTGAGTGTTTCAGATTAACAAAGGAATCGGCAAGTTTTGCTTCCGTGTGGCCCAGGATGCCTGCATTCTGATCCAGCAGACTCCATTCCAACATGGCTCTGGAGGAGCGCTGTCCTGCAGAGGCCTTCCCTCATCTGTACTATATGTACACTCGGTCGGGCTGTGTAAACTTTGACATGTGGGTGTCAATCTTTCTCATATTTGCAGATGGCTTTATCTGAGCGTGATTAGTTTCCAGAACAAATTTGAGCCAAAGAAAACAGTACCTACAGAGTGTAAGCCAGCAGGCCAGCTAGTTTTCAGATTTGTCTATTGACATGGGCACTGGGTGTTTTGCTAAGGCTCTCGAAAACTGATGGCAATTGAACAGTGCCAATGTGTTAGTGGAAGCTGATGAGTTGTAAAGGTTTTATAAACAACCAGGGTGGATTTGGCCACAGCCTTTCTCGTGATGTTTGTTAATCTGCCTGAGCAAGTGTGCACCTAACACAATGTAAACACTCAAGAATTTGGAGGTGTCAATAGTGTAACTTTTACTGTTTGTAAAATCATTCTTTGATATCATCAGTAAGTTTACTGAATGTCCCATGGCCAAATATAATAAAACCTTAAGCAAGCGCTTCCAGAGAAATAAGGGAAAACATGTGTTTTATTTTTAACTCACTGTATGTTTGTTAAAGGATCACCCTCGACTGATAAATACTGTCATGACGGTGCCTGTGTGTAGACCTTCTGTCTCACTTCAGCTAAGACTAGTTCTCCTACACTATGGAAAAGAGTTTGTTTAAAATGCATAGATCGTTTAGTTTATCTCCTTATCTGAGAGGGAATTACTTTAGAACTTCTAGGGAAAACCTTTATTGTCCTAAAATTAACAGTATTGAAGATTGTTTCCTTCAGAGTGATTTCAAGCAGAAGTGAGGGTGTGCGTACAGATGGTAATGGCTGTGTTCAGGTTTCGGAATTGTTATGCACACACCCGTCATTATGGGTGTGGCCATGTTTCCCAATGAGAAAGCACCTCTAATTACTATACACAGGTTGGGCTTGGCTCTCGGTTTTATGTCTGAGCTCCTCGTTAACCACTAGAGGCCAGGCAAATGGGCATGCACCTGAGTCCTGGACAAAGTAGGACATGGAGTTGAGGAAAGGGGTGGGGGAGAATGGAAGAGGGGGTTGAAGAATCCTCCTGAATGTCAGAGAACATGTGAATCTTTTTGTTCATTTGGTTTTTGTGTGAAAACTCACTCGCTGATTGCCTAAACTGTGTTGCTGATATTCCTGTGCCCAGGTGCGCCTGATAACAACCTCAGGGGTTAACAAACAGCCCCTCAGTCGGCAGTGCTAACGGCTGAGGAAATGAAATGGCAGTGACATTTTAAAGAGGAATCTGTAAACCACAATATGAGCATGACTGGCATTGAATAGCAGCACACCAAATCAATACAAACAACCCACGCCTTAATATCTTGATCTGAGAAAGAGGTTGGCTTTATCAGATACTCAGGGAAGAATGGGCAGGCCACCTGGCTGGGTGAACTATTGACTCGTTCCTCCTTGAGAGGCTTTACATCCACCACAACTGGGATTTTGTTTTAAAGACATTTCTTTCACTAGAGAGAATATTTTGGGGGAAAGGATTTTTTCTGGTTAAAAAGGAGCCCAGACATAAAGCTAAAGAAGTAAGCCAAACCTGCCTATAGTGATGGGGGCCTACTAAAAGGTGCTTCCTTTTTCACTAGAAACAATTTCGGGGGGTGATGGGGATGTTTAAAAAAAATTGTAAAACCGTCTTTCAGCACCCTTGATCATCATAGTCACCGCAAAAACTAAGAGGCTACATTCATCTGACCAGGCTTTAGCAACGACTTCTGTTTCTGAATCTGTTAAAGAATCTGAGCATGTTCTCTGGCCTCCCCTTCATGCTTCTAAAGGCCGCGGGGATGTTCCATCGTGTGAATGCACAGGTATGTACCGTACATCGACTGGGACTGAAGAAGGAGCCTCAGCAGTTAGGAAGATGGAACTTTCTGCACCTAGACGCATATTGCCAGTCTTGGAAGCCCACCGGGCAGTTCTGTTCTGTCTTTTGGGTCCCTCTGTTGGAATCGACGCAATAGCAGGTGGCTGCTGTGCGGTACTGCTCACTGAAGGAAGGCAGCGACATTCTCTCTTATTTGCATTACATAATTTTTTTAAAAACCATTTTTCGTGAGTTTAGTAAAGGTTTACAGAGTACATTGTATTTCCATTGAACAATTCATACACCTTTTATTTTGTGATACTGATTACAATTCCCACAATGCAACAGCACTCTTTCCATTTCCCCCTGCGTTTAGCATTACCGTTTCCTCCCTCTTCCCTCTTCCTTCCTACCTTCTGAGCGTCGTTCCTGGGGAAATGCTGCCTTTTGGAGCTCAAATTGTTGATTAGTCGAAGGGATGCATACTGCTTTATCATTGCTGATCACCCTAAAGGCCTAGAAGGAACACTGGTGTAGCACCGTTCACCTGCTAGCTAACTGCAAGATCAGCAATTTGAAACCGCCAGCTGGTCTGGGAGCCAGCCGGGGCGCTGTACTCCCTTAAAGAGATACAGTCTCAGAAGCTCACAGGGGCAGTTCTACCCTCTTCTTCAGGGTCACTCTGAGTCAGAATTGACCCCATGTCAGTGAGGGCTTTGTTTGCTCTATATAGCCCTAGATATAGTTTGGCTCAGAGTTGAGCCAAGGGAGTGAATTTTGGTCCAGACTTGCAAAGTGTCTAGGGTCCATAGTCACAGAGATTCCTCAAGCCTCTACCAGATTAGATCATTTTTATAATTTTGAGGGTCCCCCCCCCGTGTTATTCTTCTTGTCTATCCAGGATGTTCTATTGTGATTCCTTTCAGAATTGTTGGCACCTGTTCCTGGACACCATCTTGTTCTTCCAGGTACAGCCCCATGGAGATGGGTTCTTATGGTAGAAAACTCTTAGGTGCGTAAATAAGTATCTGCAGACAGCTGCCCGTAACACCAACGGAAGCTAAAACCCGGTGTTACAAAATGTGGGATTTTATTGATTTTCTCTTTTTGCATAATTATATTTAAGTGACAGAGTGAAAAGAATTCTGTGACCAATTTAATTTGCAAAAGGTATTTTAAAAGAATATCCTTCCAATTAAAGAACAACTCTCTTATTTTAATTCTTTTTGGTATGTCTGTGAAAACTCACTCTTACACAGGGAACACCCATTCTTTGAGTGAAATAGCAAAATAAGCAAATAAATAAAGTATATGTACTTCAAGTACTTCTAAACCACTTTTTCTTGTGTGCGACCTTGTTTGGAAAACAGTGGTTCTATTTAATGAAGGAATTAAAAAGCCCAGTTTAAATAAACCGATAAATTGACAACTCCTAAAGTTTGGATGTAAAGCATAGTATCTTTGGAAATTACTTATTCCCTTAACTAGACATATAAATCAGAGTAGTCTCAAAACCTGGACAACTAAAACTGGGACTATCTGTAGATAACAGGAGAATCTCTCACACAACAGAAAACTAAAGGGATAATATTATAATTTATTACCTTAGCCACACTATTAAATACATGGAGGTCTCTATTTCCTACTTGTGTAAGTAATAAATTTCATTATGAGTAAGCTTCCTAGACTGTGTAAGTAGTAAATTTCATGACAAGATTTTCCTCTTTTCAGAGGATGTGCCCTTCCTTTCAGTCATGTGGGACATCAGTGACCAGAGACACTCGTTACTGTGTGGACGGGCTAGATGGAGATGGAGGACAAAACGGGTGATCCTATGGTAGTATTGCTTGGTTCAGGAGCACAAGGTCTTCCACATCCTGGTGTGAGTTGAGTTTTCTGCTTCCCTCCCTCATTTGCCCTGGACAAGGCAGGCGTACAGCAAAAAAAGAAGAGCCCCCAGGAAAAAATACTCCTCAGTTGTGAAACCTCTTGAACCCACAGCAAATGTGAAGCCCAAAGCTCCCAGGAGGGGAGAGCACCACTGGAGTGGGTGGATTAGTTAATATGTGTACAGAGCGACTCTGTTTATTTGTAGGTCCTTGGTAGAAGGTGTCTAGTATTGCCTCTTTGAGACTAACAATGTTTAAATTTTTTATCCTGACACTAAGTCATGTTATAGAGCATTTGTTTCCCATGCTATTTGTACATTCATCTTCTTTTTAAGTGCCTTGGAAGTAGTAACTGGTTAAAATGGTTGCTCCCGCCCCCCTTTACCCAGCCATTTTCAAGCAGAATGGGAGACTGACTGCCAAGACTGACTTCAGAGCCTGCCCCTTGCAGAAAGCTCTGGTCATAAATATGTGGGCCGTAGGAGCAAATAGTCACACACACACACACACACACACACACACACACACACACCACGCTGCAGTCAGATTAATTCCTACTTAAAGCTAAATCAAATGCTTGGCAGAAAATAATAATAATAACATGGCCCAAGACATGTCATTAATATGGTGTACACATGACTCTACTATTTTTACTGATAAATTTTAATGAAGGACACTATGAATTGTGTGAGAAATAGAATTTTTCTGTATTTCTGTGAATGTGAGTGTGTACGTGTTTGTTTGTATACATGCCTTCTTTAATTTAAACAAAATATATCATAAAACTCCTAAAGAGCTACACTATATTTTTGTTAGTTTGAGCTATACAGCAAGAAGTTTACCATTTTTTTTCTTCGAAGGAAAGAACATCATGTCATTGCAGTCACCTGTTCTCAGTCTTTTTCTCGGGCTGGGATCTGAGGAAAGGCTTAGGGACAAGGGTGTATCCATCTGTTTCATTCACATTCTTCTGGGGAGAATTCTCTTTTGTTCACACAGGCCAGTGAACTGGAGGAGGCTTGTAATGACTACATTGTCATGTTAGATTAGAAGCAATGCCCTCATGGTGGCCTGTCAGCTTAGGGAGCATCTCTCTCTTTCAGGGCTCTTGCTGCAGCTCCATGAGCCCCTATTGTGTCAGCTAAAAGACCCGGCAGATCTCAGCCTACTCCTGAGCAGAGACTATGATAGACAGAGTTCTCTAGAGAAACAAAATCAGAACGCTAATAATTTAATGTGTATTTATACAAATGTATAGATATAACATAAGAAATAAATAGTTAATTAAATTATAAAGCAGTACAAATGGCTTAGTGCAACAACTCACTTCCGTGAGACAGTTGTGAGACACTGGCAGTCCTTCTAGTTTGAGGGTTGCCCGGAGTCCTCTATAGAACAATTCAGGCTATCCGGACACAGGCAGCAAACAGCAAGGCACGTCACCAACAGTCAGCTAGATGACAGAGTCCGACAGTCCCAGCTCAAGAGATGCAAATTCCAATAGTGTGGCAAAGCAGGTCTTGAAGGAACCTCAAATTACAGTGACACAGTCCACAGGTTAGGTGTTCCACAGGTAGTGTAGCTTGCAGATTGAGGCACAGAACAAGCAAGGCAGCCTCACACTGATCTGATGGTCAAAGAACAAGAGACAAGAAAGATGAGGCTCGCCGAGCCATTTATCTCTCCGCCCTTCAATGAAACCCACATGTGTTCCTTGACCATGTTGGCACAATAAACGTTAACTATCTCAGGGACCTTGTGGCATAAGCTCCTGGGACATATCTGCCTTGGTTTGGGGCAGTGTGTGTGTCTTTGTGCATGTCTGAAGTTTAAAATCAGATGGGCTTACCATTTATATTCTCTCTACTCAGACGTACGTTTGACGCAGGAGTAATTCCTGCCTGGTAAATGCCAGTCCTCGGCGAGCACAGTATCGTCAGAGTACCCCGAGCCAGTGGTTCTCAACCTTCCTAATGCCACCACCCTTTAACACAGTTCGTCATGTGGTGGTGACCCCCAACCATACAATTATTTTCATTGCCACTTCATGACTGTCATTTTGCTACTGTTATGAATCTGGTGACCCCTGTGAAAGGGTTATTCGACACACAGATTGAGAATGCTGCCCTAAGCAGTTACCACTGAATCCATTCCAACTTGTGGCAAACTATGGTGTATCAGAGTAGAATTATGTTATTCAGGGTTTTCGATGGCTGATTTTGCAAAAATAAATGGCCAAATCTTTTCTTTATGAGGCCAGTATGGGTGATCTCAAATCAACACCTTTTCTGTTAGCAGGTGAAAACATTCATCTTTGGCACCAACCAGGGAAACCAGGGTTGCAGGAGCAAAATGTGCAAGCCCACTTCAGTGGGCTCCAGCAGCCGCTCTCTCACAGTCTCCTGAGTGATGGTGGCAGCCTACATCGTCATGAGGTGCCCTTTCTCCATGGAAATTACCTCCCTAGATCTAATAAGCCTTTGCAAGGGGCTAGAGCAGCTGCATTGTAGCTAAAGGCTGTGTGTGGTCATCTTATCAGGCCGCAGCTTAGAAGGCACAAGAGGGAGATTCCTGGAACTTGTCAGGATAAGGATTTGGGGATTCAGAATTTAGTGTTAAAAGAACTAATTTCGAATCTATCTTCCAATGTCTGTGAGCAAGGACTTGGAGAAGTCTCTTGGTTCTGAGCACCTCCTGACTGAATTAAATCCATTAAAATGTGCTATTTTAGTAATTATAACAACGGCCCAGTACTAATGCGCATGGAACACGAGCTGTCTACTCAAGTTTCCTCATGCCCCTGCCCTTTAATGCAGCTCCTCATGTGGTGGTGACCCCAAACCGTAACATTATTTTTGTTGCTATTTCATAACTGCAACTTTGCTACTGTTGTGAAATGGGCAACCCCTGTGAAAGGGCCATTCTACTCCCAAGGGGTCGCGACCCACAGGTTGAGAATTGCTGGTCTAGCGCTTGGAGAAATACAAAGATTTGCTACTTAGGCATGAAGAGAGCTAGCAATTGTATTTTCAGATTTGAAGAGCAACGGAGGTAGTTAGTTTATTGTACCAACTTGGCCGAGAAACACATGTGGGGTTAATTGAAGGGCGGAGGGATAAATGACTCTGTGAGCTTCGCCTTTCTAGTTTGATCTCTTGCTTTCTGATGGTTTGACCAGGATGCAGTTGCCTTAGTCAGTTCCCCACTTCAGCTTGCAAGACTCACTTCCTGAGAGATATCCCCAGGGAGAAGCCTCATGTGGACCTACCTGGATGCAGCCCTGGGTGCTGGAGCAGTCATGTGGAGACCCCTGCCAGCACTGAGATGCTTACACTGACTCGGCTTTCCTCCTGCAGTCGGCATCATTGTATGTGTTTTGTGAGATGGAGGAGGACTTTGTGGATTGGTGTTGAACATATGGATTAATGGGTTAATGTTCGACTTGTAGGCTTGGTCCGCACTGGGTTGGGATATCTTCTTGATGCTCACTTACCCTTTATATAAAACTCTCTTATATAAAACTCTCTCTTACGAGTTTCTGTGGATTTGTTTCTCTAAAGTACCCCATCTAATACAGCAACTAATGGTCATGTTTGGGGATTCTATCGATTTTTACCCAACTAATAAGCCAGTGAGCATCTCTTACTACATCAATTTGCTGAAGCATATACCTTGATAGCTTGTCATTTCCTGGAGCTAGTATTTAGGAAGCATAAATATGAACATGTAGTGCTGAAGAGAAAAAGTAAAACTTTAAAAACAACCCAGTGCCATTGAGTGGCTTCTGACCCATAGCGATACAATAGGACTGAATAGAACTGCCCTTCTGTGAGTTTCCAAGACTGTAACTCGCTCTTTACAGGAGTAGAAAGACTCTTCATTCTACCACCATCATTCGAACTGCCACAGAGGGACTGGCCCTTTCGAATTACTGACCTTGCAGTTAGCAGCTTAAATCAGAAGGCCAAGAAATTAGAAACTGGTGATCTTAGAAAACTAGCTGAGCTAACTCTAAGGTGGATGGTTCAAACTGATCACCCTCCCCTTGATAGAAAGGTGAGTCTGTCTGCTCCCATAAAGATCCTCAGTCTAGGAATCAACCAGATAGCATTGTTGTTTGTTTGTTTCAGAATCCTGATGGCTCTGTGGGTAAAGCATTGGGCTGCTAAGTACATGCAAGGTTGGTAGTTCAAACCCATACGTTGCTACAAAGCAGAAAAATGAAGCTGTTGGCTCCCATGAAAATTTAGTCTTCAAAACATCAGTTGAGTCGTTGTTAGATGCTGTCGAGTTGGTTTGAAGCTATAGCAGGCCGAGGCACCACAGCAACGCCGCCCGCCTGGGCCATCCTCCTGGTCACAGTGACTGTTAATGCTACTCTCCCCCTCCCACTTTATGTGAAGGTGTGATCTGCACGGATGGCCATGTGGTCTTTGATCTTTTGTGTCATCTGCATACTTCAGGTTATTAATGAGTCTCCCTCCAATCCTGACGCTACCTTCTTGATCATGGAGTCGAACGTCTTAGAGATTTAATAAGTGTAATGAAAAGATATAATAACCCTGACACAAACCTGTGATAATTTTAAACCATGCAGTGTTCACTTGTTTGGCTCAAATGAATGTCTCTTGGTCTATGGTCCAAGTCCACTAGTTCTGAAATGTTCCAAATGTTCTGGAATTTCCATTATTCACAATGTTAGGCCATAGTCAAATGTTTTTGCCTAGTCGATAAAATAGAGATAAGCATCCTTCTGGATTTTGTTTTGTTTTATTTTCAGCCAAAATTTACCTGACATAGCAATGATGTTTCTAATTCACATCTTTTTGAAATCCAGCTTGAATTTCTAGCAGCTCTTTGGTGATATATTACTTCAAATCTTTATCTTTGGTAACATTTTCCTTGTCTGTGATAAAAAGGAGAATACTAGATAATTGCCATGTTCCAAGTTCTTTCAAGTTAAGAAAGACATAGCATGTACCCTTTTGGTCTCCTCGCTTCAGGTTTTTGCATATTTTATTTTCATATTCTACTTCATCTTCTGGAGCCACCCTCTGAAATCCTCTATTTAACTCTTTTTTAATTTAATAATTAGTTTTTTCAGCAATTTCACTAACACATTTCACATATCACATATTTCAATAGTCCAATCACAGTAAGAATGTGTACCCATTTCTACAATCAATTCCAGTACTTTTATACTTTTTGTACTCATTGTTGTTAGCTTTAGCTAGTTTGTATTCAAGAGTAACTTTCAGCATGTCTTTTGAAATCCATTTTGGTCTTTTTCTTTCTTTTTTGATATTCTAATGATCGCCTGCTTTCTTCATGTATACTATCTTTGAAGCCATCCCACAATTTTTCTGGTCCTCAGTCATTAGTGTTCAGTATATCAAATTTGCACACTAAGGTGGCATAGTGGATTAAGGATTTGAATGCTAACTGCAATGTTGGATGTTCAAACCTACAAGCTGCTTCATGGAAAACAGATGAGGCTGCCTGCTCTCTTAAACAGGGTAACTATGAGTTGGGCTCGACTAGAGGGCCATGGGTGAGAGTCAAATTTAATCTGGAGATGGCTTCAAAATTCAGCTTGGATCTGCTTGTAATTTGACTATCATGAAATATTCATTTTCTTTGAGCACGTTGTCCAGAGAAACCAGGGCATTGTGCTTGGTAAAGTGGAAGGCCAGAAAAAGAGAAGAAGGCCTTCAGGAGATGAATTGACAATGGACTCAAACAGGAACTATTGTGAAGATGATGCAGGATGGAGAAGCATTTTATTCCACTGTGCATAAAGTCACTATGGGTCCTAACTGACTTGATGGCATCTAACAAAGGACTCTATAAATGAATGTCTTTTGCCTCCTAGTTCGTTCTATTTTCTTTTACTTTTCTTTTGTCCCACTATCATGTCCGGCCTTCATTTAGCTTTCAGTAATTCCTTTCAGTTACGTTGCCCGTGATTAAGCCCCATCAGGTATCCTATCTCCTCCTCTCCATCAATTTTAGATCACTTGATGTTCCCTTGTCCCTGGATTGGATGAAACTCTCCTTCCTTTCTCCTGTTTCCCTCCAGATACCATCGGTCCAGTTATTTTCTCCTCCGAATTGTTTATTCCACAAAAACAAGACAAAGCCAGATAACACAACACATGAAGACAATGAATGAATGAATGACCACCAACAACAACAGCAGCAAAAAACGGCAAAAGAGGAAGAGTCCATAAATAATTCCAGGTCTGTTGTTTGACCTTTAGGAGTGTTTTCAAGTCTAGTCTGATGGGATGCCATGCCCTGGCCCTAAAGTCTATTCCAGAGACTTCATTGCTTTGTTCCACTTGCTGTTCTGTTGCATGCCTTTAGTGTTTTGGCCCAGGGTGATGGGGTCAGATGGAGTATAATTCCCACACTGTGTCTCTTGTGTTGTCCTTGTAGTGCTATGGTTCAGTGACAGATGTCCACTCATGTGGTAGGGCCAACCCTATGGTCCTCTTGGTGCATTGGCTGCTCTGTCTGAGCAGGAATATCGTCCTTGGGGCTTGGTGGGCCAGGATGTGTCCCACTCACTCTCCTTCCCTCTTCAGATGTCCCTGTCTGCACTGATCAGACATGTCCCTCTCCCTGAGTGGAAGCTTCAGTGCTGTCCTCTGAAGTGCATTCTTCTGGGGAAGGGGGAGGTCCATGTATTTGGGATTAGGGGGTCAGCCCCACAGACCTCTCTATTGGTTCCTTACTACATGCCAGGTTGAAGCCTGGTCTCTCTCTCCCTCTCCTGTGGACATATAACCCTCCCCTTGGGTGGGTGGGTTAGTGCCCTGCTCCTTCCCTACCCACGTATTTTTTTTTCTTCTTCTCTTTCTTTCCTCCTCTTACTTAGTTGGCTGCCATATGTATTCCTGGATTGGGTTTGGTCCCTGCCATAGTACCTGGACCTCACCCCAGAAATATATGTATATAGTAGCTTTTCCTTACTCCCCTTTTTTTTAAGCTTACCTCAGTGGCCTCATGTTGTACTTGTCCTTTTGTGCTTGGCTTACTTTGCTTAGCAAAATATCCTGCAGTTCTTCCCATGCAACAATGTGATTCATGCGTTCATCATTGCTTTTTAGGGATACGTAGTATTCCACTGTATGTATGTGCCACCGTTTTTTAATCCATTCATCGTTGATGGAACTTTGGGTTGTTTCCAACTCCTTGCGATTATGAACTGTGCTGCAATGAACATTGGAGCACAGATGTCTGGCAGTGGATTGTTTCTTTCCTCTTCTGGATATATACCCAATAAAGAGATTGCTGGGTCATGTGGTAGCTCAATTTCTATCTGATTTAGATATCGCCAAATCGATTTCCATAGAGGCTGTACATACCTACAGGTTCACCAACAGTGGATGAGAGTTCCTGTCTCACCACAACTCCTCCAACACTTGTTGCTTTCTGATTTTTTTAAATGAGCTATCAAGAGTGTTAGGTGGTATCTCATAGTTGTTTTGATTTCCATTTCTCTTATGGCTAATGATCAGGAACATTTTCTCATATGTTTATTGGCCATTCGGATTTCTGTCCTTGTGATTCTTCTATTCAGGTCCTTTCCCACCTCCTTAGTGGCAATTAGCTTTGTTCTTATTATAAGATAGCAAAGTACTGTAGATTTTAGTAATAATGCCTTCGTCTGATGTGTCATTGCTAACGATGTTTTCCCAGTCAGTGGGCTCTATTATTACTCTCTTAGTGAATTCTTTGGAGGTATACAGGTGTTTTATCATCAGTATATCCCACTGTGCCTCCTCTGTACTTGTGTCCTTCCCTTTTTCTGATAGCCTATGTATTCCCTGCACCAAAGTTCTCAGGTTTGTTCCAATTCCCTCATTGATGGCCCTAACAGTTTGGGGTTTTACCTCAAGGTCTGTGATCCACCTTGACTTTATTCTTGTGCATGGAGTGAGGTAAGGGTCTTGTTTCATTTACAGGTGAATATCAATTTTTTCCTACACCACTTATTGAAGAGGGTGTCTGCTTCCGACTTGATATTTTGGGGCCCTTATCAAAGATCAGTTGTCTGTATGCTGATGTTTTTATTTCTGGGTTTTCAGCTCCTTTCCATTGGTCTGAGTATCTGTCCTTATACCAGCACCACACTGTTTTGACCACTGTGGCTGGATAATAGGTACTAAAGTCAGGTAGAGCAAGCCCTCCCACTTTGTCCTTCTTGAGGGGTTCTTTGCTGATTCTGGGCTTCTTCCTTCTTTGTATGAAGTTGGTAATCAGTTTTTCCAATTATTTGAAGAAGGATGATGGTATTTGTATCAGGATAGCATTAAACTTATACAGTGCCTTGGGCAGAAGTGATATCTTTACTATATTGAGCCTTCTAATACACAAGCCTGGGATATTCTTCCATTTGTTGAGATCACTACCGAATATGTTCTGTAGTCTTCCTTGTACACATCTTTTGGTGCATATCCCTAGTAATTCAATTTGTGCTTGGCTGTTGTCAAGGGTATTAGCCTTTTGATCGCCTTTTCCTTGTTCTGGCCTGACGCGTATATTAGGCCAATAGACTTTTTGTGTTGATCTTGTATCCTGCCACTCTGCCATATTCCACTTGTGGAGTCTGGGGATTTTCAATATATAAAATCATATCATCTGTGAATAATGATAGTTTCACCTCTTTCTTCCCCAGATGAATACCTTTGAGGTCTTTTCTCTGCCTTATTTTCTTTAGCTAGGACCTGATGTTAAATAGGTGTGGGGACAGGGGTCATCCTTGTCTGGTCTCCTTTTAAAGTGGGATTGTTTTTGTCTTCTCCAACGACTACCACATTGGATGTTGGTCTTTCAAATATAGCTTGTATAATATTGAGGAATTTTCCTTCCATTCCTATCTTCTTGAGTGTCATAAACAGGAGTGGGTGTTGGATGTTGCCGAATAATTTTTCCGCATCTTTAGATATTATCATGTTTTTTTTGAAATTTTTCATGTCAATGTGGCAAATAATACTAATGGTGTTTCATATGTTGAACCATCCCTGCATCCCTGGTATGAATCCCACTTTGTCATAGTAAATTATTTGTTTTATATGCTTTTGTGTTCTATTGGCCAGTATTTTATTAGGGATTTTTGCATGGATGTTCATTAGGGATATTGATCTGTAATTCTCAATTCTTGTGGCATCTTCGCCCACTTTAGGTATCAGAGTTATGCTAGGTTCATAGAAAGGGTTTTGGAGTTTTCTGTCTTTTTCTATGCTCTGGAAGAGTTTGTGTACGGTTGTTGTCAGTTCTTCCCTGAAGGCTTGGTAGAATTCTCCTGGGAAGCCATCTGGCCCGGGGGATTTTTTTTTTTTTTTGTAATCCCTTTAGAACCTTGTCTATTTCTTCTATTGCTGTGGGTCTGTTGAGATTCTTGACGTTTATCTGGGAGAGTCTAAAGAGGGATTGTTTTCCAAGTATTTGTCCATGTCTTCATAGTTGTTGAATTTATTAGAGTACAGGCCTTCGTTGTACTGTATAATTATCCTTTTGATTTCAGTGGAATTCATTATAATGTCCCCTGTTTCATCCCTCATCCTTGCTATTGAAATTGTTCCTTCCTTCTTTTGTTAGGTTTGCCAGGGATCTGTCAATTCTGTTAATCCTCTCAAAGAACCAACTTTTTGCTGCATTAATTTTTTCCATAGTTTCCTTGTTTTCCCTGTACTGTATCTCAGTTCTGATTTTTATTATTTCTTTTCTTTTGCTTTTAGTAGGATTGTTCTGTTGACTCTACTCTAATTAATGTACATTTTATGCCAGCATATCAACCATACGTCTCTCTTCCTTTTTCATGTGTGCATGTATTGCTATCAAACTTCCTCTGATAACTGCCTTTGCTGTGTCCCAAAGGTTTTGGTACATTGTATTTTCATTCTTAATCGTTTCTAGAAACTTCCTAATTTCATCTCTGCTCTGGGCCAAAACCCACTCCTTTTGCAATAGAAAACTATTCATCGTCCAATTGTTTGTTGGGAGATACCATTGTGAGTGAAGTTAATCAATCTCATAAAGACAAATACATTATGAAACCACTATTATAAAAGAAAAGAAATCTAGAAAAATATTTTTCACAAGAAAAGAAACAGATTTTGATGATTGCAGAGAAGCTGGAGTGAGGAGGGTGGAAAAGGGAAGAAAGGGAAGATATTAAATAGATTCAAATGTATATATATATATATATATACATATGAATCATGAACTTCATACTTATAGTGCATCTCCAAGACCATTGATGCCAACCATGAATGACTTAACTCAGTCATTTCTCTTGTGAAACCACAACTCACTTTTCAGAGGCTATTATTACAGAAAATATATTTTGATTTTGAGATTGCATTTTTCATTCCACCATTTATTGGAATCTAATTGGCATATAATTCCTTCCTACTTTATCTAGGTTTCCTGGGAGGCTTATCTGGGACATTGCACACACATTGATATGTGCTCTGGAATCATATCTAGTGTCCCCAGTCATCTCTCCAAAGGAACTGCTGAAGGCATTATACCAACAATGACTCCTGCACCCATGATTGTTTTGTTGACCTTGAGGGTGGAATCTGGAAACTTTTGTCCTATTACACAAGGGCATCATTAGATTGAAATATACCCACTCCTGATCTCACAAGGTCAACAAGAAGCTCGCACGCCATTGAGTCTCTGAACACAGAATGCACACTAGTAGCCCATAGCAAGAATGAAATCTTCGGCGTGTCTCTGCTCACTAGCATTTGATCCAACAAACACACAGAGATGTATAAACCTTCATACACAAATTCACCAGCATCCACATTCCCTGTTAACTTTTCCCTGTCTCGCTTCCTTTGCTATTAGCCTACCCTTTTGTTCCCTCCAATTTTCCCACTCACTCTTAAGCACACAACTGAAAATTGTCTCTCTCAAAAATTCATAAGACTAATTACTATCATGTCCCCCAGTAGGCACTTTAAAAGAACTTAAATAAGAGTCCATTACAAGTAAAGACTTTTAAGCAAAAGGGAGCAGATTTTGTAAATTGCCAGTGGGTGGCAAGATAAAGCAATGGCTAGACAGTTAAAAATGTTAACTTGGGTGAAGGGAAAGATAGCAGTCAATAAAAGGGAGAAGCGAAATTCGGGTTGGGTGAAGGGTATGCTTTGGGGAAGGGGGGGCGGTTTAATTAATAGTTTAAATTGTTGATACAAAGTTTATTATCTGATATGTAAGCCCCCACCTTATTTGCAATAGAAATTGTTTTTAAGAAATTAATCACAAGGAATTTATGATTATAAATAAGCTTGAAGTCTTATAAGGTTTTTCCTCTAACTTAGAGATTTATGGATGATTGTTATTTACTTAATTTTTTACTATCTTTGTTTTCTCTATGTTCTTCAAGCAATATTTTCTACCAGAGCATACCTGGTTTTTTTTTTATCAAAAAGAAAATGAAACACTAATTGACTTTGAAAGTGGTCTCCACTGAGAAGTCATGTGATTGACTCAGAGTAGTGAGCTGGAAACCTGCCAACTTGCTTCTTAGCCTACATATAATTTTTTAAAATTTAATTAGATTAATTGTCAGGATTCAAATCTCCATGGCACACCTGTGTTACTGAGAGGTAACTTGAGGTTTGAGCCTCTCTTCTCCCAGTTCTTGTCCCATTTGCTAGAAAAAATCTGATGTGTGTCAGGATTCAGATCAGAATCAGAGAAAACCTTTGAACTGAACAAGTTTATTGGGAAGGTACTTTGGTGTGGAACAGCATTGGCCCTCAGGTAATCTGAGGGTCACTTGGAGAATGAAAAGGTAGGTTTGTATCATGCTAATAGAGATCTTCCACCTTTCTAGCAGGTGTTCTGCTACTGGCTGACTCTTTGTAGTCCATCTTTCCAGGTATGTGTACCCCTGCCTACCCTTTCCAAGTATGTGTATCCCTGAACCCCAAAGTTCATGCTGCCTCCTTGTCACCAGGCCCCTCCTTACAAACAAAGGGTCAATCCAACCATTTTGGAGGTAGCATGAACATCTTATCTTTCCCCACCCATACCCTAACAATGCCTTCATCTCTTCCATTGAAATGATAATGTGTCTTATCTTCCCTCAACCTTCCTTTGTGCTGGGGAGACCTGGAAGGAGTTGGTTGGGGAGGAGTTGGAAATGTGCTCCCAATCTCTTTTGTGTAGGATTCCTTCCATTGTCACCCTCGTTTCCCCTCTTACCTACTTATGTCTGGCTAACAACTGCTTTTCCTGAAAACACTGGTGAACTCCGACCTTTGTTTCTCCAGGCTTAATTCCAGGCTCCACTGGCCAGATACGGAGTGTGGGCATGCTCTATGTTCAGGTTAGCACAGTCCCTAACTCCCCTTACACTGCCCTCTTACCTTTTTACCTGTCAGTTATTGTGTCCTTAACTCACCTGCCTCCTGGGGACTCAGAATAAGGCTGCCCTCTGCAATTCACTCAGCAAGCAAACTGTGCTGACCAAGACTCTGGACTGTTTATAAGTCGACAGGGAGGAGGTTCCTTACAAGGAGGACCTCATGCCAAGTGAAGAGCCAAAAATGAGTTTTACTGGATCTCTTAGAATGAAAAGGAGCGAGGCCTGATGGGTGATCCTCAACCATTTCAATAAAGATCCAGTGCTTATCAAAAGCAAACAAAGCCTTTGTCATTTTTCAGGCTTGGGGAATATGCATCTAGGACCTCTCCTCAGGATTAAATGAAACTTAAACCTGCTAAATCAACATGGGAACAAAAACTTTTTGGCAGGCATTCTGAGTATCAATCAACACTGCCAGAGAACTTCTTGTATTGATAGCTTACTATAGAGAGCAAGCCCTGGGAATGCAAGGACAAAGGCAAGGCAAGAAAGAAAAGAAAACAGAAAAAACTAAGCCTCTACACTGCAAGTTCAAGAAGGAAATTAAATGAAGCGGCTATCACCAAGCAAATCAAGCTCATTTTCAGAGAACTTTCTATAATGGACTTCAAATGGGCTTTCTTCTTAATCTAATGTATTAAGAAGTTCCACATTACATATTCCTAAAGGCAGCAAATATGTGCTGAACACTTCATTCATCATCTACTTTTATTTAGTCAATCAACAGAGAATTTTCTAGGATTTGGGAATATGATGATGAATAAGCCAATGTTCCTGATAAATGAAGGAGACAGAAAACAAATAATCTTATACCTGAATATATAATATCAGTGATACATTATAAAGATAATAAGTCCCAATAAAGGAATAGAGATTGTGGCCAAAGGGTCTTTCAGTTAAGCTGGTCAGTGTAATTTTAAAAGCAGAAATTATCCAAAATATGATTGTTGCTGTTAGGTATCGTTAAGTTGGTCCCAGCTCATAGCGAGCCTATGTACAACAGAACAAAACACTTCCCAGTCCTGCATCAGCCTCACAATTGCTCTTATGTCTTATACAATTTTTGCAGCCACTGTGTCAATCCATCTTATCAAAGGACTTCCTCTTTTTCACTGCCCCTCTACTTTACCATGATGGCCTATCCCAGGGACTGGTCTCTCCTGAAAACATATCCAGAGTACATGAGACACAAAGTCATACCATTCTTGCTTCTAAAGAGCATTCTGACTGTCCTTCTTCTAAGACAGATGTTGGTTCTCTTGGCATCCCATGGTACTTTCAGTGTTTGTCACCAGCACGGGAATTCAAATGCATCAACTCTTCTTTGGTCTTTCTTATTCAATGTCCAACTTTCACATGCATATCAGGTGATTGAAAATATCATGGCTTGGGTCAGGTGTTATGCTGACTTCTAGAAAAAAATAAGGCCAGTGATGCTTGACTGTATATGTATGTATATATGTGTGAATATATATATATATATATGTATATACCTTACACATTTGTAGAAGTAGATAAGCCCAGTCCAGTAAAAGTACATGTAAGATGTAAGTTAGATGTAAGGTTAGATGTAAGCTAAAGAATTCGCCTCACTCATGTAGCTGCAGAAGCTGATGCACAGGAAATAGGAAGATAAAGCAGACTGGTGGATGTAGAGGTAAATACATCTGAGGTCAGCCAAATAAATCCTAGGTCAGGAGTCTCCTGGTGTCTCCTTGAATCATCAGGCACCCCAATAACAGATTTCTATAAACCACACACAGGATCCAAATCTAACAGAAGGAAAGGGGCTAGAGGGAACTCAGTTCTGTTCAAGGTCTGTCTTGTAAAAAAGGCCACACCCCAAGGAGGTGTCATCAGACTGTGACCTGATGGAAAGGTAGGGCTCCATCCTTGCTTTCTCCCAGGTATGACTAGTTGACATTGACCTCACCATCATACCCTTCGAAAACTTCAAAGTGACATCCTCGCTCTTCAACCACAGTAAAGAGATCTTTGTGCAACAGCAGACAAAATCCTTAGCAATATCAGTTTTTTCATTGTTCACCATGATGTTACCTATTGGTCCAATAGGGAGGATCTTAGCCTTATTTACATGGAGTTATAACCAAGACTAAAGGTTTCAATCCATGATTTTCATCAGCAAGAGTTTCAAGTCCTCTTCATTTTCAGCAAGCAAGGTAGTGTCATCTGCATATCTCAGACTGTTAATAAGCCTTCCTCCAATCCTGCTGTTGTATCATTCTTCAAATAAGCCAGCTTCTCCGATGATTTGTTTGACATACAGATGGAATAAGTATGATAAAAGGGGACAACTCTGACAAGCACTTTTCCTGGTTTGCAACCATGCGTCACCCTCTTGTTCTCTTTGTAAAACTGCCTCTTGATCCTAACTCAGTTCCCTATGAGCATAACGTCCAAGATTTTTTATTGCTTGCATCCACAATAAATGTCCAAGGAAGAAGTAGTCAAGCAATCAGATGATGAATTACATTGGGCACAAGGTCTGCTGAACAAGACCTCCTCAGAGTGTTGAAAAGCAGAGAGTTATGTTGAGGACTATGGTGTACTTGACCCAAGCCATAATATTTCCACTTGCTTCACACGTGTGTGAAAGTTGGGCAATGAGTAAAGAAAACTGAAGAAGAACTGATACACTTGAGTTTGGGTGCTGGAAAGAATATTCAAAGTACCATGGACTGCAAAAGGACAAACAAACTTGTCTTGCAAGTGTCTTGGTCAGAGAGCTCCTTAGAGGTAAAGATGACATGACTTCATCTTACATACTTTGGATATGTTGTCAGGAGAGACCAGGTCCTGGAGAAAGATACTATGTTGGTTAAAGTGGAAGGGCAACGAAAAAGAGGAAGGCCCTCAGAAAGACGGATTGACACAGAGGCGGCAACAATGGGCTCAGGTAGAGGAATGATCGTGAAGGTGAAACAGGACCAGAGCGTGTTTCTGTTGTGCATAGGGTTGCTATGGGTCATAAAAGACTGGATGGCACCAAACATAACACAGCAAAGCATCCTCTGCTTTCAGCCAAGAACCACCTGACGTTGATATTGACATCCTTTTTTCCAAGTTCTTTTCTGAATCTAGCTTGAATTTCTGACAGCTCCTCTCCCTGCACTGCTGTAACCATCATTGGATGATCTTCAGCAAAATTTTACTTAGATATATTAATTATATCATTTTCTAATTTGCATATTCTGTTGGCTCACCCATCTTTTAGAAGGAGTACATATAGGATATCTTCCAGTCAGTTGGCCCAGTAGCTGTCATTAGCAAAATAATTCATCTCTAAATCATAAGCAAATGTAAGGAGAGAAATCTAAAACTTCTGCATTTCCCTGCCAATACAATTGCAGAATGTTTCCCCCCCTCTAATACGGCCAAGCCCCACTCTGATCAGGATCATCCCTCCTTCTTTATTTTCCATTTTTTTCATCCCTCCTCTGGAGGGCATATTTACTAATGCTGGGGACAGTTCTACTGACAACTCAGCTCTTCTCAGAAAAACACAGCAAAAACAACTTTTCAGATTTAGGTCAGCACCCATTGCTCAATGGATGTTCGCTGGGGTTTTGTTTTTAAATATCTGTTGGGGAAGGACTGTAAATTCTTGATAAAGATCATTTCCCAAACAACAGTAAACACATGAACCCACGCCCTCCACGAACAGTGATATCCTCCTACTTTGAAGCCGAACTTTCTGCTTCAGAATTTGAACATGTCAAAGAAAGATATTTCCTCTTTTCAAGAGACAAGCATGGACAAGGTATCCTCCCCATGTTTATCCCGGTAAAGCAACATCTCGACGGTTCAAAGACCAAAACTCCCTAAAATAGCTCTTTATTTGTGTAAATTTGACGTTATTCCACTTGAAATCTATGTCAAATTAATTTATTGGCCTGAACCCAAAGTAAACTGATTTGGGTTTATTGCATTTTAAGACAAACATGTTCCTTGCATACCTGTGATAGTTCAGTTCTAGCAAATAGCTGTAAGGTATTCGGTAATTCATTCGTTGTTTTCAGAAGTTTCCTCAACCAGGAGGCCCATCCACAGTGCAGTGCAAGCACATCCCCAAGGAGCAGTGACTCTATCGTGAAGTATCTCCAGATGCCGTAAAGTCAAACTGCAAGCACGCGGAGTATGCTGAGACTGTACGTGGTTTCTGTGGCACAAAGATGCATGAAATGAGGCAGGGGGCATTATACAAAAGGACAGACGTTTTCTGCAGTGTCATGATGTTACTTCAGACACCTCTCCACAAAAGAGCTGGAAATTGAGCTCACAACCCTTGAAAGTCACACATATCTGCATGCAGCCACGAAGGTGTGCAAGCAATGGTCCAAAGACAAGCAGAATGGGAAATGTAAAGAAAATTAAGGGACTGTAGCAATATTCCCATTGTGTGAGACGGAATTGTACATAAGTTGGGAAAAGTGTTCAAATGACAGCTTTCTCTTAAGAAAGAGACCTCATTTCAAAACTCCTATGTTTATTGCATTTTATACTTATTTATTATGTATTTATAGAAATTTATACACAGCCTTAATATCTTCCAAGCATTACTAATACCTCACTATTGCCAAATCAAACATTTTATTTTACATAACGAAGAGTGTATCCTTCACCCTGTCCCAAATGATCATCAATAACTCTTTAAGAAATGTGCAGATATCAAGAAAGTAGATGCAGTTACTGGGTCAAATTCTGAAAGACTTTGCCCAGACATTTCATAAACGACTGGGTAAATGAGATAAAAAGACTATGGAAACTTAAGCTTTTCCCTCATCTAGTTCATTTTAGTTAACAAAATATATAACATAATTAAATCTTGGTTTGGACATATTAGTCTACTTTTGTGCCAGCAAAGTTGTGGTAGAGAGAACCCTCATATGATATCATACCAGACTGAATAGCCTTACTGTGGTAGTTACATAATCTCAGGTCAACTTGAAGGTATAAGAGTGAAGGAGTGGGGTCTAGCCTGTCAATCAGGTCACACACAACCTTCTGGTGCCTCCTGGTGGGCATGACCTTGTCATAAGGAGGATCCTGGGAACTTCCTCTCTCTTTCACCTTTACTTTCCTGATGTCCAGTAGTCACTTGGAGAGCTGCCAGAGACACCACCATTGGATCCACACAACTCTGCACCCACCAGTCTGTGATCTCCCTGCATTCTGCAGCATTGTGTGTGGCTGCATGAGTCTGAAGAGGGATCTATGAACTACTGTCAGACTTATGGACTTGTTCTGAGGTGGGCTGGGATGTTTGCTTGATATATAATTACTCTTGATGTAAAGCTCTCTCTTAAACATATATGACTGTCTCTGAATTTGTTTCTCTAGTCACCTCGGCCTAACACACTTGCCTTTATACAGGGCTAGTAAGTTTATAGAAAAGAGGGAGATAAAGGTCTGAGGGAATTTCACAAATATAGATGGTGGAATTGTGGTGGGAGCTGTATTATGCCTTTGAAGTATGGATTATTCTGGTACAGAAAGATCAATCTCATTTATAATCATACAAAAGAAAGCATCATTTTATTAGTATAAAAACGTGACAAGTTTCCTGGAAGTCACATTAAAACTAACCTTTAAGAAAGTATGATTTATTGACTTTGGTATGATATTAAAGAAGAATAACATTATAACTATTTTAAATTGCTATAATAATGTCCCTTTTCCAGCAATAACTCATATGGCTAGATTTTCTTCATTATGCTTCAATCAAGATAACATATCACAACAGACTGAATACAGAAGCTACTTGAGATCTTCAATAATTTTTAAGAATGTAATGAGGATCTGAGGTTAGTGCTTAAAAACAGCTGGTATCTGAGGTCTTATTAAATTTATTTAGCACTTCAGAGGTTAAAATCAGGAACGTTAAGCTACAGTGTTTTATCCTTTCACCATACTTACTCAGTCTGAATGGTGAGCTTACAAATTGCTCTCTTTGAAGAAGAATTCACCATCAGGATTGCGGTGCGGTTTCTCAGCACTCGTCAATATGTAGATTGAACAACCTGGCTCCTGGAAAGTGAGAAGGACTCAAACGCTCTCTGATTAAGGTCAACAATTACAGCCTTCAGTGTGGATTGCAATTCAATGTAAGCAAAAATCCTCACAAGTGGACCAATAGACAACCGCATGATAAACAGCAAAGATTGAAGCTGTCAAGGATTTCATTTTGTTGGGATCCACACTCAGTGGTAATGGAAGCAGCAGCCAGGAACTCAAATGATATTAGGTAAATCTGATGTACAAAGCTTACACAGAGATGTCACTTGGAGACCTAAGGGACCCCCTGGCCCTCGGTAGTTTCAGTTTCCTCATCTATATACGACAACTGAAGAATGAATAAGGAAACCCAAAAAAGAATTGATACATTTGAACTATGGTGTTGGCAAAGAATATTGACAAAGACTGACAGAACCAACAAACCTCCCTTAGACAAAGCCCAGTCAGAATGCTTAGAGGATCGTGAGACTTGGTCTCATGTACTTTGGAGGCCTGATGAAAAGCATCATGCTTGGTAAAGTAGAGGATCAACAAGAAAGAGGAAGATTGTCAATGAGATGGACTGATGCAGGGGCTACAAAAATGAGCAAAAGCATAACAATCGTTTTTAAGATAGCGCAGGATGGAGCAGCATTTTCGTCACTGAGTCAGGACCAACTCAGAGACACCTAACAACAGCATCGAGCTTAGCTCTATGGAAAAGAGTAGAAACTTCGATCTACATGTCAGTCCCAAACACACACACACACACACACACATACACACACACACACACACACCCCCTAAAGGGTCATCTTTGCGGACTCCCTGAAGGGTTTTCACCCCAGTCTGTTGCAAGCTTTGACCTTAGCCCATTGATTGAAACTTTTCCACAGGGTCTGCCAAGTTTGGGAAATGAGGTGAAGGATTAGTCTTAATAACCCTTGTCCTAAGCCGCTCACCTATTATAACCTGGTTGCTGCTTCATGAAGAGAACATTTCATAGGTATAATGTTCTAAATCGAGAGGTTAAAAGGAGCCCTATTGACACAGTGGCTACGTGCCTGACGGTTAACTGACAGGTTGGAAGTTCCAACCCACCAGCTGCTGTGCTGGAACAAACTGTGGCCGCCTGTTTCCGTGAAGATGTTCAGCCTTGGAAGGCCTCTCCTCAGAGAGCACTACTCTCCTGTCCTAGTCAGTCGCAGTCACTGCGAGCAGGAGTCAACTCAGCAGCACACAGCCATGATGTAGACATGGAACAAAGGCGCTTGCCCAAACCCCGCTGCCTCAGACTCTATTCTGACTCATAACAATCCAGTAAAGCAGAGGGGGCAGGCTGCCTCCTTTCCCTCTGTTGGAGCCGCCCCTGCAGGGATGGAGCTGCTGCCCTTGTGATTAGCACCCCTAAATGGCTATGCCGTCAAGGCTCTTGAAAGCGCCCCAACTACACAGTGGATGCTCACACTCGGCGACTCTAGGCAAATCTATAAGCACAATCTGGAATGCTACATTGTAAAGGATAGCTATCAGACTCCGTCAACTTTGACAAAGCCTAGTATTCTGTCCAAAAGAGGGCAGTCTGAAAGTCATCTACCTTTAGGCAATGCTGTTGGTTGTGATTAATCTGTATAACACTCCATTGGACGTTTTCTTTTCTTCTTTTTTTCAGGTTAGGATTTTTTTCCCTCTTTGTTTTCTTTTTTTTAAATTTAATCATTTTATTGGGGGCTCGGACAGCTCATCACAATTCATACATCCATCTATTGTGTCAAACACATTTGTACATTTCTCTCCATCATCGTTTCAAAAATATTTTCTTTCTACTTGAACCGTTGGTATCAGCTCCACCTTTTCCCTCTCTCTCCAACCCTCCTGCTCCATAAACTCTTGATAGTTTATAAATTATTATTTTTCATGTGTTACACTGATCAGTGTCTCCCTTCACCCACTTTTCTCTTTTCCATCCCCCTGGGAGGGGGTTGTATGTAGATCATTGTGAGTGGCCCCCCTTTCTCCTCCCAACCTTTATCTTCCCCTACTGGTATCACTTACTCTCATTATCGGTTCTGAAGGGTCTATCTGTCCTGAATTCCCTGTGTTTCCAGCTCTTATCTGTACTAGTCTACATGCTCTGGTCTATCCGGACTTGTAAGGTAGAATTGGGGTCAGCATGGTGGGGGGGGGAGCATTAAAAAACTAGAGAAATGTTGTATACAGTAGCATTTTCCCTATGCCCCTTTTGCATTTTTTTTAAAGCTTACCTCAGTGGACTCATGTTGTACTTGTTTTTTTGTGCTTGCCTTACTTCGTTTAGCATGATTTCCTCCAGTTCTTTCCATGGAGCAATATGCTTCATACATTCATCACTGCTTTTGAGTGATACATAGTACTCTATTGTATGTATGTACCACAGCTTTTTAATCCACTCATCAGTTGATGGGAATTTGGGTTGTTTCCAATTCCTTACAATTGTCAATTGTGCTGTAATGAACATTGAAGTACAGATGTCTGGCCTTGGTTTGTTTCTTGCCTCTTCTGGGTATGGCAGGGACAAGACCAAATACAGGGATACATATGGCAGACAAGTAAAAAGGAGGTGGGGAAAGGAAAACATAATAATAATAATAAAGAAATGGGTAGCTGGGGCACAGGGTACTAACCCTCCCAAGGGGAGGGTATTGTTTATGTCTCCACAGGGAAAGAGGGACCAGACTTCCACCCAATGCTCCAAGATATGAATGCAACATGCCGGCATGGAATAGGGAACAAGTGGAGAGGTCTGAGGGGCCATCCCCAATCCCAACTACTATGTGGACACCTGCCCCTACCCTCACAAGAATTTATTTCAAAGGACAACATTAAATCTGCAGCTCCGGGAGAGGGACATATCTGATCGGAGCACATAGGAGCAAATGAAGGGGGAAGAGGAGAGAGTGGAGCACATCCTGGCCTACCAGGCTTTGAAGACAATGTTCCTGATTAGAGCAGCCAGTCCACAGAGAGGACCACATGGCCAGCCCCACTATGAAACATTATATCTCTCACTGACCCATAGCCCTACAGGGGACAACACTGGAGCCACAGTGTGGGAATTGTGCCTGATCAGATCCCACCACCCTGAAGCAAAATACTAAGGGGTGCAACAGAACAGCAAGGGAACAGAGTGACAAGGTCCCCAGAGAATGCTGAAGGTGGACTTTGGAGCCAGGGCATGATACCCCAACAGACTGGACTGGAAAACACTCCTAAAGGCCAACAAACAGTCCTTGAACTAACTACAAGCTTTTCTTTCTTGTTGTATTTTGTTTGTTTGTTTGTTTTCATTGGTTTTTTATTATTGGTGTTTTGTGTATATTGTTGCTTGGTTTTGCTCTGTCTTGTTTTTGTGCATGTTATTATCTCCACAGGTCTGTCTAAATAAGATAGGTTGGATGAACACTCTGGAGGAGAAAACAATGGGACCCACAGTTCCAGGGGTACATGGGAGAGGGGGAGGTGGGGGGTAAGGAAGTGGTGTTAACAAACCCAGGGACAAGGGAACAGCAAGTGATCCAAATTGGTGGTGAGGAGGGTGTGGGAGACCTGGTAGGGCATGGTAAAGGATAATGTAACAAGGAGGAATTGCTGAAACCCTGGTGGGAACTGAGCATGATAGTGGCACAGGATCAAAGTCAAGGGAAATAGAGGAAAGAGCTGGAAGGCAAAGGGTATTTATAGAGGTCTAGATAAAGACATGTACATATGCAAATATATTTATATATGAGAATGGGGAAATAGATCTACGTGCATATATTTATAGGTTTAGTATTAAGGTAGCAGGACATTGGGCCTCCACTCAAGTACTCCCTCAATGCAAAATATTTTCTTCTATTAAATTGGCATTCTATGATGCTCACCTTCCTGACACAACTGCTGAAGACAAAGAGGGTACATAAGCAAAGGTGGTGAAGAGAGCTGATGGTGCCCAATTATGAAAAGGTATAGCGTTTGGGGTCTTAAAAGCTGGAAGGTAAACAAGTGGCCATCTAGCTCAGAAGCAACAAAGGCTACATGAAAGAAGCACGCACCAGCCTGTGTGATCATGAGGTTTTAAAGGGATCAGGTATCAGGCATCATCAGAACAAAAAATCTTACCATAGTGGAGACGCAAAGCCCATTTGTAGGTCACTGGAGATCCCCTTGCAGAGGGGTCTCAGGGAGGATATGAGCCAGACAGGGTGCGATGAAGCAATGATGAAAAATGCAACTTTCCTGGAGTTTCTAAATGCTTCCTGCCCCCACCCCAACTCCCCATCCCCACTATCATGATCCCAATTCTACCTTGCAAGTCCCGCAAGATCAGAGGATGGACACTGGTACAGATGGGAACCAGAAACACAGGGAATCCAGGGCGGATAATCCCTTTGGGATCAGTGATGTGAGTGGCATTACTGGGAATGTAGACGGAGGGTGGGTTGGAAAGGGGGAACTGATTACAAGGATCTACATGTGACCTCCTCCCTGGGGGAAGGACAACAGGAAATTGGGTGAAGGTTGACGTCAGACAGGGCAAGACATGACAAAATAATAATTTATAAATTATCAAGGGTTCATGAGGGAGGGGGTAGCGGGGAGGAAGGGAAAAAAATGAGGAGCTGATGCCAGGGGCTTAAGTGAAGAGCAAATGTTTTGAGAATGATGAGGGCAATGAATGCACAAATATGCTTCACACAATTGATGTATATATGGATTGAGATAAGAGTTGTATGAGCCCCTAATGAAATGATTAAAAATAAATAAATAATTATGTATAAGTAACATCGATTTATTTCCCTATCATTATATGTAAATATACTTACATAAGTATATAGACTTTACATATATACATATATGTACATATGTATATAGACCTCTATAAATGTCCTTTGCCTCCTAGTTCTTTCCTCTATTTCCTTTTACTTTCCACTTGTCCCACTATCATGTTCAGTCTTCATTTGTGCTTCAGAATTCCTCTTGGCTACATTTCCCTTGATTAAGCCCCACCAGGCATCCTATACTCTCCTTGCCATCAGTTTTAGATCACTTTTTGTTCCCTTGTCCCTGGGTTGGTTGACACCCCCATTCCTTTCCCCAACCTCCCCCTCTCCCAAGTCCCTCTGGAACAATCAGTCCCATTGTTTTCTCCTCCGGATTGTTTATCCCACCTATCTTATCTAGATAGAAATGCAGAAACAATAATAACCACAAAAACAACACAGAGAAAAATGAAGCAACGAAACAACAAAAAACACCAACAACAAAAGAAAGAGAAGCCTACAAATAGTTCCAGTTGTGTTTGTCGACCTATTAGGAGTGTTTACTGGAACATATTTTAAAAGACCGTGCTGAATTAAAGATGACACCATCTTATTTCTATAAAACCTCTCTTAGCCAAATGCTTTATTCGCCACACTTTTAAAAAATATTTATGCATGCACATTTTTGTTGTTCAACAAAATTCAATTCATCTCTATGTAATGTGGTTGGAAATTCTAGAGACCTATTTCAAAATGAAAATCATGAAAAAATATGACCGAAAAATCCATAAGTATTTAATAAATGTAAGATGACCTTATGTGAGATCTTTTTAAAAATGAATTGCCAATTTCCAATGAGAGTCAATAACTTGTCAAAAGCACACTTAGTGTTTTTCTGGGAACGGTGGGTCATCCACCAGAGACTTAGTATTACTTTCTTTTCCCTTAATCTGGATTCAAACCATGGAAATCTGCCCCCAAAGTTTCTTTCTCCTCTGCCTTTGGTTGTCACATAGGATTAAATATTTATAGTGACAAAGACCCACTGGTTTGCTTGAAGGTAAAACACAAAAACATGAACACTTCTGGTTAAAAGTGAGTGGCATGGACCAGGACACACATCTCCTCAGGTGGTGCTTACCTAGATACACCTGCCTACCTGCGGTTAGAGAAAAAGAGGTGTCTGTACATGTCATAATCCGGAAACTGTCATAAATCATCAAAAGATAAAAGCGTTTAATGACAACAAAGCAGGCAATGGATTTTAAGTAATTGAGCCCAGTTTTACAAAACAAAAAAGTCTATGTTAGGCCCTGTTTGTCAAACATGATTCCTCTGTTTGGTTAAGCTATACAAACACCAGGACTCTGATGTGAAGAAGACTTTTACTTTTTGTATGTTGTACATAAATATCATTAATCTTTTGAGCTAGAAATTTATTGGTTGAGTCTTCAAGGATAAAATCAGCCCTGAAATAGTTTCCCTTCTGAAAAGGAATAGAGCAAGGATCAGGTGAAGAAATGACAATCAAGCTAGAAAAACCATACCAATTAAGTCAGGTGAATATGCTTTGGGTCAGGTGAGGGTCAAGGGACTATGTTTGGACTTATCAATGCAAAAGAAGGTTATTTATTGGGATTTCAAAACCACGGGCAAGAACCTAAACCCTCAACACCCTGGTTAAACCGAACAGTTTAGCCCTGACTAATTGTTTTGTTTCTTCTTTCTTTTGGTTCATTGTATGCACTGATCAGTGAGTTGTGGGATAATACAAATGGCTAGCATGCTTGATTGCTCATCAAACGTGTAAACGTTGGAGTGTACCTAAAAGTGCCTCAGAGGAAAGGCAAGTGATCTACTTCAGAGAAATCAGCCACTGAAACCCTACGACGTACAATTCCACTCTGACAGCATAAGGGTGTCATGAGTCAGAACTGACTTGACAGCAACCGGTGGTTTGTTCTGTTTCGCTTTCTGTAGTTAGACCCAAATCGCAGCATGGCAATCCTACAGAGTCATCGCTTACAAGGTTATCAGTTGACAAACTTCTCATTCACTGGATTTTGAGAAAAGGCCAAAAGGACACTGGTATTGATTTGAAGTGGAAAATATGTGCCAGAAGCAGAAGCTGTTGAAGTGGTGGCCTTTCTCTCTCCCTCCAATTTGTATAGGTCCCTAACGTCCTGCTTCCATAAAGAATTGTGCAGAAGGTTGTTATGCTGGGAGGGTATTGTCAACCCCCATAATACTTGCATTTTTTCATTTTCCTGGGAATTTTCAAAGACTAGCTCTCTGAGTTCACTGCCATCGAGTCAATTTTGACTCACAATGACCCTCTAGAACATGGTAGAACTGCCCCTGTGAGTTTCTGAATCTATAATTTTTTACTGGAGTAGAAAGCCTTATCTTTCTCCTGCAGGGTGGCTAGTGGTTTCGAACTGCTGTCCCTGTGATTGACAGCCCAATTTGTAACTCACTACACTACTAGAACTCTTGGAAACTAGAAATGCTGCTGTGGTTATGTATTTGTCAATGATTCAAGTTCCCTTACCAATTAGCAGATAGAGCTGGTGCTCTATCTGACTTACCAGAAGGTAAGCCAAAAGCATTACTGCTAAAGGTCCAAATTATGCATGCATGTGTTTATTCCAAATATATATATTTAAATATGTCTCTGTGATCAGTATATGGATTCAGACAAATTCTCTCAGTTACACACTTATCTTGATCTTGCTGGGATATTTGTAAAAGATAATAATAATGGTCCAATAGAAATAGTGGCTTCCAAGGGGATTGACTGGACTAGCTAAATTCAAGGTTGAGAGGTCAGTTCAAAAGGTCTCAGTGATTGTGTTTTGTTTCTCTTATTTCAAAGAAAATAATCTTGATAATTATTTTCAAAGGACATAGAGTAATCACACTGGCTTATTATAAAGAAGTACTAAGAACACTGAAAACTGCATTGGTGAAACAAACAGACAAAGAAAAAGATACCAAGAAAGTTACACCATGAACTTCCCCATCACAACACACCTCATTCTTTAAAGGTAGCAAGGCTGTAAACATTATGTTCAGATGCCTTCTCCCATCCATTCCACTGCCCTAATTGCCTCTTCAGACTTCTTTTTGTTCCTTAAACTAAAAGAACATTTAAAAGGAACATGATTGTTAGGCTTCATGTCACCAAACCTGCCATTTTGAATGGTATAAGTAGAAGAGCTCAGAATTCTTGGAGGGAAGGTTAGAGAAACAGAAATACCACTTGATTTACAATCCAGAAAGGTGTGCAGTAGGGTTGGATCCTCTCACCATCCTTACTTAGTTTGTATGCTGAGAAAATTAGCAGAGAAGCTGGATTATATGAAGATAAAAGTAGCATCAGGATTGGAAGAAAGCTTATTAACAACCTAAGATATGCAGATGATACAACCTTGTGCACTGAAATTGAAGAGGACTTGAAGCACTTGCTGCTGAAGATCAAGGATTGCAACCTTCAGCATGGAGTACAATTCAATGTCAAGAAGAACAAAATCCTCATAAACGGACCAAATAGGTAACATTATGATAAATGGAGAAGAGATTAAAGTTATCAAGGATTTTCTCTTGCTTGGATCCACAATCAAGGCTCATGGAAGCAGCAGTCAAGAGATCAAACACTACATTGCATTGAGCAATGATTGCTGTACAATCACCTTTAGTGTTGAAAAGCAAGGATGTTACTTTGAGGACTAAGGTGTGCTTAACCAAAGCCAGTTTCCTCACATACGATGTGAGAGTTGCGCTTTGAATAAGAAAGACTGAAGAAGAATAGATGTATTTGAATTAAGGTGCTGGAAAAGAAAATTGGAAATATCATAGACTACAAAAAAAGAGAAAAAAATCTGTCTTACAAAAAGTACAGCTAGAATGTTCCTTAGTGGCAACGATGGAAAGATTCTTGTCTCTGTTATTTTAGACATGTTATCAGGAGAGATCAGTCCCTAGAAAAGAACATCATGCTTGTTAAAATAGAATAGATTGGAAAAAGAGAAAGAAACTTGGCAAGACAGATTGACACCATTCCTACAGCAATGGGTTTAAACATAAAAACCAATGTGAGGATGGTACAGGACTGGACAGTACTGTATTCTGTTGTACATAGGCTCACCATGCGTCAAAACCAACTCAATGGCACCTAACATCTGTGAACACCTGAGGTTCATTCTCTGTGGGAGCCCCTACAGAGCACACTCAGGTGCCCAGAAAGGTCTTTCTAGGGATGAGAGTGGGAGCACCATGTATTTATTTCCTCTTCCTTGTTTGTCCATATCTGTTCCAGATCAAACATGCGGGGGTCACTGAAATCGTCGTAGTTGAGTTTCATCAAAGTTGAGTCTGAGACAAGGATTTTAGTACCATAAGCATTTGAGAAGTTATCCCCAGAAGCTTCCGTGGGAGAACAAGGGTGGGTTGAGTAAGAAAAGCAATTAAAGGTAGAACCGTTGCACTGGTTAATGCAGTTTAGCACCTGGGATCTTTTCCCTTGGGAATCCTCTCAGGAACTCTGCAGGATGAGCCTTAGGCCTGTCCTATAAGAATGGAACTCTGGGGCATTTGTCACAGACCATCCTCTGCCCTGCCCCACCATTATTACAGGGCTTATCTCTGTGTGTATATTTTTGCATCTCCTTGCCAAGGAGCTAAGTTAATTCTCATAGCTGCAGTTAAAGCCTGAGGTGGAGGATGGAGGTGGGGAAGAAAAAGCGTTCACAGGTGACAGCACTCTGGAGAAGAAAGTTGCTGCTGTCCCAATTCACAGCCTTGGGCAAGCTATGGAGCAGTTCTCCTCTGGTCAAAAAGGTTGCTATGAACTGGAAAATGCCAATGGATTTGGGTATTTGTTCTCATCATGTGTTAATAATATCTCTATGGTAGGTCATGACATTTGACTTTATCCTATAGTTATTTGTTGTTTCCAGGTTTTTTTTTTCTTATTTGGCACTTGGTTGTCAAGTGGGTTATGTGTTGGATGGCTAACTGCAAAGACTGCCAGTTCAAATCCACTAGCAGTCATTTCCCTGGAGAAAGATGAGACTTCCTGCTCCCATAAATATTGATGATAAGTATAATTCTACCCTGTCCTATAGGGTCACCACGAGTTGAAATCCACTTGATGCCAGTGAATTTGACTTAGATGTATGGGAAGTAGGCCTTAAAGAAAATGCTGTGTCTGCTTACTTTTATTTTGTCCTCCATAAACAAATTGGTGTAAGCTAAATGGAGTCCCTATGAAGCTAATTTCACAGGCACAGCGATGAATAAAAGAATCAAACAGAACCATGCACAGCACTGGACACCCAGACTCCTCTCTTAGGGGGGTGAGATGTGTATTTTCTCACCTCCACGATAACATAAGGACTGTGCATGCCAACAATGCACGTCGCTGCACCTCCCAAACAGTACCGAGGAGTGAAGGTCTGTCAGACTGCAGAGGCCTCTCTGGTGACAGCAGTAAGGGTCCCATAGGAGGTGTTCAGGAGTCCTTGAGTGCCGCAGTTAACTGCTTAACTGCTAGATTCAAGTCTACTCAGAGGCACTTCAGAGGAACAGTTTGACCGTGTATTTGCAGGGGGAAACAATCAACCATTAACAACCTCCTGGAGCAGAGTAGAACCCCAGCTCTGAGTGGGAGTCGAGTGCAGAGTAACGGGTGTGGACGGCATGGGGAGTCCAACCACAGGGAGAGCAGGTTGAGGCTTCACTACTGAGGGTCTGACAAGCCAGACTGGGAGTGTGAATTTCAATCAGAAGGTCATGAGAAGCCCTTACAGGGCTCTGAGCTGAGCTTCAGCATGATTGAAGCTGCTGCTTAATAATGGGCCATTAAGGATATTAATGTGGAAAAATATTCACACTTTGTAAATAAGCCAGGTAAGCAGTATCTGCCTCATCAGAAATTCCAAACACAGTGTGATGCGCTCACAAATTCACAATTCGGAATTAATTGGTTTTCAGGCCATGCAGTTAGGTCACAGCACCCAGGCACTCCATTTCGTGTGGTGAAAAGAAATTAAGTCAATTTTCTCTTAGCGGACCCCAGGCGCTCATCTGCAGGCCTCTGTGCCGTTGCTGCTGGCACGGAAAGGAAGACAACCTTTAAAGGCATTCTCATTATTTCGCAGGGAGATGTTATTAAGTACTGTAAACATGTCCTGAATGAGCCCATGTCACAATGGCTGCAAAGTGTTTAATAGAATAAAAAACTAGAAGATCCAAAGTGAGATAAAGAGAGAGGGGAGAGAAAAGGGGAAAGAGGGAAAAAGAAAAAGATCTTCTCCCGAACAAGTAGCAAAGCGTGTAGACTATGAGATGTAGATGATTAGGTGAAGTTTCCTAAATGACCTTTGACCCTAGAGGAAAGTGCACCTGGGAACCTCTGGGTCAGCCCTGCCTGCCCACCTGACTTCAATATTTGGTAATAGCACAGGTTTTCTTTTTCTGGATTCACGGGGAGCCTCAGGCCCCTTCACGACAATGCACTTACTCAACTAACTGATGTTTCTGTTTCGTTTTGTTTGAGAAGGTGGAAGAAGGTCCCTTCTTTGAACCTATATTGCTATACAATAGTAAGCATTATGGCTTAATTTCAGAGGAACATGCTATCTTGTTTAAACGCTGTCTTATTATTTTACTCTGCATTGTTGTTTACAACCAAGTGAGGGCGACAACTGCTCTGACGTCTTTATTTCAGCCTCCCAGACAACCAGTGAATCTATAGGTCAAGAAGATTTGTGGAAGGGCCCGGGCATGGGATTGAAGAGAGGGGTCCTTAGGTGTCACAGATGGTCAAGTGCTAGGCTACTGTGTTGCTCTGGGTGGACTAGAGCAACGAAGTCATGGACACTTACATGTGTATAAGAAAGAGCTTTATATACAAGAAAAATACTGAATCTTGAGAAAACATCTCAGCCCAGTCCAGATCAAGTCCATACGTCCAATGTTAGCCCTTATGCCTGATACCAATCTATAAAGTACTCTTCAGACTCACGAAACACATGCAATGACGCCAAATCTAGGAAGATCACAGGCCAGTGGGTGGGAAATCTTGTGGATCCAGTGGCAATGTAAGCATATCAGTGCTGGCAGGGGTCTCCACGTGGCTTCTTCAGGTCAGGGGACTAGGGTAGTTCCAAGACTAGCTGACTGTCTTGTCAGCTACAATGTCTCCCAGAGAGTGAGCAAAAAGAGAGAGTGTCTCTCGTCTCCAAGGAGGAATAGAGGAGTTCCCAGAATCCTCAGGGGAAAGCCATTCCCATACAGAGGCCTTATTAAGTGTGACCTGACTGACGGGCTAGCCTCCACCCCTTCACGCTTAATCCTCTCAAATAGTCAACTGAATATATAACATTATTACTCCCTGAAACAGCTACTAACTGAAACATTAGTAGTTTGAGCCCATCCGGAGGCACCTTGAAGAAAAACCTGGTGATCTACTTCCACAACGTCACAGCCGTGAAAACCCTACAGAGCAGTTCTGCTCTCCACATGCACAGTCGCCACAAGCCTGGAAAGACTCTTCAGCAACGTACTTGGTTTTGAAATTTAAGAGCATGTTCATTCCTAAGAAACAAAGACAAATGATCGAAATTCATCTTGTTGGCTACCAGTGTCTACCAAAAGCATTTCATTCTCTCCCTACTGACATCACAAGTGCCTGGCATCAGGTGGTCCTGTGGGGTGTGGCAGCTAACCACATGTACCATTCAAACCCAATGCTAAGACCCAGGAGAAAGATGAGGCTGTTTGCTACCATAAATAGTTAGTCTCTGAAACCCACTATGAGTCAGAATCAACTCGTGGGCAGTGACTGAGCATGGGAGGAGAAACCACAACAAGCCTTACGTTTGGGTGGGACAGCTCTGATGGACAGCTTACAGACCAGTCTCCACAGGCCCGCACAGAAGGCACCACCCGAAACTTTCAGATTACACTCCCTCTCTGGCTTGCCTTTCCCACTTCCTTTTCTTTCTTTCTTTCTTTCTTTCTTTCTTTCTTTCTTTCTTTCTTTCTTTCTTTCTTTCTTTCTTTCTTTCTTCCTTCCTTTCTTTCTTTCTTTCTTCCTTTCTTTCTTTCTCTCTTTCTTTCTTTGTGCCTCTCTCCTGGAAGACTTGCCTACTATATTACCATTTTCACATGTGCTCTTTCTGGGCACAAAAGCCCATAGAGAGCAGGGGACAGGAGCGGCCAACAACTCTGCATGGTCAGTTCTAGAAACAAGGGGCTACACAACAGAACACCACGAAATTGTAGGGGAGAAGTTCATTGGCTGATCCAAAACAGCTTTTCTAAAAAGCCAACAATTGCCATCAAGTCAATTTCAGCTTATATTGACACTAGAAGACAATGTAGATGCATTCATTGCTTTGGGTTTCTGAGATAGAAAATAGGCCTGATTTTTTTTATCACTTTTAGATTTGCTCAACATTTTTCTCCCATTGTAACAACACCTCTGCTTGTCTGTCAGTTTATCTTATGGTAATGCTTTGCATGATGCTGGTAACTGTGTCACCATATTTTATTTATTTGCTTGTTTGTTGGTTTGATGTCAGCTGGATCACCCAAAGTGAGCCGATTTCCCCAGAGGTTCCAAAGAACAGCCTATAAAGAAGGTATAGGCTGTTCCCTGCTGAAGGTTTAGCTACTAAAAGCATCGGAGGAGGAGTGGAAGATTGTCTGATACAGTGCCAAAAGTACGTTCCCTAGTTTAGAAGGCACTCAAAGTACAACTGAGGAAGGGCTCCCTCCTCAAACTAGACATGACCACGTGATGAGGATGGAGTAAAGCTTTCAGTCCTGTATTTGATGATGGGCATGACTCAAAATGAGACAAAACCACTGCACAACAAGCATTACTAATCAGAATACAGAATGCATAAATTCAGAAAAAATTTAAGTCATCAAAGATGAAGTGGACTGTATACATATGGATATCCTAGGCATTAGTAAGCTGAGGTGCATGGGAATTACTGTTTTGAATTGGACAGTCATAGGTATACTGTGCAGAATGACAAGTTCAAGATGAATGGCATCCCATTTATTATAAAAAAGAACATTCCCAGATCTATCTATAAATACACTACTGTCTGTGATAGGATAGTTTCTATACACCTTCAAGGAAGACCAGTGATTAAAAAATTTGAGAATTCTACCACCTTCAGTCTGAAATTGATGAATCATACAATCAATATGCATTGATGATTATTGGCTATTGGAATACAAAAATTAGAAATAAAATGAAACAGTAAGTAGAAAACATGACCTTAGTGATAGAAACAAAGTTGGAGGTTGCATAATAGAAGTTTGCAAAATCAATACCTTCCTGATTGCAGGTATATTTTGTCAACATAAATAATAACTATACTTATAGATTTACCCAGGAGAATGCACAGGTATTAAATTGAATCCATCTGCAAGAAGAGATGATGGAGAAGCTCATTATAAGCAGTCATCAATTGCCCATATGTAAATTCAGATTGAAGTTGAAAAACATTAAAAGAAATCAACAAGAGTCAATAAACTTTGCATATATCCTACCTGAATTTAGAGATCATCTCAAGAACAGATTTGATGGACTTAACACTGATAACTGAAGGCCTGATAAATTGAGATGATATTAAAAATAGCATACGTAAAGCAAACGGTCATTAAAAAGAAAGAAAATTGAAATGTCAGGAGACACTATGAACCTTGCACTTGATCATAGAGTCACTAAAGGTAATGGAAGAAATAAAGTAAAATGATTGAAGAGAAGTGTTCAAAGAGCAGCTTGATAATATAAAATATTATAATGAAATATCTGTACCAGTGTGCATCCTCTGGTCTACGCAGACTTGCAAGTTAGAATTAGGATCACGATCATGGGTGGGGGAGGGGGGGAGGAAGCATTTAGGACCTGGAGGAAAATTGTATTTTTCATCGTTGCTACATTGCACCCTGACTGGCTCATCTTCTCCCCGATACCCTTCTGTAAGGGGATGTCCAGTGGCCTACAAATGGGACCAGAGGATGTACACTGGTACAGATAGGAACCAGAAACACAGGGAATCCAGGAGGATGATCCCTTCAGGACCAGTGGTGTAAGTGGCGATACTGGGAGGGTAGACAGAGGGTGCGTTGGAAAGGGGGAACCGATTACAAGGATCTACATGTGACCTCCTCCCTGGTGGATGGCAACAGAGAAGTGGGTAAAGGGAGACGTCAAACAGGGCAAAATATGACAAAATAATAATTTATAAATTATCAAGGGTTCATGAGGGATGAGGGAGCAGGGAGGGAGGGGGGGAAATGAGGAGCTAATGCCAGGGGCTTAAGTGGAGAGCAAATGTTTGGAGAATGATGAGGGCAATGAATGTACAAATATGCTTTACACAATTGATGTATGCATGGATTGTGATAAGAGTTGTATGGGCCCCTAATAAAACAATTTTAAAAACTAGTGGAAAGTTGTGTGTTTCATCAGTGCCATACTGCACCCTGACTGGCTCATCTCTTCCTTGTTACCCTTCTAGATGGGCTTTGGGTCTCTACTCCAGGACCCTCCCAACCCCCATTCACATTGGGCATGATTTTGTTCTGGATCTTAGATGCCTGATACCTCATGATCACACAATCTGGTGTGCTTCTTCCATGTGGGCTTTGTTGCTTCTGAACTAGATGGCCTCTTGTTTATCTTCAAGCCTTTAAGACCCCAGAAGCTATATCTTTTTTTTTTTTTTTTGAGTGAGAGAGTGAGTGAGTGAAAGAATGAGTGAGAGTGAGAGAGTGAGAGAATAAGTGAGTGAGTGAGTGAGTGAGAGAATAAGTGAGTGAGAGAGTGAGTGAGTGAGTGAAAGAGTGAGAAGCTATATCTTTTGATAGTCTGTTTTTTTTATTTCCCCGGGGATTTCAAGCTCTCCTTGCTGCTCTCTTACATGCCATTAGTGTTTCACCCCAGTGTGATGAGGTCAGATTATGTCTCCAGTGTTGACCCCCGTAGCACTGTGGTTCAGTGAGGGATGTCATGTCTCATGGTGGGGTCAGGCCTATGGTTCTCTCTGTTCATTGTCTGCTCTGAGCAGGAATATCATCCTCAGAGATTGGTGGGCCAGGATGTGTTCCCCTCCCTCTCCATCCCTCTTTGTTTCTCCTGTGTGCTCTAATTACACATGCCCTTCTCCCCAAGCTGTAGCTTCAGTACTGTCCTCTGAGGTGCATTCTTCTGAGGTAGGGGGCAGGGTGGTGGAAAGGTGTCCACAGAGTTGGGATTGGTGCCAGCCCCGCAGATCTCTCTATTGGTTCCCTGGTACATGCAACCGCAGTATATTGCAGTCATGTCTTGGTATGCCCTCTTGAAGCCTGGTCTCTCTATCTCCCTGTCCTATAGAGATATGAACAATACCCTCCCGTTGGGTGGGTTAGTGCCCTGCTCCCCCTCTGCTCATGTCTTTATCTCACTCTCTTTTTATCCCCCTATTTAGTTGGCTGCCTTTTGAATCCCTGCATTGGATTTGGCCCCTGCTATGATACCTGGACCTCACCCCAGGAATGTATGTATATAGTAGCTTTTCCCCTATGCTCCACTTTTTTTAAAGCTTACCTCAGTAGACTCATGTTGTACTTGTTCTTTTGTGCTTGTCTTACTTCACTTAGCATGATTTCCCCCAGTTCTTCCCATGCAGCAATATGCTTCATGCGTTCATCGCTGCTTTTTAGGGATGCATAGTACTCCATTGTTTGTATGTACCACAGTTTTTTGATCCATTCATCTGTTGATGGAAATTTAGGTTGTTTCCAACTCCTTGCAATTGTGAACTGTGCCGCGATGAACATTGGAGCATGGATGTCTGGCCATGGTTTGTTTCTTGTCTCTTCTGGGCATATGCCCAATACGGGGATTGCTGGGTCATGCATGCAGTAGCTTGAGTTCCATCTGTTTTAGATATCGCCAAATCAATTTCCGTAGTGGCTATACACACCTGCAGGTATGTAGGTGAGCGAGAGTTCCTATCTCACCGCAGCCCCTCCAACACTTGTTACTTTCTGATTTTTTTGAATATATATATACCGCGAGAAGGAATGTAACAGCTAATTAGTCCACACAGCAGCACAGAAGGCGCAGTTCAACTCATTTTCTTGGAACAGTTAATATACTAGTAGTCCTTCAGTTCACATGGGCTGCTGGGTCCAAGATCCAGGAATCAGACAGTCCTTCCACTGGCAGCAAACATCAATGTGGGTCAACAACGGTCAGTAGCTTGGGACCTGATAGAAGCAGGCCCCGATGGGATATGGAACTCAAGCAATGAAAGTCAGTAGGATCCACCAGCCTCAAACTCAAGTGATGTATGTACCGGCAGTGTGGTGAAGCAGGTCTCAAAGGAGCCTCAAGCCCTATCAACACAATCCATGAATTGCCTTGGCCCACAGGTGGTGTAGCATACCGGTTAAGGCAGAGAACTAGCAAAAGCAGCGGCATGCTGGTCAGATCACCAGAGAGCAAGAGCCACTAATCTCTTTGTCCTCCAATCAAGCTGTTACCTGGCTACTCTCACATGTTCCTATTGGCCAGGTTGGCACAATAAACCTAACTATCACACTATCTTTCTCTCTTAATTTTTCTCTTTTCTGCTTTTATACTACTACAACTAAATATACTGTTGTTATTAGGTGCCATGCAGTCAGTTCCACCCTATAGCAACCTTATGCATAACAAGGCAAAACAGTGCCCAGTCCCATACCAATTGTTGCTATGCTTGAGCCCATTGCGTCATCAGCTTGTTGGCATATTTCAAGTGGTATTTCATCAACTACTGGAGCCTAGTTTTGGGCTAATGCTTTCAGTGCACCTTGAACTTCTTCCTTCAGCACCATTGTTCTTACTAATATGCTACCTCCAGGAATGATGGGATTTTGACAAGCACTTTTTTGTACAATAACCTGTGCCTTCTTTCCATCTTCTTTTGATGTTCCCTGCATCATTCAATATTTTGTCCATAGAATCTTTTAATATTTCAACTCAAGGCTTTAATTTTTCTTGAATAATTTCAGTTTAAGATATGCTAAGCATGTTTTCTAAGTCTAGATCTTGATCTACATCTTTTTCTATCTATATACACAGAGATGGGATCAGACAGTTTGCACCCATTTGATAAAATTACACTTGTAATTAAAACTACACTTGTAATCAGGGTTCTCTCTAAGTTGGATGGCTGGACAGTTTCCCTAGGTGAAAATCACAAGTTTGCATGCCTTACTCTAATTTTAATGTTCATCTGTACAGCAATGTATTCTAATCTCCCATAATAATGTTCACTCCTTTCATAGGTATAAAAAATAGATGGAATAACACTTGTAAGATTTATTCATTTCATAAAACTTGTCATACTTCTGATGAAATACTACATTTGTATTCCTTTGTATTTGTTACTTCAGTCAACAAACACATAACATAAGGAGGAAAAGCACCAAACAACCAGAAGGTGACAAGCTGTCATTCATTTCATGTTTGTGTTATGCTTCAAATTACCACACGTTATTATGAGTGAATTATGTGTTCCTGAACTTGTTCATAGAACTAAAAATATTTTCAGAATTATTGCTATAAGTCGAACAGCCCTGGAGAGGAGTTTTTGAAAGATGAACACGATGTGTTCAGAGAAGTCATCTAACAATTCCTAATAAGTGTTATGGCTCTCGAATTTTTGGTCACTTGTTTGAGCTACTCTGTCGTGTTTCTTCATGTCACCTGAAGTTGTCTGTTGTATCTGAAACATTGTAGTACAATGCATTCGAAATTATTTGATAACTGTATTTTAGTTGAACCTTAGACACTCGCCACCTGTCTCTTACTGGGTGTGATAGAAAATGTAAGGATGTGCATAGCTCTTTGTTTTCTCTTTGTGTACAAGTTGAGGGAAGGTTGAGCTACTGTAGGATGCTGACTATGCATGATCAGGTTTTTAGAATAGAAAGAAACTAAAGATAAACAATAGCAAAAATGAAATAAAAATTAATATAATAAGTGAAATCAGACAAACAACAGCAATAAAGAAGAATTTGATGGCATAAAAACCAGGGAAGAACACAGAAAAAGAGAAGGGAAAATAAGGAAAATTCAGGAGGAGCAAAAGAATAGTAAAGGGAGATAAAAGAATAAAAATGAAGGAAAAAGAAAGAAAGATAAAAATAAAGCAGAAAGAGAAAGGATTAAAGATGAGGAAAGGATTGAATTTTAGCCTAACCATATCTGAAGTACTTCACTTTCCAATGCATTCTGTCTAAGGGAAAAACTATTAGCATCTTTATTCAAAAGTCTGACAGAGGTCAAGGGAAGATTAATCTAAGAGGGACTCAGCAAATGGATTTGAGCCTTTCACTGTCACCCATAACCTTCTACAAAGTAAATGCTCAGAAGGTGACCTCTCATACAATTCCCTCCTCTGATTTTGGATTTTATTATTTGCAATTCTTGGATATCACTGGCTGGTACACTCCTTCTGTGTGGACTTACCTGATACCTCACTTAGATGGCTGCTTGCTTTAAAACAAGCCTTTACAACTCCAACTGATTTTTTTTTCTGACAATTAGGCACCATGTGATTTCTTTACCAGACTTTGTCATATCCTCTGTAGCTTCAGTAATCACATCATGAGTGTATGTGTTGAGCAGGGCTACGTCATAAGAACTAATCATTCTTAGATTAGGGTTTATAATTATTCCACTTATAGAGCCATTGTGTAATCATCACCAAAATCAATTTTAGAATATTTTTCATTCTTGTACCCATTATTATTAGCTTCCCATTAATTGCCCCCAGCTCCCCCTACCTTACCGCTAAGGAACTAATAAGCCAATTATTGTTTCCATGGATTGCCTATCCCGGCTTTCATGTAAAGAAAATTATGCAAACCAAACCCCCTCCAACAAAATAAAATAGAAACACCTTTATCCAAAAGAAAGCAAAAGATAACAGAAAGTAGAAGACATTAAAAATGAGTCTGAAGGAAAAAAACCAATGATGATGTGTATATTATTGCTAGAATAACGGCACTATTATTTTAGAGATAGTACCCGGTTTAACATGTATGAGGGACACCCCCCCCCCCCGAAAGAAAAACAGAATTGTGCTGGGCAGAGTGTAGCTTTCAAGTACACATTTTCCCCACTAAGAGAGCATCGAGCAACTCGCTCTGAGTTAATGCACCCGTGGTGTCACCTAGGAAGGTTCTCCCCGGCCAGAGTGAATTTTTTTAGTTAAAGCAGCTTCACTTGAACCTCATTTTTTTGTGATGGCTAATTTAAGAGAACAGTATGTGACTGTGAAATTTTGTTTCTGCTTGGGGAAAATGCCACAGAAACTGTTGTGATGTTAAACACACCTTATAAGTACAGCACTATGGAAAAAAACCTCAAGCGTATGACTGGTTTTATTGTTTCAAAAAGGTGAAATGTTGACTGATGACAAGCCTGCTTCTGGACATCCGTCATTTCTAATGGATAAAATGTTGATGTAGTACATTTGGAGTTTGTTCCACCAGGTTGGACTGTTAATCAAGCTTTCTAGTTAGAGGTGCTGAAAAGACAGCATAATAGTGTGTGATACAAAAGGCCAGATTTGTGGTAGATGGAGGACTGGTTTTGCCACCAAGACAATGCACCTGCTCACACAGCCATCTCAGTGTGCCAGTTTTTGACAAAAAACAGCATGCCTCTTGTCCCACAAACCTAACTCACCTGACCTTGCTCTGTGCACCTTCTTTATGTTTCTGCGAATGAAGAAAAGGACATGAAATGGCAGCAATTTGATGTAGAAGAGGTAAGAAAAAAATGAGGGAGGTGCTGTCAGCCTTCCGAACTGATGAGTTTGAAAAATGTTTCCAAGAATGGAATCGCAGATTTGACAAATGTATTAAGTGTAATGGAGAGTGCTCTGAAGAGGAAAAAGTGTAAATACATAGCTTTAAAAAATTCCATTTTAAAAAAAATTTTGGGGTGGGGAAGCAGTGTATGCTCTTGTATGTTGTAGTCTGGGAGCTCCAGGAGAACCTGTTTATAATCATAGCAATACATCGTCTTCACCGCTGGTGGGTATTATTTTTTTTTTAAAAGAACTTCATTGCCTTCAAGTCAATTCTGATTCATGGCTCCATTTTGGATCACAGTAGACCCCCATGGGTCTCTGAGACTATAAATCTTTATGACAGTGGAAAGCCCATTTTTTCTCCCACAGAGCAGATTGTGATTTCAGACTGCTGACCTTGAATTTACCAGCTTTCCTAACAAGCGTATTTGAAGACAGATAGTTATAGTGAGAGAGTGGTTCCCAGAGTTGTAGCAGCAGCAGGTAACTCAGATCTGGTTCAAGTCAGTGAGTCAGATTTAAATATAGCTGGAGCCTTTTCCTGACCCACAGAGCAGCTGGAGCTGATGAACCAGGAGGAAGAAAGACAATGCACAGGGACCATGCCTGGTGGATGCAGAGACAGATCACCTCAAGGTCTGCGGGGCTGATGGCGGGCTCTGATGTCTCCCAGGATTGACAAATCAAGTGGTAGGATGTTGACTCAAATTCAAAGAGCCAGAGCTTGATGAATCAGATGCAGGATCGTGACCAGCAAGAAGAGAGGTAGCTTCGTCACAGCATCAACTGACATATGACATAGGCTACACCTACAAGGAAATGTCATTCGGGCTGCGACCTCACTAAGGGGTTACACTCCACTCGGATCTACTTGGCTGGGCACAGCAGACTTCATCACGGAATTTATTATATTGCGTGATTTGACATCAGGGGGAGGCCTTCACTGCAAAACTTTTGAGACTCCTGGCTCAGTCAAGTTAACACAAAGCCTAACTCTCACAATCTACAAAGAAGAAAGCAAGTCTCACGATCTACTTCATCAAATCAGCCAATGAACATCCTGTGGGTGAGAATGTGCAATCCTGTTGTGCATGTAGTCGCTGTGAGATACAGACTGGCTTGATGGTATCTAACAAAAACAACAGGCTTGGTAAACCTTCTCCAAACTGTTTTCAGCACTCCCCGCCCCCCCCCAAAAAAAGAAATGTTAAACCTTTATGCCATGTGACCTGGAAGAGACTCCAGCTGCTGACAGTGGATCAACCCACACTGCAGGCAATAAAGGGCTCTCTAATCTACCTTTATTTGCTTTCTGCTCAAGATAAACATTTATTACTGGTGTATTGATTAACACCATATCACTTCCCTCCTACACTTTCACAAAGGGAGTCGGCTCCCCTTGGGAACTGAAGCATTTGTGGGTCTCAGGAGACCCCAAGGAACAATGTCGCTATGAAGCAATTGTAAGCTTGAAAAGATATGGGACCCCATCTGCCAATCAAGAGACTGTCACTATATTGCAAACCATGAAGATTTGAGTACTAATAGAGTCTCCCTGCTAGTCAATCAGGAATAGATTGGTCATTGCAGAGTGAGCTGGGGATCCATGGCAGGATGCATGTGACCATCAGACAGGGGCTTTGTGGAAGTGCGGAGTTCTCGCTAAATGTGCCTACATTGTAAATGGCCTGAAAGGCAAGCTTCAATAAACCTTCCTATTTCCTGATTTTTTTTCTTTTAATTTTTTTAATGGGAAAAGCTAGCAAGAATCCAATGATATTGACTTGAATTTCAGTTTACTAAAAATATACTGAAGTATAAGTATGGTCTTTGAGGGATTTAATATTCAATGTTGTACCAACTCTTGATAAGTGTACATTATAAATATATATATTCGCCATCAACTTTTTCTCCAGTCTTTCATTTATGTTGATAACTATGTCTATATTTAATAAAGTTGTTTTCAAGTTTACTGAAGTGATGAACTAAGTTATCCATCTTTTCAAATTATTTTGTATACCCTGAGAAAGGCATTCTTATTAGGTTTATATAGTCTGATAGGGTTAATTTGTATATAGTTACATACTTTGACTGAATTAATTTTTTTGTGGGTCTCGGGTTGTTTTAAGTATTTTTGTGCTAAATGTCACAATTACTTACTTTTGAAATTAATCTTGTTTTCGCAGAGGGTCTTAACTATAAGTATAGCGTTGTGAAGTTGGGGGGTAAAGTGCAAAGAGTAAAGTAGTGTAATATTAATGTACTTGGATGCTAACCCAAAAGTTGCTGGTTCAAACTTACCCAGTGACTCCACAGAAGAAAAGGCCTGGTGATTTATGTCTGCAAAATCATGTCCCAGGAGACCCCATCAGGCAGTTCTACTCTGTCACACTGGACTGCTGCGGTAGAATTGATTACAAGGCACCTAGCAACGAACAACAACCACGTGGAAAGAGCATTGTTCCTGAGAGCATGAGAGACAGTCCTATTTTCATATTTTATGTAGATTTTTCTGACTTAAAACATCTCAGAAGTCATTCTTTTTTAAAGAAAGCAAAGGCTGTTTTTAAAACAAAACATTTTATTTTGAGCTATTTGTAAACTCTGTAGTTTTAGGAACTAAAAAAAAAGTTAAAGAAAAATCTAACCTTGAGGATTATCTGATTGGTTGATATGGGCCCACAAATTATAGAAAATTTTATTCCTCTGCTTCTTTTGAGATTCCCATTTAATTTTTTAAAAAAGTGAACACAGAGATTTTCCTATTGCTTTGCCCAGTTTCCCCCAATGATAGGTAACATTTTATATATTGAAATAAATACAGTCAAGTTATTGAAAAACAGACGTAGTCAAGATATAAAGTGTTTCTATCACTACAAAGGTTCTTCATGTTCCCCTTTTATAAATTCATTTCCCTCCTTATCTAACTCCCGCCTTAATCCCTGGCAACCACGAATCTGATCTTTATTTCTACAAATTTGTCATTTTGAAAATGTTCTATGATATCATACATCATATATGATCATGTGAGCTTGCTTTTTTGTACTCAGCATAATTTTCTATTCATCTAGCTTATTGTGTATATATCAGTAGTCTATCACTTTCAATAAGGAGTGGCGTTCTATGTATCTGGATTACTTTTAGTTTTTTTTAATTAATAAAGTTGCTATAAAGCTTTGTGTACAGGTTTTGTGTGAAGCTGTCTTAATGCTTCTAGAATAAACGCCCAGTAGTATAAATGCAGCTCATATGATACTTGTCTAGATATTTGATTTTTTTCATTGCAAATTGTTTTTCCTGGGTGCCATTTTATATTCCTATTAGAAATATATAAATGACCCATTTCTCTACATTCTTGTCAACATTGGGTGTTCTCACTAGTTCTTATTGTGGTTTTAATTTACATCCCTCTGTTTACCTCTGTTATATGGACTATGCAAAGGTATTTGACTGTGTGCATCATAATAAATTCTGGATAGACCAATGGGGATTCCAAGACTCTTTATTGTGCCCAAGCAGACACCGAACATGCGTGAATAGGAAGTTATGCAAATATAATAAGGGAATATTGCATGGTTTAAAATTTTTAAATCTGTGAATGAGGGTTGTGTCCTCTCACCAGAATTATTTAATCTGTATGCTGAGCAAATAATCAGAAAACCTGGACTGTATGAAGAAGAATGCAGCATCAAGATTGGAAGAAGGCCTATTAACCACCTATGATATGCAAATGATCTAATCTTGTTTACCAAAAATGAAGAAGACTTGAAGCACACGTATGAATATCAAGGATTGTAGACTTCGGTATGGATTACAACTCAATGTAATAAAGACCCAAATCCTCACAACTGGACCAATAGGTAACATCATGATAAATGTAGAAAAGATTGAAGTAGGCAGGGATTTTCTCTTTCTTGGATCCATAATCAATGCTAACGGGAGCAGCAGTCAATAAATCCAAGGACCACTGCACTGAGTAAATCTACCACGCAAGTGCTCTTCGAACTTTTGAACAGCAGGGATGTTACTGTGAGGGCTAAGGTGCAGCTACCTAACCCAAGCCATGGTAGTTTCAACTGCTTCATATACTTGTGAAAGTTGGACATTGAATAAGGGAAATTGAAGAGGCATCGGTGCCTTTGAATGGTGGTGCTGGTGAAGAGTATTAACATTATTATGGGCTGCCAAAAGAAGAAACAAATCCATCTTGGAAGAAATACAGCCAGATTGCTCCTCGGATTAGCGGATGGGGAGACTGGATCTCTTGTACTTTGAAGATGGCACCAGAAGATTCGAGTCCCTGGAAAAGAACATCACACTGGGTAAAGGAAAGGGGCAGTGCAAAAGAGGAAGGCTTTCAATGAGCTGGATTGACAAACTGGCTGCCACAATGGTTCAAATATGACAATGGGGACGGCACAGGACGGGATGGCATTTTGTTCAGCTCTGCATTGGGTTGCCTGATTTCCCCAGTCCCCAATCTTTTCGTGCAAGGGTTTGTCAAATACATCATGTAGTCTAGAAATGTTTATTCTCTGGTTTGACTCTCCATTCTCTTGTCAGGGTCTTTTAATTTTTATGGAGTTCAATTTATAAGTGCTTTCACTGCTTCTGATGTGAAATCTTAAAAAGGCTCTTTCTAGCCATGAAAACAAAGAGCATCTCCTATGGTTTCTTCTAATCATTTTACAATTTTGACTTTTACATTTAACTCCATAATCCATTATAAATTAGGTTTTGTATAACATGAGACAGAGGTAAACATTTATATTTTGCTTATGGATGCTCAATTGCTTCTGCATCACTTGTTGAAAGGGTTATCTTTTCTCTATTGAATTACTTTTATACTTTTGTCAAAAATTATTTAGGAATATTTGTGTGATTTATTTCTGCTTTCTCTATTCTGTTGCTTTGATATATATGTATACCCCTCCACCAATACCGGGTCTTGATTATTGTAGCTATATACTATTTTGAAAAGGGGAGGAATAGATTTCTCCCACCTTCATTTTCTACTTAAAAATTATTTTAGCTCTTCCAGTCCCTTTGTCTAAATATAAATTTTAGAATAACCTGGTTATATCTACAAAAACATTTTTGCTGGGGTTTTAATAGAAATGGCATTAAATTTGTAAGTGAATTTGCAGAGAATTTTCATTTTTAACTGTGCTGAGTCTTCTGTTTCATGAACACATATGTCCCCATTTATTTAGATCTTTTATTTCTTTCATAACTATTTTATAGTTTTCAGTGTATACGTTCTGTGCATCTTTAATGCAACTATATTTATGTATGTCCCTTTCTTTCTCTTTTTAGGAATTGGACCACTGATGCTGAGGACTGTGATTCTCCTCCTCCCTGCCCCCTTGTGTAGTTATTAGAAGTCATGTAATACAACTCCCATATTATTATTTTATACATCATGGTTTGTAATTCTTATATATAGCTTCATTATAATTTCTAATATTTTATTGATAATTCATTTGCCTATATTCACGAAGGATATTGGTCATCAGTGTTTTGTTTTGGGGTTTTTTGCACTCTCTTTGTCTACATTTGACATCAGAATAACTGTAGCTTCTTAAAATAAATTGAGAAACAATCCTTCCTTTTCTGCTTTTTTTAGAAAACAGATTATAAAGTTGATAGTATTTGCTAGTCAAGTCATCTGAGTCTGGAGGGTTTTTTTAATGCTGGGGGGTTGTGTTTAACTTATATTTTCAATTTCCTTGAAAGAGACAGGATTTTTAAAGCATCTCTCTCCCCTTGCGTGAGCTATCTTGATAGGTAGCATCAAATCTGTTCTGACTCACTGGGAACAAAACACTACCGGATCCTTTGCCATGCCCACAATCTTTGTTATGTTTGACTGTTGTTGCAACAATCTGTCATTCCATCGCCTGGATGGTCTCCCTCATTTTTGCTAATCTTCTACTTTACCAAGCATGAAACAAATAATTGGTTCCTCCGATAATATGTCCAAAGCCCTTGAAACAAAGTCTCCTATCCTTGTTTCTTAGGAGCACTCTGATTGTACTTCTTTCAACATATGTATGTTTGTCCATCTGGTCATCCATTGTACTTTCAATATTCATTGCCAGCACTACAATTCAAATGAATCAACTAGTCTGTGGTTTTCCTTATGCATAAAGATGATTGAAAATGCCATGGCTCAGGTCAGAGGCACCTGCATTCTCAAAGAGACATTCTTGCTCTTCAAGACTTTAACGAGGTCTAACATTAGATTTTCCAGATGCAGTACATTGTTGGGTGTTGTTTGCATGAACATTAACTGTGGATCCATCCAAAATTAAAACTTTGACAATTTCCATATTCTCCATTTATAACAATGATACCTATTGGTCCAGTTGTGAAGATTTTCGTTTTTTATGTTGATTCATTTTTCATACTTAAATCTTCAGTTCAAACAGATCATATAAGTATGATAAAAAATACAACCCTGATGTCCACCCATCCCTATTTTAAACCTCACAGTATTCCCTTGTTCAGTTTTAACTATTGCCTCTTGGCTAATATGCAGGTTCTACATGAGTAAAATGAACTCTTTTGTAATTCCCATTCTTCTCAGTGTTATCCATAGCTTATGGTCCACACAGTTGAATACCTTTGCTTTCAGCCAAGATCAGTCTGATGTCTGATGTCACCAAGAATATGCCTGGTCCCACATTTTCTTATAAATCCAACTTGAGTTTCTGGCAGCTCCCTGAATTATCTTCAGCAAAATCTTACTGGCATGTTATATTTATGTTACTATTCAATAAATTTCGCATTCTTTTTGGTTACCTTTCTTTTTTTAAAGGGCACAAATATGGATCTCTGACAGTCTTTTAGCCGGGTAATTGTCTTCCAACTTTCTTGGCATAAATGAGTGAATGCTTCCAGTATTACTTGCTGAAGCTTGTTGAAACATTTCAATTACTATTCCATTTGTGGTAATTAGAAAATTCTATGTCAACTTGAAGATGTATAAAAGTGTAGGGGTGCAATTCAACCTTTCAATCAGGTCACTGCCTGATGCTCTCTCCTTGGGGTGTGGCTTTCTAGAAGGAGGGTCCTGGGAACCTCTCCCTCTGTCACTTTGTCTTCCTGCTTGCTGGGATACTGATGGCCATCCTGAGAGATGGCAGCACCTTGCCATGTTTCTACCAACCTTGGACCCACATTACTCTGCCCCTACCAGTCTGTGGTCTTCCTGCATTCTGCATCATTGCATGTGGCTGCAGGAATTTGAAGAGGAACTTATGGACTAGTATTGGACTTGTGGACTTGGATTGCACGCACCTGGAATGTTTTCTTGATAATTACTTCTTAATAGAAAACTATTAAAACCATTTCCTATACATATATGAATGTCACTGGATTTCTCTAGTCAACCTGACCTAACATTCCATAAATTCCTCAAAAATTGTTTTTCACTACTGTTTTCTGTGCCTTTTGACTTCTTTTTTTAGCATCATTTATTTTTTATCATATGTTACCTCTTGAAGGATGTAGGAAACATCCAAAAATATGGAAAGAATACAGAGTCACTGTACCAAAAAGAACTAATCAACATTCAACCATTTCAAGAGGCAGCATATAAACAAGAATTAGTAGTAATGAAGGAATAAATCCAAGTTGGACTGAAAGCCTTAGCCAAAAGCAAGGATCCAAGAATTGATGGATTACCAATTGAACTGTTTCAACAAGTGACGAAGCACTGTAAGCACTCATTTGTCTACACCAAGAATTTTGGGGAACAACTACTTGGCCAACTGACTGGAAAAGATCCAGGTATATATTCATTCCAAAGAGAGACCCAAGAGAACGCACAAATTACAGAACAATATCATTGATATCACATCAAGAAAAAATGTTGCTGAAGATCATCAAATAACAATTACAGCGCTAAATTAACAGGGAGCTGCCAGAGATTCCGGCCAGATTCAGAGGAAGGCGGGGAACATTCCATATTAATTGACATCAAAGGCGTCTTGGCTGTAAGCAGATAATACCAAAGGGATGCTTGCTTGTAGAGGGAGGGGTGTTTTTTTGTTTTTTGTTGTTGTTTTTTTGACTATGCAAAGTCATTTGAGTGTGTGGATCATTACAAATTCTGGGTAACCTTGAGAAGGATGAAAATTCCATTACAACTATGCTCATGTGGAACCTGTATTTGGATAAATAGGCAGTTTTGAAAACATAAAAGGGAATACTGTATGATTTAAAATCAGGAAAGGTGTACATCAGGGTTGTATCCTCTCACCACACTTATTCAATCTGTATTTGAGAAAATTATCAGAGAAATTGGATTGTATGAAGAAGTTGGATTAAGTGGCATCCAAATTGGATCAAGGTTTATTAGCAACCTGAGACATGCAGATGACAGAACCTTGCTTGCTGACAGTGAGGAGCACTGGGAGCATTTGCTGATGCAGATCAAAGATCGCAGTCTTCAATATGGATTAAAACTCAATGTAAAAAAAGTCCTCACAATTGGACCCATAGATAAAATCTTGATAAATGGAGAAAGACAGAAGTTGTCAAGGATTTCATCTTGCTTACAGCCACAATCATTGCTAATGGAAGCATAAGTCAAGAGATGTATGTATAGCGTTGGACAAATCTGCTGCACAAGACTTCTTGAAAATGTTGAAAAGCAAATATACTGCTTTGAGGACTAAAGTGCACCGGACACAAGCCATGATATTTTCAATCACCTCCTATGCATGTGAAAGTTGGACTTTGAACAAGAAAAACAAGAGAAAAAAAAGAAAAATCAATGAATTTGAATGATGGTTCTGGTGACGAACATTGAAAGTACCATGAACTGCTACAGGAACAAACAAGTCGCTCTCGCAAGAAGCACAGCCAGAATATTTGTAATCAAGGGTGGAAATATTCAACTCCAGTACTTTGGTTGGATCTGTGGTCAGTCATGCTTAGTAAAGTTGAGGGGTAGTGAAAAGGGGGACGATCCTCAGCAAGATGAATTGACACAGTGGCCGTAACTATGGGCTTGAACATATGAACAATCTTGAGGATGACCCAGAACTGGCTGTTGTACATAGGATCACTGAGTCAGAATTGACTTGGTGGCATCTAACAACAACAACAGCTCTTCTTTAACTGGATGAATGTAGACGTTTATGTTTGTTTGTTTGTTTGCTTGGGGGTGTGGCAGTGACACAATGTATTTCTTGCATCTTCTTTTGATACTCCCTGCATGTTTCAATATTTTGCCCATAGAATGCTTAAATATTCAACTTGAGGCCTGATTTTTTAATGGGCGATAATTGACCCATAGCATGCTTAAATATTTCAACTTGAAGTCTGATTTGTTGTTGTTGTTGTTCTGCTTGAAATGTGCTGACATGCTGCTGATCAGAGCACACGGGAGCAAATGAATAGGGAGGAGGAGAGAGTGGAGCACATCCTGGCCCACTAGGCCTGGAGGAGGACATCCATGCTCTGAACAGTCAATGCACAGAGTGAGCCTTATGGCTGATCACACTATGAAACATGCCGTCCCTTGCTGGCCCAGGTCCCTAAGGGGGACAACATTGGAGACTCAGTGTCGGGACTGGCCCAACTGACCCCGCATCACTGAGGCAAACCACTAAAGGTATATGGCAGAGCAACCAAGGCAGCATAGCAGGGAGCTCTCGGGGGAGTAGAAAGGACAGACTCTGGCCAGAGCATGGCACCCCATCAGACCTGACTGGAGGACACATCTAGAGTTCAAAAATCATACCTTGAGCTATTTATAGGTTTTTCTTTTTAAAATGTTTTCTTTTTCTTTTAATTAATTTATTCTTTTATAGGTCATTGGTTTTCTTTTTTGTTGTAACCACTGTGTTCTCAGTCGTTGCCTGTCTTGCTATGCCTTGTTTTTTGGTGCATATTATTATCCCTACAGATCTATCTAGATAAGGTAGACTGGATGAATAGTCTGGAGGAGAAAACAATGGGACCAATGGTTCTAAGGGGACATGGGAGAGGGGGAGGCGGAAGTAAGGAGGTGGTGCTGACCAACCCAGGGACAGGGGAGCAACAAGGGATCCAAAATTAGTGCCAAGGAGGGGGTAAGTGGCCTGGTAGGGATTCAGCAAGGGCAATGTAACCGAGAGAAATTACTGAAACCGAAATGAAGGCTGAGCATGATAGTGAGACAAGATAAAAGTAAAAGGAAATAGAGAAAGAACTAGGTGACAAAGGGTATTTATAGAGATCTAAATACAGGCATGCACATATGTAAATATATTTATATAAGATGGTGGGGAAATAGATCTACATGCATGTATTTATAGGTTTACTGTTAAAGCAGTAGATGGACATTGGGCCTCCATTCAAGTACTTACTCACTGCAAGAACACGTTATTCTATTAAATTAGCATTCCATGATGCACACCTTCCAAACACAATCGCTGAAGACAAATGTGTGCATTAACAAATGTGGTGAAGAAAGCTGATGGTGCCCGGTTATCAAAAGATATAGTGTCTGGGGTCTTAAAGGCTTGCAGATAAACAAGCAGCCATCTAGCTGAGAAGCACCAAAGTCCACATGGACGAAGCACACCAGCCTGTGTGATCATGAGTTGTCAATTGGGTCAGTCAGGTATGAAGCATCAAAGAAAAAAAAATATCATTGTAAATGAGGGTGAGTGTGGAATGGAGACTGAAAGCCCATCGGTGGGCAACTGGACACCCCTTACTGAAGGGTTGTGGGGAGGAGATGAGCCAGTCAGGGTGCAGGGTAGCAATGATGAAACATAACTTTCCTCTAGTTCTTAAATTCTTCCTCCTCCCACTATCATGATTCCAATTCTACCTTACAAATCTAGCTAGACCAGAGGATGTACACTGGTACAGACTGGTCCTGGAAACACAGGGAATCCAGGACAGATGACCCCTTCAGGACCAGTGGTGAGAGTTGCGATACCTGGAGGGTGGAGGGAATGTGGGGTGGAAAGGGGAACCAATTATAAGAATCTATGTATAGTCTCCTCCCTGGGGGATGGCCAGCAAAGAAGTAGGCAGGGGGAGACATTGGACAGTGAAACACATGACAAAATAATAATTTATGAATGATGAAGGGTCATGGGGGAGGGGGAGGGGGTGGGAGGGCGAGATACGGAGCCGATATTAAGGGCTCAAGCAGAAGGCAAATGTTTTGAGAAAGATGATGGCAACAAATGTACAAATGTGCTCGACACAATGGCTAGATGTATGGATTGTGATAAGAATTGTACGAGCCCCCAATAAAGTGATTTTAAAAAAGAAAGAAATGTGCTGACATGTGTCTCTCCGTTGGCTGCAACAAAGGACTAAAAGATAGCAGCAAGGGTCAGGATGGTGCAGGATCAGGAAATGGTTTGTTCTGTTTATTGGACGTGTATTCTATTTGTTTCTGAGGCAGAACCAACTTGAAACCACCTAACAACAACACACACAGTGATTTGCTGATGACGATTAAGGGCTGCAGCCTTCCATGTGGATTGTACTTCAATGTAAAAAATGAAATCCTCACAACTAGACCAATAGATAACATCAAGGTAAACCGAGAAAGATTGAAATTTTCAAGGATTTCATCTTGTTTTGATCCACAACCAATGAACACAGCAGTCCAGAGATGGAAGAATGCATTTCATTGGGTAAAATTGCTGCACAAGACCTCTTTAAAGTATTGAACAGCAAAGATGTTACTTAGACAAGGAAGGGTCACCTACCCAAGCTAAAACCAAACTCACTGCCATTGAGTCAGGGCTGATTTACAGCGACCCCCTGTGGGTTTCTGGGACTGTAGCTGTTTGTGGGAACATGAAGCCCAGTCTCTCACCTGCCGAGTTTCTGGTGGTTTCTACTGCCCGCCGTGCGCATCACAGTGCCATGTGCAATCACCAGACCACCAGGGCTCTGAGGACCCAATCCATCTTATTTTCCATGGCATGTGAAAATTGGACCTTGAATAAAAAAGACCAAAGAGCAATTGTGCTGTTGGTGAAGAAGACTGTAACTATCATGGGCTACCAACAGAACCAACAAATCTGTCATGGACGTTCAATCAGAGTGCTCCTTAGAGACAAGGATAGCTATACTTTTGTCAAGTACTTTGGACGTGTTATTCGAAGAGACCAGTCCCTGCAGAGAGACACCATGCTTCGTAAAGTAGAGCTGCAAGGAGAACAGAGGAACACATTTGATGGGATAGATGGACACAGTGGCTGCATCAGTAGGCTCAAAAGTAAAAACATGTATGAGGCTGGCACAGGAGCAGGCAGTGTTTAGTTCTGTTGTGCACAGGGTCACCATGAGAATCCACTCCATGGCACCTCACAAAGGGGGAAATGCCCTGGTGAATAACACGTGAGCACGGAGCCTCAAAGATGGGAGGGAAACGAACAACTTCTTCTGGGAATTAGGCTTCCTGGGTTGAATGACGATTGTGTAACTCTCTAAATGTGTGACCTCAGGTACATTACCTAACCTCTGTAAACTGGGGGTAGTAACAAGGTATTTCCTACAGGTTTGTTGTGAGCATCAAAGAAAATATGAACAGTATTTTGAAGCAGTGTTTGGCACATGGTGATAATCCTATACATTGTGGATATATGCATATTGTATTTCTTTTTAAAACATTTTGTGCCAATTCATGTATTAAATGTTTCCAAAAATAATCTGAAACCTTTCCTAGACATGTTTGTGAAAGAGTAGTTTCTGACAAAATTAATTAGGAATTATTATTCAAACTTCAAGTATATTTTATCAGTAGGTGCTATATGCTCGTTGTACCCTTAATAGATTTTAGAAATTTAAGGAATGCAATTATATAATTAAGTTCTTTTTAATTGTCTAGCAGTCTTGGGGAATAAAATCTATCCTGAGTTCTCAGTTCAGTCACATAAGGATGTTCCAATACATCAGCTTCTATAATACCACTCAGTTTTTACTTTTGGCTTGGCTAGTAAACCATTTTAATATAATTGTGATTCTTGTACCTTAGATATCAAGCAAAAATAGCTACCATTTGCCTATACATATTTTGCAAGGGGAGTAAAAATAATTATCAGTTTTAAAACCAATCACCAGCTCAAATTATTGGATGACGTTGAAGCCAGCATTGCTTTGTTTACACCTGCTGCTGTTCTAAGCTCTGCTAGCCCTTCTTTTCATCCCATCATATGGCATCCCCAGGAACAACCAAATGAAAAGCTGTCCCATTCTGTACCATCCCTGTGGCCAATTTTTCTCTGGGCCTTTGTCGCCCACAGAATTTTCACTGGCTGATTTTCAAAAGGAGATTTCCAGGCCTTTCTTCTAGTGTATCTCAGTCTAGAAACATGGCTGAAACCTGCTCAGCATCAGAGCAATACGCAAACCATACTGAGAGATGAGTAGGGACCATGCATGAGTTGTATTAGTCAGGAATCAAACCCTGGGCTCCTTCATTGAATGTGAGAATTTTACTAATACCTAGAAGTCTGGATGGCAACTGCAGTTAATAATGATGTTATATTTATTTGAAAAAAATTAAAGTTTGGCAATTCTTGGAAAAATACCCCATGCTTGTGGATCAGTAGACTCAATGTTGTAAAGATGTTAATCCTACCTAACGCACTATATAGGTTCAATACAATCCCAATACAAACATAGGCATCATTTTTTTTCTCCAAAGAAATGGAAAAAACAACTATCAAATTCATAAGGAAAGGGAAGAACCCCTGAATTGGCAAAGAAATCTTCAAGAAGAAGAATAAAGTGTGTGGGTTTGCATTACCTGACTTTAAAATGTATTATACAGCCACAGCTGTCCAAACAGAATGGCACAAGTATAAAGACAGATATTCAGACCAAAGGATAATAACAGAAAATCAAGAAATACAAACAGCAGAATACAGAACAAATCTTTGATAAGGGCCGAAAAACATATCAAATGGGAAGCAGATGCCTTTTTTTAGCAAATGGTGCTGAAAAACTGTATATCAACCTCCAGATGAACGAACCAAGACCCTTACCTTACTCTATACACAAGTACAAATTCAAGGTGAATCACACACCTCAAGGTAAAACCCAAAGATATCAGGATAATTAATGAAAAAAATGGGACAAAACTAAGAACCTTAGTGCAGGGAATGCATGAGCTATCAGTAATAACAAAGTATATACACCCAGATGAAGATAAAATAGACATGTGAGACATACTAAAGATAAAACACCTGTGTACATCAAAAGATTTCCCAAGAAAGTCATAAGAGAGCCCATAGACTGGAAAAGGATATTTAGTTCCAGAACCCTACAACCTTACGACAAGAAAAAAACAAAGCAGCCCACTGAAGAGGTGGACAACAGACATAAACAGAAGATTCACGGAAACCCAATCAGCCAATAAACATCTGAGAAAATATTCCTGATCATTAGCTATCCAGGATATGCAAATCAAAACAACTATGAGATACCACTAACAACCACAAAGATAGCCCAATTCATAAACAGAGAAAGCAACAAATGTTGGCGGGCGTGTGGTGAAATAAGAACTCTCATTCACTACGAGTGGTCTGGTAAATACATACAGCCACTGTGGAAAGCGATTTGTCAATACCTAAAACAAATGGAAATGAGTTAGTTACCTTAAGACCCAGCAATTCCCCTACTGGGCAGATAACCAGAAGAAATAAGAAACAGGCCCTGGCCAGACATCTGTGCTCCAATGTTCATCACTGAGCAGTTCACAATTGCAAAGAATTGGAAACTGCCTAAATTTCCACCAATAGACAAATGAATTAAAAATCTCAAGTATATCCACAGGATGGAGTCCTACACATTCCTAAAAACATACAGTTATGACCAGATGAAGCACCTATCTCATGGAAAGAGTCGAAGGATATTACGCTGAGTGAAGTTAAGCCAAACACAAAAGGACAAGTACAACATGAGTCCTCTGAGATAGGTTCAAACAGTGTAAGGGGCATAGGGGGAAACATACTTATCACACAGTTCCCAAGGACCAAATACCCTGGCCAGAGCCAGACTCAACCCAGTGATGCACATGTCATCAAAAATAAATTTAAAAGATTCTGATCGGTACCAGTGCTGAAAGATATCTTCCCCGCCCCCAACTCTCATATGCCTTTATGTCTCAGTGGCAATGGGGGATCAGGGCACTAATCCACCCAAGGGGAGGTATTGTTTATGTCTCCATAGGAAAGGGGGAGAGAGAGTAGGCTTTATTCCAATACACCAAGCCTTGACGGCAACATTGCTGCTCTGAGCAGCTCATTCACAAAGAGGACTGCAGGGCTGGCCTAACCTCCAGACATGATGTCCCCTCCCTAGATGGCAGTGCTACAGAGGACAGCACTGAAGATACAGTTCAGGAAGACTGGCCAGTCTGACTCCCACCCATCCCCATGGGGGCAAACCAGGAGGGGAGGGAAACAGATGAGCAATGGGAGCAAAGCCATGAAGTCCCTGAGGAATCTCAGTTGTGGACTTCTGTCTAGAGGCAGCACTTGTCACCTCACCTGAACTGGCTGGATATTCACAGGGCACCGCACTGAAAGTCTGAAGGTGTAATGGGGTGGGTGGGGCACTAGACTGTTCCATCCCTGACTGCAGAAAGAGCAATGGGGTCTTGTGGAAAGGGTATAAGTGCTGCTATATAAGCGGGTCCTGGGACATGGAAACTGGAAGAGAAGGGGGTTGGCCTGATAGATTATAACAGGTCCTGCTAGCTATTTAACAAAGAGATACTCATCTACTCTGGTCAGGGCAACAATTAGACTTGGAACTATTTGTGTGGTCTCTCTCTCTCTCTCTCTCTCTGTCTCTCTCTGATGTCTGTCTATAAAAGGTAAACAGGATAAGCAATCCCAAGGAGACAGCAACAGAACCAACGGTTGTGGGGTGGCACACAAGAGCAGGAGACAGGGTGAGGCAATAAGTCAATAACAACAGGGACAGGGGGAAAGCATGGAATCTAAAATTGATGGTGAGGATGTAGCATTTCTGGTCGTGTTTGATCAATGGAAATGTATCCAAGAGGAATTAATGAGAGGTGAACAGGGGGTAAACACGAGAGTGGGGCTGGAGGAAAGAAAAAAGAAAAAGGAAAAAACAAGAAAGTAAAACTTATGTAGCAAGGTATAAACATAGATATGTATGGTTGTAGATATATATATATATATGTATATATGTAAATGCAACAAGGAAGCCAATGGATTTGGGTCTCTACTTAAACCTGATCTCAATACAAGAATGGTTTGTTCTAATAATGTGGAAATGTATGATGCCTTCCTGACATGATCACTGAAGGCAAAATGGGTGCATAAGCAAATGTGGAGAAGAAAGCTGATGGTGCCAGGCTATTAAAAGATATAGTGTCTGAAGTTGTAACGGCTTGAAGTTAAACAAGTGGCTGTCTAGCAGGAAAGCAAAAAAGTCCATGTGGAAGAAGTACACCAGACTGTGTGATCATGAGGTGTCGACTGGAATAGGTATCAGAAGTTCAAAAGCAAGCAATCGAATTGATGTGAAGGAGCATAGACAAAGTGGAGACCCAAAATTCACCTATAAGACAATTGTGCACGGTCCCTCACCAAAGGGCCACACAGAAGGGCTGATATATCCAGGATGCAGTACAGTACTGATGAAACACATAACTATCATCTAGTTCTTTAATATTTCCTCCCCTTTCTATTATGGTCTTAGTTTTACCTCATTAATCTTGTTAGACCTGCGTGTGGTCATTCACATAATTAATATCATTTTATGTATGAAATCCAACATAAATAAACCCTTCAGAAACAGTAATAGGAGTAATGATTTCCTTAGGGTAAAGGAAGAGAGGGGAGCTAAAGGGGGAAAAGGGGAAACTGATAGCAATGATGATTGTATAACGCCACTGAATAACAGAATTGTAGGTGAATGGATGCACTGGATGATGTAAGATATGGCAAAAATAATAATAACAATATATAATATAATTTAAAAGGTTTCTGGGGGTAGGAGGGGATAAAGAGGAGCTAATATTAAAGAATTCAAGAAGAAAGAAAACGTTTTGAAAGTGATGGTGACATTTGTTCACTTATGCTTGATCTAACTGAATTATGGATTGTTTGTGATATTTGTAATAGCTCCCAGTAAAGTGGTTTTTTTTTTAAGTTTAGTAATTCTGGGGAAGTGTACAGAACACACCACGCAGCAATCCTGAGCACACACTCTTGCTAAATTACAGTAGCTGTGACAGGTTGTTCAAGGCTAGAGACTGCTCCAGCTCCTCCTGTGCTCAGCATCATTAAGGAAATGACAGTGATGCCCATGTATGGCAGCTGTGTTTGATCTGGCATGGAGCACTCTGAGCTGCATCTGAGTGGAAAAGCCACACAGGGATTGTTTGGTTTGTCCCTTTAACTAGGAATTCAGCAGAATGCTATATTTAAATATCCAACATCGGTGACCATTTCAGCAGTACTGCTCGGATAAAATGTCTTTCCTATTGTGCCTAATTGCTTGAATGTCTGCAGACTGATTGTCTTTGTAGACATTTACGCTGTCCTGTTTTTATAACTTTATGTCAATTTCTATTCATTTCTGTGTTGACTCAAAGGGCTTTTTTATCTCTTCGTGCTAATAATCTGTGCTTTATGGCTGCTGTTACGATTTTGAACAGTTGAAGCAGTGTGCAATAATACACACATATAAATATTTGCACAGCACAGAAAAGGCAGCCAGATGTGGGCCAAAGAAGTGCATTTAAACAATACCACTAGAGGGACCTTGATCTGAACCACAGGAAGACAAAGTGAGCATCAGGGCGAGAGCATCAGGGCAGAGAAGCATTGGTGCTTACTGTAAAGGGCTGTGTCTGAATGGACCTTCCTGTCTGATGTTGAGCGGGGATCCTCAAAAGCAGGCTTATGAAATCATTTCGGTGGCTTACCTATTTGGCTCAGATCACTAAAATCATTCCCTTTGAGAAGAAGTTTGTGCTCCCAGAGGTTGAAAAATCTTAGAGGTTTTAATTAGTTTACTTGGCCTCAACCTTTGCTCGCCAAAGGTTACCGAGAGGTTCAAAGAACGTGGGGTTGTATACCTCCTTTCCCACTTGGGGTAGGGGTGTTTTCCTCTTTTAAGCACCTCCTGTGAAGAGTGGAGAATGAGTGCAAAATGGCATTTTACTTAGAAAGTAGGATCACCAGGAAGCAGAACTGGAAGCAAACAGAGCCACTCAGTTTGCTGGCATAGCTGATGCTGTCCTCGGTTGTCCCTGACAGCACCGCAGACTCCCAACCACCTGTGTTTGCTCACTAGCTTTCACCAATCTGGGAGAAAATGGCCTGGCTGGTCACATGGCAGTCAGATAGGCCAGGCACCGGGGAATACAAAAGCCAGAGCTTTTAGCAGAGTTAATCATTAATGCGGCTTTTCTTTGTCCCATTCAGGAGTGCTGACAAGGGCTTTGATAGCCTGTTTGCCAGCAGGTTGGTTGCACACATAACCAGGTACTAATGAGCCCATTGGCTCCAAACTCCCCTCACAGTGCCCAGGAGCAACACAAGCTGAATGTGGGGCTGCCCTTTTCCCTGACTCCAGCCTCCCCCTCAACCTCCACCTTGCCTTGGGCACCCCACCACTTTGTTCCTTGCTGCTATGGACCACCTGGTTTGGACCACGACATGTTTCTACATAACATTTGCCCGTGTCTGGCAAACAAGGCTAGGACATGTGTGATTATAGATGTCCCATAATCCTCCCCTTCCTGTGCACTAGCTCTCCCCAGCCAGAGAGGAAAAGCTAACGTGGGGGTGTTTCTGGGTTTGATTTCATAGGACATAGCATGTGACCTTTTGCTAGAATCCCAATGAGACAGTTTCTTCTCGGAGCCACCTTCAGACGGATTCAGGTGTTTCTATCACAGTAAACAGAAGGCAAGTAGAGTCTCTAAAAGGAGTTTCTCTTTGTAATTGGAAACCCTGCTGTAACAACTTTCAACAGCAAGCAGCTCCTGCGTCAGCATGAGTAGAGTTAGGGCAAGCGAGAACCACGTGAAGCCCTCTTGCTACCTGCTCTTTTATCTACTGATATGAAGCTGCCAACCTCCCAGAAACAAACACCCCCCTCCCCACCCCCTACTGCCTGCCTCCTACTTGGTATTTTTCCCTCCAACCTGATGAATATGTTCTTTTGATTTATGCTCTCATCATCCGGCCAATCCCTCTGAAAACTATAAATCTGCTATCTAGATATAAGCTATAAATCCCCATTGTCCTTCAGTGGTAGTTGAAAACCAGCAAATAACGGGTATACCTTTGAGGCTGAGCTTAGAAGGAAAAGCACTGAAAGTCTGGGTCATGAAAAAGCAGGACTTCCCTCTAGGAGTTGAGCACAGGAACCTTTTGCTGATACGTGTTGTCCATGTGCAAGACATTGTTGCAAAGAAATTATATTAAAATCCTAGTGCTGTAATAGCCATACGTTTGTGTGTTTTCTTTTATCCATCATCTATTTTAAAGATTTTATCTTATCCATATGATCTTTATAACATCTAGGGCATACTGAGTAATGAAAAATTGTATTTTTTTTCTTTTTTAACAAATAGGGAAATGGCAGGCTTGCTTCATCATCTCAAACTTTAACAGCAGACGATAGAACTCCAGAGCGGTTAAAGTGTGTGACTACATTTTAAGAGGGACATGCTGTTTTTTATTGCGTGTACTTTCCTGCCCCTAGCAGCTCAGGTTCATTCTTAAGGAAGTTGATCAACCTTTCCTCACTTTATTGGGCACCTACTAGGTATTTCAGAGTCTTTAACTTGGTAAGGAATAAAGATGGAGACAATGTATTTCCTGCTATTAAGATAGAGCTGAAGAGTTAAGATAAAGACCACAGATAAACACGGAACAAGAGCAAAGTTATTTAACTGTGATGACAAAATAGCTAATAAGTACTTAAGTGCTGGTAAGAAGTTCTATTATTGCAGGGGTTCGGCTCTCAGATCCTAATTGAAAGATGAGCAGTTTAGATCCACTAGCTACTCTGTGAAAGATGAGGCAGTCTGTTTCCATAAAGCTTTGTGGCCGTGGAAGTGCTATGGAGCCGCTCTACTTTGTCCCACGGGGTCACTATGAGTCAGCATCAACTCTATGGCAATGGGTTTAGTGTGTTTCAGGGGGAGAGCTTTGTACAGACCCAACTGCTCTCCAGAGGAAGGAGAAGTTAATGATTTCACAGCACCTGTATGTGCTAATGTGGAAAGCATCCAACTCAAACAGTGTTATCAGGTTTAGCATAATGAGCAGGGTCTGTGGTGGTCCTCCAACTCTACTTCTTCTTTTGTTTGTTTTTTAAACTCTACTTCTTAAATGGCTCTTTCCAGGTAATATGGAAAAAATATCACCATGTCAATGAAGGTTCCTCCAACATGGATTTGTATGAAACTGTTAGCATTGACTCTATTATGAAGAATCTACCTTTGTTCCTACACAGCTGATATTGGTCTAGACTCTAGAATATGGCCACTGGCTTTGAAAGAGGGAAATGTTGTTACCTGATCATCCAGCCAATCAAATATATATAAATATCCCCGAAGGAGATAAAATAGAAAATTATTTTGTATTGTTGGGATGAAGTTATTCTAAGTATTCATTAGAATTGAGCTAGAAATTAAATGGCCATTGGGTGTAGAGAATGGAGGGCAAATTGATGTGTTGATAATAATGTATCAATAGTCACTGATATTAATATACACCTGTAATTGTTGAAGTAGATTGAACAAAGAAAGAACTATTGATCTATGCTGTGTGCATTATTTATTGGAGAAAAGGGAGTGTCTTAGTAGAGGTTACCCTAAAAGTTGCCCCCAAGACAAAAATTTCAGTGAATTTATTTTGTCTAGAAGATAATTCAGGAAACATCATGTGGAAGAGGAAAAGTGAGACTGGGAAATGATGACCGCTAATAAGGGTATAATAATGATCAGGTCCACCACTGTCTTTCAGTGTGTCATACTTTGGTGACTTGCCTGCTGGTACTTCAAATGTCATGTGATTATTCTTGATGGACAAGTGTCAGCAGAGCTGACAAAGACAAACTAGAAAGCACAGCTTGCTAATCTATGTCCCAAGATCAATCAATGAAAGTACAGCTTGCTAATCTATGTCCCAAGATCAGTGAAAGCCTTAGAGTCACAGCAAAACCTTGTCAGATATAGTTCCACACGAGAAGCTCCTTCTGTTGGAAATATACTGTGGCATAAACTATGGACTCAAACATACCAATGAGGATGAAGATGGTCCAGGAACAAGCTTGGTGTTGCAGGGGGTTCCGTGAGTCAGAGCCGACAGGACTGCAGATAACAACAGCGTCAAGAACCAGTTTGCTATCGTAATGAACTAGAATTTAGCCTTGCTGCAATCCACTGAGAAACTGTGAGAATGCACTTCAGGATTAACCCAGTATGGGGTGGGGAGTGGGGCAGGGGAGGAAATCCTCTATTGTATTCTTTGTTCACCAACTCCTGTCCTTCATCAGTTGAGGACAGCTCCAGAGTAGGGAAGACAAAAGACAGGTATGAATTGTGGCTGGTGCAGAATAGTGAAGGTACCATGGACTGCCAAAAGGACAGACCCATCTGCCTTAGAAGTCAGCCCAGGGTGCTCCTTAACGGCAAGGAAGATGAGTCTTTGTGTCATGCACTTGAGACACGTTATCCAGAAAAATAGAGTCCCTGGAGGGGCAGTGAAAATCGGAAGGCTTTCAATGAGATGAATTGGCACAGTGGCTGCAACTATGAGCTCAGGCATTGTGAGACTAGTGCAGGTCCTGGCAATGTTCATTCCGTTGTGCACAGGGTCATTATGGGTCAAAAATGACTCCATGGCACCTAGCAACAACAATAGTCTCTCTTCTATAAAAAGGCTTATGACACCAAAGAGATGCCATCAAACTGAACCCTTGTCCAGAAGGGTCTAGTTAGCATAATCCCTCACCATCACAGGGTGTATTAGTGTAGGTAGACTAGAGAAACAAATTCAGAGATACTCATACGTGTATAAGAAAGAGATTTATATACAAGAGCAATTGAATATCGAGAAAACATCTCATCCCAGTACAGATCAAGTCTATAAGTCTGATATTAGCCTATGTGTCCAATACCAGTCTATAAATTCCTCTTCACACTCACAAAACACATACAATGATGCCAAATGCAGGAGGATCACAGGACAGTAGGTGGGAAGTTTTATGGATCCAGTGGCAGTGTAAACATCTCAGCACTGGTAGAGGCCTCCACATGGCTTCTCCAGCACAAAGCACTAGCAGTAGTTCCGTGTGTCTTCTCAGCTTCAGTCTTCCAGGGAGAGAGTGGAGGGAATATCTCCTGCCACCTGCCAAGGAGGAATACAGGAGTTCCCAGAAGCCTGAGGAGAAGGTCATGCCACACAGAGGCCTCATTGGTTATGACCTGTTTGAGTCCACATTTTCACTCTGAATTCTCAAATTGATACCAGATTATGTAACTACCACACAGGGAGACTCTTAAAAGGGAAGAATTGGAAGAGCAAGACTAAGACAAGGCATGAGGGAAAGATTTTAAGGCATTCAAATGAGTCTTAATTAGGGCCCTAGCCTTTGGGCTCCCTTGGCCTAGAAAAAAATTAAAAACAACATTTGTGTCAGAAAAAGACCAGTGTGGCAGTAAGAGTTCTGCTTCAGTTTGGGGGACCTGAACCACATCTGATAGCATATATGTCCCCCAAATCTGAGTGTTTCCCTTCCTGGAGTCTATAATGAGCTGGCTATCTGCCATCTATTGTTCGGCCCACATATCTTTAGCGTGTTGCCCAAGCTTTTCTCTTGCAGATTGCAGCAACGCCGTGTAAAAATGGTGGTGATGAATGGTTACAGTCCCATCACACTCTAGATGGTGAACCAGGCTGCTCACAGGTTTAGGGAAAATGAAGAGTGAACTCTAGGGAAATATATGTGTGTGTCTTTATATAATAGTCTATATACTTCATAATATAGTATTATGTAATAATAAGGGATACAGGAAATATATATTTCATATGTCCCATATCCCATTTCAGCAAAAGCACCAGATCACCAGATGGGTTATCACCCAATCACCTGAATGAACTCAGTGTCTGGTCTCTTCAGGGGGTAATGTCAGGATCAGCTAGAATGCCGCCTGACCTAATCACTACTCTGGAATAAGGACCAATCAGGACACGAGAGTAAGAGCCTATGGGAAAGCAGGATAGGAACTAAGGCAAGCTAAGGGGGTCCTGCCACCTGACTCCTATAAAAATCAATGTCATACCCCTAGACAGGATTTCCATCAAATCATGAGATGGCTCTTCAGGATTGAAGTGTGTTTTGCTTATTAAATTTTTGTTCTGCTTACTGTCTTGACATGATCTCTTGTCTTAATGTCTTTTATATGTGTCTCCCTCTGTTGCGGTGATAAGTCACTGAAGAGGGACTTGCCAGTATCCCCACAGGAGAAAGTCTGGTGCCATGAGTTTTAGACACCTAACACGGTGGTTATGAGTCAGAACCATCTCAATGGCTCCTAACAACAACAACACATTATTTTTCTAGTAAAATATTTTTGTCACAAATTAATTTTTTTAATGTAGATAGTCTTTCAGGAGGTTGGCAGAATCATCTCAAAAACTCAATGTTGACTCATATTGCCCCTCCCTGCCCACCCCATGGGTTTCCAAGATTGTAACTGCTTACAGGAGTAGAAAGCCCAGCCTTTCTCTTGTGGAGGTGCTGGTGATTTCAAACTGTGGACCATGAAGATCGCAGTTCAACACAACACCACCAGAGCTGTGCAGCAGAACCATGAGGGATTGATCAATTGATGATAAAACAGGACTGAGAACTAAAGTGACTCTGGCAAATTAATGCTTACTGACATGGGCATCTCAATAAGTGTTGTACAATTCTCAAGTTATAATTGCCACAGCTCACTCTAAATGGAAGAGGTTGGGAAGATAGCCAATGAGAAATGAAAAATAAAGAGCCACAAAATCAGGATGGAGATAGGCATTCCCCCCTGCAAGGTAATGAGATGGATTAGGAAGTAATGGGTCTACTCATCATTGGGGAAATGAAGACCTGTGCCCAGAGGCTGGGTGGCTAGCACTGCCCACAAGTTCAAGTTCTAAAGCTAGTGCATGAGGTGACAGATGGGCTCCAAAAGAGTCTGTGGGAGGGTGTGACCTGGTGTAATGGCAAAGGACAGATTGAGGGGAGGGGCAGAGCTTGAGAAACACTGATCAGAAAACAAGAAGGAATTGTAATGTTTCCATCAGCAGTAAAGATAAGCCTTTATGGTAGGCATTCAGAAGATTGGAAAAAGAAGCTTGCAGTAGGAAAAAAACAAAAAGTCATTCTTATTCTTGTCCTTATGTTATGCAGGTAGGGGGTGGGACTACAATTAGACTTGGAGAGAAGAGCTGGTAGAACAGTGAGCTGATTGGTCTCCAAAGAGTTGAACTGCTAACTGCAAAGTCATGGTGCAGTGCCACTAGGAGAAGTTCTACTAGGTCACTATGCTGAAGAATCAAGTAGAGGGTGTGTAAGTTCAGGCATGGAGCACAAATGAGCAGAGGAGCCTAGAGAAAGAAACTGGTGAGTTCAAGTGTGAAGGTCTGGCAGGTCGGTAGTGCTAAGGAGCCCAGATGGACCCTGGGGTGATGGGAGGAAATAAAGGGCTGCAAGAACCGATTTCCTGGTCTTGTATTTCATTAGGCGAGATGCTTGTTAGGGCCAGAATACTGAGGTCCCATCCGGAAGTGGAAGTGATGACTCACTCTTGAGCTGCCTAGCACCTGGAAGGATAATCAGGAGTACAGGAAGTGGTTTAATGAGACAATCAGTGAGATACCTCACTAACCAATCAGAAGACCAGGCTTAGAACCAATGAGAGAACTCAGTTTGGACCTGGCCAATGGCACTCTCCACCATACCCTTATAAAACTCAGTGCTTGGGCCTCAGGCCAGGGAGCTTTTCTAGCATAGTGGCTGTTAACCCTAAGGGCCCAAAACAAAAAAACAGAAAGCAACAAGTGTTGGGGGTGGGGTGATGACCATCTACTACTGATGGTCTTGTAAGTATGTACAGTCACTATGGAAAGTGATTTGTTGATACCTAAAGCAAATGGAAATCAAGCTTCCATAAGACTCAGCAACCCCTCTACTGGGTATATACCCAGAAAATGTAAGAAACAGATCACAACTAGACATCTGCACTCCAGTGTTTACTGCGATGCAGTTCACAATCACAAAGAATTGGAAACAACAAGTTTTCATCAATTGATGAATGGATTTTAAAACTCTGCTTTGTGTGCACAATGGAGTATTACCCATCCCTAAAGAGCAATGATGAATGCATGAAACATATCAACTCATGGGAAGAGTTGGAGGAATTTACACTAAGCAAAGTTCACCAAACACGAAAGGACAAGTACAACATGAGTCCACTGTCCAAAAAGCACAATGGGCATAGAGGAAAAGTAACTTAATTCAAAACTTCTGGGTCACAGGCCAGGCACTCTGGCTGGGGTCAGACAAAGCCCAGGGATGCATATGCCATCCAACTAAAAAGAAGGGGAAAGGGGGAAAAGAGAAAAAAAGACTACGGTATTGGGGAGCAGGGCACTAATCCACCCACATAGAGGGTACTGTTTATGTCTCCACAGGAAAGGGAGAGAGAGAGACCAGACCTCATGCTGGTATGCCAAGCTTTGAGGGTAAGATACCTGTTTGGAGAAGCTCATTAACAGAGAGGACTGTAGGGCTGGCCCAAGCTATGTTCACACACACACACACACACACACACACCCCACCCCTGCCCCCTGAAGAAGGTGCTACAGAGGACAGCACTGGAGAAACAGACTGATTTGTCCTGCCCACATGAGAACAAACTAATAGGGAAAGAGAGAGGACCTCATCCCAGTCCACTAAGCCTCTAGGCCCTAGAATCTAGGGCGATGCTCCTGTTCAGAGCAGCTGATGCACAGAGAGCACAGTAGGGCCAGCCCAAGCTCAAGACATGTTGCCTAACTGGTCCACAGCACTACAGAGGGCAAACCAAAGGCACAATACGGGAAGTGTGTCTAGTCTGACACCCCCACCGTAGGGGGGGGGGCGGGGATCACGAAAGGACCATAGCAGCAATGGCAGCAAAGTCATGAAGTCCCTGAGGAATCCTGGAAATAGACTTCTGACTTGTGTAGGGGAAGAGGGGTGTTCACTTGGCACCTCACCTGAACTGACCAGCACATAGAAAAATGAGGTGATACCAAGGGCTCAAGTAGAAGGAAAATGTTTTGAAAATGACAATGGCTTGACACAATGGATGGATGGATGGATGGATGGATGGATGGATGGATGGATGGATGGATGGTGATAACAGCTATACGAGCCCACAATAAAATTATTTTAAAAATAAATAAATAAGGTCAGCAAGTAGACCTAGAAATATGTATAGGCTTTTTTTTTTCTTTCCTACTTTTAAACATCTATCTCTATAGAATAGGCAAGATAAACAATCCTGAGGAGAAAACAATGGGACAACGGTTGGGGATATGGGAAAGGAGGAGGTTGGGGGAAGGGAGTGGTGAGCCAACAAATTCAGGGACAGGGGGAAATCAAGCAATCTAAAATCTAGGAAAGTGTAGAATGCCTGGTGGTTGTTGATCAATTGCAATGTAGTCCAGAGGAATTACTGAAAGTTGGATGAAGCGTGAATATGATGGTGGGGCAGGAGTAAAGTAAAAGGAAATAGAGGAAAGAACTAGGAGGTAAAAGCTATATAGAGAGGTATAAATAAAGACATGTGTATATGTAAATATATTAATATATAAAGATAGGGGTATTAGGCCATATATATATATATATGCTAAAGCACTAAAGTAGCAGATGGAGTTTGGGCATCTGCTTAAGTCTTCCTTCAACACAAGAACACTTTGTTCTAATAGCGTGGCACTGTGTGAAACTCACCTTCACTACACAATCGCTGAAGACAAAGTGGGTACATAAGCAAATGTGGTAAAGAAGGATGATGGTGCCTGGCTATTAAAATATATAGTTTCTTGGGTCTTAAGGGCTTGAAGTTAAACAGGCATTCATGTAGGAGGGAAACAACAAAGTCCACCTGGGAGAAGCATATCAGCCTGTGTGATCATGAAGTGTTGATGGGATCAGGTACCAGAAGATCAAAACCAAACAATCATATTGTTGTGATAGAGAGAAGTCAGAGTGGAGACCTAAAGTCCACTTGTTGATAATTGGAAACTCTCTCACAAAAGAGATGACTCATTCAGGGTTCAAAGTAGCAACTATGAAACACACAGCATTCCTCTAGTTCTTTGATGCTTTCTTCCCCCACTATCATGGTACCAGTTCAACCTCACAAATTGTGTTAGACCAGAGCATATACAATGGTACAGATAAGAGCTTTCAACACAGGGAATCCAGGATAGATAGACCCCTCAGAAGCAGTAATGGAAGTAATGATTCCACGAGGGTATGAGAAGGAAGGCGGGAGGGGGAACTGATAGCAACAATGGATACATAACCCCCTCAAGGGGATGAATAACAGAACTGTGGGTGAAGGGCTGCACAGGATGGTGTAAGATATAAAAATATATATGTAACTTATTAAGGGTTCATGAGGGCAGTAGGGTTGGGGAGGGAGGGACTAAAGAGGAGTGATATCAAGGGACTCAAGTAGAAAGAAAATGTTTTTAAAATGCTGATGGCAACCTCTGTACAAGTTTGCCTGATATAATTGTGCAATCAGGGCTTCTTTTAATTGTACAATTCAAAAAATATGCAATACCAGTTTGATTCAGTTCACTAATGTCTAGAGTGTCAACCTTTATGTGTTGCAATCAATATTTTAATAACTTCTAATTGTCAGAGATGTGTATTTTATACATTCACATAACAATTATTAATGGATGCCTGCAATTATTTCTTTTAATTTTGAGACATATCACATCAACAAAGATCCAAATGGGAAGGAACCATTCAGTATTTCTCAAGCTGAAGGAACTGAAGGAAAAAACTAAGCCTCAAATTGCAATTTTGAAGATTTCTCTGAACAAAAAATTGAATGGTGCAGAAAGGATCAATAGATGACAAAGGAATATACAGTGTCTCTGTACAAAAAAAGTCTCATGAATATTGAACCATTTCAAGAGGAAACATATAATCAAGGGCCAATGGTATGGAAGGAAGAAATCCAAACTGTATTGAAGTAATTGAAGAAGGGCAAGGCTCCAGTAATAATGACTGCAAAGACTAGTGTGCTCAATCATCTATTGAAGATAATTAGAAAAGAGCTACTTAGTTAGCTAACTGGAAGACATTTGTCATATTCATGCACAACAGAGAGGTGATCCAACACAGTATAAAAATTATGGAGCAACATGATTATATCACACAGAAGTAAATTTTTGCCAAAGACAATTTTTTAAATGTTATAAAAGAAAAAATTCAAGGCAAGGATTTTGTTTGTTTAGTTTGGTTTGGTTTGGGTTTTTAAAATCATTTTACTGCAGGCTCATACAACTCTTATCACAATCCATACATACATCCACATGTATGTGTCAAGAACATTTGTACATTTGTTGTTATCATCATTTTAAGAACATTTTCTTTCTACTTGAGCCCTTGGTATCAGGTTCTCATTTTCCCCTCCCCCCTTTACACTCCCTCCCGCATAAACCCTTGATAATTTATAAATTGTTATTTTTTCATGTCTCACACTGACCTATGTCTCCCTTCACCCACTTTCTGTTGTCCATCACCCTGGGAAGAGGTTATAGGTAGATCATTGTGATCGGTTCCCCCTATTTCTCACCACCATCCCCTTACCCTCTTGGTATGGCTACTCTCAATATTGGTCCTAAGGGGTTTATGTGTCCTGAATTCCCTGTGTTTCCAGTTTTTATCTATACACGTGCACATGCTCTGGTCTAACCACATTTGTAAGGTAGAATTGGGGTCATGATAGTCAGGGGATAGAGGAATATGGCAGAGTGGCAGGCTACAAGATCAACAAACACAAGTCTATCAGTGATTTGGCAATATCTAAAACAGATGGAATTGAGCTACCATATGACCCAGCAATCCCCCTACTGGGCATATACCCAGATGAGGCAAGAAAAAAACCATGGCCAGACATCTGGTCTCTAATGTTCATCGTGACACAGTTTACAATTGAAAGAAATTGGAAACAACCCATATTTCCATCAACATGTGAATGGATCAAAAAACTGTGGTACAAGCATACAGTGGAGGAGTACTACGCATCCCTAAAAAGTAATGATGAACATTGCCACATGGGAAGAACTGGAGGAACTCATGCTAAGTAAAGCAAGTCAAGCACAAAGGACAAGTATAACATGAGCCCACTGAAGTAAGCTTAAAAAAAACGGCATTGGGGAAACACTACCACATACATATATCCTGGAGTGAGGTCCAGCAACTATGGGAGAGCTCAAACCCAATCCAGGGATACCTATGGCAGTCAACAAATAAGAGGGAGAAAGAAAGAGAAAAAAAATGGCTCGGGAGCAGGGCACTAACCCGCCCAAGGGGAGGGTGCTGTTTATATCTCCACAGGAGAGGGACAGGGAGACCAGACTTCAACCCGATACGCCAAGACATGAATACAACATGCCGGCATGTACCAGGGAACCAATAGAGAGGTCTGCAGACCGGCCCCAACCCCAACTACGTGGACACCCATCCCCACCCCTCCCTAGAAGAATGCACTTCAGAAGACAGCACTAGAGCTACGTCAGATTAGAGCACATGAGAGAGGGGCATGTCGGATTAGATGGAGAAATGAAAAGGGATGGAGAGGGAGGAGAGGACATCTTGGCCCACCAAGCCCCAAGGACGATGTTCCTGCTCGGAGTAGACAACACACAGAGAGGACCATATGGCCAGCCCCACCATGAGACACAATGTCTCTCAGTAAACCATAGGGCTTCTAGGGAAAATACTGGAGACACAGTACAGGGATTGTGAACAATCTGATCCCCTCACACTAGGGTGAAACACTAAGGGCATGCAACAGAGCAGCAAGGGGAGCAAAGTGCTGAAACAATGGGAGAATACCAAAATTAGACTCTGGAGACAGAGTGTGGCACCCCATCAAACACAACTGGAAAACACACATAAAGGCCAACAAACAGACCTTGAACTATTTATAACCCTTTCCATTTTAGACAGTGGCTTTCTTGTTGTTGCTATTGCTATTGTTGTTTTGTTGGTCTTGACTTCCTTTGTTGTTTTATTTGATTTTGCCGGGTTTTGTGCTTATTAATGTCTCTGCATGTCTATCTAAATAAGATAGGTGGGATAAACAATTTGGAGATTAAAAGAATGGGACCAAGATCTCTGGGGAGGGAGAGGGATACGGGATAAGGGGAAGTGGGAGAAAGGAAGGGGGTATAGGGGAACCAACCCTGGGACAAGGGAATAACAAGTGAACTAAAATCAATGGAGAGAGGGACATAGGACGCCTAGTGGGGCTTAATCAAGTGCAATGTAGCAGTGAGGAATTACTAAACCTGAATGAAGGCTGAACATGCTGGTGGGACAAGAGGAAAGGAAAAGGAAATAGAGGAAAATACCAAGAGGCAAAGGACATTTATAAAGGTCTAAATATAGGTATATATATATAACTATGTACTCATATATATATGTTAAGAATTAAGATTGTAGATGGACATTGGGCCTCCACTCAAGTATTCCCTCAACACAAGAACACTTTATTCTAACAATCCAGCATTCTGTGATGCTCACCTACCCAACACAATCACTGAAGACAAAATGGGTGCATAAGTAAATGTGGTGAAGAAAGATGATGGTTTCATCCGGCTATCAAAAGATATAGCATCTGGGGTCTTAAAGACTTGAAGATAACCAAGGGGCCCTCTAGCTAAGAAGCAACCAAGACCACATGGAAGAAGCACACCAACCTGTGTGATCATGAAATGTCGATGTGATCAGGTATCAGACATCTAAGACCCAGTACAAAATCATACCAAATGTGAATGGGAGGGGGTAGGGGCATGGAGTGGAGACCCAAAGCTCCTCTGTAGACAATTGAACATCCTCCTATAAGAGATCTAGGGAAGAAATGAGTCAGTAAGGGTACAGAATAGCACCAATGAAACACAACTTTCTTCTAGTTCTTTGGTGCTTCCTTCCCCTCACTATCATGACCTCAATTCTGCCTTACAAATAGGATTAGACCAGAGCATGCACACTGCTACAGAGAAGAGCCCACCACACAGGGAATCCAGGATAGATAAAGCCAACAACGAGAGTAGAGTTACCAGGAGGATTAGGGGACAGTGTGGGGAAAAAGGGGGAATCGATAACAAGGATCAACATATAACCCCTTCTCAGGGGGACAAACAATGGAAAAGTGGGCGAGGGATGATGGAGGATGATGTAAGATATGAAAATAATAATCTATAACTTATCAAGGGTTTGTGAGGGAGGGGGAAAGAGAGGGTATGGGAGAGAGGGGTAATAAATGGGGAGCTGATCAGGGGCTCAAGCGGAAAGGGAATGCTTTGAAAATGATGACTACATATGTGCAAATGTGCTTGACACACTGGATGAATGTATGGATTGTGATAAGAGCTGTAAAAGCCCCCAATAAAAGTATTTAATTTAAAAAACTGAAAAATGAATAGGAAAAATAGAAAATTAATTGATAACTTAAGGTATGGGTAGAGAATACTGAATATATTATCAACTACCAGAAGAACAAGCAAATATGTTTTTAAAGGAAAATTGCCAGAATCCTTGTTAGAAGTCAGAATGGTGATATTTATCTCATGTACTTTGGACATGTTATCAGGAGGGAGCAGTGGCAGAAAGGACATCATGTTGGTTAAAGTTCATCAAAAAAGAGGAAAACTCTTAATGAGGTGAATTTGTACAATGGCCGCAACACTGAACTCAAGGATAGCAGTGCTGTGAGGGTGGCACAGGATTAGACAGTGTTTTGTTCACTTGTACATTGGGTTGGCATGAGCCACAACAGAGTCAAGGGCACCTAACAAGAACAATGATCTTTAAGGAAGCAGATCGCCATATTGTTCTCCTGCACGTGGAAGTAGGGGATGGGAAGAGGGGAGATAAATTTGGACTTACAGTCTTGCTTAGCAGCTGATTGATTAACCATCACTGCTAGTATCAGCAGTTAGGTAAGCTTCCTTTTTGGAGTTTATAGATTAAAGATTAAGGTCTGTGCATAGAATGTATTTAAAAGTAAGACCAGTTTTTAAAATGAACACAAAGAGACCCATAGGTGTTACAGACCAATATGTTACCAGAGGTGAGACAATTACCGAATCTCTGTCTGACTTAAAGAATTTTCTTTTTAATTTACTGCTTCTCTCCCCTGATATGTCAAGAACTAGTTGAGATTTCGAATTCAGTTTGGAAGTGACAGAAAACAGAGGAGCGCTGTGGTCAGTCCAATTACAAAGATATTAATAATAAAAATTCAAATGCTAATTAATATACGAGTTCTTTCAATACTGAATAGATTGGTCAGCAGCTGCCCTGCTCTGCTTACCTCTGGTTTACCAGACACATGTGGACTGCTTTTTAGCAAAATTGGTTTTTTAACTCTTTATTGTGAAGTAGGTGAAATTTCACAGAGCAAATCAGTTTTATATTCAGCAATTCACCTACATTTGGTTTTATGTCATTGATTGCAATTCCCACAATAACATATCACTCATCCCCCTCCCTCCCATTCCCCTTTTCCTAACCAGTTTTTGTTTTGTTCCATATTTTTCTGCTACTCTATCCAGGGCCTTCTAAGATGATCCTTTCAGAAATGTGGGTTGTGGTAGTTCTTCTGGTCTCAGGGTCATGGAAGCTGGGATTTGGGTGATCCATGAGCTTGTTAGAATGGTTCCATGGGTCTTCAGTTTTCATCATTCTTCGTTCCTTCAGCTCTGGGAAGACCAATAGTTGCACTTTGGGTGGCCACTGATCAGCTTTTAAAACCTCAGTTGCTACTCACCAAAGTAGGATTTAGAGCCTTATCTTTGTGGATTATGCTATGCCTCAGTGTCCCCCAAGACTATAATCCTGAGCCCCCAAGCTCAGAAACTCTTCACACAAAGTGTTTGGTTATATCTAAGAAATTTTCCTAGCTTTAGAATAAACTTTCTAAAGAAAGGAGTCTTGGTCAGTGGGCAAGAGATACTGTCTTCTCCCCAGTTTTTTCACTGAATCACACCATCAAACATATTTTGATCCAGATACACTAAAATAGCAGAATGGCCCTTGAGAGAGGGAAGACTATTTTCATTTTTTCTTATTTCTTATTATTTTTAATTTAAATCATTTTATGGGAGACTCATACAACTCTTATTGCGATTCATATATCCATCCGTTGTGTCAAGCACACTTGTACATTTGTTGCCCCCATCATTCTCAAAACATTTGCTTTCCACTTGGGCCCTTGGTCTCAGCTCCTCATTTCTTTTTCCTTTGCAAATAGGAGAAAGAACATGCTCATAGTAGCAAAGGAGTGAAATGAAAGGAGAAATTCAAATAACAGCAGAGGGTACTAAAACTTGAGGTATGGATGGTTCTTTTATGTTCTGGTACAAAACTAGTATTGACTTGATACAGGTGGTCTTCAGCTTCTCCCAGTCTCTGAGAGGTGGCTGTAGTAAGGAGCGCACGTCAAGGTGGGACCAGCAGTTGGACTTGGGCCCATCTCAATGATGGACTAACAAAGGGACCCTCAGCCTGGAAGTAACCTCCGAGGCTCAGTTTCCGTGGCCATCAAAGAAATAATATGCTAAAAAAAATATGTAGGGATTAAAAGATATCTTTTAGATTTGTAAATCTATCTTGCTGAATTTGTATAACCATCCAGTTCGTGAACAGAAATATTTGCCCCATTTCAGAGAAGTCATTAGGCTTCCCTCAGGTCATGTAAAGAGTCAGTGACAGGAGCAAGTCCAAACTAGTTGTCATAGCATCCATTCTAACTCAGGTGGCCCTCACATGTGTCAGAGTCGAGCCTACTCCACGGGGTTTCCATGGCTACTTTTCAGAAGTAGATCACTAGGGCTTCTTTCAAGTGATCTATGGACAGACTTGAATTTCTGAATTTCTGTTAGCAGCCGAATGCATTAACTATCACTCCTAATATCATGAGCCCTGTCCATTTTCTTTCCACTCTCCCTATCATTTTAGAGGAGGAAACTAGAGTTGACAAGGAGCTCTTTGCTTATCAGCTTACCTAATTTCTTTGTAGCTTGTGAAACTTGTGAAACAAGTTAAGAAACAAACTGAATCATAATTCCATATCTGAGAATCCAGAATCCTGCTCTCTCCTATACATCCCAATGAGCCCCCAGGTGGCTTCACTGACCCAGGCTCTCATCCTGATGACCTGCTTTATCAAGACAGGGGCAGCATGTCAGTTCTTTGCAAAGTATTAATAAAGATGAGATTCTAGCTCCCAAGCTGAGTTGCCAAAATCCTTCCTCTGGTTCCCCAATTGCAGGGTTATGACATAGACAGACAAAAAGCACTGATGCATGGGCTTATTATGTCCATCCCTCCGGTAACTCTTATTACGAATGGCTTCTTTCTCAGTTCCTTGACAGCAGAGACTGTGTCCTAGGTCGTTTTTCATGAATCCTTGCTTTCATGTTTTATTGAATGTGACTTTCATGTCCCTCTTCCACACAGAGGACCAGAGACCTCGCATTCACGTGTCTTCAGCACCGCCCACTATGGCCTGCAGCCCTCATCCAGGAATAGAGCCCCAAAGAAGGGACAGACTGCCTTGTCTGTGGAGCCTAAAAGACAACAAGCCGCAGTGGCATCTTCCTCTATCACCGCTGCTCTATTGAAACACTTGTACTGCTGCTGTTATGCTGCTTCTGACGCCTAGTGACCTTCTGCAAGAACAGACCATAGTCCACTCCTGCACCAGCCCCACAAGCACTGCTATGCTCACATCTATCCACTTTTGTGGCCACTGGACATTTTCAGTGTCTTCCGATTCAGAGGACCCATCTTCTAGCACCATGTCCAGCACTATTCTGTTGTGATTCAAGGGCTTCACTGGTTAATTGTCCGAAGTATGTCAACCGACCTTTCTCACTAGTCTGTCTTATTCTGGAAGTTCGGCTGAAACATGGCATCTCTCAGGAGCCCTGCTATAAGCTAAGTTGCTTGATCACTTCTGATCCAAGTCAACACAGTGCACCAGACTGACAAATGGGTGGTGGTCCTTAGTAGAACATGCATTTAATAGTTGTGTACCTCATAGTACATATAGCATGTATATGTGTGTGCATAAATATAGAAAATTTAAAAATATATAAAAGAATTCCTTTTTCTTCTAGCCTCCTTTGCCTGGCAATTCCAAGAGTTAAAATCTCCCAGATCTCCCTCTGAGCTTTATTTCCTGGCCCTTTGTTGTGCTGCTGTTTTAGTGTGATGGTTTTGTTTTTCAAATTTTCTTGAAAGATAGCATGGGTCTTTCCATTTTTCTGCTCAAAGGACATGTATTAAATGGAGGTTTTCATAGCAGGAGAGGGAAATAGAGTTATCTACAAGAAAGCCTTCAAATACAGGGTGTTTCGATGCTAGACTTTTGAGCTTGTCTAATTCTTTGCACACAGCTAACACGGTGCTCACCTATTGTCAAACTCGGTCTCTAGTTGATAAGAAACTCATGATCAGAGTCCAGATCAGTGGTCAGAGGTCACCCAGCTGGTAGCCAGGACTGTATGTCAAGGTTCAGACCTCCTGTCAGCTGGCCAGGGTCTAAAGGGTAGATTTCAAGGACACTTTTGATAGCTAAACTCCCTACTGTGGCATGATTATACCCGGTACGTGACGTATAAAAAGAAGGGCACATTTACTCCGGAACATGAGGATATTCATAAAAACAAGTGAAGCAGAGTAGATGAACTATATTCTCAAATATTAATGTTGCTTTGTTACTTAAAAAAAGCACAACTGCTTTTCCCTCTCTTTTTACTACAAAAGGAAAAACATGCAATTACTTAAATAAAGTAATTATTTTACTCTACAATAAAGTGGACAACTTATGAGAAAATATACATCCTGAGCCATATAAGAATGCAGTTTTAGACCTACAAGAACATTAATTCAGAGGAGGAGAGTCAGTCAGGGTGCGATGTAGCACCGATGAAAAATACAGCTTTCCTCCAGTTCCTAAATGCTTCCTCCCCCCTCTACCCCCCCACTACCACGATCCGAATTCTACCTTGCAAATCTGGATAGAGCAGAGGTTGTACACTGGGGCAGATAGGAGCTGGAGGCACAGGGAATCCAGGGTAGATGATACCTTCAGCACCAAGGGTGTGAGGGGCGATACTGGGAGAGTAGAGGGAGAGTGGGTTGGAAAGAGGGAACTGATTACAAGGATCTACATGTGACCTGGGGGATGGACAACAGTAAAGGGGGTGAAGGGAGATACCGGATAGGGCAAGATATGACAAAATAATAATCTATAAATTATCAAGGGCTCATGAGGGAGGGGGGAGCGGGGAGGGAGGGAAAAAGAGAGGACCTGATGCAAAGGGCTTAAGTGGAGAGCAAATGCTTTGAAAATGATTAGGGCAAAGAATGTACAGATGTGCTTTATACAATTGATGTAAGTATGGATTGTGATAAGAGTTGTATGAGCCCCTAATAAAATGTTAAAATAAAATAAAGAACATTAATTCAAATGGTTCAACCTAGCCAGAAAACTCCAGTGTCAGTACTTAATCAGAGAATCCTGAAGTAGAAGAATATATCCACTTGGGGTTTAGCATGGCACCTCTGGACCTTTTTAATGTACTAGCAACTAGGTAAAATATAGATGAGCCCTGGTGATGTAGCAGGTTACGCATGGGGCTAGCTCACCACAAAGTAAGCAGTTCAATTCATGAGCCTTTCCTCAGGAAAAAGAGGCTTTCTACTTCTGTAAAGATTTACAATCTTGGAAACCCACAGGGGCATTTCTATTCTGTCCTATAAGTCAGAATCGACTTGATGGCCATGAATTTGTTTCTTTGTTTTCATTTTTTGTTGTTGTTCTTGAGCCAAAATATACCAACCTTCATGAGAATGGCGCAAGATCTGATAGTGCTTTGTTCTATTGTACTTGGGGTCAATATGAGTGGGAACTGACTCCGAGACACCTAATAACAACCACCAACAAGCAATAGCATAAAATCAGCAAAAGGTATAATATCTGAATGAATACTTCTTTAAAAAAAAAAAAGCAAAATCAGGAAAAAAAATCAAATAAGCAAGTAAGGGCTTCACATAGCCGGTGATATGTAAAGTATTGGGTGAACGTGCACAAGCTTCAGATTCCCCTTCAGAAATGCTGTCTTGCCAAAGACACTTCCTCCCTCAGAAGAGAAGCCAGAATCGAGCCTCTTACAAAAGGAACACAATGCAAGGAGATTTCCCTATCCGGTGAACAGAGCCCAGCAATCCTGGAGGGGCCTGGGTTCAAAGGACCCCATTCAGAGGAGCAGGTCCAGGCCAAAGGGTCTGTTAAACATTGCCAGCATACCTGAGCAGTGGCACTCGGCGGTCAGCTCTGCTCAGTCGCTGCACAGGAATGGAGCAGCCTCGGTTGCCTCATTTCAGCATGACCCAGGCTATTGCTATCTTTGTTGGTTTTGCCAAGATTAAGGCACAGTTTCCCCTTTGAATGCCCCACACCTGCTGGGCAAAGCACTTCTGGAGTTTTGTCAGAATTCCCACTGCTACGCTGGTGGAGGTGAACAGGCATAAGCAAACACTTGCTCTCCCTTCGCAGTGACTTCTCTTCCCGTGACCTGGGCCATTCCCCTTTTCCTTTTGAAAACTCCTGGGCTGCTTTACTTTTACATCAGAGAGGACCAGTGGCCTCGTTGTTGTTGTTGTTGTTGTTAGGTGCCGTCAAGTCAATACAAAAGAAGGAAACACTGCCTTGCCCTGTCCCATCCTCACAATTGCTGCTATGTTTGAACCCATTATTGCAGACACCATGTCAATCCATTTGAGATTTTAAATGCATCTTAGGTGCGTTCATATTTCCTCCTAGGGAAGGAGTCCGTTCGATCCTAATGTCGTACAATGATTACATTGTACATTGTTAATTCTAGCTGATGAATCAGTTCTAATTAAACATGTTTGCTCTCAGAAGGAGACCCTTGACTTCTTATTGTTATGTACAGGGGGAAAGGGAGGGCAGCCTGCCCTGATCATCTGCTGAAGTGGTACCACCACTGGGGAGCCCCCATGTGTTCTCCTCTCTGTGGTCTGCAGAAAAAGGGTTAGGATATGAAGGGGAATTCCCATCGTCTTGGCCAGGGGTCAATAAAATGTGGCCTCAAGCTATATGCAGCTCTTTTGGTATGTGGCTCGGCAGTAAAGTTGAAGGGAAAAAAAATTAAGGCTATTATTCAGAGAATGATGAGTTCATTTGTTTGTAAAAAATATTTTTATGGCTCTCAAATAATTTTAAACAGTCATGGGGCCTCGTCTGTCTCAAAGTTTGTTGACCCATAGTCTAGGCTATGCCAACAGGCCAAGGCAATATGGGAGCTAAAGCTACTAGGCGAGGATCTTAGCTAAACCGATGCCTTGGTCAGCTAGGACTTCTGACAATTCAGGTGTCTCCGACTTCTTTTACACGTTGGTCCTAGGTTTGCTGTAGGATAAGTATTGGGCTGCTGACTGCAAAATTTATGGCTCATGTCACCAGCCTTTCTTTTGAAGATAAGGCTGTCTGTTCTCTTAAAGATTTACAATCTTTATAGGGTCCCTATGAGGCGCAATCAACTTGATGCAAGGAGTTTTTGTGGTGTGGCTGCCCCACTTCAGTGAACAAGTCCAGCATTTACTTTAAGTAGCCCCCGCTGCCCAGCAAAGAAGAGACTAACGCAGGGGATTGTAAGGGGAATCACAAAGTGGCTGTACAGATTCACATGCCTGGACACAAACACACACAGGCCTCAGATCCAACCTAAGAGCTTTTGAAAGCAGGAAACTCTTTGTCTTGCTGATTTTGGGGACTTCAAGGTCTCCACTTAAGGTAAGGTTTCTCTTATTGAAAGTCAAATCAGTGGTCTTTAGTGGTCCCTGGGTGACATAATTTGCAATCACCCACTAACTAAAAGGTTAGCAGTGCCAATCCATCCAGCGGTGACTGGGACCTGCTTCCCTATGAAGCACTTCTCCTTTTAAATTCAGACTCATCATGAGTCAGAACCCATTCATTGGCAAGGAGTATTTTAGATTTTACTAAGGCAAGGATAAAGGTCTGGTAATGTCTACTTCTGAAAATCAGCCAATGAAAACTGTATGGGACATCACGGTCTGATCCAGAACTGATCCTAGGGACGGAACAGGATGAGCTGCCAAGAGCCTAGGGAGCGGACAGCAACAGCAAGAAGCCTTGAGACATCACCTAGGAAGGCAAAGCCATTTACTTTCTCAGACTTTTCTCTTTAAAAACTGGAGAATCACCAAAATCAGTAGGAAGTAAAGCACTAATTTTGTGTTATAATTTTTAATTTTTGTTCTTTTAGAAAAAAAATCATGGGCTGCGAAGGTTACTCCAAAAGTCTTTGTAACATTGACACAAACCTTGTATAACGCCTCAATTGAATAAGGTTGAAATAAGCAGCATTCTGGCCATGGCACATTTATTTATTTACATAAGGTTCCTCCCTTGTTTTGTTTATTACTTTTCCCTTGACTCCAGATCTGGCTCACAAACCACTGATTCTTACAGGCACCTACTGAAAACACATCAGATGCTTCAGATTCACTCGATCTGTACTTATATTTCATTATATTTATAGTGGAAAGGATCATTTTTAAATTTAAATTAATAAAAAATAAATAAAATTAAAATTTAGTTCTTCATTCACACTAATCATGTCTCACATGCATAAGAGCCACATATGAGCAGTAGCTACCGTAGTGGGTAACACTGTATTAAATCATGCCTGTAATAGTTATACAAATATAACAAATTCTTGCTTATTTCTGTCTCTTTCATTTGGAAGATTTATTCACACATCCTACTACAACTGTTGTGTCCAGGGGACTTGGCAAGGTTTATTTACTTCTTTCTCTTTCTAGGCCTCCTTCTTCTTAGCTTTTCTATTTTTCATCTCATTGCAAGTCCTCTTTGTCGTCTTCTGAGGTTTCTAACCTGAACTTTTGCCCTCTAACTTGTCCTTCAACTGAACACATCTGGCAAGCGAGCAGGCATCATACCGCTCACCACAAGCTCTCAGTGGTTAAGTGGTGTAGGGGAGGGTTTTAAGTCCCCCAGTGTGTCATTAAGAGATAGATTCTATTTTTTCTTCTGTTTCATTTCCAGAAAAGTCAGAGTTTTAGTTTAATTTAGTTTAGTTTCGTTATTTTATTTCCAGGACATCACCAGCTTGAGTCTACTTCACCCTCAGTGTTAGTCTGGGTACTTTAGAGAAACAAATCCATAGAAACTCATGTGTAAGAGAGAGTTTTCTGGTTAGACCAAAGGATGGACAGCGGTACAGTTGGGATCTGGAAACACAAGGAATCTAGGACAGATGAGCGCCTCAGGACCAAGGGTGAGAGTGGTGATACTGGGAGGGAAGGGGGTGTAGAAAGGGGGAACCGATCTTGGGGATCTACATATAACCTCCTCTCTGGGGGATGGGAAACAGAAAGTGGGTGAAAGGAGACACCAGGCAGTGTAAGATAAGATAAAATAATAACTTATAAACTATTAAGGGTTCATGAGGGAGGGGGAGGGAGGGGGAGAGAAAAAAGGAAAATGATCTGATTCCAGGAACCCAAGTGGAAGGCGAATTTTGAGAATGATGAGGGCAATGAATGTACAAGGGTGCTTTACTCAATTGATGTATGTATGGGTTGTGATAAGAGTTGTATTAGCCCCAATAAAATGATTCCTCCCCCCAACTACCATGATCCGAATTCTACCTTGCAGGGCTGGATAGGACAGAGGCTGTACACTGGTGCATATGAGGGTTGGAGGTACAGGGAATCCAGGGTGGATGATACCTTCAGGACCAAGGGTGTGAGGGACGATGCTGGGAGAGTGGAGGGTGAGTGGGTTGAAAAGGGGGAACTGATTACAAGGATCCACATGTGACCTCTTCCCTGGGAGAGGGACAGCAGAGAAGGGGGGAAGGGAGACTCCGGATAGGGCAAGATATGACAAAACAACGATGTATAAATTACCAAGGGCATATGAGGGAGGGGGGAATGGGGAGGGAGGAGGGGAAAAAAAAGAGGACCTGATGCAAGGGGCTTAAGTGGAGAGCAAATGCCTTGAGAATGATTGGGGCAGGGAATGTATGGATGTGCTTTATACAATTGATGTATGTATATGTATGGATTGTGGTAAGAGTTGTTGGAGTCCCTAATAAAATGTAAAAGAAGAAAAGAGAAAAAAATGATTAGGGCAAAGACTGTACAGATGTGCTTTATATAATTGATGTATGTATATATATGAACTGTGAAAAGAATTGTATGAGCCCCAATAAATTGTTAAAATTAAAAAAAAATTAGCCAATGTAAAAAAGAGAGAGAGAGAGTTTTATATAAAAGTTAAGCGCACATCAAGAAAACATCCCAACCCAGTGCTGCCCAAGCCCAAAGTCCAACATTAACCCATATGTCCAACACCAATCCACAAAGTCCTCCTCCATCTCACAAACAGACACACTATGATACCAACTGCAGGAGAAAAGCTGAGTCAGTGAATGTGTAAAGCATCTCAGCACTGGCAGGGTCTCCACACACCTGCTCCAGCACCCAGGGCTGCATCAGGGTAGGTCCACGGGGCTTCTCCTCGGGGATGTCTTGCAGGAAGTGAATCTTGCCAGCTGAAGCAGCGAACTGGCTAAGGCAGCTGCAGCCTGTTCCTACCATCACAAAGCAAGAGACCCCAAAATTCCAAAGGTGGGGCTCACTGAGCCATTTATCTCTCTGCATTTCAATTAACCCCACATGTGTTTATCAGCCAGGTTGGCACAATAAACTTTAACTCTATCAACCTCTCACTAATTGTGTGACCCTATGTGGTTTACTTATCTGTGCCTTGGTCTCTGCCTCCAGGAAAGAAATGAATTGGACAGATTTAGCTTCTCCAGTTCAATGCTTCTGTGAATCAACATAAGATTGGGGCCTTGATTAACCCATAGCCCTATTATTCAGGCGATTAAGAAACCAGAGGCACTAGAAAAAGGTAATGAATCATTACCGGTCTGAAATATTCTCAAGTATCCATCCTCTGAAGCCTTCCAGCATTTCTCAGCTCCTGAGCAGCTTACTTAGAAGCCCTGGTAGAATAGGGGTTATGAGTTGGGCTGCAATCTTCAAGTTCTAAAGTTTGAAACCACCAGCCACTCCTCAGGAGTAAGATTGGGCTTTCTACTCCCATAAACAGCTACATTCTTGGCTTCACAAGGGCAGTTCTGCCCTGTCCTATAGGGTTACTATGAGTCAGCAATGACTCGATGGCAGCGACTTTTGGTTTTGAGTTTGGGGCAGCTGATTCCTATACTATGCCTCCATAGTCTCCTGCCTTGAGGGCTCTGGAGGTAATTAAAAAAGCAGGCATCCTATGAGGATTCAGTTTTCCAAGCTCACCCATAGATTCTAAACTAGGGTCTGTTCCCTTTTCGATTTAGGGTAAAATTCTAAAGGTAAACAAACAGGATGCATTAGGAATGTAACCATCAACCCCCACTGTACCTCCGGGGGACCTATAGTGGAAAGCCCTGTGCTGGACATTGTGGGGAGGAAATGCAGTCAAATTCTGACTTATAAAACTACACTATTTTAAGAATAAATGTCATCTAGGGCAAAACAAGCATCTGCTCAGATACGTCTTTATGTTTTTAACCATTTGTCTTCAATTTTAAGACAAGTCTCTTCTGAGACATGGCCCACCTGCCAACCTGGCCCAGCAAGCATATGGCAGGTTGAGTGGTGGTAATTCTGGCAAGCATCGTGAATCAAGGCCATCTGGTGTCCCGAGCTTTATGTTGACTTTTGTACCTGGAGAGATTAGTCAGTCAGCAGCACAGACTCTATCTGAATGCCATCTGGCCATCCTGAAGCACGTTGGAGTGGGAAGCCAGTTCTACATACCTCAATAGCTAGGTGAGGCTGCCACCATCTACCCAAAGTACCGTCTTCCAATTGTCAGCCCTGAAGTGCAGCCAAGACATCACCCACTGTCCCATGGAGGTGAGGCCCTAACAGCAGGAGCGCTCCATTCTAGGGAATGGCTCAGGTTGATCAGCACTGTAGTTTGGGTCCCTGCCCTCCCATGTAGACCTCTTTGTCATTCTTGGCTCTTGATCTGCTCATCTGTAGGCCTAGAGAATCCGCCTCAGAGTCTAAAACCCTGCATTTGGAGCTAGTGTTTGGTAAGTGGAAGGATTCTGAGTTCAATTCCACATGTGCCTTATTGTGAGCTCTGCTCTGAGGAGTTGGGTAGCCTATTCAACCTCCCCGACTCTCAGTTCCTTTGTCCATGACACTCCAAAAAGGTCAAAGGAAAGATTAACTGATCTAAGATAATCTATGTAAAGCACCTGGTTTCCGGGGAAGTACAATAAAAGTTAGCTCTTTCCCTTCTCTGGGCTTATCTGTTTTCATTCCCTCCTGCAAGATTCCTGGGTGAAAGGAAAACCATTACGTAATTTGCTGTAAGGCCAGCTATAAAATAAATTTCTTATCACAATCATTTTGATGACCCTTTGGAATGCTTGGGCCACAGAAATAATGTAATGAAAATGAAGTCAAGGCCTTGGATGGAGGAAGGCAGGTAAGAGGTAGGAGTGTAAGGTGACATAGGTAGGTACTCACGAAGCCTGCAGTTCTCTCCACAAATAACGGCACTGCAGCTAGCACCTGCTTTCGACTCGCCACTCTCCAAAATGCCAGACTCTGGGACCCTTACAATCCACCCCAGCTAACTAGCATTTGCATCCCTCCAGCTGGGAACCCGGCAGGCAAACGGCCCGAATGGCAGCAGATGGCATGAGAGGCCCCAGTCATGAAGCACCTCTATCACTTATCTTGGGACAAGGCAGGGAGTTACAAGATAGGAGCTATCGATTTTCACTTGCCGAAGAGTCTGGTGGTTTTGTCTTTTGTAATGATGTCTTGGAAAATCTTTGGAGTGGACTCGCTGTGCCCATTCACAGTCAGCAGCTACTAGCGTGGACAAGCCCCTTGGGGTGCTGTTCTCACCTCAGGACCCTCTGGGGGTCTTATGGGAAATAGCTGGTTGAATTCATGAAAATCAATGAGTTGGAAGGACGGACTTTGTTCACCCATGGTGTCCCAATGAATATCGTCACAATTACAGAAAACGCATTAATTTTTCCAAAGTGCAAGCCAACGGGCCCATTTCAAGGGGCTCCCTGTTGATATTTTATTCTTTTTGTTGAACAGAAGCTCTTGTGGAAGATTAATAAAAGAGGAAGGAAAGAAGGGGGGGAACACACTACGGATGATTACTTACAAATATGCAAAGGGCAAAGGCCTCTTTTCTGTACAAAGAACTACATGTGAAAAAAGTCCTAGCCTGGGCTTTGCAGTCAGCCCACGTTGTGAAGTTTTCCGCCTGAGAGACCTCCGCTCTCCCCAGCCACACAGGCTGGTTCTGAGAAGGTGTGTTCTGGTTCTGAGGTGTGTTCTGGTCTCCAGAGCAGCAGAGGACTGCTGTAATCAAGACAGTTCTGCTCACACAACATGGAAGTAGCCCCCCCAGTCCGAAAGAACATGAGCCCAGAGAAAGGATTCGTGGCACAGCCTCTGCATGCCTGGTTAAGAGCGAGAACTCAGCCGCCAGAGGAGAAATCCCAGCCCCAGCGCGTTTTCCTAGAAGCTCGTTGTTTTTCCTTGCTCCTGTTGCTTCATCTGCGCAAGCCTGAGTTCTTCGTCCACCTCGTGGGATAGAGAGGCCCTGCCTGCGGGGGCTCTAGTGCAAGTTCAATCCTAGACGGGAGCGGGGATAAAGGGCAGTCACCTGCTGCCATCGAGAAATAAAAGAAGTGGAGCCTCCAGCCTATACCAGCCCGTGGCTCTTTCTCTTGTCTTCCATCCCAGGGTGCTTTGCAGCTCCACCTGAGGCAGATTCCATTCGACTTCTTGAGCTCAGAATCCTGGATCGCCAAGGTGAGAAATTTAGACTACAGAATTAAATGGTTTACAAACAAAAGCACCATTAATGAATAAACGGGCATTTGAGCTGGGGGCCAGGTCTTTTAACTTTGTTCCAGGCTGTCAGGTTTGGGGCAGATGGGTTAGTGAATACTTTTCTACGTTAACCCTGGTGGTGGCTGCAAGCCTAAAGGTCGGTAGTTTGAAACCAGCAGCCGCTCTGGGGAGAAGGACTGGGCTTTCCACGCGGGTAAGCAGTTGTGTCTCAGAAACACAGGGGCGGTTCTATCCTCTCCTCTAGGGTCGCTATGAGTCGGCAGAGACAGCCACACAATGGCAGCGAGTTCAGTTCTGATTTGGTTTTCAGTGGAAGTCCTTACCTTCCAGAACTTCCGGAATGCAGAGTTGATTCCCATAAAGCTATCTCTTTTGATTCCTTCTTGATTGTTGTCTGTGGGAGACATCCGCACAGGCTTATATTTACTTCTAATCTAGTGGCAACTGTTGTCAAATTAACCCTACGTTGCTAAACCAAGTGTAAACACCTGTGTAACTGATCTTTGATCCTCAGGTTGATATTTATGGTGGCTTGGTTTCCCATGACGCTAAGAGCCCGCAAAGCTCCCAAACGCCTCAGAATCAGGGAGTGGAAAGAGCTATTGGAAATGTGGTATGGGAGAGTGAGTGATCATCTGGTTTGGTTAATAGGACAATGGAATTTTTTAGGAGGATAGGGAAGGAGATAGATGTCTTTCTTTTCTATCATTTTATTGAGGGCTCTTACACCTCTTATAACAATCTATACATCAATTGTAACAAGCACATTTATCCATATGTTGCAATCATTATTTTCTAGACATTTACTTTCTGTTGAGCCCTTGGTATCAGCTCCTCTTTCCCCCTTCCCCCACCATGACCCCTTAATAAATCATAATTATTATTATTTTCATATCTTATACTGACCACTGTCTCCCTTTCCCCATTATTTCTGTTGTTAATTCCCCTGGAGGGGGCGGAGACGCAGTTATGTGTCAATCATCTCATTCTGATCGCCCTTCCTCCCCTCACCCCAGCTTCTCCATGCCCTCCTGGTATCACTACTCCCATTTCTGTTCCTGGATTCCGTATGTGGTGAGCTCTTATGTCTTAGCTGTACCTGTGCACATGCTCCGTTCTAGCCCAAAGTGAAAGGTAGTCGAGGGGGTTGAGGAACCAGAGGAGTATTCTGCGTTTCATCAGTGCTGTGCTGCCCCCTGATTGACTCATCCCTTCCCAGTGACTCCTCTTTGAGGGGATATCTCATTGGCTACAGATGGACTTTGGGTCTCTGCTCTGACCCCCTCGTTCTCAACAATATGGTTTTGTTTGTTTCGGGTCTTCTGATGCCTGTTCTCCAGTCCCAGTGACATCTCATGATTTGCACAGGCTGGTGTGCTTCTTTCATGTGGGCTTTGTTGCTTCCCTGGCTAGATGGCCACTTGTTTAACTTCAATCATTTAAGACCCAAGAAACTATCTCATTTAATAGCTGGTCACCATCCACTTTCTTCACCACATTGCCTATGCCCCCATTTTGTCTTCAGCCATTATTCTGGGAGGGTGAGCATCACAGAATCTTGAGTTTAGAGAGCTTGCGTTGAGGGACAACATTAGCAGAGACCTGAAGTCTGTCTACAACCTCAGTGAATTGCCAGATCCCATATATACTCGAGTATAAACCGACCCAAATATCAGTTGAGGCACCTAATTTTATCACAAAACCTGCATTAAAATGTGCTGAAAAACTCAGATTATACACAAGTATGTACAGTAAATATATGTACATGGGCCTATACCTCTATTTTTATGAATAAATGTTTTTACATATTTAGAAACCTATGCTTATATCTCTATTAATAATATCTTTGCTTCCTAGATCATTCCTCTGTTTCCTTTTACCTTCCTTCTGCCCCACCATCATGCTCGCCCTACTTCTGCCTCTTGGTAATTCCTTTCAGGAAGATTGCTGGTGGTCCCATACCCCCAGATCTCTATGTACTCCTTGTTGTTGATTTTAATTCCCTAGTTGTTCCCTGTCTATGGCATTGTTTGCTTGTGGCTCCCTTTACCCCCGCCTCCTTCTCCCCATCCCCACCACCAGTCCTTCTGGGACCATCAGCCCTGTTGCTTTTTCCTCAAGCTTGCTTCCTCTGCCTATCTCGTAAAACTAGGAACCAAACAATAACAGAAACCAACCAGAAAGAAAACAAAAGATTGCAAGAGGGGAAAGAAAGAAAAATTATACAAAACAATAAACAAAACAAGAACATACGTAATTCCAGGTCTGTCCGCTGACCTTATGACTGTTCCCCACTCTGGTCCTGGGGGAGTTCCGGGAGCTGCCCCTCCTAGTCTCAAGTCTGTTTGGGGGACTCTTCAGGGACTTTGTGGCTTTCCTCTGCTCACATTGCTGATCTATTATGCTCCCTCCTTGGTTCCCCTGCTGAAGAGATTTCGACTGGACAACTCCTGCCATGTCTCCCCAGCATTGTCCTCTGTCTCAGTATGCTCCATTGAGGGGACAACATGCCTTGGACTGTTGTCAGCCCTATAATCCTCTCTGTGCCTTAGCAACTCTGTGCAGGGACGTGATCCCCCGGTTTTGATGTGTCCATATGGGCTGTTCCTTTCTCTTTTTCCTTCTTGGTTTGCTTCTGTGTGGGCATGGCATGCTGGTCCCTCTCTCCAACCTGTAGGATTAGTGTTGTTCTCTGTAGCAATACTTCTAGGGATGGGGTCAGTTTTACTCTGATTGGAAAGGAAATAGATTTCTATAGGAAAAGAATGATTCAGAACAAGAGCTCCACACAAACAACTATTGCAGAACCCCCCCCTTTCTTTATGTGTACTTGGGTGGTCCCCTAACCACTCTGATCATGTGTTCCTTTACCTGTCAATACAAGTAATCTCTGATAATACTTGTCTATGTTATATTTTGAAAACATTGCAGTTCAAGAAAAAAAACTAAAGCCATTTTGAAGAATAATAATATTGATAGCATATTTTAATAAGTGATCATGATCATTATGTACAAGGAATGATTAGATAAAAAGGTATACATATTTCTTTATCTACCAATAAATTTTTGTTCAGGTTCAGAATTTTATTTTTTAAAAACTTTTATTGGGGTCTCTTACATCTCTTATCACAATCCATACATTCATGCAGTACGTCAAGCACATTTGCACATATGCTGCCATCATCATTTTCAAAGCATTCTTTTCCCACTTGAGTCCCTGATATCAGCTCCACATTTCTTCCCCTTCCTCCCCCCCTCCCGCCATCATGGACCCTTGATAAGTTATAGATTATTATTTTCATATCTTACATCATTTTCTGTCACCCCTCACCCACTTTTCTGTTATTCGAACCCCTGGGAAGGGGTGATGTGTTGAGCCCAATGATCGATTCTCCCTTTCTCCTCCCCACCCTCCCCTAATCCTCCTGGTATCTCTACTCTCCTTGTTGGCCCTGAGGGGTTTATCTATCCTGGATTCTCTGTGTTGCCGGCTCTTCTCTGTAGCAGTGTACAAGCTCTTGTCTAATCTGATTTGTAAGGTAGAACTGATGTCATGATAGTGGGTTGAAATACTGCACCCTGACTGACTCATCTCTTCTCTCTGATGCCTCTGTGAGGGGATGTCCAATTGTCTACGGATGGACATTGGGTCTCTGCTCCATGCTGCCCACCCCACCAGAACCCCCATTCACCTTGGATATGGTTTTATTCTGGGTCTTAGATGTCTGGTACCTGATCCCATGGACACCTCATGATCACACAGGCTGCTATGTTTCTTCTTTGTGGGCTTTGTTGCTTCTCAGCTAGATGGCTGCTTATTTGCCTTCAAACCTTTAAGACCCCAGATGCTATATCTTTTGATAGCTGGGCACCATCAGCTTTCTTCACCACATTTGATGTATTTTGTCTTCAGCAATCATGTCTGGAAGGTGAGCACCACAGAATGCTAGATTATTACAACAAAATATTTTTGTGTTGAGGGAGTACTTGAGTCGAGGCCTAATGTCCATTTGCAACCTTAATTCTTAACACATAGATATGAGTACATAGTTCTATTCCCCTCTCATTATATATGTATTTACCTGTATTTAGGCCTTTACACATGTCCTTTGCCTGCTAGTTCTTTCTTCTATTTCCTTTTGCTTTCCTCTTGTCCTACCATCACGTACAGCCTTCATTCAAGTTTAGTAATTCCTCGGTGCTAAGTTGCCCTTGATTAAGCCCCACTAGGCATCCTACAACCTTCTCTCCATTGATTTTAGTTCACTTGTTGTTCCCTTGTCCCTGAGTTAGTGCCCCCCCTTCTCCCACCTCCCCTTCTCCCTTAGCCCCCCAGAACCATTGGTCCCATTCTTTTCATCTCTGAATTACTTATCTCACCTACCTTATCTAGATAGACATGCAGATACATTAATAACTGCAGAAAACAGGCAAAGCCAAATAAAACAACAAAGGAAGTAAAAAACAACCAAACAATAACAACAACAAACAAAATAACAAAAAGAAAGTCACTGACAAAAAATGGAAAAGCCTATAAATAGTTCAAGGTCTGTTTGTTGACCTGTATGAGTGTTTTCCTGTCAAGTCTGATGGGGTGCCACACTCTGTCTCCAAAGTCTATTTTTGGTATTCCTGGAGATTTCATCAGCCTGCCCCCCTGCTGCTCTGGTGCCTGCCCTCAGTGCCTCGCCCCAGAGTGATGGAGCCAGACGGTGAACTATTTCCTCACGGTGTCTCCAGTGCTGTCCTGTGCGTCGCCATGGATCAGTGAGGGACACCGTGTCCTGTGGTGGGGCCGGCCCTACTGTCCTCCCCATGCACTATATGCTCCAAGCTGGAACACTGTCCTTGGGCTTGGTGAACCAAGATGTCCTTTCCTCCCTCTCCATCCCTTTTCATTTCTCCCAGGTGCTCGAATCTGACATGCCCCTCTCCCCAATTTGTAGTCCCAGTGATGTCCTCTGAAGTGCATTCTTCTGAGGTGGGGTGAGGGGTCCACATAGTTGGGATTGGGGCCAGCGCCACAAACCTCTCTATTGGTTCCCTGGTACATACCAGTATGTTGTATTCATGTCATGGCGCATCAGGTTGAAGCCTGGTCTCTGTCTCCCCTCTTATGTGGACATATAAACAATACCCTCCCCATAGGTGGGTTAGTACCCTGCTCCCCCCATACCTGTGTCTTTTTTTCCCCTCTTTCTTTCCCGCTCCTATTTAGTTGGCTGCCTTTTGTATCCCTGCATTGGGTTTGGCCTCTTTCATAATACCTGGACCTTACCCCCGGAATGTATGTACATAGTATCTTTTCCCCTATGCCTCATTTTTTTTTGTAAAGCTTACTTCAGTGGACTCCTGTTGTACTTGTCCTTTTGTGCTTGTCTTACTTCATGTAACATGATTTCCTCCAGTTCTTCCCATGCAACAATGTGCTTCATGCATTCATCACTACTTTTTAGCAATGCGTAATACTCCATTGTCTGTATGTAACAGTTTTTTTTTATCCATTCATCTGTTGATAGAAATTTGGGTTGTTTCTAAATCCTTTCAATTATGAACTGTGCCAGGATGAACATTGAAGCACAGATGTATGGCCGTGGTATGTTTCTTGCCTCTTCTGGGAATATGCACAGTTGAGGAATTGCTGAGTCGTATGGTAACTCTAACTCCATCTGTTTCAGATATTGCCAAACTAAGTTCCATAATGACTGTACATACTTATCGGACTACCAGCAGTTGATGAGACTTGCTATCTCACCATAGCCCTTTCAACACTTGCTACTTTCTGATTTTTTTAATTGGACTATCTTTGAGGGTGTCAGGTGGTATCTCATAGTTGTTTTAATTTGTATTTCTCTTATGGCTAATGATCAGGAACATTTTCTCATATGTTTATTGGTCATTCAGACTTCTGCCCCCATGAAACTTCTGTTCAGGTCCTTTACCTACCTACTTAGTGAGCAGTTTTTTTTTTCTTATTGTAAGCTTTCAAAGTAATATAGATTTTAGTAGTAAGGCCTTTGTCTAATATGTCATTGCTAAAGATGTTTTCCCAGTCTGTGGGTTCTATTACTATTATCTTGGTGATTTTTTTAGAGGTACATAGGTGATTTATCTTCAGTGTATCTCACTTGTCAATTTGTGACTCCTCTGTGTTTGTGTCCTTCCCTGTTTCTGATAGCCTATGTATTCCTTGTGCCAAGGTTCTCAGGTTGGTCCCAGTTCCCTCATTGATGACCCTAATAGCTTGGGGTTTTACCTCAAGGTCTGTGACCCACCTTGAGTTTATCCTTGTGCATGAAGTGAGTTAAGGGTCTTGATTCATTTTTCTGCAAGTAAATATCCTTTTTATTTTTGCCAGCTCCACTTATAGAAGAGGACATCTGCTTCCCATTTGATATTCTTGGGGCCCTTATCAAAAATCTGTTGCCTATATGCTTATGTTTTTATATCTGGGTTTTCAGCTCTTTTACATTTTCAGCTCTTTTACATTGGTCTGAATATCTGAATTGGTCTGAATATCGTTATACCAGTACCACACTGTTTTGACCTCTATGGCAGTATAATATGTGTTAAGGTCAGGTAAATCAAGCCCTCCCACTTTGTCCTTCTTCTTGAGGAGTTCTCTGCTAATTCTGGGGTTCTTTCCTCACCATAAGAAGTTGGTAATCAGTTTGTCCAATTCTTCAAAGAAGGATGATGGTATTCATATTGGGATAGCATTAAACTTATATAGTCCCTTGGGCAGAACTGACATCTTTACTATTTCGAGTCTTCCAATTTGCAAGCATGGGATATTCTTCCATTTGTTGAGGTCACCCTTGGTTTCTTGTAATTGTGTTCTGTAGTTTTCCTCATACAAATATTTTGGTATTTTTTAGTCAGGTATATCCCTAGATATTACAATTTGGGCTTGGCTATGGTAAAGGATACGACCTTTTTAATTGCGTCTTCTGTGATCTTGTCTGATGTTCATAGCAGTCTGATAGACTTCTGTTATTGATCTTGTATCCTGCCAGTCTGCCATATTCCCCCATCGCTTCCAACACTCCACTTGAGGAGTTTTTGGGATTTTTGATATATAAAATTATATCATCTGTGAATAACGATACTGTCACCTCTTCCTTCCCCAGGTGAATACCTTTGATGTCTTTTCTTTTTCTTATGTTGTTAGCTAGGACCTCCAGTATGATGTCAAATAGGAGTGGGGACAAGGAGCAGCCTTGTCTGGTCTCCTTTTTCAGTGGAATTGTTTTGCCTTTTCTCCATTGATTACCATATTGGCTGTTGGTTTTTCACATATAGCTTGTATAATATTGAGGAATTTTCCTTTCATTCCTGTCTTCTTGAGAGTCTTAAACAGGAATGGGTGTTAGAAGTTGTCAAATGCTTATTCTGCATCTATTGATATTATCATGTGGTTCTTAACATTTTTCATGTCAGTGTGGCGAATAATACTAATGGTATTTCATTTGTTGAACCATCCTTGCATCCCTGATATGGTGAATTATTGGTAATGGTGAATTATTTTTTTACATGCTTTGTATTCTATTGGCCAGTATTTTGTTAAGGAATTTTGCATCGATGTTCATTAGGGATATTGATATGTAGTTCTTGATTCTTGTGGGATCCTTGACTGCTTTAGGTAGAATTATACTATCTTCATAGAAGAGTTTGTGAGTTTTCTGTCTTTTTCTGTGTTCTGGAAGAGTTTGTGTTGGACTGGTGTCAGTTCTTCCCTGAATAATTGGTAGAATTCTCCTGGCCCACAGTATTTTTTTATTGGTAATTCCTTGATAACCTTGTCTTTTTCTTCTATTGCTATGGGTTTGTTGAGGTGCTTGACTTCCATCTGGGATAGGCTAGGGAGGGATTGTTTTCCCAAGTATTTTTCCTTGTCTTCCATGTTGTTGAATTTGTTAGAGTACAGGCCTTCATAGTACTGTATAATTATCCTTTTGATTTCATTAGGGTTCGTTATAATGTCCCCTATTTCATCCCTCATCCTTGCTATTGAAATTTGTTCCTTCCTTTCTTTGGTTAGGTTTTCCAGTGGTCTATCAATTCTGTTAATCCTTTCAAGGGATCAACTTTTAGCTACATTAATTTTCCCATAATTTTCTTGTTTTCCCTCTCCTATATCTCAGCTCTGATTTTTTATTATTTCTTTCTTTTAGCTGTTAGTAGGATTGTTATGTTGACTCTGCTCTAGTTGGTATAAGTTTTGTGCCAGCATATCACAGGTTCAGCATTTTCAAAGACATTTATTTGTGCATAAAAGTCACCCTGACTCAGGCTGCCTATTGTAAAATTCTTTGAATTTTGCTGAATGCTTTGGAAATTTTCATAATAAATATTTTGAAGAAAATATGTCTAATTTAAAAATGTCTCACACATATCTTCAGGCAATGAATTTAGAGTATTCATTATGAAAAGGAAAAATATGACAGCATTTTTAAATATAAAACAATCCAAAAGATCTAAATTTTGATCCAATAAAACATATTACATTCTCCATAGAAAATCATTACAGTGTTATTTATCATAGATCATTATAATATAACTTATAATAGCAGATCATACTCAAATTTGTTTTCACAGTTTCATTGATACAAAAATGAAAAGCTATTATAGCAATCTCGTGCCTTTTATAATGCCAAATAAAGCAAGCAACAGAGAGACAAAGCTTTTAAAGACTGCTTTCAAGTGTACTACTTAAAAAGAAAACAGAAAATAGAAGCATTAGGATTAAGGAGATAGGGTTACTGGAAGACTTTTCTTTCTATCGTTTATGTAATCTTTTCCTTTAATGTGGTATACTACATTTATTTTAAAGGGAAAGAAATATTTTATTCTTTTTTTTTTTTTACCTAATGTCGCTCAATGACTTTGAAAATACCTAGGCCTTTGACCTGACCCCGCCAGCAAGAACAACTTTCCTTTGAAAGAAGACCTCCCTGTATTGCCAACTGCATTGTTCAGCTGTGGCTGCAGCAATGACTTTGAACACAATAGTTGCTGGTTAAGGAGTGCCCCTGGGCAGCCCCTACCCAAACCAGGTTCCAGCCCATTGTGTCCAGCATTTCTGTAAAGAGCTCACATCGCCAGGCTTTGAAGTTGAGTTCACAGAACCTGTTTCCTTAGAGCATAAAGTTTGTGTTGGGGACCTAGGGAGAGGGAGCAAGATAGTCCTAAAGGACTCCAGTTATCAAAATGATCCCCTGGAGAATGTCTGGAAAAAGAGGAGACCCTTAGGATGGGATGGGCATCCTTTAAAAAGGACACAACTGAACTTCATGTTAGACATCAAATCAGCAATCCAACCTCCCAGGCTTTGAAGAACCAGTCTCGTCTATTAAAGTGTTTCTCACAAAAGAACTGTAACTTGCCCTTTGTTCTTTGGAGTCAGGGTCACATCTCAGATGTCACAGCCAAAACTCTTGGTTTCTCAGCCAGGACTAGGAGGGACTGACAGGTCATAATTCAAGTTGCAGTGCTAGAAGTCTGCCTCTGCACTGCTTCTCTGTTGCCAAAGGCTTCCAGTTTGCAGAATCGTAGCTCTGGCCCCAGCCTTCCTCGGCAGAGCTCTAAGGTCACCAGGTGGTTTTTCGATAACCTTAGTTTTTGTTTGCTTGCTTGTGTGCCCCATGCCCCTCCCCTCCATGGTGCTTAATTCAATGAGACAGGATTCAGCAACAATGTCTCTTGAAGACGTTCTTTGATAAGTAGTTAAGGTGATCAATACAAATAAGATCTATTTTGACCCTCAAGAAATTGACAGAGGTGTAAGTTGTAGAAACCAAACCAACCTCACTGCCATCAAGGTGATTCCAGCTTGTCCTGACCCTAGAGGACAAAGTACAGTAGAACTTCTCCTTTGCCATGCTGAGCCTTTTATTCTCTATGAAAGCAACGTCCTCTTCCTCCCATAGGAAAACAACTGGTGATGTTGAACCACCGACCTTGAAGTCAGCAGCTCAATGAGTAGCTCCCTGTGCCATGACTCCTCAATAGGCCAAATACCGTGCCATATATGTGGGTAGAAAGCCTCATCTTTTACCATCCATCACCCAAGGAGCACCTGGTGGGTTCGAACTGCTGATCCTGTGGCTAGCAGGCCAGCTCATAAATCACTCAGCCAGTCAGGCTCCTTAATCAATGGGTAATATAAAATAATAATAATAGCAGCTAATAAGGATTGGGAAGTACTCCTTGCAAAGACTACTCTGCCGCATATTCTATTTGTATGTTTTTTCTTAAATCGACTCACTTAGTCCTTACAAATCTAGGAAATGAATATTACTGTTATGGTGTGTATTTTATACATAAGGAAACGGAGCCATGAAAACCCAAGGCAAGCAGTCTGTGTTGGGATGACAGGTATTAGAGCTCAACATTGGAAAGGCCAGGGAAGCAAAGGAAGCTTTCGTGGTATTTTGGAAGTTTGCTAGTCCTAATGTGCAGTTTGAACATTGCCAAATTACAGGTTCATTGAGTTAGTCTTTGTTTCTTTGTTCAAAAATCTAAGAGTAACATTAAAGGAAACTATTTTCTTTTCTCTACGAAAGCAAAATACGCTACAAATTTGTCTATATTAAAATATGCAATAACAGTGCTGTTTTGACTACTTTTCTTTCTTATTCTTACATATTTAGCTGTTACAATAATTCAATATATAACAATTTGTGTCCCTTTTGTTAACATCACTCTGTGGAAATTACAAAGTCACTACCTCATTTTTCTATGAATGAATTCTATGTATTCCTTCAAGGAAATATTATATAATTAACTTGACCATTATCTAATTTTTGTGATATTCTTTATCTTATATTATAGTTTGATGGACATTTCTGACCCTAAAGCATGTTTCATATTAGAGTATTTCCAAACTTTAATTCTTATAAATAGATCTATGGGATCAAAAGGTATAAATATCTTTTTTTTAATTTTATACTGTTGTTGTTAAGTACAGAGAGCTGGTTCTGACTCATAGCAACTCATAGTTCTATACAACAGAATGAAACACTGTCTGGTCCTGGGCCATCTTCCCAGTTGTTGCTACATTTGAGCTTATTGTTGTCCATCTTGTCCAAGGTCCGCCTCTTTTTCCCCATCCCTCCATTTACCAAACACGATATTCTTATACAGGGATTGAGCTTTCCCTGTCAACACATCCAAAGTAAGAGAAACAAGCCTTGTCATCTGGCCTCTAGGAAGCATTCTGGCTGTACCACTTCCAAGACAGCTTTGTTTGTTGTTTTGGCAGTTCAACAATACCATAACTCAAATGCATAGCTGCTTCTTCAGTCTTCCTTATTCAAAGTCCATGCATATAAGGCAATTGAAAATACCATGGCTTGGTTCAGGTGCAGCTTAGTCCTCGAAGTAACACCCTTGCCATGAGCAATGATTGTGGATCTAAGCAAGATGATATCCTTTACAATTTGAATCTTTTCTCTGTTTATCATGAAGTTATCTACTGGTCACATTGTGAAGATTTTGGTTTTCTTCACATTGAATTATAATCCATACCGAAGGCTGCAGTCCTTGAACTTCGTCAGCAAGTGCTTTAAGTCTTCCATATTTTCAGCAAACAAGGTTGTATCATTTGCATATTGCTGGTGGTTAATAGGCCGTCTTCCAATCTTGATGCTGTGATCTTCTTTTTTAAACAAACTGCATTTTATACATATCACAAATTTTGTATATGGTATAAATTTTATACCATATGCTAATTGGACTGCAAACCTGGATGTTTTATATGTCAATATTTCAAGCAGAATTTTGGTAAAATAATTATGTGTAACTGGACAAAAGTATCAGGAGTGTGCAAGCTAAAGCAAGGGAGACATTTTTAAGAGTGGCAAGTTGCTTGGTCCACTGGGCATATGACAGGATGGCCTGGGAGATGAAGGTAGAAGGAACTGACAGGAGATGATGTCAGGAGGCCCTTACACAACCTGTGACGACAAAGGACTTCATTCTGGAGAAGCCCCTTCAGCAGTGTCACACAGAGGCTGGGAGGTCAGACTTGAAGGTTTAAACGAGCCACGCTGGAAGGAAGCTGTTGGAGGCTGGATTCGATGGTCGATGATGGGAAGGAAGGAAAATGAGCAGGTGAACAGTCTCAATGAGATCAATGGTAACATGGAAGAAGACCGAGTCCAGGGACAGGCTGGGTGTGGAACTGTTTCAGCTTGAAGCAGTCAGATGCTTAGGAAGCTCAGGGAAGGCTTGCCAGCAGGGTAGAAAAGTGGTTAGTTCAGCCTAAGGTTGAAGCACTGGTAGAAAATTTCAGCAGGGCTATCAGACCAGAAAATATCCCTGGGAGGGCTCCTGTGGGTTACATTTTGGGCTGCATAGCACAAGGTCAGCGATTCAAATCCACCAGTCACTCCCCAGGAGAGAGGTGAAGGTTTCGGCTCCTGTACAGACTGGTAGTCTGGAGGAACTGCGGGCCCAAATCGACTTGACAGTGGTGAATTTGGTTCGAGGTTTCAGATACGGAGTTGTGCCTGAAGCCCAAGAAGGATATCTGGGGAAGGGGATTGGATTTGAAAATTTGTCAAAATACGGATGCGTTTTACTGTCACTTATTTGAGCCTGTAAGGATTCATATGTATAGTGAATCTTCATGAAAGAAAAATAGTCTTAACCAAAAATACATTGAGCTGTTTAAATATAATTTCCAAGTATATTGAAATTCTTATTTCACAGAATATCCTGAGGAGTCAGTGTCTGGAAAATTCACTCTGGGAAAATCTGTACATTGAATAGTTTTGTCTGTATTAAATGTTTTCCATAATAATAATGTCTGCCTTATGAAGTTAGGAATGCTGAATATGATAATCTCTGCAAAGACCCTGGCAATGACTCTGTGGTCAGTGAGCATTCATTTCTCCCCCGCATCAGACAATGTGTAAAGGAAATCTTCCATGACAGCCTGGGACTCCACATTTTGCAGGCTCTTCTGAGAAGTGTACCTGATAAGGATGCAAGCACAGGATGCAAGGGTAGAATCACCTGGTGCAAAGCCATTGGTCCCCTGTGAGCTGAGATTAGTGAGTGGTAAAGCTGGCCAGGCCAAGAGGAGTCACCTGAAGTCCTGGGAGGCATGCTGTCCTCGATTGCGGTTCTGTCATAAGACCTATAAAGGCATTGAAGGATCAAAGAGCTTCCTGGTTTGTGACCATGTGCAACCACCCTTCCTAGGAAATAGAACTTTCGTGCTGTGACCCCTCCTCCAAGACCCTACTCTATAGGAAGGAACTTCTACAAGTTGTTGGAAAAGTGAAATTAAAAGACAATGACAATTTCCCACAATTTTTGAAGCCCTCTTGCATTATGTCTCTTCATTTATATCTTCCTGGGTTGCAGTGAGTCTGTGGTATGTACTACATCTACTCCATGATTTCTGTGAGTTATTCTGTGAACGATCAGAGTCATCTGAAAGTTTGCTGACATTGAGTTCATCTTGGAAGTTCAATTATACAGTGTTGGTAGGGTGAAGTTCAATCACTGTCGCCAGAGGCCCCCTCTGTTCTTACCATGCTGGCTCCTCTACCTGGGAACTGGCTTACTTGAAATTAGCAAGATGAGCAAATCTACTAGCAAGACAAGAGTCACAATCATTTGTAGCCCCATCTTCTGTTTGTCACAGCAAGTTCTTCAAAGAGAGACTGTGGATAGCAGGAGATGAGGATATCCGGGAACCACGTAGCAGGCTGCATGTTTACCTTGTAAGTTTATATAATGATTCATTATTACTATCTTCCCTTTTTAATTTCTATTATAACGAATTGGTTAATATTAACTAATTATTATTTTAGGGAGTCAAAACACTTTGAGGGATGGGGGGCCAACCTAGGCAGTAAAAGATGACAAATGAACACAAGATTCATGGATAGCCTGCTACTTGCTATAACACCTGCACACATTCTTAGGCCATGACTAGAGGAGGCCAGGAGCACCTGCTCCACAGTTTCACACTCGGGAGTCAGCATCCTTAGATGCACAACACCAGCTAGCTCTTTTTTTAAAGGCAAAGAAATGATTCTTTATTGTATTAAGCAGTTTACACATGTTAACTCGTGTAAGCCTCAGAAAAATCTCATAAGTTAAATCCTATTATCCTTATTTACAAGTGAAAAAAACTGAGACATAAGAGGGGCCCAGAACTGAGCCACAGTGGTGAGTGGGAGAATAGGGATTCCGCCCCTGACTTTGGGACCACAGTTCCATTTGAACCTCTGTACTTTATGGCCTTTAAGGAGTAGAGGTACTTAGTCTAGTCACTCAATATGAATCAGCTAAGGTGAAACTAGGCTCCAGACAAAAACTAGAAGCTTGAGGGGGGTGGGGAGGGTTGCATGATAACACATAGGTTTATTCTCAGGTGGCTGTGTATTGAAATGTTTGCATGCATACTGCATGTCTCTACATGTCAGTAGTCCAAGATGAGATCTTGGCACCTGTAGAAAACTATAAGGGATTAGAGTTCTGTGTACCCCTCTGTGAATATACATTGGCTGCTTTGGGGTATTTTTTTTGGCCTGTCTGAATCCATGTTAAACAAAAGTCACTTAAACCAAAAAAAAAGTTGTATAACCTGTTTTATGATAAAAAAAATTCACAAATAAATGAGCCTAAGTAAACTTTAAAGCCTATCCCAAGCTTTGGGCAGAGCCTTCCCCTAGGAGAAAAATGACAATGAACTTTTAGGGGTTGATTGTTTGGGATAAATGTAATGACAAAGTTCTGAAGGCTAACAACCTACGGAAATTGTTCTGAGTTTGGGGATCCCAAACTACTATATTGTTACACAGCTTCTGGTAAACCATAATAGTGCCCTTACCGTCCTCACCATTATAGAGAAAAGCAGATTATCTTCCAAGGAACAAAGAAGAGAAACTTCCATTTTCTCACCAATGGACCTTGGTGGTCACAGAAGCAATCCATGTACTTAGTACTGTCACCGTGTTCTCCAGTCCAGTCCTGATAAAACAGTGCTGCCTTTACTGACTAGTAGGTGAGTTTGGGCAGAGGCAGAATTCAACACCACCCTGCAACTGAAGAGATGCTTTGTATGAGAGGGCAGCGAATGTAGGCCCCGGCCAATGTCCTCCAGAGAAGAGCCACATAAAAGAAGTCACCACTGGTGAGAGCCATTGTTCTCCTTACCTTTAGGGCCTGTTAATTAACCCTGAGCCAAATTAAGTTGGCCAAGAACAAAGGCTGGTGGGGGCAAGGAAGGAAAAACAAAGCATTCTTTGGGGACCTGAGGTCATTCTTTAGAACTGACTCTTGCAAGGCTGACCAGAGAGGTGCCTGTTCCCTATGGAGTTCCCCAGATATGTCCAGAAGTGTCCCTGCGGTAAATTCTCCACAGTCACAATGTGAAAACAACATATGCACCGCCATGTCATGACTACCCAGTGGTGGGATTCTGTTGGTCTGGACTGGTTTGGCAGAACCAAATCCTAATTATTTGTTGAATCGGTTGTTACAATGGCTCTTGAAATCAGGGTTCTCTCTAAGCTGGGAAGCTAAGCAGCTGCCCAGTGTGGAAGCTGCCCAATGTGGAAAGCACAAATTTACATTCCTTGCTCATTTTTAATGTTCATCTGTGCAACAGCACATTCCAAATGCCTGTAGCCATGTTCGTTCCTTCCATGGCTATGGAAAATTAGACGGAACTAAGTTTGTAATATTTGTTTATTCATTTCATAAAACTTGCTATACTTTTGCTAGAGTATGCATTTTTCCCTTGTGTTGATTACTTCAGTAAACCAACATATATTATAACGAGAAAAGATGCCAAACAACCAGACGGTGACATGCTGTCATTCGTTTCAGCTTTGTGTTGCACCCCAAATTCCCGTAAGCTAACATTAGTGAATTAGGCAAATCCTGAGAGTGTTCAGAGAGCCCCAAATATTGCCAGACCGATTACTGTAAGTTCAGCAGAAGTGGGAAGGGACTCTTCAAAGCTGACATGATATGTTCAGAGAAGAGAAGCAGCCAGCCGGTTTCTAATCTATCAAACACAATGACTATTGTCTAATTGGCTTACTCTAAAGGAATGGGATCCTGCTCCTGCAGTGGAAAGATGGTAGAAGATAAATCACATATCCAATGATGCTCAGATAAAAGAGAAGAGTATTTCGAGTGAGGATGCCGACCGTGAAGCCATATGGAAAGATCTTAAATAATACTTGATTGTGTTTTTGAGATATTTAATATTTTCCCATGAACGGTTTTAGAACCCTTTCTGATAATGTAGCTTTGTGTACCTCTTTTGTCATTGTTACTTGCATATTAACTGGATGAAATCATAAACTACCTTTCAATATGTCTTCTTTTCATACTTTATAAAAGGTCATGAGGGCAACGAAGCAGTTGCTGCCTTATTGGAATCCCACCACTGCCATTGCCTTTGTCGTAGTGAAGCAGGTGCCCTAGACAGCCTTGCGAACATTTCACTGACTTTTGACGTAAATGGACTGACCATGGAATGGAGTTATCATGGAATGATCAGATGTTTACAATTAAGGAGTGCAATCCAGGAGGAAAAATATTTTCCTGAAAATGAGTTCTCCAGTTTTCAAAGGCTGCCTTGGCTCTAAATTGATGTTTTCTTTCTGGTGTTGATTCTCTGAAAAGAAACAGAGATTTTAACAAGTGTTGTAACCTCAGGCCTCCTCTTTTCCTCACCTTGGATGGGTCTCAGCTTCCTTTGAAGTTCCCGTTTTCTAGCTCTGTGATCGTGAACTAGAAACTCCATCTCTCTGGGCCTCATTAGAATTGTGTATCAAGTAAAGCTCCCCTTGTCTGTCAGTTTGTCATACTTGTCGATGGAGCACAACCCAAATTACAAAGAAACCGCTGGACATAACCATTACACAGTGGCTGCAACAATGGGCTCAACTCTGAGCTGGCGCTAACTCAGTGGCTCATGACGACACTGATAAAGTGAGGATCATTATGTAGATTTTGAGCTTGAGTTGAGCGTTGCATTATATGAAGTATACACACTGTCTTGTGTTCTTTCCTTTTTTTCTAAAATATTCCTACAAAAATCCTCAGAAAGACTCTGGTCTTGCCATTCTGATGCATAGGCTTTTCATTGGTCTATTGTTCAGAGGTAGATTGCCAAGAGTGTCTTTCTAGTCTGCGTTAGTCTGGACGCAAAAACCAAACAAAAACAAAAACCCACTGCTATCACGTCGATTCTGACTCACAGCGCGTCTATAGTATGTAAACTCTCCTGAAACCTACTCAGCAAGATAAGCACAATCCAGTCCTCCACTGACTGATGGTGGTGACTATGCATGAGGTACCTTGGCCAGGAATAGAGCCTAGGTCTCCCACACGGGAAGAAGAAAACTACAACTGAGCCACAAATGCTCCTAGGCCATCCTTACTCAAAAACCCACTTTGCAGAGAGCTGATTCCCACGCCCAGCGAGCCTGTACTACAGGGTAGAAATGCCCCTGTGAGTTACCAAGACTGTGAGTGCTTAGGGAATAAAAAGTCTCATCTTTCTCCTACAGAGTGACTGGTGGCTTTGAACTCAAAATCTGCAAACTCCCACTGCTGAACCAACTAGGTCACTCATTTGGTATTGATCAGATTTTCCTTCAAAATAGGAGCCTTGGTCTGTTTCCTTTTACCACCACTCATTGGATTTATTCTTCAACCCAAGTCTAAGGTCTGACTCTGCTTCTTACCAGGTATGTGACCTTGACCAAGTCTGTCAATATAGCTGAGCCTCAATTTGCTGTAAAATGAGAATGACGAGTCAGCTAAATGCACTAGTAATTTGTTATAGGTAGTCATTTGTTTGGCTCTGTGTATACGAAAGCCTTAAATGTTGCTTTGCGTAGTTCATCTATTTTTTTCTTTTCTAAGACTGATTTGACTCTGCTCCCTCACCTCAATTCGGCAGCCTCCAATCCTCATTAAAGATGCCAATGGCCTCTTGGTTGTTCATCCAGTGGGCCCACATCTGCTCCCCTCTGTATCTTGTGACATTATCCATCACATTCTTTCCCCAAAACTCTCCTTTGTTGGCTTCCACATGGCCACACTCTCAAAATCCTCTTTTCCTTGCCTGCTTTCTGGAAGTCATGGTCAGTCTCCCTCAGCCCTCCCTCCACCACTTAAGAATTCTCCTTGGAGCCTGTAACAATAGTGCCGAATGTTATGAAGCATCCACTCTGTGCTAGCCACGGCACTAACCAGGTTGCCTAACCCACTGCCAACAAGTCAATTCCAACTCATAGGGGCCACACATATGTCAGCCTTCATGTCAACAGACTGATCTTTGCACACATGCCACTGGTGGGGTTTGGATTCTAACCTGCGGTTGGCAGCCCAATACTTGTCCCATAGCACTACCAGGACTCCTTAACCCCATTGACTATATGGGTATATTTTATTCCCAAATAAGACTACAAGGAGGTATTACCTTGGTGCACATTTCACAGGTGAGAAAACAGGTGCACAGTGGTTCCGTAACATGCCCAACCTCAATCACCCAGAGAAGGGAGACAAACATGGACTACCTGGCTGTCAGTAATTTCATACACAAGGAAGCTTTTATCCTTAAATCAGTCAAGTCGGCATCTGCAGCTCAGAACTCTCCTTTAGATTCTAGGACTAAGACTTCAACTGTGTGCGTGGTATCTCCACGTGGATGATCCGCAGGTACGTCAAGATTAATGTAAACATTAATCTTCTACAAGATTATTCCATCCCATCTCCTCCAGGCTTGCCTGGTCAGACTCCTGGAAGTAATCTATCACTCCACTCTCCCCTGCACATCCCATGGCAAGTACATCTCTACTCTGCACCTCAAATGTTCCTCTGCGCTTCCCTCTATGCTCTGCCCCTCAACCATTGCCTCACTTTCCACAGGATTCATTTCTTGCCTGGGTTCCCGCTCGCTTGCTTGTCTCCTAATTGTTCTTCCTGACCCCAAGGAGATCCCCTGCAGTCTTTTGTCCTCTGCGGTCCCCAAATGTTTTTATCTAAATTTGAGATCCAATCCTGCCATTATTTTGCTTAAAATACTTCCCTGGCTGATCATTACCTAAGAGATAACATCCCCATTCTTTAGAATGCAATCTCAGCCCATGGATCATCTGTCCCAGTGTCCTCTCTGGAGTCTCACCCTCCACCATGACCTATTTCACCCACGTTCCAGACTAGGTGGATTGCTTTGAGTTCTGTCAATTATTAGAAACACGCTCGCCATTTGGTACTCATTGGGGCTACGTGAATATTTCTTTGATCACTACAAACACCTGTGATAGCTAACTTTTCATCCTCATATTACCGGTTCAGAGAGGTTAAGTCATTTGTCCATAGTCATTGAAAAACAGGTATATTTCTGTGTCCTAGGACACTGGTGGCTATCTGTGCTTAGACCACCTTCCATATCCTCTACCATCCCTGCCTCTGATGAGTTGATTCCTTCAGAGCTCAGTTCAAAGGTTAATCCCTCTGGAAAGCCATGCTTGACCAAGGCTGGCTCACATGCCTCCTAGTCTTATATTTACCATAATTATTTCAGTTGAAGACTCAATCATTGTAAAATGTGTCCTTGACATGATATTATCTTTGCAGTAAAGCAAACCTAAAACACACCATGGCAAATATGTACAAAATATATCATCGGCCTAGATGTGAAACTGTAACACTTCTGGAAGAAAATCTGTTTGGCTTTGGATTAGGCAAGATATTTTAAATATGACACAAAAATACAACACATACAACATTGATAAATTGAAATTCACCAAACATTTTTATAACTTCCTCTTCAATAGACATTGTCAAGAAAATGAGAAGATAAAGTAAAAACTAAGAATCAACATTTAGAAAAAATTATCAGTCAAAAAGCTCTCAAAATTCAGTAATAAGACTAGACTAGAGAAACAAATGATTACACTTATATGTTGGCAGGAAATAGCTTCATATAGAAGAGCAATTAATTATTAAGAAAACTTTCCAGCACCGTCCAGTACAAGCCCATTTGATATTAGCCCATATGTCCAATACCAGTGTATAAATTCCTTTTCAAACTCACGCATCACATGCAATGATGCTGAATGCAGGAAGATCACATGCCAGTGGGTACAAAGTCTTGTGCATCCATTGGAGGTAGAGGCATCTCAGTGCTGACAGGGGCCTCCATCTGGATCCTTCAACTCAAAGGCTCTGTCTGCCATCAGTTTGTCTCCATGGGGCTTGTCAACAAGAATTTCTCTCTGGTAGTAAGCCGAGAAAAAGAGGTTCTCATCGCCAAGGAGGAATGCCAGAGTTCCCAGAATCCTCAGGAGACAGCCATGCCCACACAGAGCCCTCATTGGCTATGACATGATTAACAGGCTAGACTCCACCCCTTCAGTCTTAATCCTCAAATTAACAGATTATGTAACTACCACATTAACTTAATAGAAATTTGAAAAAAAACACTTCATCAAAGAAGATAAGTAAGCATATGAAACTGTAAGTATATAAAGCAGATCTTTGCTTACAGGGAGGGCTGGGGGACAGGAAGGGACATGATTCCGAAGGGACAGAAGAGAACTTTTTGACAGTTGTCAGTGCAGCTGTTCTCTATCTTCATGTTGGTGTTGGCTGTCAAAGATGCACTTGTCAAAGCTTGTGGAACATACAAATGATACCTTATTTTTTTAATATAGGGGTAAGACAAAGCATTTGTTGAAATGTTGTCTGTAGGTAAGTAGACTGACTACTTACAGCTCTCCTCCTGTGAACACTCTCGTTACGTTATTTTATGATGACCAGAGGTTGTCAAAGGCACTCAGAGTTCCAAAGCAATAAAAGGGGGGGGGGGCGCACCTTCTGGAGCAGAAAATACACAATTTAATTTCATGAAGCTCCATGGACACTTTTTAAATTTTTAACAGATTTAGTGACATATAATTCACATATCATATAATTCGATGGCTTAAAGGAATTGTGCGATCATCACCGCAATAGATTTTAGACCATTTTCTATTTTGTTGCACTCATTATCCCTGCATAATCCCCCAGCCTCCTCTGCCACAACCCTGAGAAACTATTAATCCAGTTACTGTCTCTATAGATTTATCCTGGAAATGATATAAAGAAAAACACACAAAAAAAATTTTAAGAAAAATAACACAGAATCCAACAATTAAAACAGATAAAAACTTCAATCAAAAGAAAACAAATTAATAAAAGTTAATACAAATTTAAAATGGGTAAAAGGAATATTAAATGATAATGAGTTCAATTTTAATCTAACTACACATTTTAAACTTAGTCCACTTTTCGATGAACCCTGTCTGCCAACAAGGCTATGCCCATCCCTCATCAATGGTCAGAGGTGATTCCCCATGGGTTTAATCCACATGGCAACTCTGCAAATCGATGTTGAGCTTTCACTGTCGCCCATAGCATTCTGTAAACTGGGCTCTCAGAATTCCAGCTCTAATATTCTTTCCCCTTTGACTTGGAATCTTCCTATTTACAGTCCTTGAATCACACAGGCTTGTGTGCTGCTTCCATGTGGACTTGGCTGACACCTCGCGTAGATGGCTACTTGTTTTACAACAAGCCTTTAAGGCCCAAGATGCTATTCTTTCTGACAACCAGGCACCATCTGGTTTCTTCACCACACATTCCTACAGAACCCAAAACTTCAGTGATCTTGCATGCACACCTTATTCTGAACCATATAAAATTCAACTTATCAAGATCTTTTTAGTAAAACCATTCCAATTGGTTTCCTTTGAAAGTGAGACAACTTTCTTTCCCTTTCTTCACCCAAGCTAAATGTAAAAATATGAAACAGGACAGTGTCATGAAAGCAAAGACTTCCAGCCAGATTAACTTCTATCGAAACACATTTCTCCTTCCTGATTTTCCACATAATTGAGAGTAGGTACAGGATCTTGGCTGCTATTTTCCAAATCTTAGTGTCAGATGTAGGACTTTGAGTATTCAGAACACTGCACTTCTGGTTTAAATCAAGGTTGATAGTGGACTTTAGTCTGCGCGTGTACTTCGTATTATCCTCCCAGTGTCAAGTAGATTCATCTTCTCCTCCATGTTCCAACACCTCTTAATAAAAGCACCGTGATTATGCTCAACACATCTTTAACTTTCTTCTTTCTATCACACACACACAAAGCATTCACCCTCAATACTTCACTTATCGATTGAAATGACATAGACTTGAACATGGGAAATACTTGTCAAGAAATGCCTTCAAGAAGCTCCTTCATTTTGAGGGCTTTCCCTGAAGTCACAGTCCTTTGTGATTAAAACCAACATCACCAATTGAAGATAACAGATATTGTCCAGTGTGGAATTCCCTCTGGAATACACTGACCATGGATACACAATTTGAATCTAATTAGGAGGATACATCAGAATGAGAATGAAAAATTCATATATTTTTAATCATTTTATTGAGGGCTCATGCAATTCTTATCACAATCCATACATCCATCTATTGTGTCAAGCACATTTGTACATTTGTTGCCATCATCATTCTTAGAACATTTGCTTTCTATTTGAGCCCGTGGTATCAACTCCTCATTTTAGCTCCTCCCTTGCTGCTCCCATTCCCTCATGAACCCTTGATCATTTATAAATTATTATTTTGTCATATCTTACACTGTCTGACGTCTCTCTTCACCCACTTTTCTGTTGTCCATCCCCGAGGGAGGAGATTATATGTAGATCCTTGTAATCTGTTCACCCTTTCTACCCCACCTTCCCTCTACCCTCCTGGTATCACCACTCTCATCACTAGTCCTGAAGAGATTATCGGTCCTGGATTCCCTGTGTTTCCAGCTCCTATCTGTACCAGTGTACGTCCTCTGATATAGTCATATTTGTAAGGTAGAATTGGGATCATGATAGTGAGGGGGGTGGGGAGAGGAAGCATTTAAGAACTAGAGGAAAGTTGTATTTTTCATCATTGCTACCACCCTGCACCCTGACTGGCTCGTCTTCTCCCCATGACCCTTCTGTAAGTGGATGTCCAGTTGCCTACAAATCAGCTTTGGGTCCCCAATCTGCATTCCCCCTCATCCACAATGATAGGATTTTTTGTTCTTTGATGCCTGATACCTTATCCCATTGAAACCTCGTGATCACATAGGTTGGTGTGCTTCTTCCATGTGGGCTTTGTTGCTTCTCAGCTAGATGACCGCTTGTTTACCTTCAAGCCTTTAAGACCCCAGATGTTGTATTCTTTTGATAGCTGAGCACCATCATCTTTCATCACCACATTTGTTTACGCATCCATTTTCTTCAGCAGTCATATCTGGAAGGTGAGCACACAATGATATGAAATTTTGTTCTTTAATGCCTGATACCTGATCCCTTTGACAACTTGTGATCATGGTACATACAATGGGGTACTATACATTACTAAAAAGCAGTAATGAACAAATGAAACATATCGCCGCATCGGAAGAACTGGAGGAAATCATGCTAAGTGAAGTAAGCCAATCACAAAAGGACAAGTACAACATGAGTCCACTGAGGTAAGCTTTAAGAAAATTTCATATTTTTGAAATGACAGTTTTCTTCAAAATTGTCATTGTCATAAAATACAAAGAAAGGTCTTGTGAATATTCCTACTTAAAGGCTACTAAAGAGAGATGACAATATATACTAAGGGTGGGAATGACAAGTCACACATTATTAGGTCAAATAATTGGCAAAATGTGAGTATGATGTTAGATTAGAAAAATGTTAAATGAGTGAAGTTGGCAACTGTGCTATGATTCTTTAAGACTGTCTCTATTCTTAGGGAATGAACACTGGGTATGGGTAAAGAGCCATGCTGGGTACATGGCACCCTCAAATGGTTCAGGAAAATAATATTATGTCCTGAAAATTTCTTATCGTTATTAAATCCTATTGTTATTATTTCCAACTAAGGAGTGCTTTAAATGTAGCCTCAAAAGCAGGTCATTTTAATGCAGCAAATTGACAATTTACATTTAGCGTTGTGAACATTGTTTAATTATAAAAGATTGAAAGGAAGAAAAATTAAAAACATGGTTTTCCAAGCCCTGGGAAAATCGTCTATAGATGGGATCTTTGTGAAAATGTCAGTTCTAAATATCACTTGACAGATGTTTTTCCTGTGTTTTTATTGGGATGACGTCAAGGGAACTTTCCTTCAGTATCTTCTGTGGTCTGTCAAGGACCCTACAGACACATTCTTGTCAATCATTTTGGGCACAACAATTTCCATTTCCTCCAAGACCCTTCAACTAAGAATGGAATATTTACAAGACTCGTTTAGCATTTTCCCCTTCCCTTTGGCATGGCTAGGCCCTTCGTGAAAGCTACCTGTGATCCTGCGAGTGATAACCTAGGCAAGGACAATCACTTCTCACTTCTTCCTTCTATTTCCGATAGTCATTTTACTGGTCATTCATATTTGGAGTGGGATCCTGGGGACAGAGCTGTTACATGTTGGGCTACTAACCACAAGGTCAGCACAACAGGGACTTTCTAGTCCCATAACGTGTTACAGTTTTTAAAAATTTATAGTCTTGGAAATCCACAGGGTCACTATGAGTCGACATTGACTTGATGGTAATGATAATATTTGGGGTCGGGAGATGGGTGCATAGTTTATAAGGAGAGAAAAGAAATTAACTCCAATCCCTTGCTTTCATTATAGATTTGTAGTCTTAATAAATGTGCTATTAATTCAGAAAGTGGAATCTATTGGTTCAGATTAAGCGTGAAGATACAGATAGGATATACTGAATAAAAGGAGCAGGTCATTAAACGTTTAATTGCCCTACTCACACAATTTTATAAAGACTCCAGACCACTGAGTCCATACTTTTGTGACCTGAGCTGGGTGGTGGGGAGGGTATGGTGTGTTCTGTGCAGTGGCCTCGGCATGAGAAGACAGAGTGCATAGAATTGTATGTGAAGCCCCCAAAGTGGCTTGCATCATGTTAGCCCACATCATACAATGTGATGCTGACACTCCTACGTCAAAAGTGGACCCCATAGTTCCTCCCCTTGAATCTAGGCCAGCAAATTATGGTGGAAGTGACACTGCGTGATTCCCAAGCTGCCTTACAAAAGGGAATGTGCTTCATTTCTCTCTCTCTCTCTCTCTCTCTCTCTCTCTCTCTCTCTCTCTCTCTCTCTCTCTTTCAAAATGCTATCCTTTGGAGTACAGCCTCCATGTTTCGAAGAAGCCCAGGTCTCATGCACATACTTTAGGGTACAACTTCACCTAGCTCCCAAGCCAATCGACAGAATCTACTGCTAGAAATGTAAGTGAATGAGCCTTCAACTATCAAGTCTTTGAGGTGAGGCCACAGACACTATGGAACAAACCAATCCATCATTCTGTTCTGTTTAAATTCCTGGTTAGGAAAAACTATAAGAAATAGTAAATTACTATTGTTGTTTTAAACTGCTAATTTTTGGAATAATTTATTATGTAGTAATAAGTACCCAATGCAATTAGTATCCTGCTAGTCTTTGCCTGTGTGGGCTCTCTAGATGGAGTGCGTCATTAAGAGTCTCAGACTTCCAGTTGGGAGAAAAATCACAATTCTATCACCACCACCGTCCTCACTAGCCAATGTATCTGCCAGGATCTCAGTAAGACCTGCGGTGCAAAGAAGTACGAAGGAAAACCTAAAAGGCAGTTAGGGTATGGTCCAGGAACTTAGTATCGACATACCCCGGGCTTGGCAAAAACAAGGTGTCATTACCATCCTAGGCAGGAAAAGTTCAAGCAGAGAATAATTGCCAGAATCTGGCAGAAGCTCAGCTGTACAAGAAAAACCTGACGATGGCCGTGATCTAGAGAGTGCAGCTCCTTTCCCACGGAGCCCTGGCAGGGCGAGCTCTGTGGGAACTGGTCCCCTCTCCTCTGCTAGCTGGCCCTCACATGCTTGTTCTGATTTCCCATTGATATTCCCTGTGATGGGAATAATACACAGCCACCACTTGTCTGTCACTTTGTCATACCGTGGTGGCTTGTGTGTGGCTGTCATACTGGAAGCTATGTCACTGGCATTCCAAATGTCAAGAAGGTCACCCACAGTGAACAGGTTTCCACAAAGCATCCAGAGTAAGAACAGACTAGAGAGCAGGAATTGGATGTCCAGTTCAGGGCAATTGGCTATTGGAAGCCTTATGGATAGGGTCACAATATTGTCAGATACTGAAAACCTCATACACGGCAGCAGACCACCATCAGAGAGAGGGCCAGAAGATGAGCCCTTCGGGTTGGAAGCACTCAAACTCTGACTGAGGAAGCGCTGCCTTCCCAAAGTAGAGGCCACCAGAATGACATGGGGGGAGTAAACCTCTCAGGAAACTTCATTGACTGATGAGACATAACCCAAATTGAGAAGCATCCATTTGTAATTAGAATTGGAATGCAGGAAGAAGGAATATGGGAAAACCGAAAGTCTTCAAAAATGGAATGAATAAAGATCAACATCTTAGATATGAGTGGCCTGAAATGGATGGATATGGGTCATTTTGAATAAAGCGATGCAACAGAATGTACATACTACAGAACTATATTATTCATATGAAACACAGGAAAATTTATGTGGAAGAAGCTATGCCCGGGGTTCAGGAGAGGACATGGAATAAGGGATTATATTGCTGATGTGAGATGAACCCTGGCTGAAAACAGAGAGTTCCAGAAAGATGTTTGTTTGTGTTTTATTGACCATGCAAAGACATTCAACTGCGTGCATCATAAAAAACTACGGATCGCCTCAAAAAGAATAGGACTCCCAGGCCACTTCGTTGTGCTCATGTGGCAAGTGTACATGAAACAAGAGGCAGTCATGCAAACCGAACAAGGACATACTGCCTGGTTTAAAATCAGGAAAGGTCTGCATCAGGGGTATATCCTCTCACCACAACTGTTCAAATTTAGTGCTGAACACATAATCGGGAAAGCTGGATTATATGCAAAAGAATATGGCATCATGATTGCAAGAAGGCTTATTAACAACCTTCAATATGCAAATGACCTCACCTTGCTCGCTGAGAATGAGGTGGGCTTGAAGCACTTGTTCATGAAGATTAAAGGTTATAACCTTCAATATGGATCACAACTCAATAAATAAAACAGAAAGCCTCACATGTGGACTAATAGGTAACATCATGATAAGCTGATTAAAAAAACATTGAAGTTGTCAAGGATTTCATCTTGTTTGTATCCACTTTCAATGCTCATGGAAACTAAGTAATCACAAGAGCAAAAGCTGCGTTGCATTAGGTATATCAGATACACAGCACCTCTTTAAAGTGTTAAAAAAAACAAAACAACGAGATGTTAATTTGAGAACTAAGTCATGCTGGATAGACCCAAGCCATGGTAATTTTAATTGGCTCATAAGCATGAAAAGGTTTGACCATGAATAAAGAAGACCAAAAAGAATTGATACATTTGAATAATGGGGCTGGAGAATATTGCAAGTACTATGGGGTCAAGAGACTGACTAACATGTCTTGGGTGAAGGACAGATAGAACGCTCCTTAGAAGCAAAGATGGTGAGACTTCATCTCACATACTTTGCACATGTCATCAAAAGAGACACGGAGAAGGACACCATGCTGGGTAAAGTAGAGAAGTGGTGGAAAAGAGAAAGGCCCTGGACAAGATGGATGGACCCGTTGCACCCATGGGTGCTCCGACATCAGAACCATCATGAGGGTGGTACAGGACTGGGCCCCCAGGAGTCAGAACAAACTCAGAGACACCTCACAACAACATCAAACAGTTAGTAAGACACAAGTAAGCTTGTTTTGTAGTGTTCTCTGTTTGAAGCCAATATTTATCTGCCACCGCGATGATCCTGCTCACTGCACCAGAGCTCTAGAATCCAGCTTAATTTTCTGGCAGTTCCACATTGCTGTAGTTCTGGAACCATTTAAATATGTGTCTTTAACAAATTTTACTTGCATGTGATATTAATTTTGTTCTTGGTGATTTATGCATCTTTCTGAGTCACCTCTCTTTTGAATGGACACAAATATAGATTTCTTTTGGTTGACTGGCCCGGTAACTATCTTATAAATTTTGGGGCACAAATAATAAAGTATGTCCAGCATTGTATCTGTTTGGTTGCTGAATATCTCAATTGGTATTTATTAATTCCTGGGACCAAACTTGTGTTTTGCCAGTGCCTTTAGTCCGCCCTGGACCACGTCCTTCTCTCATCTAATCTTAGTCATATGCTACCTGACGAAATAGTTGACCACTGACCAGTTCCTTCTGTTACCACGTGTTCTTTTCATCATCTTGATTCTTCTTGTGGCATTCAATATTTTGCCCATGAAAAATAAAATTAAAAATCTCATTATTGTCAAGTCAATTCTGACTCACAGCAACATTATAGGGCAGAGTAGAACTTCCCTTTTTGATTTCTGAGGCTGGGACGCCTCATTTTTCTCCCTCAGAGCAGCTAGTGGTTTTGAACTGCAGAACTTGTGGTTAGCAACCCAAAAAGTTACCCACTAGATTACCAGAACTTCTTATTTTGCCCATAGAATTCTTCAGTGTTGAAGCTGGAAGCTTGAATTTATTCATAAGTTTGTTCAGCTTGATAAATGTGACATTTCTTCTTTCCTGTTGGTTTTCTTAAGGACTAGAGGAAATAAAATTTCAAGGTGAGCATAGTGCGTTATCATAAGAAAGATATAAGATGTGAGGAGGGTTTGGTCATGAAAGATAGAGGTTGTGATGCTTAAGGTTGGTCTTGGGTTCTGAGTGGGATCTCAGTAGGCATATTTAGAAAGGAGAGCTCTTCTATTTTCAAGGAATCATATAGTTCCATGGATGTTGGTTATAAAATAAAATCCTCAACACCTTCAATCTTTTCTCTGTTTGCTCCGTTCTGGAAATAGGAAATACTTCTGTTTTGCTGAAAAATAATCATAAAGAGATAAGATTTGAGTTGTAAAGTTGAAAAAATAGACTGGTAATATTGTGATATATCTTCAAAGCCAAGATGGGACATTTGTAGCCAATGAAGGTTCTGAAGGGCCACTGAACTCGGGAAGAAAGCACACCAAGAGTTCTTCAGAAATTTCAGGCTTATAGTAGTGGGCTAGATAAATGTACTGAGCACAGATTTGCAGTGGGCTGAGTCTTTAATTGGCTCTTCCTTTGGTTTGGTAGTAAGCACTTTAACCTAGGATAGTGGTAGCAGAAACAAAAGAACAGAGTGTGAAAACGTGAGAGCTGAGAAGAGTAAAACTGGCTCATTTTACATCAGTATGGGGCATGACAGACACCTTTTGTTCAATGTTCGTGGCATTTATTGTGTGACTGCTCTGTGGAGACAGGAGGGAGCAAGGTAGGTAAAGTGGTCCCCAGGCTCAACAAGAGAGGCAGTGACATGAGTGACAAGCTAAGGACTTAGGTTTTCTCACCTGAAACGATGTTCCTTTTCTCTTTTTTTGTAAAACACTCACATTCACGCTTCAAACCACTTCCAACCCTCTGACAACATGAACACTTATTCCTGATGCTTCCAATAGAAGTAGATTTTCAAAGCCAAGGGAAAATTTCTATAATATTAATAGTTTTCAAAAGAGCTTTGGGAGGTTTTGTTAAATTATTATCTTGAACCATTATAAATGGCACTTTGGTGAGTCAAAATCTGTCAAACAGCTCTAACTTGTTTTGAACTCTCTATTCACTCAGAAGGAAACAAAGGAGTTCACCTATCATCCGCGTCCTTGTCCTGCCCTCTAGATAGGGTGCTGAGTGCAAAATCCCCCGGTACTGCAACCTCAGCGTGCCCCGGAGAACCTGGTCCTGATCCTTCGGTCTCCACTTAGAGGTGTATTTGAGTGAAGAACATAAGGGGAAGGAGTGCAGCCTTTGGGGCCAAGGGACTTAAGTTCGAATTTATATGTGTCAATTAAATTACTAGAGAGTCTCAGCTTTTCTTACATGCTAAGGAAGAGCACTAACTCCTGGCTTTTGAGATTACAGGATTCGATGGGGTGATGAATATAAAGCTCCTAGCCTGTAGCAAATATTTTAGAAGTGGGGTGTTTTCCATCAGGTCCAGTAAGATTCCAATGATTAACAATGACCCTCTTGAAGCTGGAAACAACTCCAGGAGCAAAAATCAGCTGCTGAGTATCTGCGAAAGGAAGAGAGACAGCTGGTGTGTGAGCCTGCAATTTTGCAGTATTAGCACCAGCTATGATTATGCCCTCATTTACAGATACCATCTCTACTTCCCTCTTCCCAGTGTGTGTGTGGGGGGGGGGGATAAACTAAATTTATGCAGTATTATTATTTCATTATTTGAATTAGTAACGATTTATCAAGTGCCCACTATATGCCAGCCACTATCTGCAATAGAAAACAAAAGAGAAAACCATTGTTTTAAAAGAGTTTCCATCCTAGTGAGAGAAGATAAGCAATAAAAAACTATGAGAAGCTTGCCAAAATGTGGGGTAAATTTTTCAGTACTTTTTCATTTCATTTTTCTCCAAGAAGCTTCTGAAGCATTGTACAGAAGCTCACTATCAGAGAATCAAGAGCATTTTAGGGAATTGAGAAGTAGGAGAGCAACGGAGCGGGAGAAGACAGAGTTGTGGATCAGCAGATTGGAGGTCCACATGGCCCTCCGGAGCCTGGAGGACAGGACACTTCTCCAGTCCAAGGACAGTAACAACTACACAGACCCAAGGTCTGTCCCATTTTTTTTCTTCCATTTTTTTCCTTCCATTTTGAAGTGGAACTAGCCTTGAGAATTGGTTGCCAAATATCACAAAGACTTCCCTGTTCCAAACATACAGCTTTCTTAAGGGAAATCTTTATAAGAAACTCTGTGTGCTGATGAGGCAGAGCATAAATAAATAATAAAGTAATTGGGCAAATATTATATTTGCTCAGCTATCCAAGTAAAAGTGAAACTTCCTGATATGCTCACAGCTTGTGGCTGCCCTGAGCTCACGCTAGGTGATCACCACAGGAGAAGACTCAGCCTGGACTCCCCAACTGCAAGAGCAAAGAATCTGTGCCCCAAGCAGGAAGTGGACGTGATGGGAAGGCAGTGGGGGAGCGGGTAGGTTTCAAAAGGAAAGATGGGCTGAGACTCAGTGAGGCAAAATCTACCATTATACTTGGGTCCATAATTCTGTGATTTTCAACAGAGACCGTGTTGATGCTATCTCTGGTTGCTCTCTGGAGGAGCCCCTAAGACCAAAACACTTAGATACTCTCAGGACAACTTAAAAAGGCTTCTTCTCAATTTCCTGGCTCCATTCTTAACTGCGAATCCATCCACCACAAAGAATGGCCTGGAACGGATGATTAGGATGTACTGTAGAATTCATTATTTCTCAGGTTAACACCTTTCACCAACAACCCAGCACCCCAGTCCCTGCTCAAACCCTTCCTGGTGTCAATTTTTTGCTCATCTCCTGCCCTACCTTTCCTCAAGTTTGACATGGCATACCTATGGGGAACCACTTTGATTGTCCAGGCTCCAGATTTCTCTTGGGAAAAATCATACCGTGGATGCCTTAGCGTATTTGTGAAATTTGAATTAAATAACTGGCATGCAAAACCTTCAACAAAAGTTTTGAAACATAGATGTTTAATCAATGTTACTGTAATTACAATGGTTGTTGTTATTGAATTATCTAGGGCCCAGGCATGTTTCATACTGTGTTGGGTCCCTGCATCAAAAGTTGTGCCTGCCATATCTCTGTACCTGGTGTACCTTTCCCGTCGGGGTTAATTCTTGGGAGAAATCCAATAGCAGATTTGAATTGGGAGGACTTTGAGTGACTTCGAGGTTAATGCAATCCAAGTTACTGAGTTTGGAAAGCACAGGAAAAAGAATCACAAATGTTCCTAATGGAATCATGGAACAGCTCCAAGTAAACTAACATCTGCAGGGGATCCCAGAAAGGAAAGAAAGATAAAAAGTGACAGAAAGAATGTTTGAAGGAATAATGGTCAAAACTTACAAATTTGAAAAACAGCATGAATCTACACATAAAAGAAGGTCTATGAACTCCAAGTACAATAAACCCAAAGGTACCTACTCTGAGACAAGTTATAATCTAATTCTCCAAAGCCAGAGGTAAAGATAGAAACATGAAAGTAACAAGAGAGAAGAAAAAGGTCACATACAAAAGACTCTCAATAAGACTTGTCTAAATTTCTACCGGGAAACCATAGACAATCAACTGGTACTTAACATGCTTTAAAAGTCTCTTAATTTTCTTTATGGAAATATTAAGATGTTACCAAATTAAACAAAATAAAACTGCTGAGAGGGTTTGTGGCAAAGAGAGGAATCCTACAAGAAATAGCAACGGAAGTTCTTCAGATAAATGAAAACAAGACAGTCCCATCCAGTTCTAGCTCTCATAGGTTACATTGGACAATCGCCATTTGTGTCATTGGACATATAATGTATAACGATCTAATTTATAGTGAAAGCTATGCAATAGGGGAGGGAAGAGATATGAGTCAAGTTTGTATATGTTACTGAAATTAATTTGGTGTCCACTTAAAATACCTTATTACAAATTTTAAAATATCAAACATAATCTTCATGATAACCACAAAAAATATCTTAAAATAACCCCAAAGTAAAGGATTCAAAATTATTAAATACAAACTCTCAACAAAATAACAGTATTGTTAGAGTAAACTACAACAAAGAAAGTATAAGACAATAAAAACATCAAATAGAAAAATGAATTAATGCTCTGATCCAATGACAGAAAGAAGCAGAAGGACAGAGAAACAGGATCAGTTACATACTGGTCATAAGAAGACATGTGTGGCACAGAACCACAAAGAGGTTAAAAGTGAAATATCATATAATATATCATATGTGATATATCATAAGTGAAATATCATATAATAAATAAGATAAACTTTCACACATTGGGCTGCATGGTGGGCAGTTCGAAACCACTAGCAGCTCTGCAGAAGAATATTGGGCTTTCTATTCCCATCAACAGTTACAGTCTCTGAAACCCACAGAGGGGTTGCCACAGGTCAGCATTGTATCAATAGCAGTAACTTCTTATCTAGAATATCAGAGCCCCAAATATATGAATCAAATACTGATGAGATTGAAGGGGATAACAGGCAGTTCTGTAAGAATAGGTGGAGACTTCACTACATCGCAATCAATAATGGCCAAAAACAAAGAAATAGAGGATTTGAAGAACACTAGATCAAATATCCAGCTAGACTTAACAAGCATATATAGAACACTTCACACAACAATAGCAATAAAAAGTCAAGAATAACTATACGTATTGGAACTGTTGATAGTTATCAAGGTTAGATGTGGGGTGAGGGAGATCACTCTCTAGATAGGAGATCCTTGTTATTACAAGTGATAGGAACTATGAAATACCAAATGTGGGCACATGGCTGCTCAAAACTATAATAAAGTGTGCACAGACACAAGGAAAAATAGGATATTTTTGGCAAATGCTATGACACACATAAAACTATGTGATAACATCTTAAAAATAGAAGTGTAGGCATATGTGAACGTAAGTATAGATGTATATATGACAGGGTACCAAAAACTGATATTTTTTCAAAACTATGGATTTAAATTTTGTTACAAAACAAACATCACCTTCAAAGTACTCTCCATCACACAACACATTTGTCGAATCTGTGATGGAATTCTTGGTGACATTTTTCAAGCTCATCTGTTTGGATGGCTGACAGCATCTCCCTTGTTTTCTTCTTCACCTCTTGTATGTCATCAAATCACTGTCCTTTCAGGTCCCTCCTCATTCACAGAAACAAAAAGAAGTTGCAGGGAGCAAAGTCCTGTGAGTCAGATGTGTGGTGCAAGAGAGGCATGCTGTGTTTTTTCCAGAAAAAATTGGCACACTGAGATAGCTGCATGAGCAGGTGAATTGTCATGGTGGCAAAACCAGTCCCCCATCTGCCACAAATCAGGCCTTTGTTGTCACACACCATTATGCAATCTTTTCAGAAACTCTAACTAGAAAGATTGATTAAGAGTCTCACCTCTCCCCAGAAAAAAAAAAAAAGAGTCTCACCTGGTGGAACAAATTCCAAATGCACTACCCACCTCGCATCAAGAAAACAAATGAGCATCAGTTTTGGGGGGTACTCCTTTTGTATGTCTATGCATAGGTATGTATGTGTGCTTACATATATCTGCACATCTAAATGTATCTATGTGAGTACATAAGTGAATATATGTAAGAGAATACATCCATATATTCATATATACAATAAAGCACATATGGTGCGCACAAACACAGTAATGTCTTAGTTTTAGCTAAACACTTTCTGAGACTGGTTTACTGGACCTGAAGATGATACCATGGACTCATGGGATAATTCAATTCGTTGTCGTAATATAGTACATAAAGTTAATGCTGTCTATCCTAACTTGGTGAATAGGATCTAGGTTCTTAAAAACTTGAGAGGTACTGTCTGAATTACAACTATTGAACTCTCCAAATCTGCTGAGAAAGAGAAATGGGGAAACCAGTGACTCAAAGAGGTATATAGTCCATTGGATGAATAGTCTACACAGAAACCACAATCTCATCTAAGACAAGATGATGCCTGGAACACAATACATGGGTCTTGATGGAATGGGAACAAAATGTAGAACAGAACTTAAATTCTGAAGAAAGTCAGCCTAACTGGACCAATCAAGATGGGGTGGCTTCCTGAAACTGTCAACTCAGATAATCTTTGAACCTTAATCCAAAACTATTTCAAGAAGTCATCTTTTAGAGAAATAACAGATTGGTTCTTAAAAGAAACTATATATAGTTTCAAAAATTCATTTGAAAATTGGAAGTAAAAGATAATGGAATTTTTCCACAAATATTTTGAAACTATCATACATCATCTAGGAATATTGTGTTCCTTTTAAAAAAATTATCTGTATGAGGCCAAACAGCACTCTTCAGTTCAAAGCAAAGACAGGATGTCAAAGGGGCTGGTGTGTTAGTCTGAGTACTTTACAAAAACAAATCCATAGAAACTTATGTATAAGAGAGAGCTTTATGTAAAAGGTAAGTGCACATCAAGAAAACATCCCAACCCAGTGTTGCCCAAGCTCACAAGTCCAACATTAACCCATTAACCCATATGTCCAACACCAATCCACAAAGTCCTCCTCATCTCCATCTCACAAAACAGACACAGTGATGCCGACTGCAGGAGGAAAGCCAAGTCAGTGAATGTGTGAACATCTCAGCGTTGGCAGGGGTCTCCACACGGGTTCTCTAGCAACCAGGACTGCATTGGGGTAGGTCCGTGTGGCTTCTCCTCAGGGATGTCTTGCAGGAAGTGAGCCTTTCCAGCTAAAGCAGGGAACTGGCTAAGGCAGCTGGCACCCTGGTCTGACCATCAGAAAGCAAGAGACTCGAGAACTAGAAAGACGAGGCTCACCAAGCCATTTATCCCTCCGCCCTTCAATTAACCCCATATGTGTTTATTGGCCAGGTTGGCACAATAAAGTAACTACCTCAGCTGGTAAAACTATTGTACTGGAAAAAGAACAATCAGAACAGAAATAAGAAAGCTAACAAATTATGAAATAATGTCATGTGACTAATATAAAAATGTAACTGATGTCACATTTTAATTAATGAAAAAAATTGTATGGATTATTGAATGGGAACATATATTGCTGTGTATTCTTTCACCAAAAACACAGTGAAATATTTTAATTAAAGAATTGTCTTAAATCCATACAAATATCTTCTCTCATCATATTGGAATTAAATTAGAAATTAATAACAGGGAAAAGTAGAAATATACAAATATGTGGAAATTAAACAACACACACCAAACAACCAAAAGATCAAGGAAAACATCAACAGAGATATCAGAAATATTTGGAGTCAAATAAAAATTAGAACACCACATAATAAAGCACATGTGAAGACTGCTCAGAGGGAAACACAGTTATAAAGTCTACATTTTAAGAAAAGGAGCCTGACACACTGGATGAATGTATGGATTGTGATAAACCATGTAAGAGCCCTCAATAAAAATGTTTAATAAATAACAACAACAAAAAGAAAACGAGAAAGATACAAACCAATAATCTAACCTTACAGACTGAACAGCTGCGGAAGCAAAAATAAAAAGCAACCCAAATCCAAAGCTATGAGAAGAATGATGTTACTAAAAAATCAGAGCAGAAATAGAGAATATAAAAAATAGCAAGAATCGGGTTAGGGTTAGGGTTAGAAAAAAATTAAAATATTAAAAAATAGCAAGAATCAATGAAACTAGGATTTGTTTTTTTAAAGATTAATAAAATCTACAAACCTTTGAACTGAGGTGGGGGCAGGGACAGACAAAGCAAAGATGTAAAATAAAAATTATAATAAGGACATTACAAATTATAATGATATTACAACAAACCCTACAGAAAATTTTCAAATTGTAAATAAATCTGTTGACAATTATATTCCAACAAATTGATTATCTAGATGAAATGGGAAAATTATTAGAAATACATATGCTACCTAGACTGATTCAAAAGAACTAGAACAATACCTCAATAGACCATTAACAATTAATTTAAATAAAAATCCTCCCAGAAAAGAAAGTCTAGGGCCAGATAGCTACAATGGAGAATTTTACCAAACATTTGAGAACAAAGAACACTTTTTAAAATACTTCCAAAAATTAGACAAGACACCAAATTTTTCTAAGAAGCTAGCATTATCCTGCTACTAAAATTAAAGATATTACAAGAGAGTAAAATTAATGAGCATAAACACGAAAAGCTTCGACAAAATGCTATCAAGTCATGTCTTTACTTACTGTTTGCAATCGTTTTGTATTTGTCTAGGGAAAGCAGGATGGGTGGAATTATAAAGACAGGAGCTGTACTGGTGATTGGCTGGGAGCACAGAAAGGGAGAGTGAGAGAAATGTGGAATCAACATCAATACAAGAAGTAAGAAAACATTCCAAAGTTGATAGTGGCAATGATTACATAACCCTCCTTAAAGATTGAACTATTGGATTGCATGGTGTTAATTATAGCTCAATAAATTTACATAAATTTTTACATATTTATTATGTACATGTATATACACACATATTAGGAAACCTAGTCTTATAACATATTACAAGGAATTCAAAGATGGTTCAACATCATGATCATTTGAATTAATGCAGAAAATACATTTGGCAAAATCCAACACTTCATAAGAACATCTAAACCATGGATAAAAGAAAAATTCTTCAATATTAAGAATGGCATTGATAAAATATCTACATACTATACTCAAGAAGGATGGATTGATAAGGTTCTCCTTAACACAGGGAGCCAGACAAGCAGTCTTGCTTACACCAATGCTATTCAATATTGTACTGGACATCCTAGCCATAATAATTAGACCAAAATAAGAAATATAGATTCAAATTTGAAAGGCAAAAGCAAACTAGCCCTTTCACAGATAACATAGAAAATCCCCACTAACCACAATAAAGCTATTAGAGCTAATAAATTCAGCAAACTGGCAGGATATAAGGTCTATATGCAAAAAAAATCAGTTGAGTTGCTATTCAAAATCCATTAAAATACTTGAAAATAAAATATCTTCATTTACAGTGCTATTTAAAAGAATAAAAATTCTTCTAATAAAATTAATCAGGCAAATGAAAAGCTTGAAGCTATGAAGCATTGCTGAAAGTAATCAAAGAAGATATAAACTTTAAAAAGACATTTTAATTCATGGATTAGAAGATTTAATATTGTCAACATGCCAATAGTACTGACATAATGAAATGGAATGCAGAAAGATTGATATCCTAGGCATTGATGAGCTGAAATGGCCTTGTATTGGCCATTTTGAATCAGAAAATCACATGGTTTACTATGCTAGGAACAACACATCAAGAGGAATGGCATTGCATCATTGTCAAAAAGTACATTTCAAAATGAATCTTGAAGTAAGATGTTGTTTCTGATAGAATTGTATCTCTCTGCCTTCAAGGAGATGCAATCAATACAACTATTAGTCAAATTTATGCAGCAATCACCAAACCTTTTGAGGAAAACATAATATAATTCTACCAACATACAATGTTCACATTATAGAACAACAGAATTCTTGCATTGAAAAATATCACTGATACCACATGAAAGTAAAAGTGTGACGCTCATCCAGCAAAGGTTGCAGCATTACATTGACAGGAAGCTACAAGAGGTTCAGAGCAGATTCAGAAGAGGACATGGGTCCAGTGACATAATTGCTGATGTCAGATGAATCTTGACTGAAAACAGAATACAAGACAGATGTTTACTTGTGGTTTATTAACTGTGTCAAGTTATTCAATTGTGTGGATCATAACAAACTATGGATGGCCTTGAGAAGAATAGGAATTCTAGAACACTTCACTGTGCTCATGTAGAACTTATACATGGATCAAGAGGCAGTTGTGCAAACAGAACAAGGGACTACTGCAGTGGTTAAAATCAGGAAAGGTGTGTATCAAGGTTACATCCTCTCACCATTCTACCATTCTTATCCATTCTGTATATATAGCAAATCATCAAGGAAGATAGATTATATGTAGAAGAATATGGCATGAGGATCTGAAAAAGGCTTATCAACAACCTTGATGATATAACCTTGTTTGCTGAAAGTGAAGAGGGGATGATGCACTTGTTGAAGATGAAGGATTGCAGCCATCAGTAGGAACTACTACTCAATATAAAGAAAGCCAAATCCTTTCCATTGAATCAACGGTAATATCATGATAAATTAAGAAAAGAATTTGGTCTAGCTTGGATCCACAATGCTCCTGGAATTAGCAGTCAAGAGATCAAAAGATGACTTGTAATGTAAAAGCCCCCAATAAAAGTATTTTAAAAGAAAAAAAATAAATTAAAAAAATTAAAATGTAAATTAGAGTACCAAAATTAAAAATGAAAAGAAAAACCACAGAGGGACAGGAAATATTTTCAAAACATATATGCCAATGAGCATGTATTTCTAATAAATAGAGAACTCTTAAAAATCAATAATCAAACATCTCAATTTTAAGAAAAAAAGAATCAACATTTTCATAAACACTTCACCAAAGAAAATATGCAACTGGAAAGCTCATGAAAAAGTGTTCAACGCATCCCCCCACAGGGGTCACAGGGAAGGGATGAATCAACCAGGGGCCAGTAAAGCACCAATGAAACACACAATATTCCTCTGGTTCCTTGAGGCTTCCTCACCCCCCACTACCATGACCCCAGTGCTGCCTCTCACTTCAGACTAGACCCGAGCAAGTACACGGGTATAGATAAGAGATGGAAGCTCATGACACATGGAATCCAGGAAGAGGAATGGGAATAGAGATAGCAGAAGAGTAGGGGAAGGGGAGGGGGGAGTAGGGGAGGAAGGAGAAACTTATCACAATGTTTGACACACAACCACACGCACCCATCCAGGGGGAGGGACAACAGAAACCATGGGGGAAGGGAGACAGCGGTTGGTGTAAAATATGAAAATAATAATAATCTATCAAGATGTCATGTGGGGGGAGGACAAAAAGAGGAGCTGATATCAAGGGCTCAATTGAAAGTAAATGTCTAGAAAAGAATGATGGCAACATATGTTCAAATATACCTGGTGCAATCAATGTATGGATTGTAATCAGAAGGGGAAGAGCCCCCAATAAAAGAATCTTTCAATTAAACAAAAAGATGAATTGTATTAGGTAAATATACCACAGAAGACCTCTTTAGAGTATTGAAAAACAAAGATGTTGTTTTAAGGATAAGATGTGCCTGACCCAAGCCATGGTCTTTCCAATGACGTCATATGAGCATGGAAGTGGGACATTGAATAATGCAGACTGAAGAAGAATCGATGCGTTTGGATTGTGAGGTCGGAGAAGAATATTAAAAGTACCATGGACTACTGAAAGGACAAGCCTATCTGGCTTAAAGGAAGTGTGGCCAGAGTGCTCCTTAGAGACAAGGATGGAGAGAGATTCATTCTACATATTTTGGCCATGCTGTCGAAAGAGACCAGTCCTTGGAGAAGGACAATCAATATATTTAATAATGTAGAGAGGCAAGAAAAAGAGAAAGGCCCTCAAGGAGATGAATTGACACTGTGGCTGCAACAATGGGCTCAAGCAGATAGGAAAAATCGCGAAGATGGCATGGGGCAGGGCAGTGTTTCCTCTGCTGTGCATAAGGTTGCTATGGGTCCTAACCCACTTCATGGCACCTAGCTAACTAACCAGATAATTATTGGCAATTGAGAAGCAAGATTTGTAAACTGTCAGTCTGGGTTGACTAGAGAAACAAATTCAGAAGCGCTCAAATATGTGTATAAGAAAGAGCTTTTATGAAGAATAAATGTACATTAAGAAAACATCCCAGCCCAGTCCAGATCAAGTCCATAATTCTGATATTAGCCCATGTGTCTGATACCGATCTATAAAGTCCTCTTCAGACTCACAAAACATGTAATGACACCAAATGCAGGAAACTCACAGGCCAGTGGGTGGGAAGTCTTGTGGATCCAGTGACTTTGTAGGCATCTCAGCACTGGCAGGTTTTTCCACTTGGCTCCTCCAGCTGAGAGCACTTGTGTAGTTCCATGTGTCTTGTCAGCTGCAATGTCTCCCAAGGAGTGAGGAGAGCGGGTAGGAGAAGGAGAAGGAGAGGGAGAGAGTCTCCCACCTCCAAGGTTCCCAGAAATCTCAGGACAAAGCCATGCCCACACAGAGGCTTCATTGGCCATAGCCTGGTTGAGAGGTGAGGCCCACCCCTTCACTCTAAATCCTCTCAAATGAACAATTATATAACTACCACAGAAATAAAGAGGAAGGGACAGTAGTTGGAAAATATGGTCTTTGTGGTAGAAATGAAGCTGAAGATCACATGATATGATTTTGCATGACTTGTTCATAGCAAATAACTTTATTAACAACACAATAGGTTTGTGTTTCAACAATAGCACACACATGTAGACTTCTCCAGATGGAATACACAGAATAAAATTGACTACATTTGTGGGAAGAGACAATGGTGAAGTTCAATGTCAATAGACAAAACCAGTCCAGGGACTGACTATGGAATCATCAATTGCTCATATGCAAATCCAAGTTAAAGGCGACGAAAATTAAAACAAATCCACTAGAGCAAAAATACAACCATGACTCTATCCCACCTGAATTTTAAGAACATTTCAAAAACATATGTATGTATGCATCAGACATTTTTCTTTTGTTCACTTATAAAATACAAAATGTAACTGGGGTTAATGTTTTTTGGTTGTAAACCTATTAGTTGTATCATATTAAGCAGAAGTATGCCTTTATTATTGTCTTTGCTTGGAGACTACGTGTGACCAAAAGACGTGTTGCCTTACGTAAATTTGCTGCACAAGAGCTCTTTTTTTAAAATCACTTTATTGGGGGCTCGTAAAATTCTTATCACAATACAAGCACACATCCATTGTGTCGAGCACATTTGTACATTTGTTGCCATCAGCATTCTCAAAACACTTGCTTTCTACCTGAGCCCTTAATATCAGCTTCTAATTTTACCCCTCCCTCCCTGCTCCCCCTCCCTCATGAACCCTTCATAATTTATAAATTATTATTTTGTCATATCTTACACTGTATGAAATCTCCCTTCACCCACTTTTCTGTTATCCATCCCCCAGGGAGGCAATTATATGTAGATCCTTGTAATCAGTTCCCTGTTTCTACCCTACCTTCCCTCCACCCTCTAGGCATCTACACTCTTACCACTGGTCCTGAAGGGACCATCTGTCCTGGATTCCCTGTGTTTCCAGTTCCTATCCATACCAATGTACAGCCTCTGGTCGAGCCAGATTTGTAAGGTAAAATTGGGATCATGATAGTTGGGAGAGGAAGGATTTAAGAACTAGGGGAAAATTGTATGTTTCATCATTGCTACCCTGCACCCTGACTGGCTCATCTCCTCCCCGCAACCCTTCAGTAAGGGGTGTCCTGTTGCCTACACATGGGCTTTGGGTCTCCACTCAGCATTCACCCTCATTTACAATTATATGATTTTTTTTGTTCTTTGATGCCTGATACCTGATCCCTTCACCACCTCATGGTCACACAGGCTGGTGTGCTTCTTCAATGTGGGCTCATGGTCACACAGGCTGGTGTGCTTCTTCAATGTGGGCTTTGTTGCTTCGCGCTAGGTGGCCGCTTATTTATCTTCAAGCCTATAAGACCCCAGATGCTATATCTTTTGATAGCTGGGCACCATAGGCTTTCTTTACCACATTTGCTTATGTACACATTTGTCTTCAGTGATCATATCGGGAAGATGGGCACCCACTGACAGGATTTTTTGTTCTTTGATATCTGATACCTTGTCCCTTCTGCACCTCGTGGTCACACAGGCTGGTGTGCTTCTTCCACGTGGCTTTATTGCTTCTGAGCTAGATGGCTGCTTGTTTACCTGCAAGACTTTAAGACCCCAGATGCTATATCTTTTGATAGCTGGGCACCATCAGCTTTCTGCACCACATTTGCTTGTCCACACATTTGTCTTCAGTGATCTTGTCAGGAAGGTGTGCATCGTGGAATGCCAATTTAATAGAACAACATGTTCTTGCATTGAGTAAATTTGAGTGGAGGCCCAATGTCCATCTGCTGCCTTAATACTAAACCTATAAATATATGCATGTAGATCTATTTCCCCACCATCCTATATAAATATATTTACATATGTGCATGCCTGTATTTAGACCTCTATAAATAACCTTTTTCTCCTAGTTCTTTCCTGTATTTCACAAGACCTCTTTAGACTATTGAAAAGCAAGGATTTTACCTTGAAGACTAAGGTATGCCTTAGTTGAAAGTACCATGGACTGCTAAAAGGATAAACAGATTTGTTTTGAAAGAAGTAAGGCCAGAGTGCTCCTTAAAAGCAGGATGGTGATATGAGAATAGCGAAAACATTCCTTATGAGGTGAAAAAAACAGAGTGGGAATAAAGGAATAGAACTCACATTTCTGATTTCAAGATATACTACAATATGAATGCAATCAAAACAATCTGTTACTGGTATTATTGTTAGGTGCCCATAAGTCAGTTCAAGCCATAGTAACCCCACATAAAACAGAACAAAACATTGTCCAGTCCTGCACCATCCTCCCAAATGTTATTTTCTTTGAGTCCATTGTGGCAGCCACTGAGGTAATCCATCTCCTCAAGGGCTTCTTCTTCTTCACTGCCCTTCTGCTTCACCAAGCATGATGTCCTTTTCCAGTGACTGGTCTCTCCCTGATAATATATCCAAAGCACAGAAAACCAAGTCTCACCATCCTGCCTTCTCAGGAACATTATAGCGGTAATCCCTCCAAAATGGATTTATTTGTTCTTTTGGCAATCCATGATACTTTCAATATTCCTTGCCAGCACCAAACTTCAAATGTATCAATTCTTCAGTATTCAAGGTCCAACTTTCACACGCATATGAGATGAGTGAAATGCCATGGCTTGGGTCAGGTGCACCTTAGGCCTAGGAGTAACATCCTTGCCCTTCAACACTTCAAAGTGGCCTCATGAGATAGATTTACCCAATGCAATGTGCTGCTTGAATACTTGACTGATGCTGCGTTAACATTACTTAATTGCTCATAAACACTTCATACAAGATGAAATCCTTGGCACCCTCAATGCCTTCTGCATTTATCACAATATCACCTATAGATCTAGTTGTGAGGATTTGGGTTTCCTTATGTTGAACTGGAATCCATACTAAAGACTGCAGACCTAGCTTCCAGCATCACAGCATGTGTGTCACCAGAGTACCGTGCACATGTGAAAGCAGGGGCGCAAGCACTTGTGCATCGCTGTTGATTGCAGCACTAGGCACAATAACCAAAGGGTAGAAATAACATGTCCAACAACAAATGTCCAACAACATGTCCAACAACATCACATGTCCAACAACAAATCACATGTCCAACAACAAATCAGTGGATCATTCAGTTCATAGCACACTTGTTGGCACAGGGCCGTGTCCAAATATGTTTGATAAATGGAAAAAAAGGTTGGTGTCATGAAATACTTTTCTTTCCCTTTTAATATTTAGACTACGTAAAAATGTAAGTTTAGAACTCACTCCTCAGAGTAGATATTAAAATGATAAAGTAAGTGAAGGGCTCAGAGACGTGTTAATGAGAGCAATTAACCCCCACAGTCCCCAGCACTTATCAGTGCAACTCTTCTATGAAGCCAGCTTGGGCTGCCCAGGCGAGCAAAGGAAGGGCTTCCTCCAGATATGCTCAGTAAAATTCTGAGAGATTTGGGGCATATCTAAATGGTGCTAGTCCATTTTTTCACTCTTTATTTTAGAAACTTTAAACAAATTAGAATAGTATAACAGATTACTTAGCTTCAAAATTAAGAGTTGGCCAATATGCATTCGTTTCTAGTTCTCTCACTTTCTCCCTCAACTGATTTATTTGAAACTTAATTGCAGATATTAAGTCACTTTGTCCTTAAGTGCAGTCATATATATTTCTTGGAAAGATAAAGACTAGACTTTTGAAAACATAACCACATATCATGGCTACCTTTAAAAACTTTAACAGTGATTCCTTTATATTCCATCAGGATCTAAAATACTTCAATGACCTCATACCAGTTTTGTTTTGTTTTATTTTATTATTGTATTGAAATCAATATAAAGCAATTCCATACTAAGCTGATAAATTTTAAAAATTCCATCCATGGCATTTGGCTAATATAGGTTTTAAGTCTCTTTTAATCTGTAATAAATTCTCACTTTTTCTTCTTGGTATTTTTTTGTTGAAGATTAGTGTGTGTGTAGAGTTCAGGTTTAGCTGGTGGCATTTCCAAGGTATCAGTAGGAGGTTCCTCTCTCCCTTGTATTTCGGTGCACCAGAAGTTAGATCCGGAGGTTTTATTGTTTAATGTTTGATATTTTTCTTTCGGTAGAGCAATGTGTGTTTCCTATTCTGGCACATCAAGTGGGAGCAAATGTCTGTGGATCTCTTCCTGTTGTCAAGATTGATCTGTATGTTTACAGGTTATCAACTTGATGCATCCATTGTAAATTTCCAATCACCTTTTGCCATGTAACTTTCAGCCAAACTCAAAGCCATCCAATCGTTTCCAACCTACAGAGGCCCTATAAAACAGCATAGAACTGGCTTATAGGTTTCCAAGACTATAAATCGTTGTGGGGGTGTAACTCTTCATCCTTCTCTTTTGGAGCAGTTAGGTGGTTTCAAACCGGTGACCTTTTTCTTTGTTAGGAGTTCAACATGTAACCAACTATACCACCAAATTCCTGTTCTTACTTCTTACAGAACAGCTAATCCATTCTGATTGATAGAAAATGCAAGACTTTATACACAATAGATCATTATTTACAAAAATCTCCATTCTTTAAATATAAGAATTAAGTATTCTTCATGAAAAATTATACCAGTATTTCTAAAGTGAGCCTCTAGGAACAGAGCTCCAATAACAATAGGAGTTGGTGTTAGACCTCTGGTAATGTAGGTTAGACAATTATTGTAGAAATGTTTCTGCTCACAAAGGGCTTGTGTGAGGATGCTGTCAGAGACTGAGGGGTGGGGTTGGGCGGGGGGACAAATCTGATATTGCAAGAGAAGGGTGAACAGGATTTGGTAAATATTTGAAGGAAACTAAAGTTATGATATTGCCAAAACCTTGATCAAGTGACTCTCAAGCAGGTAAAGAATAAGAATTGGACATTTGAACGTTTTCTTAAGCTGTCAGAAGCCACCTCCTCGTCTCCAAACATTTCTTACAAAATGGCTCATGAAAAAAAGAGACGTAAATGAATTACTTGTAGACTTGCTGGACCAAACAGCATTTTAAAGGCATAAAGTACTAACCTACTTATCAGAAAAAATCCAAATGCATTAGTCCCTCTAAACTCTGGGGAGAAGGGAGACAAGCGAGTTGCGTCACCCACACCCCTAGCTCTTTACCCCCTTGCCCTCCGCCCCTCACACACACACAAATCATGCATATGGACTTTGATAGAACAAAGTAAAATCTAGCGGCTCCCTTTCAGAGTCAGTGTTTCTGATGATTCTGCACCTTTCAGAGCCTGGTGTGCTGGCAGCAAGAAAGCTAACCAAAGAAGTACGAGGCAGGTCTCGGCGTTTATGCCCTGGTGCTGGGGCTGAGAGACAAGAAGAGAGTGAAATGAAACATTAGAGATCTATGAAAAACAGCCAAGGCTGCTAGTGATCCCAACCATGCTTCTTGCTAGTTTTTTATTTTCTATTTTTCTGTCAAGTTGACTCTGACTAATTACATAACGACATAATAAAATGTTGGTGACCCTATTACGTAATAAAATGTTGCCCGGTTCTGCACCATCTTCATAATCACTGGTCTATTCAAGTCCACTGTCATGGATGTTTGTCAATCCACCCCACTGAGTTTCCCTCTTTTTCAATGACCCTCTACAAACTCTTTAGACACAATCTATTAGAGCAAAGGATCTACATAAGCAATTCAGTTTAAAATTTCATTGGAGAAACCTCCAGGCCCTGCCACTCAACCTATTTATGTTTATGATCCCAGCCCAATAAAAATCGATCTTCCAACCTGCCCACACATAACTATGTGCAAAATCACCTTTGGTGCAGAGCAAGGGTCTTACCACTCCACCCACAGCTCTAAGAAGCCCTGATGTGGCCATTTGGCAAGGGTCAGCCCCAGGGGTTACACCGAACTAGAGCTCCGTTGGACTAGCCAGATGATTCAACATCTGCACGAAAGGGCGCTCTCCCTGCACTAGGGAATGGATGTACAGGAGAACTTGACCCTGGAATCATCCTTCTCTAGATAACCTGGACGCTCTTCATTTTGAGGGCCACAAACTCCATTCAGGAGTATCTCGGAGTCTGTCATGGAGGGGAGCAATATTTCCAGTGAACGGGAATGTTTTATTGGTAATAAGGATTTAAATATCTCATTTAATATCAGAGAAAACCAGTGGTGGTCTCAGGGACCCGGAGTTACATGGCAAAACGTCTTGAGTCTTGTCAGAAAGCCACCTGGTGCCACCAATGCTGCACTTGCCCTGCAGGAACAAGGAAAGAAGAGTGCTAGATCAGAATGGCAGGCAGTGAACTGGACGCCAGCGCCGTCCCCCTGTGGCCTTTCAGACACAATTTTTTAGATAATCATACAAAATAATAGCAACCTTGTTGGTGTTTGCACTACAATTCTTAATTGAGAGACAGAAGTGGAACAACCTTGGATTTTTTTTTTTCCTTTCAAAGATCTGGCCAAAGAATATAAGGGCATCTCAGTCAATGTGAAGAGCTGGCTCCAGCCTGCTCTCTCACTTTGCCCCTACCCTATTCTTCCCTAGCCTTGCACAGGAAATTAATCCAAAGCATCATATGAACACCCATTTCCAAGGCCCTTGTGAAGTAAACTACCTTTTTTTTAACGATAGCTATTAATACTTGACATTCCCAGGTTTTGTATCCTTGTGAGGGCAGTTAGGATGAACGTGCGTTCAACTGGTGTCCAAGGTCTTTGTCCTTTTGTTGGAAGACAGCTAAGATGGAAATACATTCACCTAAAAGCAACTTGGTGTCAGTACAAGAAAGAGCAAGCTCCTTTTACAAATGTGAAATGAACGTGCTCAATGGCATGGATTTCCAGAATTAGTTTGAACAATAACATGAAAGTGATCGCTAATTGGTTCTCTCTGAAATTCCTTCTCATGAATGATGCAGTGAGACTTCCCAAAGTCCACAAGGAGATGCCTGTCCGACAACGCTCAGCTGGAAATGGAGCAGGTTATGCATACGGCTTCTTGGGAAAAGGCCCACAGGGAGCAAGAGTGAAGACAAATTGGGAAGAGAAAATGGGAAAGGCCAGCATGAAGACTCCCTCCACCAGAACTCCTGAGAAAGGGTGTCTGCCAGCTCCGTCCCCAAGAAGCATGGGCAGGAAAAACACTTACCCTTGTTCCCAAAGACATTGAACTTGCCAGCAGCAAGCACCTTGTCACTGTTCAGCCTGCACACAAAGTTAGGCCAAGCGGGTTGATGTCTCTCGAGGACTCTCTGAGAGCAGTGAGAATTCGGTTAGCACCAAGCACACCTTAGTCCATGGTCAAGTGTTCTCTCTGGCCACCGCTTAAGTCAGAAGAATGAAGACCGGGATGCAACAGGGTACAGAATGAGTTACCATGTCCTCAAACCTGGGAAACCCCTAAAGTCATCACTCAAGAAATGGTTTTATTTTCCTTTAAAACACCCACATGCTGCACTCTGATAGTCCATCTTTTCCCGAAATTCTCCTTTGACCACAGCCACCTGCACCGCCCCCCCCCCCCTTTAGGCAGCTCCTTGTCTAGGACGCTGAGGCTGAGTGGGCAGAGCTGCCTCCCTCCTGCCGGTTTCAGAGACTCCATGATGTCATCCCTCACTCATCGGTGGTCCTTGATCTGTAAAGACGTCCTTGTCTTCCTTGTCATTGAAAAGCACCCCATTAGAGCGTCAAGTGACTCATCTTTTGGGGAACACAGAACAAAACTGACTCTGTGCTTTTAGAACTGCTGTCCTTGTGGATTAACGACAGGTGCATTTTTGGTTCATTCTCTAGCTGCAGAGGAATTACTGTTCCTTGCATTGAATTGACTCCCACTCCTGGAAACTTAAGAACTTTCTATACAACTACTCAGAACCTAGTCCTGTACCATCTTCCTGAGCAACGTCATGTGTGAGCCCATTGTTGTGGCTCCCCCATGATAGAAATCATCAAATAGCCTTTCACTCCCCCCAGTGTATTTGAAGTAAGGAAGTCTGGTGTCACTGTCCCTGAGGTAAGACACTTAAATAGGGTTCTTCCCATGTCTCCTATGTGCACTTAAAAACCACACAGTTACGGGGTATTTCACCACCCTTTACCGTATTGTGGTGGTTTGCAGGTGACTGTGATGCTGGAAGCTTGGCAACAGGGTCCCCAGGGTGGAGAGATCTCCGTGAAGCGGTGATGTGATTCCAAACATCAGCTAATGAAAGCCTGAGAATCACAAGAGAATATTATCTATCTAATGTTCTCTAATGGCCCTTGAGGCTGGAATGCACTGAAAACATACAGTGTCCACAACAGTGAACTTCGTGCATCAATGATGGCGACGATGATTCAGAACCCGATGACCACTAGTAACTGATACCAAGACAGGGGCTTGGGAAAGAAGTCCACTCGGTTCTTCCGAAGAGGCCACATGGTGTCTCGAAGCCATGTTAAAATGAAGATGACATGGCTCTCTGGACTTGCACCATCTGGCTCTGTTACACTCCTGAGGCTCAGTTTCTCCTGCTGTGAAGCCTGTCCCCTTCATTATGGTGAAGGTCCACGGTGCCTGCTCACCAAAACTCCTTGCTGCCGGGTGGACCCCTCCTTCTACACACAAAATAAAAACCTCCAGATTTCCCATTGCCTTTCCCTCCTGCTTCATGTAAAGTGGGTGACCACGAATATTACGGTTTGGAGCATTTCACCTTAATGTAAGGCAAACTTTTCCTCAAATCATATTTTGGCTTTTCAGAAAGTTACTCCACATATACCACATTATATAAGTTCTCCCTCTGCCTCCAGAAGACATATAATTGAATGATTTGAAGATGTCGGGATACAAATCCAGAGAAGTGAGAATCTTCCTCCACCTTCCCAGAGCCACAGTGGAGCAGTGGTAAGTCCTCAGTTGTTCACTGCAAGGTTAGTGGTTTGAATCTACCTGCTGCTCCATGGGAGAAAGCTGCGGCCGTCTGTTTCCATCAACATGATAGCTTTGACAGCTCTCTGGTGTGGTGCGAGGCTGTCCTGGAGGGTCCCTCTGAGTTAGAATCAGTTTGACAGCAATGCCAATGGCTTCTTCCCTTTCCCACTCCTTTGATAACAGTGAAAGCAGGAGATCCTAGGAAATGTTATCAACTCTTATGTTTCCTTCCAAGGGCCCTGATAAAACAAATTGCTGTTTCGTTTCCCCATATGCAAGGTCTCCTCCCCCTTGATCAACTCAAAGAAGCCACTGCCTTGCAATCCGCTCCAACCCCCATTGACCCTATCGGACAGAGTCTATTTTCTGTAGCCGGAAATCTTTCCGGGAGCTAACAGTTTCTCCCTCACACAGAACAGACTTTGCACACCTGACGTTCGTGTTAGCCGCCCGACACTCAACCTGAAGTGCCGCCGCCAGTGCTTCTTGGCTCTGAAACAAAACCTCTGGAGTTGTAATTAATACTAATATTTGGACACCCCCACATATTTTCAGTAATGAAAATAAGCTGGCAAACCAAGACAAGGTGCGTGCACAGGCCCTCATTCCAAGAGCATACCCTTCAGAAGGGCTACCTCCCCCATCAGGAATTTCCTAAGAATTTTTCAGTCCAAATAGAAATGAGTTGGGGTTGGGGGGATGGATTTTTCCTTTTACTGAATGAAACAAATCGTTCTTTCTGTCACCTTGCAGTCTCCACCCTTTCATTTCCTGTCATTTTTATACTGAGATCAATCCGACCAGAATATGTGAAACCACAACTGGACACTCCCGCGCTCTCAATTATTCTTAGGTTCCCACACAAAAGGTCTTAGGTCATTTAAAAAAATTTAATAACTAAAATCTAGGAGGCCAAAAGGAAATGATCCTTCGATGTGATTACATTATGACCATTAGATGTCATGAAATTTGGGTGTAGAATAAATAAATCTCAGGGGGGGGGGGAATTAAAACACCTGGTAAATCACTGTGGATATGCCTTTGTTGGGCGATGTGTAGAGTATTCATAGAGATAGTGTGTTTCTTTTTCATTTTCAAGTAAATTTCTATTTTTCCCCCCAACTTCATGGCTTAAGCATGTTATCCAGTTTAAACGCTGGGGATTTAAATTGCTATTTTAGTGGAAGAAGCTTGATTAAAGCCTGTATCCTCATCAAATTATTGGACAGTGGTTCTTTGGCTGTGTTTACATTAGTGTCAGCCTTCATTTAAATTCTGCATAACTATATTTGCTTCACTAAATGCATTCACCAGGAACACACCACAAATTACTTTGCGTTATGAGCAGAATCTCTTTGTCTATTGCAAAGTGTTTTGAAATTAGCACCATAAGTAACTAGCTGTAAATGTCACTCAATCTCCTTAAGCTTCATTAATCAAACCCTGTTGGCAGCTGGTGTGATGTCCAAGCAGCCTCACATATAAAGTCAGTATCACTTGCTCCTTGCCTTTGACTGTAGTCTTTCAAACTTGATTCTTTATTTGAGCGTTGACTCACCCTGTGACATTCTGCCGCCCATCAGGACATGAGCAGCTTTGTACTGGATACTAGTCCCATGCCTGCATTTTGTAGAAATTGGGAATAAAAAGTAATTTATTCTCTTGTGGAAATCCATGATATCAGAAGAAGGAAAGCCTTTTCATGGAAGCAACACCCCACCTGATTTTCTGAGTTACTCATGATGATTCATTATGATTTTTCACATCATTCTTAAAGGCAAAGCTGGAAACAATTTCCCCGACTGAGTGCTTCTTGATATCAAAACTTGTAGAGAGAAAGCTAATACATTCACCCAAGCAAGCTACAATTTTCACCTTGACCTCAGTTCTCATAAAGGTGGAATGATTTAGTCAAAGTACGTAGTCAGCGAAAAAAAGTATTGTTACATTATTATGTGATAGGAATTTTGTACCAATTTTTAATTTTGCATTTGCAAGAGAAATTTAGGGTAACTTATACTTGATAGCTTTATTCTATCACTTAAAAGAAAGCAGGGGAGAGCGACATACACACACACATATATACACATATATACAAGGCTTCAAAAAGTTTATGGAAAAAATATATTCTCTTTTAATTCAATTTTCCACAAACTTTATGAAGTTCCTTCTTATACATAAATAAATATACATACATATATCTACACACAGAGGAAATCATATAAAAAGACAATATATTGTATAGTATCCTTTAACTTCTTTATTTGGCCTTTGTATCATAGCATCTAACATTTGAAAATGTTTAAAAATGAAACGTCTTCCCTTATCCACCATCACATATGTGCACAAAGACACAAACCCTTTTAGCCAAGTTTAATCCTCACTGGCATTGAAGCTATTCAGGAACTCTTTTTAGACCACTTGGCTCTTTTACAAGATGTTTTGCCCCTGCTGTCTTCATGCAAAATCGTGGTGGGTGTCCCTGGAGGAAGCCCCTCTTCTGACCCAGGGGAGGTAAGGGTTTGTAGTCCTCGGAGTGGAGTTCAGACATGCACTGAGGCATCAGAGAGAAACAGGTGCTCTCTTCCCAGGTGGTGGCAACTTGCAAGGGGGGCGGGGCAGGGGCAGGGGGCCTGTCTTCCAGAGCTCTGCTACAAGAGGAGCCTCTGATTGCTTGGCTTTTCCTTCTGACCACCCAGCAGGGGGGAAAAACAAAACAAAAACCACTGGTAGGTGTTTCTCTCTGAAAGTCCTGTCCGTGGGGACAAAGGAAAAGAAAAGACAAAAGGCATAGAAACTTTGCCTGGCCCATCGGTGTGCACCCAGCGTGGGGCGCTACAACGGAATCATAGGAAGCCAGTAATTTTCTGTAGTGTTAAATTCTTGCCTTTTCACCTCTTAAAAACGATCCAGACTAAATAAACCCAGTACAATAGAGTTGCCTATTGTAGCTGAGCTCCCCAGCCCACAGCGGGGGAACAGATCGACCACCTCACAATGCCCACTGCCTGTGCAAATCTGTGTTAAATTTTGAACTACAAATCAGATCCTCTTTCTCTGAGGATATTTAAAATCGGCTATGATTGTTAACAAGCGAGTGTGAAAGAACATTGTAATGATATTTTAAGTGACGTCAGTGCTGATTATAGCCGTCAAGGATGACTGTTACCAAGGTCCTTGTCACAGCCCTTGGATAGTTCACTCTGTGACTCCAGCGACTGCCATTCCTTAGGCTTCTGGTCAAAACCAATCCGAAAGGGAGGATCCACCGAGCATTCTTTCCAGAAGTGAAATGTAATTGAGTGCAGTTTTTAAGTTGCCATTTCAGAAATAATCCTTTCCATAAGCAACCTAGCAAGTCTGACTATGGAGAACTCCGTCTCTCAAGGCCCTCTTCTCTGCTTTCTACACCTTCTGCTCCCATCCCCTGCCCGCCCCTTGAAGAGGCTTGAGTTTGCCAAACGGTACGAATCACTGAGCCCTTCTCTCTAAAACACCCCTAAAGATGATATCTGATTGCAGTTTTCACTTGAAAAAGAAAGGAAACCTGAAAATGAGAAGTGGTTAATGGTAGAGTTTGCTGCTCCTGCCCCCACCCCACCCCCTACATTTTCCCCTTCGCTTGTCCCCACCCCCCTTGTAAAATAAAAGGAGCAAACTCTCCTGTTCCAGCAAAGGCACCTTGAGAGGCGATAAGTGCGGCCTCAGCTGCAGCGTTCTGATCTGGCCAGAGGAGACTGGGGACAACAAAGGTGGCAGAGAAGCCTGGTGGGCGCCTGGGAACACCCGCGCCCAGCATTGTGGCCGCCCTTCTGCTGAGCAAATAGTTCAAACTGTTCATTCCCATCTCCTATTCTCTCCCTGGTACATTGTTTGTGCCCTTGCATTTCATTCTGCTAGGGAGGTTGCTCTCTGGGCCTATAAGCAAACAGTCCAGAAAAGAGCCAGCCATCGTCTCCTCTTCCCTGGAGAACTAGCATTTTTATTTCAGCTCCAAGCTGTCAAAGACCTGGAGAGTTTATGTCAGTGTCCTGAATTAATTGCTTTAAGCTCGAGCAAGCTCCACAGGCTGCCACATGTCCAGAAGATGTTTATTAATAATGCTTCCTTCAGGACTGGGGCTCCACGCCTCCCTTGGTGGCGGTATTCATCTGTCCTGCTGCCACCCACTCACGCCTGCCTCGTGAAGCTGGGAGAGGTGTCTGTCTCTTTCAGTCATCAGGACAGCTTTTTCAATTACCTGGGCCCCCCAACCCACCCCCAAAAAATCCACCTCTGTAATCGGAGGTATACAAAGATCACCTTTGTTCTGACTCAGAAAAGCCCTAGAGCTACAGAAAGCACACCCTGAAGGGAAGTGGGGACAGCAAGGAGCTGACAGCGTCCCATTTTAAAGTGAATTTGGCCAATATAATTAGCCAAAGATTGCCTCCCTCTGCACCCACCACCCACTCCCACCTCCCCCTCAAAAAAGCATCCAGTGAGGCTAATGATGAGATGTATTTTTAAGTTTTCCTGGGGGTGGATGTGGAGGTGGGAAGCCTCTTTAATACAATGAAATAATAAACCAATTTATATACCAATATAAGACTAGGATGGTAAGTGCCATTGTGTAATTTTCCACTTGACTTTTCATTATCTACCTGGACAAAATCAATCTATATGTATGGGATCAACATACAATTCCAGAGATAAAAGCGGAAAATAAACGCACTTTGCATATCCTGCAGATAAAAGACACAATCCTTCCTCCTTCCCTTTCTCTTCTGGCAGGCGCATGTATAAAATAAATGGTGTGTCAAGGGGAAAAAAGCTCGTGGTTATGCCGTGTGTATCTGGAGTGCGGACTCGTTTGCTGGCAATATTGATCTAGGGAATGAGCCGTGGTTAATAAGTACCCTGCAGAAGGAATCAGGCCTTTGGCCCTGGTTTACCCAGAATAAAGTCTGGGTCAATGTTTCTCCCAACCAAGCCTCCTCCTCCACAGCCTGCCCTCCCACTCCCCCAGCCCCCAGCCCCAACACAATCACCAAAAAATAGTTTTCCCTTATTAACAGAGAGACTATGGACTTCAAGGATCTTTAGAAGCCTCTCATGGAGACAAAACATACTAAAGAATTATGTTATATTTTAAATGCCTGTACAACCCAGTTTGAGAATGACACTCAGCCTTGGCCAGGAAAAGGGAGAGAGCTCTATGCCGGTTCGATTCCCATCCCTCCTGTGTCTCACCTCTCTTCCTGCTGGCCAGGACATGGGTCCCCACTGACTCCTCTCCTTCTGAAATGTGTCCTCAGTTCACTTGTGCCCCTTTGAGGGCAGATGGCACAGGAATGGGTGAGTGTGCCAGAGACCCCTGCGCTCTGTCAGAATGCAGGGCTCTTGGGGAAGCGTGCCCTCCCTACCTGCTTATCTGTGTCCTTTCAATGACTTAGGGCTTCCTTCTATGTTAGCCAGGCCTGCAAAGATGAGCCCGGGAGGCGATGCAATGGGCCATTTTTACTATGGGTTCCTGCCCTTTTTCTGGTACTGTTTTAATGATCACCACAGTCTTTGTCTAAGGATATCTCTTATTCTCTTATTTATCAGTCATCAATTTTCACTTCAGGGGAGGTTATTGTTGACTTGGGACAACAGGACTGTCCCAATTGTGGTTATGATGACAGCATAAATTAACACTTCTAAGTTTTAAAATGTTTGGGTTGACCAATTAATTCTCATAGTTTTTGGGTTGGCTCCTTAGTTCCATATGAGGCTCTCTTCCCTTACCCAGAGACTTCTGCATTCACTCATAATCCCCATCTGCCCTTGGAACACCACTGCTCGAGGAACAAGGTGGGTTGATGTCTTGTTCCTTGCTTGATATTCATGGAAGGCCATTTTTTTAATCAGAGGAGAGCATCCAGGAGGAGTCAGAAAGCAAGCCTTTAGGGAAACTCTTGTGATGGTCACCGTTTAACAAGAAAACATGCATGTGCTTCCTGTCCCTTGGGGCTCTTAGGACAAGAAATTTCTTCTTTCCATCTTCTTTTTCTTCCGGAAGCTGGAATAAGCAAAACTAGAGAAAAAGATAAGAATACAGCCAGGCACAAGTCTGCGGTCATTGCAGACAGAAATGTGCACTGATGGCATGTTTGGAAAAGTCTCTGTTCGCATCGTAAAAATAATGCCTCTTCTTCCTGGAGCACTCATATCCAGAGAACTCAAGATAGATGTTCGCTAAAGTTTACTTAGTCCAAGATTCAGGCTGTAGATCAGTATCCTAGAGAAGTAGCCACATCACCCAACATAAAGGACAGCCTCTAGTAGCCTTGTGCCACCACTACCACCACCACCCCCACCAGGACAAAGAAAGAGACACAGAGGATCCTCTGGACCATGGTGGGAAATGACACTGCTAACTGATACCACAGTCATCGTTTTAGACAGAGCAATAGCCTCCATAACTAGAGTATTGATGCAACACAAGTTTAGAAAGTAGATACTAAGCGGGAGAAAATTATTTCAATTTTATTAACAACGTAATTGAGGCATCTTGATGTCATTTCTGAGGGCAAGAAAAATAGAAATAAAGATGTATGTGTGTGTGTGTGTAGATAGATCTACAAAGTGATTCCAAAAGTTTATGGAAAAAAGAAATTAAAAATGGAAATTTTCATGAACTATTTGACCCACCCTTGTACATGGACATGCCTATAAAGATATGTATCTATATATCTATAACCCCAACTATACACACACCTTAGCCACCCCCCCCAAAAAAAAATGATTCCAATAAGCATAGCAACTCTACTGGACAAAGTAGAACTGCTCTTTGGGGTTTCTGAGACTAAATCTTTATGGTAGCAAAATCTTCCTTCTATGATCAGCCTCTTGATTCTTAGTCCACATTACCACTAGGGCTTCTTATGTAAGTATCACCATATAAATACAAGACAGAGAGTTTGTTGACAGATTGTTTCTGGCATATCGAAAAGCCATGCATTAGCAATTAAAATATTTTAAAGAGGTTTAAAAAATTATTGATCTGCTTGCCTGGTGCTAAAATAATGGACACAGGCTCTCAAGCTATCATCAGACTATGATTGCTCAACACCTATTAGAATCTGAAATTTTGAGAAAAAAATTATATGTGAATAATGCAGGTAGGTCTGATAATATATCTGCCTTGGTGTCATATACCCTAACTAATTTTCCTTAACTGCCTCGTTCTACCCTTTGCAGATTTTTAAAGTAACCAAAACACAGGACACTCTTGGTTTCCTGATGTCCAACAGTAATGTCAAGAGGTGCCAAGTGTGATGGAATGCGGTCCCTGCAATCACAGAGCCCGGTTTGTCCCTTTGCTCCAGACTTGGTACAGCTACAGAGCATCCATGTCACCCCACCCTGTGGGAGAGGTATTTAGTCTAGTATTTAATGAAGGCCAAACGGAAATGCTCGCCACCATTGGGGTCGTGGGTGGGGACAGCGGAGAGTAAATCTGAAAGTTAAGTGAAACTAGGCCTACAACCAGAATCTCCAGCACGCCCCTTGGAGCCATACACTCCAAATTCAAGGACTTTAAAACTCTTCCTGTTGTCACTGTTAGTTAAAGTGACCACACAGGAATTGTGCGGAAGAAAGTGAGTCACACTGAATATGACTTTACGCTTATGCTGTCCCCTAAAGATGTCATAGAACTTTCAGTTATTTTAAATGTCTTTGAAATCATACTACATTGAGAGTTAGTTTTAATGTGAAAAGAAAAAAATAAACGTCATTTTGCTTTCCTAAATATCATTTACCTTTAAAAGTCGAGCACAGTATCATGGTGTAAAAAATTACTGGGTTATAATTGTAAATTAAAAATGCTGGAAGAGACCCATGATTTCTCCTATGCTCTAGAGTCTAAATAATGCCATTAAAATTTTATCAATGTGGCAAAATTTCCAAGTTATACATCTTTGAGAAATAAAATTAGCATTTGACTCCATGTTTCTACCACAGGAAACACACAGGAAGGTGGATCACCATTCATGCCATACAGATTCCAGCCTCACTTAAAGGGAGAACATTTTTACATACCCTTGCTTGACAAAAGTGAGTGAGCCTCCTTATTCAATTTATTTTGCTATGTTGCTGTAACTAAGAGCACACATACCAAGAAACGATGTTTTCAAGAACTGAGAAAGCAGCTGTTCTTCATAGTGCTCTGACTAATACCAGCTTATGGAAATCTCCTTTAAAAGAGCATTTAATAAAGTTCCGCAAATGGACATTTGTGAAAAAGTTTTAATTGCAAGGGACTTCAGTCTGCAAAAGCTAGTTGTGTGACATTTTTTTAAAAAGAGATTGATTAAAAACAATTCAGGTGACCTCCCACTTCATTTACAATAAAAAATGTTATAGGAAATAATTTAGGCCTTCCAATTGGCTTCCCATTTCATAAATGCCACAAGTAAGAGACGTGGATATTGAGGTAACCCTGAGCGCTTGGACATCGAGCTCATAAATTCATCCAGGCTATGTCCACTGAGCGCATAATTTTAAAAGGTGCTGTCTGTTCTCTGCGAAGAAGATGAGCATTCTTCATCACAAGCATCACTTAAAAGTTCAAAAGAAATATCTGTAGCCCAGCACAGGGAAATATTTGGCTGCCCACTTCTCAACTGCACTCGCCATTTTTAAGTGTTTAGAAAAATCTGTTGTGGAGTTTTCACTCCGATAACATTTGAAAGCCTCATCAAACACATCTCTGTGGATTGCTCCGTGAACTGAAGGAGCTCAAAGCATCGATAAAAATCCATTGCCTTCCTTTCCCGTCTTTATGAGGAGGGGAGGAGAAGGCTGAGGAAAGAAATATCAGGACAAAAGGAAAGACACCACGGATAGTCTTTTTGCCTAGAAAGCAATAAGTACCTATTTTCAAGACATTTGAAGAGAGAGTTCTCATAGTGAAGAACGTCAGTGCTGAGGGTCCTGGGAACTCAAGACTGATTCAAGCAGCAAACACGGGGGCGGGTGGGGTGTGTGTGTGTGTGTGTGTGTACAATTTATGTCCGGGAAGGCCGGAAGGGGCTTCTCTTTTCCACGGAGAAAATGATTGCATTAGCAGCAGAAGCGGAGAGGGCACATTACTAGGTATTTTGTTTTACATTACATATAATAATTTCACATTAGTAAAGGGGTACCTAGTCTCGACATTTTAAACGTTCCTGCTTTGGCTAAAAGGTCATGTGGGCATGTCAAATAAATTAATTTAATTTAAAAATAAAGCAGACCCGAGTTGGTCTAGGAGTCTATGCGTGTATTGGGTTACGTACAGAGGACTTTGTAGGATTACATGCCACCGTTTGTAGTGGAATTAAATCATATGCTTGATTTTGGTGCCCATTTGGAATTTACATTTTTTACACTTATATTTACTGTTTTTACCTGTTTCCAACAGCTACTGTATTACTACACAGATGGTTACATTCTCAAGCTGGGCATCCAGAGAAGGTCACATGCTTTGCATGAATGGCAATTAGTTTCCTTTTTAAAATGGAAAATGTCATTAAGTTCTTGAATAATTCAAGAGTAGGGGTCACAATACAGTGTCCCGTTTGGGGGTCTTTATGGTGCAAATGGAAAAACAAGGCGATCCTATCAGTAAGAGTAGCTCTAAGGTTTACAATGTAGCTCTATTTAATGTGGCAGGAAAATTAAATTACCGGAGGCACTCATTCATTGTCACCTGTTAACAGGCTTGGGAAAATTGTGGATCCCCAGGGACTAATCGTCGATGACCTGGGAGGCGAATAAAAATATTTCATTTTAATTGGATGCTGTTCCCTTGGCTGGATTTTGGAAACAACAAACATAAACTTGTCCCACACAACTCACCTTGGATTCCATTCCCGAATTTACAAAACAGGACCAGAACCTACAGTCTCTGGAGGCAAGAGGTGGAGGGAGGGGGAGGGAAGGGGGGGAGGATGAATCCCATTAAAAATTCCGGGAAAATGGGTCTGTGTGCCCTTGATCCAAGGATTCCTGGAAAGGAATTCGAGCAGCAGCTTGCAAATTAAAAACCGATCACCGTGGATGGTTCAAAGTCACCAGCCCCCCCCCCCCCCTGCGAGAGCAAGCTAGGTGCTCCTGTAAACCCTACACAGGGTCCCTGGGCGCCCCCCCCACTCACACCCCGCCCCCTCCGCCGTCAGTTAGAATCTCTCCACAACAGGTTTTGTTGTTGCTATTTCCAATTCACTGAACCCCTGCCCGGCGTGGTTTATGTTTCTTGAACCAAGGTTGCCCCTCAACTCCACTAGAACTCTGGGGAGCGGGAAGAGGGGAGGGGTGGGGAGGGGTGCGGAGGGAGGAATGCCACCAAGGCCGGCCGTGGACTGACTTCCCTACGCGGGGGCGGAGTTGCCAGGCTGCTCTCAGGATCCCGCACCTGAAAGGAGGGCCGGCCGGGCGGGGTCGCGTAGACGGGTGTTAGGCGTGGCGGAGACCACGGTTAGGACTCGGGGATGCCCCGATGGGGGACGGGTGGTTAAAAAAAACCCTCAGCGGCCACCCAAGAAGAGGGGGGTTCTCCCAGGTCACTAAGTCCCGGCTTTGCAGGGGTGCCCAGGACCCTCCAGTGCCCCAGCTAAGCCTGGGGTGGGCGTCCCCCTCCCGCGATCTCACCTAATGCCCCCCCACCGCCCCTCGCTGCCGGCCCGCTCCCGACCTGGGGGTCGCTGGCGCAGGGCTCCGGTCTCCCGTGTGAGCCGCGCGTGCGGGCCCGCAGCGACGCTGGCTTGCGGCGGGCCGTGGGAGCCGGGGGGCCGGGGGGCCCCGCCCGCTCTGCTCGGCGGCGGCTCCCCACTGCGCGGGCGATGCGGGCGCCCGCGGGTTTTGGGATTGGAAATCGGGAAGGGAAGGGCGGAGAGCGACCACCCTCCGAGGCCGGGTGGGAGCGTCCCGCGGGTCGGCGAGGACCCTAGGGTCCCTGCTGGGCGTTCTAGATCTCGCAGGGTGGGGCACACAACACCCCAAACAGAATGACTCTTGCTTTCTATTTTTCTCTCCCTACCCCCACCCCTGCCCACCCCGTGCCAATCCTCAGCGTCTGCCCGCTCGCCGCACCCCTGTCCGCGGAGCCCCGGAGCTCCGGAGCCCGCGAGCGCCGCCCCCGCCGTCCGACTCCGCGGGGCTCCAGCCGGGGCTCCGGGCTCGGGGCCCTACGCTGCGCTCGGCCCGCCGCTCGCTGCGGTTGGTTTGCTCCCGGAGCGGCCCGGCGCCCCGGAGCCCGAGCCCCGTGCAGGAGCCTCGGGCGTCCAGAGCCCCGAAGCTTCTGCGCCTGCAGAACTGCGCGGCGCCACAAACCCTTTGGGTGGGCTACAGGGGAGCGCGGGCGAGTCCGCGGCGTGCGGTTGGGAAGGAGGGAGAAGGCTTCTCTCTGGGATTCTAAAGCAGGCCCGATTTTAGACACACTTGCGAAGGCAAGCATGTTCCAAAGTTGATTTCGGTCCAGGGCCAGAATTGCTGTCGTCGTCGCCATCGTCGTTTAAGCCTTTCCTAAGCACAACTGTGCCTGTTTAGAGAGGTGGGGAGACGGGCCAAACAGTGAGGGGGCAACGCAGGCTGGTTTTCATTTTCTAAATGCGGGTGTGTAAGCAAACACTTGGGCGCTGCCCGCTGCTCTAATTCCAAAGGCAATTTTCTCTGGTTTTAATTTGATTTGCATTTTTCAACTTTGATAATATTCAATTTCATGGCTGGATACATATGCAAACACCGTTAGATCCTGTGTCACCCCCTCCCCCCCCATCACCACCACCACTACCATCCTGCCCTTTGCACCAAACAGAACAGAACGGCGCTCTGCTAAAGTGTCCTGGGAGATTTACACTGGGCGTTTCAGTCATAGCGGCAAGTTTCTTGGAATTATTTCTCAAACCTTTGCGCGGCTTTGAAGAGACCCTAGAGGTGGCCGGCTGTAGAAAGTATCTGAACGACTGAGCTAGCCCAAATGACAGGAGCTTGCACAAATAGTGCAGAAGGCAGGAGAGACGAAAACAAGTTTCCATTCGGCACACAATCAGTTCTATTCGCCCCACAACGTTTCTATCTTTCAGTAAAACTTTTCAACAACCCCCAAATCAGAATGTTTTAAATTTTTTTTCTCCAGAACAGATTTATTTGCGAATTTCATGTGGAAGATTATAAAATAAGCCGCCTTTGTAAAGGTAGTTTTAAATAACATGTTTGAGCTATTTTATCGAACCTAAAGGACAGAAGAAAATAGCTATTGAAATTGGATCATTGGTTTTAGAGATATAAGATATATCGCAAAATATCAATGCTCATGGCAGTGAAATTCAGATGTGGTATAACCCAGTCATTAAGGAGCCACACCAAACCCACTTTCTCAAAAATGAAACATTTCGGTATTCAAAGAAATAGTTGAGCCTCACCAAATATGCAAGATCAATCAGTATATAATAAATACGCCCAAACTCAAATGCACCTTATACCCTTCAAAAAGAAGCATGCTACACAGGAACAATCGTAGATCGGTGGCAAATCATCCGTGGTTTTGTGCAAGCACACCTGATAGAACACAATAGAGTCCTAGCTTCTAGATCTCTCTCTTTTTAAATACATAGATACATTTGCTGCCCACTACTGTGGAACCAACGCTGTGAAAGATATTTCTATTTTAAATCCTTAATTTTTTTAATTTGGGTTTTTGTGTTTGCTTTTGTTTTCTAAAATTGGAGAGCTGGTTGACAAGGTGTGTGATCAAGAAAATCAATAGATAGTAGGCTTGGGGCATCTTGAGAAAGAGAGCCAGATATTAGATGTGTGAGACATCCCACCAAGCTTTTACTGAAGCCGCCTGATAATGGGCAACTTTAAGTTAAGGCCATCTAATTTGAATAAAAGTATCATTTGTCATGTGCAAGGTGTTTAGGTAACTAAGAAAGAAATTTCATTAGGAAGAGTCTGGATTTTGAAAGAGAATGCTGCTTTGCTTTATGGAGTACACACTCATTTCAGGACAACTATGATACCTTCAGGAAAACATCATTTGTGTTGTTCGATAATTGCTGAAATTCTTTGAAATGATTTTTTTCCTACTGGGACTATTATTTTATATGTCGTAGATGACTGCAAAGTATGTATTTCGATATTGCAGGAATAGACCAGAGTGTACACATGCAGCCATATGGCTTGGTGTATTTCTGAGACAATAAGGAAGAGGGCCTCCTTATTAACCAGCACTCTGTTTAGATAACTGCAATATATTGACAATGAGAGAAATTGCTTTCACTATTAGGAATTTAAGAGGTAGTGAAGATTTTGTTAACGACCTTAAAAGCTTGATAGAAAGAGAATACGCTTGCCATTTTAATGTGCTTCCTCTCCAAAGAATTGATACCAGGGCCAAGACTGCCCTCTCCAGAAGCAGCTTTCTAGAATCAGCAGCTTTGTCTAGCTCGGTCTGAACTGCCACAGACTTATGGAGGAAGACCTTGGAGTCAGGGACTGGGGCTGGGGGTGGGAGGAGGGAGACAAGAGGGGACTGTCCAGGGAAGCTCCTGGCAAGCATGTTAGCTGGGTGGGTCTCAGAAGCAGCAAGGTAGGGGGTCAAATGAAACACCCCCTTTCTCGGGAGCCCTCCCTGAAGACTTAGAGATTTAGGATGGTCCATCCTGTGGGAGCGACAAGCCCTTGGAAGATGGCAGAGCACTTCACAGACTCAGCTGCTGGGTCTGCTAAGATTGTGTTATGAAGGACTGTGGTCTGACATTCCCTTCACGATTAAAAAGAGCCCAGAGCCTGAGGAAAGAGGGAGGGAGGGAGGAAGGAAGGGAGGGAGAGAGAGAGAGAGAACTAGTAAAGCGAAAGAAGAAAGCACAGTTACTTTTGGCTGTTTACTGAGGAAGGGCAACGTCTAAACAGCATTTCACACAATCAGCACAGAGATTGCTGGGGGTACCAGAGTTGAGCTCGCTAAATGAGTCTGGCATTCTGATAACTGCAGGTTAGCACCTGAGATCAGCTCTTTCCTCCTGCTAGATGCTGGGAGAGATTGGAAGCATCTTGTTCCTGAGCTCTGAGAAGGGAGAGGCATGCGGGGGATTTAATTGTCTGCCTGGGTGAATCAAAATGTCTTTTTAGCAAAGAAATTGAGAGAGATTGGCCTTTAATTAGCAAATTCACTGGTTGGTGGGTGGTAATTAAAATGGAAAATTGCCACAGAGCACACACACACACACACACACACACACACCCCACACACACCCCAGGATGGTTTAAGGTCACTCCTCAAAGTTGCATTGCCCCCTTCCTTAGGGATCTTCATTCAGAAGGTCTGGATGCAACCAAAGTTAGGGTAACTGTCATTCTTGGTGCCACACCAGGTCTGACACCCCATTTAGCCAATTTAGAATGGGGCTACTATGGTTTAATCTAAAGCTCTGTTTACAGCCTCTCAAGACTTAATGGTCCTAGACATGAGAATGTGCCTCCGCATCCTTATCTAGATTCCCCGCTGAAATCCCCAAACAGGAGCTCTAAGTCCCTAGGATGCCACCCATCACTAACACTGAGCCACCTCAGCAACTTCTCTTCTGGTGTGTTGAAAACAAAGGGGCCTCTGCATCCAGTCTGAGCCTGCAACTGTTTGGGGGGAGGAAGGGTTGGCACCTGTGAGTCACTCCAGGTGCCAAGAGGAGCACTGGCAGGTGCTCAGTCACTCCCACAATGCATGGCCCATATGTGGAGCATACTTGGATGGGGGGTGAGGGGTATTCCACCTCCAGTAGCCTCCTGCCCCCACACCTCCCCACTCCACAGGATGCATGTTGGCCAATCTGTTGGCCTAGTATCCTGGTAAAGAATACTTTTCTGAGGCTATGAGGTTTTGTAAGTCTTCACCAGAGTAGGTATCCAGTGATGGCAGTGAGTTGGGGGAGGGGGCTGTTGTTTTTATTATAAGGTTTTGAACCCAATCTGCATATGTATACATGTGCAGGGAGGAGAGGAAGCTGGGGGAAGGGCCCTTGTTTTCTAGTAGCTAGACCAGGGTAAAAGGACTGTCACCTGTATTTGTCAAACCACCAGGTTCAGGTCAGTGAGAGGTCAGAGGCAACAGACTTCTAGGACAGTCATGGCTCCTGCTCCCTCCAAAACCGGTGCTGTATCAAGACAAACGTTGACTATGGAGATTGTTTTGAACCCAGGTCTGCCTTGACATCTGATTCTGCTCCTGGCATTTTCTCTCTAATCATGATGCCAGAATCACTGAGCTGCCGATTCTTCAACTTACTCAACACTCCCTCCCTCCCTCAGGCACAAAAAAGAGGGAGAGTGTGACACAGGTATGATTCTGAGGAGCAAGGTTTCCTGGGAACTGTCTGTGTTACCCTCAAGAAGAAAAGAAAAACCCCACTGGTCCCTAGACATAATCTATTCAATCTCCCTGCCCCCACACTAGGATAGTGACAAGGTCGCTGTCCTCCTAAGGTACTACTAGGACCTTGCTTTTCCAGGGTCCTTCCTGTTGCTCTCCAGCCTCCCCTAAAACTTAGGCTTCCCCTTCCCCCTAAAACTTAGGCTTCTCCATCCACAGCAGCATCTTTCTTTCCGATTTTGGAGTTCCGGCAAAGGTAAGTTTTTCTATCACTCTGGGTCTGGCTCCAGAATTACATGAAGTCTTTGGAAGCTGAAAGTCCCAAGACTTGAGTCAAATGTTAACTCCTCATCTGGATCAAATTCCTTAACATTGCTCAGCCTCTGGGCCCATCTAACGGGAGATGGTTTCAAGGAGATGATGCTCATGAGGACACATTGCCTAGTGCTTGGCACAGAGGGAACCCAGTTTGACACATCAGGAACCTGATCAATGGTGATCTGGTTGGGATCGAATACAGTTGTAATAAAGAAAAGAGATGGGAGGGTGTGTCTAAGGACAAGAAGAGGAGCACTGAGATGGCAGAAATGATGGGCAGCAAGCTTATCAAGCAACAAACTCACTTGCCTGGGGATCCAGAGCAAATAATTCGTAGCCAGCAAGGCATAGCATGTCTTTCTAATTGTCAGCATCTCAGTTTAATGCAGATAGTGTACATTAAAATTGCAGGTACAGTAGAAATGACATAGAGCAAGCATAAAGCTTATAGAGGGAACTGTATCTTTTATATCAGTGAGTGCACATGGTACCATCTGGATTTCTTTACCAAAATATCTCTGACCCTCACGCCGAGCTCCCTACGAGCTAATATTTTATCCCATTTTTTCCATTAAAAAATTGAAAAACAAAACAAAAAAAACTGATAAAATCATCTCCTTGCCCAGTCTTCCAACTGCTTGCCTCATGCTCCAGCTTCTTCTAAGCATTCTCCCTAAAACAGCTCCCAAGATTATATTTGTTTCCCTAAGTATTATACATTCAAAATCCATGCCTTTCTATTAGAATCATTATGATTGTTTAAGTGAGCAAAACTTAAACAATATTATCCATTACATAAGTAAGCCTGCTTTGTTTTTTAAAAAAGTAATGGTGAGTTGAGACAATATTTCTAATGAAATAACAAGTCCAGGGCCACATGTATGCCTCCAACTTTTATTTGCTTCATTGGACCAACCCTGACCCCAAAGCCTTCCTGCTCATCCTTGAACCTCTATTCCTTCAAATGATGAAATAGTGGCAAATGAATCCACCTCTGAAGACAATATTGAAGCTGGTCCAAGGAGTCCCTTTTAAGTAAGCAGAATGAAACATACACACACCTTCCTGAAGTTCTGAGGTATGTCACACACAAGTGCTTTTCCCTCACACAGACATGCTTATCATTCAGAATCCCCACAGCACTCTGGTTACTTCCAGGAGGCTCAGGTCAAATGAAAAGCAGTACTCCTAGCCTGGTATCTGGCACTTCTGTGGATATTGCTGTCTCCAATTAAAGACAGGGCTAGGCCTCTGGCACTGGGCACGCGCCCTAGTGGAGCTAGATACATCTCTGAGAGAAGCAGCACAAGTGGATGTGACTTCATTTGTGCTGCTTCTCTCAGCGATCCCAGATTAAAGGGAGAGAGGGAAAGCGAGAGGACTGAGCAAAGGCAAGTAATGCAGTGCCTTTTAATCGGAGCCTTCCGGAGAAAGATGAGGCTTTCTAGGTTCTTACAGAGTCACCCAAAGGGGCAGTTCGACCCTGTCACTATGAGTCACTGTGCGTCTGAATCGAATGGAGAGCAGTCGGGTTGGTTTGGGTTTCATTGGTGGAGAGCTGTGGCAACGACATGTGACCAGCCTATTTTAGCCTTGAGGATTGCAGTAAAAAGGAGAAACTGTGCCTTCACTTTGGTGACTGCCCTGTAAAGCAACCTTATGCTTCTGAATGTGGTACTGTGTGGTGCAAGGGGACAGCTTCTCCTGCTAAGAGGCTAAGGGGGAAGTGAGATTCAGAATCAGCTCCAGTCTGGTAATAGGGACCCAGCAGAATGACAGCTTTTAAACAGCCTCCATCAGTCTCCCAGGAGACAGCTGGCCTCAACTTGGGTGTTCCCCGCTTGTTAGCCTCAGTCATAATTGCTCTCTCCCTCATCTCATGTTGTTGGTTTTCTGTGTGTGGCTTTTGGTGTGAACGTGTTAGGTCACCAACAGATACAATAGTGGAGGATGGAGGGGGGCTGGGGGACATACACGTGATTGTTTTAGAGAAGAAAGGGACAAGAGAGTGAGCAGGAAAGCAGTGAGCCGAATGGGGAAGATGTTCCCTCGTTTAGGCTTCTAAGGCAATCCCTGGGGTGTTCCAGGCTGAGGGTCTCACTGAGGGTTTTGCAAAAAGGAGAAAGACTTGCTGGGGGCTGGGGAAACTGGGCCATGCTGGTTTTGTCTGCTTGTCTCTGGAAGTGCCTATAGCAGCCTGCTGTATCTGGCACATTAAAAAAGGGGGGGAGGCAGGTTGTTTTAGGTTTTTTTTGTTGTTGTTTTTTCACAAAATCCCAAACAAGTGTGCCATGCTCTGGAAAGGTTGAATGTCTGGGACTGAAGCCAAAAGAGCAGCCTGACCCGGGGCAGCTCCCCAGACTTGTCTCCTTTTGTAAATCCATTTTTTTCTTCCCCCTTTCTCATTCTTTTCTCTTTCACCCCCCTCCCCAATCCCTTCTTTTCTCCTCTTCTCAGAGGAAAAGGCAGCCTTGGGCTATGCAAACGAAGAGCAATCCGAGCTCTGAAGTCTGTTATAAAATGAGAAATCTTTGCAGTGAAAGCTACCCTGAATAGCGCTGCCTGGAAGGCTCTTGAGAACCAGAGAGCTCGGGGTTCGGGGTTCGCTGTACAATGAAAACTTGCTCAGGGGAAAGCAAGCAGCAAAAGGTGTAATGCGGCGTAGTCACGACCTTTAGGGGTTTTCTCAAACACCCCGTTCCCACCCACCCCCTGCCAGTTGTACTGCCACGTCGCCAACCTCTGGCTGGCAAGGATGCCGCAGTGCTGCGTCCTGGGCGGTATTCATGCTGTCCCAGACCTAGCCAGAGCACTCTGCCACTGAAACTTACATCAGTGGGGACTGCAAACGTGGGCTCTGGGCTAGTGTGTATGTGTGGGGAGTGGGGGGCAGGGGTGAGGCGTGTGTGGCAATACTCGGGTGCCCCAATCTGAGGGTATTAGTCAGCAGCACTGATACTTAGGGAAGTCCAGACAAGTTGACTTTCTTCCTTTTTTATTGGTGAAATCCAGCAAGCAGAAAGATCTGGACCCCTCCCACCCCTCACAGGCCTTGCAGGTCCCTTATTCCTGAAGATCTTGCCTCAGCATCTCCCGCTAAGAGCGCCCCAGAATCTCCAGGCACCAAGCAAAACCTTGGTGGAGCCAGAGACCTTGGGGGCGGGGGGGGGGGGCGCCGAGGGAGGGAAGCCTCCCCAAGCCCCATTAGCTTTCTCGCTTTCTCTCCTGCTCTGCCTCTGCCTCTGGGTCATCTCGGTCTCCCCACCCCACTTTAAAAGGCCCCCAAAGCCTGGAAGAAGTGACTTCGCTTCATAAAAGCTGCTAAAGGCAGGTGATAAAGATCAGCCGTTTAAACTGGCCATTTGGAAGATTATATCTCTTCAAGGAGGGTTTTCTTTCAAACTCCGCTACTCTGCACTGGGCTTTCAAAGGCCCGGACACCTTTGAATTCGGGCGTGGAGTGGGCTAGGATAGGTGACCGGCGCCATCAAAGGCCCGTGAGAAGGCCGTGGGGCCACACTCGTCTAATGACAAGTAATTGACGATTCGAAGAGCGCATTACCAGCGGAATGGGGAGGCATTGATTATTTAAAAACGATTAGCCTCACAGAGGGTCCAGCCGGAAACCTTGCTCAGGAGCGAACGCCAGCCACGCCAACCAAAGCCGGGTCTCAGGACCTGGCTAGTGAAAGAGGGACGGGGCGACCTGAGTTCCCAGCGTGCAGGGACCGACTAAGCACCGGTGCTGCTGACCAGAACGAATTTCTGCCCTTTGAGGTTCGAAATCTCTTGATTGTGGTGTGGTCACTAAGAGGTTTCCAGTAGCTCCTGCCTAACGCGTCTCCCTGCCTGCTGAACTATCCCGAATCATCAAACCAGCAGATTACCACGCCGTGCTTTCATGCACGCAAAATAAAAGCCCCACGAATAATTCAGAGCTTGCAATGGGGGGGGGGTGTTGGGGTGCAACGGGCAGACCCCAGGGAAGAACCTTTTCAGTCCGCTGCTCTAGGGCCCCACTATTTCTGACTGTGCCTCCTCCCAGATAAACGGGTTGGTTCTGTTCTGTGCTTCCAATCCACAACTTCCCCAAGTCCAGCCTAGGCCAGCGCGCCCTTGACTCCAGCCAGCTGTGAGACAGGGATTCCCAGGACACTAGGCAACCGAGTTGTGGGGAATATGGGTTATCAATGGCCTGCTGACCCGTTTCTGTCTCTCTCCGTCCAATTCATCCAGTTAAGCCAGAAACATCCAGAACTTGCCTACAACCCCAAGCTCTTGTGCGCAAGGGCCACCAGCGGTGCCCTGGACGACAGTGAAGGTTCAATCGGTCCAGCGGCTTCCTCCCGTCAGTGGGCTGGGGGAGCTCCCGCGCGGCGCCCACCGCACCGTGCCCACCGCACAGTGCCAGGCCTGACAGGTGCCCCTGGAGAGGGACGGGACCTGGTGCGTGCCTCGACCTCTAATGGAACACCAGGAACCACGCAGAACATTTCCTGTGTACCCTCACCGGGGCTGAGTCCACCTGGCCACTGTCCTTGAGGAACCAGGGGCCTTGCGACTCCCCATTCCCGAGTGGCTACGGGGGTCCTGTCTTGGCTTCCGGTAGCAAGGTCCTCAACCTTGAGGATCCTCCCAAAGCCTCCCCAGCTGTGCCCAGATCCCAGACTCGGTCTGAGTGTGCTCTCCCGCGTCCCCCTCGGCCTCCTACGCCTTCAGCTAGATTCTAGACAAGAGTTCTCCAAATGCAATCCACCGAGTTTTCGATTCCTCAGGGCTTGCGTGGGAAACGCCCCCCTCACCAGCTAACCGGCCGGCGTGCGAGCCCGCGCGGGGAGCAACCCTGGCCAGGGGCGGGAGGCGCGCCGGGGCCGCGCGGAGCCGGGCGCGGGACCCGAGCGGGCGCGCTCCTACCTGCGCCTGCGGCGGCGGCGGCGGCGAGCGTCCAGCGCGCGGCGGGAGGCGGCTGACTGCTTGCTCCTAGCCGAGCCATCCCTGCATTTATTTGAGCTCAAACGGAGCGACTGTTGACTTTAGCACACAAAGCAAAGATTTCGCGGCCCCGCTAGTTTAAAAATGAATATTTTACCAAGATATTGATCAGCGTTATAAAATTCAGTTAAGTACAATGGGATCCCGGGGAGAAAAAAAAAGAATAATAAAGGAGGGGGAGGCAATATAATATCTGTGCAAATTTGCTGAAATGTGACGTGGCATGGAAAGTTTACCCTCCTGGAATTCGGATCTAGAATGTTTTTTTCGGTTGTTTACTGACTTTGTTTGTTCACAGATCACGGTTGCTTAAACCAGCGCGCGCAGAAGGCGCCAGCAAAGGAAGAAGCTTCGAGAGGGCCAAAGAAAGGCTGCTGCCCACAGGCCGAGAGCCTGGTAGTGCGCAGGGGCAAGCTGGGGGCTCGGCGGGCTTGGAGTCTGGAAGGGAGGAGGGGAGAGGTGAAGAGGGACCCGGGGGGAGGTGGGGAAGGGGGGGGTAGTGGGACGCTGGAGGCAGTGGGCGGGGGGCAGGGGCGGAGGCGGGTGTTGGTGGCGAAAGACTCTGGACTCCCGGAAAGCCCTCCGTAACCATCCCGATCCCCAACATCCTTTTAATGTATTCGGACAGAACTGTCTTATCGGCCCGGATCAGTTGAGGGGGGTGCGCTAAGTAGTTTAAAACGACCCTAGCACAATGGGCGTGCGATCCTAAACATTGCAGGTTAGAGCAGCGCTTTCAATGCCCATTGTCCCCCTCAGACCCCGGCCTTGCCTCTGGGCTCCTTCACCACGGGAGCCTTTTATGTGATAATGAAACACATTTCAGGCCGAACTCACGACGTGTGTGTCCTCGCCAGGGGGAGAAACGGCCCTGATTGCTGTTCCCGGCCTCCGGAATCCTCCCCGCCCCTCCCCCATTTCTCTTCCTTGTGTTCTGCGGGACAATGTGGCACGCTAAGAAGGGATTTGTAGGGGGTGGGGGGGAGGAGGCGCAAACTCCCTTCAATCGCGTGGGAAGGCCCGGGTTTGGAAGAGTAGAGACTCCCGCAAGGTGGAAGAGGGCTAGGGAGAGGCGCGCTCCAGAACTGTGGCGCAGAGGGAGCCCCCCAGGTTCGGAAAGTGGAGCAGCCCAAAGATCAAATACAGGAAAACAGGGACCCGGACTTCCACCTGAAACAAAAAGTCCTAGGTACAAGATTTGCGGTCTTCCCCATCTTAAGCCAGTTGCGAATGGCAGGGACCCCTAGTCTACAAAACTCTGAGGGCCACTAACTGGTTCTCGCCCTCACCCGGCCAGTTTGCAGGGCAGCAGATTGCCAGGGCAAAGCCCAAGCTGGCTTCCCTGGGCAAAGAGCCTGGGGTCCCGGATTTAGGACTGCCAAGGCGGTCTGGGAGAAGCAGCTAGATGTGTAAGAATGTTTTTCCCCTTGTCTTTATCCTTTCGGATTTTTCTTTAAGACCCACAAAATACCCACTCATCCCTTTGATCTGCAGCCCAGGTTTGCCAATCGTTCCTTCCAGGGCGGTAAAGGCCTCCTTGCAGAGGCACAAGCGTATGGGGAGGGGAGAGTGGAGCAAAGCTCAGGCCCTGGAAAACCCACTTGCCTCCATCCACCTTCACATAGGTCTTATTTTTAAAGGAGATTTGGGCCATTATCTGAAATGTTTTTCCAAGACAGGCGATGGAGAGGACACAAGCAGCAGCCCCTCTGCTCCCCACAATCTGCAGGAGGAAGCTGAGGGTCGGTCGTGGGCTGTAGGGAGGGGTCTAGGGGTACATGTGGCCCCTACAGGAGTACAGAGGTAACTGTGAAGGGGCAAACCGCTGCATCAAGACTTTGTAGACCCCGTGTAGTGTGCTCAACTTGAAAAGGATCCTGAGCCTGGGTAGGCAACCGAATGTGCAAGCCAGCCATATCCAAGGAAGGAAACTCTGTGGCCTTAACACCAGCATATGGTGTTGACTCCCATATGAAGGATAATGCAAATATGTGGAGAGGTTTTCTTCAGCCTTTAAAAACAAATCTGTATCAACTCGTGGGATGCTGCAACCAGGATCTATGTGTTCTATTTATATGTAAAGTTTACCTCAAACTGGAACACTGAAGGGAACTTTAAACAATATTTTGATTATTGGTGTCCATGGTAAACGATTCCAAGAGAACTACACTGAGGTCTGCAACCTCTTTGGAAATCCATTTAAAAAAATCAGGTCACTTGATTGATGAAAGGGGTGAAATGGGGTGAGATGTGATAGAGTAAGCCTAGTGAAATGTTAACTGCAGTCTCGGGAGATGGGTCAATGTGTGTTCCTTATAAAATATTTCAATTTTGGTACTCCTCAAAAGGTTTCTAATCCAATTCTGTGGAAAAGAGTACTACCATCACCCTCCCTGTCGCCCCCCCCCCATAAAATAAAACCTGCAACCATCCAGGCCTTTACTCTCTCCTCCAAAACAATCACGTGGGCTAAGGATGACTGGGATAAACTTGAAGAAAAGGTCCAATGAATAAAACTGGCAATAACACTTAATATAGATTTGTGACTCTCTGGTCCTACAACCAGAATACACATTTATTAGCCATAAATAAAGCACACAGAAACCATAAATTAACCAGACGACAGACCTGGATTTCACCCTTTCAAGAATGGAAATTAATTTCCTTTTGTCTTTTTCTGGGTCATTTACCACAGATTTTTACATCCCTCCCCCCCTCTTTTTAAACAATAGTACAACTCTGGGGGGTCTCCGTTAAAACTACATGGTTTAACACCAAGTCACACACACATTTTTTTGTTTTGTTTTTAAAGTAAGACTTCCCTGCAATAACAGCAATGAACAACAACAATAACAACGACAACAACAACAAAATGAACCTGCAGGTGCTTAAAAACACAGGAGTCTACACATTAGTGGAAATTGGAGGGGGGGTGTTTTGTTTTGCTTTGTTTTACTTTTTCTCAGTTTCCCCATATGATAGGTATCCATGTGGTTCATCTGTTAGGAGGCAATAGCTACAGAGAAAGAGGGGAGGCTGCTATCCTGGAGGTGGAGAGTGTGATGAATTTTTGCCCCCACCTCATCTCCAAAGTCTCAATCCCATGTCCTCTTTCTTCTTGTCTTTGCCCCTAAACTGTCACAGGCAGCCGGGCCTGGCCTAGAGCGCTCCTTCTTAGGAGGAGTTCATAATAGGCCGGGAGTACACACCCTGGTAGTAGGAGGAGTCTGCAGCCAGAGGTGAGGCATCTAGGCCCGCTTTGTTCGTGACCGGGCCCATGGCCAGGCTGCCGGGCATGGGAGAACCGTAGCCGGAGTAGTGCATCACCTGTTCATAGGTCTTGAGGTCCATTTTATGTGGCTGGTGGTGGTGGTGGCTGTGGTGGTGTTGTTGCTCCGATGACATGAGGTTATTGATGGAGAAGGGGTGGTTGAAGGCGTAGTGGTGTTCTGGCTTAAGGTGGGCCTCCGGGGGCAGGCCCGGATGATGGGGCGGGCCTAGCAGGTGGGCCGCGGTCTGCTGCTGCTGCCCTGGCGAGGGCGCTGGCTCTGGGGGGCTCAAGGCCGGCGTCCCCTTTAGCTCTCCCAACGACCCTCGCTTGTGCTCCTGGCATGGGGAGGCGTTGGAGTTGGGTGACTCAGTGCCCGCCTGAGTCTCAGAGCCGGCCCCGGCTGCCTCCCCCAGTTGAACCTGTGAGACCTGGGCCCCGGTGGCTGTCTTCTTGCTCCCGCCGGGGACGCCCGCTGCCTCCTTCAAAGCAAGCTGTTTCTCGCACTTGAAACGCTTCTGTCGGCGCAGGTAGCAACCGTTCTCGAACATGTTCCCCGAGTCGGGGTGCAGGGTCCAGAAGGAGCCCTTGCCGGGTTTGTCGGGCGAGCGCGGCACTTTGAGGAAGCAGTCGTTGAAGGAGAGCGAGTGGCGAATGGAGTTCTGCCAGCGCTGCTGGTTCTGCCGGTAGAAGGGGAAGAGGTCCATGATCCACTGGTAGATCTCGCTCAGCGTCAGCATCTTGTTGGGACTTTGCTGGATGGCCATGGTGATCAGCGAGATGTAGGAGTAGGGCGGCTTGGCGTGCGTGTAGCTGCGCCGGTACGTCTTGGGGTCGCGCGCGCGGCTGAGACCCGCCTGTCCGTACATGGGGCTCATAGAGTTCATGTTGGCATAAGGAGCCAGGCCGCCCATGGCCCCTGCCCCTTGGCCCCCAAGGGGGCTCAAGCTCGGACTCAGGTGCGGTCCCATGCCTGCCACGCCGGCGGCCCCGGCCGAACCACCCATGCCAGCCATGGCGCCCGCGCCGGGAGACATGCCCGCCAGGGACGGGCTCATGCCAGCGCCCACGTAAGATGACATGTTCATGGAGCTGGCGCCCATGTTGCCGGAGCCGCTGCCCATAGCGGCCGCCGACATGCTCATGTAAGTGTTCATGCCGTTCATCCCCAGGCCGGCATTCATGTTGCTCACGGCGGAGTAGCCCTGCGGATAGAGCCGGGGAGGGGGAGCACACGTTAGCGCTGCAACTCCAGCTGGGTCGCCACCGCCCGCCCGCCAGCTCGCGAGCTAGCGCCGACCCCCGACCAAGGGGAGAGCGCGGGGAAGCCCTTCCCTGGCGCAGGTGTCCCGGACACCTGGTCCGTTCCCTCGGAGCGCGCTGGCATCCCCTTGGCGGGGTGGTGGAGGGGAATGGGGGGACGCTCTGTACAGGGTTGGGGGGGTGCTTCCGATCCCTGCCGCGTCTGGTCCGCGTTCTCTACGAGGGGCCTCGGGCGCAACCAGTCCGGCAGCACCTGCCTCCTCCCGGGGCCAGAACCACTCAGAGGCCCCCAGTCTCCGAGAGTCACCTACGGGACACCGGACACCGCGCAGGTCCGCCGGGGACTCTCCCCGGCGCCCCGTGGCCCGGCCTTCAGGCCGGGGCCCTTCTCCCCGGCCTGGCCCCGGGGAGTGGCCAGGCGGCGCTGGTGGCGCTTGGGGCCCGCGAGGAGCCCACAAACGGACCGGCGCGCGGCTAGGCTTGGCAGCCAAACTTTTTCTTTCCGTTCCAGCGTGTTGGCTTCTGGGTCTCCCCCTTGCCCTCCAGCTCCTACCCACTGTCTCCGCTCAGCTCCCCACCCCCTCGCCGGCCGACCTCCCCACCCCTCCCCAGCCGCGCGCTGCCAAACAGAACTCTGTTAGGAGAGAGTGCGGCTCGGCCACGAAGAGGATTTGGAGGCACCGCAAGTCAATATTTGATCACAAAGTTAATATTATCTCAAGGCTAACAGTGTGTCGTATAAAACGAGACCCATTTGAGTCCAACGAGGAAAGCCAAGAAGAGTGCCCGGGGCGTCGGGGGCGGCGGCGGCGGGGGGGGGGCAGCGGGGCAGCGGTCCCGAGTTTGGGGAAGGAGCACCCCCCCGCCCCCGCCCCAGTTGCCCGCCGGCCGGGGCCGCTGCCTACCTCGGGCTCCGCATAGTAGCTGCTCCAGTCGGATGGCTCGTGCCCTTCCATCTTCACCGCTCCCAGCATACTGGAAGCCGAGTGCATGGCAGTTTAAAATTTAACAGCCACAACAAACGACCAAGTAGTCTCCCTCACCCCCACCCTCTTTAAAAAAAAGGGCCAGCCCCGCTCGCTCCCTCCCACCCTCCCTCCCTCCCTCCAGGCGCGGCGCCGCTGGTTCGCTCCGCGGCCCGAGGAGGCGGCGGGAAGTGAACCTGGGGAGTGGGCCGCGCAGGGGTGGAGGGCCCACTGGCCCTGGCGCTGGGGAGGGAGCGCCCGCCGCCGCCGCCGCTGCGCTCGCGGGCCGCGGGGTGGAGGCCGAGTGGGCAGAGCCGCCTCGCTGCCCGGAAGCTGCGGGCGGCGGGCGCGGGAGGGGCGGCCGAGGGCGGAGGCGGCCGAGTGCCGCAGTGACGTGGGCGCCGGGGGATATAGCGCGGGCGCGCGGGGGCGGCCGCCAATCCCCAGACCTCAGCAGGCCATTTGAATAATCAGCTCACACCTAAGTGGGACGCGCCGGCGGGCACCTGCTGCCGCTCCCCGGCCGCCCCCGTTTCCTCTAGGGCCCTGGGGGGGGGGGAACTTTGGAAACTGGGAAGGGAGGTGGGAGGGGACCACTGGGGCGCAGCCCGGGGCCCGGGGCCGGCCAGTGTCCAGCGCCCAACCGGGTGCGTCCCCAAGGCGCAGGCCACCCGGAGCGCGCTCTAGCCGGCTCAGGTTTCTTCGCTCGCTGGGTTCCTTTCCCGGGGAAGCGTGGACCGAACGGTGCACACACCTTTACCTTGGCAACCGCAGCTCCCGGGACCCCCGCCCTCCCCCCCCCCCCCCGCACACACACACCCTCACAGCTGAGACCCACCGTGGCCTCCGCAGGCACGCCCAGCGCGCGGGGTCTGGTCGCTTCGGCTTTCGGGCTCCTCTGAGCGCTGGCCCTGCGACCGACCGGAGGAGTGGCGGCGGCTGGCGGGAGCTCTGCCAGATGCGTCCGACAGTTGAGAGGCTGCGATTTGTCTCTGACATTCAGGCCGCCGTGTTTCAAGGTTACTTTTCAGTCACAACTGAGGTGCCCATAACATTTCGTAACTAAAACAAACAGGACGGATCGAGGCGCGGGGGTGGGGGCTGGGGATGGGGTGTAGGTAGGAGGCTTAAGAGAATCAATCATAGAACTGATCAGATTGACTTCATGGGGGTCTCTGTCCTTTACCGTGCTCCAGGGGTGTTGTTCCATAAAAATAAGAAACTATTGGGAGTGTATATTTCTCTTTTATTTTTCCTCCAACTGCCTAGCCCCAAAATAGTTTCCTGCCCTGGGCCATCAGGACTTCAGTGAACCTAGACTTGGGGGTGAGAGCGGTTTACACGTGTCTAGATGTGCACGTCCTTGGTCTGAACTCCCACTTGGACCTGTGGATTCGGCCTTTCTTCTTCCCCCTCGGAAAGAGAGAGGTCCATACTCCTGATAGGCCACCTGTGTGTGGCTAGCTGTGGTGGAGGATAGAAGAGGGTGGAGGCTGGTGGCAGGCAGGCAGCTTACTGAGAGCCCCCCTCCCCACTGGGAGGCAGGCTGGGGGACCTGTGTGGGCGGCTGAAGTAAGGGAAGTCCCCACTTTGTCTATCGGGCCCCACCCCAGGTCTCTAGGCCTGCATATCTTTAAACTAAAGATGCTACTGTTGACAATGTCCTTGGCTGTGGAAAAACCAATGGTCTGGCCAATTCCTAGTGAATGCATTAGCAGACCCAGAGTACCAGGGAAGAACCAATGTGTGCCCATGCATCCAGCCCTGGGCGCAGGGTCCCAAGCCAGAGGGCTGGGCTCTCAAAGTCTTTATGGTGCCTAGGGGCTCGGGTAGACTGGAGGGGGGTGAATGTGGAGGTTCATGGAGGGACCCAAAACCCAAATCATTCCCTGGGCCCCGGCCAGGGATGGAGACAATTTCACTGCTCTCCCAAGTGCTTGATAAAGAGAGATGCCCATTGGCGCTCCAAAGAAAAGTTGTTTATTTTTTCAAGCCTTTCTGTGTAGATCGAAGCTGAATCACAATTACACTCGTGCATGTTCACATACATGCACACTCATGCACATTCACAGATGCGCAGGACAAGACACACTGCCCTGGTGGTGTGGTGGGTTCATCTTTGAGCTGCTAACCATGAGGGAAGCGGTTCTAACCCAGCAACTGCTCCAGGAGAAGCAGAGGAGGAGTTTATTCCTGGGCAGAGGAAAAGCTTGGGAACCCACAGGGGCAGCTCTACACTCTCCTATGGGTTCTCATGAGTCATCATCCGCTCAGTGGCAGTGAGCTATGTCCGCTAGGAGTGGAAAGACCTAACAATGACAACAATAATGGTGATTCCAACTTACGGAGGGGGAGCCCTGGTGGCATGGTGTCCTCTCCGGTCACTATGAGTCAGAATGGACTTGGTGGCAGTGAGGCCTAATCATGAGCGCTTCTGCCATCCGGTAGAAAAGGAATGTCATAAACAACAAAGAGATGTGCAGGAGAACCACAAGCAGGCAGCTTTCTGGGACCTGGGGTTGAAAACTCAAAAGAATCCTGAACCTAGTCCATGCTGGTGGCTACGTGAGTTTTCACACCTCCTTCCTCTGTGGCTTCTGGTTGAAAATATGACTCTAGAGATAACCCTAGCGCAAAGACTCCTGCAGAAGCTGGGGACGGAAGTGGGCTCGGGGAGGCTGCCTCCACACCCAGCGCAGTGTTCTAGAGCAGGGTGACCCAGCGCTTTCCCGAGCATTCCATGCAGACGTCCGCAGAGGCAGCGCGCCCCCTGAAGGCCACGCAGCGCGCGGGGCTGTCCCTTCCTGCCCTGCGCTTCTACCCGCAGCGCTGTACCTCCTGCTCCGCAGTCCACCCGCAGGATCAGGGATTTTCTTTAGGCCTGGATCTTTCTGAGAAATTCCAAGTTGCCCTATCTAACAATCCTAGACGGTAAGGGGACTCTTCCCTACACATCCTCTACTCCTCTCCCCTCTCAGCTTCTCTAGATTGCAAAGATTTATTCAGAAAATCTAGCTTGGAAAGTTCAGGCTGGAATGCTGACAACAGCCAGCGCTCTTCCCTAGGAAAAAGTTCACTGACCACAGGAGATGCAAACAGACCTTCTCCTCCTAACCCCACTATTTTGTTCCCACCTAGAACAGAGCCCTACAAAGTACAAAGGTTGTATTTGCCTGCTTCCTCCCACTCTTCCAACCCTCGGCGCTGCCCCGTTTCTTCAGTAAAGCACCAACAACTGTGCTTGGCATTAGCCCCATTGCGGTCATTTTCCACGTAGCCCAGCCACAAAGGGGGCCTACGTCTGGGGTCTCATCTGGCGCTCTTCTGCTCTTCCTGGAAAAAAAGGACATTCCTGGGCTACATTGTGAACAAAACGTCTCCCTCTGGAGCTCTGTCCTTCGAAACTAGCTAGTGATGAAGTGGACACCCCTGAGCAGCTTAGTTCGACTTTACTAAGTGATCACCCCTACAATATCGACCGGAGGGGGGAACAACTTCAGCTGATCAGTCCCTGGAGTCAGAGTAGAAATGTGCGTGATCCTGTGCAGGGCATCACTTCATAGGTCTGCAAGTAGAGGAGATGGAAAGTTAACTTAAAGAAGTCTTATAAGAATTTATATTTTACTTTCAAATAAAGATTTGAGTTGGTAGAAATCAGAACTTGATCGCTCCCATATTCACAAGGAGTACTTCTCAGGGTGACCTCTCAAATCACTATGACAGAAAAGTCACAATCTGCTTGCCCCAGTGGTTGCTGTAAACATGTTTTACTTTCTGCTGGTGGGTTGTGGTGATTTCTGAAAGTCAGTCTTAAAAACGCAGACACTTGAAGTGCTCCACTTGGCTCTGAAAGTACCCTGAGAGCACACCCTGGTTTTGATGGAGCCGGCAAGTGAAGATATAATTAGTTCAGAACATCTCTGGGATTCCTGTGAAAGACTGAAGAAAAGATGCAGTGTATCCCAGACTTCTGCAAAAGCACCAAAAAATGATTATCATAAGAATGTGGAAGATAAGCAAGATGCAAGACAAAATAAACCTGCACACATTCTGTGTCCTGCGCAAATTGCACGAGAAAATATGTGAAAAAGTAATGACAAATAGTCATGAAATAAATAAATACATTGTCTTCAATCTAGACTTTCCTATAATATGACACAGTGTGATTGCATAATTTTATACCATTACTAGTATATTGTTTTCAATCATTTTATGGCAAAATATATTAGTACTCTTAGATCTGATGTCATAGACTCTTTGGCAGAATAACTTTGAAAACTGTTTACTTGGGCCTCTATCCTTCCTAGGATATGAGAGAAGTTATCATCCAAAGTCACAAGAGTTTGAGATCTTAAAACAAATATTTTTCTTATTTGTATCACAATAAACAGTGCTCTTCCTTGAGATGAGAGATTAGAGAAGATTGTTCATGTCAGGCACAGGTCGTGATTTGCCAGCTTGGTCCTGGCAAATTTTCAGAGATAGAAGAAATACTCTGGGTGCGAAGGATGTGAATTTTTCTTACTGCTTTTCCTATGTAGATATAATTTGATCGTTAAGGTATTGGGAAGGTTTGGTTTTAGTTATGGATTATTCATTGGGTATGTGCTTTCCCAATGGTCAAATTCAGCAGGAATCGCTGACTCCAGGCCAATCTATAGGTTAATTGGTATAGAAGGCAAGTAAGATTTGAATCTAAAATTTGAAAAATATTTATGGTATATATGAATACTTGATATCCTGCACAATGCTCTTTAGTTTTTAGTAAATTTCTGATAAGTAAGACTATTTTTAAAAAGATAAGTACCATTATTGGGTGAAATAAAAATAAATGACAATGTGCAGTAGCAAAGTGAGTGAGAATAAATTTCCTCTTTGAAGGCTGCCTGAATTAGATATGTCTACATTTGTGGTTTTGGTAGCTACTGGACACATTCGGATGTTATTCTTTGGGTGACAGGGATCTCGGTAAACTTTGACAAGACTAGTTGTAGTCCTGGTGTCCAACACAAACCTCTGAAAGAATCAGACCTTGGCATTGTTGCTTAGGAATCTTTTGCTTTATACAGGGTGATCATTAAGAAACTGATAAGATTTGGTCTATGAGCTACTGATTACTCACCTAGGTAACCATATTTTTCATAAGCATGAAAGGATGAAGCACCTGGAAGATCAGTAAGAAGTTAGCTAGGCCTGCATTTTGAGTCTCTTATACGCTAATGGACATTTACTTCTTGATTCCATCTCAAAGTGAGATCCTGGCTGTTTGTTAAGATAAAAGAAGCTATACAAAATGTTTTGTAATGTTAAGAATTGAGAATGAAGGGGACCTCATATATTCTCTAGTCACCCAGCGAATATTGAGTGAACATTTATTAAGTTCAAGTGTCTGGAGGCATAGTGGTTGCTCATTGAGCTACTAACCCAAGGGTCAAGAGTTTAAAACCAGCAGCCATTCCGCTGGTTAAAAAAAAAAAAAAAGGAGGCTTTCTATTCCCTTAAAGAGTTATAGTCTTGGAAATGCACGGGGCAGTTCTACCCTGTCCTGTAGGGTTGGTATGAGTTGGAATCAAGTCAATGGAAATGACGTTGGTTGTTTGGAATTATTAGATTCAGGTGGTGGAGATTCAATCTTTGTTCAGATAGTGGGAATTAAACCATGATAGAAATAGGCAAAATTATGCACATGAGAAGATTAAATCTATTATCTTCTTGTCTACCACTTGTCTGTCAGTTTGTCCTAATGTGGCAGCTTGTATGTTGCTGTGATGCTGGAAAGTTAAGTCGATGGCATTTCATATGCCAGCAAAGTGAACAAGTTTCAGCAGTGCTTCTAGATTAAGAAGAGACCATAAAGAAGGACTAAGCACCCCACTTGGGAGGAAGGAGCCTCCAAAATCATATGCATAGATTCAAAACACTGTCAGATACTGAAGGCCTACTGGACAGAAACAGAACACTGTAAGAGGTAGCTAGGGAAAATGGGTCTCGAGTTGGAGAGCACTCAAAATGTGACTGGGGAGCAGCTGATTTCTCAGCACAGAACAGACCAGAGTGTGGGGGTGGAGACTTCAGCATCTTTCATTGCTGATGGGGCATGACTCAGGGCAAGGAGAAACAGCTGCAAAACTCTGCTAATGATCAGATTTTGGTATGTGCAAAGCATGAATCTAGGAAAATTAGAAGTTGTCAGAAATGAAATGGAACTCATAAAGATCAACATCCAAGGCATTAGTGAGCTGATATGGACTGGTATTGGACATTTTGAATCAGAGAATCAAATTTACTATGCTAAGAATAATAAAATCATGAGGAATGGCTTGGCATTCATTGTCAAAAAGGACATGGCAAAGTCAATTATGAAGAAGAATACTATTTGTGACAGGATTGTATCTATCCATCTTTAAGGAAATCCAATCAATATAACAAATATTCAAATTTGTGCACCCACCACAAAAGATAATGATGAAGAAATTGAAGAATTCCACCAATGACTTCAATCAGAAATTGAATAAACATGTAATCAAGATGCATCGATAATTGTTGGCAATTGCAATGCATAAATGGGAAACAAAGAAGGAACGGTAGCTGGAAAATATGCACTTGTTGATGCAAACGAAGTTGACGATCACAAGATAGTATTTTTCAAGACCAATGACTTCTTCATAGCAAATACATTTTTGCTACAACATAAAAGGTGACTATATTCATAGACTTCTCCAGATGGAATACACAGTTCATAGCGTTTGTGGGAAGAGATGCTGGAGAAGGTCAATATTAGCAGTTAAAACCAGGTCAGGTGCTAACTGTGGAACACCCCGTCAATGATCATATTTATGCTAAAGCTAAAGAAAATTAAAACAACTCTAGGAGAGCCAAAATACAATCTTGAGTCGATCTCACTTGAATTTCAAGAACATTTCAAAAACAGATTTGGCACATTGAAAACTAACAACAGAGGACTTCAAGGGCTATTCAGGGAGCTGTGAGCTATGAACTATTTCATCAGCTAAGTGAAAAGACCATCATTCATGAAGAAAGTAAAAGGTTATTAAGAAGCAGGAAAGAAAGAAAATCCACCAGAGTGATGTCAGAAGAGACTCTAAAACTTGCTCTTAATCATAGAATAGCTAAAGCAACTCGAGAAAAAAAAAAAGGGATGAAGTCAAAGAGATAAATAGAAATTTCAAAGGGTAGCTTGAAAAGACCAAGTGAAATATTATAATGAAATGTGTAAAAATCTAGAATTAGAAACCCAACAGGGAAGAGCCCACTCTGCATATCTCTTAAACTGAAAGAACTCAGGGAAAAAATTCAAGCCTTGAGTTGCAATATTGAAAGATTCTATGGGCAAAATATTGAATGATTCAGGAAGCATCAAGAGAAGATGGAAAGAACACACAGAGTTGCTTTAGGGAAAGAACTAGTCGACCATCCACAATTTCAGGAGTTAACATATGATCAAGAAGCAATGGAACTGAAGGAAGAAATTCAAGCAGCAATTGAAAGCACTAGCCCAAAACCAGGCTCCAGGAATATCAACTGAGATGGAATATCAATTGAAATGTTTCAACAGATTGATGAAGCATTGGAAGCACTCATTCATCTGTGCCAGGAAACATGGAAGATAGCTTCTTGGCCAACTGACTGGAAGAGATCCATATTTGTACCAATTTAAAAAAAGGTGACCCGCCAGAATGCTCAAACCGTAGAAGATGTCACTGACATCGCATGAAAACGAACTTCTACTGCGGATCATTCAACAGCAGTTGCAGCAGTCCATTGACAGGGAGCTGCCAGAGGTTCCGGCCAGATATAGAAGAGTATGTGGAACAAGGGATATCATTGCTGATGTCAGATGGAACTTGTCTGAAAGCAGTGAATACCAGAAAGATGTTTACTTATGTTTTTGTGATTCTGTCAAGGCATTTGACTGTGTGGACTATAGTAAACTGTGGATAACCTTGAGGAGGATGGAAACTTCAAGACGCTTCAATGTGCTCATTCAGAATTTGTACAGGGATCACGAGGCAGTTGTGAGAACAAAACCATGAAGGGAATATTCATGGTTTACAATCAGGAAACATGTGCAACAGGGTTCTATCCTCCCACCATACTTATGTAATCTGTATGCTGAGCAAATCATCAGAAAAACTGGTTACATAGAGAAGACTGCAGCATCAGGATTGGAAAAAGATACATCCCTGCTTGCTGAGATTTGAGGCAACTGCTGATGAAGGATGTTAACCTTCAGCATAGATTGTGGCTCAATGCAAAGACGACCCCCAAATTACTCTCACAACTGGACCAGTAGGTAATATCATGATAAATGTAGAAAAGGCTGAAGTTGTCAAGGATTTCATCCTGCTTGAATTCACAATCAATGCTCATGGATACAGCAGTCATATGAGGATGGGGAAATAGATCTATGTGCCTATATTTATAGGGTTAGTATTAAGGTAGCAGAAGAACATTAGGCCTCCACTCAAGTACTCCCTCAATGCCAGAATACGTTCTTCTATTAAATTGGCATTCTATGATGCTCGCCCTCCCGACATAACCACTGAAGACAAACGGGTGAATAAGCAAATGTGGTGAAGAAAGCTAATGGTACCCGGCTATCAAAAGATATAGCGTCTGGGGTCTTAAAGGTTTGAAGATAAACAAGCGGCCATCTAGCTCAGAAGCAACAAAGCCCACATGGACGAACACACCAGCCTGTGTGATCACGAGGTGCCGAAGGGATCAGGTCTCAGGCATCACCAGAACAAAAAAAACTTTCCATAGTGAATGAAGTGGGCAGTGCAGAGTGGAGACCCAAAGCCCATTTGTCAGCCACTGGAGATCCCCTCACAGATGGGTCTAGGGGAGGAGACAAGCCAGTCAAGGTGTGATGTAGCACCAATGAAAAATACAACTTTCCTCTAGTTCCTAAATGCTTCCTACCCCCCTACCCCCCACCCCCACTGTCATGATCTGAATTCTACCTTGCAAGTCTGGCTAGACCAGAGGATGTACACTGGTACAGATAGGAACTGGAAACAGGGAATCCAGGGCAGATGATCCCTTCAGGTCAGGGGTGTGAGTGGCGATACTGGGAGGGTAGCAGGGGAGGGGGTTGGAAAGAGGGAACCGATTACAAGGATCTACATGTGACCACCTCCCTGGGGGATGGACAACAGAAAAGTGGGTGAAGGGAGATGTTGGACAGGGCAAGATGTGACAAAATAATAATTTATAAATTATCAAGGGTTCATGAAGGAGGGAGGAATGGGGGGGGGAGAAAAACATGAGGACCTAATGCCAAGGGCTTAAGTGGAGAGCAAATGTTTTGAGAATGATGAGGGCAATGAATATACAGATGTACTTTACATAACTGATGTATGTATAGATTGTGATGAGTTGTATGAGCCCCTAATAAAACTATTTTTTTAAAAAGACCAAGAGATGCATTTGTCTTAGTCTGGACAGACAAGAGAAATTTATAGACATTCCTGTGTATAAGAAAGAGCTTTATATTCAAGAGCAATTGAATATTGAGAAAACATCCCAGTCCAGTCCAGATTAAATCCGATATTAGCCCATATGTCTGATGCCAATCTATAAAGTCCTCTTCAGACTCACGAAACACATGCAATGATGCCAAATACAGGATGTCACAGGTCTGTGGGTGGAAGAGGCATCTCAGCACTGGCAGGGGTCTCCACATGGTTCCTTCAGCTCTGAGACTATGACTGCCATCATCCTGTCTCCATGTGGCTTCTCAGGTGCACCATCTCCCAGGGAGTCAGCAAAGGGAGGAATACAGGAGTTCCCAGAATCCTCAGGAGAAGGCCATGCCCATACAGAGGCCTCATTGAGTATGACCTGATTGACAGCCTAAACTCCACCCCTTCACTCTGAATCTTCAAATCGACACCAGATTATGTAACTGTGACAGCATTGAATTAGGGAAATCTACTGCACAGTACCTCTTGAGAGTATTGAAAAGCAAGACTGTTACTTTGAGGGCTGAGGTATGCCTGACCCAAATCATGGTTCTTTCTTTCTTTCTTTCTTTCTTTCTTTCTTTCTTTCTTTCTTTCTTTCTTTCTGCATTTTAATTGGTGCCTAATCTACATTTCCATGGTATTTTCCATTGCTTCATATACATGTGAAAATGGGTCATGAATAAAGAAGACCAAAGAGGAATCGATGCGTTTGAATTGCAGCGCTGTCAAAGGATATTGAAAGTGCCATGAACTGCTAAAAGGACAAGCTGATTGATGTGGAAGGAATTCCACAAAAGTGCTCCTTAGAAGTGAGGATATCAATACTTCATCTTGGATACTTTGGGCATGTTGTCATGCAGATCAGTCCCTGACATGGACACTATGATTGGTAAATCACTGAGGTAGGGAAAACGAGAAAGGTTATCATGGAGATGGATTGACACCTTGGCTGTGTTGACCGACTGAAGCACAGAAACTATTGTGAGGATGGTGCAGGACCATGTGGTTGTTTTTTTTTCCCTGTTGGCCATAGCATTGTTATGGCTTAGAACTGGCTCTACGGCCCCTACCAGCAACAATATTATCTTCTTTTATGTTCTGTTTTCTCGCTTTTCCACTGCTGGATCCTAGCTCTACATGCCCTCATGGCTCCTTCCAACCCACGACCCAGGGGCTTCCTCCAAATCTACACTCAGCCTTCCAGAGTTAGTCTGTCTGTCAGCAGGTGTGCACCCAGGGTGAAATGGTATGCCTACTTGCATACCAGCAATAATCTTAAAACCAAGGGCTCCATCCTTTGAGGCAATCAGCCTGAAGTTAGCAGAGCCAAGTCAGGAAGATGTAGTACTCCAGTGCTGTCCCACCACCATTTGTCATCTCTCTATAGTCGAAGTTTTCCTATCAAACGAGAGGGTTCTGGCTTAGGGAAGGTAAAAACAAACGAGGTGGCAGAGAAGTGGTGGCAGTTGTGGGTGTTGATTTGAGAATCTTGTTCTGTGTCTAGAAGACAGTGTTTGGCCGTTAGCTCTAAAGTGTTTGTGAAAAACATGTCTGTATTGTTAGTCTGTTTTTACTCTCAGAAGTAATCTTAGAGTAGAAATTGTGGAACTACTTGGAAACAAAGACAGTTTCAGACATAGGTCTCGGGGACATTCTATTACAGCGACAGAGACTTACTTAATACCAAAAAAAAAAAAAAAAAAGAAAGAAAGAAACAACTCATCTAGTGATTCATCTAGTGATTCTGACTCATAGGGCCTGGAGAAGACAGAAAAGCACAGTTTCCAAGAGTAGCCAAGGCTGTAAATAGTTTGGGACCAGACAGCCTCATCTTTGTGCCTCGGAGTGGCTTGTGGATTTGAATCACCTACTGTGTGGGGAGAAACCCAAATGCCACCTGAGTTCCTTGTGACCCACTTTCAGTGCTCCTTTGAAACGCAGCAGTTCAAAACCCCCTGACATTCCTCAGGAGAAGAGAGATTGACTTTCCACTCCCATGAAGAGTAACAGTCTCAGCGATTCATAAGGACCATTCTACCATGTCCTGTAGGGTTGCTACGAGTTTTCAACTTGATGGCAGTGAGTCTGTTTGCTTTGTCAGATTGGGGAAAATCAACTAGGCCAACCCCTAAGTGTTAATGTTTAGAAGAATCTGCTGAGCATCTTGCTAAAATGCAGATTCTTTTTTAACAGGGTTAAAAAGAAGCCAGGGATTTCGTTTTTCTGGCAAACTCACCCACAGCTTGTCTGTCAGGATGTTGTACTGTGGTGGCTTGTGTGTTGCTATGATGCTGGAAGCTATGTCGCTGGTATTTCAAATGCCAGTAGAGTCACCCAAAGTGAGCCAGTGTCAATGGAGCTTCCAGACAAAGATCAGACTATGAAGAAGGTATCGGCTGCCCCCTTTTGGGGAAGAAGCCACTGAAAACCTTATGCATGGCATGGAAACATTGTCAGATATTGAAGACCTAATGAATGTTAATGATATCATATGCAAGTAGACAGTTGCTGAAGATCACACATCACAAATTGCAAGAGTACATTGACAAGATGCTTTCAGAGTTTCAGGCTGGATTCAAAGGATGTGGAACAAGGGATAACAGTGCTGATGTCAGATGGATCTTAGTTGAAAACAGAGAATACCAGAAAGGTGTTTACTTGTGTTTATTGACTATGCCAAGGCATTTGACTGTGTGGATCATAACAAACTATGGATAACCTTGAGAAGAAAGGGAATTTCAGAACCCTTGCTATGCCGTGCTCATGCAGAACATATATGTGGGTTAAGAGGCAGTTGTGAGAACAGAACAAGTGGGTGCTGCATGGTTGAAAATCAGGACAGGTGTGTAACAGGATTGTATCCTTCTATCATGTTTATTCAATCTGTATGCTGAGCAAGTCATCAGAGAGGTTGGTATGAAGATTATAGCATGAGGATTAGATGAACGCTAATGACAAACCTCTGATGTGCAGATGACACAGCCTTGCTTGCTGAAAATGAAGAGGACTTGAAGCATTTGCTGATGAAGATGAAGGATTGTAGCCTTCAATATGGATGACAACTCAGTGTAATGAAAACAATAATCCTCACAACTGGACCAAGAAGTAACAGTGATAAATGGAGAGGAGGTTGACGTTGTCAAGGATTTCATCTTCCTTGGATCCACTCAATGTTTATGAAAACAACATTCAATACAATGTGAATGGCAGGGAGTGGGGGGTATGGAGTGGAGACCCAAAGCCCATCTGTAGACAAATGGACATTCCCTTACAGAAGGGTCACAAGGAAGAGGCGAGCCATTTGGGGTGCAGTATAGCATGGATGAAACATACAACTTTCCTCTAGTTCTTTAATGCTTTCTCCCTGTCACTATCATGACCTCAATCTACCTTACAAATCTGACTAGACCAGAACATGTATACTGCTACAGATAAGAGCCCAAACACAGGGAATCCAGGACAGATAAACCCCTCAGGACCAAAAATAAAAAAAGAGATATCAGTTTGGGGGAGAAAGGGGAAATCGATCACAAGGATAGACATACAACCCTCTCCCAGAGGGACAAACAAAAAAGTGAGTTAAGGGAGACAATGGATGTTGTAAGATATGAAAATAATCATTTATAATTTATCAAGGGCTCATGAGGGAGGGAAAAACGAGGACCTGATATCAAGGGTTCAAGTAGAAAGAAAATGCTTTGAAAATGATGATGGCAACATATGTACAAATGTGCTTGATACAATGGATAAATATATATTTATGGATAAAATGGGTAAAAATGGATAAAAATACAATTGGGATAAGAGCTGGAAGAACCCCCAATAAAAGTATTTACGGAAATAAAGATAAATAAATAATAAAATCAGGGGGGGAAAACAGCAGTCAAGAGATTAAAAGATGCATTGCATTGGGTAAATCTGTGCAGAAGACTTCTTTAGTGTTGAAAAACAAGGCAATTACATTGAGGACTAAGTTGTGTCTGACCCAAACCATGGCATTTTCCATTGCCTCATGAAATGCCTGTGAAAGTTGGACATTGAATAAGCAAGGCCTAAGAAGAATTGATGCATTTTACTTGTGGTGCTGCTGAAGAATATTGGAAGTACCATGGACTGCCCGATGGACAAATACATCTGTCTTGGAAGAAGTACAGCTAGAATGCTCCTCAGAGGCAAGGATGGTGAGACTTGGTCTTACATCCTTTGGACATGTTGTCAGGGGAGACGACGACATCATGCTTGGTGAAGCAGAAGGGCAGAAAAAGAGGAAGGTCCTCAAAGAGCTGGAATAGTGGACTCAGCATAGGAACAATTGGGAGGATGGTGGAGGTGTTTCCTTCTGTTGTGCCTGGGCTTGCTATTGGTCAGAACCTACTTGACAGCACCCAGCACCACAATAACAGCAGCAAGCTCACAGGTGATGCTGATGTCCCTGGTCTGTTTCTCAGAGGTTGAGGAGCCAGATCTTTAAAATCTGCTTCCCTGGCTCGTTTTGTAGTCTGCCCTTCACTAGCTGAGGAAATGGGATTTCTCCTTCACTGGACGGGGAGATGGGAATGAGAACTGAGATCTCTCAACGTGTTGATGCTCCAGCTCCTCTTTACCACCCCCTCCGCCAGACAGCCTTGCTCGGTTTCACACTGCAAGCAGGCAGGATTCAGAATCTGGGGGCCACGTCTAGTGGAGTCAAGGATCCACAGCAGGTTAATCCTAAAGGCTGGGGTTCAAGAAAGGCGGGTCTGGAGAGGAAGGGACAAAAGTTGCATAACTTTACGTTATGAGCCAGTCCTTTGAGGATGATGAATTTTTTTACTTAATGACCAAATGCCATTCATTGTTTCCCACACCTTGGACTTTGTGGGTGCTCCTTCCTCCCTTTCCTGAGGATGGAGGAAGAGGAAGAAGCAGCCTGGATCTCCCTTATGCCTCAATCCCTATTGAAGGGACACTGCGTTCCTCTTGGAGGACGTGCCTGGCCCGCTATTCAGCTTTCTTTCCATTCTGATAAAAACATTCTCAAGGACCTCTTGACTCAAAGTGTGGTCTGGGAAGAGGCAACATAGGCAACACCTGTGAGCTCCTTAGAAACACAGATCTCAGACCTCACTGGGACCTCCTGGGTCAAAATTTGCATTTTAAAAGGATCCCCAGGTGACTCGAATGCACATAAAAGCTTGAGCTAATCCATTTTACCAGGAAAGGAATGGGATGGCATAGAGATGTCAATGTAGGTGCAGAGCCAGGTGCCCCCTCTCCCCTATTGTTAGTTTAGCCCCTCCACCATCCTCCCCCACCAGACCTCCTGAGTTGACTAGGGGAGAAGTGGGTTCTATGGTGATTATTAGTTTGCCATGTAGACCCTTTCATTTTCCAAGCAGGCTAAATCAGCCTCATCAAAGTTTTAATGGCTATGCTCCCCCAGGCCCTTTTAAGCGTTCCCAGGGCAGAGGCTCAACCTCTGCACCGGGCTCATCCCAAATGCTGTCCAGGGCCTCCCATTTAAAAGAAAAACAGACTGGACCAACGTTGCACAAACATCTTGTAAATCTGCTCAGTCATCCTCATACGCACTTCAGAAACAAAACAGAAAGACCCAACTGGAGAGAAAGTGGCGGGGGAATTCTTGGGTTTTCCTTTTATAAAAGATCTGGGATGGCACCTGGGACTGGGAATGTTTTTAGTCAAAGCTTGTATTGTCCTCAACAGATAACTTCCTACTAGATGCAAGAGGAAGGAAAATTACCAGGCGTGATTAAGCGGAGCCCACAGAAAATACCCCAAGGTTGCTCTCTGCTGCCACCCTTATGGAATACATTTGTTGCCTTGCTCTGTTTCCCAAACATATTTCACTTTCTTTAGAGAAGCCATTTCATAGTTTAATTTGACTCTCAAAGGGGGGGAAGAATTTTCCTAACGCGAACTCATGGTATCATCACGTTTCCTTTGTAGGAATTTAAAGGGGGGGGGGGGAATCTGTTCTTTCCCCTGTAAGATTAGCTAAAAGTGAGGGGGAAAGACCTTTAATTCTGGTAAATTTGACTCGCTCACTTCTTTCACATTTATAAGTGGATGTGAAGAATTTATGCAGAAACAATAGGAACTTTAGATCAATTACTTAATTTGTCTGATTTTAAAACATTATGGAGCGGGGATGATAAAACTGGTGAGGAAATTGCATTAAGCTGAGAGATCCTTGGATAGAGTGGGTATAAAACAAACTTATTTTGCTGTTGTTTCTTTAACCACAAAACCAAGCCAACTGCCATTGAATCCACTCCGATTTGCATGGGCCTATAGGGACTAGGCTTGATCCATGGGGTTTTCCAGACTATACACCTTTATGGAAGCAGACTGACTCTTGGGTTTGAACTGACAACCTTATAATTAGCAATACAACACTTAACTCACTGTACCATCGGTACTTCTTGTTTCTTTAACACTCAGCTACTAAATCATCCCATAGATGTCTCTGCTTAAATTTAATTTAAATACAAGCAAGATACCAGTGGACTTTGTATGGATTATTTTATATTACATGACAATTTATGGTATAACTGTCACACAATTTTGAGCCAATAATAGATCCCAAACTTTCAAAATCTTGAGAATTCATTTTCCCTTTAAAGTAAAACCTGGTAAATTCATTCTTCTGGGTCTTCAAAATAGAGTGCTAAATAGATGTAAATGATGAGGAACACCTGGTAGTGATCCTCGCCCCCCAACCCCCCAACACACACACACACACAACTCAGTGTCTCAGACCTGATCCAGACTCCTCCATCCTCAGAGTTAGGGAGCATCTCAGAGACTTGGGAGGAAACAACTTGAATTCTAAGGATGACTATCTTTTCATCCTTGTCCCTTTCACTTCCCCCCCTGCCTTTCAACTTGTTAATTTAAAGTCTTTATACTCATTCCCCAGGATTTCCATTCCTGCTCACCCCACCTCCAAATAACTGAGTTTTTGGAAAATAAAGAGCTGTTATGGTGAGAGTTAGCTTTTTCAAAGAAACAACAAAGAAGATTTAGTGAAAATAAAATTTTAAAGAAGTATGTCACAGGGCAACTTTAAAGTACGTTTTGAAGGACTTAGAAGTGCTCGCGGGCCTTTTATTCGGATGAGATTTTATAGCTGCGGAAATGATGATGAGAGATCTCGAGGGTCTGCCTCTGATTCCTCGTACTTCTGGTCCTAACTCAAGTCTTCGGATCTGAATTTTGACCTGGTTTCCCTTTCTGATTTTCTCTTTTGCCAAGGTATATTTTACAAACTTTGTTAGCTCTCACAGCATTGGCCCTGCCCCTGGTGGTCCCGGGCACATCGGGATTGGGCCATTGTGGTTCATAGAGCTATCATCCGCAGATTTATGGTAATAGATGGACAGAGCTTTGTTCCCAATCCATTTTAGTCTGGAAGCTAGACTGACTGTGGTTAGCATCCTCGCAACACCCAGGCCATCAGTGACAGGTAGGAAGGAGCAGCTCATGAGGTGCAAACACACATCACTGACAACACAGAGGAGAATTCTACCAGGGAACTGTCACCGACATCCACAAAGGTAGCAAGGTTTCTTTGGTGACATGGGAAATTGTCAGAAACCTAGACAGAAAGAAAATTGGCACAGAATTTTCAGGTTATTGGTTTCGTGTGCACACGTGAGCATGCTTGTATGCATGTATTCATGTGTATTTACCTACCACATATTTGGGATTTTAACCTGAGATAGGTAGTAGTAAATAATAACCCACTTTTATTATGGAATGTTATGCAGCTGTTATAAAGAATGAGAGAAATTGCTATGAAGTAAAAAATGAATGATATCTATTTTAGAATAAGAGGTTAAATAACCCAATCCCACGAAGAACTCTGAGGGAGGAAGCTAAGACTTTCTGCTCCTGTAAAGATTTATAGCCTTGGAAACACAAAGGAATACTTCCACTCTGTCCTATCAGGTCACTGGGAGTCAGCATCAAACCAACAGCTGTAAATTTGGTTTGTTTTTTTTTTTTTGGATTATGTGTCATTTTATTTCACTTCTATGAAAATAAATCCTGAGTCTGTTTTCCAGGTACAAAAAAAAAAATGGAATCCACACACCAACCTGCTAACACAGAGAGAGACCTTCAGAAATTGCAACTGGAGAATGAGAGATTACATGTTTCAATGTATATGCTCCTTATTTTTATAACGAGCACATTCTGGTTTTGTTATTAAACAATCTTAAATAAACTGATACTGGGAGGGATGATTTTTTTCCACTGATTGTCTGAAATGATTCTCACAAATATTTCTGGTCATTATTAATTTAACCATACTTTTCTGCATCTTGTCTTAAAGAAAAGTAACATATTCCCTATACTACAGAAGTTGACAACATATTTGTAAGCAGAAAACAAAATCAGAAATACCCACTGGTGAGAAGAAGTGGGACAGAAAAAATGAAATAGCAAAGATTTAGTAAAGATGCAGAAAAATGTATGTCAGGGCTTTCTCCCCCCACCCTCCCGCCATCCAGGGCATTCTTAAAAGACCAAACAAAACAGAACTCACCATCATGAGTGGACGTGGACTCAGAGTGGCCCTATGGGACAGGGTAGAGCTGCCTCCACAGGTTTCTGAGACTGGGGCTGTTTACAGGAGCAGAGAGCCAAGTTTTCTCCCTCGGAATGAGGGGCGAGGAGCGGCTGGTGGTTTCACTTTGTGTTCAAGAGCCCATCTCCACTACACCACCAGGGCTCCGAACCCACGCTGAGAGAACCAGCTAGTCCTTAAATGGCTATGATTTTTAGTCACCTATGGTCTTCAGGCAGTGATAGGATTGAAAGACAGTCTCAACTTACTGAATATTTATGACCTTAGAAGAAAAACTCAATAAGGCAAATAGTATCATTTTAACCAACCCGTGGTCACGATTACCAGGCCTCACGGCAAATTCAGAACCGAGATGGGAAACTCTGGGATTGGCTTTGTGATTTAGGTCTTCATTCCCCTGTCCCCTTTGTGTGCTCTGTGAGACCACCTGTACTGACATTTCCAAAGGATACAGGGACCTTTTTCACTTATCTGCCCTGAATGTTTTGTTTGCAAAGTCTTTGTGACTGACTGTGTTTACAAAGTCTTTGTGACAGTCTGAAGGAAGAGTTGTTTTCTCTCTCTCTTTTTGCAGGGGTAGGGGTGGGTGGGGGGTGGGGACCGTGTAGTCTAGGGAGGAAGGAGGGAAGAGAGGAGATGTCAGCTCTAGAACCGCTTTATCACTCCAGTGGGTGTTTCTAGGGCTTTTATCTGCCATTTTCTGATTTCTTGCATGGTTTGATTATATCAATTTTTCCATCTTGAGAGCAGGGAGTTGATGATATAGTCTCATTCCATAATAGAGAATCCAGACTGTGAGATTGACTCAGCTTCTGTGTGCCAATAAATATTTACCGAATAGATGCATGGGCGGGTGGTTAGGTGGATGCATTGATAAGTGGGCAAAGAATGGGGGATTGATGCTCTGTGACTTAAATGTAAGACTTGACAGTTACCTGTTAGTACCGATTTCAGAGGGATAAACTAAAGTGACGGTATATCTTAGACGGGTGCATTGTAAACTTCGGTTGATGGCCCATCAGTGAGCTGTGGCAAAGATGCCCTTCCCTGAAGCTGCTAGTAAGTGAAGGAAGCGAAATGAACAGAAAAGTTCTTGAGATGTATCTCACCTAGTAAATGTCTGCCTGTCTGTCTGTATTGCACGTGCAGATAGGCTGTGCCTCAAACTTCCAGGCTGCCACAAGACTATTACAAATGAGGCACGAACACCCACTGGCATCAACTGTGCCATGTCTGCTTTGTCCACTTTTGGCCAGTTGGACACACAAGACAGAGGGTTGACACACTGAAACTTGTCAGTACTATTACAATGATCATGTATAGAAAACAGACAATAAACAAACACATTAGATTCTCAAAAAGAAGCCATTTATCACTTCCCTAAAGACCCGTGTCCTTTTGTCTGTCACTTAGACAGGGCACCATGGATCAGATCAGATGCCGTCACCACCATGATACCTGGAGGGGCTGGGGGCTTTTGATGCTTCGGGTCTGCTGCTGGGCCTTGCTGGCCTTAACCTTGCTGGTGGTGGGAACTCTCGCACAGTGCCTTTTGTTTCTGTGGACCCTCGACGAAGCATGCTGTCCTTCTCTAGCTATGGGTCTTCCTTCATGACTGTGTGCTAAGCAGCTCACAATCGCTGGGAAATGTATGCCTACCTTCGCTTTGCTTCTCAGATGACATCTTTAAGAATGGATGACGCTGAGGGGAAGGACAAGAGATTATAATCATGCTGCCATCTATTGCCTGGAGCCCAGCATCTGCATCCCAAGTACACAGAGACTAGGGATCTCTTCTTCTACCTTCAGGACAGAGCCCACCTTTCTGATATGTATTTATGGGTTCATATGCAGGGAACATTTATCACCTGTATTCACCATAGTTGTCTCCAGCCTTGAATCTCTGTGAAGCCCACACACCTCCCGTTCTTTAGAGGCGGCGTTTACAACTGTGACACTAGGTAGCAGCAGGAACAGAATTGCGAGGGATTGGGAACCCGCCGCAATACTTGTTGACCCGTGAGGTCTTTCCATGACTTGAGGAAAATAGGAAAAAGCACCATCAGAGCACAAGTCTTCCAGTACTGTGTGTTCCCACCGCTTAGCAGAAATGGGCAGTCAAAGAATTGAGTAATGGTGAACTTTGTCCTGTATTAAATAGAAGTTAAAATGTTTCCTTGTCTAGTTGGACACCGAAAGTATTTTTTATTTCCTGGTGAAGTGACTCACTTGGCAGTAAAAGGGGATTCTTGATATAATAATATCACCGCAGAAAATCCTGATAGCACAAGCTGGATCCCTACGTTTGCCATATCTCTGAAAGACTGAAAGTAGAAGACACCTAGGAGCGCAGACCTTAGAGACGCCCTTGTAATTTAATTGAAAGGACTTTCGTAGAAAATACCGGGTTGTGATAGTTCTTACCGTGTGTGGGAAGGCCCATCACTATTTTCAGGACCTTCTCAGCAAAATGTTGGAATTTTTTCCCCATCATTTTAACAACTCTCACTCCTGCAACTCAAACTTACTGTCAGTCAGAAGCCTTTGATAAGATTCCCATGAGGTAGTGGGACCTTTTTAACCAGTCACGAGATCCTTCGGGTTACTAGAGTCTACCGTCTATATCTTTATCACTCTCCCGAAGACCTCCCTCTAATTGAGTTTATGTTCTAAACATGAAGCCTTTTACTTTTTGAATTGAAATAGCATTTTAAGAACGACTTCCCATTTGCCATATTTGTTCTGGACAATGCTGAATAAAAAGGAAAGCCTTAACGTCTATGGTTAAACACACACACACACACACACACACACACACACACACACACACGCCCCCACACAGACATGTTTCTAACTTTATGAGGTGAGCATAAAAAGCCAGGTCTGAGCCTTTGATTCATATGATATTCAATCAGGAGCAGCGCAGTGCTGAAGGGATTTGCATGTTTAAAGCAGTGCTCAGAACAGCCTACAGAATGCATTCTGCGCGGATTTCCACAGCGGAATTGCTGGTCATTTAAATTGCCTGTGCCTGCCATCTTGGCTGCGTTCTCCAGGAAAGCTGAATGCATGCAGGCGCTCGGCATTGTGCAAAATCAGCAGACCTCAGTCTGAGATCTCCATCCTGTTGGGACTTGGGGACACTGGAAAGGGTGAAGTGAGTGGCCGGTAGACTTTACCAACTTGTGACAAGTGGCAGATGTGCAGGTGTTGGGTGGCAGAGACGCTCCTTCCCTTGAACCCTCAGAAGTATCCACTTTCCCAGATTTATGCAGAAAATTGCAGGGATGAGTTCTATTCCTTGGGGGTCAGATGTGCTAAAACGAGATTGCCATGCAAATCCAGATGAAAATGTTCTGCGGTCTATGCTAAAATACGGTATATCCTTGAAACCTAGCATAACTGTTGTTGACCTTATTTCAAATTTTATGAGAAAAGATGAAGCTATACCTTTAATGCCTGCTGGAAAGGGTTACTTCTTAAAAGATTGTGTGAGAAGGAGAGATGCCATAGGCTGGGAGAAAGCTCAGCTCTGCATCACCCTTAGTCTTAGTCACCAGCTCCACCTTGTTATGTCTACAACCGTGTCAACCTGGTGGGTGGAGCCTTTCTGTGTGTCACCATCTTTGATGCCTCCTCTCTGCCCTAAAGTCCCTCATCAGTCTCCTGTTGATATGCTCTCCTTGGAGGCTTTATTTATCATCGCCTCCCATCTGCAGAGGGGTGTGTGTGCTGCGTGCTGCGTGCACTGCTTGGACTCGAACCCAGAGCAATCCTGATGACAGAGGAATACTGCTCTTCAGTCTACACCTTTATAGGAACAGATCACTAGATCATTTCTCCCACAGGGTCTCTGGTAAGTGTTGACACCAACATTTTGGTCAGCAGCCACTAGGGTTCCTCACAGATCTAGAGCAGAGGTGTGACGAATTACTTGAATCATGATAGCTGTAAAGAGCATGAGATGGAGAATTAAGACATGTTCTTGAAACACAAACTCTGCCATTGGGTGACCTTGGCAGGCCTCTTAGCTTCCCAGAGCCTTGCTTTCTTCATTTCTCAAATAAGATAATGGTGGTACTTCCCCGCCAAGTCTTGTGAGATGTATCGATGGTCCATAGTGTGCCCCTGTAGATGTGAATCATATAAGAACACAAAAGGCCTCATCGAGTTGCTTATTTCAGGACATGGAACCAGCTGAATGGGTTCTTAATCAACTTGGAAGTGATTTTACTTGAAACACAGCATGTGCAGTGCTTGTAAATTCCTTTGATAGGGCCTCAGGGTAAAGGTATCATTCAGGCCAACCCCGTGCTGTGCTGGCCACTTGGCAGTTAGGGATCTGCACCAGCAGGACAAAGGGCAGCAAAAGTATAATATTTTTGAGGATGGCTAATGCTTCACTAGCTATCATCATTATAACCACCACTCTCTATGGGGGAGAATCCTTATTTTTTCATTGATAACTTCTGAAGGCAATCGTATTCTTCCACAGAAGATTCTGGGTTACATGTAAGACCTGAGAGTTCTCACTCCTGGAAAGCATTTCTTCACTTTGGTGGTCCACTCTAAAGTAAAAGAAGTATGCTTTTTACTGCCATTCTCCTTAACAGCTTGGTAAAGGCAATAGGCATAAATGCCACTGACCCACTGTCCCTCATAGGCGCTGGGTGGCTATGAGCGAGTTGGTGAATTTCATTGAACCTCCATAGCTTAATCATTAAAGTGGGTGAGGGCACACATCTGGCTAGGTCTTGTGAAGATGACCTAGTTCAAGGGAGCATAGGCTTTGCCAAGCTCCGGCTGCCCCAAGGCTGGTTCATGGATGTTTAAAAGCCCATCACTTAAACCAGATATATTTTTAGGGCCAGGAAAAGAACTCGGCTCTTCCCAAAAGGGAAGGTGGACATCTGTTAATGTTCCTGACAGCAAATATTTATTACTGAAAGTAGTAAAACAATGATTTTCCTGTCCCTCGTTCTCTTTCAGTCTGCTGACTATGAAAGTGAATCCCTGAGAGAAAGGTTCAATTTTTCCTAGACTAGGTGCATCTTTAACTCTACCATGCACGTGAGTCACCTGGAAACTTTATTAAAAGGCTGATTTTTATTCTTATGGTCCAGGTTGGGGCCTGGCACCCTGTATGTCTGACAAATTCACAAATGATGCTAATAAAACCCTATTAGGCACCACTCTGAGCACTAAGGAAAAGATCAAACCAACCAATTGCCTATTTTCATGTTCTTCTATCCATAGCAATGGGATAATTTTGGAAGTAAAGCTTTAGGGAAAGAGAAAAAAGAATTTTTATACTAATGTTTTTCTTTTACATATTCATAATGAGGACTGAGGGAATCAAACTCTAAAGCACCAACAAAGCTTTCCTTAGCAAAGAGAAGTTGCAAGACAAGATGTGAAAGTGTTGCTCACCAAAAAGGAAGTGGCTGGGAGAAACTCTCCTGGTTCCTAGGGGGAAGATCAGAGGGACAGGGAGAAAAGGCTGGTTTTCTCAGGACAGATCCCAGAGTAAGATTGAGGCATAGAAATAGCTAGATGTGTTTCAGAGACCCCCAAGACACCTGGCATCCGTTCCTCTCTGCACCTGTCCCTACTTTGACACGTCTCCCAGTATAACAGTGCAGCTGTGGAGCAACAAGGAAGGAATTGGGTTTTGGATGGAGGGTCCTGAATCCTACCCCAACTCACCCCTACCCATTCCACCCCATCTCTCTCCTGGCACCACAGCCCATGGACACTGTGGGAAAGAGCGTGAGGGAGCTAAGGGGTGGACACGAGGCTACTCCACACAAAGTTCGCGGGAGATTCAATTATCATTTAATTCCGCCTTTTCCCACACACTCTTTGAAACACCCTCACTCACCACAATGGATGTGGGTGACCTGATCGAGGGAGGGAAGAAGTGATCCTTAAGGAGCGAGGTGATTCCAGAGGGGCACGCTGCGCCCTGTGGGATGACGAGGTAATCCCTGTGGCAAAGGCTGGAATGGGAAACTCCGTTTGCGGACTGAAGGTGGAAATGGCAGACACTCACAAGTCCCAAAGTGAGAAAAAGCTACATGTGTGAACCTCAAGTGCCCTGGTACCGACTTTGCAGACATTTTAGCAAAGGGAAGTCTCCCCCGAAATCAAGTACCTTAGGCTAATGCTCCAACTGAGCATGGGGAGATACACACCTGGAAGCTAGTGGGAACTTGAGGAGCTTCTGCAGCTTGAACAGGGCCCTTCTCCAAGAGGCCCTCTCCCCACGTCTAAGGCTATGTAGGTAGTTCTTGAACCTGAAGGTATCTTGAGAGGCAGACGGAACGCTTTAATGGGAACATGGATCCAGATAAAATGAAATCATTAGTTGTCAGAAGCTGATGAAATTGAAAAGCCGATATTCCATTTAATTAGTAATATGGCCCAGACCCTCGTCATTAGAGGGGCGGAGATGGGAGAGACTTTGAGGTTGAGTTCAATTAGAGGAAAGAAAGGAACTGCGGTTTTTGTGGCACATGGGCCAGGGTAGCATAAACGCCTCAGTTCCGTTTCCGTATCGTTTAGTCAATTTAAAACATACAACCACCTTTGTGATTTTCTTCCACATTGTACCTCATAGACACACATTTTCCTAATGATGATATAGGCTAAAGGGAATAAGCCAATTCAGGCACTGAGGGGGCAGGGGGCGGGGATACACCTAAGTGGGTGGTACACCTGGATTGGCCCAATCTAGGCCAGGTGGGCTTAATTCGGCCAGTGGGGTCAATCAGTACTGTTGACCACGCCTCCCAGCCGCAGACCTCAAAAGGCTGGAACCTGGAGCCCACTGCCCTCTTTTCCAGCTGCTCTGCGCGGTTCTGCTCTAGACCTATCCGGATTATCATTCTTTGCCTAAAAATTCCCTCTCATTGTTTAATTTCTTAAGGTTGAGTTCTTCAAAAGTTACCTGTCTCTGGGGGCTCTGCTTCAATTCTATTTGCTCAAAGTCCATACGAGAGATATCTGATGAGCAGTCAGAAATACAAAGCAGGAACTGTCAGGTAACTTCAAAGCTTAACTATTTCCACGAGTTTCTGTGTGTATGTACTTTTGATATTTCTAAATTTTATTAATTTTTGCTGTTGAGAACATGCACAGCAAGACATACACCAATTAAACAGTCTCTACAATGTCTACATTAGTGACTCTGATTACATTCCTGAAGTTGTGCAACCATTCTCACCCATTGCCAGACATTTAGATTAGAAGGTGTGATAGATGCACAACTCTTCTTGCTGTGATCGATTATTGAATTGTGTGACGTGTGACTGTTAAAAAAAAAAGAACCTGCTCTCTCTAGACTCAATTATGTCATCCCTGAAGTTCAGACTGGCATGAGCCAGATTGATTCTGGCACACCGTGCGGCTTTTTCCGGTAAGGGCATAGTCAACTTGGAAGGAATGTTAGCCAAAAACAATCTTATTGGCAAAAATAATTACTTTTTACTCATATCTTTCAGAGATCTCATGGTCCTGTAGACTTCACTAATGCTGGTAACTTACCCTCCAACCATTGTGAAGTCAGATAATTGATTTCCAATGTGTACAATGTCCTAATATTTGGGAGGTTCACATCAAGACAGTGTTTTATTCCTAAAAATCTCTACACCGGGATTGCAACAACAGTAAGACAGGCTAAAAAGAAAACAAGTTTGGGAACTTTTGGAAATGAGATTTGCATTTACAAAATGATTTTCGACCAAACTGGCCAGGAAATCCAGGAGGAGGCTTTGAATATCTAGGCTCCACCCTCCCTATCCACCCCTACCCTCAGTATCCAAATCCATAGTAAAATTAATTTATAGCTATTTAGAGTAGTTGGTAGTCAATGCTCAGAACAACTCCTTTGAGGGCTAACTTATTTTGATTAAAATAGATACAGCTGGGTTACAGTCATAGTTAATTATCTTACCTTATTTTTCTCAATCTACTTTCCTTTGCACCGAGATCTCCTTCTTTAGTTGTCAAGCCTGCTCCACCACCCTAAAAATATTCTGGACCTGAGACACAGGCATCGAAGCTTGTTTGAGATGGCAATGGCTAACTACCCATTTCTTCATTCAGGATTTCCTTCCTTCAAAGGGTACTTTGTGTTCCCCTTGCATGCTTTCTTCCCCTGCTCCTATGAATCTAAAATGAATCTGAACTAAAAGTACTTGTTGAGTGGTTATGCTCCAAACTGTAATTTGGACTCAAAGTATGAATATTTTATACTCAAAGGGCTACTGAGAATTTGTAGTAGGTTTTAAAAATATATATAAATGAACACACTCTTCTTTTGTTGGCAAAGGTAAGCTACGGCTGGAAGAAAACAAAAATATAGAACAAGCCTCAAGCAGACTTTAAACATGAATCTGGGCTTGTGTTTTGGGCTGATTGGGATAGTGGGTCGAGTGTGGTGGTACACAGTGTCCTTTGGAGCAAAGAACTACGGGAATGAAGGGGAACCGGGAAACAAAAACAAAAGCCACCAACATGCTCCCATCTCCATTTAAACCCACCCACACGTCAGAGGGCCCGTCTCAGAAGGCGCTCTTCACATCCTGGCTGAATGAGGCGTTGGGTTGGAGAGCCAAGATTCAGATGCCTGTGGGTTCCTTTTCTACAAAAATAGCTGGAAAAATAAGCCACTTTTTGGTAAAGTCTCTTGTAGGCTGGAGCGGCATGAGTTGTCCCTTTACTTTTGCTCTGTGTTGGTTTCAGTGAGCTCACAGACTTGCACTGAGCTCCTAGGCAACTTCAAAGCAATAAAGCCCTGGTGAAACAAAAAATTAATACATATTATTTTAGCATTTCCTTGTTTGCTTCTGTAAACTTGTGAGTTTTTTACTGACTGGTATATATTGTTTCAAACGGAAGCATCTTACTCAGTAATTTAATTGGGTGGGGTGCCTCAGCGTTAGAGAATTAGAAAGGACTTTTTAGTCAATTAACCTTCAAACAACAATGACCTGAGAAATACCATGTTCGCTTCCCTGACGACGTCCGCTGAAGGATAACCCAGTCACAAGATATTTCTGACATCCACGTATGTTTTGTTGAGGCTGATGCATATAACTTCTTGTATATCGCGCTCATATGAAACTTAAAAAAAAAAAGAATGGCAATTTAAAGAAAAAAAGAAAGTGTATAAACTTTGTGGTGGTTGCCAAAATCATGACCACCTGTGAGGTGCTATGTATACGACCCTGCAGTAGATGTAATTACAGCTGTTTCTTCTTTCCCTACAACCATAATGTATATGCTGGTTTCTGACTCTTTAAGTAAATGCAATATATGAGGAGTGGGTGAAAATTCACATGTGTGCCAAAGAAAGTAATTAGATTTCCTTTTTATCTATTATGGTGGTTCTCATTAATAAAAGTCTAGCAATATATGTGCAGTTATAATCATGCAAAGGAATATTTATACCATTAAAAGAATGGGATAATAAGAAAGTGCAGGCCCTGAGAAATATCCATGATGCATTGAATAGGGGGTAAAACTGAGGGGGCGGAGGGGGAATAGTATGTATAGTTTAATCCCACTTGTATAAGAAAAGTATAAAAGAGAAAAGTATATATATATATCTATATACATATATATGTATATATATAATGTCTATGAGCAGAAAATTCCCCAAAGATAATAAATTGTAGACACTCATAATATTTGAAGGGAGAGAAGGAAAAAATTCACTTTTCATTTCATATTATAAAATACCCATTTGTATTCTTTTTGGTACGTAAACATGTTTACGTATGCATTAGTTTTATTGCAACCAAGCACGCTTAAATTATTACTAGCAAATTGTCCAACTATGGCCATGGTTCTCCAGGTCCTAAATTAATCCAGACCCATTCCTCTTTTCTATCTCACGCCCTTGACGACCATCTGTTTTCTTTGACAATCTCTTTTGGCTGCTCCTTAAGCCTATAAGGAAACAAATCTTAAATTTCTGCATTCCTGTGGTCAGGCCTTCCCTGGCATATAAAAGGTGCTTGAATAGGTGTTCTGTAGTAATACTAGGTATGGGGACTGATGGTGCACCTGACTCTTTAATTCTCAAATAATATTCTTCCTTCCTTACCTTTTCATCTGGGCACCATCTGGAAATGTTGATCTACATAGGAAAATTCATTCTTCCTCATTTGCCCTTCCTCTCTAGTAAATTTGGGATGACAGGGAACGGGACTGAGAAATAGGAGGTAGAGGACACACAGGCAGGAAAAGGTGAAAGACATCTGACCAAAAGCATTGAGAGTAGCAAGATGTCTGTACGAGTGATTTCAATACCCAACGATAATTTAAATCTTAAACCATCAGCTGCCAGATCCCTAGGCTAATTTTAAACTCCAAGGTCAGTAAACCTAAGACCATTTTTTGCTGACCCTTTGCATGCTTGCTTCCTTGTCCATTCCTGTGTAAGACCCAGCTGTCGACAGAGCATGATCAGGTTCATGAGTGGACCTGAGCAAGGGGACCAGACTGCACTTGGTCAGTTCCTAACCCGGAGATAGGCCAGGTCCCCCACATCCTATAAACATGTCTAGACAGAGTGGCAAACTTCGTTGAGTCTCCACCTGCTGTGTCATGCATGCACTTTCTTTCCTTTCCAATAAACGTTGCTTTTTGCTTGCTGTTTGTGATCCATGAATTCATTCCTTGATTCTTGAGGCCAAGAACCACTGGTCACATCAGGGCAGTCGCAAAGGGACTGTACAGCAGTGAATCAGTAAGCCTGACTCCCGGAGTGCAGGTAGCCTTTGGCTCACAGTTCAAGTCCCCTTCTTGCCCCTGTCTCACCAGGACCCTGACCTGTTGCACACATTCTCTAGTTTGCTTAGTTTCCTTCAGCTGAGTTCTTATCCTCTGAAATGCTCTGGTATGATCTTTAGTTTCCTTGCTTATCTGTTTTCTCCCTAACAGTAGGATGCACGGGGTCTGATTTTTCCCTTGTTCACCAGTTATTCCTGGCACATGATAAGCATGTAATAAATATGTGTGAAATAAACAATCGAGTTAGATGGTGCCTGATCAGTGTGCCCGTGATGCCATCAAGAGGAGGAACCACTTCTCCTTGGCTTGTTTCCTATGTGGCAGCAGGGCACGACCCTACATCTTGCCCTCATAATGGTTACACCTTCTCCTGCTCTTCACGCTGTCTTCATGTGTCAGTTGAAGTTGTGTACTTGCTGGACTAACACTTTCCACTAATTAGGCACCCCAGGTTCCTGGAAATTGCTTCCTAGTCTCCTGCCTCTGCATTGGTCGGGTTTTTACCACACACACAAAACGAAAACAACAAAAAAAGACACTGCAAAATTTGGAAACTAACAGCTGTTCTCTTTGCCTGTTTCCATGGGTGATATCAAGATAAGTAGATGATGGTAATGGTGATTATACTACTAGAGACACCTTCCCCCATCCAATAATAAGTGCATGTCTAGCTCTCAGCCCTGTTCTTTGTCTGCATATGTGGCTCTTTTAATATGGTCTGCCTACCATGACGAGTGGAGGTAGGAACTGATCCCACTGAGGAACTGCTACTTTTAAAGAGGACTACCTGGTCAAATATAAATGCAGTTGGTAAGCCAGGTTATTAAGAAAATATAAATGAAAATAATGTTAGTAGGCATTAGTGAAGACAATGTCAATGTAATTAGATTGAAGTAGCCCAGAATTGTATACATAATCTGAAATGATCTTACTTAAGCTAACCTTGTACATTGACAAGTCACAATTGTAAGCTTCTAAGGAATGGATTTTCAATATTTAACTTTCCATAATATTTTCTTCAAAATTAAATTAACTACTGAAATTTGCTTTGTATGAATCACGAAGGCCACTGTTCATCATAACCATAACAAGAAGACACAGTCAAACAAAGGGATCTTAGGGTGTTTTTTGTTGCTAGGTACCATCGAGGCAGTGCCTACCCATAGTGACCTTATTCACAATAGAATGAACACTGCCTGAAACAGCCCCATCTCACAGTGTTTCTATTCTTGAGCCCATTGTTGCCATAGTGTCAATCCATCTCCTTAATGTCCTTCCTCTTCTTCACGCCCCTCCACTCTACCACACATGATGTCCTCCTCCAGGGATTGGTCTGTCCTGAAAAGATATTCAAATATGTAAGGTGAAGTCAAGCCATCCTTGTCTTCAAGGAGTGTCCTGGTCACACGGCAATGTCAAAAAAGACCGAAATCTTCACAGTTGTACCAAAAGATAACATCATGATAAACAGAAAAATGTTGAAGTTGTCAAGAATTTTGTCTTGCTTGTATCCACAATCAATGTTCATGGAAGCAAAAGTCAAGAGATCGAAAGATGTATTGCATTAGGTAAACCTACTGCACTGCACAAGACCTCTTTAGAGTATTGAAAAGCAAGTATGTTACTCTGTGGACTACGGTGTAATTTCTTCTTGACATTGAGTTGCAATCTATACTGAAGGCTGTAATTATTTTTTTTCTTTTGTTGGGGGCTCATGCAACTCTTATCACAGTCCATACATCTATCCATTGTGTCAAGCACATTTGTACATTTGTTGTTGCCATCATCATTTTCAAAACATTTCTTTCTACTTGAGCCCTGGGTATCAGCTTCTCATTTTCCCCTCCCCTCTCCCTCTCCCTCCCTCATGAACCTTTGATAATTTATAAATTCTTTTCATGTCTTACACTGACCTACTTTCCTGTTGTCCATCCTCCTGGGAAGGGGTTATAGGTACATCATTGTGCTCAGTTCCCCCTATCTTCCCCCACCTTTCCTTATCCTCCTGGTATGACTACTCTCAATATTGGTCCTGAGGACTTTATTTGTCCTGGATTCCCTGTGTTTCCAGCTCTTATCTGTGCCAGATTTGTAAGGTAGAATTGGGGTCAGAATAGTGGGGTGGGGGAAAGCATTAAAGAACTAGAGGAAAGTTGTATGTTTTATCAGTGCTATACTGCACCCTGACGGCTGTAATTCTTGATCATCTCACTTTCATCAAGCAAGGCTGTGTCATCTGCATATCTTGGGTTATTAATCAGCCATCCTCAAATCCTGATGCCACATTCTTCTTCCTATAAACCAGCTTCCTTGATGATTTGCTCATCATAAAGATTGAATACAAGGAGTACCCAAAGCAAACCAGTGCTATTTTGTTTTTTGGATGTAAAGGGAATTGTGTATTTGGAGTTCATTCCACCAAGTCAGACTATTCATTAAGCTTTCGATTTAGAGTTTCTGAAAAGTTTGTGTAACAGTGTATAACAAAAAAGGCCTGATTCGTGGCACATGGGGGGACTGGTTTTGCCTCCAAAATAATGCTCTTGCTTATGCAGCCATCTCAATGCTCCAGTTTTGGGCAAATAACGGCATGCCTCTCTTGTCCCACACACCTGACTCATCTGACCTTGCTCCATGCAACTTTTGTGTCCTCAAATGAAGAGGGACATGAAAGGACAGCGATTTGATGATGTAGAAGAGGTGAAGAATAAAAAAGACAAGGGAGGTGCTGTCAGCCATTCAAATGGATGAGTTTGAAAGATGTTTCCAAGAATGGAATTGCATATTTGATAAATGTATTAAGTGTAATGGAGAGTACTTGAAGGTGATACAATTGTTTTGTGAAAAAATGTAAATATAGAGCTTTGAAAGAAATTCTGGTCTTTTTGGGTACCCCCTGAAAAAGTATAGTGAGAGGATACAACCATGTAACAAATCCTTCCTGATTTTAAATCATGCAATATTTCTCCTGTTCTCACAACTGCCTCTTGATCCGTGTACAAGCTCTGCGTGAGCACAATGAAATGTTCTGGAATTCTCATTCTTCTCAAGATCATCCATAATTTGTTATGATCTAAATAGTTGAATGCCTTGACATAGTCAATGAAACCCAAGTAAACATCATTCTGCTCCCAGCCAAAATCTACCTGACATCAGCAATGATAGCCAATGTCCCACACCCTCTTCTATATCTGGCCTGAACCTCTGGCAGCTCCGTGTCAATGTACCGCTACAACAGTTGCTGGATGATCTTTAATAAAAATTGTACTGGCTTGTGATATCAGCGATATTGTTCATAATTTGAGCATTCTGTTGGGTCATGTTTCTTTGGAATTGGTACAAATATGGATTTCTTCTGTCAGTTGGCCAAGAAACTCATTCCAAAATTCCTGGCTTAGATGAATGAGTGCTTCCAGTGATTCTTCAGGTAGGTGAAACATTCCAATTGGTAGTCCTTCAATTCCTGGAACCTCGCTTTGCTAATGCTTTCAGTGCAGCTTGAATTTTTGCCTTCAATAGCACTGGTTCTTCTTCATCAGCACCTCCAAAGTGGTGCCATGCCAGCTAGTTCTCTTTGCTCCGGTGACTCGGCGGGTGTGGTCTCTCCACCTTCTTTGGATGCTTCCTGCATCACGTCATATTTTGTCCATAGCATCTTTCCGTATCGCAACTTGTGGTTTAGTTTTCTTGAGTTCTTTCAGTTGAAGATATGCTCAGAGCCTCTTCACTTTTGTTTTCCCACTCTAAACTTTTAGAACACACTTCATTATAATATTTGATTTGTCTTCTCTAGCTGCCCTGTGAAATCTTCAATTCAGCTCTTTGACTTCATTTCTTGTATTTACTTTAGATATTCCAAGGGGAAGAGCACGTTTCAAACTCTTCTGACATCTACTTTGGTCTTTTCTTTCTTCTTGTATTTTTAATGAACTTTTGCTTTCTTTGTGATGTGTTGACGTCCTGCCACAGATTATGAGGTCTTTTGCTATTGGTGTTCAATGTGTCAAATCTGTTCTTAAAATTCAAGTGCAACAGACTCAAGGTCATACTTTTGCTTTTGTGGATTTGCTTTATTTTTTTCCAGCTTTATCCTGAATTTATATATGAGCAATTAATGGTCTGTTTCACAGTCATCCCCTGGCCTTTTTTAGCTGCTGACATTAAGCTTCTCCATGGTCTCTTCGCACAGATGTAGTCACTTTGATTTCTGTGTATACCATCTGGAGAAGTCCATGTGTATAGTCATCTTGTCTTTTGTATTATTGAAAAAGGTATTTGCTATGAACAAGTCGTTGGTCTTGCAAAATTCTGTCATGTAATCTCCAGCTTTATTTCTATTACGAAAATCCATATTTTCCAACTACTCTTTCTTCCTTTTTATTTCCCACGTTTGCATTCTAATTGCCAATACGTATGAGTGCATCTTGATCATATGTCTGATGAATTTCTAAATAAAATCATTGGTAGAATTCTTCAATCTCTTTATCACTATCTTTTGTGGTTGATGCATAAGTTTAAACAATCGTTGTATTGATTGGATTTCCTTGAAAGTGGAGAAATAGGACCCTATCACAGACAGTATTGCACTTCACCATTGATTTTGCAATGTCCATTTTGACAATAAATTTGATGCCATTTCTCTTGGTAATATTATTCTCACCATGGTAATCATATGATTTTCTCATCCAGAATGTCCAACACCAGACTATTTCAGCTCACTATTGCCTAGGTATAGACTTTGATGCTTTCCATCCCATTTCAAATCCGCTCCTCCTTAGTCAAATTTGGAGTGCACCTTGACCCGAGGCATGTGATCCTTTGGCATTCTTTCTGACAATGTTCTGCTCTTATTCATTTCTTGAGCTCTCCAAATTCACTTCCATCGAGTCATTGCTGACTCTCAATGACCTTCTGTAGGTTTTCAAGGCTGTAACTATTTATGGGAGTAAAAAGCCCAGTCTGTCCTTGGTGGAGCTGCTGCTGGTGCTTTTGAACTGCTGCCTCTGCAGAGCGCAGCCTAATGTGTAACCACATTAGGTCGTCAGTATCTGACAATGCTCAGAAGTTTTTTTTTGTGTGTGTGTTTTTTTTTTTTTTTTAGCGATGCTCAGAAGTTTTGCATGAGGTTTCTAGGGCTGCCTTCTTCCTAAGCAAGGAGTCAGTCCTTCTTTTCTGTGTTGTCTCTTCTTAGTCTGGAAGCTTTGCTGAACCCTCTTCACTTTGTATGACCCTGCTGGCATTTGGAATACAAGTGACATAACTTCACAATACAACAAAATGAGAGACAAGTGGCAGTTAGGAGCCTTAGAACTTTCTAAAAGTTAGATCTCACAGGTTTTCTTTGATCTGGAACAGATTTGCTCCCACTGGTAGGAATGGATATTTTATATCAAATTTAAGTATTTTAAAAATTACATCTTTTTAATTATGACTTTAAATCAGCGTCTCTTTCAATGCTCTATTTTAATATTTGTGTACCTGCTATTTTCTCTGGACTATTTTGTAGGCAGGGGTATAAGAGCAGCAGGGGTGACAGTCTATTATAAATCCTTCTAATAAAGAAGAGAAAAATCACTGACAGATGTTTCTATTGGTATTGTCCCAATAGGTTGAGGACAGAGACAAGTATATAGCAGGAATCATTTTTCAATGTAATGGAATGTCCCTGATGACCATATAAACACCATCTGGGATCACTAAAGCACTGCCGGGGCTTGGAGGCAGTAAATTAGGTGGATTTAGACTAGATGGAGTAGCAGTCTGATTGCTTTGCTTTTGAGCTTGTTATTTAGTTTCCTGTACTCAACTTTCCTTTTCACTGAGTTGAAGAATGGAGATAGTAATGTCACAGGGTCTTTCACATATGTAATATGGAATGGGCAAGTTAATATCTATCTAATTGTACTCCTTGGCACAAAGAAAAAGTGAAGCCGTGGTCCTTTCTGTCCCCTCCTTGTGACATCTCACTAATGTGTAATGTATAAAGGTGTATCATCCTCAGGCTGGAGCAAAGGTAAGGTTCTGTTAGTCAGGAAGAGGAGAGGAGATAGTGTTTCGCAGGATGCAGACACTCACCAAGCCTTTCATAACAGACAGAACAAAAGGGAGGCGAAGAATCTAGATGGAGGAAACATAACACAAGAAATGGAATGGAAATTCCCATAAGGGATCTTCTTGTCATGCTTTTCTCACGATGCTTAAGAGAACTCTTCAATGCCCCGTCCATTCACTTGATGTCTAACCGTCCTTTTTCTGTAGTGTTCATTGCTACTGTCATCTCCAGTCACATGATCATTCGGACTTCAAATCGGGTTTTACCCTTGCTTGCTTGCTTTCTTTCCTAACACACTCACCATCCAATTCATGAGTGAGACCTGCTGACCATTCCTCCAAAATGCATTCTGGATATGAACACCTGCCATCACCTCTGCTGTGCCACTGTGGTCCACACTTCCCCTTTCTCCTTGTGACGGGACTACTGTAGCAAATTCCAAGTGACCTTTCAGCTTTGATGTTGACTCCCAGCCCACAGCAGACCAAGGGAGCCTTTAAAATATACACCTGAGCTGATCATTTCCCCTTTAAAACCCCCAAATGACTTAACTTATTTATAATGTTTTTGAAGAAGCATAGATTGATTGACAAATTAGTCCTCAAATAACATTTCAGAGAAGAAACTCAGATTAAATTAAGATAGGGGAAAAGTCAGTTACTTTGTGTCAGAGGAAGTAAAAAATTTGGGTAAAATCACTCATGTTAAGCATGAGCAAGATTGAAAGTGGCAAAACAAGTATATTAATTAATGTGAGTGAAAAACCGAGTCATAATATGCTCACTTGGATGTGTTCTGTTACAACTTCAGGTATCTGGCTAGCAATTAACAGAATGTTTTCCTTGTATAACAGGACTGGAGGGAGGTAGCCATTTGGCTTAGCTTAGGGTTAAATATCATCAGAACTCTGGCCCTACATCTCTGAAACGATCTCAGTCTTCAATTCGTGGTTGGAGAATGAGCGCAGAAGTTCAAGCATGACGTCTTCATTTAGTCAGAGGCAGGAGGCAAAGGAGTGATGGGAGATAACACCCTTCACCTCACTTATCATTCTCTCATCAAAGAGAATGGTTTCCCCCCAAATTCCCAAGCAGAGTATAGTGTACTAGCTCAGGGATCTATTATAAAACTACCTAACCTATTTGCCTGATACATCTCATCTTAGGCTGTTTTTTTACTTCTCTTTACAGGATTGGAAAGCCACATCTTTCTCCCACAGAATGTCTGGTGGCTTCTAACTGGGGAACTTGTGATTAGCAGCTTAACATTACACCACGAGGGTTCCTGGTGGCACCTAGGAGCAACAAGACCATGGAGTTCATGAGGCAAGAGTTCCCTCCTTTTAATTTTTTTACATATTAGGTTTTTAAACAATAAGTGCAAATATTTTTTCACAATCTCTGGTTTGAGTGGAAAAAAGGATCTAAGCGCAGCATACAAAGGAGATTTAAAAAAGGAATGAACAACGAAGAGCTTGAGCTTACCTGAGTTAACTAAGAACTCAATCTAAAGCACCCACTTTGTGAATTAATGGGTGTGTGAGCGTGTTTTAAATCTATCTTTAAGACTGAATGCAAGCACAGAACATCAGGTTTCCTTTTTGAAATCTTGAAGTAGGTAGTGGTTTACATGCCAGATAATCAATCGCCTATTAAAAAATTTAAGCTACTTATCAAATCCCCCATTAGGTTGTCCCACTTCCTTTGATTTCTCTTCTACCTCTTGTGAATGACTGTCTTCCCTTGACCCAGTTAGTACCTGTCAACCCTCTAGCCCAGGGATCAGTGAACTTTTGAGTTGGAAGAGCCAATACTTTCCCAATAATTTAAAAATTATTGGAGAGGCATAAATATATTTTAGAAACAAATGAAATCAACATTACCTGAATAATCTCCTTTAATTTTTTTCAATTTCACTCCAAGCCACATGTTATGTATGGAAACAGCAATATACGGCCCTTGACCTAGTTCGCCAACCACTGCTCTGCCTTATTGCTTCAGCCTCCCTCCCTCGCCCTCCTCCCCTTCGTAATTTCCCAAACCTCTTTCCTTTGGTAAGAAAGTCTTTGTCATTTAAAAAACTTTTCTTTATACAAGTGGTCTCATACAGTATTTATCCTTTTGTGTTTTCTTTATTCCCACTAAAAACAAACAATACAGAATTGACAAATCATTTCTCAAGGGGTTTAGGTTAAACACAAAGAGGCCATTCTGGCAGTGAATACAGTGAAAATGAGAGAGAGAGAGAGAAGGAAAGATAGGGAGAGGGGGAGAGACCAGCTGAGATTTACTGCCACATGATTCTAATTCTATATGATGTAGATGCAGTCTTTGTCTTGGGTGGGCGCCAAAGTAGACAATCTTCCAAACTGCAGTCCATCCTAAGATCTCAAGATAATAAAGACAAAGCAAACCACTAATGTCAAGATAGGTCACATTTTGGCTGAAATGTCTCAACAAGAGAGTGTTTGGATTTCTAGGAGACTTCTAGCTGATATTGGAATCAGGGTAGGGTTGAAGCAACATAAAGTTCCATTCAAATGATGGTAAATTGAGCATCCATCTAGTGCCAGTCTTGAGAGAAGAACATTTTGCCCCTCAAAAAGGAGCTCATTCATCTTGGCAACATTCTTGGTCAGCAGGTATTATTATGGTAAAACCTTGAGTTTATTTAGTATCCCCCACTCTTTGAAGGGAGGTCAAAGCCAGTTGGGCAGTCAGTCAACATCATTTATTTAAATTCCTTAGTGTGTGTAGAGCAATGTGTGAAGTCACTGTCTAACATCAGTTGCCATGGCTTCACCACACACAAGCACACCTCTGAAGCTGGCAAGCAGCTGGCCTGACTTTGGTTGACACCCCTGCTGGTCTGATTATCTGTCATCAATTATTCTTGCCTGCACTAACTCAGCATTGTAGTAAAACTCTCACACACAAACTTTTGACGACTTTCTTCTTTCAGATTTTATCTCACCTTGACTGGGTACAAATGTTTCCTCCCCCTCCCCCATAGCAGAGGTAGCTTAAGATGTCTGCAGAGTTAAAAACTGGAAGCACAAGATTATCTAGAAATGAAAAAGAGTAAACACACAAAGAAAATGAACCAAATAGCTTTAGTTGAAGAAAAGAAGGGGCTTCTGAGAATTCACCCTTACTTAGACATGTCTTCCTGGCTCATTTGGAGGATAGGCTGGATTTGGGAGAAACTGGTCATCTGTCAGATATTAAAAATATCTGGACAAAGAATAACAAAAACACGAAAAAATGCTCATGATCACTGGCCATCCAGGAGATGCAAATTAAAATCACAATGAGATACCACCTTGCACCCACAATATTAGCTTAATTAAAACAAAACAGACAACAAATGCCTGAAGAAGTTGGGGATAAAATGGAACTCTTATTCATTGCTTGTGAACTAGTAAATACATACAACCACTATGAAAAACAATATGTCGATAATTAAAGCAACTGGGAATTGATATCCCATACAATCCAGCAACACCACTACTAGGTATATACCCCAAAGACATGAGACACAACACGAGAGGATATATGCTCTCCCATGTTCATAGCAGCACAGTCCACAATAGCAAGAAACTGGAATCAGCTCAAATGCCCTAGAGTGAAAGAATGGATAAAGAAACACTGGTACACACACACAATGGAATACTGCAGTTCGTTGAAAAACAGGGATGAAACCACGAAACACCGCATAACATGAAGGGACCTGGAAGCCATTTGGCTAAGTCAACTTAGTCAATCACAAAAGGCCAAATGTTGTATGAGTCCACTAACTATAAGGAAAAACAATTAAATCTTAGCAACCAATTCCCAAACAAAAGGGTAGAAAGTCTGCCTGCTAGCTGTTAACCATAAATCACCCTCCTGATGTACACTTCATAGGAGCCACCTCAAAACAGAAGACTTCACATTGGCTCGAGGGACACCATCAAGAGGTGGGAAGCATAATCCACTTGATACTATACAACATTGAGACAAGACTGTACAGATCAATAGAGCCTCCGCAGGAATGAGAGGAGAACCTTTTTGGAAAATCAAGTTCAGAGCAGGGGAAGGAAACATCTGCATTTCAGAGAGGCACGATATTTCTGTTGGTGGGAATGGTGCATAACTGGGAAGCAACTATCTCACACCAGGATGGATGCAAAGCAAGAATTGTAGTGAACCTAAGGAGAGAATAAACCTGGTTCTACGTTCCTGGACAAACACTTCAAATATGTTTCTATCCCCAGTGAACCATGCCATAGGCTAAGCACTATTATGGCCTTAGACACTGGCCTTACAGGGAACATGGCATCCCCCAAGGACCATACCAGGATGATTTGACATGGAAGTCCGATTGAGCAAACTGGGCCCTACCTCAAACTACCTGTAGCCATTTGATTTATGACTGAAATTCCCTGGTAGGGAAGGAAGCCAAGAAGGATGGCTATCCTCAAGACTGTGGAAATGGTGGTCATTGGGACCCCTGGATTAGTGGGCATCCAATGAAAGATGATACAGAAACACCATATATTAGTACCTCAATGTTCCCCTTGCATTAATATGATAGGTAGTAATCTGATAAGCAAGGATCTGCCTTTGGAAGAAATCTGTACAAAACAATTCATGGATTGCAGCCTGCAGTTAGACTATACTCGCATACACTCATATCAACAGTACCTGAAATCCTACGGCATTGGATAAATTACTGATATTATAAATGTAATCACCTTATACTCCAGAGCAGTGGTTCTCAACCTGTGGGTTGCAACCCCTTTGGGGGTCAAATGACCCTTTCACAGGGGTCACTAGATTCATAACAGTAGCAAAATAATAGTTATGAAGTAGCAACAAAAATAATTTTATGGTTGGGGGGTCACCACAACATGAAGAACTGTATTAAAGGGTCATGGCATTAAGAAAGTTGAGAACCACTGCTGCAGGGGGATAATCAACAATATTTCTCTTCTTTTATGGTTTTCTAGTCTTTGTTGGGTTTTTGTTGGTGGTGGTGGTGGTAGTTTTACCACCAAAGTAAATGAGAGTCCTTCATAACTTGTGGACAAGCAGATGGATCCTGGGGTCCTACTTAATTCTAGCCCCAATCCAAGAGCAATCCAGTCTTATAGCAGGACACTTGCCTTCATTAAGAGACCACTGAAGATAAGCATGCTATAGCAAAGTGTGGTGAAAAAAGCATATAGTGTCCAGTTAGAAGTCAGAATAGTATCTGGGGTCTTAAAGGCTTGTATTCAAACAGGCAGCCATCTGAGCCAACTAATTCCACATCAGTGAAGCACACCAACCTGTGTGATTCAAAGATGACAATAACAAAATCCAAATGTGGTGAAGGGAAAAGTATCAGAGCTTAAATTGTGAACACTGAATTTGTAGAAGGCTGTGGAGGACAGTGGGGAAACCAAAATCCATTTGTAGAGCATACAGTCAGATTAAGCCTCTGGCAGAGCCCCTCTGGTCGCAGGCGAGGGACTTGAACAGCTTTACTATCAGACAACGATTACTGGAAACTTGTTTATGGTGGATCGAACCATGACATATCATATGATACTTGGTCAGTTGACCTCTCTTTTGACCCAACCTGAATTTGCTATAGGCATAAATATTTCTCATTTATTCCACAACAGATTTTTTCCATGGCTTTAAACTATTATTGGTGATCTTCTTTCTTACTCTTGTTTTTAATTTTATCTTTATATTATTATTGTCTTCATTCTGTTTCATTTCATTTTTGTTTTTCTTGTTTCTGTGAGGTTTCCCAGTTGGTGAAGCACAGAAGGCGTGGATACACAGTAATTGATGGCACTGGTTTCTCAGGGACAGAGGTAGGGAGGGGAAGGGGCATTGGAGAACAAACAATGAATTTGGGAGGTGGGGAATTTGGGAGGTGGAATAGAGCAATAGAACTGACTGTGATGATGTACATACAACTCTTTTTACAAGAGAATTAGCTATGGAAGTATATGGTATGTGAATATTATATCGAGAAAACTACTGAAAAAAAATGACCAATGGTTACCATGGGTGAAGGAGGAAGAGTTTTTACTTAGGGAGATTGAGTTTATGCAAATGGTGACAGAATAATTTCAAAAAGGATATCAATAATGGTTGCACAACTTAAAGAGTATAAGCAATGGCACTGAATTACACATGTAGAAGTTGTTGAATTGGAGAATGTTTTCTTGAGTATATCTATGCCACAATTGGAAACATTACAAGGAAAAAAGGTTCTAAAATTTATTGTGATGATGATTGCATAATTCTTATTGAAATGACTGAACTATTGAATTGTATGATCTGTGGATGAAGTGGCAGTAAAACTGCTTTAAATGTATAGATCAGGAGCTGGAAAGGACAGGGGCAGCTTGGGGACCCTATAAACTCATCGAGAATCCAGAAATCTTGACTCTATCGTCTTCAGTGAATGGTCTTGTTTTCATGCTCCACGATCAAGCACCAGATCTTCATTATCAGCCTCAGAAAGGGGACAGAAAGACTTTTAAATTACTGCGGATACTTTATTAACCTAAAAGTGGTCACCTATTCATAGCTGTTAAGGAGCTTGAGGTATTGTAGCCTTTGACTAAATGCTAATATCATAAAAGGCAGGGTTCAGTTATTAAGCAAAGCCAGGAAACAGTTACTTGGGGACAATGAATAGTTTTTCCCTCATGGAATATCCAAAAGGCTAAGGAACTTTGAATTGGAACATCACTTGATATTGGTCCTATTCAGAAAATTTGATTTATGCATCTTTATTGATTGAAATCCACTGACAATCCAAGGCTTCTGCGTTTACTTTGCTGTCCACTACTGACAGGGTAATCAAAGAGAGGCTCGCTATTGCAATGCTCGTGGTGTGGGTAGGGTCATGAGCTGCAGGTTGGGGACATGCAGTGTATGGTAGGTGCACTAGAACTGAAGCACCGCTGATGTCTCCTCTTTCTTTGACCCTTAAGAATAACGAGAACAAAAAGAAGTTTTCAAAATAAAGTCAATAGTTTTAATATTCAAAAGTGTTAATTTGGCTTCTTCATAACACAGGAAAAGCCAATGACCGTATGAAAGACGCTCACATTAATTAGCAATAAGGAAAATGAAAGTTAAGGCCACAATTCTCTTTCTTCCGCCATCTTGGTTCCATGTTCCCTGTACAAAATGCCCAGTGAAGCCACAGGAAGTGTCTCTGCTCCCGAGCAGGAGTCTCCACAGTCCCAGGCTGAAACAGGATCTGCAGCAGAAATTAATGATGATGAACCAGCACCAGAGCCTCCAGCAACAGGATTCAATGCAGTGCACCACACAACAAGCCTAGCTGGAGGCAGTAGCTGAAATCAGTGAGGAAGCAGTCAGTAAAGCAAAAACCAACCAAAAAATGAAACTCTCTGCCATTCAGTGGTATAACTGCCCTGTCAGTTCCTGAGATTGTAACTCTTTATGAGAGTAGAAAGCCCGGTCTTTCTCCCGGAGTCTGTGGTGATTTCAAACTGCCAACCTTGCGGTTGGCAGCCTAACTCATAGCTACTACTCCCGAAAGGCACCGAGGGCTATGTCCAACCGGGGCCTCAAGCAAGTTACAGAAGTTACTAGAGTCAGGATCAGGACATCTAAGACTATCTTCTTTGTCATCACAAAACACGATGACTACAATCGTCCTTCTGTCCTTCTTCAGATACCTACATAGTGTTGTTGAAAAGCCCAGATTAAAGATTTTTCTTAGCAAGCACAGCTAGCAACTGCTAAAAAGTTCAAAGTTCAAGGTGAAGCTCTCTCGAACATTCATGAACACACACCAACCCAAACTATACAAGAAGAGAGTGAAGAGGAAGAGGTTGAAGGGTGGAAGAAAGGGACATATGTAGATTGGTTATGTCAAGGGCAAAGGCAGCCTGCAGCCTTGAAGAACAACAGTAACACTGTTACAAATGTTATTATCTAATTGGCAATATTAACATCTGAAAAGAAAGACTTTCTTATGTTTCAAAGATTAAATGTAGTTTTGTTAAAAATGCGTACTATTTCTAACATTAATAAGGTTATGACTTCTAGTTGGAAGGGGAAAAAATCAAAGCCAAAATAAAATAAGATTTTATATTGAACATATTGGTAAACATGTAAATGTCCGACCTTTCCAAGTTCTGGAAATATGGAGGAGTCAAGCTCTGCTAGTGGAGATGCATAAATTGGTGCAACAATTGTGGAAGACAGGTTGGTTAGTTCACATGCCCTAAAGTTATTTGAAGATGTCCATTTCCTACATTGCAGCAAATCCATTTGTAGTTAAATATCTGCAGAACCTATGTCTTTATAGCAGGGTTATATAAGATTATATAAGTGTGTTAACAGTGGCATTAGTTATAATAGAAAAAATCTGCAAGTCCTAATGTCCATGCATTGGAGTATGAATAAATATATTGAGGTATATTCATACAACGAAGTTCTCTATGACAATGAAGATAAACAAGGGGAAAGACATCCATATAGATGGATTTGACAAACACTATTTTGAGTGAAAGAATCACAGAAGAATATCTTATGTTTCCATCCAGATAAAGTTAGAAGAAAAGCACAAACTAAATGATATAGACAAGAAGAATTCAACAAGTTTGTGGGAATCATCATCATTTTTTAATTCTACTTTTCCCAAAACTTTCTGAAACCCACCTTTATTTAGATACATTGTATGTGGTACTCTTGATGAAAGGCAGGGTGACAAATAGTAGAGTCTCTAAAATACGAGTCATATTGTTTCTTAGCCAGGGTTAGGGCGGGGCTTGGCTTTATTTGTAATTATTTTATTATTGTTGTTAGGGGCCACTGACGTGGTTCCCCTCATAGCAACCCTACGAGCAGCAGAACGAAACACCATCCACGCCGCCGTTCTTCTCTTTGAGCCCAGCGTTGTAGCCGCTGTGTCAGTCCATCTGGCGGAGGGCCTGCCTCTTTTTGCTGCCCCTCTATGACACCCAGCACGATGTCCTTCACCAGGGACTGAGCTCTCCTGATGACATCATACATTTACATTATACAAGACCCAAAATAAAAACCCAAATCAAACTCCTGGTGACCCTATGAGACACAGAGGAATTGTCTCTGTGAGTTGTTAGAGTCAGAGCTCTTTCCTGGAGTAGAAAGCCCCATCTTTCTCCCCAGGGAACAGCTGGGGGCTTGAATCGCTGACCTTACACTTAGTAGCCAAACACGAACCACCTCACTACTAGGGCTCCTTACATTATACTAAAAACCCCAAACCAAACTCACTGCCATCAAGTCAATTTTGACTCATAACGACCCTATGGGACAGGGCAGAACTGCCCAGGTGAGGGTCCTTGACTGTAACCCCTGATGGGAATAGAAGCCTCCAGCTTTCTCCCAACGAGCTGTCTGGGGATTTCCAACTGCTGACCTTGTGGTTAGCTGCCCAACTCACAACCAGCATTCCCACGCTATACAAGGGGACTCCAAACAGTTTATAGAAAATGGCATGAAACAATAAGAGATTTTTTTTAATGAACACGTTGAAACCTCTCATATACATTCCTTTTTTGTATTTGATTAAAACAAGCTGAAAAGTATGGTACAAAATATGAATGCTTTGTATGGCTCATAGGAATCTTTTGTATTTTCACCTCCTTGTTTCTTGTCCCATTTGTCCAGTATTTTGAGAAGTGGGCAGAGGTCAGGTGTGGCCTCAATTTGTTCTTAGGGACAATAAAGAAACCATGATATTTGGATTCAGGAGGATTGCTGCCATCACGTAGCTGATAACTTGAGTGAGATCGGTGCAGTGTCCTTTTGTCACCCTCTTGCAGGAGTCCTGGTGGTGTAGTGCTTACATGTGGGGCCGCTAACAGCAAGGTTCACAGTTCAAGAGCACCCATGGCTGCCATGGAGAGAAAGATGGGGTTTTTGATCCCCATAAACAGAGTCTCAGGAATTCACAGGGGCAGTTCTCCCATGCCCTATAGAATCTCTGTGAGTTGGTATCAATGGCAGTGAGTTTTTGATTCTCTAGGGGCTGGGAAGGAGATGGAAGCATCCAGGGAGGAACTGCTCAACCAGCACCCATGTATGGTAGCCAGTGCTCTGCACTGGCAAGGAATTTGTGTGTAAACCAAAGATGAATGAGTTCACAGCGACAGGTTTCATTACAGTGTGGGAGCTTTCGATGGGGTGACGTTTTCCAGTTGCCAGAATGTTGGGGACAGTGGCTGCATTGAACCTTTAATAATGTGCAGAGTAAGGGAAATGGCCCGAGTTCTCCATTTGTCTAGGGGCTAAAATGATATGGATTGTATAAGATCCAGGTCCTGGTAGAGTGCTCTGAACAGGGCAGTGTAAACACTCTAGGTTCCTTGTCCCAGTTCCTCCAGAGGGCCCCTTGCTGAAATATGGAAGGGCAAACTGTGTGGACTGTACGTACTCCGTATTGATCTCATTCCAGAATTAATAAAGGGCTCTGTCTCTTGACCTTCGAAACATCGTCAGCTTCTTACTCCGTAGGTGCTTATAAAATGTGTCTCTGTAGGCGCTTTTATGCTAATGCAATGACAAACACGGCTCTCTGCCATGGAGCCAATGCCAATGTATGAGTTTCTGAGAAGGTACCTGTTTACGGGAGTAGGAAACCCGGTCTTTCTCCTGCAGAGCACCAGTTGGTAGTTTCGAACTGCCAACCTTGTGGTTAGCAGCCCAATGGGTAACCACTACACCACCAGGTGGCATACGGGGTTACGTGCTGGGCAATTCACTGCAACGTGAAAGTTGTTTACTAAAGAAGTTCTAACCACCAGTCATTCCTTGGGAGAAAGATGAGGTGTTCTACTCCCCCCTCCAAAAAAGCTTCGCTCTGCCCAGTGCATTCCCTTTTTGGGGGGTAGCCCCTTGTAAAAGTGGCTTAGACCCAGTCATCTATCACCTGGTATCCCCGCTCAATGGAAAGAGCTCTGCTGGGCAGGGCTTTGGTAGTACACGCTTTCCCCACTAGGCGAGTATGGAGCAACTTGCTCTGAGTTAGTGCACTCAGCGGTGTCACCTGGGAAGGTTTTCTCTGGTTTACAGTGAATTTTTTTATGAAAGTAGTTTTGCTCAAACTTTGTTTTCTGTAACGGCTGATTTAAGAAAACAGTGTGTGGCTGTGAAATTTTATTTCCTGCTCAGGAAAAATGCCACAGAAACTGGTGGTGTTGAACACAGTTTACAAGGACAGCGCTGTGGGAAATACTCACGTGTACTCAAATGGTTTTCTGGTTTTAAAAAAGGTGAAATGCCGATCGATGACAAACCTCATTCTGGACGTCCGTCAATTACTCACGCAGATGAAAATGTCCACTCATAGTGCATTGGGAATTTGTTCCACCAGGTCAGATCGTTAATCAAGCTTTTCTTAAAGATTGCATAACAGCGTGGGACAAAAAAAGGCCTGATTCGTGGCAGACGGGGGACTGGTTTTGCCACCAAGACAATGCACCTGCTCATGCAGCCATCTCAGTGCGGCAGCTTGTAGCAAAAACAGCAACCTCTCTTTCCCCACACACCTGACTCACCTGACCTCATTCCATGCAACTTCTTTTGTTCTGCACATGAAGAGCGACATGAAAGGACAGGAGGTGAAGAAAAAGAACTAGGGAGGTGCTATCAGTCATCCCAACAGATGAGTTTGGAAAATGTTTCCAAGAATGGAATTGCAGATTTGACAGATATATTAAGTGTAATGGAGAGTACTTTGAAGGTGATAAAGTTGTTTTGTAAAAAAATTATATAGCTTTGGAAAAAAATGCTTTTTTGGGAGTTACCCCTTATTTTGTTATCATCTGGGAGTGTTTCCTTCCTGATATTTGATAGCGTCTCTATATCTTGCACTGGGGCCTGTGTGTTCTGATTTTCTCATTGGAGATCTTTATAGTGCTGGTATTTACATCTAGGTCGTTGATCCATCCTGAGCTTATTTTTGTACATGGGACCTTTTCATTCTTAATCAGGTCGAGGTCAGATTTTGCAAGTACCATTTGTGCTTTCTACCCTTTTTTGGACTATCTTTTTACCATTTAGTGCTTGTTGGCCCTTTGGCAAAGATGGGTTGTCTGAGTGGATGGATTTACTTCTGAGTTCTATATTCTATTGATTTGGCTTACGTGTCTGTCATTGTCCCAATACCAGGTTGATGTGACTACTGTGGCTGGGTAACAGGAGTGAAAGACCTTTACATTGTTCTTCTTCTTAAGAAGTTCTTTGCTAATTTTGGGTCTCCACCCTACCTCTGATATAAAGCTACTTATTAGTTTGTCCATTTTATCACGAACAAAGTTGTGACCTAGATAAGAATTATGTTGTATTTATAGTTTGCTTTGGGTTGTTTTGATATGTCCATGAGCATGGAAAAATCTTGCATTTATGTAGGTCTGTCTTGATTTCCTGGAGTACCATTTTGTAATTTTCTTTTTATAACTCTTCTGCTTTTCTGATTAGGTTTATTCCTAAATATTTAATTTTATATGTGGCTATTATAAGTGATATTGTTTGCTTGATTTATCAGTGCTCTTTTCATTATTATGCACCAATCTGACTGATTTTGGGATGTTAACTTTGCACCCTGCCATGCTTCCAAGTCCTTCGATTGCTTCCAAACATTTCTTTCATATCTTTGGAATTTCTATGTATAAAATCATATCATCTGCAAATAGCAAGAACTTTGCTTCTTTAACAACTTAGATTCCATTGATATTTTGCATTGTTTAATAACTGGCTGAGACTTCTACTACACTGCTGAAAGGGGTAGCCTTGTCTGGCTCTATTTGAAAGAGGAATGCTTTCAATTTAACTTCATTTAGTGAGGTGTTGGCTGTTGCTTTTGCATACATGGCCTTGATTGTGCTGAAACATCTCTCTTCTAATCTTATCTTGCTGAGTGTTTTTTATCATGAAGGGGTGTTGGATAGTGTCAAATGCCTTTTCTGCATTGATTGATATGATCATATGGCTCTTATTTTTGGTTTTGTTTATGTGGTGGATTATATTCATTGTTTTTCTAATGTTGAATCATCCTTAGGTGCCTGGTATAAATTAATCTTGATCATGGTGTATAATTATTTGATATGTTGTTGGATTCTTTTTGTTTGCTTGAAATGGACTTGCATATCAAATCAAAAGCATTGTTTCATTAAGCTCCCTAATATTTGTGGTCTTTTAAATTTTTTAATGTTTTTTCCCCTCACCATCCCTCCATCTCTCCACACTTGTGCCTTCCCTCTCCCTAACCCTACCCCAACCCCTGGCCTCCTCATGGTACTTAAAGTTTTACTTCTTGGTGTGAACACCATTTTTCTTTATTTCCCTTTATAATAATGGTGCCATAAAATATTTATGTTTATGAGATTGATTAAGGTTTCTAAGCATAATGTTCTTTAATTTTATCCATGTCTTACGGTGTTTAAACAGGCTCATCATTATTTTTAATAATGCATATTATTTCATTTTATGAATGTGCTATAGTTTGTTTATCCATTCCCCTATGGTTGAAGATTTTCACTGTTTCCATCTTTGTGTTTTTATAGAAATTGTTGCAATAAAAGCATAGGTGTTCGTTTGTCTATGTGTTGTTCTTTATTTCTTTAGGAGATATGCCAAGTAGAGAGATTGCAGTTCTATATTTTAGTGTTAACCATTGAATTAATTCTAATTTTTTGGTTGGTTTGTTTTGTCAGCCTGGCTTGCAGAGCCTTCCTGAGTTTCTGCATAGCCTCCTCGTCTTTTTCTCTATTTCTATCAGTTTTTTCTTCCAATCCTTCCAGCAGCTGAGCATCACTGCCCTAATCTCCTTCCCTAATGCTAATCCTCCTTGAAGACCTCCTCTGGGCTCACCTCTGTATTCATTCCAGTTAATTGAGTTGTTTTATCTTGCACGTAAATTGAGTGTTGCTTCAGAGCCATAGCATTGTTGTGGTTGTTGTTTTAATTCATCTCTGGGTACAAAGTAATTCCTACATACTTGTAGAACCCAGAGTCAAAGGTGGCCAAGCAGTTCAACATCAGCCTACCCTCACCAAGAGCCAAAGGCAGAAACCAATTAAATATTGCCTTCATCGAAATCCTGTTTCAAGTTTGCCTGTGCAGTCCCCAAGGAATTCCGGGAAAGGATTAACAAGCCGAACATGATGGAGGACAGAGGAGGCTATCTGAAACATTACCCACATGCCTGATGGAGCTGTTTTCCCCGAACTTATATATCAAGAGTAAGGCCCCAATTCTACTTGGGCATGGGTTTACAGGCAGGCAGGTGAAAGCTCTTTGAATTTCTGTGGTGCTGATTTTCTCCCCTAAAACTGCACCAGCTCAGAGTCAGCCCATCCCTAGTTGCCCAGGAGGAATTCTATCATAGTCCAATCTCCAAGAGTTCCAGTCCAGTCCTGGGAGCCAGCCCACCACTGACCTGAATTTCCCCTCTCCAGCCGGACTGCAAAGAGTGGGTCAGGATCTCTGCCACAGGGTGCAAGAACCCATGGATCTTCCTACCCAAGTTCAGACTCAAACTGCCCCTCCCCTCCCAGCACTCCTGCTAGGGTGGGTGACAAGAAGGGCTCCTGTGAACTCACCACCCACGTCTGGAAAGCCTGGGAAGAGGGGGCTCTTTGGGTATCCTTCCAGGCAGCACAGATTGTGTGTCTTTTGGAAGTATTCCTGTGTCAGTTCCTCCCTCTGAGACACCGAGATGCATTTGGTAGAAGGTCCATAGCTCGGGCTGCATCTGTCCACTTGGTTCCAAAGCTTCTTAGGAGAGGGAATAGCAAAGGCTCCATGTACATGGTGACAATCCCTTTATGGTTTATATGGTTGGAATCCATTGACAGGTGTTTGTTGAGATTTTTTGCATCTATGGTCATGAGGGATATTGGTTTGTAGTTTCATACTTGGCAACATCTTTGCCTCGTTTTAGTATTAGGGTTATTCTTACTTCATAGAATGAGTTCAGGGTTTTGCTGTCCCTTTCTATATTCGGAAATAGCTTTAGGTAGAATTAGTGTCAACTCTTCTTTGAATGCTTGATAGAATTCCTGGGTGTGGTCAACTGACCCTGAACTTTTTTTTTTGGTTGTAAGTTTTTAATGACCTGATCATATTCTTTTGTTAGGGGCTTATCAAGGATTTCTACTTCAGTCTGTGTTAGTTTAAGTAGATAATGCATTTCTAGAAATTTTTCCATTTCACCTTTGTTTTCAAATTTGTTTGAGGATGGTCTGCTATAATAATGCCTTACTCTTCATAGATTTCATTTGGATATGTCATGTTTTACCTCTTTCATCTCTTATTCTTGATGTTTGCACCTTCTCTTTCTTTTCCTTTGTTAGGTTTGCTAAAGGCATGTCAATTTTGTTAATCCTTTAAAGAAACCAATCTTTTATCTTGTCATTTTTTCTATTGCTTTTCTGTTTTCTGAGTCATTTATTGCTACTCTAATATTTCTCATTTATTTGCTTCTAGTGACTGAAGGCTTATTTTGTTGTTCTTGTCATAGTTGTTAATTATATGCTAATTTTGGTTCTCCCTTCTTTGTCATGTAAATTACCCTCGAGTATCACTCTTGCTGGGCCCCAAAAGATTTGGTATGCTGCATTTTCATTCTCAGTTATTTCAAAGAATTATTGAGCTCATTCCTTATATCATTGATTACTAGTAGTATTAAGTTGTGTGTTGCTCAGTTTCCACTTATTTGATTTTTTTTATCTTGTCCTCCTGTTGTTGATTTCTAATTTTTAAAACATTATGGTCTGAGTAAACAGATGGTAAAATCTCAGTGTTTTCAAGTTTATTACAACATGCTTTGTGCCCTAACATATGATCTGTTTCAGAGAATGTTTCATGTGCGTTCCACTCAAGCACTTACTCAATGCAAAAACACTTTGTTCTATTAAATTAGCATTCCAGGATGTACACCTTCCCGACACGATTGATGAAGAAAAATGTATGCATAAGCAAATGTGGTGAAGAAAGCTGACAGTGCCCGGCTATCAAAAGATATAGTGTCTGGGGTCTTAAAGGCTTGAAGATAAACAAGCAGCCATCTAGCTGAGAAGTATCAAAGCCTACATGGAAGGTGTACACCAGCTTGGCTGACCACGAGGTATATAGAAGGGACTAGTTATCAGACATCAAAGAACTAAAAATCATATCAGTGGGTGCCCACCTTCCTGATACGATCACTGAAGACAAACGTGTGCATAAGCAAATATGGTGAAGAAAGCTGATGGTGCCCACCTATCAAAAGATATAGCATCTGGGGTGTTATAGGCTTGAAGATAAACAAGTGGCCATCTAGCTGAGAAGCAACAAAGCCCACATGGAAGAAGCACACCAGCCTGTCTGACCACAAGGTGCAGAAGGGACCAGTTATCAGACATCAAAGAACTAAAAATCATATCATTGGGTGCCCACCTCCCTGATACGATCAATGAAGACAAATGTGTGCATAAACAAATATGGTGAAGAAAGCTGATGGTGCTCAGCTATCAAAGGATATAGCATCTGGTGTTTTAAAGGCTCAAAGATAAACAAATGCCCATCTAGTTCAGAAGCAACAAAGCCCACATGGAAGAAACACACCAGCCTGTGTGACCACGAGCTGTCGAAGGGATCAGGTATCAAGCATCAAGGAACGAAAAAGCATATCATTGAAAATGTGGGTGAGTGCCGAGTGGAGACTCAAAGCTTATTGGTAGCCAACGGGACACCCCTTACTGAAGGATTGTGGGGAGGAGATGAGCCAATCAGGGTGCAAGGTAGCAATGATAAAATATATAACTTTCCTCTAGTTTTTAAATGCTTCCTCCCCCCCCCCCCACTATCATGATCCCAATTCTACCTTACAAATCTGGCTACACCAGAGGATGTATATAGCAGAGGATGTATATAGGTACAGATGGCAACTGGAAACACAGGGAATGCAGAATAGATGACTCCTTTAGGACCAGTGGTGAGAGTGGCGATACCTGGAGGGTAGAGAGAATATGGGGTAGAAAGGGGGAACTGATTACAAGCATCTACATATGGCCTCCTGCCTGGGGGATGGACAGCAGAGAACACAGTGGGGGGAGATGTCAGACAGTGTAATATATGACAATAATAATTTATGAATGATGAAGGGTTCATGAGGTGGGGGAGTGAAGGGGAAAATGAGAAGCAGATATTAAGGGTTCAAGTAGAAGGCAAATATTTTGAGAATGATGATGGCAACCAATGTACATATGTTCTTGACACAATGGATGCATGTATGGATTGTGATAAGAAATGTATGAGCCCCCAATAAAATGATTTTTAAAAAAGAGAAATATATACTTTGCTGTTTTGGGCGCTCTGTATTTTACCATGAGATCAAGTTGGTTATCTGTGCTGTTTAGTTGTTCTTGGCCTTTATTGAGTTTCTTTCTCAATGGCCTTTTCATTCTTAAGAATTGTGTATTGAATATAATAGACGATATTTTAAGGGTCTTACATTGGGTGTGTATGTTTATTATAGTTATATCTTCTAGTTTTATTGTATTTTTAATAATTATGTAGTACCCATCTTTGTCTCTCATGGTGGCTTTTGCTTTGAAATCTATTTTATCAGAGACTATTATTGCCATTCCTGGCTTCTTCTTTTTTTTTTTTTACTATTAGCTTGGTATATATTTTTAATCATTAGTTTTCAGCCTATTTTTGTCTTTGTCTCTCAGATGTGTATCTTTTAAGCAGCCTGCTAATGGACCTTATTTTCTTAATGTGCAACTTTGTATTTGGAATGGTGCAGTTAATCCATTAACATTCAGTGTTGTTATTGATACATGTGGGTATTTCTGTCCTTTTGATCTCGTGTGTGTGTGTGTGTGTGTGTGTGTGTGTGTGTGTGTGTGGTTTTACTGGTTTTGTTCTTCCTATATTTCTGTGCTGTTTTAAGGCTGGATTAAGTCTGTTGATTTCTGTGTGGTGTTGTCTTATATCTTGATCTCAAGTTTGTCTGTTGTTGCTGTTGATTATCTGGCCAGAGTTCCCTGCTTAATATTTTTTTGTAATATTGACCTTGTTTTCACAAATTCCTTTACTTGTTCCTTCTCTGGAAATACAATTATTTCTCTCTCATATTTGAGTGATAATTGTGCTGGATATAAGATTTTTGGCTAGCTGTGTTTTCCTTTCACGGATTTATAGATGCCATTCCATTGTCTTCTTGCCTGCATTATTTCTGCTGCAATAGCCTTATTGCATTTTCTTTGGAAGTAAATGTAATTTTATCCCTAGCTGTTCTCAAGATTCCTTGATATGGGAAAACTTAACTATGATGTGATATGCTGTGATATTTTTATTTTGGGGGTCTCTCCAGTTTGGGGTTCTCTCAGATTCCTGGGTAGTTATTCCTACCACCACCACCTTTTTTTTTCTTTTGCTGGCAGGGAAAATTTCCTCCAGAATTTCTTGTGTTTTAACAGTTTTATTTGTGAATTTGTTTGTTTGTTCCTGTTTTGGAATCCAGTGAAACATGTGCTGTTCATCTCGAAGGTGTCCCACCTAATTAGTATTCTTTCAGACTCCTTTGCTTTTTTGTTGTTGTTGATTTTTCTTGACTCGTAGATTGGAATAGAGAGATTTGTTTTCCAGCTTAGTAATTTGAACATCCATTTCTTCAACTCTATTATTCTGTTCTTTTAAAGGGTTGTTTAATTATCTTATCTGATTGTTCATTTTCTAGGTTTCTGTTTGGTGTTTTTCTAGTAATATTTATAGTTCTTCTATGCTTTAAGTTGTGCACTTGTACATGCTACATCTGTTGCAAGTATCTAAACATTCTTCTGCATTATTTTTTCTGGTAGCTCAGTGCCTTTTCTTTTTCAGGAAATTCCTCTGCATCTTAGTCTTGTTAACTGCTTGTCCTATTTGTCATGTGTGTGTATTGACTGCAGTTTTTGTAGCACTTTGATACAATTATTAAGGTTGAGAGAACTGCTGGTTGTCGGAAAGCATTTTGTCTATTGAATAGTGCTGTTGAGCAATAATTGAAACCCCAACACAGGAGGAAGATGCAAGAATGAAGACGAGAGAGAGAGAGAGAGAGAGACATAAAATGCGAAAGAGAGAGAGACCAAGAAAAATAGTTTGAAAGAAAAAAACAAAAGAAGAAGAAAGGATATCAATGTATGTTTCAGAAAAGAATTTTAAAAATTAAGAATTATACTAAAAAGAAAAAGAAAAAAGGGCCTATTTTTTTTAACAAGCAAGAGGAAAAGGAGAAAGAGAAATAAGAGAAAGAGACAAAGAAAGAAGAAAGGCTCTGTTTGAGCGGATTCTTTTCTCAGTCCAGGAACAATGAGTGTATGGGTCCTGGTTGGGATGCAGGACCATGCAGGTCCACAGATGGACACAAAGCTATGCTGTGCCTGTCTGGGTGCTGCACTTGTCATGTGGATTCTGGGTTGCATTGAGTCCTATGGGTTCAGTCTACATTGCCAGGCTGTGTGGGTTGAACAGTCTCTGGACTAGATGTTGAGCCACATCATGCCTGATGGGTCATAGAGCATGTAGTTTGTGTGAGCTCTGGGATGGGTGGTCATGGGCCCTTGCTGCCTCACCAATGAGACCGTTCCTTCTTCTCTTCCTGCACACTCCCACTGTCTCTGGGATGTGACGGTTCAGTTCACTTACCAAGCCATTTTCTGATATTGCAGGTCACCTGGTCTCTATTTCTTGTAGGGCATTGTTTGGTTGTTTCAGAGGGATCCCAAGTGTGTGCTCAGTTGGCCATCTTGTCCTGCAAGTCATAACTTGACATTTTGTTGTTTTTTGTTTAATGAAGGTTTCTATGATTTTACAGCAATGCATTTTTGACCTACCCTTCTGTGTGTATCCAGATAATTGATTCAGTTTTCCCTCCCAAGCTATGAAAAATTATCAATCATATATTTTGTTAAGTAGTTAGATATATCACATAGACTTAAGCGTGTGGTCTGGCTGACTACAATAGTTCGGTTAACCACTGGCTTCAGTCAGGAACCCTGGTAGCATAGTGGTCACACACTGGGCTGCTGTGCACACAGTCTGGAGTTCTAAAGCAACAACTCACTTCACTGGAAAAAACAGGGCTTTCTACTCACATAAAGAATTACTGTCTGGGAAACTTACAGAGGTGGTTCTGCCCTGTCCAATAAGGTCACTGAGTCAGCATCGACGCAATGGAATGAGTTCATTTGAATAACCACTGGCTCCAATCTTGTTATCAGGTCAAAAGTAATCTGACAGAAGCTTTCAATAAGTTTTAATGCTGTCTAAGACATAGATGTAGTTCCCATGCCTACTAATGTACATGCCTATTCATCTTCTTTACACATTGAAGTTATTGAGTGCAAATAAAATAAAGCAGCTATTGGAGCAGGTTTATTTGTGAATTTAGTTCCTCTGTTAAGATAAAATCCCTGTAAAAGTTGCCCCATGCATTTCTGTTTCATCTTCCCACACATCCTCCTTGTAGTTTGTTGTTTCGGAGCTCTGTATGCCGGAAACAAGCTGGCATGGCACAATCAAATACAGTTGGCAAGATTGTGGAGCAAATACACATGCTGCAGAAAGGCCAGCTGGGCTTCGCCACCTGCCATTCTTGTTTGTATGTTTGTTCTGGTCACCCTCAACTCTGGGGTGACTGCATATGGAAAAACAGAAAATGAAGCATGTAAACCAAAATGATTTAAAAGCTTGAAGGATGTTAAGCCATTATAATTCTTACTGTAAAGAACTTGATGAGCACTTATAATAAATTTTTCCCCAAGAGGTATAAAGAACCCATCCATTCAGTAAAAGGAAAAACAGGAAATATTGAATCTGATAGATTTTTATTCAAAGATTCCTATTATACTTTCTTTAGTTCAACTACAAGCTCTTTCATCACGGAAGATTAAAACTAAAACCTGGGAAATGAGTCTTATATGTTGGAGGCCTCATATTCAGGTTTGAGTCTGACCTGATGTGACACCCACAGTCCACTTGGCATCTCAAAGGTAAGAAAGCCCAAAGGAGCTTCACATCTGAGAAAATTCTGTATGCCCATGACCCCACTAAGGAGGATTCTCCACCGTGGATTAAATTCAACAGGTGCAATTGGAAAACTGCTTATTTTTTTTTGACATCTAGACACGAGCTATCATTTATAGAATAATCAAAACTCTAAAGCGTGTTTCCATCAGCCTAACAATATGCTGTTTCAAAATAAGCTTAGGAAAGTATTTAGCAGAGGAACCAAAGCATCCATATTCTTAGTCTCTAAAACATTAAAAAAATCTATTTTTTTCCTTGGTCATTGGACATAACTTTTCCTACAATATGGTTACCCTTTTTCCTAGAAAGTTTACTTAATATAAAAAAGTCAACTAATGTATTTGAACACTCTACACTGCAAATGTGTTAAACAATTCCATTTTTACTTGAAGTTCCAGGATTCAAATTCAATATTATAAAATATCTGGAGAAGAAACAAAAATAAGAAACTGTCCTGTTCTAAACATGGATGCCCTATTAGCATGCATATTGATGCTGTGCTGTGTAAATGTACATTTTAAAATCAGAAAACTGTCCCATTTATTTATTTTAGTAGTAAATGGCTATATGCCATTATTGCATTTAATCATAAAACTAAAAGCATAATGAGCAAATAGAGTTGAAGTTTGAAAAAAAGGCAGTTTTGCTACATGGCTTATGCTCTTAAATACTATGTAATATTGCATTTCAATGTAAATTGAGGGGAACCTAAAACTGCTGTGGTCATGCATTTCAAAGCATGATGTTTAGAACAGTTTGTTTCTTAATATATTAACACCTAAGACAGGATTCTATGATTGAATAAGCTTAGGAATCCTGGTCAAATAAGATGAAAAGGGATATGCTAATGTGCTTGTAAGGAGGAAATGGACCACAATATTTCTCAACATACACATAAAAAGTACCACACGTCTCTCGGAATATCGAGGGGCTACTATTTTAGAGAAAATGCTTTGAAAAAAAAGTTATGTATCCTGAACCACAGTAGAAGCATATACCCAATGATATAATTTCTACTTTTTATTTTATTTCACATTTTTGTTCTGGCATGATGATTTTGTATTCAAAGGAGAATTTGCACCAGGATATTAGTGAGCCCTAATATTCCCCAATGGCTCACTCACTCATACAGTTGCACTTAATGATCATCAGGCCTGCTTTTCTGTGGCAGCTAAATGATGGATTCATTAGTAGAGGATCAATTCTGAAATTCTAAACATGGATAAACTCACAGCATAATTGGAAAAAAGAACTATGTTACTAAATAACTTTCCCTCTGGAAGTTATGATTAAAGGAATCATCTCAAATTTTTAATCTTTGTAGATACTGTAGTGTTTTTTTCAGATATTATCTTTAGGCTTTTGAATGTCAAGACAATAACAGAACAAGCCTGACTGCAATCAAGTCTATTAAATATAAGCACTTTTAAAATAACAAATTTTATCTCCAAAGATAATTCAGAACAAATTGTCTATACCGTGTTTTGGAGTTTCAGAGAGGACCAAAGAAGCCATCATGAAAATATAGTGCAATAATTAGGAAATAATAGACATTAATGTATATTGCTGCAATGCAAGAACATGATGTATATAATTGTCTGTAAAATACCTTGTTTTGCAGACAATATATATAGTTATCAACTTGGAAAATGTGCCACAATGGAGATACTTTGGGATAACGTATAAGCAAAATGGCTGTGTTGCTTATGAAAAAATATGAAAAGATGAAAAAAACAAAATAAATAGCATGCATCTGTTGACTGTTTGCTGTAGCTCACGTGATCTTATTGTGTGTTATGCCATGGCCTCACATATTTAGTTAGGTAAACATGACTGAGGATATCTCCGGAACCAGACATTTGGCATTAAAAACCAAAGCTCACAAATTACTTAAGTGATCACCTCAGGCTTTGATTTTATTTTTGTTTCTTTAACAGTTTCAACTAAAATATTTAATATCATCCAAAAATTTCTTCAAACAAATTAGAAAAGAACACAAACACTGTAATTAAACCAGTTGATTTGGATTCACAGTGACCCCATGTGTTATGGAGTAGAACTAGTGCACGGGGTTCTTTTCTTGGCTCATCTTTACGGAAGCAGATGGTTAGACCTTTCTTGTGTGACTCCAGTCTGTGGTTTTGAATCACCAACCTTGAAGTTACTAGCTGAGGACAAACCTTGTGCTCCATACCAGAACCTTCCCTCGACTGGCACCTGAGTGTGTGGCTCTATGTTCAGAGAGCACTTCCGGGCAGTGTTTTCAAGAATCCAAAGTCTGAGACAGATTCAGATGCCTGTGGTTTAGTGGGGAAGGACCCGCAGAAGAAAGAGTGGGAAAGTGCAGCAGGATAAAGTAGTGGAAGGAACCAACCCAATGTACAGTTCAAACAGCCTAAGAAACAAGATTTATCAGGCTAAAGAGTTGGAGAGTAGTGGGTTAGGTGGAACAATTTCAGATTAAGAAGGGCTACCTGGGAGTTGAAGAAGCATATTCCAAACAAAGGATATGCATATGCAGAGCCCTGAATGAGAGCCTGCATGGCATTTTCAAGGAACAGCAAAGAGGCTGACTGGACAGCAGTGGAATGAGCCAGAGAAAACTGAAGGAAAATGAGACAGGACAGAGGTACAAGGTGCACATATTTTAAGGCCTGGTGTGCCCTGGTGGGAAATAGGTCCATTCTGAGTCACCATTGCCTGTGTCAGTCACAGTTGCCTGCATGATCTTTGATTTCTCCAAGTGTCAATCTTGTCATTTTTTTAAATAAATAAAAAGTGGTGGGATGGGGTGGGGGGTGGGGGTGGGGAAGAGATCAGAGATGGTGCCTGGTGAATCTCTCTGCCCGATTCCTATACAATGAAAATTAGAAAAGCCGAGTGACACACATGAAGGCGATAATCCTGGGATGTTCGCGTTGAAGGAATGGATAAAGAATCGGACTAAGTATCAAAGGGAAATGGAGCCTGAGTGAAACAGTGACAACGTGACAGAGAGAAAGAGTCAGGCTCTGTGCTGCATTAGGCCATTTCGGGACACAGAAGGGAACACGCAGGGGTGAGGAGAAGCCACCTTCCTGGGGTCGAGACAAAGAGACAGTGTGAGCAAACCCCAAGTGAAAAAAGCTGAGCAGAATATGGGCCTCTACCCAGGATAGGAGAGGGCAATCGAGAAGAATGTTCGTGTCATGGATTGCTGCAGAGAGGGGGGGAACCAGCGAAAGGAGAGGAAACCCATTAGTAGGGTGCTCTAGTCTTTTAGATTGAAGGCCCATATGAGGAGGGAGGCCTATGGGGTGGCCCCTGGAGACCCCTAACCTGTCTGTTAAAGCGGTGTAATTAGCTGTGCCTGCTCCCACCTGTCCTAGGCCTACGCTAGTGAACTGAACTGCAGAAATGATTTTCTCCTGCCTTCCCCACTTCCCTTTCCAGTGATCTATGGTAATGTTTCCTTTCTTTCCTCTCCCAATTCAAAGACTAGGGACACCCCGAATCACTCCACGCCTGCCCAATATGCTCAGACCACTTCATACCAAGAGCAACTACCCACTACACCGAATCTCAAGCAGACCAGGGTAGTACCTGAGGTGATGTGTAATTGACAGGCCACAATCTCAGGACCCTCAAGATTCGCGATCTAGTCATCTGCCGTCAGAGGTGCAAGCAAGTACAGACAATGTGCCAGACTCCTGCCCACCCTTCTGGGCACTGTGTCACAGACAGCCTTGCTGCAACACATTTTTGCTCGAGTTTTTATAACTTTCTCTTTTCTTCTCCCACCTTTCTTCCTTTTTACTAGGGTATTTTTCCCCTTCCTCTTCTTTTTCCTTGATCTTTACCAATTTCTCCACATCTTTCTTCTTTTCAATTTTCCTTATGTTTTATTCTACTCCTTTTGGTGAGAGGAGAACTTTGTTACCTCAATAGTCAGTCATATGCACCTATGACCTGTTACTCTGCCTAATGGGGCACTGTCACCATTCATATCGTGCAACACAAGCTCGCCCCAGGTTCAACAGCTCTTTGTTACCAGTAGAAGAGAAACATGCGTGTTAGTGTGGGTTGACTGGAGAAACAAATTCATAGACACTCGTGTGTAAGAGAGAACTTTATATCAATGCGTAATTGTATATTAAGAAAACATCCCAGCCCAGTCCAGTTCAAGTACATAAGTCTGATATTAGCCCATGTGTCCGACCCCAGTGTGCAAATTCCTATTCAAACTCATGCAACAGATTCAATGACGCCAAATGCACGAAGACCACAAGCCAGTGGGGGGAAGTCTTATGGATCCAATGGTGTTGGAAGCATGTTGGCTCTGGCGTGGGTCTGCATGTGGCTCCTTCAGCTCCAAGACTCTGGCTGCCATCATCATAGCTCCATGTGGCTGGTCACCAGGAATGTCTTGCAGGAAGAGAGCAGAGAGTGTATCTGGCCTCCAGTGAGCTATTTATCTCCTTCACGCCTCCAAATGAGGTCATCAAGCTGTGACATGATTGACAAGCTAGACTCCACCCCTTCATAAGCTGACAGGAGATGATGTAATTGCCACACAGGCCAATACTTCAACCAGGCATTCCAACCATCTAAATATAGAAGGGAAGTAGCTCAGTATTGCCAATCTTGTATCCAAAGGGTGTGACTCCAATTTCCTTGGAAGTATGGTCTGCTGAAAGACCAAAACCACACCTCCAGGTAAGAATGAGCCCTCTCAGAAGCACGGACACCGAGATGCCCCAGGACCAGCGGAAGTAAAGCCACCCGTGGAGCCAATTTAACACCTCTGTTTGAAGTGGCAAAAACCAAGCCCAGAAGCACCAGTGGCTGTGGCACAGAGACAACGGGACAGAAAAAAGCAGCCATGCCAAGACTAGAGGCCAAGGTAAGGAGACCATGAGGCAGCACAGCAGAGCAGCTCCGGTACTGTGTGAAGCAGAATGAGAGGCAGGCTTCTTGGTCCACAGATACAGAAGCCAAGGGATCACATGGCTGGGAAGGTGAGTGAGGACTAGAGGGAGCATTGGCTGCTGGATGAGGAGAGGTATTGCTGTGGATCAATCACTGTATCCCTACTGTTTACTGAACCTGCCTTTTGGTAACCTGGTAACTATTCTAGCAGACACATATAATTGGGAGTTTTGCCTGTGTTTCTTGTATGACCATTGCAAGGAATTATAAAACTCAGCATTGAAGTGAAGTGTCATGGGAGGAATAGTTGGTGTTAGAATAATTAAAGGAGAATGGAGAATGGAGGCATGTCTGCTTTCGGTCTCATGGCAATTGACCTTGGGTTTGCGTGCACTTGGATTTTCCTCCTCCCTTGTCTAACCAGTGGAGGAGGTCATATACAGCCACCATGCCTTTTTCTCACCCATACAAGATAGACCCCCCTGCACTCGCTCACTACTGATCCCACCGGCTGCATTTCCTTCAGCCTCCGGGAAGGAACTTGCCACCATGCCCTACCCATACCCAGCCCTCGCCCCAGAGCAGAAGAAGGAGCTGTCGGACATTGCCCATCGCATTGTGGCTCCAGGCAAGGGCATCCTGGCTGCAGCTGAGTCCACCGGAAGCATTGCGAAGTGGCTGCAGTCCATCTGGACCGAGATCACCCAAGAGAATCGCTGCTTCTACGGCCAGCTGCTGCTGACCGCTGACGACCGGGTGAACCCATGCATTGGGGGCGTCCTCCTCTCCCATGAGACTCTCTACCAGAAGGCGGACGACGGGCGCCCTGTCTCCCAAGTTATCAAATCCAAGGACAGCATCGTGGGCATCAAGGTCGACAAGGGTGTGGTGTCCCGGGCCTGGCAGGAACAAATGGCGAGACCACCACACAAGGGCTGGACGGGCTGTCTGGGCGCTTTGTCCAGTACAAGAAAGACGGCGCTGACTTCGCCAAGTGGCGCTGTGTGCCCATTGTGGAGCCCGGGATCCTCCCCGACGGCGACCATGACCTGATGCGCTGCCGGTATGTCACCGAGAAGGTGCTGGCTGCCGTCCACAAGGCCCTGAGTGGCCACCATGTCTCCTGGGAAGCCACCTGGCTGAAGCCCAATATGGCCACCCCCCGCCATGCCTGCACACAGAAGTTTCCGCACGAGGAGATTGCCATGGCAACCGTCACCGCACTACTCTGCACCGTGCAGCCTGCTGTCACCTGGGTCACCTTCCTGTCTGGAGGCCAGAGTGAGGAGGCGTCCGTCAAGCTCAATGCTCTCAACAAGTGAGCCCTGCTGAAGCCATGGGCCCTGACCTCCTGTGGGCGAGCCCTGCAGGCATCTGCCCTGAGGACTGGGGTGGCAGGAAAGAGCACCTGAAGGCGGCCCAGGAGGAGTCCATTTGGCGGGTCCTGGCCAACAGCCTCGCCTGCCAAGGGACGTACACACTGTAAGCCGTCAGACTGGGGCTGCAGCCAGCGAGTCCCTCTTCGTCTCTACCCATGGCCGCTAAAGTGGTGTGAGGCTACCCCTCAACACTCCAGCCCCCGCCCTCCCATGCCCACCTCTTGATGGGAGGGCACCCACCACCTGGGCTCCAGCCCACACTTTCCTCTCACTCTCGCTGCCTTGTGACAGCGGTGTGCCGAGTTGCCTGTGTACGCTAACTCCATTGCCCTTTCCAGCTCACTGCCAATAAAAAAGTGTTTAACGGGGGGGGGGGGGGGGCAAGATAGACCCCCCAAAAGAAAGTAACCAAGATACTCTATAACTTTTAAAAATGAAAGATAAAGAAATCATTTCTCAGCCTTTTGTCTAAGAATGAAAGATAAAGAATCTTAACAATCAATAGCTTGGGAAAAAAACAACAAACATTCAGGCAAGAAGAGAATAATCAAACAAACAAATAGCCCTGAAGAAAGAAAACAATTCCGATCAAGGATTATAGATCCAGGAAAGTAGTCCCTCAACTACAATGGCAAAATTTGGACATTTTCAGAATTTGTAAGTATCAGACTAATTTTACAAGAAATGCTCAAGGTTGTCCTTTGGACAGGAAGCCAACAGTGTCAGACAGCAACCTGAGATTAAGACATATGATAACATCACCCAGAAACTAAACTAGAAAGAGAATTCTTAAAAGTGCAATTAGTTTACAAGACTTAAAGAACCAGAGATATTCATCTGCAAACAACAACCACAAAGCAAAATGGGCCTTCAATGAAATAATTACACAGCTTCCTAATGGAAAGGAAATCAGAATGATATCAAGATAAGTTTTATTTTAAACTTAGGAAAACCAAAGTTAATTACAGGAAAACTAAAATAAATAAGATTTTTCCTAAAAACAGGAAAGAAGAAAATGCTAACGATTTGGTAAGCACAAAATCAGAAAAACAATAAAGAAAAATGAAAATAAACTGAACTCGGAACAGAAAATTACATGGAACAAATAAATTGTCAACATAGCAATAAAATCACAAAGGAATAACAGCAATAAATTCATATGGTTGTTAGGTGCTATCGAGTAGATTTACTGCTCTACTGCATAAAACAAAACCTTGCCCTGTCCTACTCCATCCTCATCGTCGTTATCTTTCAACCAATTAGGGTAGCCTCTCTGCCAGTGCAGCTTGTTGCATCCCTTCTTCTCCTTAGCTGGCCCAGGATCCACTCTTGTCCACTAGGGAGAAAAGCTGCACCCCACCCTCCAATCCCCAAGATGACTGAAGCACTCTGGGAAAAGGACGGATTTGATGGGAATGCTGCACAACACAGGAGGCTAGTGAGGGGGAGCTTGAATCGTACTGGGTCCTCCGTAGCACGCTGGGACCCTGAAAGGACACAGGCCGACACATTTGTCTTTGTAAAGGTCGGGGCTGTGATCTGCCATGTGCTCTACCCTGGTCCCAGCACTCAACTTCAGCAAAAGCTCTGATTCTGGGAAGTAGCCTGCTGCTCCTTAGCAGGAGAACTGACTGGACTTTGGTTGTTTTCCCCTTCTCAAATTTGTCTTGATAGACAGCTAACATAGCCACAGAGAACCAGAACCATCCCATGGTGCCTAACCCCCCTGAAAACCACGGAAGTCTGGCTCAGGAAGGGAACCTTGATGAAAAGCAGTGCTTACCGTAATTCTTATTTCAGATGTCGGTGATTGTCTGGAGATTTTCCCCATTTCTTTTGTTGTTTAGATAAATCAAAAGCATGGGAACACAGGACAACAGGGGTGGAGTTATTCCTAACTTCTCACAGCCCTTTGGTGAGCAGAGATCACTAACTTCCATCCTTGCACACCCAAGATTCAACTCCTATGGTGCACCCCCTGAGTGGGCCTTGATAGCCATACATTAGTATTTGTATGTCTCTGTATGTGTGTGGGGGCGTGAGGGGCTGGGGGTGTTTGCTTGATCAACCTTCATTGTGTTTATCTTTGTGGTTTTGTTTTGTTTTCTTTCTCACTCTACCTGACCCCATCAACTGTCTGCACACAACTTGGTCATCCCTGTACCTTCAACAATTACAATTAGTGAGCCAGTGTCACCACTCACTCCATTACCACCTGATAAATATACAAATATAAAACATTTTGTATTTGTATATTAGCATACAAATATAAAAACTTTACAATGTCTCAGAGACCATCTGAGGTCACGTGAAGAAGCAAGAAACAATAGCACAAATGAACGGTCACTGCACAGTCGAGTGAAACTCCTGAGGAAGAAAACATATTGGAACTACCAGAAGCTGAATTAGGAAGAATGATTCTCAGATACTTTGAGGGAATCAAGGGGGGAAATTTGAATGCTATGGGGAAAAAAACACAGGAGAATCCAGGAAAGTATTACATGAGCATGCTGACAAAGTAAATGAAAAATTAGAAACCATACAAAAAACACCAAATAAGAATCCAGAAGATTAATACTAGAAAATCACAATTACAGAATATTAAAAGCAAAGCAGAAGAATGGAATGTCAAATTACTAAACTTGACGATAAATCTCATTTAAAAAAATCATTTTATTGGTGGCTCATACAACTCATCACAATCCATACATACATCCATGTCTCAAACACATTTGTTCATATGTTGTCATCATCGTTTTCAAAGCATTTTCTTTTTTAGTTGAGTCCTTGGTATCAGGTCTTCATTTTTTTTCCCTTCCCTCCTCTCTCCCACCTGCCCTCATGAACCCTTGATAATTTATAAATTATTTTTACTTTTTCATATCTTGTACTGTCTGATGTCTCCTTTTACCCCCTTGTTTGTTGTCCATCCATCTGGGAGGGGGCTATAGGTAGGTCATTGTAATTGGTTACCCCTTTCTACCCCCCCCTTCCACTTATCCTCCTGGTATGGCTGCTCTCAATATTGGTCCCGAGGAGTTTATCTGTCCTCTATTCCCTGTGTTTGCAGCTCTTATCTGTATCCATGTACATGCTCTGGTCTACACAGATTTGTAAGGTAGAATTAGGGTCATGATAATGGGTGGTGGTGGTGGAAGCATTAAAGAACCAGAGGAAAGATGTATGTTTCATTGCTGCTACACTGTACCCTGACTGACCCATCTTCTCCCCATGACCCTCCTGTAAGGATATGTTCAATTGCTTACAGAGTGGCTTTGGGCCTCCAAGCTTTACTCCCCCCCACTTCATTCACATTATGATTTTTAACTCTGGGTCTTTGATACCTGATTCCATCGACACCTCATGATCACACAGGCTGGTGTGCTTATTCTATGTGGGCTTTGTTCTTTCTTAGCTAGATGGCTGTGTGTTTATCTTCAAGCTTTAAGACCCCAGACACTATATCTTTTGATAGCCAGGCACCATCAGCTTCCTTCACTACATTTGCTTGTGCATCCATTTTGTCTTCAGTGATCATGCAGGGAAGGTGAGCATCTCAGAGTGCCAGATTATTAGGAAAAAGTGTTCTTGTGTTGAGGGAGTACTTGAGTAGAGACCCAATATCCATCTGCTTCTTTAATACTAAACCTATAAATATATATACATAGATCTATTTCCCCATCTGAAGATAAATCTCTTAATACCAATCCATGAGAAGAACAATCAATAAAACTATTTAAAAATTCGGAAAACTGTAAAAATGATGGGGGAATTATCGAGAGGAATAACTTGTTTCAGATAGGTGTTCCATAACAGGAAATACACACACACATGAAAAAATAATTGCCAATAAAAAATCTTATATCCAGCAAAATTATCCCTGAAATATGAGGCAGAAATGAGAACATTTCTAGACAAGGAGAAAAGAAAGGAATTTTCAAAATCAAGATCAAACTTACAAAAATATTAAGGGAAGTTCATTGGACAGAGAACCAACAGATGTCACCCACCTGAGATCAACATACAAGACACAACCACCCTGAAATCAATCCACTTAAGGCAGTGCTAAAAGTAAACAAGCTTGCTAGACTACTGAAAATAGAGAACTTGCGATATTCCGCAATGAAGACAATTTCAAAGTAATGGAATAATGTAAGAACAAAACATTCAAATGGATAGGAAGTCAAGTAGTGCCCAAGAGTAAAAAATGCGAGAAGACAACACTAGATAAAAAGGTAACCTTGAAGAAAATGGGGCGGGGGAGAATGCATCAAAATTTTTTAAAGTACACTACAAAAACCTAGTAAACAATAAAATCACAGTAAAGAAATAATGACAAGAAAACACAAACACAAACTGAACCAAGAAAAGAAAGCTATGAGGAACAAGAAGTCAACAACACCACAAAGCACGCACACACACACACACACAGCAAAGTGACAGCAATAAATTCATATATATGAATAGCAACAATGAATGTAAATGGATTAAAGATACCAATAAAAAGAGGCAGAGTGTAACAGAATGGGTAAGAAAGCAGGACCAATTTTCTGCTTGCAAGAAACACACGTAGAGACAGACAAAAATAGGGCATTGCCTAAGTTAAATTAAAATTTAAAAGATTAAAAAAAGAAAATTTAACTATAGTAAATACCTGTGCACCTAGTGAAAGACCCTCAGTAAACATTAGTCAAAATCGTATAGCATTGAACAGAAAAATAAACAATACTACAATAATAAAAACTAAGGCAAGTAAAGAATGTCTGCTGTCCTGATGATCTTGTATGTAGAAAATCTTAGGAAGCCCCTGCAACCTGAGCACTGTGTAGTCAGCACGACCAGCGATGGCTTCTCCCTGAGACTCCTTGCACCTCTTCAACTCTAAACAAGGGCCAACCTGACTTAAGGCCTCCCGAGATGACCAAGCAGCCAGACTATGGCCTGGAGACCATTGAGAACAAAGCAGAACCCACCCCAGCCAAGCCTCCCAATGACGTCTGCGCTCTGCGAGCTTTCAGGAAGGCCCTGGCCTGGCCATGCAGGTGGAAGAGCAGGCCAGCAAAGAAACCAGCAGCAAGAAATAGCCCCAGTGGTGACTGCACATAAATTTGAATATAACGGAAGTTTCCCACAAACTTTCTGAAGCCCCCTTGTGTATCTATCACTTTTGCCTGTTCAGTTATTTACCAGGTGTAAGCCTTCTTGACAGCAATGACAAGGATCTGTTTGCAGGATAACATTCCAGCATCCATGGAGTTTTCATCACCCCTACCCTCCACCCCCACTTTCTCTATACTGACCCTAGTAACCATTAATAAACTTTGATAACTAAAAAAAGGAAAAGAAAAAAGAAAGAAAATGAAAATGGTAGAGAATTCACAAAAATACTATTAGAGCTTATAAATTAGTTCAGGGATTTTGCAGGATACAATACAAAATTATATTGTTAGACATTTGCAATGAGAAATCTGAAAAATGAAACTAGAAAAATGGCCCAATTTATTATAAATACATGAGAATAAATTTAAAGATTTATCCATTAGAAACTATAAAACATTGAGAAAAATTAAAATATCTAAACAAATGGGAAGACATGCCATAATCATGAATAGGAAGACAATGTTATTCAATATCATTTTATGTGCTCTTCTTACTCAATGTAATCTCTATCAAAATTCAGCTCTCATTCTTGCAAAACTTGAAAAGTTCATATGAAAATTTGATAAAAATGATCTTGAAGAATGAGGAAAATAAAAATGACCCAAATTCCTACATTAAAAAATGTAGTAAAACTGAAGTCTTCAATATCATCCAGTACCCACATAAAGATAGACATATAGATCAATAGAATAAAACTGAGATTCCAGAAACAAACCATTGTATTTAAGATCATTTTAATTTGAGAAGGGTGCTAAGACTTTTCAATGGAACAAAGAATCTTACTTCCAACAAGTGATGCTGAAGCAACTGGAAATCCATACACATAAACTTGTACCACTACCTCACACTGTGCACAAAATAGTATGTAAAAATGAATCAAACCCTTACATTCAAGAACTAAATCTATAAAGTTCTTATAAGAAAATACATGGTGAATCACCATAACCTTGAATTTGTGTTTTTAGGTACAGTGTCAAAAGTCTAAGCAGCAATGAGACATAGGTAAAATTATATTCCATCCTTTAAAAGTTGATGCTGCCTAGGACACAATTAAGGAAGTAAATAGAAAATATTTCCAAATCTAAATCTGAAAAGAAAGAAACTTGTATCCGGAGATTTCTTACAACTCAGCAGTGATAAAGAAAGTAGAGAATCCAACTAAGCCATGGGCACGGAATTTGAGTAGACATATCCCCAACGATATGCAAAGAGCCTAGCAAGCATCTGACAAGAACTGAAAATGCATGTCCACACAAATATTTGCACGTGATTATTTACAGCTGTATCGTTCATAATATCCAAATGGTAGAAACAATCAAAATGTTGACTAATAAAAACCTGAATAAATAAAATACAGTACATTTGGAATCGTACACAACAATAATACATACAGCTACATAAATGTACCTTGAAAACATGCTAATTAGAAGGAGCCACAAAAGACCGCATATTGTATAAGTTAATTTATATTAAGTACCCCAAATAGGTGCATATACAGGGACAGAAAGTAGATGAGTAGTTTCCAGGGTTGAGCATTATGGGCATAGGAAAGGCCTGTTAATAGACACATCTTTGCAGACGGAGATCCAATTTTGCCGGCATATTATATTGAAAAGACCATCTCTTTCCTATTTTGTCCTTCGTCAAAGATCAGTTGTTTATAGGTGAATGACAATGTTTCTGCCCTGTCCCCTTGCCGAATGTACCTATTATCATACAGTACAAGATTGCTGTGATTACCGTGGCTACATGTAGGTTTTGAGGTCAGGTAGTGAGAGGCTTCTTGTTTTGTGCTTCTTCTTGAAAAGTATTTTGTTTTTTCCTAGGACTCTTCCCTCTCCATATAAATATAGTAACTCCATTTTACATTTCATTAAAGAATGCAATTGGGAACTGGATCAGAATTGCCTTGTATTTATAGATCACATTGGGTAGCAAAACCGGGTGACAGATGCAGTAAGGGAGGAGCTTTGACTCTGGTTTGATGACTACATGGATCATAGGCAATGATGGATGCTATTGCAGTGGGTGGTACTTCCAGCACATGTATTTGTCCCCATTCAAAACTAACTTGTATATGGATCGAATGGGAGTCATTCAGACAGGACGAAGAGCTACATGTGGTTTAAAATTGGAAAAGAAGTGTGACACACATTTCACCTTTGCTATTCAGTCATTATGTTAATAAATATTCTGACAAGCCAGGCTTTCTGAAGAAAAACATGGCATCAGTGTTGGAGGAAGACTCATTAACACTCTGAGATATATGGGTGACAGAACCTTGCTTGACGAAAAGTAAGACCACTTGAAGTACTTACTAATGATGGTAAAATAACACAGCCTTCAGGACAGATTATACCTGAATATAAAGAAAATAAACATTCATAGAATTGGATCATGTTAAATAAATTGAATTGACAAGGATTTCATTTTACTTGGATTTAAAAACCTGTATTCATGGAATCCAAAGTAATAAAAAAATCAAATGAAACATTGCATTGGGCAAATCTGCTGTAAAAGCCCCTTTAAATGTTGAAAAGCAAAGCGGTATCACTTTGATGACTAAGCTTCTCTTAATAGCAAGCTATAGTCTTTTCAATGACCTCTTACCCATTTGAAATCTAGACAATGAAAAAGAATTGACAGATTTGATTTGTGCTATTGGCAAGAAATATTGACTACTCAGTGAACTACCAGAAAAACAAAGAGCTCTATGTTAGAGGAAGGACAGCCAAATGCTCCTTGGCATGGCGAACGGTTAGACTTTGTCTCGTTTATTTGGGACATGTCATAAAGTGAGAAGAGTCATTGAAAAAGGACACCATGCTTGGTAAGTGAAGGATCTTCAATGAGATGGATTGATAGAGTGGCTGCAATGATAAGCTCAAAATAGCAAATTTTCTGCAGCTGTCACAGGACAAGGCTACATTTCATTCTGTAATTCACACGGTCTGTATCAACCAGAGCCAACTCGATGGCATTTAATAGCAGCACAGCACAAGCTCGTTTAAATAATACTATCTGTTCTATAATAATTTATAACTTTAGAATACTTTTTGTATTGCAATCTATAGGAGTTTGTATAAGATTTTAAGAGATTATCTATCATCCATTTATTTGCCAGCTATGTATTGTGTTCTGTTGTGTACCAGTAATTTTTCTAGGTCCTAACAACAAGGAGAACTAATAAATATCTAACTCCCTGCCATTACAAAGTTGGCATTCTTGCTGGGAAAGCCAATAATAAGTCCACCAGATGATAGTACATTTCATGGAGAAAAATAGGGAAATTTGGCCTTGGGTGGTATTACTACTTATTGAATAAAGAAATTAATAATAATAAATAATAATAAAATAAATAGTAACCGGCATTTGAGCAAAGACAAGACACGAGGAAACTGTCAGCATTTATATGGTAAGAGTATTTCAGAGGAAATAGCAGGTGCAAAGGCCCTGAGGCAGAGAACACCCAGTGTAGCTGAGGAACAGGACTTGTGGCCCCAGGATAATGGTAGATAAGTATATGTGAGATAAATATGCTGAGCTTGTTAAGCCTTGCAAGTTATTGTAAGGATGCTGACTTTTATTCTAAATAAATGGTGAACTTTGAGAAGAGTGTTAATGATAGTAAGATCACATTTTAAGCTTGTTTGAAAAGAAAACATTGGGTAGAATGTGTGGGTAAAGGAAAATGTGGGGTGTGTGTGTGTTTTAGTTATACATGGGGGAGGAAATCCTGAAAGGTTATGGCACTGACTACGGGGCTTCCCTTGAAGACTAACAATGCACAGGGGCCACAAAAGCATGAAAGGTACGTTGTAACATGTATTTAATACTGCATCCTTTGAAACCAGTTACTCATCATCTACTGTTTTTTAATTTATTAAACAGTGTTTTAAAAGTCAACCAGAAACAAATTTAAATTTTCCATTAAAAATATTTCACCAAATGTTCCGCGGAAGTCAATAGAACACAGGAGTTTTGTTTGCATTTTAATGTGCAAGCAAACAATTTTTTCATTTAAATTCATCATCAGGCCTCCATCTTAAGGGCTAATTAGCAGAAATGTATTTGTGGCTCCTCAAAAATAAATGTACGAATAAGAAATGCTTCAACCAATGTCTGTCGCTCTTAATATACTTTTTATAGAACATGAAAGAAGAAAGGAAAAAATAAAAAGAAAGTTTAGTCTCATTAGGGTTAATGCCAATTGTATTATAGCTTCTCATGTTATGAATGAGATTTAGACAATCAGCCCAAGACCACATGAATAAAATCAAGGCAGAATCAGAGCTGTCGCATAGCTCCCAAACCTCACTCCACACCAAACCTCAGTTTCTCATTCTATGTCTCTCTTCTCGGTTTCTGAATGTTCCTTCCTAGATAGCTCCATCAATCAAGCATCCCCCCACCAAGGCATTACCTAAAATATTCTCTCCCACCCCTAGTACTTTTGACCAATTTCAGAAATTTTCTCTGATTTGTCTGGTGACAGTATATCAATAGCCTTTACTGTTTTTATTATTTCTTTATTTTTAAGTTCATTTTATTGGAAGTTCTTACAGCTTTTATAACAACCCATACCACAATTGGGTATTGGTACATCTGTTGCCGTCATCAATAGTCCTTAAACAGTGCTTGTGTAAGTTAGTCTGAGCCCTAACACTACCAGTATCTCACGCTGACCAGAATCATTTATTTAGTAAACTGACAACCAAACTCAATATGATAGGTAAATTTTAAAATAGTCCTTGGTTATCACGTTGTTTGATAATGTCCAAATCCTCATTGTTCGCCTTTCTTTAGAATGGCCTTAAGTAATGGATCTCTTCCAGTTAGTTGGCCAGATAATTATTTTCTAAATTTCTTTACACAGATTGTTTCAGCAGTTTTTGGGGTAGTGTTTTTATCCATGGACATCGATGCAACTTGTACTTTTTACCTCAGTCTTCACAGTTTTGGATCATATGTTACTTCTTGAAATGATTGCGTTTTGACCAATTATTTTTGTTATAGTGACTGTACAGCTTTTCCATCTTCTTTTAATGCTTTCTGTGTCATTCCATATTTAGCTCATATAATATTTCAACATTGTAACTCAAAGCCTGATTTTTTTTCTTTAGTTTTTCCCAGCTTGAGAAATGTTGCGCGTGTTCCTCCCTTGCAGTTTTCTAACTGCAGGTGTAAACATTTCATTCTGGTTCTTGATCTTGGCCTCTCAAGAGGAGGCCTTTGGCCCTTGGAAGTCTTCGGTTCCATTCTTTTACTTCCTCAGTTCTGCTGTCTGCTGTAACTATTCTGTATGTTAAAGGAAATGTCAGTGTCTCTTCCGACGTGTAGTTTGTTCTTTTTCCCTCCTGTCTTTTGAATGAAATTCTGCTTCCTTTGCCATCGATGGTGAGGATATACCATGAATTGCTATTAGACTAGAAAACAAAACTAACTCAGACCCTTATTTCTATGGGTGAGTCATAAGCCCACATGTCAATCCTATTGGTTTCCTGGGATTTTGACCATTTATTTTCCCCAGAAATATGGTTGACAAATTGTCAGGCTCTGTAAGTAAAGATTACATATTTAGCTGACACCACTCTCTTCTTGTTGTTGCTTAGTTAAAGCACAGTCCTGCCTCAAGAACTTGTGTTTTGATATGTCTACACTCTGAAATGCTACTCTTCCAGTTCTTCACTTGGCTGAAACCTTTCACATTCCAGATCTCATTATATTTCACTTACAGACTATTTGACCTAACATGTCCCTCCACTTCTATGTCACCATCAAACCCATTTTATTTTTATCATTCATCTCGAACACACAATTGATAAGTTACTTACTCATTTGTACACATTCTTCTTGACTATTTCTCGGAATAGAATGCAAGCTCAAAGGTCTTGTCTGCATGGCCATAGATTCGCTCAATAAGTATTTATTGAGTCATTGCATGCGTCCAGACTACCAGAAAGGATTTCTTGTCTTACATCAACATTGCAAAACACTTTGCCTCCTGAAAGTGGCTATTAATATTGCATGTGTGTTAGTCTGGGGAGACTAGAGAAACAAATTCATTGACACTCAGATGTATATAAGAAAGAGGTTTATATACAAGAAAAATTGAATATTGAGAAAGCATCCCGACCAGGTTCAGTTCTAGCACTTAAGTCCGAGAGTAGCTCATATGTCCGATACCAATATAAAAGTCCTCTTCAGACTCACAAAACACGTGCAATGATACCAAGTGCAGGATAATTACAGGCCAGTGGGTAGAAAATCTTTGGATCCAGTGGCATTGTAAGCATCTCAGCTCTGGCAGGGGTCACCATGTGGCTTCTCCAGTTCCCAGAGCAAGGGGTCTGTCAGCGTAGTGCCATGTGCCTTGTCAGTAGTGTCTTCCAGGAAGTGTCTTGAGAGTCTGTCCTGCCTCCAAGGAGAAAAAAACAGATTTCCCAGAATTCTCAGGAGAAAGGATGCTCACACAGAGGCTATATCTGATTGGCTATGATCCGATTGACAGAATAGACTCTACCCCTTCAGCCTTAATCCTCTCAAGTCCCAAATTGACACCAGGTTATGTAACTAGCATACCATGTATAACTAGATTATTATGAAATTGTGGCATATTTATATTTCAAATACCCATTTTAATGTTTTTCTGATTATATAAAAGAAGACATTCAGATTGTCAAAAGAAATAAAACCATGCAGCGATGTATAAAGTTATATAATCCTAGCTCCTAAAAAAAATCTGTTTAGTGGTGATCTTTACAAATAAAATATAAGATAATATTATCTAAACTAATGTAACTTTTTCTATTTTAGTTCTTAATAGGCAATAAATACCTTTTCCTAGTAGTATCTTTTAAGTATTTCAAATTCTTTTGAATAACATCCCATTGTGTAGCATATACTATAATAATTTAAACACTTTCATATTGTATCCTTATCTTGTTTCCAGTGGATATTTTGATATCTATAAAAAGTGCAATAAATATATTTATGCGTCCATCTGTATAGTTCTCTGTAAGACTCAGAAAAGTAGTATGCAGAAGTATATTAATATGTCTTGTGACTAATTTAAGGAATGGGAACATTAAGGTTGAAGAGTGGAGAGAAGATTCTTACATGCAGGTAGAGATTGGAATTTCATTCTAGCCAAGGGAGTGGTAATTATGACAAGTATTAAGTAACTCACAAGAACATTTACAATGAGTTCTTAAAGGACACTGTAGTTGATAAAAGTACTAATTATAGTTGCAACAGTTGAAAAGTACCACTGCCAAGAAAGTAAAAAAAGAAAATTACCACTGCCTGTGAGTCATGCCTGCAGGAGAAAGTATTTTGAGAAGTTTAAGTATGGGAAACAAATCAGGATGAGGTTTCTTACACTTGATCTTAGTCAAAAGGCTGAGAAGTGATAAGATTTTTTTCTTTTGTTTTTATAACCTTTATTATTATTATTTTACTTTTTAAAATAAATACTTTTATTGGGCTCTTACATCTCTTATCACAATATATACATTCATCCATTGTATCAAGCACATTTGCACATAGGTCACCATCATCATTTTCAAAGCATTTTCTTTCTAATTGAACCCTTGATATCAGCTCCTCATTTTCCCCCTCCTTCACCTGCCCGCCCTCCCTCATGAATCCTTGATAAGTTAGAGATTATTATTTTCATATCTTACGTTGCCCTCTGTTGCCCTTCACTCACTTTTCTGTTGTTCATCCCCCTGAGAGGGGGTTATACATTGATCCTTGTGACCCAATCCCCGCTTTCTCCCCCTACCTTCCCCTAATTCTCCTGGTATCTCTATTCTCATTGTTGGACAAGAGGGGTTTATCTATTCTGGATTCCCTGTGTTTCGGGCTTTTATCTGTAGAAGTATACATGTTCTGGTCTAGTCCATTTTGTAAGGTAGAATTGAAGTCATAGTGAGGGGTAGGAAGCATTAAAGAACTAGAGGAGAGTTGTGTGTTTGATCGGTGCTATTCTGCACCCTGACTGACTCATCTCTTCCTTGTGACTCTTCTGTTAAGGCGTGGCAGTCACCTACTCTGATGTCAATTTAAGAATTAAGAGTGCAGGGCTGGAGTCTAAGCTGTCAATCTGGAGTTAGCCAATGACATTTCTGTGTGGTCATGGCCTTCTCCTGAAAATCTTGGGAAATCTGGTGCTTCCTCCTTAGAGGTGGAAGATACTACTCTCTCTCTGCTACTCCCTGGGAGACATTGCAGAAGACAAGCCACATGGATGCAACCAGATCTCGGAAGCTGGAGAAGCCACAGAGAGACCCCTGCCAGTACTGAGATGCTTACACCACCACTGGACCCAAAGACTTTCTACCCACTGGCTTGTGATCATCCTGCATTTGGCTTCATTGCATGTGTTTCGTGAGTCTGAAGAGGACTTTATAGATAGGTATTGGACATATAGGCTAATATCAGACTTATGGCCTTGGACTAGACTGCGTTGGGATGTTTTCTCAATGTTCAATTCCCCTTGTATATAAACCTATCCCTTATATGCATATGTATGTTTATAAATTTGTTTCTTTAGTCTACCCAGACTAACATATAGGGGATGTCCAATTGTCTACAGATGGAATTTGGGTCTCCACTCCATGCCCCACTCTCCCCAATTCACATTAGGTCTGATTTTGTTCTGGGTTTTACATGCCTGATTCCGTTGACACTTTGTGGTCACACAGGCTGGGGTGCTTCTTCCATGTGAGCTTGGTTGCTTCTCAGCTATATGGCCTCTTCTTTATGTTCAAGCCTTTAACACCCCAGACACTATGCCTTTTGATACCTGGGCACCATCAGCTTTTTTCACCATATTTGCTTATGCACCCATTTTGTCTTCAGCGATCATGTTTTGTAGGTGAGATTACAGAATGCCAGATTATTAGAACAAAGTTTTTTGTGTTGAGGTAATACTTGAGGTGAGGCCCAATGTCCATCTGCAACCTTAAGTCTTAAAATATAGATATAAGTACATAAATCTATTCCCCTCTCGTTATATGTAAATATATTTACATATGTACATGCTTGTCTTTAGACCTCTATAAATGTCCTTTTTCTCCTGGCTCTTTCCTGTATTTCATTTTACTTTCCTCCTGTCCCACCACCATGTCCAGACTTCATTCAGGTTTAGTAATTTCTCATTGCTACATTGCCCTTGATTAAGCCCCACTAGGGATCCTACACCCTTCTCTCCATTGATTTTAGTTCACTTGTTGTTCCCTTGTCCCTGGGTTGGTTACAACCTCTCCTCCTGTGTCTCCCCCGGAACCACTGGTCCCGTTCTTTTTATCTCCAAATTGCTCATCTTATCTAGATAGACATGCAGAGACATTAATAAGCACCAAAGCCAGGCAAAGCCAAACAAAACAGCAAAGGAAGTCAAAATCAACAAAACAATAACTACAACAAAAAAATGAAACCAAAATAACAACAACAAAACTAAAGCCACTGACAAAAATAGAAAAGCCAATAAATAGTTCAAGGTCTATGTGTTGACCTTTACAAGAGTTTTCCAGTAGAGTCTGATAGGGTGCCACACTGTTTATACCAAAGTCTATTTTTGGTATTCCCCGAGGATTTCATCACTTTGCTCCCCTTGCTGCTCTGTTGCATGCCCTTAGTGTTTTGCCCTAATGTGATGGGGTCAGATTGGGCACAATTCCCACACTGTGTCTCCAGTGGTGTCCCCAGTAGAACTATGGTTCAGTGAGGGACGTTGTGTCTCATGGTGAGGCTGGCCCTATTGTCCTCTCTGTGCATTGTCTGCTCTGAGCAGGAATGTCTTCCTCAGGCTTGGTGGGCCAGGACGTGTTCCCCTCCCTCTCCATTTCTCCTGTGTGCTCTAATTAGACGTGCCCTTCTCCCAGAGCTGTAGTTTCAGTGCTGTCCTCTCAGGTGCATTCTTCTGAGAGGGGTGGAGGGTGGTGGGGAAGGGGGTTTCCATATAGTTGGGATTGGGGCCGCCCCCATAGATTTCTCTATCGGTTCCCTGGTACATACTGGTATGTTCTATTCACTTCTTGGCACATGGCATCAAAACCTTGTCTCTCTCTCCCTCCCTCTCCTGTGGAGATATAAATAATAGCCCCCCCCCCGGTGGGTTAGTCTCTGCTCCCTCCTACCCATGTCTTTTTTTTTCTTCTCTTTCTTTACCCCTCCTGTTTAGTTGGCTACCATATGTATCCCTGGATTGGGTTTGGCCCCTGCCATAGCACCTGAACCTCACCCCAGGAATGCATGTATATAGTAGTTTTTCTCCTATGCCCCATTTTTTAAGCTTACCTCCACAGACTCATGTTGTACTTATCTTTTTGTACTTGGCTTACTTTGCTTAGCATGATTTCCTCCACTTCTTTGCATGCAGCAATGTGCTTCATGCATTAATCACTGCTTTTTAGGGATGCATAGTAAGAACTCCATTGTATGTATGTACCACAATTTTCTATTCCATTCATCTGTTGATGGAAATTTGGGTTGTTTCCAACTCCTTGCAATTGTGAACTGTGCCACTATGAACATTGGAGCACAAGTGTCTGGCCATGATTTTTGTTTCTTGCCTTTTCTGGATATATACCCAGTCGGGGGATTGCTGGGACTTATGGTTACTCAATTTCCATCTGTTTTAGATATTGCCTAATTGATTTCCATAATGCTGATTTCCACTAGCAGTGGATGAAACTTCCTATCTCACCACAGCCCCTCCAACACATGTTACTTTCTGATGTTTTGAATTAGGCTATCTTTGAGAGTATTAGGTGGTATCTCATAGTTGTTTTAATTTGCATTTCTCTTATGCCAACTGATCGGGAACATTTTCTCATATGTTTATTGGCCATTCAGATTTCTGACCTTGTGAAATTCTGTTCAGATCCTTTGCCCTCCTGCTTAGTGGGCAGTTAGTTTTTTTTCTTATTATAAGCTTGTAAATTATTACAGATTGTAGTAATAAGGCCTTTGTCTGATGTGTCATTGCTAAAGATGCTTTCCCAGTCCGTAGACTCCCTTATTACTCTTTTTGTGAATCTTTCCATGTACACAGGTGGTTTATCCTCAGTGTATCCCACTTGTCAATCGGTGACTCCTCTGTGTTTGTGTCCTCTCCTATTCTGCTAGCCTATGTATTTCCTGTGCCAAGGTTCTCAGGTTTGTCCCAATTTCCTCATTGAATGGCTCTAACAGTTTGGAGTGTTACCTCAAGGTGTATGTACATGGAGTGAGATAAGGGTCTTGCTTCATTTTTCTGCATGTAGATATCCATTGTTTGTCAGCACCACTTATTGAAGAGGGCATCCGCTTCCCATTTGGTATTTTTGGGGCCCTTATCTAAAATAAGTTGTCTGTATGCTAATGTTTTTATTTCTGTTTCCAGCTTTTTTCCATTGGTCTAAGTATCTGTCATTAGAGCAGTACCACACTGTTTTGACCACTGTGGCTGTGTACCTGCTAAAGTCATATAGAGCAAGTCCTCCCACTTTGTCCTTCTTCTCGAGGAGTTCTCTGCTAATTCTGGTATCCTTTCCACTCCATATGAAGTTGGCAATCAGTTTGTACAAGTCTTTGAAGAAGGATGATGGAATTTGTATCTGGATAGCATTAAACTTATATAGTGCCTTGGGCAGAACTGACATCTTTGCTATATTGATTCTTCCAATCCATGAGTATGGGATATTCTTCCATTTGTTGAGGTCACTCTTGGTTTCTTGTAATAGTGTTCTGTAGTTTTCCTTTTATAAATCTTCTGGGGTTTTTTTTGTCAGGTATATCCCTAGATATTTCAATTTGTGCTTGGCTATGGTAAAAGGTACTACTACATTTTCAATCACCTCTTCTGTGATTTTGTCTGATGGGTTTAGCAGTCTCATTGACTTCTGTTTGTTGATATTGTATCCTGTCACTCTGTGACATTCCTCTATCACCTCCAACACTCTACTTGTAGTTTGGAGGGTTTTCAATATATAAAATCATATCATCTCTGAATAATGATAGTTTCACCTCTTCCTTCCCCAGAAGAAAATTTTGATGCATTTTTTTGCTTTGTGTTAAATACAATGTTACATAAGAGTAAGAACAAGGGGCATCCTTGTCTGGTTCTCTTTTTCAGTTGAATTGTTTTCGTCTTTTCTTCATTGATTACCATATTGGCAATTGGGTTTTCATATATATCTTGTTATTGAGGAATTTTCCTCCATTCCGATCTTATTGAGTGTCTTAGACAGGAATGGATGTTGGATGTTTTTGAATGCTTTTTCCACATCTATCAATATTATTATGTGGTTCTTATCATGTTTCATGTTGATGTGGCAAATCATATTAATGGTCTTTCGTATGCTGAGCCATCTCTGCATCTGTGGGATGAATCCCACTTGGTTATGGTAAATTATTTGTTTTATATGCTTTTGTGTTCTATTAGCCAATATTTTGTTAAAAATTTTTGCATCGATGTTCATTAGGAATATTTGTCTGTAGTTCTCAATTCTTGTGGGATCCTTGTCCGCTTTAGGCATAAGAGTTATGCTAGCTTCATAGAGCGAGTTTGGGAGTTTTCCGTCTTTTTCTATGTCCTGGAAGAGTTTGTGTAGGATTGATATTGGTTCTTCCCTAAATGACTGGTAGAATTCTCCTGTGAAGCGATCTCACCTGGGTTGTTTTTTTTGTTTGTTTCTAATCCCTTAATATCCTTGTCTCTTTCTTCTACTGCTATGGGTCTGTTGACGCTCATCTGGGATAGTCTAGGAAGGGATTGTTTTTCCAAATATTTGTTCATGTCTTCCACGTTGTTGAATTCATTAGAGTGTAAGCCTTCATAGTACTGTGTAATTATCCTTTTGATTTCATCAGGGTTTGTTGTAGCGTCCACTGTTTCATTTTTCATCCTTGCTATTAAAATTTGTTCCTTCCTTTCTTTGGTTAGCTTGTCAGCAATCTATCATTTCGGTTAATCCTTTCAAAGAAGCAACTTTTAACTGCACTATTTTTTCCATAGTTTTCTTTTTTTCCTCTTCTATATCTCTTTATCAGTTTGTAGTGTGTGTTTCATTCTTGCCTTATTTTCATCATTGAGCGAATGCTATCTTGGGGGCTATTTTCTCTGTTGCCCTCTGGGTGAACTTGTTCTGTGTGACTGTCTTTTATTTGTGCTTGGTGAATGTTGGTCTTCTGCTCACACTGGGTCAGCACAGATCTTTTCTGGGCTGTGTTTCTTTTTACATATTCTTTGAGTTTTTTCTTCTCTGGGAAGACTCTTACATCTTGATCTATCTTAATAGATAATTTGGCTGCATATAGTAGTCTTGGGTTTGCATTATTTTCCTTCAATTTTTGGAATATGTTACTCCACCCCCTCCTCTTTTTCATTGTGTCTGCTAAGTCTGAACCTATTCTTTTTGGGCACCTTTATAAGTGACTATTTGTTTTTTCCTAGCTGCTCTTATGATTTCTCCTTTTCCTCATAGTTGGATAATTTAACTATTATGTGTCTCAGTGACTTCTTCTGGGGATTCAATCTGACTAGTGTTCTTATGGCCTGGGATTTCCAGTTTTTACCAAAAAAATTCCCCCCCCCTTTTATATTGGGGTTATAGGGTGCCCTCATTTCGGGGCTGTCACACTAACTCCCATTGGAGGAGATCTAACTTATCAGGGAGGTTGTTTTCTTCTCGGCCAACTGGAACTGAATTCTTCCCCTGGGCTATATTGACCCGCTTGTGTGATCTGGCTCAGGTCAATTTCTTGACTCAATTTCCTGACGTCTTTTCAAATGCTTCAAGTCTATGGCTACCTGTGCCAACTCTGACCCCTAGGCTGTGAGTGCAAGGTAGCTAACAGCACAGGGAGCTCTGGTGTGGGGTCTTGTGACTAGCTTTCAGAGGTTTTCTTCAAATCTGGGATCATGACCACCTTTAGATAGAAGCCTGGTGTCATTGCTGCTTGCTGCAGGACTTGGGTGCTGGCAGAGGCTTGATCCAGAGTCCGCAAGCCCAGCACAATGAACCAAGAGCATTTCGGTGTGTTTTCAGTTTGATTTGTAAGTGAAAATTTAAAAATTCAGGGGTCTGGGCCAGACCCTAGGACCCTGATTCTAAATTTAGGACTCGACTTCCCAGTATCATTTCATTCATCTTACCTCTTAATTTTATGGTCTGGGAGCAGGAGCTCCATGTGGGCAAATATACTTGGACGCCATCTTCCCCCCTTCCCCTAATCTTTATTATTAAGACAGCCATAAACCCAATTTCAACCATGAGTTGAAGCGATTGTGACAGGTTTGAAATAAGAATGGATCTGTGATTTAAGGGAGATGGATGAGTCAGTAAAATCAAAGATAGTAGAAACATTCAAGTTCAAAGAAATGATGTTAAGCAGAGTAGCTAAATATCACTATCACAGATGTATCAAGGGATCTCCAACTCAATGGAGGTAAAGAAGAGAGATATTAAAAAGAGAGATTAAATAGACATGTGATTGTTAGGTTTTGTGCCAACTTGGCCACACATGTAAGAAGATATGGGTGGAGTTAAAACTATCAATGAGGTCACAGCCTGATGACCTCTTGGATGTGTGTTGCCTTTTAATAAGAGATTGAGAAGAACTGTGGAGAACTAGTCTCCATCTTGTCCTTCTCTTTCCTTCCTGCTTAGATCCTGCACCTAGCTTCTGAGGCGGCTTGCCAACCCTGGGAGCAGTCTGTGCCCTGCTGCTCTTGTGCCAAACTTAGATCCACAGGACTCTGCACCCACTGCCCAGTGATCTCAGAGCTTCCTGCTTTACCATGGTTCAATTGTCAACCAAACAAGAGACAGGTCTCTAAGGGAACCAAAAACCACCAGGGGGCTATTACTCTTTAGCCTAATCAACCGCTTAAGATGAAAAGGGCAACGTGTCCAAGAATGTCTGAAGTGTTAGGAAAGAAGGAATGGAAATGGGAAACGTGGGAAGGAAGTGGAAGAAACGATGTTACAGTGTGCGTATTGCAATCAGTGGTATGAAACAAACTGTGTTGGTGAAGAATATTGAATATACCGTGTTCCAGGTCACATCACTACCTTTGGAATGTAGCCTATACTAATATCTATCTGGTTCTTGGGCAGAAGTGTTGCACACAGCTAGAGGCTGGGGAAGTAAGAGCTCCTTGGTGAGCTTACCTTCAGGTGACCTCTCCAGCAAGGGAGCTTAAGATAGGCAGATTTCTCAAATGACAGATCATGTTTCCCAAGGTGGAGATCCTGAGAGGGGGTGAGCGAGGCAGTATTATGTTCCCTTTGGTGATCTATCTGCAGAAGTTATACAGTACTACCTGCCATGATCTCTTAGTCCAGGCAGTCACCCTGGTGTGCACAGAGCTGGATGAGAGAATGCAGACGTACCCTGACAGAGCAGTGACAGGGTCTCACTGAAGAACATCACTTGAGGTGAAGAACAAGAGGATGCACTGTCTTTGACAAATATAGCCCATAGTACTGTCATCCTCTCACTGGAATGAGGACCTACATTTCACCCACATTTGATGAAGACTGCCCACCTGTGTGTCCCCGTGCCTGGGTATTCTCTATGCAGAATAGGATGAAGACATTTCAGTTCTGTTCCCTGAGGCTCAAAATTGCCTTATTCATTGCTTGAATTCCAGCACTTAGCTTAAAACTGTTATATCTTTTTTTTTTTTTTTTGCACGATGCCTTATACCTGGTCCCTTGTGATCGCACTGGCCGGTGTGCTTCTTCCATGTGGGCTTATTTGCTTCTGAGCTAGATGGCCGCTTGTTCACCTTCAAGCCTTTAAGACCCCAGACACTATCTCTTTTGATAGCCGGGCACCATCAGCTTTCTTCACCACATTTGCTTATGCACCCATTTGTCTTCAGCGATCCTATCATGGAGGTGTGCAGTCAATGATATGATTTTTTGTTCTTTGATGCCTGGTAACTGATCCCTTTGGGACCACTCGATCACACAGGCTGGTGTGTTCTTCCATGTGGACTTTGTTGCTTCTGAGCTAGATGGCCGCTTGTTTATCTTCAAGCCTTTAAGACCCCAGTCACTATCTCTTTTGATAGCCGGTCACAATCAGCTTTCTTCACCACATTTACTTGTTCACCCACTTTGGCTCCAGCCATTGTGTCGGGAGAGTGAGCATCATAGAGTTCCAATTTAATAAAAGAAGGTATTCATGCATTGAGGGAGTGTTGGAGTAGAGGCCCAAGGTCCTTCCGCCACCTTAATACTTGACCTATAAATATAGACACATAGATCTATTTCCCCATCCTCCTATATATATTTGCATGTACATGTCAAAGTCTAGACCTCCATGAATGCCCTTTGACTCCTAGCTCTTTCCTCCATCTCCCTTGACTTTCCTCCTGCCCTACTACCATGCTTCATCGCCACCTGGGCTAGAGTATACCTCTTCTCTAAGCAACCTTACCCTTGATCATTTCCCACCAGGCCTGCCACTCCCCCTTCTCTACCATTTGGGGTCCCATGTTTTTCCCTTGTCCCTGGGTTTGTTAACACCACTTCCTTACCCCCCCTACCCCCCCACCCCAAGTCCCCCCAGAACTGTCGGTCCTGTTGATTTTCCTCCAGATAGTTCATCCAGCCTGTCCTATTCAGACAGACCTGTGGAGTCACTAACATGCACGAAAACTAGACAGAGGAAAACAAAGCTACAGTATACAACCAGACAACAAAACAACAAAAACAAACCACTGACAAAGAACAGAACAAGACAGTTCACAAGAGAAAAGCTTGTAGTTAGTTCAGGGATCGTTTGCTGGCCCTTAGGAGCGTTTTCCAGTCCATTCTGTTGGGGCACCATGCCCTGGCCCCAAAGTCCACTTTCAGCATTCCCTGGGGACCTTGCCACTCCATTCCCTTGCTGTTCCGCTGCACTCTCGGTGTGGTGGGATCAAGTCAAAAAAAGATATAAGTGTGTGTAGGTATGTGTATATGTATATATGTGTATATATATATATATATATATATATATATATCATATTAAATGAAGGGGGAAGTGCAGAGTGGAGACCCAAGGCCCAAGTGTCGACCAATGGAGATCCCCTCATAGAGGGGTTTAGGAGAGGAGATGGGTTAATTAGGGTGTGAGGTAGTATCGATGAAGAACACAGCTTTCCCCCAGATCCTGGATGCTTCCTCCCCCCAACTACCATGATCTGAATTCTACCTTGCAGGGCTGGATAGGACAGAGGCTGTACACTGGTGCATATGAGGGTTGGAGGTACAGGGAATCCAGGGTGGATGATACCTTCAGGACCAAGGGTGTGAGGGACGATGCTGGGAGAGTGGAGGGTGAGTGTGTTGGAAAGGGGGAACTGATTACAAGGATCCACATGTGACCTCTTCCCTGGGAGAGGGACAGCAGAGAAGGGGGGAAGGGAGACTCCGGATAGGGCAAGATATGACAAAATAACGATGTATAAATTACCAAGGGCATATGAGGGAGGGGGGAATGGGGAGGGAGGGGGGAAAAAAAAGAGGACCTGATGCAAGGGGCTTAAGTGGAGAGCAAATGCCTTGAGAATGATTGGGGCAGGGAATGTATGGATGTGCTTTATACAATTGATGTATGTATATGTATGGATTGTGGTAAGAGTTGTATGAGTCCCTAATAAAATGTAAAAGAAGAAAAGAGAAAAAAATGATTAGGGCAAAGACTGTACAGATGTGCTTTATACAATTGATGTATGTATATGTATGAACTGTGAAAAGAATTGTATGAGCCCCAATAAATTGTTAAAATAAAAAAATAAAAATAAAAAAAACTGTTTACAGCAGGTACTAAGTAAATACCTTATGAATGAATCTCTATATTGCTGGCGATTCCTTTGTACCTATACCTATTAAGAGAAAATAATATGCAACAAAAATAATGAGGCCTTGTGGATGTCAGCTGGGGGGTGATATCATCCGTGTTAAGGACACTCACTCATATCATTTCTATGTCTTGTCACAGCCCTACAGAGCAGGGACTGTGACTAGCCCCAACTCTCTGATGATCGACTCTGAATATCATGGCCAAGAGTGTACAGATGGCATTTCATGTGTAGCTCTGTACCATTCATCTGCAGTGGGGGTGAGGACAGGTTCGTATAAAGAAAAGCCTAAAGCTTCCCCATTACCAGTCTGCCTGCCTGTAGAAGGATGAACAATCAGAACCCCCTCAAGTTTCGTTTACTTGTTCAGGCCTCTGGTTTCCTCCAGATGAATGGTATAGCAAAGGAAATGAACTTGTCTGACTCCCTCCCTCCCTCCCTTCCTCCCTGACTGAGTTTAAAACTCTACCCTATGAAACATACTCCTTCAGTTTGGCTTCCTTCTAATGCCACAGTTTTGGAAAATTTAAACTGATTAGCATGTAGGAATTCGGCTCCATTCCAGTGTGTTGGCTTGGAGAGTGAATGCATTTCTCTGAAGGTGAAGTTGCATGTTTGGGGATCCCCAATTATTCTGCTAAGCCCACGATTGAAGAGTGTGTCCCTTTCTCTGTCATTTGCCTTTCTAAATTCTTTCTCCCAGTGAGGTCTCCACTGAGCCCCTCTCTTAGAGCCCAAAGCACACAGGGGATGTTGCACCTCACGTCCACTGCAAGAGACCAAGCCGCCTCTGGTTTCACTGGCTTCTAGGAACAGCTAGGCTCCAAGGTTCTGCTCATGGTAAGGGGGTATGACAACCCCTCACTGAGTGTGAGTATGTGCTCCTGACCTGGGAACTCTCAGTAGATGTCCGGCGCCCTCTTCCTCCTCCAACTTCTTTCCCAGTATGGAGCCAGGAGTACCTCCAACAAATGGCTTTACCCTCTGCTTCCCCAAGGTTAAAGGATATTTATAAGATGTATGAATTTTTATTCTAGAAGTTTGGATAAAGCAAGATCATGGGCTAATAATGCAAGTTAATATTTTTAGGGAATGCACACATGTAGCCCATACGCTTTGGAACAAGGTAGCTACAGGTACCAGTGACTTGATTAAAATGGAGCTCCCTATCACATCTTGCTCCTGGGGAGCCATGGACAATCTGTGCTACCACAGCCTGTGGGAGGGACTGACAATTGTAGGCAGCCATGGTTAAGCACAACTATGACTTCCCCTGCAGGCCTGAGTGCGTCTGGGCTGTTTATCTGATAATTATTCTGGGATGCCCCAGGGTCATTGTATCTCAAACAAAGGCAAGGTGCCTGGCTGCTTTCATGCCAGGGGCTCAACATGATGGCCTCTTCCTGCTTCACAAGAACAAACATGGGTCACCTAAGGAAGCATGCCCCACATCAACACTATCACCTGTTAGATGTTTCCCATTGGAAAAGTAGTGTACAAAAGGCCTCTTTTGGGTCCACAATCAATGGAGATAGAGACAATCTCAAGGTTCTTAATGCTGCTGGAGCCTCTTCAAGAGATCGTCTGGCTTGTTCACATAGGCACACATACACCCACAAACACATGCCCATTCACACCTACCTACACACATTCATGCATACATGTACACAAATCCATATACATACACAGTCACAGAACTATACAAATTCACACACACAAACCTGGACATATTCACACATGCACACGATCTAAGCACACATCCTTCACACTCAAACACGTGAATGTGTGTCTCTGGTTCTTCTGGCTGTGTAGATTATGGGGAAACATTCTCAAAAAGTGCTGCCTCCAGCGCCGGGAACATCTTTTTTCTGAACTATCGGCTTCTATTCAGCTGTCACTGTGGCCTGCTGACACCTACCAGGATTGGAGTCAAGGGAGGTTTGTTACCTTCTTCTTCCATCCCCCACCCGCTCCCGGGGTAAAGGACAGTGCTTTCCGTGGCATTTTAATGTCAGAGTGGGAGCAATGGCTGAAGTTCCCTTCGTTAATTGGATATTCATGGCCAAGTTCATTGACTCTCAGAAGTTAGCGAGTAATTTGCATTTTCTGGTTTGATTTCCTGCATTTGTAGTTTATTCTATGCAAACCGTCCACCTTGCATCCTTCCATCCTTTCCAGGTGTGCTCATGCAATGTCTACAAGGGTAGGAAATGAAATGACTTTTTGGATGAGCCATCAGTTTTTCTTTGATTCAACTTGCCTTGAAAAAAACAATGGAATTCAAATACTGTATGACTGGCATCAGAGAGCTCAATTCACCCATGTTTGGACATTGCTTTGAGAAAAGATGGTGAGTCGGGAAGCTTATCCAGTGTTCTTTGGAAAAATATGTACTGGGAACATTGAAATGATTTTTATTACACAGAATATTATAGCAATATTCATTAAAATAAAAAGAGAACTACTCATTTTTAACCAGTCAAATGGGTTTAATGTTTCAGTTTGTCTTCAAATTATAATATAATAGCATCAGCTGAGTTTTATAGACTTGAAGGGGTGTTCTTATTTGAATGCCTGGGCTCTAACTCCCATTGGCCAGAATCATAAAATAAACTTCCATGTAAACATTAATGTCACTGAACACCTGGTAAAGCTGGAGGAGGTTATGTCAGAATCATACTCTGTTAAAAACATTTTATTGGGAATAAGGTAGAGATTTAGAGAGCAGATAATTTCATATTTAACATTTCTCATACATTTTATTTCATTTCATTCATTACAACTCCATTATGTAATACTACTTCCTCATGTTTCCTGCTTCCATTTCTTTCTTTCATAACCCTTCTGAACTTTGCCCTTGGATAATTGCTGCCCTTTTGATCCCAAGTGTTGATAATTCTAGAGTGAACCTCCCTTGTGTTATCGGTGTCCTTATAAACATGCCTGTGATTTAGCTAAGGATAAATTTGGGCTGTTAACTTCAAAATCAGTGGCTCACACTCACCAGCTCTCCCTGGGAGAGAGCTGTGCGCTTCCATAAAGATTTACAGCCTCCGACAACCCACGTGGAGTCGCTGTGGGTTAAATCAACTCATTGGTAATGAGATGCTTCGGATGAACTCACTCATGGAGGTGAGTTCAGTTCCAGGCCTGAAAAGCGACCGAAGGTCTAATTTTGGGGATTCCATTAGTCTCTACAAGGAGCCTATAAGCATAGATATTTGCTGTTGTTTAATGATTTTGGTTTTGTTCCACATTTTCTCCCAATCTCTCCACGATCATCTACTGTGATTACTTTAGAGCAGATGGTACTGGCAGTCAGTCTTTCTGGCCTCTGGCCACCAAAAACAGCTAGGAAAACAGGAAAAGATAGACAGTGGAGGATGATCTTGTGATCTGTTGTTGAATTGCAATAATTGTTTCCATGTGTCTTCAATTTGCATTTCGTTCTTTATTCTAGACAAGGTGAGACCAATCGTTCCACCTTACATAGCTACTTACAAGCTTTTAAGACTTCAGTCATTACTCACCAAAGTAGAAAATAGGATATTATGTTTGTGGACTATGTTATGCCAATTAACCTTGGTATCCTCATAGACTATGATCATAAGCCCCCAAATTCATATACTCTTCCATATACTCATTTGCTCAAGGTAATTGTTTATGTTCAAGAAACTTTCATAATTTTGCTGCTGTATACTTCAACATATTCAAGGATATATTTGCATCAAAAGCAAATATGTACACATATAGAAATATGCATATATATATATATCTCAAAAGAAAATAACAAACCGGTCTTGGAAGAAGTTTAGCCAGAGTGCTTCTTAGAGGTGCGGATGGCGAGACTTTATTTCACAGACTTCGGACGTGCTGTCAGAAGAGACCAGTCCCTGGAGAAGGACATCATACTTGGTAAAGTAAAGGGGCAGTGAGAAAGATGGGTCGGCACAATGACTGCAGCAGTGGGCTCACACATAGAGGGGATTGCACAGGGCTGTGAGCCGTTATGTTGCACATAGGGTCTCTTCGAGTTGGGACCTACTCGATGGGTCCTGACAACAACAACAACAACAACTCATATACACTCATGGGCAGTTCTCCCTTCCACGCGTTCAGTCTGCGTGCCTATGCCAGCATCTGTGTGTGGATCACCAGTCCTGCAGCATCGTGTATGTAAAGTGTTTACCTTCCACTGTCTTCCCTTTCCTCTGCCGTTGTTTTCAAAGTTTGCCATACTGTGTGTCATCCCCTTAACCCAAGTTAACGCGTGTAAATATCCTTAATTTTCTCTCTATTCGGAAGTTTTGTTTCTACACAATTCCCTCTTTTTTACTTTGTAATTGTCTTTGCTACAAAATTCACTACAAATATGACATTTACTCACATCAAAGATTTCATCAACAGAGTCAATAGTGAACCTATAGATTGAAAAAATATATGAAATAACTTGTACCTCAAAGGGCTAACTGAAATCTATCGAAGACTACATCTTAACAAGAAAAATACAAATAGTCCAATAAAAGAAATGGACTCGAGGCATAAACAATTAACCAAAGAAGACATCCCTGGCCAATAACCATATGAAGACATGTTTGCACTCATTAGAAATAAAAGAAATGCAAATTAAAACAACATTGAGATAATCACTGTACGTTGACACTTCTAGCAATATTCAATAAAACAGAAATAATTGTTGGAGATGATGTTTGGAGATAGGAACACTTACATTGCCGGTATGATTGTAGGATTGTACAAACACCATGGAAAAATCGTGTGACCTTTCCTTACACAAATGCAAATGCACATACCTTATGATGCAGTAAACTCTCTACTGATATAGATCCTAAAGAAAGGAAGAATATAACATGAGCCTACATATGCACCCTTATATTCATGGCAGCAATTTCCATAAAAACAAAGACATGAAAACAACCAAAAGTACCAATTATAAAGGAATGGATAAACAAACTCTGGTATATTCATGTTATGGAATATTATACATCAATAAAATGACAACTCTCTTAAACACCGCAAACTATGGGAAAAGCAGAACATTATAATTAGCAAGCCCAGTCAATCTTGCAAAGATAAACATTTAATATCACCATCGTTTAAAGGATAAACAGAAAAAGAAGCTGGTTTATACACCAATAGACAAAACTTTGATGACTAGAAGGAGGCCAAAGACAGAGATGGGAACAGAGAAAGAGGAGGGATAGGTTATTGAAGAGGGAGGAAAAAAGAGGGGGTGGGCAGGATGAAAGAGAATGATATATATAGAGAGTTTAACCAGGTATTGTCATTGATTTCATATCTTGAAATGGGCCATGTAAATATATACAATATGTTTCTTTAAAGGTTCAAAAAAATCTAGATTTCCTTATTCTTCAAATGAAAGTAGAGGCCTGAATGGTTAAAAAAAAAAAAGATATCTCTTATTCCCTATTTGAAGTCTTGTAAGCTTGTTTTGCTTCAAAAACCTCTATCTGAGTTGACATCTGAACTATGCTGTAAAGTGAGTTACTCACACCTTGCCATTTCTGGTTCTCCTTTTAATATTTCTCATATGATTTATCTGGCTTTTAAAAAATTTCCTTAATTTCTGTTTATCTGTAAATGTCCTAATTTCCATCATATTTGAGAGACAATTTTGCTTAGCTTTTTTTTCTTTGTGAGTTTTATATATGCCACTCCATTGTCTTCTCACCTGGACAGTGTCTGCAGTGCTTCGTCTTTGTCTCTCAGGTTCTCCTTTGTAATTTGCTTTTTGGTTTTTCCTGAGCTGCTCTCAAAATTTCTTTACATATCTTTGGCTTTGGAAAGTTTGGTTTTGATATATCTTGGTGATTTTCTTTGGGGGGTGGGGAGGGTGCTCTACCCGATTTGAGGTACCCTCAGTTTATTAAATGTAATAATAAACTTTTGTAATGTTGAGGATTTCAAAAAATATACAATTTTTTCCATGCAATTTTTCCTCTTCCTATTTTGAATTCTGTTCATACATAAGCTATTCTTTTTGATGGTGCCTCACATGATCCTTAGACTTTCTCCCCCCAGCAGATTAGTATTGAGATTGTCTTCAAGCTTCAATTTTACAGCGATTCAACTCTACTCCTTTGCCCTTTCAATCTCTTTCTAAACTCTTAGTATTAATCTTCTTGATTTCTATTTGTTCTTTGGTATGTTTTCTAATGTTTCAGTAATTTTGTCAGTTTGTTCTTATGATATTTTCCTGACTAATAAAGTTTGATATGAACTATTGTTGATTTCTTCTACAGCTTTCTTGGTCTTTGACTCAATGCATTAAAACATTTCCACATCATTCTTCTACCATGTTTGTCATCTAGTTTCAATGTAATTTCTTTCTCAGAAAATGTCTTATCTCTATAACTTAGTCACATGGGTGAGCACTCAACCAATTTTGGCTCGTTGTGTCAGGTCGTCTGTTTCCTCGGCTGCATCATGGTATTGCTAGATGTGTATGTAACTGACTGCATGCTGGTGTGTTCTTAAGCACTCACTGGCTGTCTCCTGACGAGCTTGAGCGAGAACGTGAGTGTGTGTGCAGGTTGTCTGTGTAGCACACTTGAGGCCAGCTAAGGCGGTCCTGGCTGCTGCCTGTCGATTGTTAGGTCGTATAGGAGTGCGTAGTAACTCTAGTACAAAAATCAGCATTGTCGGGGGCAGGGGGAGATCTGAGTGGTGTAGTCATGCTTGATATCTTCCGTTAGGAGGATAAAACAAACAACAACAACAAAATAATCCAAGAGGAGAAATTGAGAAAAATAAAATAACAATATTGAAAAAGTGATAAGTTGGTGGCAACAAGGAATGACAATTAACAAAGAATGTAATAACTGAAAAAAGGAAAAATGAAAGGAAAATAAAAACAAGGGAAGAGAAAAATTAAAGAAAAAATACAATAACCAAACTTGGGAAGGGAAAGAGAAAATAGATCACTAAGAAACAAACCGAGAAAACATAAAAAGGGAAGGGAAAAAAGAAAAGCAGGAAAAAATAAGAAAAGCAGAGAAAGAAAGGGAAAAAGAGAACAAGGAAAGGAGGTGAAAGACAAGAAAAACAACAAAAGGACAAAACTGGGCCTCGGCATGACTTTGAGGAGAAAACAGAGGGGAATGGGGCAGGTAGTTCAGCACCTGTGTCAGTCAAGGAACCCTCAGGATGGAGTTCCTGCTGGCCTAGATGTCTGGGGTCTGCGTAATTGATCCATAAACCATTGAAACAGGTACAGAGGGAGGCTGTGGTCAGGGCTCTTGTTCCTCAAGGGGATTCTTCCTGGTCCAAAGGGAAGCTAGGGGCAGGCTAGATGGCTATGGAAGAAGTTGTTGGCCTCCCGAGGTAGCTGAAGACAGGCAGTTTGTCTGGTACTGTGCAGGCTGCTGGTCTGATGAGGGGAATTCGTGTGATTCAAGATGTGGGGCACAACCCACAAGCCTGATCCATGAGGGCTCGGGGTTTTTTTTTTTGGTTGTTGTTCTTTTTTTAAATGTGCCCTAGGCCTGGAACAGCTCTGGCCACAATCTAGGCATCAAGCTAGGATGAACAAAGGGCTGCCACTCTGCTCTGCCCCTGACTGATATAAAAGCACCACCACCAATCAGGTGTCTCTGCCCATAGCCAGGGGATGAGGGCTCGGTTTTGACCTCAGGTAGAGGAATGGTTGTCTGAGGGTAGAGGGCGGGTAGCATATCTGTCAACTGCTACTGAGGAGGTAAGGGTGGAGTTTGGTCCTTTTTCTAGACACACAGAGGGAGACCAGGGAAGATTCCCCACCTTTCTTGCCTCCAGCCACTGTTGTCAAATCTCTGTCTGTATCAGATGCTGCCGACAAAAGTTCGAGCTTCCCAGCATACAATTCACCTGTCTCTTCTCTTGTCACTTTTGTTTAGCTTCGTCTCGGTGGTCCTCCCTCCATCCACTTCTCTCTTGTTCTCTGACACCCGGGGTTCAGGATGACCATTTGCATCTCTTTCATTTGGTCGCTGGTGTCCTTGTTGTCGAAGGTCTGGATACTATGTCTGCCTAGTCTGCTATCTGTTTCCCATTCAATAATTCACATACATGTTATATCATGTCATTTGCTACAAACTTGACAGGAAACATCACGTATCTTATGTTTTCCCTGTGTTTCCATTTCCTATTTCTCCTCCTTTATTAACCCTTTCTGATTTCTGAACTTTTTCCTTATGCAAAAGCTGCTCTTTTGAGCGCAAGCAATTAATTATTCTTAGGAGTGTATGTCTAGTGTTATTGTCCACCTTAGATAAAATCAGTTTGTTTTAGATTTAGTCACTTTACAAAAGCTTAAAGTACTTGTCTTATGATTCAGATAATGTGAATAAAGTAAAAGTATTTGTAAAAAAATGCTAAGCAAGAAATCCTATATCCAACAAAATTATCCCTAAAGTATGAGGGAGAAATGAAGGTCTTTTCAGACAAAAAAAACCCCAAAAACCTAAAGGAATTCACAAAAAACAAGAACAACGTTACGGAAAACATTAACCACATCATTATGGAGAGAGGACCAACAATAAAAGCATACAAACCTGAGAGTACCCGAGAGGGCAGCATCACCCCGAAGTCAACACAATGAAGCAGCACCCCAATCAACACAGTGATAGAGGAGGAGCAAAGATACTGATATAACCATAAAAGGGGGGAGGGGACCAACCAGAAACACAGCAAAATGACAGCAACAAGCCAACATACACCAGGAATGACACTGAAGTGCAATCGATTATATGTACCAATCAAAAGCAGAAGGTAGCAGACTGGATCAGAAAACAAGACCCACCTATAAGTTGCCCATCAGAGACACACCTTAAACTCAAAGAGCAAAGCATTTGATCTCTTTCAGAGCAGTTGGTAGTAGCAGCCAGGCACCCTCCAGTTCTCATCCATTGAGGTGAATGGTCCCTTAGTCCAATGGACAAACGGTTTCCATGGGTCTTCGATGTTCTTCCTTTTTTTTTTTTTTGCTTCTTACGTGGCGGCGGCTCACAAGCTTTTACCATGCTGGTCGCTGCTCACTAAAGTAGGATTTAGACCATTATTGTTATGCATTGTGTCCACCCCCCCACCTCCCAGAACTATGGTCATGCACTCCCAGGAATCTAAAGTTCCTTTAATAACCTAATGATTACTGACATCTTGCTGACTTCCCCTCACTTGACTTTTCAGAGTTGCAATCTCCACAACTATAAAGTGACTTGGCCAAGGCCACAGAGCCTGAAAATGGCAGCTTGAAATATAGAATCTTGATGCCAAATTCTATCTGAGCCTCAGGGCAAACAGTTCAAAGTAGTGCCAGGAAAGATTCCATGGGCGTAAACAGTCCGATTCGATGAGGCCCTCTTGGCTCTCAGTCCAGAAAGGGAGACCCTCTGGGCCAGTTCTCAGCTAGCGATTGACACTATTTGTACGCTTAGGTGAAAGTGGGTCAAGCTCTCTCGCTCGCGCGCGCTCTCTCTCTCTCTCTCTCTCTCCCTCTCTCCCTCTCTCCCTCTCTCCCTCTCTCACTCTCAGTTAGTCACTGAGGGACTATACAGTGGCACCCCAATGTCTTACAAGACAGTTATTAATTGACTATGTTAAGGTCAGTCGTAAGAGAATATTTCCTTTTCCTGCATTGTTAGTTTAATGTTCTATATGGGTATTGTGTTTGGAGAAAAGATTACTGTGCATTTCTAAAAGCATTAAATTAGAAGAAAACATTTAGTAACTGTAAAAATTCATGTAAAATTTTTTATTTCATGTAAAATTAACACATTTATCTTTTTTCTCCCAAAAGGCAGCATGAAACAAATAAGCTTTGGGGAATTATTGAAAGCAAAATTTTCATATCCTTTCCTCTGTTCTTCATATTCAGCCACCATTTTTACTTTGGGTTTCTTTAGGAGAAAAGGGGAAAGAAAGAGAAAGAGAGAGAGAAGGAGATTTTTTTTTAATTGTCTTAGAAATTTTGAGGTAGAATGTCAGACCCCACAGTGTACACAGTGGTGCTGCTTCCTCTGCTCCAGGTGCCCACCTCTCCCTTGAGAAAACACCTTCTGATAGGGGTGAATTCTTCTCTCAGAAATACACATGAAAAACTATGGATGCCTATGCCCCGTTCTCAAAAATTCTGCTCAAGTTATTTGAGCTGGGGACCAGATAAAAGTTTTAAAGAACCTCCCTTTCCCCTCCAGTAATGAGATCTTTTTAACTGGTGAGGGAGACAGGCTCCTCATATTAGTGGGAATGGGGATAAGAAAAATTTCTTGTCCATGTTTTGTAACCTCAGTTCCTCGAAGCTCATAAAGAAACTTACCAGCAAAATAGATTCTGGTCTATAGACAAGAGTTTATGGGGGGAAAAAAACAAAGCTATTTTCTATGGAAATCAAAAACTGTATACCCTTGTGATGAGCAAGCATTCTTTAAGTTACTTTAAAAATAGAAACCTATTAAGATCGCGGGACTATCATCTAGTACAGGTGCACCATACCAGGTGCCTAGGGTGAAGCATTTCAAGTGCTCTAAATTCCTGAGTCGTTTAAATGACTTGCACTATACTCCTAACAGAAAGGTTGGTGGCTCAAATCCACCCAGTGGTGCCATAGAAAAAAAGACCTGGAAATCTACATTCATAAGGTTACAGCCATGGGTGGGTGGGGGAAATATGGTAACAACAGAGTATCGTCCAACTTTCTTTCTTTGGACACATCAAGAGAGATGAATTAGTTGTGGGGGATATCATGTTTAGTGAACTAGAGGGCTAGCTAGTGCTCTTGGTGAGATAGCTTGGCTCAATAGTATTAATGATGTACTTGAACATGCTGTCAATTATGAGACTGGTGCAAGATCAGACAACATTCCATTGTGTTATTGCCATGAGTCAGATCTACTGAGTGTACTTATTGCTCAATCTATGCATGGTTTTTCCATAGCCATATTTTGAACATCAACAAAATAAGTTGATCTGACATCAGGAAAGTGTGTGGCAGGATGTTATTGCACCTAAAAGACATACACTCAGAGCTACGTAGTTCCATTTGCCCCTGGCTTCTTTTCTCCTCTTGCAGTGCATGCTAGTGTTGACTGTTGTGCCAGCCTGGTCGATAAACACAAGTAGGATTAACTGAAGGGCAGAGGGATAAATGGCTCGGTGAGCCTCACCTTGGTTGTTCTGTGCCTCAGTTTAAAGGGGTACACTACCTGTGGGATGCCTAGTCTGTGGACTGTGTCGCTGTAAGTTGAGTCCCCTTTAAACCCACACGATTGGAATGTTCATCTCTGGAGCTGGGGACTGACAGTTGGGGACCTGCCTTGCTGTTTGCTGCCTGGGTATATATAGCCCAGCTCTCTCTACAGAAGGGGAATGGCACCTGGCAGCTCTCAAAACTTGAAGTACTGCTAGTGTCTCACTGCTTTATAATTTAACTGTTAATTTCTTGTATTATATATATGTATATTATTTAATGGTTTATTTATCGAATTATACATCTATCTTTATAAATATATTTATATATAATTACTAGCAATCTGGTTTGTCTCTCTAGAGAACCCTGTCCAATACAACTCTCTATACTGTAGACTCTCTATACTGTAGACATGGAGTGTCTGCTCCAGAATTCATGAAGAAGCATGAGCTCTAGCTATTAAAGCCTGAAGGCTTTCATACATGGACCTTCCTGGAGGCAACTACAAAATTAGTAAAAAGTAACTTGGACAAGAAATGGTAAGGCTTGAAGAATACTTAGAACCATTCTTGAGTTGAGTTTTCTCAGTAATCAATGACTGCATACCCATTCTGAATATTTATAGACCAGATTCATACCAGAAAATAGCAAAGAAGTCTGGAAGAGATTTTTCAACATTAGAAAATACATCAAAAGGGTATACTATATATATATATATATATATATATATATATATATATATAATTTCATTGGTGGTTCTTACTGCTCATAAAAATCCATACATCAATAGCATCAAGCACATTTGTACATATGTTACTATCATCATTTTCAAAAAAAAATTCTTTGTACTTGAGTCCTTGGTATCAGCTCCTCATTTTTCCCTCCCTCCCTCCTCCACTATCCCATCTTCATGACCCCTTGACAAATTATAAATTATTATTTTCGTGTCTTACACTGTCCACTATCTCCCTTTACCCATGTTTCTGTTGTTCTCCCCTTGGTTGGGGGGAGGTAGTTATATGTCTATCATAGTGATCGGTTCCCACTTTCCCTCCCTTCTCCTCTCACCTTCCCCTTGCCATCACTGTATTGATACTTCCATTGCTGTTCTTGAGGGGTTTTTGTTTTTGGAGAGCTCTTATATGTACCAGTGTACATGCTCTGGTCTGGCTAGATTTGTAAGGTAGAACTAGGATAATGAGAGTGGGAAGAGGAATCATTAAAGAACTAGAGGAATGTTGTGTGTTTCATTGGTACTATACTGCACCTTGAATGACTTGTCCTTTTCTTGTGACCCTTCTGTGAAAGGATGTCCAATTGTTTACAGATGAGCTTTGAGTCTCCACTCCAACGTCCCTCATTCACATCAATATGATTACTTGTTTTGGGTCTTCTGATGCCTGCTATCTGATACCGTCGACTCCTTGTGATCACACAGGCTGGTGAGCTTCTTCTACAAGGACTTTGTTGCTTCAGTGCTTGTTTAACTTCAAGCCTTTAAGACCCCAGATGCTATATCTTCTATTAGCTGGACACCATCTGCTTTCTTCACCACATTTGTTATGCAACCATTTTTTAAAAATTTAGATCATTTTATTGGGGTTCATACAAGTCTTATCACAATTCATACATACATCAATTGTGTAAAGCACACTTACACATTCATTGCCCTCATCATTCTCAAAATTCACCTTCCGCTTGGGTTCCTGGAATCAGCTCATTTTCCTTTTTTCCCTCCCCCTCCCTCCCTGTTCCCCCCTCCCTCATGAGCCCTTAATAATTTAGAAATTATTATTTTATCTTACCTTACTGTGCAACCATTTTGACTTCAGTGATCATGTCGGGAAGGTGAGCATCACAAAATGCTAAGTTATTAGAACAAAATGCTTTTGCATTGAGGGAGGGCTTGAGTGGAGGCCAATGTCTGTCTGCTACCTTAATACTTAACCTACAAGTATATGTATACAGATCTATATCCCTATCATTATATATTTACATATATACATGCCCATATTTATACCTCTATAAATGTGTTTTGACTCCTAGTTTTTTTCTATTTCCAAAAAGGGTTTTATCTTGTGGAACTTACTAACTAGCTCTACTCATTTCCTCAAGGACTAAATAGAGCAAGCACAACAACATCAGTAATAACTTTTTAAAACTTGCCTACCATTGCCCGTAACTGTGCACAATTATTTATTTTCATTATCTGAAATTAATTAATTTCATTTCAATAATTTATTTCATATTTCAGTATAAATACAAAACTTGAACTTTATTTGGATAAATATAACAAGACAAGAAATATCATCTATATTTTACTGATGAGGAAATTGAGGTTCAAAGAGGCTGTCATTTGCTCAAAATTACTCAGCCACTAAATGGCAGCTGTAGAGTCCAACCAAAGTCTATTTAGTCCTAAGAATGTATGGCTGCCAACAAGAACTATGAATGATTCTCTTTCATCTATTAAAAATTTTTTTATTGTGAATTGGGTGAATGTTTACAGAGCATATAATTTTACATTCAATGATTCATATACATTCTGTTTCATCTTATTCACTGAAATTCCATCAATGTAACATCCTACCCCCTGCCTGAGTTTCCTGCATTCATGACTCTCTCTTCCCTAATTGTTTTGAGATTTGCTCATGGGTGGATTATTCTAAGGTGTGCCCACATCAATATAGACCTGTATGTTGTTTCATTGAAAATTGAACCTCAGTGGAGAGTTCAGTTCCAGATGCAAAGATTGACCAAGAACCATAATCTTAGGTGTTATATCAGTGCATATCCAACAGTTAAGCCTGATATTTTTCATGGTTTTGTTGCACATCTTTCTCCCACTTTATCCAGGGCCTAATTCAATATCTTTAAGAGCAGTTAATAGTGGTACTTAGGTACCATCTAGTTCTTCTGGTCTAGAGCCATGGAGACTGATGTTCATATGAGTCATTACATCATTAGATTCCTTCCATGTATCTTTAATATTCATCCCTCTATTGCCTTTGGATAGGGAGAGACGAACAGTTGAAACTTAGATGGCCACTCACAGGCTTTTAATGATGCGTTAGTCGCTGCTCATCAAATCAGAATATAGACTTATGCTAACATACTAGGTGGATTGTGTTATGCACTTGTCTTTGGTGCCCCATGTCACTGTGGCTCTGGGTCTCCAAGTCCAGTGACTCATTTCTCCAAGCTGTCTGGTTATTTCCAAATGGTTTTCATAACTTTGCCGTCTGTATGCTCCATTACAAACATGGGTAAAATACCCTTGTAGAAATATTCTGTCAAATATGTTTCCAGGTTTGGTAGGTGAGTCTAGAGCACAGACGACTCTTTGCAAAATGGCGAGTTTTGAAAAGAATTGTTGCAGTGGTAAGTTTTTCGGAACAGAGATACATATTTCAATGCATGTCTTCTCAAAGTGCTTCATCATTGCTTATGCAAGGCTTATCAACTCCCCCAGCGGGAGGTTAACCTAGCTTTCAGCTCATCACCACTTTGCCTCTGAATTGTTTTATGTTGTAGGTTTATCAGGCACATCAGTTGGTTCCACACTGAATGGTGTCACAAAATATTTAATTCCATTTGCTTACTTTCCATTTCCTTGTATCTTTGATTAAACGCCTCAATCAGGTTTTCACATTCACCAGTATATCCAAGTGTCTTCGAGGGCTTGCGTCCTTCCAGAGTGGGGAAATCCTCCAAGTTTCTTTGGAGTTGCACTTTCTACAGTCTTAATTTACCTTCATATGATTTTAAATTTGAAAGCAGGATGCAGAGAAGCCGGTTGCACCCTTGCAGCTTGTCAATCAGCTCGGAGGGGTAAGTTGTAATGTCGAATATAAACACTGTATCACACTGCCGACTGCAAGCATCAAGTTCCTGAGTTCCTTGACAGGTTTTCCCTTCATCTCCATTAACTGCTTGGCTTCATCTCACCCTTCATAAAACCGCATGAACATGTATGTTCCTATGACTCAGCCACTGCACTTCACGTGATAAACAAGGTCTTTGTGCTCAGAGTCAAGATCAGTAACTCCTGTTAAACCCTCTGTTTTTGACAAACGTATGCCTGGCACCACTGCTGACATCGGATTGTTGCGCCACGGTGACTGTGCAGAGAGGCTTTCTTTCTTTGTCATGGAGATTGTCTTGGTGTATGATGCGGTGGCAGATAATTAAGTCATTTGGATCAAGACTGAGATGGTTCAGTTTTTCTTGACAAATATAATTAACCCCTTTTGCAAGTCAACCATGGCTAATGCTTTATCTGTTAACTTTTCAAATGCTAGCTCAAGTCGTTTTCATTGATAAGGCCAGTCTCTCAAACACATCCTTTACTCATATGGGCCCTGTATATCCCATAATGGATGCTCCTTGTTTGTTTGTCATAATGTACTTTGTTATTATGATTCATTAAATATAAATCTGTGTTGTTTTGAAAGAAGTGCCTAGATTTATTGAATTTTACGTCTTCCTGTAGCTGCCTTGGCAGGGTTGGACCAAGTGATTTCATGGGCTATTTACAACCCACCAAGTGTCTGTATATTTGTTCTTTTTTGGTGGCTTGTGTGTTGCTGTCATGCTGGAACCCTGGTCACTGGTAGTTCAAATCCCAGCAGGGCCACTCAAAGTGAGCAGGTTTTGGTGGAGCTTCCAGACTAAAAACAAGCAATGAAGAAGGACTCAGCTCCCCACTTCCACGAAAGGAGCAGCTGAAACCTAATGCATAGTTTTGAAACCTTGTCAGATACTGAAGGCTTAAAGAATGGAAGCAGATGATTGTTAGAGACAGTGCCAGAGGATAAGAGGATAGGTCCCACACGTCCAAGGGCACTGAAATGGTGACCGAAGTGGAGTTGATTTCTCAGAATGGAGTTGACCATTGTGATGTGAGTTGGGTAAAGTCTGTGGGAGTGTAGCTCTGAGGGATTTTCATTTGCTGATGAGGCGTGACTCAAGGAGAAACAGCTGCAAAAATCTGCTACTGAACAGAACTTGGAATGTAAGAAGTGTGAATCTCGGAAAAGTGGGATCATCAAAATAGAATAGAATGCAAGAGATCAAAATTGTGGGCATTAGTGAGTTAAATGAATTGATATTGACTATTTTGAATAAGAAAATCACATGATGTACTATGCCAAGAATAACAAAACCAAGAGATGGTATGGAATTCCTTGTCAAACGGATATAGTAAAATCCATCACGAAGTACAATCCTATCTGTGATTGCATTATATCCATCCATCTTCAGGGAAATCCAATGAACACAGCCATTATTCAGCAAGGAAAAAAAATGAAGATGTCTACCAACACCTTCAGTAGGAAATTGATCAAACATGCAACAAAGACACCTTGGCAATTATTGGCAATTGGAATACAAAAGGTGGAAACAAAGAGGAAGGGATGGTAGTTGCAAAAAGTGAAGCTGGAGATCTCATGATAGAATTGTGTAAGACCTATCATAGCAAATGCCTTTTTCAATAGCACAAAAGGTGATTATACACATGGACTCTCCCAGATGGGTTACACACTAATAAACTGGACTATATCTATGGGAGGAAATGATGGAGAAGCTTGTTAGAAGTGGCTAAAATTAGACCAGGGGCTGACTGTGCAGCAAACCATCATTGCTCACATGCAAGTTCAGAAGACCTGATGATCTGTGGAGGTCAAGATCGTCATTCATGAAAAAGGCAAAAGGTCATTAAAAAGACAGGAAGGAGAACATTTCAGAGTAGATTTCAGAAGAGATCTGAAACTTGCTCATACATGTTGAGTAGCTAAAGCAAATGGAAGAAAGGATGCGGTCAAAGGTTTGAATAGAAAACTTTAAAGGGCAGCTTACAAGGACAAAGACAAATACTATAATGAAATATACAAAGACCTAGAATTTGAAAACCAAAAGAGAAGAATATGATCAGCATATCTGAAAATGAAAGAACTCAAGATAAAAAAATTAAGCCTCGAGTTACAGTCATGAAACATTCTATGGGCAAAATACTGAATGATGTAGGGAGCATCAAAAGATGGAAAGAACACAGAATCACTGTGCCCAAAAGAATGAGTCAACATCCCACCGTTTCAAGAGGTAACATATAAGCAAGAACCAATGGTGCTGAAGGAAGAAGTTCAAGCTGCTCTGAATGTATTAGCCAAAAACAAGGTTCTAGGAATGGATGGAGCACCAATTGAAATGTTTCGATAGATTGATTAAGCACTAGAAGCGCTCACTCAACTATGCCAGGAAATTTGGATGGCAGCTTATTGGCCAACTGACTGGAAAAAAATCCAAATTGTATCCATTGCAAAGAAAGTAACTCAACAGAATGTACAAACTATAGAGCAATATCATTGACATCACATCTTGTTGAAGATAATCCTACAAAGGTTGCAGTAATACCTTGATAGGGAACTCCCAGAGGTTCAGGCTGAATTCACAAGAGGACATGGAACAAGGGATATCATTGAAGATGACAGGTGGATCTAAGCTGGCAGCAGAAAATAACAGAAAGATGTTTACTTGTGTCTTAACCATTATGCCAAGGCACTTGACTATGTGGATCATAACAAACTATGGAGAACCTTGAGAAGAACAGGAAATCCAGAACACTTCATTGTGATCATGGGGAACTTTCACTCATTGTAAATAAGACCAAAACCCTCACAATTGGACCAATAGGTAACATTGCGATAAACTGATAAAAGCTTGAAATTGTCAAGGATTTTGTCCTGCTTGAATTCACAATCAGTTCTCATGGAAACAAGAGTAAAGACATCAAAAGATTCACTGAACTAGGAAAACCCGCTGCACAAGATCTCTTTTGAGTATTGAAGGGCAAGCATGTTACTTTGAGTACTGAGATGAGCCTGACCCCAGCAATGGTATTTTCAACTGTTTCCCACACATATGAAAGTTGGACATTGAATAAGGCAGACAGAATTGATGTGTTTGAACTGTGGTGTTGAGTGAACAATATTGAAAGTATTATGGATTAATAAAAACACAAACCAAATCAGTCTTGGAAGAAGTACATACAGAGTGTACCTTAGAGGTACACATCCTTTGGATACTTTGTCAGGAGAGACAAATCCCTGGAGAAAGACATAAGGTTTGGTAAAGTAGAGTGGAAAATAGCAAACCAAAAAATGAAGGCTCTTAAGGAAATGGATTGACCCAGCAACTTCAACAATTAGATCAAGCATAGGGCTAATTGTGAGGTTGGTGTAGGACAGGATGGTATTTCATTCTATTGTGCGTATGTTTGCTGAGGGTAGGAACCAACTTCATGGTACCTAACAACAAAAGCAACAATTAATGAAGAACAAGAAAGTAGGAGGCCTGCCATTTTCTGATCAAAATTCATACTATGCATCTACAGAAGTCATAATAACCTGGTATGTTAAGAGGGAAACATAGACCCAGGGCCACATAACAGAGAACCAAGAAATAACTACTTCCCCCTAAAGGAATTAATGTTCAAGGACTGAATCAAGTTAAATGGAGAATATGTAGTCTCTCCAACAAATAGATTGCCACTTGCAGAAGAACAAATCAGTATCCATACCATGTTATGTACAAAAATGAACCCAAGCTGGATTAAAGTTCAAGTGGAAATTCTAGAACTATAAATATCATCAGTATGAAAGTAAGGAGAAACATAGGAGCCCTGGTATAGTACAGGAACCCACTGGTGAACGTACTGAAAGCTTGCACAGAGCAGAAGACAGAACAGAGTAATGAGATCTTTTTAAGTTGAGAAATGTATGTGAGCAGTTGGTGGGTTTGAACTGCTGACTTTGCCCAACACATAACTCACATCATCACAAGCACTCCTACCCACACTTGAGAGGCCCATATGTCAGCACTGTATTCACAGGATTTTCACTGGATAATTTTCAGACATAGATTGGTAGTCCTTTTTGTCTGGTCTGTCTTAGTTTGGAAATTGTGCTGGAACCCCATTCTAGGTAACGCTGCTCATAGTCAACATACTGGTGTCATAGCGTCTAAATCATTGTAACCCAACATGACAAACTAATAGTGTACAGTGTACAGAAGCTGTCCTGCTTAGTAAATACCCATATTTATGGAACTCCATGATTGCTTTCAATCCCTTTCTTATTCTAAGACATAAAATGCAGCATGCATGTCATTCATAATTTTCTTTGGTTTTACATAATCTGGCTAATTTCTCTAGTTTCTTGTCTATGGATGATCATTTCTACATTGATTCTGTAAAGATCAAATTCGCCGTATTACGGTCAGTTATCCGGGAATGACAGCCTATGCCAAGAAACTTGAGAAACAGTCAGCCTTCCTTCTACAAACACAGGAAGGTACATGGTTTTGCTTAGACCTTCGTGGAAAAGAAATACATCATTCTCAATGGAAGCCGTTTTTGGCATATGAACTACTTCCTATTCTTCTTGATCTTGAATGATCTCTAATTTATACTTTTTACGAGGAGCCAGCAGGGCCCATTAGCAGGTCCCTCTGGTCAATAGCAGTCTCCTCCCACATAGCCAAGCTTGGAAGCTCTGTGTTTGCTTTACAGGCCTGTCTCACCCAGAGCCCAACCCTTGGTGGGGGGCTGATGGATGGCACAGGACAATTTTCCAAAAGCCCAAAGGAACTGTCTTCCCAACATTATCACTTCACCAGTTCCCTGGGGACAGGGACAAACACAGCCTTCCCAATCAAGGAAATAATGTTCCCTTGTGATGCAAAACTCCTAGGGTGAGTGTGAGGTGCTTCCTGGCTTCCCTTTGAGCACAGCTGGCTGCATGCCCCCTGCAGAGGCACAAGAAGGGGTGGGCCCCAGGCTCAGGTGGGCAAACAGTAGTCTGGAAGGAGGAGCCACTGGGTGAGGATGTGTATTCTCCCCCTCCCCACCCCCCCATGCAGGAAGCCCAATTCCTGCACAGCTCTGCAGGTGGGCCATGCAGATTTTCTCTTTGTTTTCGAGTGTCAAGCAGCCCTGGCCGGAGACTGAGCGCTTCACACCTGGGCCCTGCTTCCAGAAGGAAGATTTGGACTGATGTGGGCTGACTCAACTCTGGCTAGGAATTTCTTCAAGGAAAACATTTTGGGGTGTTACTTTTTAAGGAAGGTTGTCTAAAGGCTTTGTGGTTGCACCCCAGAAATGACAGCTCTTCTTGACATCTGATGTATGGTCTAACAGCCTTAGTGATAATTTTAAGATATGTTTGATGAGTCTGCCTTTTAGTAGATGTATTTCTTACTTAACAAACTCAGCATTCTCTTACTTAATGCCACTGTGATATCAGGAACCTGCTGTAGTCAAAACAGATTTCCTTGGTAACACCTGTGGACCTGGCAGAACTTCTAAAATGTCTTTTTTATTTTTAAGGAAAATCTTTCCCACTAAAACAATGTAAAATTCCTGAAACTTGGCTTATATTTGTGCATCACTTGAGAAATGGACTTTCACTGCTGTCGTTTCCCAGTGCATAAGCCAGTGCTAGACAGCACTGTTCATTTGAACCGTACTCTGTCCATTAAACTTCAAAAACAAACAAACAAAACCTATCCTGAGTAGGAATCTCTGTGCTATCAGGGCACTTACAGAGGGGCTCTTGTCTCTCCTGTTGTCCCCAGACTCTCTAACCCCTGCACATCACTCTGAAACACCTACAACTCTGCTATCCTCGGAATCTATTGTAGGCTTTTCGCATATTTGTAGCCTGTGAAACTTTTCATTTTTGCCTTTCATTTCAGAGGTTACCATGATGTACCAATTAATATATCTTTAAATTTTTAATTGTATTCAATCAAACCATGGTACTTGATCCTGTATTCTGGTAATGTATATTAGAAAAATATGTACTTACATACACGAGTACATGACATAGAACAACATAAGGGAGGAGCCTTTAAAAAGTTCATGGAAAATGGAACTGAATGATAATATATCTCTCCCCATGAAATTTAAAAAGTCCTCTTGTGTAAGCAAGTAAATGCTGCTTTATTTACAAATCTTTTCTTGAAAATACCAAATCGATTCAGTTAGATATAAGCTTCCAGTCAGGGAAATTGTGATGTACTTTTCTTTTTTGGCCCATCGTTCTAAGCATATTCCCAAGAACATAATAAACTAGTGCTTCTGAATCATTCTGCTCATTTTATGTGGAAAGGAACACCAGCACACACTCAGATCTCCTTTCAAATTCTTGTTGATTCATTGAGTGGATGTCCAATGAATGGAGTCTCCCAGCTCAGAGTTGGCATTAGATGCCCATGAAACACTGTAACATGGAAGTGGAAGGTCATTCATTGGTGATAATCTGTATGAGGCAGAGAAAGGCTACCCACTTCCCCTTTTTCCTAACAGTCAACTCAGCTTCCCTGGCAGTTGGATATGGCCATCAGATTGAACTCAGGACAATGTAATGTAGAACCAGGGAATATACACCACTTTCAATATTTGGCACATTAAACATACACATAACCCCCCCTACCTGCTTTTTTAGTTTTATGTCACCAACCAGCATGACCCTGGAAGCTGTATATTGAAGATTATTGAAGCACTGGGTGGTACAAACCCTACCTACCTGGTTGACACCACCAAAATATTTGGAGGATTTGTTTGGACTTTATATAGCCAGCCATAACCTTCTATTATGCCAAAGTGATAGTGGCAGGTATGTGTCTTAACTAAGACACCATGGAACCCTAAAGGGACAGCCACCAGAGAGATCCAACCCTGTTTTTGCAGGTATTTAAATAACTTAAACTGTTCGGAATGACCCTGTGCCTACATGACTCTGCCAATAGTCTTATTTTGATATGAAGTGCTAAGTGACACGTCGATGTCAAAAATAAAGATAGGGTTGCATATATATATGCATATATATATATGGGATTAAACTGATCTTATAGTCAGTTTTGTTCTTTTCAGTTTTGAAAGTAAAGTGCTCTAATTATTTTTGTGATACCATTTAAAAAATCACTCTTAATGGCGTAAACTTCAGGTAGCATACAATTTCACGGTTGAGTCATATTAAGATATGTGCAGTCACCCCCACAAGCAATTTCAGAACATTTTCTTCTCATACTCAATGCTATTATATCTCCCCCCATTTACTCCTCCCTCTTTGTAATGTCCCTTAAGCACCTATCAATCTAGTTACTGTCTCTATAGACCTGCCTATCCTGGATCGAATCATATGAAACACAAAGAGGAAGCAAACAACAGAACACCAACACCAGTGACTGGAAAAAACATGGAAAACCCTCAATCAAAAGAAGCAGAAAATAGTAAAACTTGAAATAATTTCAAAATGAGTCAAAAGATGGATCAAATGAAAAGATATCACATTGAAACCTAACGGCATCTGCCATAATCAACTTTGCAATGCTCTCTGTCTGATACCAAGGCTTGTCACATGCCTGGATATGGCTTCATCCCTGGGGACCCTACAAGTGGGCTCGGGGCTTCCACTGACATCCATAGGCTTCTACAAGCCAGATGTTCACAATTTAAGCTCTGTTACCCTCCCCTCCATTCATCAGATTTGGATTGTATTATTTACAATTCTTGGGTCACACAGGCTGGTGTTCTTCTTCCATGTGGATTTAGTTGATGCCTCACCTAGATGGCTGCTTGTTGGAAGATAAGCTTTAAGACCCCAGACACTATTCCCTCTGATAATCACACTCCATCTGGTTTCTTCACCACACTTTGCGCTTCCACTCATATCTTCAGTGATCTCTTCATTTGGGGATGTATCTCGCAGGGCTATGCCATGAGAAATAATTGTTCTTAGTTTGGGGCTAGAATTAAATGTTAGCCCCCAATCTGTTTACATATCTATAGTTTATTTATATATCTGGTTTATTTTAGAGACATCATTTTCATTTGATGAGAAAGAAATTATAAATCATCCCCCTGGGACATAAGGCAATTCTATTGATAACATCATTAGATTAGCCAATGATATAGAATTTAAAACACTGTTGAGAAAAGGAAATTATGCAAGTATAAACTGGTTTGACGCCACAATACATGAATTGTTGACTTGTACAGATTAAACTCTTAAATGACAGAACACTACGCAAACAACGTGGGTTGGTGGTAGGGCAAAACGTTCAATCATACTCATTCATAAAGGCAGAACTACATTTATAAGATTAATACATGGCTGTAGAAAACCAGGCGTACATTTAAATAGTAAATATATGGTAGTCATGGGCACCCTCATTCATTGGGCACCTTCTAAGCAAGAGATCTAAGACAAAATCCAAAGATCACCCAACCGTGGGATAGCAGACATCTGCCTGTCCTGACCCTGCGGACTCATACAACATTTGTCTTTTTGTGATTGATTAGCTTCACTTTGCATAATGGTTTCCAGAGCTGTCCATGTCACGAAGTGCAGTCCACTGTGTGTATGCACCAGAGTCTCCTTATCCATTCTTCTACTGGTAGGTATTTGAATTAATTCCAGCTTCTTGCTGTTGTGAACTGTGCTGCAGTGAACATGACAGAGTACACGTCTGTTAATATTTTTCTCTGATTTCTTTGGGGTATATGTTCCGCAGAGGTATTGCTGGTCCATATGGTATTGTTATTCCCAGTTATTTTAAGTAGCATTGTATTGCTTTCCACAATGGTTGTAAATATTTACAAGTCTATCAGCAGGATATGAGTTTCAATCTCTCCCCAAATCTTCAACGTTTGTTGGTATCTGTTTCTGTAAATTGGGCTATTGTTGTGGGTGTGAGGTGATGTCTCAGAGCTCTTTTGATTTGCATCTCCTGATGGCCCCTGATCTTGAACATTTCCTCATGTGTTTGCTAGCCATTCAAGGGTCATCTTATGTGCATTTTCTATTCATGTCCTTTATCCACCTTTGAATTGAATGATTTGCTTTTTGTTTTGATTTTTTTTGTATCGTTGTATGGCAGAATTATATAGATTTAAGTAATTGGTTCTTTTTCCATTAGGCCATCATGGGAGATATTTTTCCTCATTCCATGAGTTATGTTTTTTTTCTGTTGATGACATTTTTGATGCGCACAAGTCTTTTACTTTTAAGAGGTCCCAGTCATCTATTTTGTCTTCTTTTATTATATTTGGGAGTCCGTGTATGTCCTGCAATAGGGCCCTTAGGTTTGCCCCAGTTTTCTCATTGATCATCCTTATAGCTCTGGAGTTTACATTTAGGTCTCTAATGCCTCTTGAGTCCATTTTTGTCCTTTGGGAAAGGTTGAGTCCAATTTCACTCTTCTGAAGATGAAGATCCAATATTTCCAGAGGGTGCCCCTTTCTCATTTAATTTGTGTTAGTCCTTTATTGAAAAGAAGTTGTCTTCAGGTTGTCTTCTTGGTTTTCTATCCTGTCCCATTGGTCTATCTATCACTGTGCCAGTGTCTTCATTGTATCAGTTGCAGGGTGTTTTGACTAGTGTGGCTGTGCAGTAGGTTTTGAGCTATGGAAATGCAGTGCAGGTCTCTATTCTTCTATTGGAACAGTTCTTTGACTCTATTGTGGATAGAGGGAAATCACCGCAGGCTTATTTCCTGTATAGATCCCACAAATGTATCTTGGGCTTCCACTGTCATCCATAACCTTCTGCCAACCAGAATGTCACAATTTAGGCTCTGATAGTATTCCCTCCTTCTGCTTTGGATCATATGATTTATAATCCTTTGCTCACTGATGCTGGTGTGCTTGTTGCATGTGAACTTAGTTGACACCTCTCTTAGATGGCTGCTTGTTTGGAAACAACATTTTAAAGCCCCAGATGCTATTTTATCTGATAGCTTGGCACATCTAATTTCTTCTCCACACTCTGCTATCGCACCCATACATTCTGTGTTCCCTTCCTGAGGGTGTGTTTTGAGTTGGGCTAAGATCTAAGAACCATTTGTTCTTAAATTGGAGTTAGGATTTAGTGTGAGCCCACAACCCATTCCTAGATCTAGGTTATTATTATTGTTATTTTTAAAATCCGCCTTTAGCTCCCCTTTGACACATCCTTGTTAATTTATGGTAGAGTCATTGATCATCTCCTTTGGGCATAAAGCTCTTCCATTAATATTGTCATTGACTAGCCCCAGGTACTAATTTTTTTAAGTCTGCAGAGAGAGCAATGGTGGGCCAATGTAGGTTAACTCCATATTAGGATACCTGAATTATTCACTTATACAGAATAAATCCCTTCGAGGCTGGACACTATTAACACAAACAATGGGAGTTGATTTTCAGGTAAAATTTACAATATTATTCACTGAGAATGTTAGTCCCAAATTTGCCATAGTACTATAATCTTAATATAGCATATAGGGTATTGATGTACGAAGTCATAGTTGTCTGCCTACTGATGGTTCAATACTCCTTGATTCTTTAAGCTATCTTCTGATTCTTCAAAGACCATGAATTTTCCGTCTTAAGCCCTTATGTTACAGAATGATTACTTCTTGTTAAGCTTGTATACTGCTACTTGACCAAATCCCTCACTAGTTCCAACAGTCTTTCTGTGGAGTCCTTATGAGTCTCTCTCTATAAAAGCATGTCTACAAATAAAGAGCGTTTCACTTCTTTGCTCAATTCTATTCTCTTGATATCTTCCTGCTGTCTAACACTTCCAGTACCATGTTGAATAAGAGTGGTAATAAAAGACATCCTTGTGCTCTCTTTTTCAGAGGAATTGTTTTTAGTTTTTCTCATTGAGTATGATATTGGCCATTGGCTTTTCCCATATGACTTTTATTATGTTGAGGAATTTCCTTTCTATTCCTATTTTATTGAGTGCTTTTATCAGAAATGGGTGAGTTATTGTCAAATGCTTTTTTATACATTTGTTGTTATAATCATGTGGTTCTTAGTTTTTGTCTTGTTTACATTGTGGAGTACATTGATTGTTTTAGAATGTTGAACCATCCTTGCATCCTTGGTATGAATCTCACTTGATCATGATGGATTTTTAAAATCTATGTTGTTGGATTCAATTGGCCAGAATTTTGTTGAGAGTTTTTACATTTATGTTTTTGAGGAACATTCTTCTGTAGGTTTGTGTCTTTGTGGGCTGTTTGTTTAGTTATTCTGAGTTCAGAGAATGAGTTTGCTCATTTTCAGATTCTAGAACAGTTTGTGTGGAACTGGTGACAGCTCTTCACAGAATACTTGGGAGAATTCCCCTCTGAGCAATCTGGTCCTGACTTTGCTTGCTTGGAAGGTTCTTGATGACCTTCTCTATTTCATTATTTTTCATGGATCTGCTCAGATTTTCTACATGTGTCTGCATTAATTTGGGCAAATTATGTACTTCTAGGTATTTTAAAAATTTATTCTAGATTATCAAATTGTTGGAGTACAGTCTTTCATAGTAATATTTATTATTCTTTTTATTTCACTTGGATGTGGTATGTTATCACCCTTTTCATCTCTGATTCTTTTCCTTTGTTAAGTTTGCCAACACATCAATTATTTCAGAAAACCAACTTCTTGTCTTGTTAATATCTTTATCTTTTATTCCAGCTCTATTATTTGCACTCTAAGTTTTATGATTTCTTTTCTTCTGTGAGTGGAAGGTTTGTATTGTTGCCTTTGTTGTAGTTGTTCTGTTAAATGTTGGGTTAAGGTGTTGATTTGGGCTTTCTGTTCTTTTTTCATGTGTGCATTCTTTGCTATAAATTGCCATGTCCCAAATGTTTTGTATGCTGTACTATCATTCTCATTTTTCTCAAGGAGTTTCTTAATTTCACCTCTTATTTGACCTATTAACAAGTTATTTTGAAATAATATATTTTTCAATCTTCATGTTTTTTATTTTCCTGTGATTTCCATTTTTAAAGCTGTATTTTGAGAAAATGGATTAAAGGATTGCAATGTTATTGGATTTGTTGATGCTTTCTTTGTGACCTACTGTATGATCCATTCTAGAATATGTACTGTATGAACTGGATAAGAATGCATACTGTCCTATATATGCCCAGGAGGTTGACATAGTTGATTATGCTGTTTAGTTCTTCTGTTTCTTTATAAGTTAATTTACCAGTGATCTCTCTTTTCTTGAGGGTGGTGTGTTGAAATCTCCTATTATTACCAAGCTGGTTTCAACTCTTAGAGAATTTGATTGATGTATTTTGAGTCTTCCATTGGGTGAATATGTGTGTATTAAGATGATATGTTCCTGGTGTATTATTCCTTTAATCATTATATAGTGTCCATTCTTATCTCTTACTATGTTATTTGAGAAGGGTATTTTGCCAGAAATTATTATTGCCACTTCTGATTTGTATGGTAGCTTGTTAGATTGTTCATCATCCTTCAATTTTTAGTCTATTTTATCTTTTAAAGTGTGTCTCTTGCTGGCAGCATATAAGGGGCTACTCCCCCAAGTGGATTTTTTTCAAAGCTATGTGTTTAATTTTTTTTTTTTTACAAAACAACAGTATAACCTTCAAAGTACTCTCCATTATACTCAATACATTTGTCAAATCTGTGATTCCATTATTGGAAACATTTTTCAAGCTCATCTGTTTGGATGGCTGACAGCACCTCCCTCATCTATTTCTTCACCTCTTCTACATTGTCAAATCACTGTCCTTTCATGTACTTCTTCATTCACAGAAACAAAAAGAAGTTGCACAGAGAGAGGTCAGGTGAGTAAGGTGAATGGGCCAAGAAAGGCATGCTGTTTTTCCCCCCCAAAACTGGTGAGATGGCTGCAGGAGCAGGTGCATTGTTAGGGTGGCAAGACCAGTACCCCATCTTCCACAAATTAAGCCGTCTTTTGTCATAGACCATCCTACAATCTTTTCAGAATCTCTAACTAGAAAGCTTGATTAACACTCTGACCTGGTGGAATGAGCCTCAAATGCACTATCCCCCTCACATCAAAAAACCAAATGAGCATCTGTTTGTGTTTTTTTAGGGGTGGGGGAAATACCCCTCGTATAAGTGGGTCTTATTTTCTAATCAAGTTTGCTACCTTCTCTCTTCTGATTGGTGTGTTGAATCCATTAATAAGCAGCATCATTATTGACGTATGCAGGTTTCTTGTTGTCATTTTGTTATATTTGTCTTGGTTCTCTCTCTGTATGTGTGTGGTTTTACCGGTATCTCTGTGCCTCCTCTATTTCTGTGGTGTTTTGAGTGTTGCTTTCATTGGTTTCTGGGTGCTGTTTTCCTGTCTGGTGCTTGCAGGTTTGTGTGCTGCCCTTGTTGATTGCATACCCATAGTTATCTGGTGGTGAGTGGGTATGCTGCAATCTATAGGCCTGTCTGATTTTTTCTGAGGACAATGCACATTCCCAGGAAAGGGTGAGGTTGCACCAGAATAGGATCCAGGAAAAGGAAATGGGAGTTACCTAGAAAAGAATAATAAAAGTAATATAATGGACCAAAAATGTAAAACCCAAAGAAAAGAAAATAACTTTTAAAAATTCCATTGCCTTGTGGGTGGGGATGCCTGATTCTTTGGTAGTGTTATTGTGTATACCTGTATGCTTTGGGAGGAGGTAGGTCATGTGGTGGGGAGGGTACTGGAAAGCAAAGCAGGAAAGAAATTAAGGGGGGAAATGACCCCCCCCAAAATGAAGCTTGGATACAGATTATGTCTGTACCAAGCTCCCCACACAATCTGCTCTTCACCAAGCAGCTAAAAGCTAGTATGGTAAGAGGTTTGGCTGGCTGGGTTGTGTCAGGAGCTAGGAAAAAATTGGTTGTCCTAGAGACGAGTGGAGCCCACAGAAGAAGCTTGTGCCAATGGTCCATAAAAATGAGTCTTTCTGCAGGCGCTGTTCCACTTGGGTTTACTTGGCTTTTAAATGGAACTTCTTGCTGCCAGGAAGTACGGGACATTCCTCCTGGGGTAGCTCCACAGTAGTCTCCGAGGGGTTCGCCAGCAGCCACATTCCCCCTTATTCCCCAGCCTCCAGAGTTGTTCTTTAAGGACAACTTTTTGTATTGCTACCAGAGGATTTTACCATCGATCATTACATGGTTGTGACCGCAATACCTTCCTTAGATTGCACAGATTGCTCAGGATCCATAAGTCATTAAGACAATTATAATCAGGGGAACAACTTTTACAAACTCCTAGCCAAATAAATTTGGGTACTGGATTGTTATGACATGTTACATATTCACATCATAGACCTGCCCCAATATTTAGACACCATTTCTTACTGATTATAAGTGGGAGAAATTCTGATCAGTTAAAAAATCTAATTTCAGTTGTTTATATACATATTTCATTGTTGAGCACCTGGGTATATTAACATCACAACAAATTATTTTATGTAAATGTCAAAAATGCTTTAAACAAATCTAAGCATGTCTTAATCACTTATAAATTTCACTTTAAGATAAATAAAATAAAAGCAATCATTTTATTTCTGCATTCTAGAATTTGAAATGAGATAAATATTTAAAGTCACCCGCTTATATGATTTTTCCCCCACTTGATCCATGTAGGGAAATTTCAAAGTAACTTTTCTAATTTATTTGAATTTGCATCATGAATTATACATGACTGTTATACAAATAATTTGTTCACTAAATTGCTAAAAAAATAATAATTTGGAGACTTTCCTGCTTAGTGGAGGCCAGTGTATATAGATCAACATGCATAAAATTTATTAAGTATGCATAAAATTCATTAAGTATTCAATGAAGAAGAAAGCAAGAGAGGGAAATTACATTAAGTTGTTGGGTATAAGGTTGGCTAGTTAAGAATTTTTGAACTTTTCCAAACATTAAATATGACATTATTTATTCGACACAGGTAAGTAATATTATATTTCAGAATATTTCAGTAGAGAAAATAGTAGAAATGGCAAACACTATAACTAATTTTTAAAATATTGACTTTTCTGAAATTTTGTATACTTTTCATGGTCTTTAAATATTTAAATAATATTGAATTATAATAATTAACTGCACAGTAACTAAGAGGTTTGTTTTGCTGGCTCATTTTAATTCAGGCTCTTAAGTTATTAATCACATATATATCCTTTGCTCACTTTGTATGTTCCCATTCTCAGAGTAGTCTGCTTTGCTTTTGTACTTGAAGGTAGTACTAGTTGAAACAACTTGACAGAAATAAGTCACAAAGATGGACGAGGGGAATTACATCCCTCACGGTTTCATAAATCAGTGCTACACAAAACTCACATGTTCTGAAGCCGTATCTTCATTATAGAGCCAGTGAATCCCACCACAGAAGTCCATCACTTTCATTTCCTCTAGTTTGTGTTTAACTGAGGTACACTTGCACCCACTGGCATCTGGGAAACGATGCCACAAGGCTGTGGCACCTCTGATTGGCACTTCTGGCTTTGCTGTTGTCCTGGGGAAATCTGGGCCTGGGACAGAGGAGGAATATAAACTGAACACTCTTGATACTCTTTCACTTGAGAAAACAGTAGACGTATAAGGAATTCAGAGGCAGAGAAAACTGCTGAGCAGAAAGCTGAGGTGCCATCAGCTACCAGCAGGGGACCACCTGGGAGTGTCCACGTGTGCTTTCTGACGCAGTTCAGCTGTGAGAGGAAGTCAACCTGGAATGAGTGTCTTCATCTCCAAAACTAGCCATGGCCAAAGCAAACACATATCCTTTGAATTAGAAGTTGGTTGCAGGCCATACAATGGAGGAGGTGTTTGGTAAGGAATACCAGCACTGAGTTGGGTAAACTGAAGGAAAACTGATGCCTAGTGGACATTGCAATGGCATGGGAAATGTGGAGAAAGGTCATTCTTGGGGCTGTGTGAAGATCCCAATTCAATTTATCCAGAATAGTACTCTCTGTTCCCAGAATTTCATATGAAGAGCACCCACAGACACTATCTCATACCAACACATTCAGAACTGGAAATCTCTCATTCCTCTGCAGTCTACACTCTTGGCAGCTAAGAAACAACAGCTCATTGCAATACAACTCAAGTATTTTGTGTGGGCCTTTAGAGTGGCTAGAAACCTGCCCAAAAGCCTGCTAGCCAGAACCAATGCTTCTGGATAAAGGTTGAATTGGTACTTGATGTTGGCCAGCCCCGGAATCTCTTCATCTCTCTGGGATGGAGAAATATTCTGACTTGGAGCTATCTTGGCATTCCATCTGGGCTTCTCTAGAGATTGCTTTGTCCAGTAGGAAAGACAATCTCTGGAAACTTCATGATATAAATTGGATCTTCCTGTCACCCAGTTTAATATAGCTATCTATCCAATTCTTCCTCCTCTGCCCAGAAGTTCTGTAGACCATCTGTGTGTCCCGTTAGCACCTCATTTTCCCCAGAGCAAGGCGCTGGGTCCTGCTGGGTGAGAATGGGAGGACTTGAAGAGCGAGAAGACTGGGGAACAGACCAGAGGACACAGGTACAGGGGCTTGAGCATCATGACACAGGGCTGAGGATGCTGGATCAAGTCGGTCAGTGAATTAGTTCCATGATGACCCCATATCTGTGACCACTGCCAGCCCAATTCCCCCAGTTGCTGTCCATTGCATGTGCCTAGATCAGGAAGGGGCTTCCTCTCCAGGGAGGGCAGGGGGGACTGGGGAGAGTCAGATGGGGAAACTTGCTCTGCCCCTGCCTGTGGAGTAATGCGCTTATGTGAGGAGATGGTAAAAGGTGGAACCGGAAAAGAGAAAAGCAAAAATAAAAGAAGGAAAAAGAGAGGTTGGGATCAGAAAAAGTAAGACAGAGAGAGGCACTGAGGTGTCTGCTCACAGGGCAGGCTGGGGAGCGAGGATGTGGTGGCGTTTTAAGTGACAGGAAATGTTATTTGTCTTTATGCAAATTCCTTTCAGCCATTAAAAGAAAGAGAGGTTTTCCAATATCTCATTTAGTTCCTCCAGCACCAAAGGGGCCCTGGTTGGACAGTGGTTATACATTGGGCTGCTAACTTCCTGGTCAGCAGTTCAAAACCACCAGCTGCCCTGCAGGAGAAAGATGAGGCTTACCACTCCCATAAAGAGTTAATCTTGGAAACCCGTAGGGGCAGTTCTTTCTCATCCTATGTGATCACTATGGGTCATAATGGACTCAAATGCAGGGAGTTGTTGTTGTTAGGTGCCTTCAACTTGGTGCCCTAGTTGACTTTACACACATAGTCACTTTACACACGACCCATAGTCACTTTACACACGACCCATAGTCACTTTACACACATAGTCACTTTACACACGACAGAACAACACGTGGTCCCATTTTGTGCCATGCTCACAATTATTCATATGCCTGAGCCCATTATTGAAACCACTGTGTCAATCCATCTCCTTGAGGACCCCTCCTTTGTTTTGCTTCCCTTCTGCTGTGATAAAACATGATATAGTTCTCCAAGGATAAGTCTCTTCTGACAAAATGTCCAAAATATGTAAGATGAAGTCTCAGCATTTTTGCCTCCAAGGTCATATTTCCTCTAAGACAGATGAGGTTGTTCTTTGAGCAGTCCTTGGTACTTTCAATACACTTTCCCAGGTCCACTACACAGATGCTTTGATTCTTTTTCTGTCTTCCTTATTCAGTGACCATCTTTCATAAGTATACCCAGCAATTGAAAATACCATGGCTTGGGTGAGGTGGGCCTTACTCTTCAAAGGAATATCCTTGCTTTTCAACACTCGAAAGAAGTCTTGTGCAGCAGATTTACCCAATGCAATGCATCATTTGGTGTCTTGACTCTGCTTCCATGAGCATTGATTATGGGCCCAAGCAAGAAAAAAATCCTTTTTAACTTTTCTCCATTTATCATTGTTTCCTATTGGTCCAGTTGTGAGGATTTTGCTTATATTAAGTTATACTCTATCGCGAAGATCTTGATCTTCATCAGCAAGTGCTTTAATTCCTCCTCACTTCCAGCAAGTAAGATTGTGTCATCTGCATATAGCACAGAGGTTGTGAATAAGCCTTCCTCCAGTCCTGATGGGACATTCTTCTTCATATAATCCAGCTTCTCTGATTGTTTTCTCAGCAAACAGACTGAATAAGTGTGGTGAGAGGACACAGCCCTCACACACACCCTTCCTGACTTTAAATCATGCAGTATTACCATGTTCAACTCACACACCACACCTGCCTATTAATCCATGCACAAGTTCTGAATGAGTGAAATGAAGTGTTCTGGAATTCACATTCTTCTCAAGGCTTTTCATAGTTTGTTATAATCTACATAGTTGAATGTCTTGGCATAGTCAATAAAACACAAGTAAACAATTTCTAGTATTCTTTGTATTCAGCCAAGATCCAGTTTTCATCAGCAATGATATTGCTTCTTCCATGTTCACTTCTGAATCCAGCTTGAACCTCTGGCAGCTCACAGTCAAGGTATTCCTTCAAATTTTGTTGGATGATCTTCAGCAAAATTTCACTTGCATGCAATATCAATGATATTCCTTTAGAGTTTGAACATTCTTTGGGGTCACTTTTCTTTGGAATGGGTACAAATATGGATCTCTTCCAATCAATTGGCCAAGTAGCTGTCTTCCAAATTTCCTAGCATAGACAAGTGAGTGCTTCCTCAGTCTGTTGAAACATTTCAATCTCTATTCCATCAATTCCTGAAGCCTTGTGTTGAGTTAATACATTCAGTGCAGTTTGGACTTCTTCCTCCAGTATGACTGGTTCTTGCTCGAATGGTGGACTGTCGACTAGTCGTTTGGGTACGACGACTCTCTGTGTCCTTTCCATCTTCTTTTGATGTTCCTTGTATCATTCAATATTTGACCCATAGAATCTTTCAAGATTGCAACTCGAGACTTGAATATTTTTCTTGAGTTCTTTCAGTTTCAGATGTGCTGAGCATGTTTCTAATTCTAGTTCTTTGCACATTTCATTATATTTCATTTTGTCTTCTTCAGCTGTGCTTTGAAATGTTCTTTTAGCTCATTGACTTCAGTATTTCTTCCATTTGCCTTAGCTGCTCTATGATTAAGAGCAAGTTTTGGATTCTCTTCTGACATCCACCTTGGTCTTTTCTGTCTTGCCTGTCTTTTTAATGATCTTTTGCTTTCTTCATGAATGATGATCTTGATGTCCTCCTACAGCTCATCAGGTCTTCTGTCACTCGTGTTCAGTGCATCAAGGCTGTTCTTGAGATGTTCTCAAAAAACAGGTAGGATAGGCTCAAGGTCATCTTTTGTCTCTTGTGGATTTGTTTCAATTTTCCTCAGCTTTATCTTGAACTTAAATATGACCAATTGATGGTCTATTCCACAGTCATCCCCTAGTCTAGTTTTAGCTGCCAATATTGAGCTCTCTATCATGTCTTCCCACAGATGTAGTCAATTTGATTTCTGTGTTTCCATCTGGGGAAATCCATGTGTATAGGCACCTTTTGTGTAATTGAAAAAAGGTATTTCCTCAAATCCATTTCCTCAAAGACCATTTTCTCCTTGTTTAGAACTTCTGCACTCCAGTCACCAATAATTACCAATGCATCTATTGCATGTTTGGCAAATTTCCAACTGAATTAGTTCATAGAATCGTTCAATTTCTTCCCGCTAGTTTTATGATTGGTGTATAAGTTTTACTAACAGTACATTGATGTATTTTTCTTTGAAGACATATAATCCTATCACAGATAGCATTGCACTTCAAGGTTGACTTTGCAATATCCTTTTTGACAATGAATGCAATACCACTGGTCTTGAATGTGTTATTCCAGACTCAGTGAATCATAGCTGGGAAACATTTTCAGATACTAAAGGCCCATTGAATGGAAGCAGAACATTGGCAGAGATAGCACCAGAGGATGTGTCCCTTTGGTCAGAGGGCACTCAAATGGAACTGAGGAAGAGTTATTTTTTTGGAGGGAAGTAGACCATAGTGGCATGGTTGGGGCAAAGCCTGTTGAAATGGAATATTTGGGATCTTTATGTTTTGATGGGGCACAACTCAAGATAAGGAGAAACAGCTGCAAAACTCTGCTGATGATCAGAACTTGGAATGTGTGAAGTATGAATGCAGGAAAATTGGAAGTGGGCCAAAATGAAACAGAATGCATAAACATGGATATCTTAGGCATTAGTGAGTCAAATGGACTGGCATTGGCCATTTTGAATCAGAAAATCATATGATTTATTATGCTGAGAATAACACAATCAAGAGGAATGGCATTGCATTCAGCTGAATGAGCCCCAAATGAATTCATACTAACATTTTGATGGCTGAAATCACATTATCTGTAGCTTGTACAATGATCTTTGCAGCCAACTCTGTCTGAACATATTTGGAACCAGTCGCCCCTCTCATTCTTCTAGGCCTTACATTTCCCGCAGGACCTGAGGGGGAGGCCTGAGTTATGGTCCGAATCTGAAGGGAGCTAGTTTTTGTTAAACTCCTTGGGTTTGTAGAACACCGGCAAAGTGCCCCTGCATCGGCACACATCCAATTTCAAAGCTTATGGCTGGATGCCATTTTCCCTAGAAAAATTTGATGTGGCAGGATTGCATATCTCTATGCTGGTGTCTAAAGGAATTCCATGAAACCCAGTGGAAACTTTAAAGATTATCTCAATTGACAAACATACCATCGTCTTGAAGGTGTGAGGCAGGCTGCTGAGTCCTGAGGGACCATCACAGAAGTATAAGTCAATGTGCCTCTGTGTTAGAGATGTCACAGTCAAGTTGCAACACATGACAGAGTTGTATGGTGGTTATATCAGGTAGCTTTTGCTGAATAAGTAGTCAACCCTAATCTAGAGTATAGACTCATTCACTGCTAAGGAGTCAATTCTGTCTCAGGAAGGCAACAAGCACTACTTATTTGTCACTTGCTCAGTTGACTGTGCGGCTTTCCTCATCTGGTTAGTTCAGTCAGAACTGGAGTGTCTAGAATGGCCTCACTCAAATGTATGGTGGTTGTCTTAATGTCAACTTAGACCTCTCATCCTCCAGTTGGCCAACCCAGCCTTGTTTTCGAGACATGTACATTCTGAGCCTCAAAAGAAGCCAAGCTCCAGTGTACATTTCAATTATCTGCTTGGCTCTCATTTTCTAATATCTCACTGATTGGGGCACATCAGCCAGTCAAAATCCAAATAGAATAAATCTGAGTCATCTCTTTGTAGGAGGAGAATCAGAGTCACAAGACAATGGGGTGCAGGTGTAAGGTTAAGAGGCCCTGTACACTATAAGAAAGACGAGAGAGTCAGGGAAAGCACGAGGAATTAGAGTTTTGCATTGGAAAATGAGTGAGATTTTGGTGGATAGAGATGGAGCCAAGTGAAGAGCAGTTCAGGCAGAGGCAGGACATGGTGATCATCCTGGATAATTGAGAGCCTCAGTGACATTGGAAGAGAAAGACGGCGTGAAGCAGGCAGAGTTAGCAAAGCAGAAAGATACGGCGAATGGAAGGCAGCCAACCATTATGGACACTGAAAGCATAGGGGTGTGCGATTAATCTTGAAGATCAGCATTTTCTACACCAAATTCCGTGTGATATTATAGTGTTCCAAAAAGGGTTTTGTGATCAACTTTGGACCCATGTAGTGAATTAAAGAGGTTTATTTACTTGTAAGATTTTACAAAGCCTATATTATGAGCACTGGAATTTTTCAGTTGGAAGATGATGATGAATTTCCTAAGTCCTCTTGGGCATGGAAACTTACTTAGGAAATCCACATGTGAATCAGATATCAGTGTAACAGAGAACTGAACATTTTAACAAGATGAGTCTTGTTATTTGTAGAAGTTCCACAAAGCAAGGATTTTTTTCTGTTTTATTCACCAGAGTGCCTCTAACCATGCTTGACATGGTAGAGGTCACGAAATGATTCTTGAAATGCTGCTGAAGTTATGTGCCCCACCCCCACCCCTTGGGGTTTTTTATATCAGTACAGCAAAACATATCAAATCCATCTTTCTCTCAAGCTTAAGAACTGCTCGAAAATGACCCTAAAGCTGCCTCCCTCATTAAATAAATGGCTTTATCTCACACAACATTCTACTTTTATTGGTTGTTTCATTCATTCATTCATTCAAGGACACACAGAACCCACAGACAAGGCTCATGATTATCGGGCTTATTGTGGAAGTAACCTGACTATATAACTGAGGTAGAACTATTTAGGGCAGGGTTGTTGAGCTAGTACATGTTGTAAATTTCTTTCAAGGCTGCTAATAAATGCCCAGAGGGCATACCACTCCACTGTAACCCGCCACTCAAAGACACTCAGCTTCAGGTTTGAGGGTCAGCACACCCAGTTCCCAAATTTAGTGCCCAGAGGCACCCCACTCCACAAGCCTACCTCAAATAACTCAGCTTTACGTGATCACTGGGTACTCTATCTCATAATAGGCTCCTGCTTCCACCTCTGCTCCTCTGCCACTCCTCTGATGTCACCACGGTCTTTGGGATCAAGGTAGTTCACTGTACAGGATCTTGTGGTACAGAGCACGTGTTCCACTCCTGGTTCTTGCTAATAGTGAGATCCCCCATCTTGATTTTGAGAGGGCTCCTTTGTTGTTGTTTTATTCAGCATGATGGTAATCACAAAAATCATGTGAACAAATATTCACAAGTGAATTGTTTCAGTATCTCCCTCTACCTTTTCCTACCCACACCCATTAGGAAAGGTTGTTTGGTGGGAGATACAAACGATATCTAGAAGAGTCATGTTAAATCACTTACTCTTCTGTACTTATATTTAAGGGAGTAGTGTTTACTCGTAAATGAAATTTAATGATGAGCTTGACCTGAAGCCTAAAGCTCCTGTTTCTGACCCTCCAACTAGACTCTTGAAATGGCAGTCAGATACCCTGTATGTGATTGTGAGGAGCAGAGAAGGTGTTCCAATTAGGAAAATCAGAAAACATGAGAAGGAAAGGCTGGGTCCTAGGCAGTCTGGAATTACTAACCTGAGACTTTTGTTCTGTTTGCTCCAAAGTAAAAAAAAATTCAATTACATTATTTTGAAGTTAATAAAGAGGACTTCGTGCCTTTTCACCTCACTCTTAGAATCTTGGGTGGATGGTGGCCTCCAACTAGTTTCACTCATTTCAAAGGCATTTGATGTAATACTGTGTTAGACAGGGTTCTCTAGAGAAACAATACTAGGACTCTTATGATTTTATATGGATAGATAGATACAAAATAAGAAATAAACAGCTAATTAGTCTATAGAGAAATACAAATGGGTCAGTACAACTCATTTCCGTGAGATAGTTAATACACTGGCAGTCCTTCAAATCACAAGGGCCAACTGGTGCAAGTCAAGGAAGCAGATAGCTGAGTCCTCTGTAGAGCAATTCAGGCAATCTGACCACAGGCAGCAAACAGCAAGGAAAGTCACCAACAGTCAGCCAGATGACAGGGTCCAACAATCCTTAGCTCAAGTGATGTATACACAAGTTGTGTGGCAAATCAAGAATTGAAGGAATCTCAAACTATAGCAATACAATCCATGGGTTGGGTACCCCACAGGTAGTGTAGCTCACAAGTTGAGACAGAGAACCAGTTAAGGCACACTGATCTGATCATCAAAGAGCAAGAGACAAGAAAGGTGAGGCTCGCTGAGTCATTTATCTCTCTACCCTTTCAATTAATTCCACATATGTTCATTGGCCAGGTTGGCACAATAAACCTTAACTATCACAAATACCAAGAAAAGCAAATGCCACCTTCATAGCTCTTGGAAACAACACACACACACACACACACACACACACGGTAGTTTCTCAACAATAAAGGCAATGGGTTTTATATCTTCTAGATACTCTGACATTGAGTTTAGGGGACAATTTATTTAGAATGTCCATACATCGCTGTGGATTTGATCTCAACTAATAGCAACCCCAGCTGTCTTAGATTAGAATTGTGCTCCATAAGGTTCCCAGTGGCTGCTCTTTCGGAAGTAAATTAACAGCCCTTGTTTCTAAGGAACCACTGGAATGATTTGAACCTCTAACCTTTCAGTTAGCAAGCAACCATATTATCTGTGTACAACACATCACCACCCAGGGACTTCTTTAGAATAGTGGCTTACAAACCCATTGGAGCAGAGACACTTTCCAGAATCGGATGTAAGCGCTTCTGAGAAAAATGAACATCTGAAAATTACAAAATAAATGAAAAATTAATAAATCAGGAGAACTAAAGGAGAAAAGGTCTCACACATCAAATCTTTGTTAGCCAGAGCTCAGTCAGCCACTCTCCTCTGTGTTAGCACATTACAATGGGTCCATCTAGTGGTCAAAGGCCAGGTTATTGAGCCGCTTGTTTAGTGAAAATCTTTATTCACCTTTGCTTTATCCCTGCCTTTCTCCTCCAGCTCATCTGGGAAAGTGACCAACCGATGGGGCAGGAGCACTCATGAAAGGGTGTGCATGAAAGGAGAACATTTGCAGGAGCCCACTCTGCTTTGCTCACCTCAGGCAAGTCACTCAGCCCTCTAGAGCCCCTGTATTTCTGGGATCCTCAAAGGGAGATGTTGACAGCCAACAGGGCACATCCAATATTCCAGGAGACATTGCCTGGAAGTGCCTCATGTGTGTATATTTGATTGTCATAGTAGGGAGACCTTACTGGCATAAGAGAGAGAGCTAGCAGGGATGCTGTTAAGGATGGCCCCCACAGCAAAGAAATCCCAAGTATCCATGGTGACGTATGTAGAAAGGAATCCTCGTAAAACATGTGAAATATCTCAGAGTCCATGTGAGAGTAAAGGGAGCTACATGTGTGAGAACCGTGGGACATGGCATTCTTCTGTCTGGGCCACTCTGGAGCCCCCTCACCGTCTTATCTCATAGGATCCCTTCTGATCCCAGCATCCCAGTCCAAGGCTCAGGGAAGTGTGTGGTCATCTCTTTCTCGTTGTCTCATCAGAGTCTTCCCCAGAGAGACCCTGAGACAAGGGTTTGAGTGCCAACCAGGAATTTGGGAAATGATCCAGGAAGCGCTGGGGAAGAGAGACCAGAACTGGAGGGGAGTTCACAAAACATGACTCATGAGTTTTGCTGTGAGCATCAGTCTGAATCTTAGAGGTGGGTGTCGGCATGGGAATGCTTCAGAACCACACCCCTCTGACGTAAGAAGTAGATGTTTAAACTTCACCTTTCATCTGTTCTTCACTGGGGATGTTCCTGGGACACTAATCACCTTACATCCCAACCGGCCCTATTCAGTGGTAGAATCATTCTGGTTACACACAGGCAAGTTCAGGAATGGACTGCTTTCTCACTGGTCTGCCCTTCTCCCTTCCTGTTGGCAGCCTACAAAGGACATTTAACTTGCAATCTTTCAGCTGATTCTTAGAAACTAGGATCTCTTGGTTTAAGTGAAGCCTCCGGCCAGTTGATGGGGACCTTGGCCATCAGGCTGGAGGCTCTGCAGGTCTGAGTTTGCGCCGATCGTATTGTAAAAGGGAGACTATAGCAAGGGGGTCAGGAAGGGAAAGACTGTTAGGAAACTGAACGGATTGTGGAGGCAATTGTGCAACACTACTTGAGGTGATTGGACTATGGAGTACTATGATATATGTATAAACTCCCAATTGATAATAAATTATAAAAATAATACCGGGGGCCGGGGAAGAGTTCCAATTTCTCCCAAACCTCTCCAGCACAGGTTGTTCTCTATTTTTTTTCAATTGGGAGATGGTCATGGATATGGTTTTGTTTAATTGGGATATGGTTATGGATGTTAGATATCTCATCTTTATTGTTACTTGAAATTCACTTTAAAAACCATTAGAACTACCACCTGGCCCAGGGGCCATGAGTTATCATGTTTTCTATCATAAAATGAGATGACTCCAAAGTCAACCACAAGCATATCTAGACCATAGATATACGAGTGGATTTCAGGCTTGCACTTCGTTCCAGCCACAAGTAAAGAACAAACAGTTCTTATGACACGACCCTATTGGAGACTTGCCCTCTTTAAGAGATTACTGACTATATGAGTACTATAGAAAATGTGGTGCAGGTGCTTGACTGTGAGGCAGTATGTGGAAGAAGCACACCAGCCTGTGTGATCCAAGGACTGTAAATAATAAAATCCAAATCCCAAGGACGGACTGGTATCAGAGCTTAAACTGTGAGCACCCAGTTGGCAAATGGCTGGATGACAGAAGCCCCAAATCCATTTGCAGGGTCCCTACATTAATTGGGCCCCATCACTTATCTGTCAGTTTCTCATACTTTGGGCCTTGTGTGTTCCTGTGATGCTGGAAGCTTTGTCACTTGTATTTGAAATGGCATAGGGTCACCCAAATGAACAGGTTTCAGCTGAGCTTCCAGACCAAGAACAGACAATGAAGACAGACTCAGCTCCCTGCTTCAGAGGAAGAAACCGCTGAAAACCTTATCCATAGCTTTGAAGCATTTTCAAGTACTGAAAGCCTACACAAAAGAAGCAGAACATTGTAAGAGATACTGCTGGCAGATGGGCCCTTCAGATCCAAGGGCACTCAAAATTTGACTGAGTAGATGATTTCTTAGAGGGGAGTTGGCCATGGTGACATGAGTCCAGTACAGCCTGCAGGAGTGGACCCTTCAGGATCTTCATTTGAAGATGGGGCACAATTCAAAGTAAAAGAGAAACAGCGCAAATATCTTTTAATGACTGGAACTTGAAATGTACAAAGTATGAATTTAGGAAAATTGTAAGTGGTCAAAAATGAAATAGATGGACTATGGAATGCTATGTTATATGTATTAAATTCCAACTAATAAACAAAGAAGGAATAAAAACCTGCATAAGGATATGTAGTTGATATGATTTAATTCAGTGAATTTTGAAAATTGCAGAGAGGCAGGTTAGGCTAAGATCCAACCTCAAGTCATCACAGGATGCCTGGCTTGACAATAACTTTTCCCTTTGAAGCTTCAACTTTTCTAACTTGATAGATGTAGAGCCAACATTTGTCTATTGCATACTCACAAAATGCGTCACTTTAAGATAAAACTCTAGACTATTATAGGTTATGCTGACGTACTAGTATGTTTTTCTTGATTTAACTGTGAGAATTGGCCCATTTTCATTTTACCCAGTAATGCTGTAGTTGGAAAATCATCCATTGTAGTATTTTAATAGGCAGTTAGGTTGTCTAGTAGTCAGCTGTTAGTATTAATGGGGAAAGTGGCAATAACAAAATAAAGACCTGTCTGTGTTCATGTACAGGCAATGTTCAACCACAGGTATTATTTCAACCCCAGGAAATCATTATCGACTACTTCAAGGGCTCTTTTTGTCTTTTGGTGGTGGTGGTGGGGTGTTATTATATTAGAGCATTGCAATCAGGAAAAAATGAAATGGAATGCATGGAGACCAATATTTAGGCATCAGGGAGCTGAAATAGGCTGATACTGGCTATTTTGAATGAGAAAATAATATAATGTACTATTCTGGGAATAACAATTAAGAATAATGATGTGGCATTCATTGTCAGAAAGGATCTTGCTAAATCCATCATGAAGTACAATGCTACCTGTGGTAAGATTATCTCTATCTGTATTCAAGGAAATTCAATCAATACAACTATTAGTCAGATATATGTCCTAACCACAAAAGCTACTGATGACAAATGGAAAATTCTACCAAAGCCTTCAATTGGAAATTGACCCAAACATGCAATGAAGATAATTATTGGTCATCATGCATTGATCATTATTGGTGATTGGAATGCAGAAGTTGGAAACCACAGAAGATATGGACTTGGTGTTAGAAATGAAGCTGGAGATCGTATGATAGGGTTTTGCAAAGCCAACGACTTGTTCATAGCAAATACAATTAAAAAATCATTTCATTGGGGGCTCGTACAACTCTTATCACAATCCATACATCAATCCATTACGTCAAGCACATTTGAACATTTGTTGCCATCATCATTCTCAAAACATCTGCTTTCTGTTGGAGTCCTTGGTATCAGCTCCTCATTTGTTTCCCCTCCCTCGCCGCTCCTTCCTCTATCATGAACCCTTTATAATTTATAAATTTTATTATTTTGTCATATCTTACCCACTCCCTTCACCTACTTTTCTGCTGTCCATCACCCAGGTAGGAGGTTACATGTAGATCCTTGTAATCAGTTCCATCTTTCCACTCTACCTTCTCTCTACCCTCCTGGTATCACCACTCAGCATTGGTCCTGAAGGGATCATCTGTCCTGGATTCCCTGTATTTCCAGTTTGTATCTGTACCAGTCAGTGTACATCCTCTGGTCTAGGTGGATTTGTAAGGTAGAATTGGGATCATGATAGTGGGGGGAGGAATTAGAGGTAAGTTGTATGTTTCATCATTGCTATACTGCACTCTGACTGGCTTGTCTCCTCACTGATACCCTTCTGTAAGGGGATGTCCAGTTGCCTACAGATGGATCTTGGGTCCCCAATATGCACTCCCACTCATTCACAATGATTTGATTCTTTGTTCTTTGGTGCCTGATACCTGATCCCTTTAACACCTGGTGATCACCCAGGCTGGTGTGCTTCTCCCATGTGTGCTTTGTTGCTTCTGAACTAAATGGCCGCTTGTTTACCTTCAAGCCTTTAAGACCCTAGATGCTATATCTTTTGATAGCTGGGCTCCATTAGCTTTCTTCATCACATTTGCCTATGCACCCGCTTTGCTTCAGCAATTATGTTGGGAAGGCAAGTATCATGGAATGCCAGTTTAATAGAACAAAGTGTTCTTGCATTGAGTACTTGAGTGGAGGCCCAATGTCCAACTGCTACCTTAATACTAAACCTATAAATATATGCACATAGATCTATTTCCCCATCCTCATATATAAATATATTTACATATGTACATGCCTTTATTTAGACCTCTCTAAATGCCCATTTGCCTCCTAGTTCTTTCCTCTATTTCCTTTTACTTTCCTCTTACCCCACTATAATGCTCAGCCTTCATTTGGGTTTCAGGAATTCCTCTTGGTTACATTACCCTTGGTCATGCCCTACCAGGCCGCCTACACCTTCCTCACCACTGATTTGGATCACTTGTTGTTCCCTTGTCCCTGGGTTTGTTAACATCACTCCCTTTACTCCCACCTCCCCCTCTCCCCTGTCCCCCAGGAACCACAGGTTCTGGTGTTTTCTCCTTTAGATTGTTCATCCAACCTATCTTATTTAGACAGACCTGCGGAGATAATAACATGCACAAAAACAAGACAGAGCAAAACAAAGCAACAAAAGGAAAAAAAACATCATCAACAACAAAAAGCCAATGATAAACAACAACAACAACAACAAAGAAAAGAAAAGCCTGTACTTAGTTCAAGGCCTGCTTGTTGGCTTTTAGGAGTGTTTTGTGGTTGAGTCTGATGGGGCACCAAACCCTGACCCCAAAGTCTAATTTTGGTATTCCCTGAGGACTTTGTTGCTCTGTTCCCCTTGCTCCGTATGGTGGGATCAGATGGAGCACAATTCCCACACTGTGTCTCCAGTGCTGTCCCTTGTAGGGCTATCAGTGAGGGATATCGTGTCTCATAGTGGGGTCATCCATATGGTCTTCTCTGTGGATTGGCTGTTCTGAGTGGGAATACCGTCCTCAAGGCTTGGTGGGCCAGGATGTGCTCCACTGTCTCTTCTTCCCCCTTGAAGCAAATACAATTTTTAACCGACACAAAAGGTGACTATACACATTGATTTCCCAAGAGGGAATACACAGAAATTAAACAGACTACATCTGTGAGACAATATGATCGAGATGCTCAATATCACCAACTAAAACCAGACAAGGGACTGACTATGGAACAGAACATCAATTGCTCATATGTAAGTTCAGGATAAAGCTGATGAAAGTTAAAAGAAGTCCACAAGAGCCAAAACATGACCTCGAGCCTATCCCATCTGAATTTCAATAACATCTCAAGAATAGACTTGACGTGTTGAACACTAGTGACAGAAAACCGGATGAGCTGTGGGAGGAGCTCAAGACCATCACTCATGAAGAAAGCAAAAGGCCATTAAAAAGACAGAAAAGATCATAGTAGATGTGAGAAGAGACTCTGAAACTTGCTATTAGTCACAAATGAAAGAAAGGACAAAGTCAAGGAGCTGAATAGAAAATGTCAAAAGGCAGCTGGAAAACAAAAGGCCACATATTCTAACAAAACGTGCAAGGCCATACAATTGGAAAGCCAACAGGGAAGAACACACTCAGCATACCTTTTTTTCCCCCTTTATCAGACTAGACTATTAGGCAGGATGCCCTTATCACAATCCATATATCTATCCATTGTGTCAAGCACATTTGCATGTATTCTGCCATCATCATTTTCATAGCATTTCTTTGTAGTTGAGCCCTTGATATCAGCATCTCAATTTTCCGTTTCCACCCCCACCCACCCTCCACCATGAACCCTTGATAAGTTATAGATTATTATTTTTTTAATAAACAGTTTTATTGGCATAATCCACATATTATACAATTCAATAGTCCAGTTATATCAAGAAGAGTTATATAGTCATTACCACAATCCATTTTAGAACCCTCTCTTCTTTTTTTGTCATAGAAAATGAATTAAGCATAAATTTTATTTCCAATTCCCTCAAAGATTATCACAAATACAAAATACTCTTTGAAAAGTATCCCAAACCAAATAAAAGGAATTTAAAACAATAGTCAAATCTGCTTCAGACAGAAGATAGGGCAACCTAATTTACAACACAACGTAACTCTTTCCAACTATTCTGAGAAGAAACAGCTCCCATGTTTAGTGTTAAAAAATAAAGCTCTTCGTATTTAGAAAACTCAAGGCATCACTTAGTAAAGCCTATTCTTCCTCAAATCTTTATTCAGGCAGTCCTTTTGATTATGAACTTCTGATTCACCTACTATTGTAGGCCACTGTTGCAACCCATTCTTAGGAAGTCTATTATTAAAAACTCAAGGTGCATACAATGGTTCATGATAACAAGTGGGAACTACTTTACAAATGTGCATCAAAGCATTATTATTATTATATTTTACTACATTATTATGTCAAAGATGCTTTATTATCTTGAAGTGTTTCTTTAATGTTATACAAAGAAAAGTACACTATATACTAAGACAAACATTTGACCAAGCAATGTTAGACATGAACCTCACTGTCCGACACAGATAAAATTCAACTGAAAGACAGACCTAGGAATGGAATTCGTTCAAAACCTGGGGACTGCCTATACTTGCTTATCTTCATTTAGAAATGCGATAGGAAATTTTGTTAAGGTATAAAGACCTTAGGAAAAATTATAAATATTCCATTAAAAAATTAACAGAAATGCTTTCCTCTTTAAAATGTAAATATTGGGGATCTGGAGGCACAGGGAATCTAGGGCAGACGAACCCCTCAACACCAGTGGTGGGAGTGGTGACACCAGGAGGGAAGGGGGTGTAGAAAGGGAGAACCAATCTTGGAGATCTATGTGTAACCTCCTCTCTGGGAGATGGGCAATGGGGAGGCGGGTGAGGGGAGACGCTGGGGAGTGTAAGATAAAATATAATAATTATTTATAAACTATCAAGGGACCAGGGGTGGGATCGGGGAGGGAGGGGGACAGGGGAAAAAAAGGGAAACCGAGCTGATTCCAGGAACCCAAGTGGAAGGTGAATTATGAGAGTGACAAGTGCAACGAATGTATAAGGGTGCTTTGCTCAATTGATGTATGTACAGACTGTGATAAGAGCCTTATGAGCCTCGATAAAAAGATTTTTAAAAAAAGAAAGAGTAGATCTTTACAGAATAATGGTCTGGTTCTTTTGGCGAAGTGCATTACATTTAAGACAAACAAAAAGCTTGCCATCAAACTTACCCAAATACACCTTTTTCATAAGGGAATTGTTGTTTTTCTATGCCTGGAGTACCATGTATGTTTTATTTATTGGATATAGACTATTATTTTTATATCTTACATCACCCTCTGTTGCCCTTCACCCACTTTTTCATTGTTCATCCCCCTGGGACCGGCTTATATGTTGATCCTTGTGATTGATGCCTCCTTTCTAACCCCCACCTTCCTCTAATCCTCCTGGTATCTCTAGTCCCATTGTTGGCCCTGAGGGGTTTTTCTATCCTGGATTCCCTGTTTTGTGGGCTCTTATCTGTAGCAGTGTGCATGTTCTGATCTATTCTGATTTGTAAGGTAGAATTGTCATCATGAGAGTGGGGGGAAGGCAGCATTAAAGAACTAGAGGAGAGTTGTGTGTTTCATCGGTGCCATACTGCACCCTGACTGGCTCATCTCTTCCTTGTGACCCCTTTGTGGGAGGATGTCCAATTGTCTACAGATGGGCATTAGGTTTCTACTTCATGCCCCCTCCCCAATTCACTTTGGGTATGATTTTGTTCTGGGTCTTAGATGCTTGATAGTGATCCCATCAACATCTCATAATCACACAGGCTGGTGTGCTTCTTCTATGTGAACTTTGTTTCCTCTCCGTTAGATGGCCTTTTTTTTTTTTTAATCTTCAAGCCTTTAAAACCCTAGATGCTATATCTTTTGATAGCTGCGCACCATCAGGTTTCTTCACCACATTTGCTTCTGCACCCATTTTGTCTTCAGTGATCATGTCTGGAAGGTGAGCATCACAGAATGCCGGATTATTAGAACAAAGTGTTCTTGTGTTGAGGGAGTACATGAGTTGAGGCCCAATGTCCATCTGCATCCTTAATTCTTAACATATAGATATAAGTACATAGATCTAATCCCCTCTTCATATGTAAATATATTTACATAGGTACATGCCTGTATTTAGACTTCTATAAATGTCCTTTGCCTCCTGGTTCTTTCCTCTATTTCCTTTTACTTTCCTCTTGTCCAACCATCATGGTCAGCCTTCATTCAGGTTTAGTATGTAATTCCTCGCTGCTACATTGCCCTTGATTAAGCCCCAAGGCATCCTACGCCCATCTCTCCATTGATTTTAGTTCACTTGTTGTTTCCTTGTGCCTGGGTTGGTTCCCCGCCTTCCTTTCTTCCACTTCCCCTTCACTCAGCATATCTTAAACTGAAAGAAGTCGAGAAAAAAAGCCAAGCTTCAAATTACAAGTTTGAAAGTTTCTATAGGCAAAATATTGATGATGCAGGAAGCATCAAGAGAAGATAGAAAGGATACGTAGAGTACCAAAAAGAAATCATGACAATACACCATTTCAGGAGATAGCATATATGCAAGAACCAATGGTGTTGAAAGAAGAAGTTCAAACTGCACTGAATTTATTAGCCAAAAAACAGACTCCAGGCATTGACAGATAGCCCGTGGAATGTTTCAAAAACTGAACAAGCCTGGAAGCACTCGCTCATCTATGTGAGGAAATCTGGAGGACAGCTACTTGGCCAACTGACTGTAAGAGATCCATATTTGTGCCCATTCCAAAGAAAGGTGACCCAACAGAATGCTCAAATTATAGAATATCATTGATATCACACAGAAATAAAATTGTGTTGAAGACCTTCCAACCAATGGTGGCAACAGAGCATTGACTAGGAGGTGCCAGAGGTTCAGATCAGATTCAAAAGAGGATGTGGAACAAGGGATACCATTGCTGATGTCAGATGAACTTTGGCTTAAAGAAGAGAATACCAGAGTGATGTTTACTTGTGTTTTAACCCTAATAAAAAATAAATAGAACTGATCATAAAGTTAACAACAAAAAGAACTGCACTATTCAGAGAAGAGTTGATACCAATTCTACACTAACTACTCCAGACTTACAGAAAGGACAGCAAATTTTCAATCTCATTTTATGAAGCATGTATGACGCCAATACCAAATACCAATACCTACTTCACAATAAAACAGTTTTAAATGTTAATATATAACAATCCTCATAATTGGACCAATAAACAACATCATGATAAGTAGAGAGGGATTGGTCAATAGTTACATTGTACTTGGGTAATAGAATAAGGACACAAGAAATCAAATGCAGTATTTGTGTTAGGCCAGGTTGACTAGAGAAACAAGTCCAGCGACACTTACATATGTTTAAGAAAGATATTTATATCAAGAAGCAATTACATATCAAGCAAACCTTCCAGTCCAGTCCAGATCAAGTTCAAGTTCTCTACTAGTCCATAAGTGCCTCAGACTCACGCAGCCACATGCACTGATGCAGAATGCAGGAAGATCACAGGTTGGTGGGTGCAAAGTCGTGTGGATTCAATGCTGGTGACTGCATCACAGGGCTCCTACAGGTCCCAGAGTGGCTTGCCAGCAGGAAGGTGAGGGGGGTGGGAGGGGAGGTTCCCAGGACCATCCTTATGAGAAGGTCACCAACAGGCTGTGACCTGATTGGCATCTGCTGCAAAAGATCTGGCACGTGTGAGAACAAAGAAAATACTTAAATGAGCGAAGTAAAACTGACTTCATGTGTTTGCAAAATTTCGGTAGTAATAATGCAAAAAGACAAAGGAATCGATGCGTTCAAAAAAGTGTTACAGAATTGGAGAAAAATATTGAGTATGCCATGGATCGCCAAAGAATGGGGTCGGGGGAGGATCCGTCTTAAAAAAAAAAGCCAAAATGTTCCTTAGGAGCAAGGATGGCAAGACTTTGCCTTAGTTACTTCTGACATGTCATCATGTAAGAATAGCTGTAACAAAAGCTATTATGTTTGGCAAAGCAGAGGGACAACAAAAACAAAGGGACCCCTTCAGTACATTAGATTGACACAATGACCACCACCATGGACTGAAACATACCAAAGATCATGAAGATGGCACGCGACTGGGCGCAGTTTTGCTCTCTTATACATAAGTCCAGGAATTATGTATTAGAACCAACTGGATAACAACAAAAAATCCAACACACCCACAACAGTTATATAGACTTACAAGCAATCACACATATGTATGGATTTTGTCTTCCTTGGATCCACAATCAATGCTCATGGAAACAACAGTTAAGACATAAAACGATGCATTTCACTGTGTAAATCTGCTACACAAGAGCTTGTTACAGCCTTGAAAAGATGGACGTTACATTGAGAACTAAGATGTGCCTGATCCAAGCCATGGTATTTTCGATCACCTCATATGAATGTGAAAGCTTGACATTGAATAAGGAAGGCATAAAGAGAATTGATATGTTTACATTATGGCATTTCATTCTGTTGTGTATAGGCCCTTGAGGTAGTTAATTGTGTCAACCTGGCCAATAAACACATGTGGAGTTAATTGAAAGGCGGAGGGATAAATGACTCAGTGAGCCTCGCCTAGATAGTTTTCAGGTCTCTTGCTTTCTGATGGTCGAACCAGGGTGTAGCTACCTTAGACAGTTCCCTGCTTCAGCTGGAAAGGCTCACTTCCTGCAAGACATCCCCAAGGAGAAACCGCATGGATCTACCCTGATGCAGGCCTGGGTGCTGGAGCAGCCGTGTGGAGACCGCTGCCAGTGCTGAGATGCTTACATGCTCACTAATTCAGCTTTTCTCCTGCAGACAGCATCATAGTGTGTGTTTTGTGAGTTGGAGGAAGACTTTGTGGATTGGTGTCAGACATATGGGATAATGTTGGACTTGTGGGTTTGGGCAGCATTGGGTTAGGATGTTTTCTTGATGTACAATTAACCTTTATATAAAACACTCTCTTATACTTGAGTTTCTGTGGATTTGTTTTTCTAAAGTACCCATACTAACACAAGTCTGCACCAACTCCACGGCACCCAAAAACAATATATGTACATGTGTATCCTATTATTTGTTTGGCTAAAAGATTCCAATTTGGAGGCATATGATAGGTGGACCTCTGGTATTCATTCTGGGTCCCTCTATGACTCCTTGGGGGGCCTCAATAGTTTGGTATTTATGTACTAGAAAATTAAAGTGAAACACCTCACAACAGAAAGCATAATCCTCTTATATATACTTGGTATTTGTATTTTTGAAAAATTGATGGACCCTGTTAACTACCCTGGACTCTTTTAGCACTTAGCTGCTAAATCCCAAAGCCCACTGCCATCCAGTCAAGTCTGACTCTTAGGACCCTATTAATGGGCTTGGGAGTCTATAAATATGTATGGGAGCAGATAATCTCACCCTTCCCCATCTTTCTCTCATGGAGTGACTTGTGGCCTTGAAACATTAACCTTTCAGTTAGCAACCTAATTGCATGCCCACGAGGTTAAGTGCTGGACTGCAGATCACAATGTTGGTGGTTCAAACCCACCAGCCACGCCACAGGAGAAATATGAGGGTGCTCTGTAAAGATTTACAGTCTCAGAAACCCTAAGGGACAGCGCTACTCTGTTGGTATAAGTCGAATCAACTTGATGGCAGTGCGTTTAGTTTTAGTTTGGACTCCAGAAATTCATCCTGCTTTCTTGGCTGCAGTGGTCAGAGGTTCAGCATGCAATCGATTACATCCCTCTGCTATCTCTTTGCCCGTCCACTTTTGGTACTTTCTCTTCTTTTTAACTGTCTAGTAACTCCTCCACTTGGGAAGAGGAGGAGACACAGAAAGATTATGTAAACAAGCATACAAAGGACACAAAAGATAAATGCAAAGCCCATTTCTTAGAGACGTAATACTTGTATTAATCAGTTCTGCAGGTGTCATTTTCCCTTTATCTGGGATCTGTGTGATCCTATGGTGTCAGACAGCTGCAGAGATGTTGAGAAATAAATATAAATGTTGAGGTTTTTATGTATTTGAAAATTGTCTTATCCCTAGCAGCTAGAAGGATGCCTGACCCGCAGTAATTAAGGCTGAAACATGTTTTTGTGGATGTAATGAATCGCAGCGGCTTGCCCCAGTGGCCAAATGATTGACTAAATGATGCTTGGTTGCACAGACTATAGCTTAGCGTTGGTAGGCTTTGCACGAGCTTCTCTATGGAGCCAATTGCAGAAAAAGCTAAGGCAACCTTAATTACATATTTCCCTGGTTTCATTTTAATTTGTTATCACCCACCCTGGATGGCCACCCCAGTTGCCACAGACGGACCTGGAAAGCCTCTGAAAAGCTCAGATCAGTATCCTTCTATATTCTTACTGTGGGACACGTGTTCTTATTACATATATGTGCACGTGCTGTGAAGCACATGAGCCTGATACTTCCAGCAAAGGCTTAAAAGGGCACCATTAGGCAAAACTATGTCTATAAGCTTCTACGCAGGACAATGGTGGGGAGGCCAAAGGGAAGTCTGTGTCTTGCTCTTTGTTGGTGTACAAACCTCCATTACTAGGAGTATCCCTGAGTTTTGACCAGTGTAAAATACTGTCATGTAGGTCATCTATGCTAACAAGAAGAAACAAAATGCAGCTGAGTATATTGAAGGTAAACAACGTTTGAGTGAATTTTTTAGTTTACTTTTGAAGCCAACCTTTTTAAACTTGCTTTTGAACCAGATTCTTAGCATATGCAATTAAACGGAGTAGGCAGCAGAGGGCAGCAGAGGATACCGTTTCACAGAACCTCTTGCAGCTCAGCTGCAGATTGTCCTGGCATGTTGCAAACCCCATCCTTCTACCAGATGTTTGCGGAATTGAGTAGAACGGGGTCTCTGGCAAACTCTGGCGCAGGCCCAAGGAAGATGCTTGCTCTTGGAACAACTTCTAACTCCAATCATAAGCAAGGCCTGGGTAGAATTAAGGCGGAAGGTTCAGCATCCTTGTTTCCAGAGTATCAGGCACCTGTCTGCTGACCCAATGGGAAAGAGAAGAAGTAGATACCATATCTATGAAAGAGTGGGAAGTGTACAGCCACCTAGGTAGAAGATGAATCATGTTTTTAAAATAGTTTCATTGACAGATAATTCACATATCATTCAACTTAACCGTGTAATCATATTAAGAAGAGATACACAATCATCACAATTTGAGAACATTGTTTCTTCTTTCTCATACTCATTGTTGTTATCTTCGCATTTCCCCGGGTAAAGGGAGCTTCAGGCTCATGCTTTCCAAAATAAAGATTTATTTTGAGAGGCACAGAATGGGGTTTCACATGGAGAAGTTTTATTAAGAATCAAGAGAGAAAGCACCCTACCAGCAAATATTCGTGGCAAAGAGGAAATTCCACTGTGATTAGCAAGGGTTTCTGGTAAATTAAGTCCTAAGATATTACAGGGATTCTTCACATGCTGAATCCAAATCTCCACCATTCCCCTATGCCCTACCACACCCCCAACCTTCTCTAATGCCCCTAGGTAATTAGTAATGCAGTTACCGCCTCTATAGATTTACCTATCCTGGATGCAAAAAACTGAAAATAATGCAAAACAAGAAACAAAAAGACAAAACAGCAACAATCACAAAACAAACCGAGAACAGCCTCAATTAATTAAAAAGTAGAAATATTAAGAAGCTGAAAACAACTTTAAAAATGCATTGAGAAGGATATTGAATGATAAGGTGTTACATGTTAACTTAAGTACACCTGCCATAATGTGTTTTACAGTGTTCTCTGCTGGATGGTAAGGTGTTCACATCACTGGACTCTGGTTACAGGAGGTTCACTGGAGGCTTACTCCAGATGGGGACCTTGCACACAGATTTTGGATTTCCACTGTCACCCATAGGCTTTCACAAACCAAGTGTTCACTATCTAAACTCTGATATCATTCCCTCCTTTGAATTTGGATTTTTTTAATTTGCCATCCTTCGATGTGGACTTAGCTGATACCTCACTTAGATAGCTATTTGTTTGAAGATAAGCCTTTTAAGACCCCAGAGGCTATTTTTTCTGATAGTTTGGCACTGTTTTCTTTGCCACATTTTGCTATAGCGCTCGTATCGTCAGTGATCTCTTCATGAGAGCAAGTATTGAGCAGGGACATGTTATAGGAACTGATTGTTCTCACAGTGGGCCTAGAATGAAGTGCAAGTTCAAAATATATTCACATATCTATGATTTAAATGTCTCTGATTTGCTTTAGACATATCATAATCACTCTATAATAGACAACATTATAAAGCATCCTCATGGGGCATAATTCTCTTAATAGTGTCATTGACTTAGCCAATGGTCCAGAATTTAAAACCTTGGTGACAAAAGGAAATTATACATGTAAAAGCCAGCTTTTCAGATTAAAACACATAAATTGTTGACTTGTACCAATTAAAAGCTTAAGTAACTGGACGCTTTTTACACAAACAATAAGGGTTGGAGATAGGGAAACTTTTCAATAACACTCAGTCACAAAGGCTGAACCACGTCTTCCAGAATAACACATGTCGCTAAAAAGCATGATATAATAAAACATGGTAAATAATAAATATATGGTCGCCCCAGGACAGTATTCCTTGAGCACCTTCAGAGCAATAGACCGGAACCACAACAACCACTAACAAGAAACCTTGGGACAGCAGCCATCTTCTTCTGCTCAAACCCGGGTGTCCCAGCCTTCAGTCCAAGGGAGTAAGCTGGTTCCTTAAATCTGCTACAAGTGAGTGTGAGGCAAAGCCTGGTTCATTGGTAGGGTTTCCGCATCGCGTGTTGCTGGTGTGGCCTACGCAGGATGCTGTGCACGTCCAAAGGACAGAGTCTAATGTCTCCGTGGGCTACAGCGCTTGGTCTGGACCACCAAGCGGTGCATAGAAACGAGGCAAAATGTATGCAGTTAGGACCAAAATACCAGAAGCACTTTTTCCTTGGATTCTATGTAAGTATTTTTAATCATTTCTCCAATCAACAGGCCGCCGCACCAAAATAAGTGTAATCCTCTTCTCCAAGACAGACATGTCACCCACCCCTTGCATCGTCCTGACTTGATTTTCAAGTAAAGCTTACTAATCACCCGCGTCTGTCGATTTGGGGCAACCACAGAATGATGTTGTATGACCGGTCTTCTCCCTCTCTCCCCTCTTGAGACATTAGCCCCAGAGTAGGTGAGGTCTCCTCTAGTGCAGTGATTTTCAAGATGCTGAAGAAAAACACTCTGCAAAAATCAAGCCCACCGCCGTTGTGTTGATGTCGATTCATAATGACCGGTTACGACAGGGTATAACTGCCCCTGTGGGCTTCCAACAAAACCCAAACTACTATAACATTACTACTACTACTACACCTCCTTATGGTAGAAAGACTCCTCATTCTCCCACAGGGCAGCTGGTGGTTTCGAACCACTGACCTTAGGTTAGCAGCCCGACATATAGCCCACTATGCCAGCAGCACTTGACAAAAGAAGTGGGTGATGTAGGGTTCATGGACTCAAGGCCGGCTCACTGCCATGTTGCATGGAAGATGGAATTAGAACATTATATGTTGTGAGAGCAAAGCCTGCCTTCATCTTGGTGTTGATCCTTACAGTAGTGGACTCATACAATATTTGTCCTCCTGTGATTAACTAACTTCACTCAGCACAATTATTTCTGGGTCCATCCATGTCATGAGGTGTTTCGTGGTCTCATTCCTGTTTCTAGTGATGCGGAGGATTCCATTGTGTGTACACACCAGTGTCTATATCCATTCTACTGAGGGGCGTTTAGTCTGTTTCCAGGTTCTTGCTATTGTGAACTTTGCCGCGATGAACATGGGACAGCATACATCTGTTCATGTTCTCTCTCTTATTTCTTTGAGGTACATGCTTAGCAGAGGTCTTGCTGGACCGTGTTGCATTTCTATCCGCAGCTGTTTTAAGTAAGATGATATTGCATCTTTGTTCTGATTTGCGTCTCCCTCATGGCTAGTGATCGTGAGGCATTTCTTATATTTTTGTTAGCCATTTGAGCGTCATGCCTTATGTTATAATTGTGGGTTTTTTGTGTTTATCCACGTTGTTTGTCCACTTTTTATTTTAATTTTGTGTTTTACTCATGGAGGTGATGCAGAATTCTGCAGATTTTAGTACTTAGTCCCTTGTCTGTTTTATCCTGGTCCATGGGCTTTATTTTTTTGAATCTTTCGATGAAGTCTTTTGATGTGAATAAGTTTTTAATTTTTAGAAAGTAGTTTATTGCCATATACTTCACATATCATACAATTTAGGTAATATTGCTATTTTCACAAAATTAAGTATTCCTGCTCATGAACACAGAATATTCTTTCATTTGTGCGGCTCTCTTTTGATTTCTTGTAACAGTGTTCTGTAATTTTTTTCTTGCAAAGGTCTCTTGTTTCTCTTTTTCTGGAACAGCTTTATTGAGATAATTCACATTTCATACAATTCACTCGCTTTACATATAAAATCAGTAGTTCTTAGTGTGTTCACAGACTTGTGCACTTATCACCACCAATACTTTTACAGTGTTTTTATCACTTCAAAAATCCTCAGCTCCCTCTTCTATCTCTTTGCTCCACTTACCCCCAACTCTAAATAATAATCATTTGTATAAAATTGCCTATTCCAGATACTTAATATAAATGGAATTAAGAATATGTTTAATTATGAATAATATGAAATTTTGTAATATGGTCACCAGGGAGATGCAAATCAAAACAAAGATGCAATATCACCTTACATCTGCAACAATAATCCAATTAACAAAAACCAAGAACAACAAATGCTCAGAGAATGCGGAGAGGTTGAACTTTTATAAACTGACAATGGGCTTATAACATGTACACCCAGTTGGAAAGTGATTTGGTGTTACCTTAAACAGCTGGGAATAAAAATGTAATATGGTCCAGCAATACCTCTGCTAAGCATGTACCTCAAAGAAATAAGAGCGAGAACATGAACAGATGTGTGCTATCCCATGTTCATTGCAGCAAAGTTCACAATAGCAAGAACCTGGAAATAGGCCAAATGCCCCTCAGTAGAAGAATGGATAAGGACACTTTATCCATTTTACAAGTTTGAAAAATATGTAATATGTAGCTGTCTTCTTTCTGGAGGCATGTTTTCATGCTTATCCAAGTTGTAACATGTATCGGTAGTTAATGTTTTATGCCTGAATTATATTCCATTGTGAAGATATACTACATTTTATTTATCCAATTATCAATCAGTGAATATTTTAGTTGGTTACTTTTTGCTTATTGTGAGTAATGCTTCCATAATTATTTAATATAAAAATTTAAAATAATTTTATTTGCATATACTTCATATGCAATTTAGTCATTTAATCATTTGAAGAAAAGTTGTGCAATCACCACCACAGTCAATTTCAAAATATTTTCTTCTTGTGCTTGTTATTTGCCCTTCATTTCCCCCATTCCTCTAGAAAATGATTAATTACTCTCTATAGATTTACCTATCCTGGATTTCATATACAGAAACTCATAAAAAACACAAACAGGAAGCAAATTAACCAACCAAAAATCCAAACAAAAAGAAAGCAGGCAATATTAAATATAGAAACAATTTTAAAATAAGTTGAAAGGGAGAGCAAATGACAAGGTGTTATATTTTAGCCTAACTACATCTACCATAATCAATTTTTCTATGCTCTCTGATAGCGAGGCGATTCATATCCTTGGACTATGTTCAGAGCGGATTAACAGGAGGATGAATCCATGTGTGGACCCAATAAATTTACTTGGGATTTCCACTGGCCTCCAAAGGCTTCTGCAAACCAGGTGTTCACAATTTACGCTGTATTCCCATGTCCTCCTTTGGATTTGCTTTTTATTATTTATAATCGTGGAATCAAAAAGGCTGGTGAGCTTCTTCCATGTGGTCTTAGTGATGCTTCACTTAGATGGCTGTTTCTTCAAAAACAAGTCTTTAAAACCCCAGACACTCTCCTTTCTGAAAACCAGGAACCATCTGCTTTCTATCTTCAGTGATCTTTCCATGAGGACAAGTAGGGCCATGTTATGAGAATTAATTGTCCTCAGATTTGCCTAGAATTAAATGCAAACACAAAATATGTCCATGTATCGATGGTTTAAATATGTGTCTAGTTCATTTTAGAGGAATAATTATCATTTTATGGTAGAGAACATTACAACCCGCCCCCTGGGGCATAAGGCAATTCTATTGGTAGTATCATTGATTAGCCAGTGGTACAGATTACATACAAGGGACTGGACATATTTCCAAGGGCAATGGGATATGGCAATAGGGAAAATGTTTTCACAACACTCTTTCATAGCGCATATCCTTGGGAAAAACAACATGGCCACCTAGACAGAGCAACTCTCCATCCCTCTCTCAAGAAAAACCTTTGAGGTTGTGGAAAGATTGCAGCAGGCCCCCTGCTGAGAAAGTTAACACTGGCCAAGGCATCTTTGTGTAGAACCTGACAGAGAGAGACCTAGGAGAGGGCTGGGGGCACGAGGGGGGCGGGGAGGCAAGCAGTGCGTTCTATCTGTGCTCCTAGACAGGATGCACCAGGTTCCGAGCTACTTACTGGCAGGCTCGACTTTGGACCATAATGAACTCATAGGCCCCTCTCTTTCTCCCACTGACTAAGAATGCTTCCTCAACATAATTGTGGAAAGGTTTTATCTGTCTATCTATCTATCTATCTATCATCTATTTATTATGATTTATTTATCAATCATTTTATTAGGGGCTCATACAACTCTTATCACAATCCATACATACATCAATTGTGTAAAGCACATTTGTACATTCATTGCCCTCATCATTCTCAAAACATTTGCTCTCCACTTAAGCCCCTGGCATCAGGTCCTCATTTTACCCCTCCCTCCCTACTCCTCCCTCCATCCCTCATGAGCCCTTGATAATTTATAAATTATTATTTTGTCATATCTTGCCTTGTCCGGCGTCTCCCTTCACCCACTTTTCTGTTGTCTGTGCCCCAGGGAGGAGGTCACATGTAGATCCTTGTAATTGGTTCCCCCTTTACCACCCACCCCTCGCTCTACCCTCCCAGTATCGCCACTCACACCACTGGTCCTGAAGGGATCATTCACCCTGGATTCCCTGTGTTTCTGGTTCCTATCTGTACCAGTGTCCATCCTCTGGTCTAGCCAGCCTTGTAAGGTAGAATTGGGATCATGATAGTGGGGGGAGGAGGAAGCATTTAGAACCTAGAGGAAAGTTGTATTTTTCATCGTTGCTACATTGCACCCTGTGTTGTTCGTCTCCTCCCCGAGACCCCTCTGCAAGGGGATATAATTGTGGAGAGGTTTAAGTGGGAACTTGGCTGGGAATATACTCGTGGTTCTGAGTCCTGGGACTGGCGGGTCTATTGACTCATTTGTGAGGCCACATCAGGGAGGTTTGCGTCTTCCAGGGACAGGCTCCCAGTATCTGGGATTGAATTGTGGCAGAGCTTCACTGGAGCATCATGAGGCCTGAGAGACTCCAAGTGAAGGCAGAATCAAAAGGGCATGTATTAGAGGGGACGGTTGGCTCAGTAGCGAGTGAGCATTTCTCAGTGGCACAGAAGAGCACCTGCCCTTGAGCTCATTACTGAATAGTAATTGAGCCCAACACCAACGTTCAGGCCCTGGAGGAGATAGTTTTGTTGAACACTGTTTTAATCAGTCATTTCTCTTCCCCAATCCACTGGTCTGGTCAACAATTGCCAGGACCTCCCTGAAGACATGGAAACCAGCCTCAAATCCTTTGATGCAGGCCATATTTAATTGTTTGCTATCTTCATAGGGGTAAGAGGTTAGGCTGGTGCCAAATTGCCTGGCCACCTTTAACTGCCAAGGTTCTGCAACAGGTGTGTGGGGATAAACATGTATTCAGTGAAACAGACAAAACAAATTAACAGGCAATAACACTATATCTTGGAAGCAGCAAGTAATCTCTGAATACTTGTTGAAGTACGAGACAACAACACAGTTAACCACAGCACACATATATGAACCCAGAGAAGCTCGTGAAGAAGGAAAGGACCACGGATGGACACTCCCCTGGGGGAGATTACAGCAACAGTCACCAGCTACTTTTTACAACTGGATGAAAAATTAAATAAGAATAAAGAACAAGTCGAGCATTTAGGAATACCTTAAAAACATTTTGAAATAAAAATAATACACGTGTTCAAACAGAAAAACAAATGACAAACACCAAAATATTAAAACTGCATAATATTATGAACGCAAAATAGAAACAGTGGAAATAAGAATTGGTGAACTTCAAGATATGGTTCTTGAGAACAAAATATCGAAGATCAAGTTATAAAGACAAAAAGAAAATGGAAGAAAACTTTAAAATATTATGGGACACCATCAAAAGGAGCAACACATGCCTGATAAATGTCCCGGAACAGAAGGAAGAGGTAATAGCTCTGGTGTACAGTGGCTGCGTGTTGGGCTGCTAGCCATAAGGCCGGCAGTTTGACTCATCACCCACTCCACAAGAGGAGGGTGAGCCTTTCGACTCCTGCAGAGTTAGAGACTTGGAGACCCAGAGGAGCAGTGCGACTATGTCCCCTGGAGTTGATTTGAGTCAGAAATGACTTAATGGCAGTGAGGTTTTTAAGGAGAGATGATAGCAGATGAAATATTAAGGAAGAACTTTCCTAATATCATGACAGAACATAAAATAACGACTCAAAAAGTCATAAAACTTCAAGCAAAATTTATCCTAAAAGGAAATAATCTTCACATATAATCATCAACTTTTAAAATACTGAAGAAAAGAAAATAATCCTGATAGCATGGCAAAAAAGAACAATTACATATAAAGGCAAAATATAAAGATAAGTTCAGATTTTTCTTCTAAGACCATTCAGGCAAGAAGGCAATGGAATGATATGTTCAAAAATCTGGAATTAAAACAAAACAAAAACCAACGTATGCCAACTTAAGAACCTTTTGATCCAGCGATTTCTCTGCTGGGCATATACCTCATGTATGGAGGGTTTAACAGGATATTTTGTTGATTTCATTTGTTGAGATCAACGGTGCAACTGTATACATGGTGCTTTTTGAAAAACAAACCAAAAAAATCCCTCCAGATTTCTTATCCCTCACCCTAACTATTGGTTTCAGTGGCTAAAAAAAGAACAAGACAACTAACACTGAAATGGACTTGGAGTACATTTAAGAAGACAACACAAACAGATCTATGCACACCTATGTTTATTGCAGTACTTTGTATAATGGCAAACACCTGGACACCACCAGAAATTCAAATTATAAGTTAACTGGATAAACCCTCATACATTCATACAACGGAGTATTACACATCGGTAAAAAACAATGCCATCTCTCTCAAACAATGCAAGGCAAAGCTAGAGGACATAATGCTCAGTAACTTCTCCAGATGTTGGAGGAGTTTGTTGCTGTCGTTTTGCTGTGTTTTTGTTTGGTGTCTGTTTTCCTTTTTGTGGCTCAGAGTATTTGTGCCTTCTCTATTTCTGTAGTCTGCAGTGCTGCTTTCATCATGTTGTTTTCTGCATGTGTTGTCCTCTCCAGTGCTCTCAGGTTTGCCTGCTGTGGTTAAGCCACATAATAAAAGACCAGGGAAATAGAATGAAAGAAGAGGAACATTGATTCAGTGAGATCCCAGACAACCACTCTTGACACAATTGAAGAGGGAAGCAAACAACAAAATAGTGAAAGAATCAAAAGAAAGCATGAGAATGATGAGGGATCCTATCAAGAAAAGCAACCCACATCTCATCAGGACCCCGGAAGAAGAAGAATCAACTTTTACATGTATATGAGGCAATTGAAAATTGCCTGGACCTCATGTACCTTAGTCCTCCAAGTAATATCCTTGCTTTTCAATTCTCTAAAAAGGCCTTGTGTAGATTTACCTAATGCAATTCTTCTTTTGATCTCTTGCCTGTTGCTTCTTTGAGCATTGATTGTGGATCCAAGCAAGACAAAGTCCTTGACAATTTCAATCTTTTCTCCATTTATCATAATGTAATCTGTTGGTCCAGTTTGAGGATTTTGGTCTTCTTGTCACTGAGTTGTAATCCATATTGAAGACTACCGTCCTTGATCTTTAACAGCAAGGGCTTTAATTTCTCCTTGCCTTCAGCATACAATTTTATGACATCTATGTATATCAGTTTGTTGTTAAGTTTTCCATGTGTATAGTCATTGTTTATGTTGTTTAAAGAAGGCATTTACACTGAAGTTGTTGGTCTTGTAAAAGTCTATCATAAGATCCTCAGCCAGCAGGTATCAGGCCTCAAAGACCCAGAGCAAAAAAATCATATCAATGTGAATGAGGGGGAGTGCCAGTGGAGATCCTAAGCCCATCTGTAGACAATTGGACATCCTCTTAAAGAAGGGTCACAAGGAAGAGATGAGCAGTCCGGGTGCTACTTATTTAATGCTTCCTTCCCCCACCATCATGGCCCCAATTCTACCTTACAAATCCAACTAGACCAGAGCATGTACACGGGTGGATAGAAGAGAGGGAATCCAGGACAAATAAACCCCTGGGGACCAGTGGCGGGAGTGGCGATGCCAGGTGGGTAGAGGGAAGATGGGGGGGGGACATATAGCCCCTGTCAGAGGGGTGGATGGCTGAAAAGTGGGTGAGACATCGGTCAGTGTGAAACATGAAAAAATAATTTATGAATTATCAAGGGTTCATGAGGTAAAAATGAGGAGACAGGGGCTCAGGTGAAGGGAGAATGTTTTGAAGGTGATGGTGGCAACAAATATGCTTAACTCAATGGATATAGATAGATAGATAGATAGATAGATAGATAGATAGATAGATAGATAGATAGATGTGACAAGACCTGGATGAACCCCCAATAAAATGATTAATATAAAGAAAAAAAGAAAAGATAATATTTTAGAAATAATGATGGCAACATAAAACAATTGATGTATGGATTATTATAAGAGCCCCAAATAAAATGATTTATTAAAAGAAAATTAAAATGATCCCCAGTCTTCTTTCTATCACTAAGGCCATGAGTCAGTGGTTTGCCATCTTGCCTGCCGTCTGAACTGCTGACCTTGGATTTATCTGCCCTTGCAGCCACCAGCCTGCGGTCTTCCTGCTGATCGTGGGTTTATCAGCTCCCTCAACTACATGTCAGGAGAAGCCTCCACCTTAACGTGTGAGTCAGGGATTTGAGTCACGACCTGCCTGAACTTTGACTCACCCCCTCCTACAACAGTGTGAACCATTTTCTTGACTTACGTCTCTCTACTCACATGTCACACAGAGAGAATGTCTATGCATATGTACATAAATAGAAACGCATCACTGGTGAACACAGCCTAAGACATTCTCCTACTTTGTGTTCTTCAAAGAATTTGCCCATATTATTTAAATTGGTAAATTTATTGGTATAAGCTTGAGAGTAATAGCCTTAGATTATCCTTTAAAGAATATACAAGCATTTTCTTCTTCATTTTGGGTAGTAAAAATCAATGTTCATTCTTCCTTATTGATAAGTTCAGCTAAGGATTTAATATATACAGTTAAACCCATTTATTTTCTGCATGTTTTCTTGCTCTAAAATGCAGTTTGACCACCAGCTGGCAAATTTGCAGGACTGGATGTGGTTGGTACCAAAGGAGGTAGTGAAGGTGAAGACAAGGTCAGAGCAAGGCATCTTAGAAGATGAGAGACTGATAATAAGAGAGTTCACTGATTTAGTAACTGGGTTGATTTAGAACCAAAATGCAAAATGGCCACAGCCATCTGTCTGTCTGCAATGATCACAGCGGTATTTCCTGGTAATGTGCTGTTAAAGGGGAACTTCCCAGTCCATTATGCTGAGGCACAAAGAACGGACTATTCATGCTATCCAGCTATACGGTAAACTCATTAGCAAATCTGGGAACGTTGAATTATATATGAGAGGGCACCCAAAAAGGAAAATGGCAATGAGCTCCACTGGGAGGAGCTTTCCTAGTACACATTTTTCCCTCTAGGCAAGCATCTGAGCAACTTGCTCTGAGTTAGTGCACCCAGAGTCGTGGCCTGGGAAGGTTCTCTTTGGTCACAGTGAATTTTTTTTGTGAAAGCATTTTCACTTGAGCCTTTTTGTTTTGTTTTGTTTTGTTTTGTTTGCGATGGCTGATTTAAGAGAATAGCATATGGCTGTGAAATTTTGTTTCCTGCTGGGGAAAAATGCTCAGAAACTGTTGTGATGTTGCTCACAGCTTACAAGGACAGTACTATGGGAAAAACTCAAGTGTATGAGTTGTTGTTCAATGATGACAAAACTCGTCCTGGGTATCTGTCAACTTCCAAAATGGATAAAAATATTGACTGATAATGCATTTGGAGTTTGTTTCACCAGGCCAGACTGTTAATCGAGCTTTCTATTCAGAGGTTCTAAAAAGATTACATAATAATGTGTGACCAAAAAAAAGGCCTAATTTGTGGCAGACAAGGGACTGGTCCTGCCACCATGGCAATACACCTGCTCACGCAGCCATCTCAGGGTGCCAGTTTTTAACAAAAACAGTATGCCTCGCTTGCACCTTAATCACCTGACCTCACTATGTGAGACTTCTAATTGTTTCTGCAAATGAAGAGGAATATGAGTGGACAGCGATTTGATGCCATAGAGAGGTGAAGAAATGAAAAACGAGGGAGGTGCTGTCAGCCATCCAAACAGGTGAATTTGAAAAGTGTTTCCAAGAATGGAATTGGAGATTTGACAAATGTCTTAAGTATAATGGAGAGTACTTTGAAGGTGATAACATTTTGTTTTAAAAAAAGGTAAATACATAGCTTTGAAATAAATTTGTTAGTGGGGGTTACACCCCCCACCCCAGCCACGCCATCTACAGGATGAATATGGTGCATCTCTCTAATATTGGAAGTAAGAGATACATGCCTAAGACTCCCAAAAGAATGGAACCGCTTGCTGCCGTGTTACAAACGACACTATCAAAGGGACGATATTAGCAAACTACCATCTTTATCACTGAGTGGCAAGGGGGGAAGGGGGAGGGGGAGGGGAGGAATGACTGAAGATATTTAGCGTTGCTTACTTTTTACGCTCTACGTCTTTTCGGAGCTTTTCATAAGCTAACATTCATGAGGAACCTCTGTGATTTCCCAAACATCTTGGCTCAGAACTGCAGACAGGGAGCAGAGAGCATGGCCACATCTGCCAGCACAGCTCTAAGACGGGCTGCTTTGATGGACAGAGATGCAGGATAGGGTGGGGAGGCCCAGGATTGTGTGCTAAGAATATCCTGCCGCCTTCTTTTCAAGGACACAGGATGCCTGGGTGGAGCCATTGATGAGTTAAGGTAAATATACAACAATCCCCGGGCGTCCCTCTAAGGACACATGTAGCCTGACTCCGTGTGTGTGCGCGCGCGCGGTGGGGGTGTGGGAGGTGGGGCGGGCTGAGTGCTGACAATGGGAGGTGTGCTTGGCTGTTTTTTCCCCCGTTCTCAACTCCTGGCTCTGTGGGTGAGAGAGGGGGTGAGGATATGGGGCAGAGCTGCAACATAGTAACATAGTTCCATAAATCTGCTTTGTTTTAAACTCAAATTTTACTTTCTATCTTCTCTTAAGTTTTCATTCTGATGTTTTAAAAAGATTAAAAAACATTTTCATTAATATTTATCATATCTTGATAAATCATAACAGATCAGGTTATCTGTAAAAAGATCATGTTTCACAGCAAGTGACTTGAAGCTGTTTTCAGGAATGGTGCTCCTTTATGAGATATTGATGATTTGTTTGCTTTGCTTTGCTTTAATTTTGTTGGCATTTCCAGGAATGTATTCCAGGTAAGTTGGGAGCCACTCATTAAATGCCATTCTCAGTTGTCTTTGCATCCTCAGAAGTGACTCTAATTTTAAGTTGTAGCCAAAGCTTTACTTAATTTATATAGTTTTCTTCATTTTAGTGTTTGGGGCTCTTGGATGCTTTTCCTGAAATCTTCAATCCGACTATTTTGTCCATCTTTACTTATATTTGAAGTATTTTGGGACTGTTGTATTTTGGGACATAATAAAGAGACTTAAGTTGATAGCATGAGGTTTGAGATCTAGTGAAAATGTGTTCTACTCGCTCTGAATTAGTTTTGAGTTGGATTTTAGGTAAGGGATTTATCTTCTGGTTATAATGTGGTTGCCATTCCATGTCATTGTGTCTGATTTGATTCATAGCAAACTAACATGGCAGAGAAAAACCAGCCCACAGAGCTTCCTTGATATTATTATCACTACTACTTTTTTATTGCTATGCATTAGTAGAAATCATTATTAAACAAAACTATAAACACAAAACAAAGCTTTTCACTGTGGAATTTTCCAAGCACATATGAACATTGGAAGTAACAAAATGACACCCCTCCCCAATATAGCCATCATGCTCTCCTGCAGATGTCCACAATTGCTGATCTTGTGCCCTGTGTCCCCATCCTGCCCACACCTTTGTCCCCATCCAGTGTCCTTTTGCTGACTTTACTAGAATGTTTTTAAGTGAATCTAAAATTGCATATCAGTTTATTCTTCAGCATATCCTTTAAGATTATAAGAATATATAACTCTGAGAATCCTTGTTCTTATTAATTGCCATCGACTGATTCCAACTCACAGAGATCCCGAGTATCACTGAGCTCCATCGAGTTTTCTTGGCTGAAATTTTAAGGAAAGCAGGTTGCTAGTTTTTTTCTTCCAGTTTTCCTGTGAACATTTATAGTCTCGACGACCCAGAGGGGCCATCCTACCCTATTCTACAGGGTTGCTGTGAGTTGGACTTGATGGCAGTGAGGATTCTTTGGTTTTGTACACTACCACTTTTTCACTGCAGAAGAATGATCTATGAATCATCACTTCCTGTTGTTGGGTGTTATAGAGTCCACTTTCGCTCATAGTGACCCAAGGTGACATAGTGGAACTGCCCCCCTGGGGTCCTCCTGTCTGCAATATTTACAGAAGCAGATGGTCGTATCATGCTCTTGCAGATCCATTGGGTGAATTTGAACCACTACCCTTTTGTTAAGTAGCTCAGAGCCTAACCATTGCACCACAAAGGCTTGTTAATAATTATTGAATATATCCCTGATGGCTCTGTCAGTAAACTTGGAAGCTAAGTACTAGATCGGTGGTTCAAACCCATCAACTGGTTTTTGGAAGAAAATTGAGGTTATCATCTCCTGTAAAAAATGACAGCATACGAATATAGGACTGCTGTGAATTGAATTGGAATCAATTGGATGGTAGTGAGCTTGGTACGTAATATCAAGTCAGTGCTTCTGTTTTCTGATTGCTCATGAAAGCCATTTTACAGGTTTTTATTCAAAACAGCAACCAAACAGGTTCAGCAAGACACATTTAGCTGATAGGGATTGTGTTAGTTCAGGTTGACCAGAGAAACAAAATCTAGGGACACTCATGTATGCATAAGAGAGAGCTTTATCTCATAGAACAATTGCATATTGAGAAAACATTCCACTCCAGTTCAGATCAAGTCCATAAGCCTGATACTAGCTCATATGTCCAATATTAGTCTATAAATTCTTCTTCAGACTCATTCAGCACATGCAATGATGCTGAGTGCAGGAAGATCACAGGCAGGTTGGTGAAAGTCTTATGAATCCAGTGGCAGTGGAAGCATCTCAGCTCTGGTGAAGGTCTTCACATGGCTCCTCAACAGGAAGGTGAAACACAGAGAGAGAGCATGGCCCTCCTGGAGGGAGAAAGAGAGGAAGTTCCTAGAATCCTCTTGAGAAGTTCATACCCACCAGGAGACATCATCAGGCTATGACCTGATTGACAGGCCAAACTCCACCCTCGTTACTCTATTTATCAAGTTAACATGAAATTATGTAACGACCACCAGCATCATGACTCTATTTGGGTTAATCGAAGCGTAGCCTATATACTGTACATTTCTTTAGAGTGCACACTTGATGAATGCCATGGATCCATGTCTGGAGCTGAAAATCATTGCATAGATCAAGAATAAGAGCTTTCCCAGGCCCTTCTTTGTGCTTGTTGCAGCACATACACACCCTTCCAGAAGGAGCCTGTGCTTTCTTCAGCACCGGTCTGCTTACTTATTCTAAGATTCATGCTGCCAACAGACCATGTAGGAAATTCACTTATGTCACTGTGGGATTTTGTTTTGTTTTGCTTTGCTCGGTAATTACTTACTTGGTAAAGGCCACACTTTATTTTGCCTTCTATGTGGATTTGGATTGTTTCTATTTAAGCTATTAACATTAACACTGCTCGAAAGTTCTGCCTCATAAGTTCTGTAAGCACAGTATATGGAATGCATGAATAATAGTGTAGGTATGGGTTAACTTTTGGACATACCCCAACCAATTTGGCAAATTCATATTTCCCCACTTTCTAAGCAATACTTGCTCTAACTTTTTCATTAGGCAACAACATCGCTTTGCTAGGTGATAGTTTCTCAATGCAGTTTTCATTTGTATTTTACTGATGACTGATTTTAAATATCATACATCATATTTCACATTTATTGTTCATTTGGATATCTTCTTTTGTGAAGAACCTATTCTTTAGCCATGCTCCCTTTTTAAAAGTTAAATGGTCTCTCTCTCTTTCTTAAATTATTTTATTGGGAGTTCTTACAGATATCATACCATTCCATAGTTCAATCACATCAAGCAGTTTTGTACAATTGTTACCACAATCTGTTCCAAAACATTCTCTTCTTGAACTCCTTGATATCAGCTCCCCTTTATGCACCTAGCCCCAGGAACCCTTATTTTTATTTTTGCCATATCCAATATACCCATTGACATTCAATTCTGTTGTTTTCTCCTCTTGCATGGGGTTATACAGTCATAGATGCCATCAGCTCCCAATTCCCTCATGTTGCATCTCACCCTCTTCCCATACCCTCAGGGATCCCTTACTCCTGTTACTCTTTCTGCAGGGTTATCTGTCTTGGTTTTCATATATCGAAATATCTTAATTTTTAAAATGAACTTATGCAAGTCTAACATGATTAATGAGGTAAAGCAAATAAAAACCATAATAGTAAGGGGAAGAAACATTAAAGAACTAGGGGATAGTAATGCATTTCACTGGTGCTATACAACACCCCGAATTTATCCTTTCCATGTGGCTCTTCTGAAAGGAACTGTCCAATTATCTTACAGGTGGGTTTTGGGTCTCCACTACATCTATGCTCCTTCATATACATTTGGTTGCTTGTTTTTGAACTTCTGAGACCTATCCCATTGAGGACTCATGATCACACCTGGTTCTGGCGACACCTTGATGATCGAGCAGGCTGGTGTGCTTCTTCCCTGTGGCCTTTCTTGCTTCCCTGCTAGATGGATGCTTGTTTAACTACATTCATTTTAGACCCAGAATCTATATTTTTTAGTAGCCAGGCATCATCAGGTTTCTTCTCTACATTTGCTTATGCACCCATTTTGCCTTCAATGATTGTGTCAGGAAGGTGAGTCTTATACAATTAGAACATTATTAGAATGAAACTTTCTTGTACTGAGGTAGGGTTTAAGTAGAGGCCCAAAGTTAGATGGTCTATCTCTTGCATGGTTTTTCACATGTAACTATTCTTCTCTCAGAATGGAGTGGGAAGAATAAATCATCTGTACCAGAGCTTCAGTTCTGAGCACCCCATTGGCAGGAAGTTATGGTGACAAGTAAACTCAAAATCCATTGCAGAGTCCCCACGTTAATAAAGCCTCCATTGAATCCCATCTGATCATTAATATAGACTGTAGATAACCTTGCCATAAGGCAGAGTGCATTGGAAAATAGATTACGTCTACACCCTCTCTAGCCAGCCCAGGGGTTCAGCAGTCTGGGTGTATCTTTGATGGAGATCACTGTACTTTGAACAGTATAGGCAGGGGTCATGTAGTCATGAGTGATGCCCTATTAGTCATTCCCTGTCTGCCTGGCTCCGAAGGCCCTGGATCAATTTGAAAGACTCTCTATCTAATATGATATTCTATTTGTGGCCCTGACTGCTTCTGTAAGCCCATCTATAACTGTGATATTTTGATCTGCCACCAATCAAGAACTTGTGATAGATTCTGCTGCTCCATGACTATTTAACTAGCATCCTGACTGTGAAGCCTCAGGGGCCATTATGACTTCATATTAGTGTCCTCTCTCATCCAGATGGTGTGTCTGTGTCTTCATGTTGTCTTGGCTATAAGGCTGAGCAGAAGGGGAAAAGTCTAGAGGAGCTCAGAAGAGCACTTTTAAGCTCTCTGTCTGTATTGGCAGAGGCTGCTGAGACCCGGTACATCAGAGACTTTGGCATGGAGACCCAGCATAGCAGCACTGGGGCCATACCTTCTCCTCATTTGGCCAGAGAGCATTGAATTTTGAGACAGAGTGATAGGTAGGTTGGCTTCCTGACTCTGGCCCAAGGGACCACATAACTGAAAGGCTGAGAACTGGAGAGAGGCTTGGTTGCTCGCTAAGGAAATCAAGAACTGTATCCTTACTGTTTTCTGGTTCTGAGTTGTGGTAACCTATTGACTTCCATAATAAACCTCTTTAATTGTGAGAACTGCCTGCGCATTCTGTGTGGCCATTGCAGTGAAGGATTGAACCCCCATGTAGAGTGGAGTGGAAGGAACAGTGACATCAACATGGGTAAAGGAGGATGGATGATGGAGGCTTGTTTGATCCCTACCTCTTGGCAATAGGGTATCCAGGGGTCAGATATAGCCACCTCCGCTGATATTTACTTCAGGAAGAATTATGTCCACATCCAATAATAATATATTTATCTAGGAACTTTAAATGTTTGGGAAAATTATCATGGTTCTTTTTACTGATGTCCTTGTTGAGTGTAAGTCCTGGCGGTGTGGTGGATTATGAGGCGGGCTTTTGATTGCAAGGTCAGTGATTTGGCTCCGCCAGCTGCTCTGAGGGAGGAAGACTGTCTGCTCCTGCAAACACTCACACGTTCAGAATCCTACAGCCACAGTTCTGCTCAGCTCTACCAGGTTTATACGAATTAGAATTTACTCAATGACAGTGAGACATTTTTTAATTTTTAGTCTCAATTTAGATGTGATCATTTCCTTGAGTTTCTCTATCTTACATTCCACACCCACCACCACTGTAGCCAAATTGTCATTGACTTTGGCTCCTTTGAGTTTGACAGCCCAGTTGAGGGCTTGCACAGGGGTGGCTTCTTTGGGTGTGGGGCTTCCTGTCCCTGGAGGCCTTGCCTTTCCTGAAGGAAAAGTGAGATTTATCCAAGGGGAGGGGGAAGTGTTTTGAATGACTGGAACTGGTCACTTCCAGTGACGTTTATTAAGGCCTAGCCAGGGAAGCCACCTATAAAGCTTTTGTTAGGTGTCCAGCCACTATGTTCCTCATCACCATGACCATGCCAGGGCAGTGCTAGCTCAGAGCAGGCTGCCAGGAGCTAGAGTATGGAGCCAATGTTACCTCTGTGTGGCAGACCTGATCCACCCCTGTTTGCCTGACTCCTGCAGTGCATGCTTCAGCGGGTACAGAAAGATGAGAATTAGGTTACAGAAGGAGAAATGATTGGTGTGAAATAACAGAGATAATACCTAAAGTAGCACCACCGATAGATGAGATGCTGGTTAGAGAGGCTCTGAGTGATCATATGTTTGATATTTTCCAGTTTTCTAAGGATGACAAGTATAAAGAGACTGGTTGGCTGGTCCTTCTTACAATGGAAAGTGTGATTTCATTAATGTCTGGAAATTATATAAGTATATATGGCTAAAGAATTGTGTACAGGTGCCAGGTTGGCAAGGGGTGGATTGCGATCGTTTATTGTGCCAGCCTGGCCGATAACCACAAGTAGGATTAATTGAAGGGCGGAGAAATAAATGGCTCGGTGAGCCTCATCTTGCTTGTCTCTTGCTCTTTAATCACCGGACCAGCATGCGGCTGCCTTGCTTGTTCTGTGCCTCAATTTAAAGGGTACACTACCTGTGGGACACCTAGCCTGGGTCGCTGTAAGTTAAGGTTCCTTTAAGCCCACATGATTGGAATGTTCATCTCTGGAGCTGGGGACTGACAGTTGGTGACAGTTGGTGACCTGCCTTGCTGTTTGCTGCCTGGGTATATATAGCTCAGCTCTCTCTACAGAAGAGGAACTTGCGGCCCTCAAGACTTAAAGGCCTGCTAGTGTCTCACTGCTTTATAACTGATAATTTAACTGTTCATTTCTTGTATTATATATCTTTCTATCTGTATATAATTTAACGGTTCATTTCTGGTGTTATATATCTATCTTTATTTATATAAAATTACTAACAATCTGGTTTGTCTCTCTAGAGAACCCTGTCTAACACAGAGACATAAAAATTAAATAGCTGATATGGGGAAAGTATCTTTATTTCTTTTCTTTTTAAAAATCATTTTATTGGGAGCTTGTACAACTCATCACAATCTATCCATCCATCCATTGTGTCAAGCACATTTGTACATTTATCACCATCATCATTCTCAAAATATTTGCTTTGAAAACTTGAGCCCTTGGCATCAGCTCCTCATTTTCCCCTCCCTCCCACTCCCTCATGAACTCTTGATAATTTATAAATTACTATTTTGTCATGTCTTAGACTGTCCGACCTCTCCCTTCACCTACTTTTCTGTTGTCCATCCCCCAGAGCGGAGGTTATATGTAGATCCTTATAACCAGTTCCCCCTTTCTACCCCACCTTCCCTCCACCCTCCCAGTATGCCACTCTCACCATTGGTCCTGAAGGGATCAACCGCCCTGGATTCCCTGTGTTTCCTGTTCCTATCTGTGCCAATGTATATTCTCTGATCTAGCCGAATTTTTAAGGTAGAATTGGGATCATGATAGTGGGGTGGGGAGTGGGGTAAGAAGCATTTAAGAACTAGAGGAAAGTTATATGTTTCATTGTTGCTACACTGCACGCTGACTGGCTCATCTGTTCCCCAAGACCCTTCTGTAAGGGGGTGTCCCATTACCTACAGATGGGCTTTGAGTCTCCACTCTGCACTCCCCATCATTCACATTGATAGGATTTTTTGTTCTTTGATGACTGATACCTGATCCCTTGGATACCTCATGATCACACAGCCTGGTGTGATTCTCCCATGTGGGCTTTGTTACTTCTCAGCTAGATGGCCGCTTCTTTATCTTTAAGCCTTTAAGACCCCAGACTCTATATCTTTTGATAGCCGGTCACCATTAGCTTTCTTCACCTCATTTGCTTATGCACACATTTTTCTTCAGCGATCATATTAGGAAGTTGGGCACACAATGATATGATTTTTTTTTGTTATTTGATGACTGATACCTGGTCCCTTAGACACCTCGTGGTCACACCGGCTGGTGTGCTTCTTCCATGTTGGCTTCGTTGCTTCTGAGCTAGATGGCTGCTTGTTTACCTGCAAGCTTTTAAGACCCCAGATGCTATATCTTTTGATAGCCGGGCACCATCGGCTTTCTTCACCATATTTTCTTATGCGCACATTTGTCTTCAGCAATCGTGTTGGGAAGGTGGGTATCATGGAATGCCAATTTAATAGAACCAAGTGTTCTTTCCTTGAATAAGTACTTGAGTGGAGGTCCAATGTCCATCTGCTGCCTTAATTTTAAGCCTATAAATATATGCACGTAGATCTATTTCCCCATCAACCCATATAAATATATTTACATATGTACATGCCTGTATTTAGACCTCTATACATGCCCTTTGCCTCCTAGTTCTTCCCTTTATTTCCTTTTACAAGAAAGTGTCTTTCATAGAGATCACCACCACCAGTCTCAGAACCACTGTAGACCACCACCTTCTCTAGCATGCGATCCCATCACTGTTGTGTAGACAGGAGCATCATAGGGACAGCATCACAGAAGTTTGCTAGAATAGAGCACCGAGGTGCCAGATAGCATGTATTATAGAAGCAAAGGGACATTTCACTGTATGTCAAGATTTAAGCTTTCAGCAGTTCAATCTACAATTTTGGCATGGAAATAATATAGACCTGGCAGGATTCAACTTTGTATCACATAACATATATCTGGGTGAGAAAAATAAGAACAAAAAATAGTTGTCATCATGTTGTTGTTTTCTCATGCATGTCAGAGTAGAAGTAAGCTCCTTAAAACCCTGATGTTTGGGAAACAGATCCCTAGGTCTTTCTTCAGTGGTACCACTAGACTTAAATTTCCTACCTTTTGTTATTACCACCCCAAGACTCCTCTGGCTTAGGGAAGGTATCAACAAACACCAGACCTGGCTGATCTCTTGGCGGTATAGGCAACAGATAGAGCATAACACCAGATGCTCTGCTTTATCAAGAATTTTAATTTTGGGGAAAATAACCACTTATTTCTTGACTTCTTTCTGGAATATGCTAATTCCAAACTACTGAAAGATTATGCCTTCTACATCCCTTTTATCCACTTGATGGGTAACTTTTCCATCAGGGAAATTTACTCCGCAACCCCCAAAACAATGAAGATGTGTCAGAGTATAAAGAAAGAGGTGGATCACAAGATGCAATGGGGTGCCACCCTTTTGAATTTATTGAAATAACATGTTTCTTGTCTAGCACTTCATGCTAGTTGATAAACAAGTCGGGCTAAACGAAATGGGTCACTTTATTTCTCAAAAACATTTTCACTTAAATCATTAGCCAACTGACAGGACATGCTTGATTATTGTTTGTAGGTGTTGATTCTTTAGAACTCAACTCATTTGTATGTCACTTAATTTTATTTTCTACTTCAAGGACTGTGAGTAAGAAAATAGTGCTTTTATTCCCTTTGCTCATCTGAATTAATCCAATGCTTACTCACTTACTTCACTGTATTCCTTGAGCCTTCCTAAGACTTTCAGTGGGCAGGTTCTGTTCTTGGCACTATATCATCATGATATGCAGGTCCCTAAATACAAGGAGACTATAGTCTTGTGAGGAAAAACCTAATCAAGCAAATTCTTATTAAAACTGGAGAATTTTCATTAGCTCCATTAGAATTGGAGCCTATATTAATTGTTAAAAGTGAGAATATTACAAGTCCCCCCAAATAGAAGAACTAAATCTATTATAGAATTATAGTGGATAATATATTATCCACTCATAACTGTTGAAACTTAATTTTACTCATAGCAACCCTATAAAATCACCCCACACAGATTTAAGCCCTGGTGGCATGTTGGGCAAGTTTTGGATTGCAGCCACAAGATCTGTCAGTAATTAAAACCCTCTAGCTGCTTGGCAGGTAAAAAATAAGATTGTATCTGCCATAAAGAGTTACAGTCTTGGAACATGGTATTCTGTGATGCTCACCTTCCCAATAAAAAGACAAAATGGGTGCATAAGCAAATGTGGTGAAGAAAGCTGATGGTTCCTGGCTCTCAAAAGATATAGTGTCTGAGGTCTAAAAGACTTGAAGATAAACAAGTGGCCATCTAGCTCAGAAGCAACAAAGCCCACATGGAAGAAGCACACCAGTCTATCTGATCATAAGGTATCAAAGGAATCAGGTATCATGCATAAAAGACACAAATCAAAAAATCATATCAATGGGAATGATGGGGAGGGAAGAGTGGAGACCCAAAGCCCATCAGTAGTCAATTGGACACCCTTGTCCAAAGGGCCACAAGGAAGAGATGAGACAGTGAGGTGCAGTATAGCACAGATGAAACACACAACCTTCCTCTATTTCAGCAGTTCTCAATTTGTGGGTTGGAACCCCTTTGGGAGTTGAATGACCCTTTCATAAGGGTCACCCAGTTCATAACAGTAGCAAAATTACAGTTATGAAGTAGCAAAGAAAATAATTTTATGGCTGGAGGTCACCACAACATGAGGAATGATATTAAAGGGTCATGACATTAGGAAGGTTAAGAACCACTGCTTTAGTTCTTTAATGCTTGCTCCCCTCCCAATCATGACCCAATTATATCTTACAAATCTGGCTAGACCAGAACATATATACTGGTACAGATAAGAGTTTGCAACACTGGGAATTCAGAACAGATAAACCCCTCTGGACCAATAAGAGGAGCAGCAATACTAGGAGGGGCAGGGAAGGGGGGTGGGGACCGATCATAATAATCGACATATGGCCACCGCCCAAGGAGGATGGACAGCAGAAAAGTGGGTGAAGAGGGACAGCGGTCAGTGTAATACATGGGAAAAAAAGAATTTATAAATTATCAAGGGGATATAGGGGAGGGAGGGTGTGGGGGGGGGGGAAGAAGAAACATGATAGGCTGATTTCAAGGGCTCAAGTAGAAAGAAAATGTTTTGAAAAAGACGAAAGCAACGTATATACAGATTTGTTTGACACAATGGATATATGTATGGATTGTGATAAGAGCTGTAAGAGCCAACAACAACAATAAGATTTACAATCTTGAAAACCCCCTACATAGGGCCTCTGCCAGTCAGGATTGACTCCATGATAGTGGCATGATCTACAAGAAGTGTGCTCATCAGGTGCCTCAGATTTTCGTTTGTCACTGTATGTAAATTCTTGCCACTCTTTTTAAATGCTTCCTAACAGTGCCTAAAAGGAAACCCTGTTTGACTACTAAACAAAAGTCTCCATGGGAGAAAGACTTGACAGTTTGCTCCCTTAAAGATTGTCCATTTAATGTAGTGAAGAAAGATGATGGTGTCTGGCTAACAAAAGATATAGTGTCTGGGGTCTTAAAGGCTTGAAGATAAAAAGTAGCCATCTAGCTAAGAAGCAACAAAATCCACATGGAAGAACACACCAGCCTGTGTGATCATGAGGTACCAATAGGATCGGGTATCAGGCATCAAAGACCCAGAACAAAAAATCATATCAATGTGAATGAAGGGGAGTGCGGAATGGAGACCCAAAGCCCATCTCTAGACAATTGTACATCCCCTTACAGAAGGGTCACAAGGAAGAGACGAGCCAGTCAGGTGCAGTATATTACAGATGAAACATACAACTTTCCTCAAGTTCAGTGGTCCTCAACCTTCCCAACACCACGATCCTTTAATACAGCTCATCATGTTGTGGTGACACCCCCCCCAACCATAAAATTATTATTTTTTGCTACTTCATAACTGTAACTTTGCTACTGTTAGGAATCAGGCGACCTCTGTAAAAGGGTCATTTGACACCCCCCCCCATAGGGGTCATGACCCACAGGTTGAGAACCACTGCTCTGGTTCTTTAATTCTTCCTTCCTCCCATCAAATATAACCCCAATTCTATGTTACAAATCTGGCTAGACTGGAGCACTGGTACAGATAAGAGCTCGAAACACAGATAAGCCAGGACAGATAAACCCCTCAGGATCAAGAATGAGAGTAGCTTTACCAAGAGGGTAAGAACAAGATAGGGAGAAAGAGGGGGAACTAATCACAATGATCTATGATCAATGTATAACCCCCTCCCAGGGGGACAAACAACAGAAAGTGGGTGAAGGGAGACAGCAGTTGGCAGAATAAATGAAAAAAATGTATAAATTATCAAGTGTTCATGAGGGAGGGAGGGTACAGGAGGGAGCAGATGAGCTGATACCAAGGGTTCAAGTAGAAAGTAGAAATAGAAGACGAAGAAAAAAAGATTAGCCATTGAAATTCTCAGAAAGTTAAAGAAGCACTGGAAAATCTCATTCGTCCATGCCAGGAAATTTGTAAGAGAGCTACTGGGCCAACTGATTTGAAGAGATACATATTTATGCCCACTGCAAAGAGAGAGGACACAACAGAATGGTCAAATTATTGAATGCTATCACTAATAATGCACACAGTAAAGTTTTGCTTAAGATCATCCAACAATGTTGCAGCAAAACATTGACAGGGAACTATCAAAAGTTCGGGCCAGATTCAGAAGAGATACAAGGGATGCCATTTTTTATGCCATTTAAATCTTGGCTGAAAGCAGAGAATACAACAAAAATGTTTACTTGTGTCTCATTCTTTTTTAAAAAAATTATTGGGGCCTCTTACAGCTCTTATAACAATCTATGCATCCATCGTGTCAAGTACATTTGTACATATGTTGCCATCATCCTTGTAAAAACATTTTCTTTCTAGTTGAGCTCTTGGTATCAGCTCTTCATTTTCCTCTCACTCTCCCCCCTTGCTTCCCCATGAACCCTTGATAATTTAGAAATGATTATTATTTTCATATCTTCACCAACTGCTGTCTGCCACATTTTTGTTGTTCACCCCCCTTTGGGGAAACTATTATACATTAATCATTGTGATTGGTTACCCCTTTATCCTTCCACCTTCCCCCTTACCTCATGGTATCTCTACTCCCATTGCTGTTCCTAAGGAGCTTATATGTCCTGGATTCTGTGTTTCCAGAGCTCTCATCTGTACCAGTGTGCATGCTCTCTGGTCTAGCCAGACCTGTAAGGTAGAATTGGGCTCATGATAGTGGTGGGGAGGAAGCCTTCAAGAACTAGAGGAATGTTGTATGTTTGGTCAGTGCTATACTGCACCCTGACTGGCTCACCCCTTCCTTATGGCATGTGTTTCATTGACTGTGCACAGGCATTTGACTGTGTGGACCACAATGAACTGTGGATGACCTTGAGAAGAATGGGAATTCCAGCATACTTCTTTGTGCTCCTGTGGAACTTGTACATGGATCGGGAGGCAGTTGTGCCAGCAGACCAAAGGCATCCTGCATGGTTTAACACCAGGAAAGGTGTCCATAGGGTTTGACCCTTTCACCATACTTGTTCAATCTCTATGCAGAGCAAATCACCAGAGAAACTAGATTCCATGAAGAGTGTGGCATCAGGACTGGAGAGAGACTTCTTAAAAACCCGTGATATGCAGACAACCCAACTTTCCTTGCTGAAAGTGAGGAGAATTTGAAGGATTTCCTGGTAAAGATCAAGGACTGTAGCCTTCCGTATGGTTTACAGCTCTACGTAAAGAAGACAAAAATACTCACATGATACATGGAGAAAAGGTTGAAGTTGTCAAGGATTTTGTCTTACTTTGATCCCTAATCAATGCTCATAGAAGCAGCAGTCAAGAGAAGAAAGGATATAGTACATTAGGCAACTCTGTTGCGTAAGATCTCTAGAGTATTGAAGAGCAAGGATGTCACTTCGAGGGTGAAGGTGCTGCTGGCATGGGACTCTCCATGGCATCATATGCTGTGAAAGTTGGACATTGAATGAGGAAGACTGCAGATGAGGAGATGCATTTGAATTGTGGTGCTGGAGAAGAATATTGAAAGTACCTTCAACTACCTACAGTATGAACAGATCTGTATTGGAAGTAAAGCTAGAGTGCTCCTTAGAGGCAAAGAAGGCAAGACTTTGTCTTACATACTTTGGACAGATTGTCAGGAGAGACTAGTCCCTGGAGAAGGACAACATGTTTGGTAAAGTGGAGGGTTGGTGAAAAAGAGGAAAGCCCTTAATGAGATGGATTGACACAGTGGCTGCAACAATGGCCTTGGACATAGAGATACTTGTGAGGATGGCCCAGGACTGTGCAATGTTTTGTTCTGTTGTGCACAGAGATCAGAGCCCACCAGATGGTGTGATCGGAGCCCACCAGATGGCACCTAACAACAACAAAGACTGAAACATAAGTATAGATATAGAGATATTATAAAATGTATAAATACAGGTAGGATATATTTTAAGACGTCCATGGCCAGATCCTATATTTGACACTGTAAGATCAGGACATTTAGGGCCCCAAATGCAAGGAGACCATAGACTTGTGAGGAAGAACATCACGGAACAAGTCACGACAGCATCTAATTCTATCTATCATCTATCATGTATCTATTTTTCATCTTGAAAATCAAGTTGACAATTTCTAATAACAAAACCAGCTAGAAGACAGCCTTCTACATGATAGGGTTCCAATCTTTGGCATTTGGACCCTTTTTAAGAAAAAAAAAAAAGACTCAGCACTCTCATAGCAATGAAAAAAATTGGATATTTCCAGGGCTGAAAATATTTTCTGGCGCACAGTGAATGCTCAATAAAACTTTCTGAATGAGTGATCAAATTCAGTGAATAACTTGCTCCAAATTGCTCAGAGGAACATAAAGTAATGTGAGAATTTAGGGCCCTTGTTTCTTTGTAACTGCTTATGAGAGTAGAAAGCCCAGTCTTTCTCCTGTGGAGCTGCTAGTGGTTTCAAACTGCCAACCATTTGGATTGTAGCCCAATGTATAACTACTATACCACCAGGGCTCCTGTTCCTTTATACAATGCATTATTCTCAAAACATAGCCATTTCTGTTATTTTCCCCTCAACTTGTTCCTATTTCCATGGCTGGTCTATCCAGCCATTCATTGACTATGTTTGTCTGCATCTTACAGGGAATTAATCACCCCCTCCTGTAGGTTACATTTTAATCACTTCCCTATTCTTTATTGCTATTGTAAGATGCCATTGAATCAGTTTCAATGTATCATACAAGAGAGAATGAAACATTCCCTGTGCTATTTGTTTTCACAATCTGTGATGTTTGAGGCTACTGTAGTAACCACTGTGTCAGTCCATCTATCTTCTTGAGTCCATCTTCCTCCTTTTTTGCTAACATCCTAATTCTCCAAGTTGTCATTATTTGCCCCTATCCATTTACCCTGATAGTAAACTCTTCCAGACTCTGCACCATATCGTCTTTATTCAGAAATTAACACTAACCACAAACAGGTAATAATGAGGCACTGGGCCACTACTGTGGACAAGAAAAGCTCTTTCTGCAGGGCAACTAACCCATCCAAGAGGAGGGTATTGTTTATATCTCTACAGGAGAAGGAGAGAGGGGCCAGGCTTCAAACCAGTGTGCCAAGACCTGAATTCAACATACTGGCATGTAGCAGGGAACCAATAGATAGGTCTGCCGGGCCCATCCCAATTCCAACTATGTGCTCCCACCACTCCCCTCACCCCCAGGAATGCACTTCAGAGGACAGCACTGAAACTACTGCTCTGGGAGAGGGGTGCATCTGATCAGAGCACACAGGAGCAAATGAAGAGGGAAGGAGAGTGAATGGAATAGATCTTGACCCACCAAGCTCCAAGGAAAATATTCCTGATCAGAGCACAGAGAAGACTATTGGGCCAGCCCCACTGGGAGGCACGATGTCCTTCACTAACCCATAGTGCTATGGGAGACAACACTGGTGGCACAGTGTGGGAATTGTGCCCAACCTGACCCTATGACACTGGGTCGAAACACTAAGGGCATGCAACAGAGCAGTAAGGGTGCAAAGCAATGGAATCCCCAGGGAATATAAAAAATAGAGTTTGGGGGCAAGAGCATGGCACCCCATCAGACTTGATCCAAAAAACACTCATTAAGTCAATAAACAGACCTGGAACTCATATAGGCATTTCCCTTTTTGTCATTTGTTGTTGTTGATGTTGTTATTTTGTTTTGTCTTCCCTTTTTGTTTTGTTTGGCTTTGTCTTGTTTTTGTACTTATCATAGTTTCTGTATGTCTATCTAGATAAGATAGGTGGGATAAACAATTCAGAGGCGCAAACAAACCTTCTGAAGTTTCCAGAAGGACACAAGAGAGGGGGAGGCTGGAGAAAGGAAAGGGGTATCAACCAACTCAAGGACAAAGGAACAACAAGTGATTTAAAATGGAGGGAGAGAAGGGCATAGGATGCTTGGCAGAGTTTCTAAGAGGAATTACTGAAACCCAAATGAAGACCAAACATGATAGTGGAACAAGAGGAATGTAAAAGGAAATAGAGGAAAGAACCAGGAGGCAAAAGATATTTACAGAGGTATAAATATAGGCATGTACATATGTAAATATATTTATATATAATGATAGTGAAATAGATCTATGTACATATATTTATATGTTAAGTGTTAAGGTAGCAGATGGACATTGGGCCTGTACTCAAGTACTCCCTTAACACCATAACAATTTTTTCTAATAATCCGGAGTTCTGTGGTGCTCACCTTCCTGACATGATTACTGAATACAAAATGGGTGCATAAGCAAATGTGGTGAAGAAAGCTGAGGATGCCCAGCTATCAAAAGATATAGCATCTGGGGTCTCAAAGACTTGAAGTAAACAAGCGACCATCTGGCTGAGAAGCAACAAAGCCCACGTGGAAGAAACACACCAGCCTATATGATCATGAGGTATTGATGGGATCAGGTATGAGGCATAAAAGACCCAGAACAAAAATCATTATCTAATGTGAATGACAGGGAGTATAGACTAGAGACCCAAAGCCCATCTGTAGATAACTGGACATTACCTTGAGGCCGACTAGCAAAAGAAACTCCATTTTTGTAAGCTGCTAAATAACTTGCCCATTCCTTCTACCCATCTCAGAAAGTTGACTGTTAGTTGACCTGCCTGTTCCCCCTCCCTTTATGGGAAAGTCTCTGCTGATGATTAATTTTAGAAAGTACTCCCATGTTCCCAGGATCTGGACACTACAATTAGTTTTGACTATTCTTCAATATATTGCTTGTTCTGATTCAATATTGTTCCCTTTGCTGTTGTAATCTGAATGGTTTAGTTAATCTTGTCATGATCAACAGAATGTTACAATATAATTTTGTTATGTAACCAGGATGTTATAATCAATTTTGGTATTGTTTCTTTTATGATAAGAAATGTACCTTGTAATGCATGCTTACTTCTCTTGAAGTTACAATTAATCCATTAATTTTGCTTTCTCTTCTGCTCATGCTTGCTTGAACCCTTGACAGGTGATAAATGAGGTTTTCTGTCTTAGAGTTGAAATGAAATGTGGACCCAGAACTGCAATCAAAGAATCACTTTTAGATTCTAGCACTCCATTTATAACCAAATAAAGACTCTTCTAAATTATTAAGACTCTATAGTGGAACAAGAGGAATGTAAAAGGAAATAGAGGAAAGAACCAGGAGGCAAAGATATTTACAGAGATATTTACAAAAGATATTTATTCGAACCCGCAACACTCTTACTGAAGGGTCACAAGGAAGAGACGAGCCAGTCAGGGTGCAGTATAGCACCAAGGAAACATACAACTTTCCTCTAGTTCTTTAATGCTTCCTCCATGCCCCCCCCACCTACTATCATGACCTCAATTCTACCTTATAAATCTGACTAGACCAGAGCATGTACACAGGCACTGATAAGAGCTGGGAACACAGGGAATCCAGGACAGATAACCCCCTCAGGACCAATAATAAGAATAAAGATACCAGGAGGGGCCAGGGAAGGTGTGGGGAGAAAGGGGGAACTGATCACAATGATCTACATACAACCTCTTCCTAGGGGTGATGGACAACAGAAAGTGGGTGAAGGGAGACAGCGATCATTGTAAGACATGGGGGGAAAATGATAAATTATCAGTTTCATGAGGGAGGGAGGGTGGAGAAGGGGAAAATGAGGAGCTGATATCAAGCGCCCAAGTAGCAAATGTTTTGAAAATGATGATGGCAACATAGGTACAAATGTGCTTGACACAGTGGATGGATGGATGGATTGTGATAAGAGCTGTGTGAGCCCCCACTAAAATGATCTAAAAGAAAGAGATGGAGAGAGAGAGAGAGAGAGAGAGAGAGAGAGAGAGAGAGAGAGAGAGAGAGAGAGAGAGAGAGAGAGAGAGAGAGAGAGAGAGAGAGAAAAGGGCGCTCTTTTTGGTCTTTGCAGACTTTAAAAGAGAGTGGGCAGTACACTCAACTTATAGAGACAATTGTAGCAACTATTGGGGCGAGTGCTTGTGTTTATCCAGAAACAGACCCTAAGACAAAGATTTGGGTGTAAGAAGCTCATTTCAAAGGTTTTTTGCCAATTTGGCTGAGGCAGGATCTTGTGTTTGGCAGTTAAGCCCTCTCCTGTGATGTGATATAACATACTTCATGAACTCCATAACGGGATCTGCTGTCTGGAGCCAAGCAGTTGTAACAAGATTAGCTAGGAATGCAACCTTCTTTGGCAGGTTTCCATTCTGCTACAATTGGACGAATGTTTCTTTGAACAGAAGTTTCTTTTGGAGTGTGGTCTTCTAAGCAGACTCTAGGCAGGCTTTCTCCTCTGTGTGTGGCTGAAACTAGTTAGATATACTTTATTAATTTTCTATTATAAATTAGATGAGGGTTTACATTTCAGATCATCAACTTTGTATTTGTCAACATCCCAATAATTTACTTCTGGCCTGCTCCTTGATTTCTCTTCTCCCCCTTGGGGAATATCGTCGTCCAGTTCCCCCAAGTTAATGCTAGTCCACAGTCTAGCACATTGCTTTTCTTCCCTCTTTTTTCCTTGCCCTTCCCCCACGCCCATGACAAACTCCAGAGTCTGTTCCCTTCATAATGAAAGACTTTCCCGTCCCCGTAACCGTGGTCTCATATATTGTTTATCCATTTGTGATTGACTAATTTCATTTAATGTTCTCCAGGCCCACCCATTCTAGGGAGTATTGTCATTTGTGTGTATGTATGTATGTGTGTGTGTGTGATGTGTTGTATACCATTGTGTTTATGCACCGAATTTTAATTGTCCGTTCTTCTAATGAGAATTTATGTTGTTTCCATCTCCCTCCTACTGTGACTAGTGCTATAATGAACATTGGAGTGCATATGACTGATCGTCCTATTATTTTTACTTCTTAGGTATTGTTCGATGTTATGCAATTTCGATTCCTAGTTGTTTGACATAGTGCCATATCACTTTCCACAGCGGTTGCGCCTAAATGTATTTCTTTCCAATCTCTTTACAATCTGTCCAGCATTTTTTTCTGGTTTTGAACTTGACTGTCATTGTTGGTATAAGACTCTCATTGTTGCTTTGATTTACATCTCCCAGATGGCAAGTGATTGTATTTCTTCATAGGTTTGTTGGAGATCTGGATGTCATCTTTGATGAACTTTCTGTTCATGTCATCTTTCCACTTGTGTTAGTCTGGGTAGAATAGAGAAATAAATCCATGGACACACATGTGTGTATAAGAAAGAGATTTATATACAAGAGCAATTTGACATTGAAGAAACATCCCAGCCCAGCCCATATCAAGTCCATAAATCAGATATTAGCCCATATGTCCAATACCAATCTATAAAGTCCTTTTCAGACTCACGAAACACATGCAATGACACCACATGTAGAAGATCACAGGCCAGTGGGTAGAAAGTCTTTGGATCCAGTGGCACTGGAAATATCTCAGTGCTGGCAGGGGTCTATGCATGACTTCTCCAGCACCCAGGGCTGCATCAGAGTGGGTCCATGTGTCTTGTCAGCTGCTGTGTCTCCCAGGGTGTGACCAGAGTGTATCCCACTTCCAAGGAGGAAATACTGGATTCCCAGAAGGCTATGCCCACACAGAAGCCTCATTGGCTATGACCTGATTGACAGGCTAGACTCCACCCCTACATGGTTAATTCTTAAATTGACAATTATATGACTGCCACACCACTTTTTCATTGGGTTATTCATCTTTTTCTAATTGAAGTGTTACAGTTTTCTATAGATTTTAGAAATTAGTCCCTTGTTTATTGTGCAGTATGCATTTGTTTCTTTTCACACCCAATAGATTCTTTTTAAAACCTCTGGATGAAATCTTTTGTTTCACCTATGTATCTTATTTTTAGTAGGTGCAAGTCATCTACTTACTGTGTGTTTCCATTGTTATATTTGATAGTGTTTCTATGCTCTGCAAAAGAGCCCATAAATTCACTCCTATGTTCTTTTTTTAAGAAGCCATAACTTTATTATTAATGATAGACAGCACAAATTTCAAACCAAACTGCAGTTACTCCTTTGAAATACACGAAGAAAAAAAATCTTCATTTTCAATAGTTACACTGTTAATTCCACAATAGAGTTTACAATACTATTATTGTTGTTCTTCAGGGATTCAACTGCCTTTGCATTTGATATATCTGCTTGTAACAAGACCAACTCTATGTCCTTAACTCCCACACCTGCTTCATCAACCTCTTCCTCTTCACTCTCCTTTTGTATCATTGGAGTCTGTGTGTTTTCTCGACTGTTGGAGACGGCTTCATCTTGAAAGTTGAATTTCTCAGCAGGCCCTAGCTGTGCTTGCAGAGATAAGTCTCCCATCTTGGCTCCCCACCAGGCTAGGCAGGACTCTTGGAGATATCTGGCTTTGAGATGACAAAGAGGATATTCTGACTCTAGTAACCCCCATGAGCTGCCAAAGACCCAGTTTGGACATAACCTCGAGTGCCTTCTTTTCACTTGACTGCTTTGCCTTACCGACTGGTTCTTCATCGATTTCAGCTGTTCCACCAGCTCTGCTTGTTGTGTGGTTGCCTGCACAGCTGTTCCCCGCGCTCTTGTACTGATTCGCCATTGGTAGATTCTGTTCCAGATCCTGTCTCAGCCTGGGGCTGTGACAGCTCCTGCTCTGTAGCAGGAACGATGTCTGCGGCTTCACCGGGCATTTTGTACACGGAAGGCGGAACCACGATGGCTTCAAAAAAACTGCCCCCATTTTCTCCTTGATGATGTTTATAGTTCGGAGTTCAGAGCTTGGCATTTAGGTCTTTGGTCTATCTTGAGTTCAGATAGGGTGAAGTAGGGAATTCTTCTTCATTGTGTACTGATATAAACCCAACTTTGCCAACACTGTTCGTTGAAAAGATTACACCTATTCCATGTAATGCTTTTGGCACTTAGTCACAGATAGATTGTTTGTAGGTAGCTGGATTTATTTCTGTGTTCTCCATTCTGTTCCATTGGTCTATGTACCTCTTATTGTACCAATACCGAGCAGTTTTAACTACTCTGGCTGTGTAGTAGATTTTAAGGTCAGGAAGTGAGAAGTCTTCTACTTTGTTCTTCTAAAGAAGTTCTTTGCTTATCTTAGGTCTTTTCCCTTTCCATATGAAGTTAATGATTCATTTTTTAATTATTTTAAGAACAAAGTTGGGATCCATATTGGAATTGTGATGTAGTTCACTTTGGGTACTATGGACATGTTCAGAATATTAAGCCTTCCTATCCAGTGGTAGGATTCAAATAATTTAACAACTGGTCCACTGCCCTAATGACCATTTTATGTATTCAAAAAATGATATATCAAAAGGTAGTTTATTATTACATACAGTTAATACTCAAAAGAGAACAATAAAAGAGGTACATAAAACTAGATTATGTTATAAGAGTTTAAAATAGTAATTAAGAATACTAAATAATACCTGACAAAAAGCAATAAAACTATTATTTGAGATATATCACCACTGTTCCTATCCATGAACAAGGAGCCGTGGTGGAAATTGTTACACATTGGGCTGTTAACTACTAAGTTGGCAGTTCAAAGCCACCAGCTTCTTTTTCCTGAAAAAGACAAGACGTTGACTCCTCATAGAGTTGCCATTTCAGAAACCCAAAGGGCAGTTCTACCCTGTGCTATCGGATTGCTATGAGTCAGAATGGCCTCGATGGCAGTGAGTTCTCCTTCTATGATATAATCGTACATTTATGTAGGTCTGTTGGTTTCTTGTATTAGTGTTCTGTAGTTTTCTTTGTGCAAGCCTTTTGATGGCCTGGTTAGGTTTATTCCTAAGTATTGACTAGTTTATGTGGCTATTGTAAATGGTATTTTACAATGCTGTCCTTCTTGATTTCTTATTTTCTCTTTCAATGCTCTTTTTGTTAGTATATGCAAGTCCGGTTGATTTTTGTATGTTATTAATCATCTTTCCATTGTTTCTAACAAATGTTTGTGCTGAGTCTTTGGGATTTTCTGTTATAAAATCAGATCATCTGCAAATAATAAGAGTTTCACTTCTTTGCCAAGCTGGATTGTTTGTATTTCTTTTTGTTGTGTGATAGACATGGCTAAGGCTTCTAGCATAGTGCTGAACAAGAGGGATGATAAGGAGCATCGCCGGTTCCCATTTATTTGCACGGTGAATGCTTTCCGTTTCTCCCTGTTGAGGGAGATATTGGTCTTTGGTTTTGTTCGATGGCCCTACTATGTGGAAGCATTTTCCTTCTATTCATCTTTCACGGAATGTTTTTAATCAGGAAAATTTATGAGAAACCACTGGCAAATTTTTAAAAATTGTACAAATGATAAACCACCATCACATTTTTGTTTCCACTGTTGCTGGAAATTTTCAAGTGCCTTTTTGTGATTACTGATATGATTAGGTGGTTCTTATCTTTCATTTTATGTATGTGATAGACTACATTGATTGTTTCTAATATTGAACCATCCTTGTGTAACTACTGTGAACCTTATTTGATCACAGTGTATAATGTGGGGTTGTTGATTTATTGTTTATACTATTATATATATTTTTGATAATTTTTACATCTATGTTCACAAGGAATATTGGTCTATAGTTTTCTATCATGGTAGTGTCTTTGCTTGATTTTGGGTATCAGGATTATGTTTGCTTTATAAAATGAATTGTGGAATATTTTTCCATATTTGGGAGAAATTTGTATAGAATTTGTATCAACTATTCTCTGAATGCTTGGTAGAATCCCCCCATGAAATCATCTGGTCCTCAACTTATTTTTTTGAAGTTTTTAATGACCTGAATTATTTCTTCTTTAGTTATGGGTTTATAGCGATTTTCTACATCAGTCTGTGTTAATTTGAATAAATAATATGGTTTTAGAAATGTGTCCCTTTTCTCTAGGTTTTCAAATTTGTTTGCTATTATTTAATTTAGATTTGTTGTGATGTTACAATGTTTATATCTTATTCTTGATATTTACATACTTTCTTTTTACTTTGTTAAGTCTGCCAGTGGTTTGTCGATTGTGTAAAGAACCAACTTCCTTACTTGATTTTTCTATTGAAAATGATGCAACAACCAGCACAAGAGAAACAAAATAAGCCTTCAATCACCAAGAGAAAAGAAATCATAAAGAGCAGAAATAAATGGATCAGAAAACACAAAAACAATAGAAAAATCAAGTAAGGAAAATTGTTTTCATTTTCATTTGCTTCAAGGAATGTATTGAGTTCATTACTTATTTCAGCAGTTACACAGTTGTTAAGCAGTATCTTGTTCAGTTTCTGTATTTGAAAATTTACCCTTGTTCCACATATTGTTGAATTGATAAAGAAGGGCACAATATAATTATTAAACAGACAATAGAATTTGCAGATATAACCATAATAAACATGAACACACCCAACAGAATACCATTAAAACACATTAATTAAACTCTTACAGAGATGACTAGGTAAATAAGCATTAATTACAACATTAATAGTAGGATACTTCAATCTACCGCTTTTGAAGGATAGATAATTGGGATTAAAAGAAAATTAGGAGACAGAAGAACTAAACAACATAACTGGGAAGTTGCCTTTCTGACCCTCGAGTGTGTCCATAGCATGTCATGTTGCCTGCTTATCTTGAGCTCACTGGACTCTGCAGCCATGCCCTAGATCTGCTGACCTTAGCTTTAGCTATCTCCCCTCCAGCAGTCTGTGATCTTCCTGCTTCCTGGCCCATCTTCTTTCTTGGTTTCTCACCCCAGCAGCTACGTGAATCCAAATGGAGCCCCAGCAGATCTGAGGACTGCTATGGTTGCTATTATACGTCAACCAGGTTTGACAGGGGCTGGCATCACAGTGGTTACACACTGGGCTGAGGTCCACAAGGTTGGAAGTTCAAAAACACCAGGGAGAAAGATGGGACTTTCTATTCCCACAAATAATAATAGTCTCAGAAACTCTAAGGAGCAGTTCTACCCCATTGTATCTAGTCTCTGTAAGTCACCATCAACTCAATAGCAATGCATTTGGTTGGTGGGGGGGCGGAGGGGGGGTTGATGGTGGGAACTCTCCTACATGAATTAATACACCTAACTACAAGTCCCATTGCAGTTAGGTGGATTAATTAAATTAAGTTAGTTCTCTCATGTGGCCCTATGACATTAGGGTGAACATAGAAGTGAAATGGATGGTAAAACTACTAAATATTCACTTGATCTGTACAAGCCAAAAGAATTTTTGGTAGGAGGATCAATAGTTCAACTCAAATTACATGTATAGAGTCATGGGCCCTCAATAACTTCCTAGACTTGAGACATTTTTTGTACATATAACCTCTCGAATAAAGGTGAGGCTGGGTCCCTTTGAGAACTAATCCAACTCCGCCACCAAAAGTTTATAGCAGTTTGTCTTTTCCCCAGTGTTCCTCAAAGCATCTGCAGCCTTGAACAAGAATGATTGTTCACTGGGGAAAAGAAAATAATCAGACTTTTTAAGGATTACAGGGCCCTGGCTCAGTATTGACATTATTTCCAAGAGACCTAAAACATTTAAAAGCTCACCAGTTCACAGTGCAGGATTAAGGAGCTCAAATTATTCATGCAAATTTCATCTCAAAATGGGTCCAGCCAGTCTTACAGTGCATTCTGTAGAAATTTCTCCAGATCCAGAATTCATAATTAGAATAGACATACTCAGCAACTAGTATATTTGATCCCTGCCAAGTTGAATAAGTGCTATTGTAGTGGTAAAAGTCAAATGAAAACCATTAGAACTGCCTCTGCCTAGGAAAACAGTAAATAAAAGCATTACTTCGTTCATAGAAGGATTTCAGGGACTAATGCCACCATAAGGGACCGAAAGATGCAGGAGTGGTCATTCCCAACACATCCCTATTTAACTCGTCTATTGACCTTTGCAAAAAGCAGATGGTTCTTAATGAGTGACAATGGTTTATCATAAACATAACCAGGTGGTATCTCTCCAATGTCAGCTGCTGTTCCAGGTGTGGTTTTATTGTTTGAGCTAATTAATTCTTCTCATGGTGCATGGTATGAAGCTGTTATCTGGCCACTGCCTTTTTCTCAGTTCTGCTTTCAAGGACCACCAGAAGCAGTTTTCCTACAGCTGGCAAGGGCAACATTAGACTTTCACAGTTCTCCCCTGGAGTTATATGAACTTTACCACCCTATGTCATGATTTGGTCCAGAGGGACCTTGCTCTCCTTTGTCTCTGATAAAATGTCATGCTGGTCCTTTGCATTGATGACATTATGTGGATTTAACCCAGTAAGGAAGAAATATGAATGACTCTAGACTTATTAGTCAAACAGCGATGTGCTCCAACTTAAACTCAACCTCAGTCATGGAGCCAATTCCAATTCATAGTGACTTCATATATCTGTGTGCTAGAGGCTAGGAAATTATTTGGATAGAAATTGAGTTGCCTTATACCTCTGTGAAATTTCTAGAGTTCCAGCAGTGGGGAGCATATCAAGATGTTCCTACTAAAGAGGTGAATAAGCCATTGCAGCTGAATCTGCCCACAGCTAAAAAGGAGGCTCAACACTTGGTTGGTCTCTTTGGATTCTGTATGAAACATATCCCCCATTCAATGTTCTATTGCCACCACTTTATCAAATGACTTGAAAAACTCCTAGTTTTAGTGGGGCCCTCAACAAAAGAACAAAAGTCAGGGTACTTTGGAAGTCATTCTGCCGTGTGGGCCATCTGCTCCTGATGATCCAATTGTGCAAGAAGCATCCATGGCAGATAGAAATGCAGACGGAGGTCTTTGGCATGACTCCACTGGTGAATCATGGAGCAGACCCTTGGGATTTTTTTTTTTCTGTTTAACATGTATTTTATTTTATTTCTTTTTTTTTTTTTGGTGGCACGTTTCTTATTTTTTTAATTTTTTTTAACAATTTATTGGGGCTGATACAATTCTTTTCACAGTTCATACATATACATACATCAATTGTATAAAGCACATCTGTACAGTCTTTGCCCTAATCATTTTTTTCTCTTTTCTTCTTTTACATTTTATTAGGGACTCCAACAACTCTTACCACAATCCATACATATACATACATCAATTGTATAAAGCACATCCATACATTCCCTGCCCCAATCATTCTCAAGGCATTTGCTCTCCACTTAAGCCCCTTGCATCAGGTCCTCTTTTTTCCCCCCCTCCCTCCCCTTTCCCCCCTCCCTCATATGCCCTTGGTAATTTATACCTCGTTATTTTGTACCCTTGGGATTTTTTTTAACAAAGCTCGACCATCCTCTGCAGATAATAAAGAGCTTTCCCTGTTAAGAAAGAGCTTTTTGCTTGTTACTGGGCCTTAGTAGGGACCGAATGCTTTATCATGTGCTACCAAGTCACCATGCAGCCTGAGTTGTCCATCACAACTGGGTATTGTCTGGCCCATAGATTCATAAATTAGGGTATGCACAGCAGAACTCCATCATTACAAGGAAGTCGTACATACGAGATTGAGCTCAAGCAGGACCTGAAGGTACGTTAGCTGCATAAAGAAGTGGCCACAATGGTTCTGCACAATATGCAGGTACCTCTCGAATGTGGATGGCAGCAGCCCTACAGCCTCGCTCTGAAACCTCCCTGCAAGACAGTGGGGAAGGGCAATCCAATATGCAGAACTTCAAGCACTACATCTGGTTTTTCATTTTGGCTTGAATGAGATGCAGCCAGATGTGTGACTCTATATTGATTCAAGGGCTGTGGCCAATGGTTTGGCTAGATGGTCAGGGACATGGAAGGAGCTTAATTGGAAAGGAGGTATGTCATTGACCTCTGAATGGTCATAAAAAGGTGAAGATATTTTTAGTTCATATGAATACCAACCAAAGGGTTACTACCTCTGCAGAAGGCTATTTTAGCAATCAAGTTGATAGGATGGCACATTCTGTGGAAATTGGTCATCTTTCTCTAGCCACTCTTGAACAAATTGGTCATTGTAGTAGGATAGAGGTTATGCGTAGACTGAGCAACATGAAGTTCAACTCAACAAGACTAACTTGACTACTATCACTGCTCATTTTCAAGCTGCCAGTTCAGAGAACAACACTAAACTTGTGGTATAGGATCATTCACAGGAATAGTCAACTAGCAAATTGGTGACAAGTTGATTATATATGGCCATTTCTATTATGGAAAGGGAAGAATTTTCTTCTTCATGAAATAGACATGTATTCTAAATATGGATTTGCCTTCCCTGAATACAACACTTCTACCAAAACTACCATTTGTGGATTTAGAGAATGCCTTAACCACTGGCATGGTATCCCACACAGCATCACCTCAGATCAAGAGCCTCACCTAACAACAAATGAAGTATAAGATTGTGCCCATGCTTATGGAACCCACGGGTCTTAATAGAATGATGGAATTGTCCTCTAAGGACACAGTTGCAGTACCAGCTAGGTGACGACATTTTGCAAGGTTGGGGCTTGTTCTCTATAAGGCTGCATATTCTCCGATTTATTGTGCTGTCTCTCCAATAGTCAGGAGTCATAGTCTAGCAACCAAGCAGTGAAAGGGGAGTGACAGCACTCACTATTACTGTGTGAGACCCACTCGCAGCTTTTCTTGTTTCCTATCCCTGGTACCCTATCCTCTTAAAGTCTGAAGGTCTTAGTTCTTTTTTATTTTTTTAAGATTTACAATATTTTTGTTTAATAATTGTATTGGGTGCTCTGATAGCATACCATTCCATAGTTCAATCATGTCAAGCAGTATTGTACAGTGAGTTTCAAAATATTTTCTTTCTTTTTAAAAAATTATGTATTTATTATTATTTTTTATTTTTTAACATTTTATTAGCGACACATACAACTCTTATCACAATCCATACATATACATACATCAATTGTATAAAGCACATCTGTACATTCTTTGCCCTCATCATTTTCAAAGCATTTGCTCTCCACTTAAGCCCTTTGCATCAAGTCTCTTTTTCCCCTCCCTTCCCGCTCCCCCCTCCTTCATGAGCCCTTGATAATTTATAAATTATTATTTTGTCATATCTTTCCCTGTCCGGCATCTCCCTTCACCCCCTTTTCTGTTTACATGTGACCTCCTCCCTGGGGGACGGACAAGGTCCTAGTCCTCAATGCAGGAGTACTCCCACCCGGAGACCCAACACTGATTCCAGTCAACTGGCAATTAAGCTGGCCTCCTGACTCTTTTAGACTCATGATGCCTCTGGGTCATCAGACAAAGAAGGGTGTAACTTTATTGAATGGTATGGTTGATCCTAATTACGAAGGGGAAATTCAGGCCTACATAATAGAGGCAAAGAAGAATATGTCTGGAGGGCAGGAGATTTCTTAGGTTCTCTCAGTACTGCCATGCTCTCTAATGAAAATCAATGGTAAGCTTCACTAGCTCAATTCTGCCATGACTACTAATGGCCTAGACACTTCAAGAATGAAGGTTTGGGTCATATTGTAGGCAAAGAATCATGACCAGCTATCACTCTTGCTGAAAGCAAAGGGAAAATGGAATTGGTGGTGGAAGAAGGTAGTTGTTAGTACCAGCTACAGATTCATTGCAGAAGTGAGGATTCCAATTGTTGTGAATGTCTTCTTTTTTTTTGTATGCATCACATATTTGTGTTTTGTTCATTTATAGATTGTAAGATGTGAGTGGAGTTAGTGCATTTTTGGCTGTATGATGGTAGTTGTATCATGTTACACAAACACACATGACTTCATTGATGTGTTTGTTTGGTGGTTATGTTTATGGGGATTAGTATAGGTGCCAAAGGGGACAAAGGGTTGAGTGTGATAGTTGAGTTTGCTTTGTTTTCATAATTCAGTTCTATGTCACAATGCCCGAAGCAGGTTCACAGTGGCCTGGCAGTCAAGTTGTTTACAGTATGTTAGATCACAGCAGTCAGGAAGCCTCAACTGCCAAACTCTGAGAATCCTGACCCAGCCAAGTTGACACCAAAGCTAACTATCACACAGGGGAAGTGAGACAGGGAAGAGAGAGAGCCAGTACAAGTACTGGGCTAAGGTCACCCAAAACCAACAGACACTCCTACAAGAGAGATAAGGAAACCTTACTGGAAATTCAAGTCAAAACGGGGTAGGGGGTATATATTTCTCAGAGAAGAAAACTAGATTTCTGTTGGTAGGAAAACAAGGAAGAGCAACCTGTCATAGGGATTAGGGTGGTGGCAGCAATTAACAATACTAATGTTGAACGCAAGGGGAGAATATGCCTGGTAATATGTTCCTAATTAGACACTTTTTACCTAGTTCCTTGGTGACCCAGCCCTTGGTGATGCAGGCCATGCGCTATCGACTACTGGAACGTTAGACTCTGTTCTTTTGAGGCATACAATATCCTTCAGAGGGCACACCAGGACTTGATGTGGAAATCCCGCTATATGAACTGGCATTAACTTTATACTTCCCTGTAGCCCTGGGTTTACAGGCTGAAACGCCCTAGTGTGAGAAGAAGCAGATGACTTACCCCAAGGACATAGACCTGCAGATGGTGGACTTTGGATAGAACCTCTTGACTTGAGGGTGCCCAAAGAACGGTGGTCTTGAACTACCGTATACTTATAATGCCTTCCTTGCTTTATTATGACATATTTTAATCTGATAGGGGTGGCTCTGCTGTTGTGAATGAATATTATTGAAAGCTTTTCATATCACCAACTTTGCTGTTTCTATAAGTGTCCAGTCACTTAAGAGTTTAATCTGTATACATCAACAATTCATATATTGTGGTTTATAGCTGACCTACACACATACAGTTTCCTTTTCTTAAGTGTTTTAAATACCTTTAAAAGCAGTGTTTGTATACTCTTGGCTAAGTTAATGACACTATCAAAAGAATTATCCTCTGCCATTGGGGGGGGTGATTGATAATGTTATATAACATAAATGACCATGATAACTCTAAGGTGAACCAGAGATTTATATAAACCATAGATATAAAAATGGATTTTGGAGTCACATTTAATTCTAGCCCCAACCTAAGAACGACGAGTTCTTATGACATGGCCCTGCTTAATCTTCACCCTCATGAAGATATCACTGAATGTATGGTGCTATAGCAAAGTGCGATGAAAAAAACGAAATGGTACCCAGCTAGCAGGAGGAATAGCATGTGGGGTTTGAAAGCTTGTCTTCAAACAAGCAGCTATCTAAGTGAGGTGTCAACTAAATCCACATGGAAGAAGCACACCGGCCACGTGATCCAAAGATTTTAAATAATAAAATCCAAATCTGCAGGAGGGAATGGTATCAGAGCTTAAATAATGGTCATCTGGTTTGCAGAAAGCTATGATGACAGTGGAAGCCAAAATCCGCTTGCAGGGTCCCCACGTGGTAAGCCTCTGGTGAATTTCCCAAGACTGCAGCTGAGGCGTGTGACAGCCTTTTGCTCCCTCCAAGCAGCGTGCATTGAACAGTGGATTAGTGCCGATGCAGCTCAGTTAAAGTTGAACACTTCATCATTGGATCTTCGTGCCGACCCATTTTACATTTGGTCTAGTTTCTGCCGCCTTTTAAATGGAGGTTTTTCTCTCTTTTATTTGGTTATTGATAGTTTGTTATTGTTTTCTTTTAAAAAACGTCTTATATATAGGAAAGCCGTGATGTGTAAACTTCTAGAGACAGCAACTGGGTTGATGGTTACCTCAGGATTTGGCAGGGGAAGTTGGGGGATAAGGAGAGCTAATAATGAGGAGCACAGAATGAAGAAAATGTTCTGAAATTGACTGTGGTGATGATTCCACAAGTCTTCTTAATATAATTAAACTTTAATTGTATCGTTTATGAATTATATGTCTACAAAACGGTTCTTTTTAAAGTATGTTATCAAGCTGGGCGTGAGCAGACTTGATCCTCAGAGGACTTCTAGGGGCTTCTGAAGAATATATACATCCAGGGGCAACAAAACTGGCATGTTTGTTGAGATAGTTTATTGTGCCAGCCTGGCTGATAAACACATGTGGGATTAAATGAAGGGGGGGGGCAGAGATAAATGGCTCGGCGAGCCTCGCCTTTCTTGTCTCTCGCTCTTTGATCATCAGACCATTGTGTGGCTGCCTTGCTTGTTCTGTGCCTCAATTTGCAAACTACACTGCCTGTGGGACACCTAACCTGTGGACTGTGTCACTGTAAGTTGAGGTCCCTTTAAGACCTGCCTCGCCACAATTGGAATTTACAGCTCTGGAGCTGGGGATTGACTGTAGTTGACCTGGCTGACTGTTGGTGACCTGCCTTGCTGTTTGCTGCCTGTGCCGGGATAGCTTCAATCTCGCTACAGATACTGCCTGGTGGCCCTCAAGACTTGAAGGACTGCCAGTGTCTCACAACTCTCTCACAGGAGTGAGTTGCACTGAGCCATTTGTACTGCTTTATAATTTAACTGTTCATTTCTTGTATTATCTATCTATCTATCTGTATATAATTTAACAGCTCATTTCTTGTGTTATATATATATCTTTATAAATATATACATACAACATTATTGGCAATCTGGTTTTATCTCTCTAGAGAACCATAACACATTTGTCTACAGCAATAACTAACAAATTGCTGTTCTTAAGGGAAGGAGTGAAGATCACTAATTATTTAAAACAACCTATTCTAGGATTCACTAGCATTGGTCTTTATATAACATCTTCAGATGGTTAGAAATTTGTTCCTGTGCGTTAATGGAGCCCCAGGAGCTGTGGGTGGATGACCAACGGATTATGCTGCAATGGAGAATTGCAGAACAGAGTGAATTGAAGCCCTCAGATTTATGAGGGAAATGAAATATAGCTAGAAGGATATGAGATAGTTTCCAAGAAAGGAAATGATAATGTGCAAAAGCTACACCCCCCAACCCCCGCCTTTGGGAAATCTTTGCCAACAGAGCTCAGGAAATCAAACCCTGAACCGAACTATCTAAGTAGGGATTAAAAAAACAAAAAGGCCTTCCTGAATATGGGCAATTCTCACGAGTATTTTGTCATTATCACAGAGAAGCCGCGTGGAACTCCGGCCTGGAGTGGCCATGTTACCTCCTATGGGCCTGCTGATAGGTCTGCCTCAACATAAAGTGGTGCCTACAGATTTAAGTTTATAATACCAGCTGTTTGTCAAAACTGTACATCAAGTTAAATGTTTTATCACAAAACAAGTGATGTAAAATGAGAAGAAGAGTGCATCAATGTTCTTTAATTCTGGAAGGCAATAGGAACTTTGCCATCTCTGACCCCCAAATCCTTGCGACTTAAATTGGATTTCCAAAATCATTCCCTAGTTGCAATTAACCTTATCCTCAACCTTAAGGAATTTAGACTCTAGCTCAGGGTCAATTGTAAGAGATATCATCAGTGTTGAGAAAAAGTCTACTTGCATAGACCCCAGAAATACTATGAAAAGAATGTAAAGGATGATTACTATTTCTTAGTAAAAACTGAACAAGTTATGTTGTTGCATATATGCCCTTTGATGGAAGCATTTGGATTCTTTTTGTGTTGTTGTTCAAGATACCATTTTGAAGCCCAGACTCTCTCCTATTAAAAACAGTGTAGGCCGTGAGCTACAGGCTTGCAAGTTTGCACATTCTTTCCAGGTACTGTGTTGTTGTCGTGTGTGTTACGTTAGTTCTGAGTCATAGTGGCCTCATGTGTAACAGAACCAAACACGGTTTGGTTCTGCGCCATCCTTACCTTGTTATGATGTTTGTGCCCATGTGACAGCGGCTCTGTCAATCCATATCCTCAAGGGTTTCCCCCTTTTCGCTGCCCTTCTAGTTTACCAAACAAGAAGTCCTCTTCCAGGGCCTGGTCTCTCTTGATAGTATGTCCAAGTAAGAGAGACAAAGTCTCACCATCCTCACTTCTAAGGAGTCTTCGGGCCCTCCTTCAAAGACAGATTGATTTATTCTTTTGGCACTGTATGGTACTTTAAAGATTCTTTGCCAACACCATGATTCAATCCACCATAATTCTCCTACAGGTTCCTAGAGAATACCCAGAGGGCTGGAGCGAGGCCTCGTGAAGATAGTCCTTGCTTCCCTAGTCATATGTCTATAAGTCCACAACTCCTATATTGCATTCTGAAGTCTGCCTTAGCGTGGATAATTTCCTTTTCTCAACAGTGTTTTAAATCTTACAGTATTGGCCAAATGAATGGTGCTGTCAGTAGAATTATCTTATGCCCCAGGGGACTGATATATGTTCTCGCTCTTAAAAAATGATCATTATGGATCTAAAGTGAACCAAACACATATAGAAACCATAGACATATGAATGAATTTTGTGCTGGCATTTAATTCTATCACCAATCTAACAATGATTAGTTATATCCACCCACCCCCCACTTGGGGCTTAAATTATACTCCAGTTAATATTTTACAAATCTGACATTGGCTATTGGATATACAAGCATTTCATTAGAAAGCAAGTTCTAGGCATTTAATTCTACCTGTTACTTAATTTTGGACTCTAAAGATTAGCTCTTGGATGCAAGGATGTTTGAAACCAAGCACTGAAGATCATGTACCACCTTCAACTTGAACATTCATTTCACCACTTCATCCTAACCAGCTTCCCAAGCCAATAGTCAGGGTGTCATTGTTATTGCTCATCAATAGGAAAGTCAAAGCCAGCAATTTTGGGGGACTCCCCTTTGACCACACACCCGAGATGTGAGTAGCCTGACTTTCATGCAGAATGCATTGGAAAGTGGATTAATGCAGATGCACTTTGGTTAAAATTTGACATCCTATCATTTGATCTCCCTGTTGGCCCATTTTAAAAAGGTCCTGGGTCTTGGATTGAGGTTTTTATCTGTTCTACTTTGTTATTGTTGTTAGTTAAGTTAAAAAAATTAATATATAGGAAACCCAGGTTGAGTCAGTCTGCAGAGCCAAAAACTGGATTAGTGGTTCCTTGGGGGTCTGTCAGGGGAGCTTGTGGGGAAACGGGGAGCTAATGAGTACAAAAATGAAGAAAATGCTCTACAATTGATTGTGGTGATGATTGTACACTCTTCTTAATGTGATTAAACTATGACATTGCATGGCATGTGAATTATATGCCAATACAACTTTTTAAAAAGAAAAGAGTGGGTAGTTGGGGCTTGGGGGGCATTATATGAAGGCACACAAACACAGCAGATGCATTTACAAGTCCAGGAAGTATAAGAATTGCTAGCTCCTAGAAGCTGAAAGAGACAGGGAGGGATCTCCCACAAGAGCCACACATTGAATTTTGATTTCTAGGCTCCTGAAATGGTGAGAAAATGAATTTCTATTCTTTAAAGCCACTTGCTTATGTTATATATAATTATTATTGTGGCTGTAGGAAACTAAGACAGTTGCAAAGGTATTCAAAAACATTTATTTAGTACCTACTTAGGCACCAGCACTGAACTCATGTTCTAGTTGGGGCATGGAAAATAAACAAATGGGAATCAAACCTAATGCTGTTGGCAATAAGTGCAAGTCTTATGTAGAGTGACAGGGCAGGCATCAGTATCTACATGGCAGCAGCTGAGCTATACTCAGGTCCCTGTGTGGCAAGTTCCTTGACCAAACATGAGCAGTGATGTTCGGGTGCGTGTTCCAGGATTTTGCTTAATAGTTGAGAACTTGACTATTTGTATCACCTGTGGTCTCCCTCAGAGGCAAAGGACTCTCATCCTCAGAAAACAATGGAGGGCCACAAGGGTCAGTTCCAGAGTTGGGAACGATTACTTATTATGATATGGCCCTAGTCAATTGATGTCCTTATGAAGAGATCACTGAAGATATGGGTGCTAAAGCAAAATGTGGTGAAGAAACCACATGGTGCCCAGCTGTCAGAAAGAATAACACCTGGATCTTAAAGACTTGTCTTCGAACAACCAGCCATCTAAGCGAGGCATCAACTAAATCCACATGGAAGAAGCACACCAGACTATGTGATCCAAGGCTTGTAAATAATAAAATTAAAATATGAATGATGGAATGATGTCAGATTTTAACACCTGGTTTGGAGAAGGGTGTGGTTGGCAGTGGAAGCCCCAAATCCATTTGCAAGGTCCCCACATGGATTAAGGCTCTCAAGACTCCCCTCTGACCACAGGCTAAGGAGGCGTATAGCCATGTCATAACAGCTTATTGTAAACTTGATCATGGTAGATGCAATCATGTTAAAAGGCAATACCTTATCTTTTGAACGCCCTTTTGGCCCATTTTAAAGTTGTAATGTTTTCTGCTTTCTTTTTTATTGAGGTTTTCCTATGTTTTGTCTAGTTGTTGTTGTTGTTGTTGTTTTTGGTTGCTGCTGTTGTTTGTCGGCTTCCTGTTTGTGTTACATACAATGTTCTGTATGTGACATGCAGAACAGGCAGATCCCCAAAGACCACAACTTGATGGGTAATTGCCTAAGTACATGCAGGGAAGGAAGGATGGAAATGGAGAGCTAGCACGAGTACGAGAAGAAAACGTTCTGAGATGGATATAGTGATGATTGCACAAATCTTAATGTGATTGAATGATGGAATTGGGATACATGAAATAGATGCCAATAAAACTATTTTTAAAACAAAGGACAATAGAGCGCTGTTTTTTTGAAGAGATATTCACATGGCTAACAAAAACATGAAAAAATGTTCATGCTTCCTAGCAACCCGGGAGATGCAAATCTAAACAGTGATAAGAGATAAGATATCATTTTGGACCAAAAGTCACAAGCTAATTAATTTTAAAATGTTGGAGATGATGTAGAGAGATTGAGACTCTCTTACTGTTTGTGGATCTTTAAACATGCATAACCATCGTGAAGAGCCATATGCCACTACCTAGAACAATTGGGAATGAAAATCCCTTAAAATCGTGCAATATCTCTGCTGGGCACATACCTTAGAGAAGCAAAAGAGCAAACAAGAATGGAAACATGCACTCCCATGTCCACGGCACCACAGTTCACAAGAGTAGGGAGCGTAAATCAGCCCCAAAGTCTGACAGTAGAAAAATTTTGGTACATACACACAATGGAATAATATGCATCACTTGCTGTTATGGTTTTTGTTGTTTTTTTAACCTCATTAATCATCTTAGACTTGCGTTATGTTCATTTGTATAATTAAAATTGTTTGATACATGAAAGCCAAAATAGATAGCCCTTCAATTGTACAGCACTGCTTGAGGTGATTGAGCTATAGTGCTATGATATCTGTAAGAGCGCCTAATAAAATGATAGCAAAATCATGAAACTATGAAGCATTTCACAACATGGTCAGATTTGAAGGAAATTAAGCTAAGTGACATTAGACGATCACAAAAAGACAAATACTTTTGAGACCACCATTATGCGGAAGGGTAAGCACCGAGACAGGCAGTGGCTCTCAGGTGAAGTAGTCATTAGAGTTAGACCCCCCACCCCCCGGCAGTGGGAGCAGGGACTGAAGAACACTTGTGACCCGTTTGTCACTTCCCCGTTTTACATCATAAATACGACTTCTCCAAGGAGGCTTCACCACCCCTCAGTGCAGCTGATCACTTAGGGCAGTGGTTCTCAATGTTTTCCTAATGCTGCCACCCATTCACACAGTTCCTCATGTGGTGCTGACCCCCTAACCATAACATTATTTTCGTTGCTGCTTCATAACTGTCATTTTGCTACCAAGGGGTTGTGACCCACAGGTTGAGAACCTCTGAGTTAGGGAGCAGGAGAGGGCTCAATAGGCCATGCCATGTGGTTGCACCCTATGGTCACCATCATTGGCTGGATACTCCTTCTGGAGACAGATGGAATACTGAAAAGGCACGTCTGGAAGAACTGAATCTGAAACCCCACTAAGGTAACCGGCTTTCCCTTCGATGCCTCTGTTGCAGATGAAAGGGCCGAATACATGCCCTTGGACTTAAAGCTGTAAAGCCCAGGGAGTGAAAAAGTGTAGACTGCTACTGTAAGTCGTGGGTTTGGTAGTCAGTGCACTGTGTTTCACACGGCTTCTGAGGTTTCTCAAGATGAGACAACTTGATGACCACATATTTTTCATTTCCATATTTCCTTAACTTTTTAAGATGTCTGTAATTATAGTTCTGCTATAGAGAAAGACAGATGTTATTACAGTGTACGCCCTGTGTCTAATCCTCATTGTTCTCTTAAACAGATTTCAGTCACTTAAATGTTTTAATATATATAAGTGAAATCCCATATATCAATATTCCCCCATCTCCAGACAATTCTAAATTCTAGACCAGTGACTAGTTTAATGATACTATTGTTAGAATTACCAAAGGCCCCTTGAAGGTTACTTATATGATCTCTCAAAAAATCTAATAGTGAGGCAACTAAATAGGAACGGGGATCTAAAAAGTCAAAATATGGATACTGAACAACACACTGCTTAAAAACTACTAAGTAATTGATTAAAAATATAAATTAAAATATTCATTGAAATAAAGGCAAATGAAAATACAACATACTGATAACTTGGGGACACAACAAAAGCAGTACCTAGGACAATTTAGTTCAACAACGACTCAACTTGGAAGGAGAGAGTCTGCAGCAAGTTTTAAATTTGTGAGTCTGACACGGAGAACACAAACAAGGGCCATGCCAATGTGAGGAGAGATGAGCTAAGAAGCTGTTGAGATGGATTTCTGAGGTGATAGAGACCTCGGATCATCAGAAAGAGAAAATAGAGGTCAGAAAGCAAATACCTTATGCCGGCAGGAATGGTGCAATGACATTTCGTGCTTATTATTGACTTATTTCTCATTTCTTCAGTCATCTTGTCTCAGGATTTGAACTTCCCAGGGATGAGGCTCATGTCAGTCACTGTCTCTGAGGTGAAGAAATTGGTCTCTCTTGTACAGTCAGAAGGTCAGTCTTCTTCAGCTTCTCCATTCAGAAAGAATGAACTTAACCTCTATTAAAAGTCAGGACATGATCAGGATTAATCACATATTATCCTATTAAAGGTATCATTATAAATCATCATGTGCCAATATAGGTGCTCTCATGGATCAGCCAGCCTTGCTGTATAACAGATATCTCCAAATCTCAATGATTTAGAACAAGAAACATTTATTTTTATACCTATGGTTCTAAGATTAGCTGAAGTTGGCCGATCAAAGCTGGACTTGTCTGGCTCAGGCGGAAGGAACTCTGATTGCTGTGTCCCTCTTAGAAGGAACCATGGCAGTACTGTCGGCTAGGCAGTGCACTGCTATCCACAAGGTTGGTGGTAGAGTCTCAGAAACGCACAGGGGCAGCTCTTCCCCATCCTGTAAGGTCACGATGGGTCATTATTTGTAGTGAGAACCAGGGGGTAGGAGGAAGATGAGTCTGTTCCTGTAAAGATTCGCAGCTTTGGAAATTGTGTTTAGAGTTGCTGTAAGTCTAACAGACTATGGCGACGGGTCTTTTTCACTCCTCTTAAGTTCTGGTTTGGGGGCCCTTATAATTTTCTAGAACTGCATTTCTTTGATATAAGATTGTGCGTAGAGATACTATATGTCTTGGTCATATCAGAAAGAATTTACAGCTCACAAATATTTACAGAGTACTATTAAAAACAGAGGCCATTTGTTAGCTGATAGAGGGGCTTACATATCATGGAGCTGCACGATGCTGGCTGGGTGCTGTGTGTGTCCACCACAGAATGATGTGGACGTTATTCCACTTAAACCACCGGTTAGACTGTGTCATAAGTTGTTTCATGCTGTGTTTTATTGACTGGGGGGACTAAGGCTTAAAGGGGAAATGCATAGAGCGTAACATGAACATGCAAGCCACCGTAGAATCAACATTTTATCACCATAACACTCAGCCTGAGAGGAGCTGAATTACTGCAGTAAGTTATGATTGAACATGGAAGAGGCAAAAAAGAAAGCGCTTCAAGATGAGCCTCCCTCTCATAACAGAGCTACAGCTACATATTGCAAGAAGGAATGCGGTCTCCTCCCTAAGAAGAAACAAAGTCAGTGACAAATGGTGACAGAAATGTTACATCTCAGCTGTCTTCTTAAGAGGGGTTGAACAAGCCAAGAACAATACAGAGGGAACAATCTGATCTCCTTTCAAAGTGCAAGCTTACAGGAGAACTCAGAAAAACAAAGATTAAACTCAATGTTACTTCTCCAAGGACCACACTCAATGCAGGATTCAACATTTTACTGGAAATAGAAAATTAGGATGGGTAAAGGGAAAGAGAGAAAATAGTATATAAATGTTTAAGCAGCAGTAACAATGGTCTCATAGAAAAAAATGGGAAATTCTAGCATTTAAAAATTGTTCATTTTTGAAAGTTTATAAAGTCCCATTAATGAATTAAAGACTCAGATAAGTTATGCAATAAAGAAATCTGGTTAACTGTTTTTTTTATTGTGGTGGATATGTATTGCAAAATATTTGGTATTTCAAGCATCTTTTATGTGTAAAATCTGTGGCATTTACTACATTCACCATGTGGAACAACTCTCACTGTTTCCAACACTATGTTTACTAGGTTTCCAAAAATGGTACCACCCTTAAGAGAAACAAAGTACTCCTTAAGCAATAGCTCATTCTTAATAAGCTTTATTTTTTAGAGCAGTTTTAAGTTTACAGAAAATTGAGCCAAAAGCACATTTTTTTAAGAAAGCTCTATCCCCCTCCCTCCCTCCCTTCCCCCACCCAGAGTTTTCCTATCATCATCATCCTGCTTTTGTGTGGTGCAGTTCTTAGAATTAATGAATAAATATCGATCCATCATTTTGACTGAAGTCCACAGTTTACTAGATCATTCACTTTCTGTGTTGTACGGTTCGGCGGGTAATGAAAAATGCATAATTCATGTGTCTACCTTCATGGTGAAGACTTTAAATGCCATTTGCCCTTAAGAGCCTTCGGCTCGACCCATTCATTCTTCTTCCTCCACCATAAACCCTTGGCCATAACTGCTCTTTCCACTGCCTCTGCAGTCTTGCTTTTCCACAATATAATATTATTAAAACCATATAGTAAATAGTCTTTTTGAAAAAATACAGTATATAGTCTTTTTACACCCCACCACCACCCCACCCTGGTATCAACACGTATTTAAGTTTCTAGTGCAGCCATTTTCGAAGGGTAAAAACACTGTGTAAAAACTTCTGAAACAGATACAGCGAACAGATTTCCAAGTGAACTCTGAGAGCCTTGTGAAGGTCAGGTTTTCCCTGATAAATGCTGTCAAACCGGTGGAAAACCTGAAGCAACAGGATCCAAGGGGAAGATCACCTACGTGTGTCCCACCCAGGGCTGAGAGAACTCGGCTCATAGCGAGTGCATGAGCACCTGGTCTGGCATGTGAGGTCTGGCATGTGGCCATGTGTGTGGTGTGGACGGTTGCTTTGACCCCTGGGCCAACTGCGCACATGAGTCAACACCTGCACCCAATCTGATCCCACCACACCGAGGAAAAGCACTAAGGGGATGCAACAGAACAGCAAGGGAATGGAGCGGCAAGGTCCCCAGGGAAAGCTGAAGGTGGATTTGGGGGCCAGGGCGTGGTGTCCCAACAGACTGGACTGGAAAACACTCCTAAAGGTCAAAAAATAGTCAAGCTTTTCTTCCTTGTTTTGGTTTTTTGTCATTGGCATGCTGTTGTTTTGTTTTATATGGTTGCTTGGTTTTGCTGTCTTGTTTTTGTGCATGTTATTACCTCCGCAGGTCTGTCTAAATCAGATAGGCTGGAGGAGAAAAGAAGGAGACCCATAGTCCCGGGGGAACATGGGAGAGGGGAAGTGGGGGGAAAGGTAGTGGTGCTAACAAGCCCAGGGACAAGGGAACAAGTGATCCAACTTGATGGTGAGGTGGGTGTGGGAGGCCTGGTAGGGCGTGATCAAGGGCAATGAATCCAAGAGGAATTACTAAAACCCTGGTGGGGACTGAGCATGATAGTCGGACATGAGGAAAGTCAAAGGAAATAGAGGAAAGAGCTGGGAGGCAAAGGACATTTATAGAGGCCTAGATAAAGACATGTACATATGCAAATGTATTTATATATGAGGATGGGGAAATATATCTATGTCCATATATTTATAGGTTTAGTATTAAGGAAGCAGAAGGACGTTGGGCCTCCACTCAAGTGCTCCCTCAATGCAAGAATACTTTCTTCTATTAAAGTGGCATTCTGTGATGCTCAATTTCCCTACACAACCACTGAAGACAAAGCGGTTGAATAAGCAAATGTGATGAAGAAAGTTGATGGTGCCCGACTATCAAAAGATATAGTGTCTGGGGTCTTAAAGGCTTGAGGGTAAATAAGTGGCCATGTAGCTCAGAAGCAACAAAGCCCACATGGATGAAGCACATCAGCCTGTGTGATCACGAGGTGTCGAAAGGATCAGGTATCAAGCATCATCAGAACAAAAACTATTACCATAGTGAATGAAGTGGGGAGTGCTGAGTTGTTACCCAAAGCCCATTTGTAGGCCACTGGATATCCCCTTGCAGAAGGGTCTCGGGGAGGAGACGAGCCAGTCAGGGTGCAATGTAGCAAGGATGAAAAATATAACTTTCCTCTAGTTCCTAAATGCTTCCCCCCACACACTATCATAATCCCAACTCTACCTTGAAAGTCTGGCTGGACCACAGGACGTACACTGGTACAGATAGGAACTGGAAACACAGGGAATCCAGGGTGGATGATCCCTTCAGGACCAGTGGTGTGAGTGGCAATACTGGGAGGGTAAAGGGTAAAGGGAGGGTGGGTTAGAAAGGGAGAACCGATTACAATAATCTACATGTGAGAGCTAAATGGCTCAGTGAACCTTGCCTTTCTAGTTCTCGGGTCTCTTGCTTTGTGATGGTGGGACCAGGGTGCAGCTGCCTTAGCCAGTTCCCTGCTTCAGCTGGCAAGGCTCACTTCCTGCAAGACATCCCTGAGGAGAACCCACGTGGACCTATCCTGATACAGCCCTAGGTGCTGGAGAAGCTGTGTGGAGACCCCTGCCAGCACTGAGATGCTTACATGTTCACTGATTCTGCTTTCCTTGTGCATTCAGCATCATTGCGTGTGTTTTGTGAGATGGAGGAGGACTTTGTGGATTGATGTCCAACATATGGGCTAATGTTAGACTTGTGGGCTTGGGCAGCACTGGGTTAGGATGTTTTCTTGATATGAATTTACCCTTTATTTAAAACTCTCTCTTATACATGAGTTTCTGTGGATTTGTTTCTCTAATGTACCCAGACTAACACAATCTCTCCTGATAAAATGTCCAAAGAACTTAACGTGAAGTCTCGCTATGCTCCCGTCTAAGGAGCATTCTGGTTATATATTACTTCCAACACAGGTTTGCTTCTTCTTCTAGCAACTCTTGGTACTTTCAATATTTTTTTTGGACAGTATCATAATTAAAATGTACCAATTCTTCTGCAGTCTTCTTTATTTATTGTCCAACTTTCACAAGCATATGAGGTGATTGAAAATACCATGATTGGGTCAGGTGCACCTTAGTCCTCAACGTGACATCCTTGCTCTTCAACACCTTAAGGTCTTATGTAGGTGATTTGTCCAATGCAGTACACCATTTAACTTCCTGTCTACTGCCTCCATTAGCATTGATTGTGCATCCAAGCAAGATGAAATCCTTCACAACTTTTCTGTTTATCATGATGTTGTCTATTGGACTAGTGCGGGTGATTAGACCAGCTATCTCGCATCAAGCTGCATCTGAAATGAGGCGTGTGGATGAAAGGAAAGAAAAGAAACAAAGTATGGGATTGGGAGGACAACAGTGTGATGGACTGAAGCATATTCAAAGCTTGGTTTTTATACTCTTCTTATAAGGGAATGGTTGCAAAACAAACATAAAAGAACTTGCTTTAAAAACCATTCCCAAAGAACCTCTTATCTATGCAGATGTTACTTAACTAGGCACACTTTCTTAACATTTGAATAATAACAGCTCTATATTCTAAGATAAGCACAAGGACATGCAGGGTTCAAAAGAATCTCAAAGAGGGATTAAAGAACTGAGTTATCTCACAATGCTTTTAGCTGCAAGGCAAACAGAGGCACAGGGAACTAATTAGTCACACACCAAGAAACACCTGGACCAGTCTATGGACTCCTACAGTCTAGTTGTGGGGGTTTTGGTTTTCTTTGCACTGAGCTGTAATCTATACCGAAGGCTGCCATTGTTGATCTTCATCAATAAGAACTTCAAGTCCTCTTCATTTTCAGTAGCCAAGGTTGTGCTGTCTGAATATCACAGGCTGTTAAGAAATCTTACTCCAATCCTGATGCTGTATTCTTCTTTATATAGTTCCAATGTTTGTATTATTTATTAAGTATACTGATTGAATATGTGTCATGAAAGGATACAGTTGTTAACAGTTGTAGCTGAAATTAAAGGGGTAAAGAGACATTCATGAATGATTAATGATTTTTGTGATGTTATTGTATTAGTCTAGGTAGACTAGAAAAGCAAATCTAGGGAGACTCATATGTATGTAAGAAACAACTTTATATACAAGAGCAATTGAACATTAGGAAAACATTCTAGCCCAGGCCAGATGAAATCCACAAGCCCAACATTAGCCCTTATATCCAAGACAAATCTGTAAAGTCCTCTTCAGGCTCACTGAACACATTAAATTATGCCAGATGCAGAAAGATCACAGGCCAGTGAGTGGAAAATCTTGTGGATCCAATGGCAGTGTAAGCACCTCAGTGCTGGCAGGGGTCTCTACGGACTCCCCCAGCAAGACTCTATAGCTCCATGTGTCTTGTCAGCTGGAATGTCTCTCAGGGAGTGAGTGTGTGTCCTGCCTCCAAAGAGCTATTTATCTCTGTGGTGCCTCCAAATGAGGCCATCAAACTGTGACCCGATTGACAGGCTGAACAGCACCCCTTCATGCTTAAGTCTCAAATTGAGAACAGATTATGTAGCTGCCACAGCCATGCTTTTCCAAATAAAAATGAATGTTGTATCTGATTGGAAGAATGTTTCCTTCATCTAGTGTCGCAAACAGACCCGAATGTATAATGAAGGTAAATATTCAGTGTCACTGAAACAAAACCAACCACCCAACAAACACCGAAATATGTAACTCGGCCTTTCAGATGAATTTGGATGGATCTACAAAAAAGGGAAAACAGTAAGAAAGCTAATAAGATCAGATTTGCATTTGAGAAAAATGATATTGGACTTTGATTTCCAACTGAAGTCTCAATGGAATGAAGAGAAGTTTGATAAGTCAGCAGTGAAGGGATGCCTGTGTTATGTACAAGCCCATGGGACCTAAGAGTTTCATAGAGTAGGCATACAGTATCCACCCGCATGTGCACGCGCACACGCGCGCGCGCGCACACACACACACACACACACACACACACCTCTTTCAGCACTAGAAGCTGTCGGGAAGATAGCCTGATATGATTGCTTGAAGTGACCATCTGGGTCCACAAGATAAAGAGAGGGAAGTGAAGCAATAAAGATATGGATTAAATTTGGACATGTTTCTCTTGCACCTGTTAAACTCACCCTGGGTGGCTAAAGATGAGAGGGAAAAGGAGACTAGCTGGTCTGAAGTTTCAGGAGTGTGTTGAGTTCTGAACCCAGGGCTGGCACCTATGGATTTAGTCTTGGATGACTAAAGATGACACAAAGAAGGTGGTAGAGTTTTTCTTAGAGCAAGCATGGAACATCCCCCAGAAGAACCACATCATCCCTTTCAGCAGCGCTGTAGTAAAGTTTCAGAGTATCGTATGCATGAAAATCAATGTCAGTGGACTTGTTAACTGAGGCTATGTTTAATGAATGGAGTAGCACATAGATCTTGATGGTTCCTTACTACATGTCACACAGTCTTATTTTATCCATAGTCCAGCTTCTCATAACTATATGCAATTATTGATATATAATAAACTTGTTCTAAGCCAGCTTTAGAAAACAACCTGTAAAGGCAACCCTTAGTATAAAGTTGCCATAATCAGTCAATGTCACTGGTCTGTTTTCAAAATCAACAAGAGTGATGGATTTCCCACTAAGTCTGTGTTTTACAGTTATCTTTGAGGGATTATCATTTCTCAGCTCTGGGACAGGCCGATTTTCAATCATGCTTCTCAATAGGAGTTGGGCTGAGTTTTGCTGTGGTCCAGCACACACATCAAGTCAGAGAAAAGAATATAGTAGGGGCCCATGGTGAGACACCGTTTCCTTTAGAAGACCACGGTGCTAGATTTACTGATCTTGGTATGTCGTCAGAATGAATTCCTGGGGAACATGAACAGGTGAATGCGTCAGATGCTCTTGGCCAGTGTTCACATACCTATGGTTCTCGTTCTAGAGAAAGATCTAATTACGCCAATAAGTAGAATATTCAAAAGAATGCGCCAATACTTACATTTTCCCATGTGCTTGGGGGATTTTCCATGCTTACTCTAGGAAAATCAGTGCCAGATTTTATTTATTTACTTTGGCTGCATAGACAGACTCTTAGTGGAAAGGGACAATTCATTTTCACTCAAGTTCGTGGGAAAATTGTCTCTTCACCAGTCACTTTAAATCTAATTTGATCCTATAAAGATTTCCTATTTTATTGACTTAAAGCTACTTCTCCCAAAAAGCAAGTTTGACAGTAAAGGATGTTTGAATGGACAGTAGAAAAGACTAATCAAAATCTAGCAAGTTGACTAATGTTTTACAAAGTCTTTGTTTCACTAGTTGAAACGTATGTGAATGACATAGGAACTAATGAGATTCTGGAATCCTTTCACTCCCCTGTGGCAAAGATGTCTCAAGCTGTCATGCAAAACAAATGTGTCATAGAGTGATTAAACACCATGGGAATGTTGATAAGGTGGAAAGCATATGCATTTAACATTTGGATAACTTTGCAAGTTGCAATGTTGAAGGTCGACTGACCTTCTCTACTGGAGAGTGTCTCTTGCTACATCATTGCTTGGTATGATCAGACTCTGCCAAGATGAGAAATAGAGAGGGTATTTCATTGTGGTTATTTGCATTTTGCTAAATATGAATGCTTTTGACTATTTTTTGGTATTCTTAGAGATCATGAGTATTTCTTTTCTTTCAAAGACTATTTTATATTCATTACCAGAGTTAACTCTTTTTTCTTTTTCTTCTTGTATTATTTTGGCTTCATATAAATTAGGAAAATCAAATTTTCGTGTGTTGTAATAATTATTTTGTTTATTTTTGTTGTCAAATTGTTAATAATTTGATTTTTAAGTATTGATAGTCACTAATCATTCCTTTAATAGCTTTGATGATTTTTACTACCATTAGAAAACAGCTGCTCCACTCCAAGATGATAATAAATTCATTGTATTTCTTGACAGAGCAACTTTAAACAGCATATATTGACTTTCTATCAAGAAAGTCACAAAAAGTGTCACACTGATTTCTTCTGCCCTGTACCCTCTCCTTGCTTTTGTTAATTGCCTATCTGTGTTCTTTCAGCCTCAAGCAATGAACTAACTTTGCTTTAAAGATTATGTCCTTATTAGCTACTTTCATTTCAGGGCAAATTACTCCAAAATGAATGACTTAATATTCCATTTAAAAATTAGTATTTCTTTCAGTCCTTGAAAATCAAGAACTCGGACAGGGCCCAGTGGGCACAGTGAGGCTCTTCTCATAGACACTAGCTGGAAGACTTCAAGGCCGGATTCTGGAATCAGAAAGGCACACTCATTCACACTCACAGACACTGGCATGCTGGCTGGTGTTAGCTGAGTGCCGAACACAGACAGTTAGCCTGGAGACCCCCGTGGGGGTCTCTTCGCATAACCTCTTCTTCACATCATGGTGGTTACGTTCAGAAGGTGAGCCTGAAGGAGGGAGAAGGCACGGAATAGAAAAGGCCACGGGAATAACAGAATGGGAAGTAAGGGGAAAGATCCAGTAGTAGGCGGAATCCTTTGTTTTGTTTTTTAAATTTTTATTGTCAACTAGGACAGGATTTCACGTTTCTGATGATCACTTTTGTATTTGGCAAGTGAAACAAGTTATCCAACCTCCCGAGAGTTTGCCTTGCTCCCTTCTTTCGCTCTTCTCCCTCTTATTGGATTTTATCGTACTCCTTTGCCCCGTCGACACTTGTTTGCCCAGTAGCCTACTGCTGCCTGTTGCCTCTCTCCCACTCACTGCTGATAACCATCAAACTCTGTTTCTTTTGATATGAAAAGTTTTGCTTGATTTTTTTTCTACAGCAGTGGTTTCATACAACATTGTCCTTTTGTGTTTGACTAATTTCACGCAACGTGTCTTCCAAATCCATCCATGCAGTGTGTAACAGTTTAGCATTGTTCTTTAACAATGCATTGTATTCCATTGTGTGTCAAATTCTACTTATCCAAGTTGCTTCCCTATAGACATTTAGGTTGTTTCCATCATCTTGCTATTGTGACTAGTGCTGCTCTGAACAAGGGCATGCATACATTTGGTCATGCTCTGTTCTTTATTCATGTAGGGTAGTGCTATTGCTACATCATATGATACTGCTATTCCCAATTATTTGTGAAAGTACCATATTGCTTTCCAGAGTGGTTGTACTATTTATTTCACAGTCTTACCAGCTGTGTATGATGATGCCAATCTCTCCACATCTTCTCCAGCATTTGTTATTTTGTTTTATCAAAGCTGGTGTGAGACAATATCACATTGTTGTTTTGATTTGTCTTTCTTGAATGGTCAGTGATGGGGAGTATTTCTTTTTGTTGGCCACATGGATGCCTATTGATGTCCTCTGCCAATTTTTAATTAGATTGTTCACATATTTCTTGTTGAGGTACTGATGTTTTCTGTAGATTTTAGAGATTATACCCTTGTCCAAAATTTTTTCCAGTGTGTAGTGTCTCTTTGTGGTGAAATCTTTTTTTTAACATTTTATTAGGGACTCATGCAACTCTTATCACAATCCATACATATACATACATCAATTGTATAAAGCACATCTGTACATTCTTTGCCCTAATCATTCTCAAAGCATTTGCTCTCCACGTAAGCCCTTTGCATCAAGTCCTCTTTTTTCCCCTCCATCCCCATTCCCCCCTCCCTCATGAGTCCTTGATAATTTATAAATTATTATTTTGTCATATCCTGCCCTATCCGGTGTCTCCCTTCACCCCCTTTTCTGTAGTCTGTCCCCCAGGGAGGAGGTTACATGTAGATCCTTGTAATCGGTTCCCCCTTTCCAACCCACTCACCCTCTGCCCTCCCAGTATCACCCCTCACACTCCTGGTCCTAAAGGTATCATCCACCCTGGATTAGGTAGAATTCGGATCATGGGGGTGGGAGGGGAGGCGTCATAAAGCATTTAGGAACTGGAGGAACGCTGTATTTTTCATCGGTGCTACATTGCACCCTGACTGACTCATCTCCTCCTCTAGATCCCTCTGTGAGGGTATCTCCAGTGGCTGACAAATGGGCATTGGGTCTCCACTCTGCACTTCCCCCTTCATTCACTATGGTAAGATATTTTTTTATGATGCCTATACCTGATCCCCTCAACACCTCGTGATCACACAGGCTGGTGTGCTTCTTCCATGTGAGCTTTGTTGCTTCTGAGCTAAATGGCCGCTTGTTCACCTTCAAGCCTTCAAGACCCCAGACACTATCTCTTTTGATAGCCAGGCACCATCAGCTTTCTTTGCCACATTTGCTTATGCACCCGTTTGTCCTCAGCAATCATATATCATGGAGGTGTGCAGTCAATGATATGGTTTTTTGTTCTTTGATGCCTGATAATTGATCCCTTCAGAACCACGTGATTACACAGGCTAGTGTGTTCTTCCATGTGGGCTTTGTTGCTTCTGGGCTAGATGGCTGTTTGTTTATCTTCAAACCTTGAAGACCCCCCAGATGCTATATCTTTTGATAGCTGGGCACCATCAGCTTTCTTCACCATATTTGCTTGTTCATCTGCTTTGGCTTCAGCGGTTTTGTTGGAGGGTGAGAACGCCAATTTAATAGAAGAAAGTATTCATGCATTGAGGGAGTGCTTGAGTAGAGGCCCAAGGTCCTTCCGCCACCTTAATACTAAACCTATAAATATAGGCACATGGATCTATTTCCCCATCCTCATATATATATTTGCATGTACATGTCTTTGTCTAGACCTCTATAAATGCCCTTTGCCTCCTAGCTCTTTCCTCCATCTCCCTTGACTTTCCTCCTGCGTGTGGTGAAATCTTTTGAGGCACCTAAGTGTCTTATGTTCAGGAAGTCCCAGTCATCTATCTTGCCATCTACTGTGTGTTTTTAATTGTATTTGATAGTGTGTCTATGCCATATATTGGTGCTCTTACATTTGTTCTTATATTTTTAATTGATGATCTTTATAATTATTAGGCTTTTAAATTTTATATTTCTATGATCTTTAAATCCATTTTTGTATATGGTGTGAGGAATAGGTCTTGTTTCATTCTTCTGAAGATGGAGATTCAATTTTGCCAGTACTATTTGTTAAAGAAATGATCTCTTCCCAATGTCAGCCTGTATTGGACAGGGTTCTCTAGAGAGACAAAACAGATTGCTAGTAATTATATATAAATATACTTATAAAGATAGATATATAATTCAAGAAATAAACCATTAAATAATATACAGATAGATAATACAAGAAATTAACAATTAAATTATAAAGCAGTGAGACACTAGCAGTCCTTCAAGTTTTGAGAGCTGCCAGTTGCCAGTCCCCTTCTGTAGAGAGAGCTGGGCTATATATACCCAGGCAGGAAACAGCAAGGCAGGTCCCCAACTGTCATCAACTGTCAGTCCCCAGCTCCAGAGATGAACATTCCAATCGTGTGGGCTTAAAGGGACCTCAACTTACAGCGACACAGTCCACAGGCTAGGCATCCCACAGGTAGTGTACCCCTTTAAACTGAGGCACAGAACAACCAAGGTGAGGCTCACTGAGCCATTTATCCCTCTGCCCTTCAGTTAATCCTACTGTGTTTATCGGCCAGGCTGGCACAATAAACTATAAAACAGCCCTTTGTAAAAACTCAGTGGGTTGTAGGTCGATAGGTTTATTTCTATTATGTTCTATTGGTCAACCTATCCTAACATTGTACCAGTATTGGGCTGTTTTAGATATCATGACTGAGTAGTAGGATTTGAACATGGCATCCCTCACTGAACCATGGCATGGCAAGGGACAGCACTGGAGACACAGTTTGGGAATAGTGCATGGTCTGGCCCCATCATGTTGGAATGAGGCACTGAGGGCATGCAGTAGAGCAGCGAGGAGAACCGAGTGATGAAACCCCCAGGGAATACAAAAATAAACTTGTGAGACAGAGTGTGGCATCCCATCTGACTCGACTGGAAAACACTCATAAAGGCCAACAAACAGAACTTGAACCCCATTTATGGGCTTTTCCATTTTTGTCAGTGGCTTTCCTTTTGTTATTGCTTTTGGTTGTTGTTTTTGTTTTGTTGATTTTTATTTTCTTTGTTGTTTTATTTGGTTTTGCCAGATTTTAGCACTTATTAATGTATCTGCATGTTTATCTAGATAAGGTAGGCAGTATAAATAGATCAGAGATGAAAAGAAGGGGCCCAATGGCTCTGGGGGAATACAGGAGAAGGAGATATGGGACAAAGGAAGCAGTGGGGTAGGAGGAGGCGGGTAACCAACCCAGGGACAAGGGAACAACAAGTGAACTATAATCAATGGAAGGAAGGTCGTAGCATGCCTAGTGGGGCTTAATCAAGGGAAATGTAGCAACCAGAAATTACTAAACCCGAATGAAGGCCAAACATGATAGTGGGACAAGAGGAAAGTAAAAGGAAATAGAGGAAAGAACCAGGAGGCAAAGGATATTTATAGAGGTCTAAATGTAGACATGCACATATGTAAATACCTATATAATGAGAGGGAGTAGAACTATATACTCATATCTATATGTTGAGAATTAAGGTTGCAGATGGACATTGGGCCTCAACTCAAGTACTCCCTTAACACTAGAACACTTTGTTCTAACAATCCGGTATTCTGTGATGCTCACCTTCCTGACAATATCGCTGAAGACAAAGTGGGTGAATAAGGAAATGTGGTGAAGAAAGCTGATGGTGCCCAGCTATCAAAAGGCATAGTGTCTGGGGTCTTAAAGGTAAACAAGTGGCCATCTAGCTCAGAAGCAACAAAGCCCACATGGAAGAAGCACACCAGCCTGTGTGATCATGAGGTATTGATTGGATGAGGTATCAGTCATCTAAGACCCAGAACAAACTATACTCAAGGTGAATAGAGGAGGGGGCATGGAGTGGAGACCCAATGCCCATCTGTAGACAATTGGAGATCCCCTCACAGAGGGGTCACAGGGAAGAGATGAGCCAGTCAGAGTGCAGTGTAGCACCATTGAAACACAGAACTTTCCTCTAGTTCTTTGGTGCTTCCTTCACCCCACTATCATAACCTCAATTCTACCTTACAAATCGGATTGGACCAGAACATGCACACTGCTATAGATAAGAGCCCACAATACAGGGCATCCAGGATAGATAAACTCCTCAGGGACAACAATGAGAGTAGAGTTACCAGGAGGATTAGGGAGTGGTGAGTGGAGGAAGAGGGAATCAATCACAAGAATCAACATATAACCCTCACCCATGGAGCTGAATAATGGAAAAGGGGGTGAGGGGTGATGGAGGACGATGTAAGATAAAGAAATAACAATCTGTAACTTACCAAGGGTTCGTGAAGAAAGGTGGGCAGGGAAGGGAGGTGGAAGAAATGGGGAGCTGATATCAGGGGCTCAAGTGGGAAGAGAATGCTTTGAAAATTAAGTTGGCAGCAAATGTGCAAACGTGCTTGACACACTGGATGAATGTGTGGATTGTGATAAAAGATGTAAGAGCCCCCAATAAAAGTATATTTTTTAAAAAAGAAGTAGGAGAACTTTTACTTTTTTCTTCTTAAGTAGTGCTATGCTAATCCTGGGTCTTTTCCTTCGCAAATGGAACTGATGATTTCTTTAAAGAATGATGCTGGTATCTAGATCAGAATGGCATTTCATTTAAAAACTGCTCTGGGTAGTAATGATATTTTTACAATGTCAAATCTTCCTAACCTGGAACATGGAACATTCTTCCATTTCCTTTAGTTTCTTGTGGTAGAGCTTTGTAGTTTTCTTTGTACAATACTTGTTCCTCTCACTCAAACTCACTGCCATGGAATCAGTTCTGACTCATAGCTCCCCTACAGGTCAGAGTACAACTGTCCTTGTAGTTGTCTGAGACTGAACCTTCCTAGGAGGAGAACGTCTTGTCTTTCTCCCTAGGAATGACTGGTATTTTCAAAGTGCTCAACTTGTGGTAAGCAGCCCAAGGTGTAACCCACTAAGCCACCAGGACTTCTGATTGATTCCTCGGATTATATTACGTTTATTTTCTAAGTACTTCATCTTTCAGGTGGTTATTTTAAATAGTATTGTCTTCTTGATTTCCTTTTCAGAGCTCTCGTAGCAAATCCTTTTGTGATCTAGTTTCAGTCGTTAAGTAGCATTATTTCTATTAAATATGTCCTACACTCAAAACCAAGTCTAGCCATTGAGTCAATTCCTACTCACAGTTCTCTGTGAGACCCCATCTATACGAGATTTCTGAAACTATACGCCTTTATGATTACAAGCAGCTTCATCTTTCTCCTTCGGAGGAGCTGGTGGGCTTGAACTGCTGACCTGTGGTTAGCCACCCAAGGCCTATTTCAAAGTAACAGCATAATTTCTACCACTGCTACTCAGTCTGGTCCACATTCAAGAGAAGAGGGATAGACTCTAATGAAACGAAACAAATTCACTGCCATTGAGTCAATGCTGACTGATAGCGATAGCCCTGTGGGTTTCTGAGACTGTAACTTTTTGAGGGAGTAGAAAGCCCAATCTTTAACTGCTGGTGGTTTCGAACTGCCGACCATGTGGATTGCAGCCCAATGCATAACAACTACACTTAGGATAGTGTCAAAGTGCTGTGTTAAGTTGACCTTGGGTGCGTTACTTATCTTCAGTCATATTCCTCCACCTCACCCATTAAAAGCCACTGGCCTTTCAGCTGCTTGCACCGACGCTGCGGTTTGCATTTCCTATCACTCTGTTGTGAGCCCTCTTCTACTCTCACAGAGTAATTTCTGGTGACTCTTCAGATACCAGTTTAGCTGCCTTGTCCTAAGGAGGCCCTCCTTGACTTTGGAATGTGTGGATTTCCTTGTTTCACCGCGGGCTCCTCCTCCTCGTAGGGAACGTTCAGTTCCTCCGAGTGAGTTTTTCAAATATGACCCACACCTGACTTCCCTGCAGATTAGTTTGCTCCTGGGAACAGAATCCAGTATCTCTCAACAAACAACTTATTAAATATTTTTGGAATGAACCTGTCTTTTGTTTTACTAAACTCTACCAATACCTGTTTTGGAAATGTTGTCTACTTTGGCCATGTCAAGAGACCAGTCTGTGAAGGAAGACATCATGCTTGGTAAAGTGGAGGGACAGCAAAAAGAGAGGAAGGTCCTTGACAAGGCGGGTTGGCGTAGAGGCTGCAGCAAGGAGCTGAGCCGTAGAGCAACCGTGAGGACAGGGCAGGATGGGCGTGGGTTTCCTGCAGTCAGACGTAGGGGTCGCTGGGAGTCGGAACTGACTTGTGGCACCAAACTACAACGACACTATCTCTTTTCTCCAAAAAGGAAAATGACCCGATTTATATCTTATACCTTTGTCACCTGTGTTCTACCTCTTCCTGCCGGTAAAATTGGTTTCTATAGCTGCAATTCATATGTTCCTATATTGGTTAGTTTAACATAAAACATATATTGACCAGAGGCACCACTTGTCCCTTAGCAGTAACACCTCCTTTCTCCCTCTGATTGCTTCATTCTAGCCTCCAGAAGTTAACTTGAAATACACTTTTGATTCATTATTATTTAATTAAAAAAAACTTAAACATCTGTCTGCTGTTTCTCTCCATACAGGAAAACTCACTGGTTAAAATAGCCTCAGATTCTTCTACTTTCCCTCAGCATTCTGCAGATGAAGCCACGTTGTGAGGTCCTCTGGTTAAGTGGTTCAGATTTATGAAGTTACTTTGTTTGACCGTTTTCTTACCTGCTAATGGTACAATCTTGAAAAGGGTAATTCATCTCTGTGTTACAGAAGCCCACAGCATACTGGACATTTGAGGGGCGTTTAACAAGGAAAATTTACCAAGTTTGAACAAGTAACAGCAGGGTGTCTTTTCCTGCTCCCAGGCCGACATAGACAACGGCGGCAGTTACTAAACCCATAGACAAGACTGTCTGGACAGATAAGGAGGATGAACTTCCATGTAAGATGACAGGAAGTCACCGGAAGAAATAAAGCAGGCTGTAGCCCATAATTCAAGCCTGAATGGGTAGTGGTTTAACTGAAGGATGAAGATAGAAAAAGTGGCCAGATTCCAAAGACAAAGTATAGCATTGCTGGAGCTTAATGATGAATTGGTTAGACTCACGACAAGAGTATTGGAAACCATTCATAGAAAGGGAACGATTTTTTAATTGCCTGTGTAATTTTTAATTGTATTTTCTTATATTGATTTTTAAAAATAAATCATTTCATTGGGGGCTCTTCCAGCTCTTATAACAACCCATCATCAATTGTATCAAGCACATTTGTACCTACGTTGCCATCATCATTTTCAAAACATTTTCTTTCTACTTTTGCCCTTGGTATCAGCTCCTTTTCCCCTCCTTCCCCCAAACTCCCACCCTCCTGGCCCATTGATAAATTATAAATTATTATAATTTTCATATCTTACACCATCTATTGTCCCTCTTCACTCATGTTTTTGTTGTCTCCCAGGAGGGGGAGGGGTGTTATACGTCAATCATTGCAATTGGTTCCCCCTTTTTCTCCCATCTCCCCAACCTTCCCTTACCCTCCTGGATTCCATGTGTCAAGAGTTCTTATCTGTACCAGTGTACATGCTCCAGTCTAGCCAAATTTGTAAGGTAGAACTGGGGTCATGCCAGGGGTGTGAGGGTGGGGAGCATTAAAGAACTAGAGGAGTGTTATGTGGCTTGTCTCTCCTTGTAACACTTCTGTGAAGGGATGTCCAGTTGTCTACAAATGGGCTCTTTAGGTCTCTACTCTGAGCCCCCCTCATTCGTATAGAAATGGTTGTTTTGGGTCTTTTGATGCCTGATACCTGATCCCATCCACACCTCATAATTACACAGACTGGTGTGCTTCTTCCATGTGGGCTTTGTTACTTCCTTGATAGATGGCTGCTTGTTTAACTTCAAGAGTTTAAGACCCCAGATGTTATATCTTCTAATATATCAGCAACTTTCTTCGCCACCTTTGCTATGCACCCATTTGACTTCAGTGATTGTGTTGGGAAGGAGAGCATCACAGAATGCCAGGTTATTGGAATAAAGTGTTCTTGCGTTGAGAAAGGACTTGAATAGAGGGTCAATGTCTGCCTCCTACATTTAAACTTAGCATATAGCTATATGTACATAGGCCTATATCCCTATCATTATATATTAATATATTTACATATATACATACCTATATTTATACCTCTATAAATGTCTTCTGCCTCCTAGTTCTTTGCTCTATTTTGAAAGGGAAAGCTTCAAGCTTCCAGATGTTATGTTATTTTGTGATTACTTTGCGTTGGATGTACCTTGTCATTACGGACACTGATCCAGTGCGTGAGAAAATGGATACTTCTGTTTTATTCATCACGGGGTCACAATCCTGCCTTAGCCTGTGAGCATTTGTAGATATTAGTCAAACGAACCAGAGAATAAATGTGTAAATGAATAGAAACATTGGACTTTCTACAACTTAAATGCAGAGAGAGACAGACCTACACTGGCACACCAATTGAAATACTCCACCACCCATAGTGAGCCCAGCCACAGAATTGGGTGTCACTGCCCAAAATTCTGTATGAGAAAAAGAAAGTGTGGATAGAGGTTTGCCACCATTGGGGGGCGAGGGGGGGGACCTCTTGAAGCTGTGTTATTTGTTTCTCTCTTTTTCAGTGAATGAAACCCAGGGGTGTGGAACCTACGGGGAAAGAACACATACCAAGAGCCGGAGGAGGGGCAACATGGAGGAGCAGGGGGATGAAGGGAATGACATCAGGAAGCCCAGCAAAGACAACTATGTTCAGAGACATTATGGAGGCAACGGCACAATTATGTTTGATATAATCGAACTATTGAATGATATGACATGTGTATTAAGGCTCAAGCTACAGCAAATTAGTTTTTTTTTTTAAAGCATAGATCCAGATGACTGCCCAGAATAATGTATGAGGCAAAAAGAAAGACTATCTGGACAGAAGCCAATGTTTAAGTTAGGAGAACCAGGAGGCAGAGTTGAAGACAGTAATAGTGAGAATTCTGAATATTCAAAACAACCAATGAAGGTAGACATTGAGGAAAGGCCTTAGGTTTGATGGTAAGGAGACTGTTGGAGATTTTCATGAAAATGGTAAATTAGGGCAAGGCAACAGAACCTTGTCCTTCAAATTAGTAATTTGATTCATTATCACCCATAGTAAGTGACATTGTGCTAAGAATAACAAAGTGAAAGGAGTAGCCAAGCTTGTCCTTTGAGGTTAACTATTTGAAAAAGAAATCTTAAAACAGACAAACTACCACCAATGTGCTCCTGAGATATGCCATGATATAATCTCTAGTGGAGTGGTGGTTAGGCGCTGAGCTGTGATCCGCATGAGCGTCAGTTCAAAACCACCAGGAACTCTGAGGAAGAAAGGATGGACTTTCTACCTCCATAAATAGTTACAGTCTCGGAAATCCATAGGGGTCGCCATGAGTCAGCCTTGACTCGATGGCCGTGAGTTTGGTTTTGGTCCCATTGGAAATGGCATCAGGAGAGAATAACTACTAGAAAAAGCTGCCCCATTTGGTGAAGCCAAGGATCCGTCCATAAAAGGCAACTCTCAATGAGACAGTTAACACCAACCATAGACTGGAATATACCACGGATCATGAACATGGTCCACGATAAAAAATGTTTCATTCTGATATACATTAGCCCGCATGGATCAAGTCTGACTTGCTGGCAACTAATGCAAACACAACCTGAAATTTCCTGGGAGCGCGAGTGGGCAAAACTGCACTTTATACTTGTCCTTTTGGGTTTGGTGTAGACATCTTTGTGTTCTCAGAAAAACCAAGCAGCTCCCATCATCCCAAGAAAAACAAAGCCATGTACAAGGGCAGAGGACGTCAGTGGAAAAGTTTATGCTGAGAAATGTTGTGAGCTGAAGACATTAACACGATTGCTTCCAAGATGCTCACTCAACATATTGGATTTGGAAAATGTTTTGCCGGAGAATAGCACGTTTCCATGACATCACATGCGATGTGGCAGCCTTCAAAAGGGTCATCAAGAAACCAAAGGGTAAACTCTCTGCAAGTCAAGATGTTGGCTTGTCCTCAAAAGACACTCATAAACTACGGAGAAACCGAGTCAGTTCTAACAGGGAAATGAACTATTGGTGAATTTCACTATCTAGTTGGTTAGTTGCTGCCCAAGGCATGTTTTATTTATTTATCTTACTGGACCTTTTCTATACATCCTTTCCTCACCTTATTCTCCACCACCCCAAAAACCATTTTATTGGGAGCTAATAGAGATATCATATCACTCCATTGTTCAGTCAACATCAAACAGTACTGTACAATTGCTACCATAATCCATTTCCAAATATTTTCTTCCCCCTTGAACTCCTTGGCATTGGCTCTGCTTTCCTCCCCCTCCCCATCGGACTTGTTGCCTCTATAGGTTCATCATTCCTGGGTTTCATATGCCGAGAAACAGAAAAACATATAACAAAAAATTCAAGAGGGCTGCTCACAATGACAAAATACTTCAGAGATAAACTCCAATATGAGAACACACACAGAGAGAAAAGACTGAAAATTAGACCAGGCTCAAAGTGTATCAGAGGGGGAACCAAGTGACAAGATTTGAACCACCCAAGTCAGTTTATCCTTTTGATCTCCTATCAGCTCTCCAATAATCTCTATTTGGTCACTAGTCTATTCCCATTCTTCAATTGTGGAAGAGGGAAAGCACCAGAAGTGTATTTCCTGTGTAGCTCTCTGCAAACCAGAACCTCAGAATTGAAATTCGGATACTGTTCCCGTCCTTCGGTTCTGGACCATATAACTTGCAATCCTTGGGCCTCAGACATTGGTATGCTCCTTCCATGTGAACTAAGTGGACATCTCACTGTTCGTCTGGAAACAAGCCTTTAAGGCCTCAGACGCTCTTCTGTCTGATAGCCAGGGGCCATCTAATTTCTTCACCACACTTTACCATAGCACCCATCTCTTCTGTGTTTCCTTCATGAGGGCCAGTATCGAGCAGGGCCACATTGTAGGAATGAATTGTTTTTAAATTGGAGTTAGGATTTAGAGTGTAAGCCCCAAATCCATCCCAGAATGTATGTTTTTTATCGGCCTTCTGGCTCTCCTTAGAAACCTCCTTGTTAATTTATGTAGAGAATCTAGTCATTCATCTCCCTGGAGCACATGGATCTTCTGTTAATAGAATCATTGAGTAGCCGCTGGCACTAATTTTTTTTAAACGTTTTATTAGGGGCTCATACAACTCTTATCACAATCCATACATATACATACATCAATTGTATAAAGCACATCCATACATTCCCTGCCCCAATCATTCTCAAAGCATTTGCTCTCCACTTAAGCCCTTTGCATCAGGTCCTCTTTTTTTCCCCTCCCTCCCCGCTCCCCCCTCCCTCATGTGCCCTTTGTAATTTATACATCGTTATTTTGTCCTATCTTGCTCTATCCGGAGTCTCCCTTCCCCTCCCCCCCTTCTCTGCCGTCCCTCCCCCCCTTCTCTGCCGTCCCTCTCCCAGGGAGGAGGTCACATGTGGATCCCTGCAATCAATTCCCCCTTTCCAACCCACTCACCCTACACTCTCCCAGCATCGCCCCTCACACCTTTGGTCCTGAAGGTATCATCCACCCTGGATTCCCTGTGCCTCCAGCCCTCATATGTACCAGTGTACAGCCTCTGTCCTATCCAGCCCTGCAAGGTAGAATTCGGATCATGGTAGTTGGGGGGAGGAAGCATCCAGGATCTGGGGGAAAGCTGTGCTCTTCGTCTGTACTACCTTGCACCCTGACTGACCCATCTCCTCTCCTAAACCCCTCTATGAGAGGATCTCCAGTGGCTGACACTTGGGCCTTGGGTCTCCACTCTGCACTTCCCCCTTCATTCAATGTTATATATATATATATATATATATATACACACACACACACACATACACATATTCTTTTTTTTTTTTTTTTTTTGCATGATGCCTTATACTTGATCCCTTTGGCACCTCGTGATCGCACAGGCTGGTGTGCTTCTTCCATGTGGGCTTTTTTGCTTCTGAGCTAGATGGTCGCTTGTTCACCTTCAAGCCTTTAAGACCCCAGACACTATCTCTTTTGATAGCCGGGCACCATCAGCTTTCTTCGCCACATTTGCTTATGCACCCATTTGTCTTCAGCGATCCTATCATAGAGGTGTGCAGCCAATGATATGATGATTTTTTTTGTTCTTTGATGCCTGATAACTGATCCCTTTGGAATCACTCGCTCACTCAGGCTGGTGTGTTCTTCCATGTGGGCTTTGTTGCTTCTGAGCTAGATGGCTGACTGGCACTAATTTTTAAGACACTATTGAGAGAGGGATATTGGTCATTGTAGGCTGCTATACATGAATTACTCCCCTGGACGGAATAAATCATATCGTGACTGGCCGCTATTTACACAAGCAGTGGGTGTTGGTTTCAAAATTCACAATAATATTCACTGACAATGTCAGTCTGCCAGATTAATATATATCTTTGTACAGCAAGTAGGGCATTGAGGTGTGAAGTTAAGGCTTTTCTGCCTACTGATAATTTAATACTCTTGGTATAGCTGTCTTCTACTTCTTCAAGCACCATGAGTTTTCAGTCTTTAAAAAAATCATTTTATTGGGGCTCATACACCTCTTATCACAATCTATACATACATCAATTGTGTAAAACACACTTATACATTCATTGCCCTCATCATTCTCAAAATTTGCCAAATGCTTGGATTCCTGGAATCAGCTCATTTTTTCCCTTCCCTTCCCTCCCTGCTCCCCCATCCCTCATGAACCCTTAATAATTTTCCTATTGCCCATCCCCCAGAGAGGAGGCCTTATGTAGATTCCTGAGATCAGTTCCCCCTTTCTACACTCCCTTCCCTCCCAGTATCGCCACTCTCACCCTTGGTCCTGAGGGGTCATCTGTCCTAGATCCCCTGTGTTTCCAGATACCATCTGCACTGCTGTGCATCCTCTGGTATAACCAGGTTTGCAAGGTAGAATTGGGATCATGATAGTTGGGGGGAGGAAGCATTTAAGAACTAGAGGAAGGTTGTGAGTTTCATTATGGCTGCACCGAACCCCGAGTGACTCATCTCCTCCCCACTACCCCTCTGCAAGGGATGTCCAGTTGTCTACAGATGGGCATTGGGTCCCCATCATGAACTCCCCTCATTCATGATGATATGATTTCCCCCCCTGCCTTTGGTGCTTGAAACCTGGTCCCCTCAGCCCTTCATGATCACACATGTTGGTGTGCTGCTTCCAGGTGGGCTTTGTTAGCTTCTGGGCTAGATGGCTGCTTGTTTACTTTCAAGCCTTTAAGTCCCCAGACACTATATCTCTCGATAGCTGGACACCATCAGCCTTCTTCACCACACTGACTTATGCACACATTCATCATCAGCGTTTATGTGGGGAAGGTGATCACACAATGATGGTTTTTGTTCTTTGGTGTCTGCTACTTGATCCCTTCAACACCTCGTGTTCACTTAGGCTTGTGTGCTTCTTCAAGTTTTCAGTCTTTAGTCCTCAAGCTACAGGTATGTTTAATGTAGAGTCCAATTCACCTAGTTAAACAGAAAAACATAAGGAAGAAGAAACTAAACTAAAACAATTCTTTTCTTTCCTAGCATTTACCATTTAGTATAACTAGGCTTTGAGAAAACGCTGAAAATAATTAACTCTAAAAAGTGAACCACAAATGTAGACAGAAAGCAATCCAGGATTTTAGAATAATACCATATGTCTGAATCAGAATTGTTTCCAAAAAAATAATCCCCTGTGATTTCCTAACTTTGTTTCTAGGCTGCATAAAAGAATGTTTTCTTAAGAGCAAACATGTAAAATGAAACAATAATGAATTCTAGCTGACCTGGGGAATTTTTCCCTATAAGTACACTCACTGGGTCTTGAGACTTTTTCAACCAACCCCAAGCACTGAGTCATGAGATCATTAAAGTCAATGTTATGTATTTTTTCAGAAATAGCTAGTGAAGGAAATGAGAAAATAGGCAATTAAGCAAATGTTGAATCAAAATCAATTAACCTCTGATGCAAAGCAGAAAAATGTGGGCGGGTGAAGAATCATAGAGGGTACACAGTGAAGAACAAGATGCAGACTCTGGAGATTCCCACCCTATATTTTTATGGGAAGGTAGTTTGATACCATCCAAAAATACATCCTTTCAACAGTCATTCAGAAAACACAAATTCTTCCTTGTGAAATGTCATTATTATTATTATATCTGACTTCCATGACATCAAGATGACCTTATTTTGTTCGACGTCCACCGCCATGGCTATTGTGGTCTCCCCCTCCTCTCTGTCTTCTAAATTCAGACAGCCTCTTCTCTTTTTCTTCTGAACACTATTCCTCGCTGACCTTATTCATGCCATTGATTTGGCATTAGCTCTTCTTTGACCTCAGATGTTTTATATGCCCAAATGTGGATACCATCCTTCACTTATCTATGGTGTCAGTAAATCTCATTGACTTGACTTCTAAATACATATGAGTCTAGTACTCAATCTGCAATATTGTTACTATCTTTTTTACTATCTACATAAAAAGAAATCTAGTCAATACAGCTATTATTCAAATGTATGCACTAACTACAAAGGCTAGTGATGAAAAAATTAAAGGATTTCACAAACGTCTTCAGTTTGAAATTGATCACACATGCAATCAAAGTGTATTGACAATTATTGACCATGAAAAGCTGGAAACAAAGAGGAAGGAACTGTAGTTGGAAAATACACTCTGAGTGATGGAAATGAAGCAGAAATTTGCATGATATAATATTGTAAGACTAAGGAATTCTTCACCACAACTATCTTTTTCAACAACACAGGAACTTTTCCAGAAATGGGAAATACACAGAAATGAGAAAAATAGTTACTTATATATTTTAAAATGTGTTATATAAATACTTTCTTCACGTCTAAATTGTTTAACTTATGGGTTTAGATAGCATGACTCTCAAATTAAATGGCATGACTTTGTCTCACATTCTTTGGGTATGTTATCAGGAGAGACCAGTTCTCGGAAAAGGACATCATGCTGAAAGAGACAGACCCTTACCAAGATGGGTTAGCACGGTGGCTGCAAAACTGGGCTCAAACCCCAAACCACCAGGATTGGAGGAAAGCTTATTAACAAACATCAATGAGCAGATGATACAACTTTGCAAATTAAACTCTTAAATGACCGATCTTGGTGATAAGGCAATTTTTAATAATATTCACTGCCAGTAGCAGAACCCGGCCTACGAGATGAACACATATCTTAATAAAGCCAGGAGGACATTGAAATACAGTAAGTAGATGGCAGTCCTGGGCCACCCTTCCTGGAAAACCCTCCAGGCAAGGGATCTGAGCCCCAGGGTGATGACTGTCAGTCCAACACCTCGATATGGAAGCTAGCCCTCCTTTTACACTCTGGAGCTTTAGCCTTAAATCAAAGGGTTGCGTCACATCCTTCTGCTGTGGCCTATGAAGGATGTTGTGCACCTTGAAAAAGCAGGATCTAAAGTCCCAGTAGGACCGAGTACATGGTCTGGATCACCAAGGGCTTGATACACACTAGGTCAAAAATGTCTGTTTAGGAGTATAAGACCAGGCATATTCTCCCCTCTTGGGGTCTATATAAGTAAGGATCTTTTTATTATTTTTAATGTATGGCTTTGAATTACTTTCTAGTATTGTTTTCCTTTCCAGCTGCAGCAATCCCATTAGTATTTTTTGTGCATCCAATCTGGTGGGCATGAACTCTTTCAGTTTCTGTTTATTGTGGAATATTTTAAAGTCACTATTACCTTTTGACAGATGGCTTCACAAGGTGTAGTGTTCTTGGTTGACCTTCCCCCTCCCTTCCCTTCCAGAACTTTAAATACACTTATTCCTCACTTATTGGCTATCTTGTCATCTCACATTTTATATTTATAAAATTAGTAAAATATCTACTATTTTGTATATTTAAAAATCACTTTATTGAGGGCTCTTAAAACTTATCACAATCCATACATCCATCCATATTTGTCAAGCATATTTGTACATATGTTGCCATCATCATTTTCAAAATTAGTCTACTTCAGCCCTCGGTATCAGTTCATTTCTCCCCCCTCCTCTCCCCTCCCTCCCTCATGTACCCTTGATAATTTATTTTTTAAAATGTTCATGTGTTACATCGACTGCTATCTCCTTTCACCCACTCTTCTGTTGTTCATCCCCATGAGAGGCTCTGGGTCTCTACTCCACCCTCCCCCTCATGCACATCAATAAGATTTTTTTTGTTTTAGGTCTTTGATGTCTGATACCTGATCCCTTTCATACCTCCTGGCCATACTAGCTGGTGTGTGCTTCTTCCATGTGGGCTTTGTTGCTTCTATTTTGCATGTTAATGAAATGAATCTGCCAGTAACAAATGCTGGGGTGTAAGATAACAGTATACTGTCTGTGATGTTTAAGATTATGTGACTCCTTGGCTGGGCCATGACTTTCAATAGTTTGACAGTTGCCTGATAATGTATTCTGGCAGTTCTATAATGTTGTAATTATCATCCATTTTGTTATCTAATAGGGTCCTTCTCTAATTTTACATGACACCAATTTTTGTGTCTTAAACTGGTCTTAGGAAGCTAACCACATCACTAAATAGGAATGGTTGTATATCACTCTTTTGCCTTTAGCCTGAAATGTTTCTGAGGATAAATAGACATTTAATCTTATTGGGTGTCCTTTATATATGACTTCTCTTTCTTAATACTTTCTTAATTTTCTTTATTAAGTGTCTTGATGGAGCTCTGTTTGGGTTTATCCATCTTGGAGTATTTGGGTGTCTCGGATGTGTAGCTTTGTGTCATTTTCAGATTTAAGAAAATGTGGACCAGTATTTACTCAAGTATCCTTTTGTTTTCTTTTATTTCTTAGCTCCTCCCAGAATTTCCTTGATGTTGTCCAATAATCCAATTAAACTGTGCACAGTAGTCTGAGCCTCTGCTCTTGATGCTATTAAGTTCTTACTAGTTTCTAAAATTCTCAAATATACTTTTTGTTGTTTGATTTTTGTTGTGTTCTGGACCTCAAACTTTCTCATCTACTGAGTTTGATAATCCATTGCAATGTCACATAGAACTCACAGACAATATTGATGATTAAAAGGTTTATGAAGTCAGTTAACTGGTTGCAAGGCACGTGATACATGCTCAGGATACAGTCATTGATGAGGACATAATGATGCGCTGCAAACTTCTTTCAAGGCTGCTGATTAATATGCAGAGAACATCTTGCTCCACTGTAAACCTCAGCCTGAAGGCATTCAACTCATGCCCCATGAGTAAGCAAACCTAGACCCCTGAATTAAGTGCCCAGAGGCACCCCACACCGGTAAGTCATAGCCTGAATGCGCTCAGCTCTACCTTCATGAGTCAGTGAGCCTAGATCCTCCAATTAATACCCAGGGGCACCCTACTCCCCAAGTCAGTCTCCTGACCCAAAGCACTCAGTTTCACTTGCTCCATGGGTTGAGAAGTCCACCGCTCTGTTTCATTGTCTGACTCCTGGTTCTCCTGATGCTCCTCTGATGTTACAGCTCTCTTCTGGATCCAGGAGGTTCATTTCACAGGGATCTCAGGTTCCAGAAGACCCATTCCATTCCTGGCTTTTGCTGGTAGTGAAATCCCCTCTCCTGCATCTCAGAGGGTTAATTGCATACCCAGGGGGATGTCATTCCAATGAATCCTGTTCACAGTTATTCACAGGTGAATCCTATTAGTATCGTCCCTATTTTTCTTACCTAGACTCAAGCAGGAAAAGTTAGTGTGGTGAGAGTTAAGGACTTTGATTAGGAGAGACCTTTTTAAATAATTCACCAGTCCTGCATCTGTCAAGTAGCTATTTCAAGAAAGCCTTGTAGATATTGTATACCACGAGGTCTTCCAGGTTTAAAAGTGGTAGCCTGTTGCTTGAACTAATTTGACTGATAAAATGCCAGCTTGATTTCCTTTCAACACTGATAGATTGTGAGCTGTTTTATTTTATTACCTTGAATGATAGCATTGTAAGCAGAAAGGACAAGAAAGTTTCAGCTCAAGGGCAAACTGCAATCAACTGGTAGCCGTAACCTTGGTAATAAGTTTCAAGGCAACATCTGGACTAGTCAGGAAAGAGGGCCTGGATCCATTGGCCAACTATGGAGAAGGCTCCGGAGAGAAGAGAAACAGCAGGACTATGTCTTAGCCAGTATAGCTAGAAGTTGCCAGGGTTGGTGGCATTTCAATAGTTAAATTTATGATAACGAAAACTTATTGGACACACAGGAATCTGTATTACCTCTCCTTTTTAATTTTCTTTATTTTTTCTTTTTTTAAAATCATGATTTGGGTGAAAATTTACCAAGCAAATTGCTATTCAAGAATTTATACACATTTTGATTTGTGAACGTCTTTGCAATCCCCACAATATAACGACGCTCTTCCCACTCCTTCCCTGTGTTCACTGTTTCTCTTCTTCCTGCTTTCCTAGCCTTTCCTGCCTGATGAGCTTTATCACTTGGCAACCGTTGCCTCTGATCTTTTATGGTTGTTGGTTCAAGGGAATGAATACTACCTCTCTGGTGCTTTCCTCGCCATGTAGGACTTTCAATAGCTTGGCTGGAAGTTGAGCCAGGAGGGTGACTATGGGCTATCCTCTTGGAAGTTCTGTTCCCCGGACAACAACCCCAAATTGCCCATCACTGTTTCAGCCAAAGATCGAAACCAGGTTAATTTAAGAAACTCTAAGTTTATTCTGCAAGCCCAAGAAAGAAGGAAATGGTAGGGTTTTCTACTACCCAAAAAATCCAGTGAAAACCAAGCAAGTTATATCCCTCAAACGATGTGACAAGCACATGTTGCAATTGTCACAGCAAACAATGACCTGTATGTACCTACGTTTTCTCGATACCAGATCACCGTTGCCTGCCGCACTATGTACCACTGCTTATCTAAATGGGGGTCGCTTTGTGCTTTCTACCTTCCTGCGTTAGAAGACCGTCTCTACTAATTAAGCTTAAGAGGAATGTTTACTGCAAGGGAGGGGGTGTTACATTTTGATCTCCAACAACTAAATTTTAATTTATATTTCTAGTGACTTGATTAATAGCAAGCTAACTCTTCCACACTTTCTGTCAGTTCCACCAGAATCTATCAGACTAGTAACTGTTTTTATTAATATCCCCCAAAAAACATTTTATTGGAACTTATTACAGATATTGTACCATTCCATAGTTCAGTCTCACCAAGCAGTATTGTACAATTACTATTACTATCGATTTTAAAAAATTTTCTTCCTTCTTAAACTCCTTGACATCAGATCCCCTTTAAACTCCCTTCCCCGCCATACCCCCCAGGAACCCCCATTCTACTTGATGTCTCTATAGATTCATCATTCCTGGGTTTCACATACTTAAAAACAGAAAAACATATAACAAAATTTCAAGAGAGTTATCCAAAATGACAAAATACATCAGAGATAAACCCCAGTATTAACACACACACACACACACACACACACACACACACATGATATTGAAGACTAGATCAAGCTCAAAGTGTATCAGAGGGGAAATCAAGTGACACGATTTTAACCAGTCAAATCAAGTTTATCATTTTATCTCCTACAGTCATCTCTCCAATAATCTCTATTTGGTCCCAGTTTATTCTCATCCCTCAGTTATGGATAGATGGAAATCACTATAGGCTTGTTTCCTGTGTAGCCCTTACAAATGTATCTTCCATTGGCATCCACAGTCTTCATCACACCAGAATCTCACCATTTAAGCTCTAATACTATTCCCTCCTTTAGTTTTGGATTTTATAATTTACAATGCTTGGGTCATGCATGCTGGTGTGCTTGTTCCATGTGGACTTAGTTGGCATCTCACTTAGAAGGCTGCTGGTTTAGAAACAAGCCTTTAATACCCCAGAGGCTATTTTATCTGATTGTTAGGCACCATCTAATTTCTTCACCATATTGTGCTATAGCACCCATATCTTTGTCTCTTTCATGAAGGCGAGTATGGAGCAGGGCCATGTCTTAAGAACTATTTTTCCTTAGATTGGAGCTAGGATTAAGTGCAAGCCCCAAATCTATTCCTGAATATGTTTTTTTATCTGGCTTTGGTCACCTTAGAGACCTCCTTGTTAATTTATGGTAGAGAATCTGATTGATCATCTCCCTGGAGCATAAGGATCTTCTGTTAATAGTGTCATTGATTAGCTACTAGTACTAGCTAAGTATCACAATATGTGAATTATTCCCCTCGACAGAATAAATCCTTACATGCCTGGACTCTATTCACCCAAACAATAGGGAGTTGGTTGTCGGGTAAAACTCACAATAATATTCACTGACAATGTCAATCACAACCCCTGGTCATTTTTATAATTTTGTGTTTTGTTCCACATTTTATCTCCATTTTATCGAGGACTTCTTATATTGCCCCCTTTGAGTTAACTTCTTTAAAAATTTTCATTGTGTCCATGCTTTGGGATCCTAATTTCTTTTAGAAGTTTATCTATGTTCCCTGACCCCCAGTTATTTAAATAAGTTAAACATGATTGAGTTGTATTTTTCCATTTTGTTCATTAATCAGGCTACCATAGACACAATTTCACTTTCCTACCTTGTTCGTTTGAATGGGCCATACAGAGCTTCTTTTCTGTTTGTGATTTTTTTCTGTGGGGAACTGACCATTTCAAAGGTGTAGACTGTGATCACCCACAGGACTTTATACAAGAAACTCTTTGATGGGAAGAGCTCCCTAATTTTGCTTATTACCTCCTGTACGCCCCCCCCCCCCGCCAAAAAATGCTGTACAACTCCCTGTTTTAATTGGGATTTCACAGTTCCAGAATTCACTTTTCAAGTTTTAATGTGTTTCCCAAACACACCAGGAGAAATCCTACTGGCACTATGGGTTAGGCACTGAGTGTTAACCACAAGGTAATTGGTTTAATCCCACCAGTGGCTCTATGAAAGCGTGATGAGGTTATCTGCTGTCAGATAGATTTACAACCTTAGAAACTCCATATGTGGCAACTCTGAGTCAAAACTGACTCCATGACGGTGAGTTTGGGTTTGGGACACATATCAGAGAGCATGCAGTCATCAATCAGTACAAGACAAAGTGCCCCAACCAGAACCATAGGTCCCTCTTCTCTCTCTCTCTCTCTCTCTCTCTCTCTCTCTCTCTCTCTCTCTCTCTCTCTCTCTCTCTCTCCCACCCCTCCACTCTCTCTCTCTCATGATCGTTCCCTCATTTGCACTGTTTCTGCAACCAGATTTTCATGGAAAGCAACACTCATAGAGTCTTTGTTAGGCAAAGAATTCATTGGTTTGGGCGTCCCTGCTCTGTGGGGGTCATGTATATCTGTACTGGGATTCAAGAGAATCACAGACAGTCTTTCTTCTATATTAGGAGGAGGAGGGGCTGGAATTATCCAAACAAATCTCCAAGAGATGGCTTTTGTCTATAGAGCCCAGTGACCCTAGGTTTACTGAAGGAGCAGCCTCCACTTAAGAGTATCTGCTCCTAGCTCAGTCCAGCAGTCACTATTTACCTTGTGGGAGAGAGGCTGACGTACAAAGAACAGACCACGAGGGTCCATTTTTCTTTGTTCATTTTGGAGCAGATGCTTTGGAGTTTTGTCTTTTGTCATGGAATATGCTGCCTTCCTTTGCTGACACCTTTACTCAATTCACAGCAGCTGGCAGCCTGCACAACCAGGAGAGGGGCAGGAACAGGGAAAGAAAGGATTTCCAACTATATAAGTCGTTTCACTGATTCATTGACTTGTACCTACCTGCAATTCCCTGCTGCTGTATTCTGCTCCTATATTCAGAGTCAATCAAGGCTGAGCACTATTTTCTGGTATTTTTTGTTTTACTTTGGGGAGGAGGGAGGGGAGGATATCTAAAGAATTCGACTGTTTCGTGACTTGATTGAATTCAATAGGATGGATTTTATTTGCATGTATCACTTCACCACAAACCTGTGGTGTTCACCAAATTCCTGTCATTCATCACAAAGAAATCATTGCATTTCTATGTTTTCAGTCAGTTTAGCAAACCTACCCAGTACCATTCTCATTGTATCTGTGTCATGAATTGGAGTGCTCAATGAGGTGGTCTATAGAGCAAGCCACACAGGTTCAAGATATACCTGTGGTATGTCTTAGGGACAGTGGCCTCCCTGAACCACCTGTTCTCATTTTCACATAGACAAAGATTATACCTGTTTCTGAGATAACTTGTGGAAAACTCATAGAAATGCATGAACCATAAGAGAGTGTACTGTTATCATAAACACTGAGTTTTACTACTGATTTTGCAGTGAAGTGTATTTAATGAAATCTGAAGTTAGGGACTCTTTAGAACAAGTTTGCTGAAAACTATGTTAAGCTTCTTTCATTGGACAAGCTATTTCATTTCCCTATTACATGTGCTTTACTTTTGTGTTAGCTTAATGCCACTGGAATTAATTATGATCTTCATATCTGAGGACCGACTCTATTTGAATCTTCTAATTTCTCCAGAATGTGAAAATTACTTGAAAATTCTTGGGAAGGTCTCAAAAACAAGAAAATATTTTAAAGCCAAGCTGTTGTTGTCATTGTCGTTAGATGCCATTGAGTCACTTCTGACCCATAACAATCCTACACACAACAGAACAAAACACTGCCCAGCCCTGGGCCATCTTCACCATTGCTCCTATGTTTGAGCCCATTGTTGAGGTCACTGTCAGCCCATCTCATTAAGGACCTTCCTCCTTTTACTGGCCAACTACTTCACCAAGCAGATACCCTTCCCTGAGAACTGATCTCTCCTGACAATATGCCCCACATCTGTAACATAGTCTCCCCATCCTCTCCTCTGAGAAGCACTCTGGCTCTACTTCTTCCAAGACAGATTTGTTTGTCTTGTAGGCAGTCTAGGATACTTTCAATATTCTTCTCCAGCATGACCCATTCTTCTTGGTCTTCCTTATTTAATGTCCAACTTTCGCATATATTATTATTCTCATTTGTTTGTAGGAGTCTCCTGATTTCATCTCTTATTTGGGTTGATATCTTTTTTTTGAGTTGTGTGTTGTTCACTCTCCATTTGTTTGTCTTTGTGTTTCTATTCTATTGTTTATTTCCAATTTTATGGGACTGTGGTCTGAGAAGATGGTTTGAATGAGCTCTATGTATATTTGACTTGATTAAGGCTTGCTTTATGGCCTAGCATGTGGTCCTCTTTTAAATAGGAGCCATGTCATGTGCATTGGAGAAGAACGTGTATTATTTGTCTTTTGGTTGGAAAACTCTGTAAATATCTAGGAGATTGAGCTGCTTGATCGTGGCATTGAGTTCTTCAGTTTCTTTATTAAGATTCTTTCCTGCTGATTTATCTTTTCTTGAGAGTGGTGCATTGAAGTTTCCTGTGATTATTGTTGATCTGGTGATTTCCCTTTTTTTTTTTTTTGTTCTTTGAGGATTTGGTTAATGTTGTTCAAGGTCCTTGCGTTGGGTGCATATACGTTTATTTTGGCTATGTGTTCTTAGTCTACTGTTCCTTTGGTCATTGTGTGATATCCATTCTTGTCTCATTATGTCCTTTACTTTGAAGTCTGTTTTGTCAGCTTAAGATTGCCACTCCTGCATTTTCAGTTGCCAAAACTTGGTGAATTTTGTAACTGTTGTTTTCGTCTCAGTGTGTTTTTGTCTGTGAGTTTGAGGTATGTCTTGAAGGCGGCAGCTTGATGGGTCTTGTGTACTGATCCAGTCTTCTATGCTCTGTCTTTTGATAGGTGAATTTAGTCAACTGATATTCAGTGTTATTAATTCTAAATGTAGGCTAGCTGCTGTCATATCATATTATTTATGTCTGGTACTTTTCTTCTTATTTTGGTTAGGGGGGTGTTATTTATGTCTTCATTACCCAACTAGATCTGTATTGGGTACTGTTTTCAGGGTGCTGACTCCTGGGTAGTGTTACACACTGGTGGTCTCACTTGTGTGCTTTCGTTGTTAATTTTCTCACCATAGAGATCTGGCTAGTATGTTTTGCATTGCTTTTTTGTTTTTACGAATTCTCTAAATATTTTCTTGTCTAAGAATACTTTTATTTCACTTTCCTATTTGATGGACAGCTTTGCTGAATATACACAATTTTTGTCTTTCAAAGTTGGTATATGTTGCTCCACTTTTTTCTTTCCTGCATAGTTTCTGTGAGAGGTGTGAGTTTATTCTTACCTGTTAACCTTGCTAGGTGAGTGTTTTTCTCTTTCTAGCTCAGTGGTTCTCAACCTTCCTAATGCCCTGACCCTTGAACACAGTTTCTTATGTTGTGGTGACCCTTCAACCATAAAATTATTTCTGTTGCTACTTCCTAACTGTGTTTTTGCTACTGTTAGGAACTGGGCCATCCCTCATGACCCACAGGTTGAGAACCGCTGTGTCTCACTGGCCTCAAGATTCTCTCCTTTTCCTAGAAATTAGATAATTTGTCTATTGCATCTTGGTGTTTGTTTGTTTGTTTGGGGGGTAAGTGGGGTGGGAGTTAACTTTGATGTTCTCTATGTTCCTGGATAGTAATTGTTTCCTCTTTTGCAATGTTGAGGAATTTTTCTTCCAGGAATTCCCTTCCTATTTTATCTGTAGAGTTGTTTGTTTCTTCCTGTTCTGGCATTCCAGTGAGATGTATATTATTTCTCTTCATGGCACCCCGCATCATCCTCAGGCTGTCTTCAGATTCTCCTGCTTTGAGTTTGGTTGTTTCTTTTGTTTGCTGGAGTCTGCAGAGTTGTCTCTGCGTTCAGATGCAGTTTTCCTTTCCTTCCATTCTATTGCTCACTTCTTATACCAGGTTTGTTTTTTTAATGTCTGTTACCGTGTTGTTGAGCTTCTGAGTTTCTTTTGAGTGTGACATTTTTAGTATCTCAATTTCATCTTTTGTTTTCAAGATTGATCCCCATAGCTCTTTTATGGTCCTAAACATCACTATCCCATCTTCTCTTTCTGGTAATTCTTTTGCTGTATATTCAGTGGGTTTGGGGTAATCTTCAGGTGTTGACTTTGTTTCTCTTGGTTTTTTTGGGAAGTTACTGCTGCTGGCTGTTGTTTGCACTGCATAGTGGTCCAGCTGTACATGATGTGCCCGGTTCTGGGTTGTCTGGGGTGTAGAGTTGGCTCTTTAGGTTAGAGGAGGAAGATCAAATAGCATATGGAAAAAGTAATTTGTGGAGATGAGGAAGAAGTAATAGAGTTGGATGGATAGCACAAATAGAAGGCAAACTTTAAGTAATGGTACTAATTATAAAGGGTCTTTTGGTTAAATATAGTGATTTTTAAATAAATTGTAAAGGGGATTTTTAAAGGTATTCTAGCTCTTGTTAGTGTATGTGAGAGTGTGTCTCACTGAGAAAGGCAGAGAGGGATCTTGAGGTAGTTGTGGGTGAGGTAGGTGGAGAGCATATCTGGTAATCTATCAGTTACATATCGACCCCCTATATAATATAGGGAAAGCACAAAATAACAATGTTATTGGGTTTATTACAAAAGACCCTTGGTTTTGGCAGCACTCAGCGTCCCTGTTTTCAGGAAGCTGATCTGTCAGGGTGAGAACTGTGCTCCTCCAGGGAAGGTCACAGGGGAGAAGGTGAAGAGGTATGGAGATTCTGCACCTTACCAAACTATCCACCCACCATGCAGTGGCCCCGGAGTATAAATAGGCTGTAAGAATGGAGGTGAGAGGGGCTTCGAATCAGAAGGCGGTCAGGAGGAGGTAAGTCCCAGCATTGGCAACTCTGAGCTTGGGGACAGGGAGCCAGCAATATTCACTAGTATACTGAGTTCTGGGTTCTTGGAGGGAATGGGGAAGTTTTGTGTTTTGTTACAAAAGTGGAAAAAATAAAAATAATTGTGAAGCACCCAGAATTCAGGTCACTTGTCTCATTTCCAAGGACACAAATCCCTACCTGTTAAATTCTGATTGAGACTGCTGGGGTTCACTGGGAGGTTCGATCTGGCTGCAATGTTTCCCCCTCCTTCCTATTCTGGGTTTTATAAATGCCCTAAGTTTATGCTTATCTTGTAATGTCTTAGTATCACCATCATTTAAAAAAACCCTTTTTATTGTGAATTAGATGGAGGTTTGCATTTCAGATCATTGTTTTTATATCAAACAACTTAAACTACTTATCAAACCTCCTATAGCTTGCCCAGCCCCTGTCTATCTTTTTATGTCTTCTCCCTCTTGTGGAACACTACCTTCCTTGTCACTCAAGTACACACGAGTTTACCCTCCTGCCTCTTGTCTCCTCTTGGCTTACTTCCCCTGTATAAATATCTTCCTTTGGTATGAAAATATTTGTTTAAAATTATTTTCTTTTATAACAGTGATCTCATACACTATTTGCCCTTTTCTGATTGACTTACTTAACTCACCATAATCTTCTACAGATCCATCCATGCCACGTGGTGTTTCCATTTCATTATTAGTGTTAGTAATTCACAGCATCCTGTTGTATACCTGCCAGTTTGTTTATTTATTCTTCCACAGATAGACATTTAGGTTGCTTCCATCGTATTGCATTGTGAATATGGGTGTGCATGTATCTATTTGTGCTGTGTCTCTTACTTCTTTAGGACATATACCTAGTAAAGATATTGCTTGGCCTCATGAAATTTTATTACTAGGTTTTTAAGAAAGTGCCATACCACTTTGCAAAGTACTGGTTGCTGTTTCATAGTGCCACTAGCAGTGTGTGCACAGTGGAAACTCTCTACACTCTCTCTAACATTTGTTATTTTCTGTTTTTATTGCACTCTGTGATCAATGAATGACAAACTGAAGTGATATCTCATCAGTTTTTATTTTCATCTCTCACATGGCTAATGAGCGCAAGCATAGCTTCATATATTTATTGACCATCCAAATGACTTTTTTGGTGAATTGCTTATGTTCTCTCCCATATTTTATTTGTCTTTTTCTGGTTGCACTGTTGCAGTTTTCTATAATAAATTTTAGAGATTAGTGCCTTGTCCAATGAACCACTGCAAAAATTGTTCTCCTGCTCTGGGTTCTCATTTAACAATTCTGACGGATTCCTTTCATGCACATAAATATCTTGTTTTTAGCAAGCCCCCGTCATCTATTTTGCCTTGTTTCGTGTGTGTTCGAATGTGTTTGGGAGCGTGTGCCATATTCTGTCAGGTACCATTCAGTGAGCTCTGCCTGATAGTGGCCCCATGGGCAACACAATGAAACCCCACCCGACCCCGGAACCACTTCACCACATTATGTCAGAACTCATTGCTGAAGCAACTGTGTCAATGCATCTCTTTAAAGATCTTCTTTTTCACTGCCCTTCTACTTTTGTAAGCATGAAGTACTTTCCCAAGAACTGGGTTTTCTTGTAAACCTGTTCAAAGTTTCTGAGAAGTGTCACCATGCTCTCTTCTAAGGAGTGTTCTGGCTTTACTTCTTCAAAGTAGATATGTTGGTTCTTCTGCAGTCCATGCTACACGCTTTAATCTTCACAGACACCATACATAGATCGATGGAGTAGAACAGAAAACCCAGCAATAAGCCTGTTCACCTACAGACAACTGATCTTTAAGAACCAAAATACGCAATAAGAAAAAAAATACATAAATAGTCTCTACAAACAACGGTGCTGGCAAAACTAGTATTCCATTTGCAGAAGAATTAAATAGGACCCATACCTCACTCAATGTACAAAATGAACTCAGAATGGATTACAGACTTCAATATAAAACCCTAGAATTATAAAGATTATTCAGGAAAAAATAGGGACAAAATTAAGGGCCTAATACATGACTGTACCAGTACCAGGCTGCTTTGATGATTATGGTTGTATAGTAGGCTTTCAGGTTGGGACATAAGATGCCTTCTGTTTTGTTCTTCTTAATTAGTGCTTTGTTTGTTCCTGGTCTGTTTCGTTTCCATATAAAATTGGTGGCTAGTTTTTGCATATATTTAAAGAATTATATTAGAATTTTGATTGAAATATTTATAGAATATAAATAGATGATAGATGATAAATAGATCATTTGGGGTTATACTGACATTTTCATAATATTAAGCCTTCCTATCCATAAGCATGGGACATTCTTCCATTTATATAAATCTCTTTATTTGTAGTGTTTTGTAAATTTTGTTTTACACAAATTTCTCTTGTTAGGTTTACTCCTAAGTATTTCATTTCTTGACTATTGCAAATGGCACTGATTTCTTAATTTTCTTTTCAGAGCTCTCTTCCTTAGAATATAGGAATCCAATTGATTTTTGAATGTTACTCTTATATCCTGCCATGCTACTGAATCTTTCCGTTAGGTTCAGTAGTTTCCCTGTTGAATCTTTGGGGTGTCTACATTTACATTTTTTTCTTCCTTGTCAACTTGGATATCTTTTTGTCTTATAGTTCTAAGCATTCCAACATAATATTGAGTATGATTGGTGATAAAGGATATTTTTGTCCTGTTTTTGTTCACAAGGGGAATTTTTCCGTTTCTTCCCACTGAAGGAGACATTGGCCACAGCTTTGTGACCTTTATTATTATTTGAAGGATTTCTATTTTATTGCTATTTCACAAAGTGCTCTTATCATGAATGGGTGTTGGATTGCATCAAATGCTTTTACTTCATTAATTGATATGACCATGGAGCTGTGCCCTTTGTTTAATAATAAGGTAGAATGCATTGATTTTCTAATATACAACCATGCCTAATATATACTTATTATGGTGTACATTTTTTGTTTTTAAAAATTCTTAGTCTATTGACTAGGACCTTGTTGAAATTTTTTTCCCTCTAGCTACGTAAGTCCTGGTGATGTCGTAGTTATAAGTTGGGTTGCAAGGACATCAGTTCAAAACCACTGCCTCTCCTTGGAGGACAGATGGGGTCTTCTATTCATGTAGTGTTATAATCTTGGGACATCACAGAGGTTGTTCAAGCTCTCTAATTCGAATTTCTATAGTTTCAATTCTACTGCATTTAAAAATGTTATCTAGTTTATTGTCTTAGTATTATTCTGGATTTCTATTGTTATTGTTATTCCATCTTCCACCACCCCCACCCCCACACACACACCATCTTTTTGATCGTTTACTCTTCCATTTAAAGTACCTGAACAACATTCTTCTGGATTATTTTTCTGGTTATTCCAGTACCTTGTATTTCTCAGGGAGGTCTTTATCTCTGTCACTTTCTGTTTTTTATGCCAGCCTTGCTTGCTTGTTTGTTTCCACTGAGATCGTTCATTGCTCAGCAACGTCGTGCTGCAACTGTTAGTGTATATGGGTTATATATGAGAAAACAAAAACACCAAAACCCAAAGCAAACATCAGCTCGTGTTCAAATAGTGATGTTTGGGTGGGCCCTGGCCTCACGCATGGTGAGCACCAGGGAAGTGTGTCGCTGATGCTCATGTAGCACTCTTTTTTTTTTTTTTTGAAGTTGTCAAGGACTTCATTTTAATTGGATCCACAATCCACCCTCATTAGAAACAGCATGGGAGGAATCACATAACACCGCACAGGGCAGGTCTGCTGCAAAAAGACCCCGCTAACATATTCAAAAGTGAAGATGAAGGTTAAGGGATGATCGATACAAATAATATATTCTTTCCTTTTTTTTTTGAAAAAAAAATGTCAGCATTTTATTGAGGGCTCTTACAGCTCTTGTAACAAGCCATACATCAATTGTATCAAGCACATTTGTACATATGTTGCCATCATTATTTTCTAGAAATTGATTTTCTTTTTTTTTAAAAACATTTTATTAGGGGCTCATACAACTCTCCTCACAATACATACATGTACATACGTCAAGTGTATAAAGCACATCTGACCATGTAGCACTCTTTGTGAGGGTTTTTGTCACCGTCGTGGAGAGCGGTGGGAGATGATGTAGCCAGTGTCTATAGTGCTGATTAAGTGAGTCCTATCGAAGCCACAGAGACAAACAGGAAGTATATGGTCAATGCCCCATTTGCACACTTCTGCAGGTTTAGAAAAGAAAGAAAATCACTGCTCCCAACAAACTTCCTCTGATGAGAAAATAATTTTCTTTCCTCACAGTTGAAGTCTATGACCATGGCAATGCTGTTGTTGTTGGTTTTTTCCGACAAGAAAGGCACGTGTTAGGAGGTATCACAGGGTGCCATCGATTAGTGCTTCAGAATGTACACATATTGGAATGAAATGTTCTATTCTGGCACCGAAAGCCTCTGCAGACCAAATCTGAACCTAGAGCTGTGAACATGGTGGGAGGTCCACGCTTGTCTCTCGATCACAGACTTCTTTGCATGGTGCCGAGCCAGTGATGCAGCCACTATGCATCTGTTTTCAATTGGAAAGTGGGTGTGGACGGCGTTTCTTGGCATGTCCTCATCCTCCAGGCTCTTCTGGGAGCTAATGAAATGTGTTTAGAAAGTTGCTACTCCTTATCAAAGGAAACAAACGCCGTATGCTGAATAAATTTTATTCATGTGATGCCAGTTCCATTGTTCAGTTAAGTGGGAGGGAAATGGGAAAGTCCGAGTAAGAGCGTTCTCTGCCTGGAGCACTATCATTGTAGGTGTAAAGAGTCTTTGGACAAAAGCCATTATACTTTACTCAGCCCCATCTCCTCTCTGGAACCTAGAATGTCTTCATCCTGCCCCATGTCCCCTGGAACTCATGGTCTCACTGACCACCACTGGCCTTAACAGGCTTAAGTTTTCATAGCTTGAATTTCATTGAAGCCAGCCACCATTGGCAAATTTGGGGCGTGGGGGCTGGAGTCTTTGTGCAGTTTGATCTAGTTCACTATTATCATATGCCTTCTGCTGATCTCAAAGAATGATAGTTGACCTTTTCTCAAGTAATTTTTGGAATTATAAACAAAATTAAGATTTTAATAATGCTCTAATCATGATAGACATAGTTGTTTAAAGACATGGCTGGTGCTAAATGATCACTTTTACTGCTACTTGGTGAGAATTATAAGCCACAAAAAAGATGAAAGTTAGAATCCAACCTGGTGTTCATTTTTCCCTTCATTCATTCAATCATTCACTCGTTTTTTTTAATCGTTTTATTAGGGGCACCTACAACTCTTATCACAATCCATACATACATCACTTGTGTGAAGCGCATTTGTACATTCATTGCCCTCATCATTCTCAAAACCTTTGCTCTCCACTTAAGCCCCTGGCATCAGCTCCTCATTTTTCCCCTCCCTTCCTATTCCCCCCTCCCTCATGAACCCTGGGCAATTTAGAAATTATTATTTTGTCACATCTTGCCCTGCCTGACGTCTCCCTTCACCCACTTTTCTGTTGTCCGTCCCCAGGGAGGAGGTCACATGTAGATCCTTCTAATCGGTTCCCCCTTTCAATGACTCACTCATTTATCAAAATTATATCCAGCACCTTCGGAGGTCCCAAGAATGAATAGGGAGCAACACTGCAGAGCCCGTGTTTTCTAGGAGCCTGCAGAGCGACGGTGCACACAAATGGTTAACCTGACAAGCTTCAGGAACTACTCCCAAGAACACACCCAGGAAAGGGCGAGGCCACACACGAAATTGGACAGCCAGGCGTAAAACTATATAAAGACACCAGGTTATTTTTATAAAGAAAGAAGTGAGGCATTCCCTTCTGTAACATAAACGATTCCCGGACTTGGGAAGTACAAGGGGAAATGTTTACAGAAGATCCTCGGACCTTCCTGACAGGACTGGAACCACAGTGGCGGCAGCAGACCCGGATGGAGTCGCTGCGTAGCTGCAAGAGGCTGTATTTTTTCTGCTCTGTAGACATTGTGATGCGTTCAAACTGTGGGAGTCATCATGATGCCAGAAACCTGATACAAATGACCAGCACTTTAATTTGGTCAGAGATGAGATTCTTTTTTATTTGGATTAAGTAGTCTTTAAAGGATCTATTAAGCTACTATGACATAATTTGCTCCTTTTCTTCAATGATTTCTGGTACTGATTAATATTATAAGAAGCAAGCAAACTAGATATAGAATGTGTAGAAAAAGCTATGCATTTAAGTGTGAGTAAGCATGGTGGAGGTTAATCAATAAAAATACAGGAAACTTAGTAAATTTAGAACATGCACATACTAGTAAATTACCCAGTTTATCCAAAATTCAGATTTTATCTGGGAGCCCCAGTGAATTTGAGTGGTTACGCGTTATTTCAGACTGAGTGTACCCAGGAATATCGGATGATCATTTCATTGGGAGACCTTACCCTACCCACCCCACAGCCTTGCTTTTGCTCATTCAGATTTTGTTGCTCCCCGAATTCAAAGAACACTTAAAAGGAACACTGACCGAGTCCACAAGGACACCAACATTGAAGAGTGCAGGATTCTTTGAGGAAGGTTTAGAGGGCTAGAAACACTACCGCTAGAAATGTGTACACCACGATGGAGGGTGGAAGAAATGGTAGCTTGACATTTTGATACTTTGCTTAATAAAAGTTACTAGGATTTTGTAACAATATATTTTGACATAGCTTACCCTCATCTGGGAAGGATCATTTTAGAATACATATGCTCAATTAATTCTGAACCTGGAAAAGAAAAGTATACCAAGACAATAATATAAACTAGAATAACACAAACAAATTCACTGCTATCAAGTCAACAGTGACCCTATAGGACCATGTAGAGCTGCCCATTTGATTTTTCAAGACAGTAAATCTTTGTAGACGTACATAGGCTCATCTTTCTTCTGTGGGTTAGGCCCAACCACCTGTGGTTAGCAGTTCAGTATAGCCCACTTTACTACCGGGGATCTTAGAAACGGAGGAACAAACAAAAATGCCAAACCCACTGCCATCGAATCAATACAAACGGATCATAATCCTATAGGACTGACTGCATGGAACTACTCAGGGCTCCCAAGTCTGCAATCTTTACTGAAGCAGACTTCCATGTCTTTCCCCGCAGAAAATAAATTCAATCAATCGACTCTTAGGTTTAGCAGCTTTAACCACGGAGCCCTCAGGGCTGCACTGTTACGAGATCCAAAAGTAAACCCAGACCCAGTGCCACCAAGGCAGGACTTACTGTCAGTTGCCGACACAGGCTTTATTTAGCAGATGGAGTCTGCGGGCAAACAGACAGCCTCACCTTTCTCCCACCGAGAGACTGCCGGCTAGCACCGCCCGGGCTCCTTACGCGTGCAGCAGCTCTTAGAAGAGAGAGCCGGCTTCGGAGAGCTACGGGTTTATCACCCCGGAGGCCCAGTCAACACAGCCGCACAATGTAATAGTATGGAATAGGAAAGCAGCATGTATGGATGATGTGTACTCTGCAGTCTGAAAGCAAACCGAAAAATAGGAGACAACATTTACTTATAAAATGATTCCTCGAGGCATACGGTGTGCAGCGAAAGACTGGCAGGAGAACAGAAGCAAACGTTAACTGTTATCAAGTCGGCAACATCCTCCAAAGTGCTGGTTGCTGTGTTAGTGACGTTGAGTGGGTCAGAGGAGACCCTGTGGACACAGACGGAAAGGCTGCACTGCCCTGCACCACCTGCACAATTGCTCCCATGCCCGAGCTCCCTGCTGCGGGCCCTGTGCCAATCCGTCTTTTTCCCTGCCCCCACACTTTGCCAGGCATGATGTCCTTCTCCAGGGACTGATCTCTCCTGAAAATATGTTATAAGGAGCACTCTGGCCACACTTCCAACACAGATCCGTTTGTCTCTTTAGCGGTCAAGGGCACGTTCAATATTCTTCTCCAGCTCCACAATTCAAATGTACTGATTCTTCTTCAGGCTCCTTTATTCAACGTCCAGCGTTCGCATGCATACGAGGCAATGGAATATACCCTGCCTGTGTTATGCACACTTCAATCCTCAGAGCAACAGCCTTGCTTTTCAGTACTCTAAAGGGGTCTTGTGCAGTTGATTTACCGAATATAATGTGTCTTTTGATCTCTTGACTGATGCTTCCACGAGCATTGTTTGGGTATCAGAGCAAGACAAACTCCGTGACAACTTCAAATTTTTCGACGTTTATCATGATGTCACCTATCAGTCTAATTGTGAGGATTTATGCCTTCTTTCCATTGAGTTGCAATTCATATTGAAGGCTGAATTCCTTAATCAACTGGTGTCTTAACCTCATGAATGAAGAAAATCTACAGACATATGGAAACAATTTGTCCGATAGATTCTTGAACCATACAAACATCAGTTTTCATCCCCATGAGACCAGAAAATCTAAAATCTAGATCACCATCTCACGGATGCTGCCCACTTCTCTGAAAGAGATCACATTGAAAATTTCTAGGTAGGGTGAGAGAAAAATCATAAAAGAGACCATGCTTATTGATTGGCCTAGACTATGATCTTTAGTCACCCTTCAAGTCTGGGATGAAATCACCCCCATGCTAGAATAATCAACTCTTTAATATCAAAAGAATAAAGTTCAGAGGATTGGGAATGGAAATGACAACAGAGGAAAGCAGTGGAATTAATAATGGTACCAATGAGATTGCAATGAATGGGTTGAAACAAAATGTGTATGAATTACTGAATTTAAAACTAATGTTCTACTCTGTGAACCTTCACCTCGTCCACAGTAAGTTTTAAAAATATGAATAAAAATGAAAATACAACCATTTGTATTGCCTTTTACCATGGTGCTGCAGAAATCAGTACTTTGCATTCCCATGAAATTAGATTGGTACAATGGGAAAGAAAGAAAACATCTGGAAATAAAAATAAAACCAATTATGCAATTTGGACGTGTCTGTCTAGTTTGGACATGTTAGGATAGACCAGTTCCTGGAGAAGGATATCATGCTGGGCAAATCAGAGGGGCAGTGTGTTATTCCGGTTGACTAGAGAAATAAATGCAGGCATACTTATCTATGTCTAAGAAAGAGCTTTAGATCAAAAAGTAATTGTATATTAAGAAAACATCCCCGCCCAGTCGAGATCAAGTCTAGAAGTCTGATTTTTGCCCAGAGGTCTGATGCCAGTTTATACATTTCTCTTTAGATGCACACTGCACATGCGATGATGCCAAATGCAGGAAGATCACAGGCCAGTGGGCGGAAAGTCCTGTGGGTCCAGTGGTGGTGGAAGTATCCCCAGGGCTCTGACTGCCATCAGTGTGGCTCCATATGGCTTGTCAACAGGAATGTCAAGCACTGAGAGAGTGTGCCCCACCAGTGGGTAGGAAGACAGGAGTTCCCAGGAGAAGGACATGTCCACACAGAGGAACCATTGGCTATGGCCTGATTGACAGGCTAGACTGCACCCGTTTGCTCAAGTTGACAGGAGATTATGTAAGTGCCACAGGCAGTAAAAAGAAACCCCTTGGCAAGATGGATTGATACCGTGGCTGCAATAATGGCCTCAGACATGGGAACCATTGTGAGGATGAGGCAAGTCTGGGCAGTTTTGTTCTGTTTTACATTGGATTGTTAGGAGTCATAACCGATTCATGGCATCCCAAAACAGTAATTCATGCACTGGGTAATTGGGGAAAGAATGGACACAGTTAACAAAAGAACCACAACGCCACACATTTCTAGTTTAAGGATAATTGTACACTTTGGTTCAAATTCAGGAAATTTTCTCTAGCAGAGTGATAGTACAATCATATGATGCACACTAACAATACTTGTAGCATATTAGACCTCATCTGCCACAAAGAATACATTTATATGCAGAAATAAGTATCAAGATTTATATTTTTACCGCCTTTTCTACTTGGCATTTTAAAGAACACTAAATAAAAAGTGAGATAGACTTCAAAGACTTTGCCCCCTGTTGAATATCCAATTGAGCAAATATCCATGGGATTCATTTTAGGAGAACCCGGTATATAGATTTCCTTCAAACCAGGACATTCAGAATGAATGGTTAATATTAAAGGAGAAATTTTTTTCTCTATAAACGACTGAATGTGGGGCGAATTTAAAAGACATGCCATTAAATGAATAGGAACCACGTATAATAAAATTTTATTTTTGTGAATGTCTACTTATGAAAATATCTTTTGTATTATCTGAATCACTTTACTACAGGAAAAAATGGAACTCTACTGGTACAGACAAAAGGACAGTGTAGTATAAGAGTAAATTCAGAGGACAGCAGGATTCCAGGATGGTTAATTCAACGGGCAGAGATGCCCTTGGGAACCACATTATTCCCATCTCCGGATTTTGTCATCCTGGATTTTCCACAGACTGCCTCCCCGTGGAGATTCAAGATAATCCTAGAAGCTCTAGTTATCAAATCCAGAGTTCACTATGCAGTGTCGGGATTGTGTAAATGGTTCATGCACTAAGTGGCTTGTCAACAGGCTGGAGACCAAAGAGAGGTGCTGTGAAAGAAGGGCAGCTGTAAAAATGGCTTGACAAAAAGGAGACCTGCCATCAGAATCATTCTCTTCTTTGATCTGAAAAATCATCTGCTCTGATTGGAACTTTGAACATCTGAATCCATCGCAAAATCCGGTTCAGAGAAAATATCCAATTGCGACAAGTTATACTAGTTCTTTGTTTTCACCTGGCAATCTACTTGCACACACCTGTACATCCTTGTTTTCACCTGACGATCTACTTCCACACTCCAGCCACTGAAGACACCATGGAGAACAGTCCCACGGTGGCCCCATGGCCAACAGGAGTGGAAAGTCACTCAACGGCAGCTGATTTTCTGGTTGTCAGGTATAGAAACAGAACATCTTTTCAGGTGATTCCTTCTTAGAATAAGAAAAATTTCCAGATGCACCAGCTGCCAGTGCATGACATTTAGCCATATGTCTACCTGCAGACAGCCATGGAAGATGGCTGCACCCGAAACATCTGAGGTTTAATCCATTACAGAGAATAAGGCTTGCATATGTTGGCATTAAGGAGAACTGATGGAATTGTTGAGTAAGTATTCAACTGCTAATTGAAAGGTCATCAGTTCAAATTCACCAGTCACTCATAGGAAGAAAGATGAGACTATGTGCTTATGTAACGATTTATGACATTGGAAACTCCATGCAGGGTTTCTATGAGTGGAATAAACTCGACAGGGGTGGTGTGTTTGCATTGAAACATAAAGCATTAGGGAAAACTATAAATGTATCCCTGATGGTGGTACTGGGTTGATTTTTTTTTAAAGTTCATTGTCTCTTACTTCTTACACAATATAAAATGTCATTTTATATAGTCTTTTCTTTAACCTATATATACATATATTAAAAATTCCATAAGTAAATGAAAATTGAATTTTATCTGTAATTAAAGAATATTGATAAACAAAATTTTAAATATTTAGTTTAACTGGTATTGATATACAAGGACAAAGGGCTAAACTGCTGTGGATGAATATATTTGGATAATAATCTTCAAAAACAATTTTTCCTCAATCTGTTACTAACTAGACACTTTTAACCTAGTTTCTATCCAGCCCTGGCTGGCTCAGGCCATGTGATATGAACTACTGTGACTTTAAACCCTGTGTTTTCAAGGAGCACAACATTTTCCATGGGCCACATCAGAAGGATTCGGTATGGACACCTCATAAATTAACTGGGCTTTCCTTCCAACTCATCTGAAGCCCTTAGACTTGAGGCCAAACTCCCCTGTGTGAAAGGAAATAGATGACTGGCCGTCCTAAGGCTATAGGATTGGGGGTACAGTGGTGGTAGGAGGCAGGTGGAGTAAAAGGGAGCTGATGTTGAGGGGTTCAAGAAGGAAAAGAATGCTTGGAAACGGATGTGGCAGGAATTGTACAGTACTGCTTGATGCGACTGAACTGTGGTATGGCTGTGGAATCTGTATTAACTCCCAATAAAATGAGGGGGAGGGGGGTGAAAAATTGGCAGCCCTTGGACTGTGGTTCTGATCCCTGTTTTTGACATGTATTGATATGAGAGGTGTGGTTCTGCCCTTGAGAATGAATGTTATTGGAAATCTTGCCTCAGCATCAATCCCCATTGTCAATGCAAATAGTGTTCAATCATTTAAGGGTTTACTCTGCACAAAATAGCAATTCTTGGAATGGATGCAGCTTGAGCTTGAATGGCCTTGTATAACTTCCTTTTCCCAACAATATGTTAAAATGTATGACATTGGATAAATTAATGACACTATCTATAGAATTATCTTATGCTCCACGGGGATAACTGATAATGTTCTATGCCATAAAGTGGTAATGAGTCCTCTAAACTGAACCAGAGATGCATATAAACCACAGATATGCGAATGGATTTGGGTATCACAACTAATTCTAGGTACAATCTGAGAGCAATTAGTTCTTATGACATGTCCCTGCTCGATGCTCACCCTCATGAAGAGATGACTGAAGGTATAGGTGCTGCAGCCAAGTGTGGGGAAGAAAGCAAACAGTGCCTGTCTATCAAAAAATAGAGTCTATCAAAAAGACAAGTCTTAAAGGCTTGTCCTCAAACAAGTAGCCATCTAAGTGAGGTGTCAACTGCATGCACAAGGAAGAAGCACGTCAACCTGTGTGAATGAGGGATGATAAATATGAAAATCTAAATCTGAAGTGGGGAAGTGGTATTAGTGCTTAAACTGTGAACACCCAATTTGCAGAAGGCTGTGGATGACAGTGGAGGCTCACAATCCATTCACAGAGTTCCTTCATGGATTCAGCCCTTGCTCAATCTCCTCTGACCAGAGTTGAGGCTGTGAATACCCTTACTGTCAGACAGTTTAGTGTAAACTCAATTACGGCAGATTTGTTCTATTTTTGAATACTTTCTGGGCATCCTATGGGCATAGTGCTTGCACATTGGGCTGGGACCTGGAAGGTTGGGAATCCGAAACCACTAGCCACTCCATGGGAGATACACTGGGCTTTCTACTCTAGTAAACAGTCTCGGAAATTCTAAGTGGTAGTTTTACCTTGTCCTCCAAGGTCACTGTAAGTTGGTATTGACTCGATGGCAAGTTTTTTTCTTTTTTCTAGATTGATGGTTTTCCCTCTGTTTTTTTTTTTTTATATTGTTGGGGCTTGTGGGGGGAGGTGAGGTTTTTTACTTAATTTTGTATGTATTTCAGTGTATGAAATCCAGGATTAATGGCTTATGGGGATATGGGTGGGGAAGTTAGATGAAAATGGGGAGCTAATAATGAATACAAAGAGGGAGAAATGAGAGCGGTGATTATTTACAACTTTTTAATATGACGGGATGATGGAAGTACATATGTGAATTATATGTCAATAAAACTATTTTTAAAATATCCCCCTCTAAAATGATCTATTTTAAATTAATTTGGGGAGTATAGCATGGTGGTAATTGTGAGTTATAATAGCATGTGGTTAATTTCAGCCATTTACAATTAAAAAGCAATTCTGGCACTTTACAAATTGAAAAGCCAATATGTATATTAATGTGGCTTAGTTTTATGACCATGATAACTAAGATACCTTGATAGTTCTTTATTTTTCATGTTGGTTATACATTTTGGTTATTTGGTCAGATATTTTGGTCAGATAAACAAACTTTAGAATTAAATCAAAATTCCACCACTTACCTTGATTGGCTCATGTAATCCATTTTTCCCTCTCTTCACTTCTTTATTTTGTGGAAAAGGGCACAAAAAGGGAAATCTATGCCTTGCTTCAGTTACTAATCCTGTTTCTATGCCCATGAAAGCAGTCTCCTTATATAAACCCTAATTTTAATCCACGAATCTCAGAAAATTGTACATCATCAAAAATGAAACGGAAACATAAGTATTGATATCCCAGGCATTGGTGAGTTGGAATAGCCTAGTGTCGGCCATTTGTAATGAGACAATCATATGGACTACTGGACCGTGGCTGCCAAAGGGGAGTGGAATAGTACTGCATTCACCGTCCAAGAGAGTGCTTCGAGTGTCATCGTAAGTACAATGCTTTCGATGAGAAGACCATACCCACTTGCCCACACAGACCAGATAATACTATTATTCAAATTTAGACACCAACGCTAATGTCAAGATGAAGATAATGATGATTTTTGCTAACTTATATAGTATGAAATTGATCAAACATTCAATCAATATGCCTTTATAATTACTAGTTATTGGAATGCAAAAGCTAAAAACTCAGTATTTGTAAACTATGATCATTGATGATAGAAAGAATGCTGTAAATTACATGATAGATTTTACAAGACCGTTAAGCTATTTATTAGAATTTTTTTCTCAACAACATAAATTGGGGTTATACTTAAGAACTTCACTGAATGAAATACAGAGGAAGCAAATTGACTAAATCTGTGGTAAGGGAGACGGAGAAGTTCAGTATCATCAGTCAGAACAAGGCTGGGAGGGCTTAAGTGGAGAGCAAATGCTTTGAAAATGATGAGAGCAAAGAGTGTACAGATGTGCTTTATACAATTGATGTATGTATATGTATGGATTGTGATAAGAGTTGTATGAGCCCCTAATAAAATGTATATAAAAAAAGAACAAGGCTGGGACTAACTGCAAAAAACATTAACGCAAATTCAAAGTGAAAGTGAAGAAACTGTTTTAAAGTCCACAAAAGCCAAAGTATGGTCTTGAGTGTATCCCACCTGAATTTAGAGGCAGTCTGAAGAATAAATGTGATACAAGGGACTCTAAAACATGCTCTTAAATATAGAGTAGCTATAGCATGTGAAAAAGAGGATAAAGTGAAAGAGTTGAGCAGACCATCGCAAAGGGTGGTTCACGAGGACAAAATATTATAATGAAATGTGTCAAGACCTGGAGTTAGAAAAACAAAAGGGGGAAATTTATTCATAATTTCTCAAGCTGGAAAAACTGAAGAAAAAAGTTCAGTTGTAATATTGAAAGATCCTTTAAGAGAAATAGTGAACAGTGCAGGAAGCATTAAAATAGATGGAAGGAATACACAGAGAAATTGTACAAAAATAATGGGTGACTATTCAATCATCTTATGAGCTCAAATACTGATGATACTGAAGGAAGAAGTCAAAGCTGTAGTCAAGACATTAGTGAGAAGGCTCTGGAATTAATGGAATGGATCAATTATGTTTCAAAAAGCAAGTGTAGCAGTGGAAGCCCTCACTCATCGATGCCAAGAAATTCAAAAGAGAGCTACCTGGCCACATAACTGGAAGAGATCTTATTTGAGCTCATTCTAGACAGGTGACCTAACAGAAGGTGGAAATTATTTCACGAAAACATTAATATGCCACGCAAGAAAATTTTGCTAATTTGCTCATTAAAAACAGTCATAGAAAGACAGAGAACTGTTTAAAATTCGAGCTTCAGATTCAGAAGAGGATGTGGAATGAGTGATAGCGTTGCTGATATCATGGATTTTGGTTGAAAGTAGAAAATAACCTCCCCAAATAAAACATGTTTTCTAGGTTCTTACTGACTGTTTAGAGGCATTTGGTTGTGTGGATTATAATAACATTGCAAAGAGAATTTTCAAACAATTATGTTTATGAGGAATTGTATTTAGTTAAAATGATACTCATTTGGGCAATACAAGGGAGATACTGTGTGAATTAAAATGAGGAAAGGTATGTTTCAGGCTTGTCTTCTGTCACATACTTGATCTTTATGATGAGCCAGTAGTTGAAGAATCTGAACTGTATTAGGAAGACCCAACACCCGAATCAGAGGAAGACTCATTACAACCTGTAGATTACATGTAACGCAACTGTATTTGCTGAAAATGAAGAAGACTTGAAGCACCTACTAATGAAGATCCAAGGCCACAGCCTTCAATATGGATTACACAGCAACATAAAGATAATAATCCTTACATCTGGATCAATAAGAAATGTCATGATAAATAGTGACCATATAGGAGTTGATAAGGATTGCATGTTATTTGAATTCACAATCAGTCCCTATGGAAGCAGTCATCAGGCAATCAAATGATGTATTGCACCGGAAATCTTGCTTCAAAAGATTTCTTTACAATTTTAAAAAGCAAGAAGGTCATTTTTTGAAGTCTAAGGTGTACTTGTCCACACCACGATATTTTTAATAAACTCATATGCATACAATGAATAAGGCAAACAAAAAATGATGTTTTAGAATTATGATGTTGGGGGAAGAATTTTGAATGAACTGCCAGAATGAATGAGCAAATCTCTATCGGAATTGTAGTCTGAGTGCTCCTAAGAAGCAAAGATGAGAGACTTTGTCCCACATCCTCTGACGTGTTTTCAGTAGGGACCGTGCTGGAAGAAGAACGTCAGTCTGGTGAATTAAAGGGACAGCAAAAAAGGGCAAGACCCTCCAGGAGTGTAGTGGACATCACAGTTGCCACAATTATCAAACAAATACAGGAGCAATTGTGAGGATAGCACAGTACTGGGCATGTGACTCAGTGGCACATATGATGAGTCATAACTGACTCAAAGGTACACAACAACAACATAGGGATTTCAACAGTTTTCCAACTGAGAACTCGGAAATGCCTCGTGATATGCTTCCAATACTCAATCATTAGAAGCCCCATAGATTGCAGCGGAATTTATTAGTCATCGGTGATTTGGGTTCAAGGACGTGTTTGTTAGCATTGTTGTTAAGTGCTGTTGCGTTGGTTCTGACTCATAGCAACTGTATGTGTGCACTGTAACGCAAGGAAACACCACCCCATCTTGCGTCATCCTCACAAGTATCTTCTAGCTCATCATTGCAGCCACTGGGCCACTCCACCTTGTCAAGGCTGTTCCTGCTTATCGCTGACTCTGCTTTGCAAACCATGGTGTGTTAGTCTGGGTACTTCACAGAAACAAATCCACAGAAACTCAGGTATAAGAGAGAGTTTTATATAAAGGTTAAGTGCACATCAAGAAAACATCCCAACCCAGTGCTGCCCAAGCCCGTAAGTCCAACATTAACCCATGTGTCTGACACCAATCCACAAAGTCCTCCTCCATCTCACAAAACACACATTATGATGCTGACTGCAGGAGGAAAACCGAGTCAGTGAGTGTGTAAGCATCTCAGGGCTGGCAGAGGTCTCCACACATCTTCTCCAGCGCCCAGGACTGCATTGGGATAGGTCCATGTGACTTTTTTCTCAGGGATGTCTTGCAGGAAGTAAGCCTTGCAGCTGAAGCAGAGAGCTGGCTAAGGCAGCTGCACCCTGCTCTGACCATCAGAGAGCAAAAGACCCCAGAACTAGAAAGGATAGGCTGACTGGGCCATTTAGCTCTCCGCCCTTCAATTAACCCCATATGTGTTTCTCAGCCAGGTTGACACATTAAACGTTTAACTAACTTACATGGTGTGTTTATACAGGGACCGATCTGATGACATGTCCAAAGCATGTGAGATAAAGTCTAGCCATCTTACTCTAAGGGCCACTCTGAATGTGTTTCCTCCGAGTCAGATTTCTTTGGTCCTTGGCAGCTGATGAGTCTTTCTCCAATTGAGTATTCTTCACCAGCAACATAATCCAAATGCCTCAATTCTTCTTCAGGCTTCCTTATTTAATGTCCAAATTTCACATGCATATAAAGTGATTGGAAATACCCTGGTTTGGGTCAGACATACCTTTGTCCTCAAAGTAATATCCTCATTTTTCTATACTTAAAACAATTCTGCAGCAGATTTACCCAAAGCAATTTGTCACTTAATCTCTTGACAGCTACTTTCATGGAATTGATTGTGGACCCAAGAATGATTAAACCCTTCATAACTTCAATCATTTCTCTGTCTATCATGATATTACCTAGTTGTCTGGTTGTTAAACCACAATCTGCAATGAAGGCTGTAATCCTTGATCTTCACCAGCAAGTGCTTCAAGTCCTCCTCACTTTCAGCAAGTGAGGTTGTGTTATTTCTATATTTAAAGTTATAAATGAGCTTTCCTCCAATTCTGCTCTGTATTCCTTTTCATATGGTGCAGCTTCCCTGACAATTTGCTTATGGTACAAATTTAATAAGCATGGTAAGAACACCCCTAATGCACACCTTACTTGATTCTAAACCATGCAGTAACCCCTTGTTCTGTTAACTGCCTCTTAATCTATATACAGGTTCCATGCAAGTCAGTCTGTTATTATCCACACAACCTAATGCCTTGCACAGTCAATAAAACACAACTAAACATTTTTCTGGCATTCCTTCCTTGGAGTCAAGATCTTTCAGACATCAGCAATGATAACCCTTGTTGCATATTGTCTTCTGAATTGGGCCTGGATTCCTGGCACCTCCTTGTCAAAGTATGATTGCAACCATTGTTGATTCTTCAGCAAATTGTTACTTGTATGTGATAGCAATGATACAGTGTGCATTCTATTGAGTCATTTTTCTTTTGGGTACAAATATGGATCTGTTCTGGTCAGTTGACCAAGGAGCTATCTTCCAAATTTCCTAGAATAGATGAGTGAATGCTTCCAGTCCTTCATCAGCTTGTTGAAATATTTCAAATGGTATTCCAGCATCAATACCTAGAACCTTGGGTAGTGGCCTTAGTACAGTGTGGATTTCTTCCTTCAGTATCACTGGTTCTTGCTCATATGCAACCACTCCAATGCTTGGGTGTCGATTCGCTCTTTTTGTATGGTGACTGTGTATTCTTTCCATCTTCAGTGGATGCTCCCTGCATTGTCCAATATTTTGCCCATGTAATCTTTCAATATTTCAACTCGGGGCTTGAAATTTTTCTTGAGTTCTTTCAGTTTAAGATACACTTAGCATGTTCTTCCTTTTTGGGTTTTTAACTCTAGGTCTTTATATAGTTCATTTTAATTTTTTACTTGGTCTTCTCAAGCTGCTCATTGAAAATTTCTGTCCAGCTCTCCTTCTCCATCATTTCCTCTGTTTGCCTTACGATTAAGAGCAACTCTCATCATTTAATCATTTCTTCTATTTGCCTTATGATTAAGAGTTGTTCTAATAGCCAGAGATGTTGCCACCCAGCACTCCCAAAGATTTGGGTCCATTCTCCTTCAGTGGGGAAATGTTAGGTAGCTAGCTTAAGGACAGACGGGTTGTCCCTCCCATGCCTGCAAAGGCCCCCATAAAGGAAGTTGGACAGAAATCAGGCAATCACTGAACACCTATGAAGAACTCAAACTGAGCATGCTCATACTTAAGCCCCCAAACCAGGTGGGAGGTACACCTGGGTACCCAAACTAGGTCCAGGCTCATGACATCACCCAGGTGGGCTTAACTCAGCCAATGGGGTCAACCAATACCATCAACCACTCCTCCCCAGCCAGAGGTATGAAATATCCTGTCTGTGAGAAGACCTTGCTCTCTTACCCTGCTCCTGGTCAGAGGCAGGTGGAGGGTGAGGGTTTCCCTCTTCCTGGGCCACTCCGGGCCTACTCTTAGCCTAGCTGTGCTTAGTCTCTGGGCTCATGCTTTCAGCCACTAGGGTTCTTGGGCTTCAGGCCTCCCAGGACTCCCCCTAAGTCCTGCACTTAGTGAGGGTGCTCTTTTCCACATGGTTGTTTATGCCCAGTGGTGAACCCCACCATAGTTCCACAGGCCATGGCACACTTCCCGGAAATGGAGACTGTAACACTGGAAACTTGTCCTCTCCTTTACAAAAAGCCACTTGGATCACACACACACACACACACACACACACACACACACACACACACACACACACACACACACAAGAGCAAGTTTCAGAAAGAAGCAGATAAAACAAATGTGATAAAACCTTAAAATAGGGAATCTGGGTGATGTATATATCAGAATTTGGGGATATATCTATCTCTGTATCTGTAGCTATATCTATATTCAGTACGTCTAAAATGGTTCAAAACAAATTATTAAAAACATCTACCCCTAACACAAAAGTAGATGCTTACCTCATTGTTTAAATACAGATAGTCATGACATCTATGCAAGTAGTTAGCAAGTTGCTTAGGCTGGATCTCATGTTAATGGTTAACAATTGTGCTTCATGAGCTACAAACTATACAGCAGATTCCATTTTAGCAGGGAGATGAGTCATGCTCTCTTGGAGCTGTTGGTAGCCAAACTTTTTACTCTTTCTACTTGTTTGTCATGGAATCTGTTTGTTTAGGAATGAGTTCATTTGGAAGAGACTGGCCGGTGGTAGCCAAGCTCTTTCTGAGTCTTGGTAGTAAATCTTGTCTGGAAGTGTTACAACATTCCCTGAGCTCTTCACTATTATTTCAGCTGGAAAGGGAACCTGCCACGCCAGTCTTGTCTCATCAGTCATGCTGTGATCAGACCCCAGAGGGACAGGTGTAGACCGGGAAGATCTAGCACACTTAAAAGACCCTGGGGTAGATAAGCCAAAAGCTTGCTAGTTACTGTGCAGGACGCATATTGGCCAGGAAATGAACCCCAGTTTCCCACATGGATGGGAGGAGCTATGCTACTGAACTATTACCTGCCCCTTAGGGCTAGGTCATTAGATTTATGGCCCGGCTCTACTCTTCGGGCTGTCATATAAGCCTGGAGTATGCCATCAATTTTCACAATTCTTAAAAAATGCCTCAGTTCCTCTACTGTTGTTGTTGAGTGTTGATGAGTTGGCTCCTTCTCATAGCAACCTTGTGTACAACAGAACAACCCACCACCCAGCCCCGTGACCCACGCAATTGTTACGTTTGTTTGAACTCATTGTTGCTGTCACTGAAGCAGTCAAGCTTGGGGAGGAGCTTCCCGTTTTTCACTGCTCCTCTGCATTAGCAAGCATGATGCTCTTCTCCAAAGTCTAATCTCTCCCAATCACTTGTCTGACATATGTGAGACCAAGTCTTGCCATCCTTGCTTCTAAGGAACATTCTGGCTTCAAGACAGATTGGTTTTTGGTTTTTTTCCTGGCAGTCCATGGTACTTTCAATATTCTTCACCATCATTCAAATGTGATACTTTCCCTCGGTCATCCTTACTCAACGTGCATCCTTGATAGCTTCAATCTTGTCTCCACTTACCATGATGTTTCCTATTAGTTCAGTTGTGAGGATTTTAGTTTTATTTACATTGAGTTGTAATCTATAGTGAAGGCTACAATCCCCGATCTTCATAAGTAAGTGCTTCAAGCCCTCCTAGCTTTCAGCTCCTTTAGTTAAAAAGACAGCACAAATATTAGGCACACTGTTAGGATATTTGAAATAATTTTTTACTTATTTTCACTTGGAAAATTTCCCAAGACATTCTATATTACATGTGATGAGCTTCCAAATAGAATAGAACTTCCTGCTGTCTGTCGACTCCATCTACTGACACCAACCCATAATGTTTTCTATAGAATCCAAGAGTCACTTAGCCATTTATTTGACACTGACTACTAGTTGAGAAATGCTTGGTTGCTGATAGTCAAGAGAAGATTTTGTACCAAGTCTCGCATCTTCACCAGTGAACAGAAACTATCTGCATCCTGAATCTGGAAGCCACTTTCGTCAAATGGGAATAGAAACACTAACACCCCTTGCATCTTGTGAAAGTCTAATGGAAAAATCCTATAATAAGTGCCCAACAAACCATAAAATAATACACGCATGGGTGGTAAGACTGGTCTTCACAAGTCAAGTTAAATTCCACAGAGCTAAACAGGACATAGTATTTTCTATTTCTTTCCATGCCTCAGGTTCATGAGCACCACTGAGCTGATGTCAAAGTACAGTGAAAAAGGATAAGTGAGTGATCCTTGAGAGACAAAATTGTAAGGATGAGTTTTCCAAATTGAGTCTCAAGTATTATTAGTTCTCAAGGCACTGATAAATTTGTCCCCAACACTACTGATAAGTCTACCGCTTTTAGTAAAGTGGGTGTTCTTAATCTATGGCATGATGTGTCCATGTCAATACCTAAAACTCACCTCCAACAGATAAAGTATTGGTGAGAAGTTAGACTCTAAGTGATTGTGTTGGATATTTTTCAACAATTTTTTCAGAATGAGATGCATGATGAAGCTGGCTGGTTAGTACTACTTACAATAGACAAAATGCTAAAGGAAAACAATGAGCTAAGGGCTTCATAGTCACAGCTAAAGTGTCACATAAAAGATCTCAAAGTTTCTGCTTTTGCTATGAAATGAAAGTTTATTTCTTAACATAACAGAGCTAATATTGAAGGGAATCAAATGTAGAGTCTTGTAAGAGTAGCTGAAACACAATGGCAATTTAATTCACAACCTAGAATGGTATTTTATGTTACAATGAGGGTATTGATTGGGAAGAAATGGGACCCTGAAAATTGAGATGGGGAAATGTGGGCAGATAATCAGAAAAGTGGGGATATTGGATCCCTAAATTCCATTGATTCGCTTCAGCCAATAGCATCACCCCTCTCATCTTGGATTTCTCCAACTTTGCCTGCTAATTCATTATCAGTAAAACCATTATCCCTCCAGACACATTTGAGATTAGCCTAATTGTAAATATTGATATGGCACCTGGGGTTTATCAGACACCTTCAAAGATATTGCTAAACTTTCCCAGGAAACACCTACACCAAGTCTCCAAAAGTCATAAAAGTTGAAGTACAAATCGTGATGCAAGAAGAGGAACGCTAAACTCTGAAGGAACTACAAATGTTTTCTATTATGAACAGACAGACTTGGAGAATATATGTGGGCATGGTTATTTTTTTTAATATTTTATTAGGGGCTCATACAACTTTTATCACAATCCATACATATACATACATCAATTGTATAAAGCACATCTGTACATTCTTTGCCCTAATCATTTTCAAAGCATTTGCTCTCCTCTTAAGTCCTTTGCATCCGGTCCTCTTTTTTCCCCCTCCCTCCCCACTCCCCCCTCCCGCATGAGCCCTTGATAATTTATAGATTATTATTTTGTCATATCTTGCCCTATACGGCGTCTCCCTTCACCCCCTTCTCTGTTGTCTGTCCCCCAGGGAGGAGGTCACATGTAGATCCTTGTAATCAGTTCCCCCTTTCCAAACCACTCACCCTCTACTCTCCCAGTATTGCCCCTCACCCTCTGGTTCTGAAGGTATCATCCACCCTGGATTCCCTGTGCCTCCAGCTCCCATATGCACCAGTGTACAACTTCTGCTCTATCTAGACTTGCAAGGTAGAATTCGGATAATGGTAGTTGGGGGGGGGGGGGGGAGGAAGCATCCAGGATCTGGGGGAAAGCTGTATTCTTCATCGGTGCTACATTGCACCCTGACTGACTCATCTCCTCCTCTAGACCCCTCTGTGAGGGGGTCTCCAGTGGCCGACAAATGGGCTTTGGGTCTCCACTCTGCACTTCCCCCTTCATTCACTATGGTAAGATTTTTTTTTCTTGATGATGCCTTATCCCTGATCCCTTTGGCACCTCGTGATCACACAGGCTGGTGTGCTTCTTCCATGTGGGCTTTGCTGCTTCTAAGCAAGATGGCCACTTGTTCACCTTCAAGCCTTTAAAAACCCAGACACTATCTCTTTTGATAGCCGGCCACCATCAGCTTTCTTCACCACATTTGCTTATGCACCCGTTTGTCTTCGGCGATCGTATCATGGAGGTGTGCAGCCAATGATGTGATTTTTTGTTCTTTGATGCCTGATAACTGATCCCTTCGGGACCACGCGATCTCACAGGCTGGTATGTTCTTCCATGTGGGCTTTGTTGCTTCTGAGCTAGAGGGCCGCTTGTTCACCTTCAAGCCTTTAAGACCCCAGACACTATCGCTTTTGATAGCCAGGCACCATCAGCTTTCTTCACCACTTACTTGTTCACCCGCTTTGGCTTCAGCAGTTGTGTCAAGAGGGTGAGCATTATAGAAAGCCAATTTAATAGAAGAAAGTGTTCATGTGTTGAGGGAGTGCTTGAGTAGAGGCCCAAGGTCCTCCCGCCACTTTAATACCAATAAATATAGACACATAGATCTATTTCCCCATCCTCATATATATTTGCATGTCTAGACCTCTATAAATGCCCTTTGCCTCCTAGCTCTTTCCTCTATTTCCCTTGACTTTCCTCCTGCCCCATTATCATGCTCTGTCCCCACCTGGGTTACAGCTATACCTCTTCTTTACATAACCTTACCCTTGATCATTCCCTACCAGGCCTGCCACTCCCCCCTCACCACCAATTTGGATCCCATGTTGTTCCCTTGTCCCTGGGTTTGTTAACACCTCTTCCTTACCCCCCCGCACCTCCCCCTATCCCAAGTTCCCCTCGGAACTGTCGGTCCGGTTGTTTTTCCTCCAGATAGTTAATCCAGCCTGTCTTATTTAGACAGACCTGTGGAGACTATAACATGCACAAAAACAAGACAGAAGAAAACAAAACAACAGTATACAACCAGACAACAAAACAGCAACAACAAACCACTGACAAAGAACAAAACAAAACACATCAAGAAAGAAAAGCTTGTAGTTAGCTCAAGGATCGTTTGTTGGCCTTTAGGAGTGGTCTCCAGTCCAGTCTGTTGGGGCACCACGCCCTGGCCCCAAAGTCCACTTTCAGCATTCCCTATGGACCTTGCCGCTCCATTCCCTTGCTGTTCCGCTGCACTCCCCCAGCGCTTTGTCTCGGTGTGGTGGGATCTGGTCAGGTGCAATTCCCACACTGTGTCTCCGGTGCTGTCCCCTCTAGCGCCATTGGTCACTGAGGGGCATCATGTCTCATAGTGGGGCCAGCCATGTTGTCCTCTCTGTGGACTGGCTGCTCTAATCAGGGACATCATCCTCACGGCCTGGTGGGCCAGGCTGTGCTCTACTCTCTCCTCCTTCCCTTTCATCTGCTCCCATGTGCTCTGATCAGATATGTCCCTCTCCCGGAGCTGCACAATCAATGTCGTCCTTTGAAACAAATTCTTCTCAGGGGAGGGGCAGGAATCCACTTAATTTTTGGTGCTGGGGCCAACCTCCCAGACCTCTCCACCAATTCCCCACGTGGGCATGGTTATTAAGGGTGTGGAACAATGGTGTAAGAAACACAAGGTTAGTCTACGGCCATACCAGCCTGAACGCGCCTGATCCTGTCTGATCTCGGAAGCTAAGCCGGGTTGGGCCTGGTTAGTACTTGGATGGGAGAAACACGAGGTTGGATCCCTCTGAGTTTGTTTATAAAAGTGTACTAACCACAGATTTTTAAAATTCAATGTCTTAATTCAAAAAGTTAAGAGAAATTCTAATAGTTTATTTGGTTGGTTCACTGCATCATAGATTTGTGAGATAGCCTACAATAAGTCAAGCTAAACTACAAGGCCTGCCTTGGCTTACTATAGACGAGATTACCCTAAGGTTTAGGGGCAAATGGCATGTTAGAGTTGATTATCAGGAATAGACTCATAAACCTACAATATGGAACATCTCAAGGACACACCTATCACCCCAACAATAAAGAACACATTTATGAGGTGAACCCATTCTTTTTTTTAAATTAAAAGAAAATTTTATTGGGGGCTCTTACAGCTCTTACAACAATCCATAAATCAATTGTATCAAGTATATTTGTTGCCATCGTTATTTTCTAAACATTTACTTTCTATTTGAGCCCTTGGTATCCGCTCCTCTCTTTTCCCTGCATCCCATCTTCCCATCCTTGGGATCCCTTGATAAATTTTTATTATTTTCATATCTTACACCAACTGCTGTCTCCCTTCACCCACAATTTCTGCTGTTCGTCCCCCTGGGGGAGGTTGTGTGGGATTGTGTGTCAATCGTTGCGATCAGTTCCCCCTTCCTTCCCTGCTCTTCCCACCTTTCTCCTATCCTCGTGGTATTGCTACTCCAATTCCTGTTCCTGGATTCCCTGTGTTGTGAGCTCTTATCTGTTCACATGCTCTGGTCTAGCTGGCAGTGAAAGGTAAGACTAGGGTCATGATGGTGGGTGGTGAGGAAGTCTCAAGGAACCAGAGGAATATTGTGTGTTTCTTCGGTGCTATCTTGTGCCCTGGTTGATTCATCCCTTCCTTGTGACCCTTCTGTGAGGATATGTCCCATTTTCTACAGATGAGTTTTGGGCCTCTGCTTCAACTCCCCTCATTCTCAACAGTATAGTTTTTTATTTGTTTGTTTGGTTGGTTTGGGGTCTTCTGATGCCTGTTAACCAGTCTCAGTGACACCTCATGATCACACAGGCTGGTGTGCTTCCCCCATGTGGGTTTGTTGCTTCTCTGCTAGATGGCCGTTTGTTTAACTTCAAACCTTTAAGACCCAGGACATTATATTTTTTGATAGCTAGGCACCACAGCTTTCTTCACCACATTTGCTTATGCACTCATTTTGTCTCCAGCAATCATGCTGGGAGGGAGAGCTTCCCAGAATGCCAGGTTGTTAGAACAAAGTGTTCTTGTGTTGAGGCAGGGCTTGAGCATAGGCCCAGAGTCCATCCACTACCTCACTGTATTGCCACATAAATAGATTTACATAGACCAATACCTCTATTTTTTAAAATTAATGTGTTTACATATGTACACATCTATGTTTATACCTCTATTCATAGCTTTTCTTCTTAGATCTTTCCTTTGTTTCCTTTTACCTTCCACCTGCCCCATCATCACCCTCGCCCTTCTTCCACCTCTTAGTAATTCTTCTCAGCTAGATTGCTGTTGCTCCAATACCCCCAGGATCTCTATGTCGTCCTCGTTGTTGATTTTAAGTCCCTAGTTATTCCCCTGTCTATGACATTGTTGCTCACCACTCCCTTCCTCCCCCTCCTCTTCCCCCCAATTTCCTCTAGAACCGTCAGTCCATTGCTTTCTCCTTGAGCTTCTTTCCCATGCCTATCTTATATAGGTAGGCAAATCCAACAATAACGGAGACAAAATAAAAAGGAAACAAAAGATTGAATAAAAAAAGAAAGAAAACATACGTAACTCCAGGTCTGTCCGCTGACCTTTACGATTATCTCCACACTGGTTCTGGGGGAATTCTGGGAACTGCCCGACCTAGGAACCCAACATTCTTGAAGACCACTGAGATTCAATTTTATGTAAGTCAGGCTTGACACTAGGGACTGCCCTCAAAACAATGGGGCTGATTTGGCTCAATGGTGGCAGAGGCCAAAAGACAGCCCTTCATTGACAGAGAGACAAGGTGGCATGGTCACCATTAGAGACAGTAGAGCCAAAGTGGTCATCAGAATAGCCTGACTCACATGGACTTACGGCAGTGACTACTTAAGACAGGGTGTCCTAGGAGTGACACATATGGAAAACCTACTCAATATTTACTGAATCTGTACAAGAATAAGATTTCTTGGTCACGTTAACAGCAGTCTAATTTGAATAGCTGGAACACAGAGTTACAATCCCTCAGAAAATGATCAGAGTTGACACAATTTACAGATCCACAACGCCCTGAATGGAGGAGAAGCCAGGCCCTTTGAAGAAGCACTCCATTATACAACCAAAGGTTTATTCTGGAAACATTTCATAAAGCCTTGTATACGAGTGTCTGTTCATCTGGGAAAAGGAAATTGTAAGACTGTTCAGGCATTACTGGACACTGGTTCAGAATTGACACTGATTCCAGGAGACCCAAATTAATTTAAAAAACCAAGAGTCAGACTGGGTGTTTACAGATTATTAAACATGAATCTTAGCTCAGGTTCATCTCACAGTGGATCTCAGTGGAACCCAAACACAGCCTGTAGTTATTTCCCCAGGACAGAATACATAACTAAATAGATATACTGAAAAACTGGCAGTCTTCCTATGAGGGTTGTTATTTTTGGTCTCTGTGGTTATTACATAACTAGATGCCTAATACTCCATTCTTAACGTCTACATTGTTTCTTGAAGAGGGAAGTAACTGCTCCTTTCCTCCTCCCTCGTGAAGGCGCTTCTAACCACTTCCTCTTTGGCTTTAGGATTCCCAAATTATGCTTTTCAATTTTCCTTTTATGTACGTAAAAAGTGAGAGTGCTTGTAGTGTTTTAATTCAAACTTACCATTTAATGACGAGGCACTGCTGTGCATATCCCAGTTCACGATGCACAGCTCAGATCACTTGGGGATTTGGTGGCCCAGGGTAGCACATTCAATCTCTAAACAGGCGCTCCAACAAGCTGTTTCTCAAAAGGGGCATGGTTCTCTGCATGGGATGTCAGAGATGTGCTCCAAAATCCTAATGATCTGTGTTACAATTGATCAATCAGGACCTGCCAGTCTCCAAAATGCATCTCTCTCTGCCACTGACACATCAAGCACCACTGGGTTAGCTGGATCACACGCCTCAAGTGACAAAGCAGCTTGCATGGTAAACCGAGCCTGCTGGAGTCTTCTTCCAGACCCCACTGAAAGCCAGCAGCTTTGCAGCTTTTGGGGTCCCGTGATAAATAGGGGGAGTAGCATACCCACATGAAGGACATGTCGTCTCCAGAATCCCGAGGCTCACCAGTGACGGTGTCTCCTTTTTGGAGGGGCCAGACACAATAATTTATCTTTTACTTTAGTAGGAATACCTAGCCATGCCCCCACACTAGTGATCTGGTGATCTCTAGATATTTCACCGAGGTGGAAATTGCCTTCATCTTTGTCAGATTTAAAGAACACAAAGGTTATACCAATAAGCCCTGAATCCCTGAAAAGTCTTCCTTGCTAGGTACAACATGCATTATATCATCAATGTAATGACGCCATTTTATGGAAGGGAAGGGTGACCAAGTTCCTTGTTAACAAAATTATGATAGTGGTGTAGAGTTGATATAATTCTGAGGGAGGACTGTGTAAAATGTATTCCACCATTTCAGGAGGTACTACTATAGAGCAAGAACCAATGATGCTGAAGGAAGAAATGCAAGCTACAGTGGAGGCATTAGGCAAAAACAAGGGTCCAGGTGATAGTTTAGGAAGATAGAGGGGTTGTCTCCACTGAATCCCGACGCCAAACAAAAATTAGCTGGCCATGCCACAACAAAGGGGTTGGAAAGAAATCAAGCACACATTAGACACCTATGGAGATGATCCAAAGCTGAGGATGCTCAGACCAAGGTCACCTAGACACAGGTGAAGGTCAACCAGAGCACATACTAGACACCAGAAACATCACATCACATGTGTGCCTGAGCCCAGCCACTAAGACTATCTTCAACCACGCCCCCAGCCCCACTCCCCCACCCCCCACTGCCAGTGGGGATAGGAAGGGATCAACAGCAGAGACTGGGAGCAGGCCAGTCACTCCATCTCAGATCAGAGGGTGGGATTGTTCTGGTGTGCACAGGACGCACACACGCGCACGCTCCCGGGGCTCTTACTCGTCATTTTTTTTCGGTTCCAGGACTCCTCTTGTTCCGCACTCTTGTTCTGGGACATCTTCAGGTGGATTTTCATACTGCCCCGAAGTGTCCATCTTCAGTCCCGAACTCTTGCGTGGTTCCCAGCGCCGTCCTGCACGCTTTCCAGAGATAGAATGTACTGTCTGAGACTGCAATACCCAAACTTCCATTTCCTTCCTAAAAGTCACTTGGACTTATTGCTTCTGCTGCATGAATTCTTTCAGCATTGAGAAGCAAGAACGGAGGAACCCCTCCCAGAAACCTAACAGGCATTGATGGAATACACATTGAAAGGTTTCGACAGACTGAGGCACCGAAAGTTCATCCTGGATTTCATACAAAGAAACTCATTTTAACAAATAAAAGAAAGAAACCCTCAAAGCTACATAAAAATAAAACACAAGAAAACCTCAATTGAAGAGAAAGCAGAAACTAATAGACACTAGAAAAAATTAAAATGGGTCAAAACAATGGTTATATGTTAAATTTTAACCTATTTATATTTTCAGTGATCCAGTTCCCACTGCATTCAGTCTGAAAGCAAGACTATTCACAACCCTGGTCAATGGGCCAAGGAAGTTCGACAACAGCTCAATTCGCTGTGGACTCTGCAAATGGGGTTTGGACTCTCACTGTCGTCCATGGCCTTTACCGACCATTAATTTACTGGTTCACCAGGTCAGCCCTGAAGCTCCATTGGCTTTTTTTCCCCTTTGGTGTGATTTTCTTTATGTGAAATCCAGGATAGGCAATATTTTGATTTGGCGACTCTAGCTAGAATAAGACAAGTGTAGTACTATGAGAATATGTCTGCAAACATCCAGTGATCACAGAGATATAATTACACGTTTTGTTTAGAATAAATCTATGTAATACAACTAAACCCTAATAGTGATAAAGGGGGTAAAGGAGTGTGCATTATTCAAAATACCAGAAATATAATAGTAAAAACACTAGAAATATAAGTTATGATATCGTTTGCTGTTGTTGTGTGCCAGTGAGTTGGCTGCCACCCACAGGGAAGGTGTGCACAACAAACTGAAACAATGCACAGCCAGTCCTGCAGCAGCCTTTCAATTGTTCCCATGCTCGAGTCTGCTGATGCAGCCACGGTGTCAGATGATCTCAGCAAGGGCCTTCCTCTTTTTCGCTGCCCTTCCACTTTCCCAAGCATGTTGTCCTTCTCTCAGGACAGGCCTCTCCCTGACAAGATGTTCAAAATATGTTCAGATGAAGTCTCGTCATCCTTGTCTCCAAGGAGCACTCTGGCCTTACTTCTTCCAACACAGACGAGTGTGTCCTTTCAGCAGTCCACGGTACTTTCAGTGTTCTTCTCCAGCGCCACGGTTCAAAGGCATCGATTCTTCTACGGCCTTCCTTATTCAATGTCCAACTTCCACAGGCATGCGATGCAATACACAATGCCATGGCTTGGGTCAGGCACCCCTTAGTCCTCAAAATAACATCTTTGCTCTTCAACACTCTAAGAGGTCTTGTCCAGCAGATTTACCGAACGCAGTAAGCCTTTTGACCTCTTGACTGTTGCTTCCATAAACGCTGAGTGTGGAGCCAAGTAAGACAAAATCTCTGAAAACCTCAACCTTTTTCTCCATTTATCACGATGTTACCTATTGGTCCAGCTGTAAGGATTTTAGTTTGTCGAAATCCAAAATGTAACAGCCCCCTTCCTTTCAAGCTTACTCAGGAGCAATGCTCCACTCAGGAAGATGGTCAGCAAGGCCATAAGATCAACAATGGTGTGGGAGGCTTCCGAAGCTAGCCCTCTTTAGATAAATTGTGGGGTGTGGGGCTTCAGAGCATGGTGGGCTGACGACTCTGGAGAAATGTTGATATAAATCGTTTCCTGTGACCACTGAAAACCCCGCTGTTTTGGAACATTGCTTGATCATTGCACAACTTGCTAAATGTTTCCTAAGATCATTGCAAAATCTGTTTTTGTCACATAGTTCAAGGAATGTAACTCGCTTGATTTTCACAGGATTTTTGAAGGCATGCGAAGGTAGCAAACCCGACAATCTCCTTCTACTTTGAGATTGTCAAAATCAACTTGAGAGATTCTTGAGTCAGCTTGGTCTCTCTCTCGGGCTGAAATAGTGACAGAGCCCTTGTTCCTGGCAGTGATAGCAATGCTTTTTGACCTACTTCCACTTGTATGTAGTGAAAGAGGGATTCAGGCGAAGGCAATTTGTCTTAAAAAAAAATACTGCCCTGTGTGCAAAATATCCCTTTTACTCCACATTGTCAGCAGAATCAAAATTCCTAGTAAATCAGCCTCATGATTCTTTTTTCTTGGCTTTGGGGATGGAACACCCATATCAGATCACTGAATTCCCAACATCCTGAGGTTTGGGAATGATGGCAGCAACTCTTGGTTCAATGCAAGTTTGTTTTCCTCTTCAGTGATTTTAAAAGCAAAGACCCCCCTTTAAAAGATCTAATCGTTGAATGCGCCACCATCGGGACTTGAGGGTAATGTATGGGGATGTGCAGTAGGCAAAGAGAGTCCATGTTAAGTTTAACTGCAATATTATTTCACTGTATAGATCCCCTCATTAATGGGCCCAGTTGAGGGTAAATGGTGCCTGGCCAATTCAAATAGCTCCTTCCCCTATGTCTTGCTCACAGACTGTCTCCACCCCCACCCCTAACCCGTGCTGCAAAAGCCTCTTGCAGGTGCTCAAAGCCTCCTCACGCCCACCCACCCCCGGTTTCATTCAAAATGCCAACGAGGAGGCTACAGTGTACTCTCACTCTCGCACCCCTAGCCACCAGTTGCCAGCCCAAGGGGACAGCTGCCTGTACCTCCTTGGTATCAGCAGCACTCTTGCTATTTTGAGAGTAGCCTGGCAGACTTTGCTTCCCAATAAAGCCTGTGATTTGATACCTGTATTTCAGCTCAATTTTCTCTCATTCAGAACCATTTCAGGAGAGAAGTTAAACACCCCCAGTGCTCATTCTGGAAGCTTTGCTTTCATTTGAGTGGTCCGCATCCCCCATCCTTTCTAATTCCTCCATCCACACGGAAGCATTGGGGGTGTATTTTGCAAACAGGATAGCCCCCTCCTCTGGGCTTTGGACACCCAGGACATTTTTGTTTAATTCCCAGCAGTTTTCCCTAGTGTTGTCAATAAAATTCACGCCCCATGATCATTGCAAACCCCTTTCTGGATGATGTTTGGGGAAGGGATGTGACCGACTCGGAGTTAACTCAGTGCTTTATAGCCTCAAGAATCTACTTTCTATGAGAAATTTAAAACACACTTATAGTCAATTAATGTGGTAATGAATAAAATAAAAATGTCGTCTGAAATGCAGGTATTTTACCATTTCACGGTAAAATTCACAGCTAATTTACCCACTCCAAATCAAAGGAAGAAAGCGTTTTTGTCTTAGAAGGTAGGTGCACCACGGGAGAGACAACGCAGTGCAAACCAGACCGTCTTTGTGCGGCGTCCTGTTTGCAATCGGAACGCAAAGAGGATATACACTTTTGATTTTGGAATTTACATTTTGGAGAGTCACGTGACGTTTGGCATGCACTCAGGCTTCAGAGTAACCACAGGAAACAACTGTTAACTATGAGCAGGCAAAAAAAGTCTTAGGCCAGCTTCAGGAAGTCTTTGCTGACTGACTAGATCGCAGGGCCTGTCTGTTAACCACTAACAGGCAGTAAACAAGAGAAGACTCCCAGCCTTACTGGGCCCTTTTAGGGCCATCCACATCTAATCTGGCTGCTTTGGAATGGTAAAAATCCCGTAGAGACTGCTTTAAATAAATTATCTTAAGGTAATTGCATTTTGTAAGGGATATTTTTTCTAACTAAATTAAGTAAAATCACTTGGGTTACATAATGTAAAGTCCATGAATAATACAGTGAAAAAAATTAAATGAAGATACCTCCATAATCCATAATTCGGATAGCCATATGTCCTGGCGCCTAGAATCCCCGAAGGTAAAACCTTTTGTCTCATTAATCCCGCCGTCTTTCCTCAGAAAACTGCTGCTTTCAGTGTAATTCATCGTCCCAAGGATATAGGATGGATTTTTCACAGCCTACCGAAGACCAAACTAGCTCCTGCCAAGTACATTTTCAACCCATGGTGGCTCTGACAGGTAACTAGAGTAGGGATAAGGGGGTTGTCTCCACTGAGTGCCCCACTAGTGAAGATCAGCTGGCCTTGGCAGAATAAAGGGGTTGGAAAGGAATTAGGCACACTAATTAGACACCGATGGGAAAATCCTGAACTGGGCCTCTGCCTACCTACGTCCAGGTGGAAGCCATTTGGGCACACCCACCTTCAGCACCAGTGACATGACATCACACAGGTGTGCTTAACCTCAGCCAATGAGATCAGCCCATACCCTCAACCACAACGTCCCAGCCAGGAGGGATCAGAGGGGATAAATCCCAGCCTGAGGTGCAGCTGCTCCCTCTTGCTCAGGTGCTCTCTTAGAAAGCTGGGGTGCACAGGCACTGCGGCTCCCTCTTAGGGCTCAGCTCAAGCTCTCTCTCTTGGAATTTCCTGTTCCCTGCTCCCCTGAAGTGGCTGGAGTGGCCACCATTTTCAGTTGCAAATTTTCCCATGGCCCCCCACACCCAACCCCATGGAGCCTTGCAGGCTTTTCAGAGATAGCATGCACTTTTTGTGTCTGTAAGACCTGAAACTTCCCTTTCCCTCATAAAAGTTCCTTGGATTTACAAAAGTGCTTCTGCCGCTGTAATTCTTTCAGCGCTGAGAAGCAAGAACCGGGGTAAACCACCCCCAGAAGCCAAACAGTCCCACATGATGCACAGTGTAGAACTGTGCTCTATAAAGTTTTCAAGGCCATGACCTTTTGGAAGTAGATTGCTAGACTTTTAATTCAGTAATGTTTAGTTGCCTCTGGGTAGGTTCAAAGTACCAACTTCTCATTTACTGTAACCAAGTGCTTAACCCCAGGGCCCTATTGCCTCTATAGCACAACCTGCTGTCATTGAATTAATGCTGGCCAATGGAGGTCCCCTGGGACAGAGGAGACTTGCCCATAGGGCTTCCAAGGCTTTCCAGCTTTACCGAGTAACCAATACGTTCCCAATGCTGGCCTTCCAAGTAACATTTGTTTAACATTACTAGGGCTCGTGTTAAAAGCCTAAATGCAGGGAGATGCCTCAACAAATGGTTGTAACAATATATTTATATTTGTTTATATTATTTATGCTAGTAGGACTCATGTAAATAAGGAAGGTTAACCTCAAGTTATCAGGAAGGCCCTTGAAAAACAAGCTATAGAAGGGTGACCAATCAGGGCAGTCTACTGAAGGTCACTGTAATTCTCCAAAAAGAGCACAAGGCCTAAGGCAAAACCATCTTGGCTACGTTGTTTATTAGGCATATCTTGGATCTAGGGGTGCTACCTTCAGCAATCTCCAGCCATTTCCTTTGTTTACAACATTCCATCCGTGCCCCCCTCCTCCCGCCCCTCCCAGAACTTTTACATCAGTCCCTATGCTGCCAGCTGATCCCTATGTCCATAAAGAGACTGCATTCCTTCCTTTGTCTAACAATTAAAAAGGAGGAGAAAGAGAAAAACAAAAAGAGGACAAGGGTAGTGGGAGAACAGGGCACCAACCCACCCACTGGCAGGGCATTGTTTACGTCTCCACAGGAAAGATAGAGAGGAACCAGACCCCAACCTGGTACTCTGAAGGCAACATACTGCCATGAAGCCGTGAACTGAGAGGTCTCTTGGTCTGGCCCTAATCACTGTTACCTCCCTCCCCAGAAGAATGCACTACCAAGGACAGCACTGAAGATACAGCCTGAGGAGAAGGGCAGGTCTGCCCAGACCACATGGGAGCAAATTAAGAGGGAAAGAGAGAGAGAGAGAGAGAGTTGACTGCATTCGGGTCCACCAAACCCTGAGAATGATATTTCTGCTCAGAGAAGCCAATGCACAGACAAGAACAAAGGGCTGGCCCCACCATGAGACATGACATTCCCTCACTGACTCATAGCCATAAAGGGGATAGCACTGGAGAAACAGTGTGGGAATTGTGCCCAGTCTGACCCACCAAGATTGGGCAAAATATAAAGAGAGTACAGCAGAGCAGCAAGGAGAACAAAGCAATCCTGAAAATAGACTTCAGGGGTCAGGACTTGACACCTCATCAGACTTGATAGGAAAACATTCATTAAAATCAGCAGACAGGAGAAGGGGGGAAGGGAGACTCCGGATAGGGCAAGATATGACAAAATAACGAGGTATAAATTACCAAGGGCACATGAGGGAGGGGGGAAAGGGGAGGGAGGGGGAAAAAAAAGAGGACCTGATGCAAGGGGCTTAAGTGGAGAGCAAATGCCTTGAGAATGATTGGGGCAGGGAATGTAGGGATGTGCTTTATACAATTGATGTATGTATATGTATGGATGGTGATAAGAGTTGTATGAGTCCCTAATAAAATGTAAAAAAAGAAAAGAGGAGAAAAAAATGATTAGGGCAAAGACTGTACAGATGTGCTTTATACAATTGATGTATGTATATGTATGAACTGTGATAAGAATTGTATGAGCCCCTAATAAATTGTTAAAATTACAAAAAAAAATCAGCAGACAGACTTGGAACTATTTATTGGAGTTTTTTCCCCCTCATGGCTATGTATATGAGATGACAGGATAAACAATCCCTAGGAGACAACAACAGAACCAACTGTTCTGTGGGGGACAAAAAAAGGGGGTGGAGGTGGAAGGAAGGGGGGAGCCAACAAACTCAGGGACAAGAGTACAACCCATGATATATATTTGGTGATGAGGAGGGTGTAGACTGTGTGGTGATCTTTGATTAAGCACAGTGTAGTTGGGAGGAATTACTGAGAACCAAATGATGGTTGAACGTGTTAGTGGGACAGGAGGAAAGTAAAAGAAAATAAAGGAAAGAACTAGGAGGCAAAAGGCATTTATAGAGGTATAAATACAGGCACATACAAACATAAATATATGTATATAAACGATAGGGATATAGGTCTATTACATATATTTATATGATAAGTATCAAGATCACAGGTAGACATTGGACCTCTACTCACATATCCCCTCAATGCAAAAACATTGTTCTAATAACCTGGCATCCTGTGATGCTCACCTTCCACACACAATCGCTGAAGTAAAAATGAGTGCATAAGCAAATGTGGTGAAGAAAGTTGATGGTGCCCAGCTATCCAAAGATACAGTGCCTGGGGTCTTAAAGGCTTGAAGATAAACAACTGGCCATCTAGCAGGGTAGCAACAAAGCCCACATGGAAGAAACACACTAGCCTGTGTGATCACAGGTATTGACAGGATCAGGCATCAGGAGACCCCAAACAATCATATCACTGCAAACATGTGGGGTCAGAGTGGAAACTCAAAGTCCATCTCTAGACAGTTGTGTAGCCCCTCACAGAAGGGTCACGGGGAAACGTTGGGCTGGTCAGGGTGGAGTATAGCGCCAACGAAACACACGACATTCCTCTAATTCTTTAACGCTCCACCCCACCCAACCCTCACACTCCACACACACACTATCTTGACCCCAGTTATATTTTACAAATCCTGCTAGACCGAGGCATGTACACTGTTACAGAGAAGAGCTCTCGACACACGAAATCCAGGACAGATAAACCCTTCAGGAATAATAATGGGAACAGTGATACTTAAAGTATAAGCAAAGATCACCTACATGAGCTGAGGGCTCTGTAAAACGTTTGTGTAAAAGATTAAGCTCCAGCAAGCTCAAGATCATTTGGAAGCAATGACATCAGCCATTTAGTCCATCCCTGAAGAACTGAACGTCCTGAGAATTATTGGGAACTTAAAAAAAAATTGGGAAACTTTTAGGAAAGAAAAAGGAACCAGAAAGAGTGACATCAGGGTCTTATAGCGTATACCTAATGATTTTCCACCAACACGTCGGCACGATTGTCCTTGCTGGAGAGGAAGGAGCCCAGCATTGTTGGGGCAGCGGACTCACCGGCAATGCTTTTTCAGGCCATTTTCTGCTAAAGGTTTGCTAAGTTTCTCAAAACACTCTCACAATACATAGAGGTAATTGTTCTTTGGCTCTCAAGACAGTTAACAAAGTGCCTCTAGCATCCTGTTACCAGGACTTAGCTTTGAACCGGTGTGCACTTTTGCTTCTTTACCTCCTGATAGCCATTGGTGTGCATCGTTTCTTCAGGATCATACGGGTGAAGTCTGTGTTATCTTGTGTTATAACTCTTGTGTAATAAATCTTATATCTTGTGTTATAACTTCATCTTGTGTCATAACTCTTTCAAGAAAATGCTTCAGGCTCTTTAATCTACTTGTTTAAAATTCCCATCCAAAGCTGTACTTGTTTAAAATGTCCCATGAAAGCTCTGAACTGAAGCTGATCTGGGCCCAATAGTTTGGGTCCCTGTGGTGGAGTGAAATTTCTTAATATGGCTCTTCTACCCAAGTCTCTAGAATGCCTACTAAAGGAGGGGGTGGGACTATGCAAACGGCAAGTGCAATAGAGGATGTATGTATGGATTGGGATAAGAGTTGTACGAGCCCCCATTAAAATGATTAAAATTTAAAAAAAGAATATTGGTATATAAAAAAATACCCACTAATTGAGGGGGTTGATCAGTTTTCATCATCACCCCCTTGGCTCTAGGGATGAGCCCTCTGTGAAATAGAAGAGAAACGTGATGGACCCTGAAAGAGGACACCTAAGATCTGTGTGTGCAGGGGGAGCTGCCCATCCAGAGGCATCAGAGACCCAGAGAAGCTGCACCAGGAGGATGGACTACATCCAGGACTATGGAATTGTGAGTCACAGCAAGAGATGGGCTGGCTTCCTGGCTGTAGAGGCAAAGGTCAAGGGTACATGTGGCTGAGAGACAGAGGACTGGACAGAAACTTGTCTCCTGGCTGAGGAGACCCATAATATACTCTGATTACTTGCTGATCCTGACTTGGTAGCCGATTGACTTTCCTAATCAAGCCCCTTAATTGTGAAAACAAAAATTAAATTTCAAGAATTCTGATATCTACAATGAGAAAAGACCAAAGTTTGGGGGGCTACTTAAAAAAAGATTTATTGTGAATTAGGTTGGTGGGGGATTGCGATTCAAATCATCATTTTGCATTCAACAACTTTAAATAAATCCTCCCCAAGGCCAAGAGTTACTTTTGAATGCTAACTCAGTAACCAACCATTAAGTACTGCGTCACCATTTAACGGGGCAGGATGGGGTACAAAAACCCCATCTTCTGGGAAATTTTCAGTCCTTGGGACTGTAACTCTTTACAGAAGCAGATTGCTACTTTCTCCTGTGGAACTACTGGTGGTGTCTAACCACTAATGTTACAATGAGGAACTGAGAGTCTAGCCACTGTGTCACCCCTGCTTGTCACTGAGGCTCAGAAAGAAAACTAACCAGGGCAGTCAATGTCACAATGTACTGCCCCCACTGATAGGGACTTTGCCTTCAGCTGAATGCAGTGATCCTCACAAACCCCTCCCAGGTACTTCCTACCACCACATCCCTTTTCCCCTTGAGGTAACTATAACCCGTTATTTTACTGAATGTAGCTATAAAAATCCCCCTTACCAAATACAGTTAGCCTAAAGTACTTTACTCAATGTTGGCTCGATGTAATTTTTATAGATTGCTCAAAGACAAGCTGAATGCAGATGCCACCTAAGGAGACCAGATAATCCTGAGAGTCACTGAGAGTCTTCTCCTATCTACTGATGGTTGGTGACTCAGAGCTACTCGCACATTGGCAACAATTGCCTGCCGTGGTTACCCAAGTGTGAGTTAATACAAAGCATCTATACATAATTTTCCAAAGTGCAGATTCCAACATAAAAGATATGTGTTCTTACAGTGTTCTGATTTTAAACAAGACACCACACAGACAGCCTACTTTACTGTCAGTCTCCCCATTGGTGTACCTTCTAATTAAAAGTTCCATTTCTTCCTCTAACTAGGAGTGAGTTGGCTACACCACTCCATAGAAAAATACCTGCATTTCAGATGACAAAACTGAGACATAAAGAAATTAAGAAGCTTACTCAGGATACATAGGTGGTAGGAGGTGGAGCTAGGACCCAAACCAAGGATCCTAGTTCATAAGCAGGATTCTGACCCATGGGCTACACTGTATCACCCAGACATGTGCCTAGAATGTCCCAGAAGAACCCGCTCTAGTCTCACTGCAGCAGTCAGAGCACAAGCGCTCATGTCTCACCTGAACTGCTGCACCAGCTCGTAAAGGACTTCAAGGGGCAGAGTGATGGCCTGGACTCCCACCATCCCCTCTAATTCTAACCTTGTAACTTGGCTTATAAACATTATTTGTTTCACCAAATATTTTGTTGGGGATATAAGGCATCTGTGAGACATGAAGGCATATTGCAACCTTAGCAAACCCCGCATTCCTCATGCTTTCCTGCTTCTTGCCAAGATGGAATGTTGTGGTCACTTTTCCTGCTAGCAGTCTCTGACCTGCCAGTTTCCTTTCTAATGACCTATCATTGTGCTGTTATGCCTTCTGCTGCATTTTGCTGACCAGGATCTAGTGCAAGTATCTCCTTTTCTGCGAAGCCTCCTATATGTCTGCCACTCACATATGTCCTTTCTATATTTGTTTACCTGTGGTGTGGTGAAGAAAACAACAGGTTCCCAGTAGAGAGGTCTGAGGGGCCAGCCCTAATCCTAATTACATGGATAGCTGCCCCTCCCCCAGAATAATTTACTTCAGAGAACAGCACTGAAGCTATAGCTCAGGGAGAGGGACTTGTCTGATCAGAGCACACAGGAGCAAATGAAGGGAGAGGAAGAGAGAGTGGAGCACATCCTGGCCCACCAAGCCTTGAGGACTATATTCCCGCTCAGAGTAGCCAATGCATAGAGAGGACCATATGGCCGGCCTCACTATGAGACATAACATCCCTCATTGACCCATAGCCCTACAGAGGAAAACACTGTAGACACAGTGTGGGAATTGTGCCCGATCTAATTCTACCACACCAAGGCAAAACACTAAGGACGTGCAACAGAACAGCAAGGGAGCAGAGCAAGCAGACCAGGGAATACCAAAAATAGACTTTGTGTCCAGGGTGTGGCACCCCATCAGACTCAAGCAGAAAACACTCCTAAAGGTCCTCAAACAGACCTTGAACGATGGATGTACAGGCTTTTCTTTTTGGTGTCATTTTTTGGTTGTTGTTTTGCTTTGTTTTGTTGCTTTGTTTTGCTCCTTTTTGTGCATACTATTATCTCTGCAGGTCCATCTACATAAGATAGGCGGGATAAACAATCTGAAGTGATACAAACGCGGTGACAAGGAGGGTGTAAGAGGCCTGGTAGGGCTTGATCATGGCAATGTAACTGAGAGGAATTACTGAAACCCAAATGAAGGCTAAGAATGATAGTGGGACAAGAGGAAAGTAAAAGGAAATAGAGGAAAGAACTAGGAAGCAAAGGGCATTTATAGAGATCTAAACAAAGACATGTACATATGTATATATATTTATATATGCTGATGGGGAAATAGATCTATGTGCATATATTTATAGGTTTGGTATTAAGATCGAAAATTGACGTCAAGCCTCTACTCAAGTACTCCCTCAATGCAAGAACACTTTGTTCTATTAAACTGACATTCCATGATGCTCACCTTCCCAACATGATCGCTGAAGACAAAGCAGGTCCATAAGAAAATGTGGAGAAGAAAGCTGATGGTGCCTGGCTATCAAAATATATAGCACCTGGGGTCTTAAAGGCTTGAAGGTAAACAAGCAGCTATCTAGCTCAGAAGCAAAAAAGTCCACATGGAGGAAGCACACCAGCTTGTGTGATCACGAGATGTCAATGGGATCAGGTATCAGGCATCAAAGAACAAAAAATTATATCATTGTGAATGAGGGGCAGTGCAGAGTGGGGACCCAAAGCCCATCTTTAGGCAACTGGATACCCCCTTACAGAAGGGTCGCGAGGAGGAGATGAGCCAGTCAGGGTGCAGTGTAGCAGCGATCAAACATACAACTTTCCTCTAGTTCCTAAATGCTTCCTCCCCTTCTCGCCCCGCGCCCCGCCCCCTGCCACTATCATGATCCCAATTCTACCTTACAACTCTGGCTATACCAGAGGATGTTCACTGTACAGATAGGAACTGGAAACACAGGCAATCCAGGATGGATGACCCCTTCAGGACCAGTGGTGAGAGTGGCGATACCAGGAGGGTGGAGGGAGCGTAGGGTAGAAAGGGGAAACTGATTACAAGGACCTTCATATAACTGCCTCCCTGTGGACTGACAACAGAAAACTTGGTGAAGGGAGATGTCGGACAGTATAAAATATGACAAAATAATAATAATTTATATTTTTAAAGGGTTCCTGAGGGAGGGGAACAATGAGGAGCTGATACCAAGGGCTCAAGTAGAAATCAAATGTCTTGAGAATGATGATGGCAACAAATGTACACATGTGCTTGACACAATGGATGGATGCATGGATTGTGATAAGTTTTATGAGCCCCTAATAAAATGATTTTTTAAAAAGACTTGTGCAAGCCCCCCAATAAAATTATTTTTAAAAAAAAAGAAAAGAAAACAATAGGTTCCTAGCAGTCCTGAACATAGCAGGCTATTGTTGCATACTGATGTGCCCAATACCCTAATCCAAACACTGTCAGATTAGATAAAAAAACACAAAACCCAATTATATATTGTATATCAGAAACACGTTAAATATCAAGAAGCAAATAGATTTTTTTTAAAAAACCCTCACTGCCATCGAGTCCTTGCTGACTCTTAGTGACCCTCCTGTGAGTTTCTGAGCCTATCACTGTTTATGGAAGTAGAAAACCCAGCCTTTCTCCCATGGAGCTGCTACTGGTTTTGAACTGCTAATCATATAGATCTCAGCCCAATGTTTAAGCACTCCACCACAAGGGCTCCAAAAAAAGGATGGAGAAAAAGCTACCATGCCAACATTAATCAAAGAAACTGGATTTAGTTGTGCTAATTCAAACAATGCATACTTCAGAGCAATGAAAATCATCCGACATAAAACTGGCCATTACATAACAACAAAGGGGTCAAACCTCCAAGATGACATAGCAACGGCAAGTGGGTATGCAACTATAACTAAAAGTTAAATGTTGGGTGCTATTAAATTAGCGCCTACTCATAAAGACTTCATGTACAATTCAATGAAACAATGCCCAACTCTGACCCATCTTCCCAATTGATGCCATGCTTGGGGTCCCAGAACAGTCGCTATGGTAATCCATCTAATTGAGGGTCTCTTCCTTTGCCCTGAATCTCTACCAACAAAAGTCCCACCAGCCTCGCTTCTAAGAAGAGTTACAGGCATTCTTTTACCAAGAAAGCCTTGTTTGGTCATCTGGTACTTTGTGGCGTTTAATATTCTTTGCCAACACCACACAAGGCACTGATTCTTCTTCAGTCTTCCTTATTCACTTTCCAACTTTTGCATGTATATGAGATGTTTGAAAACATTCTGTCTTGTGTGAGGCATAACTTATTGAGTACTATCATTAATATCGCCTGTAATTAAAATGATACTGAAGATAAATTTTTAAAGGGTTACAGAAGTACAGTAGCATTAAATAGGTGAGGAAAACGCACAAAGAATCATGTGGAGAAGTAGATAGACTTATTATTATAGTGAAAAACTTCTATCCCCCCTATCATTGATTGACAGATCCAGTGGGCAGAAACTCACTAATGACCTAGATGAGCTGGACAGTACCATCAAGAAACTCAATTCACTTGTTATTTATAGAATTCTTCTACCAACAACAGGAACTGACATTCTTCTCTAACTCAATGGAACATTTAACATGGTAGACCAATCCTAGGTCATGAAACATACCTTAGCAAAGCAAAACAAAAAATAGAAATCATGCAATATATGCTCTCCAAAATATCTAAAGATCAAACAATACATTTCTAATTAACTTATCTGCCACAATGAAATGGCAAAAGAAAGACTTAAATGTCTTCCACTGAATGAAAATACAACTTATAAAGAATTTTGGACGCAGGAAAAGCAATGATTAAATGGAAATGCATAGCATTGGATGCATATGCTACAAAAAATTGAGACATCTAAAATTAAGAATCTAAGCTCCCACTTAAAAAAAAAACTTGTAAAGGAAGCAAAGAGAAAATCCAAATTAAGCAGAAAAAAATACAGCGAAATCAGAGAGATACAGGCTAAGCAGGATTGCTTTTTTTTCTTTCTGGGTCTTGCAAGTTTTTACCTTTGAAAGGCATAGTCACCACTTTTCTATTGCTCTCTACTTAGTGAATAGAGAGCTGAATTTCCTTCTCTGAAATATTTATACCATTCACAGATTCCAGCTTTCACAGTTGTTACTGTAATAAAAATTAGACCTGAATTAGTGATATTACAAACAGGAAATTAATCAAGAAAATCAACAATATTAAAAGTTGATTCTTTGTAAAGATCAATAGAATTGATAAACCTGCCAGTCCGACTAGCCAATGAATAAATAGATAAATAATCACTAGTATTAGAAATTAAGGACATGCTATCCCTAGTGATCCCACAAACACTACTAAAAGGATAGCAAAGTAGTACAATGAGAAATTCTAAGGCGTCCCGGTGCCACAGTGAGTCAAGCACAGGGGTGCTTACTACAAGAATGGCAGTTTAAACCCACTGGCCTCTCTAAGGGGAAAAGATTCATCTGCATCTCAATAACCCTTTAGGAGAAGTTCCACACTGGTTTGCTATGATCAGCTTGATGGCAGTGGCTTGGGTTATGACCACCTCTATGCTTACAGATTAGATCATTTGAACTAAATGCTTTTCTTGAAAAGCATAATTGAACAAAATTCACACAAAAATAAATTGATAATCTGAATAGACCTATAGTTATTAAAGAAAATGAATCAATACTAAATAACCTTCCAAACGTGAAAGCTCCAGATCCTCAACAAAATACCAGAAAATCAAACCAACAGGCAACAGAAAACATGATACACAAAGACCAAGTAGAACTTACCTGAGACATGCAAAGGTGGCTCAATATTTGAAAATCAATTCATGTAAACATCATATTAACATAGTGAAGAAGAACAATGAGATGGCCATTGTGTTATATCTGTTGCTATTGAGTTTATGCTGACTCATTATGGCTTTCTAGAACAGAATAGAGCTGCTCCATTGGATTTCCAAGGATGAACTATTTAGAGAAGCAGCCACAATTTTTTCCCTTTGCAGAAGTTGGTAGGTTGAACCAGAGCACCCTTGGGTCGGTAGCTGATCGCTTCACCACAGTGGCAACAGTATGTGTTGGTCATATCCATAGATGTAGACAAAATATTTGACAAATACAAATACAACCCCCATTCGTGATAAAACTCCTCAGCAAGTAGAAATAGAGGGGAACTGCCTCAACTTTATAAAACTATCTATCAAAAAATCTATAACTAGATTTAGGTTAAGATTTCTCTTTCCCACAGCCTAAAGGTGTCTTTTTAAGGAGAATGATGTGAATGATTCTTGGAGCTGATGGCCTACTGTGGGCTCTTGGGCTACTGTGGGCTGTTGGGACAAACTGTAAATAAACCTACTTGGGTTCATTTTTAAAAGATTTTGGCCAAAACTGTGCTATAGGGGTACTGGCTACTTTTTACTCTCTGCTTTTTAAAAGTTATTATTCAAATATCACATCGCTTTACAGAATAAATTGTTCCCAAGCAAAATAGTTGTATTATGAGGTCATGAAGAAAACAAACAATTCTCAGTCCACACAAAGAAGCAGAAAAGGCTGGCACAAGCAAGTGATCAATGTGCAGAGCCAAGGTGGGTCTTAAGGTGGTGAGGGGGTGGGAATTTAAACTACCAGAAAAAGTATTCAGAAGAATGACATTCAAAGACTTTCAACATATGGAGAAAATGATTGAGAGGGCTACAAAAACATAAATGAAATATTGGAAACAATATTAGAAAAAAAGAAGTCTGGAAGATAGATATTAAGATAACAGAATTAAGCAACGTTGCAAAGGAGCAGAGCAGAAAAAATGAAACAGTGGGAAGTTGCATTCATTGGCTTCAAGGTTAATCATTTGGTTCCAATCTACTGGAAGAATAATCGATGAAAAGGAAAAATGTCTGAAGAACTTCAAAGGATTATGTGGAACACTACCAAGAAAAACTTATATCTCGTTGGCACTCCAGAACTGGAAGAAACAAAAGCTCCACAGATAAAATAGTCTAAGAATTATGTGTTAGTCTGGGTAGATGAGAGAAATAAATTCATAGATACTCATATGTGTATAAGAAAGAACTTGATATACAGGAACAATTGAATATTGAGAAAACAGTCCAGATCAAGTTCATAAATCTTATACTAGCCCATATGTCTGATACCAATCTTTAAATTCCTCTTCACACCCCACAACTCATGCAATGATGCCAGATGCAGGAAGATTACAAGCCAGTGGGTGAGAAGGCTTGTGGATCCAGTGGCAGTATAAGCATCCCAGTGCTGGCAGGGGTCTCCATGTGGCTTCTCCACCTGTCTCCATGTGGCTTGTCAACTGCAATGTCTCCCAGGGAGTGAATCTGTCTCCTGCCTCCAACAGCTATTTATCTCCTTCACACCTCCAAATGAGGTCATCAAGCTGTGAACTGATTGACAGGCTAAACTCTACCCCTTTTCTCTCAACCCTCAGATCGACAACAGATTATGTAACTACCACACATTACTAGAACAAAGCTTCCCTGGAATCATAAAAGAGGAGAGAGTCCCTAGTTAAGAAGCTGAAAGACAGACAGGGTAGCTCTCAAAAGAGAATCACCACAATGTATTGTGCTCACACTGCTCTATATTGTGGACAAAGAAAGAGGTCTGAGAGCAGCGTGGGAAAGCTATCTAAACAGGAGAACAAATTAAAATAAGCTTAGATTCTTTCAGCAGAAACCATGTCGGCAATGAGGCAATGGAACATCATATGTAAACCCTAAAAGAACAAAGATGTGAACAAGGATCTTATAGCCAGCAAAATTATTTCTCAAAAATGTGGATGAAATAAGGGCATTTCCAGATAAGGGGAAATTAAAGGAATTTGTAAAAACTAGAGCAGGGATAGTTCTTTGGGCAGGAAATCAACAATATCAACCGGCATGAATTTGAGATCACCAGACAAGACATCACTATGCAGAAATCAGTCTACCTAAAGTAGTATTCAAAATGCAACAACCTTGCAACTCTGAAAGTAGGGAGCCAGAGATATCCATCTACAATGAAGACAAATACAAAGAAAACAGAGGGGAAAGTATGACACAAAACAGTCTAGAAAAGGTAAAGCCAAGTATTTGACCAAAGAGAATTTTCTTAAATTTGGCAAGAAAATACTAAGCAACAAGGTAACCTAAAAGAAAAATCTCACCAAAATAAAAAAAATCAATTTATTAAAATCTCACAAATAGTAAAATAATAGCAAAAATAGATAAGAAACCCCACAAACAAAAGGAACTCCACAAAGAAATTTATGGAGAACAGTGGAACCAATAAAACCACAAATAAACACAGCAAAATATGACACTGACTATAAAATGGGTTAGAAAAATTAACAAAACAATGACAGAATTAACAAAAAATAGGACAAATGTGACTATCACAAATAAAAAACAAAAATGAGTTACATGACAAGAGACCCAACAGAAATGAAAAAGATCATAACACAACACAATGAAGGATTGAATTCCAATAAATATGAAAAGCTACATAAAGTGGACAACGTTTTACAAACACAATACCTGCCTAAATGAAGATATAGTGAGGTAGAATATCTCAGCATACCAAAACAAAACAATAATAATAAGGTTATTAAAAAACTTAACTGGGATGCCATTTTGATCTCATGCTAGTGGCCTTCCTCACCCCAAGGACGTATCTGTGTCTTTGTCCCTTTTCTCCTTTAATTATATTTGAGATTGGGGTTGCTTTCTATTCCCATGGAGACTAGAGAAACAAATTCAAAAACGCGCATATGTGTATAAGAGAGTTTTATATAAAGGGTAATTGTACATTAAGCATCCCAACCCAGTCCAGTCCAAGCCCATAAGTCTGATACCAATCTATAAAGTCATCTTCTGATTCACGAAACACACGCAATCACGCCAAATACAGGAGGATCACAGGCCAGTGGGATTCGGGGTCCAGTGGCATTGTAAGCATCTCAGCACTGGCAGGGATCCCCACGTTGTGGCTTCTCCAGCACCCTGGGCTGCATCAGAGTGGGTCCATGTGGCTTCTTCAGCTCAGGGCACTAGGTAGTTCCATGTGTCTTGTCAGCTGCAATGTCTCCCTGGGAGTGAACAGAGAGAGAGAGCAGTGTCTTCCACCTCCAAGGAGGAAATCAGGAGTTCCCAGAATTCTCAGAAGGCCATGCCCACACAGAGGCCTCATTGTCTATGATCTGATTGACAGGCTAGACTACACCCCTTCAGTCTTAATCCTCAAATTGACAATTCTCTAGTGGAAAACAGATTCCAACCCTGTCTGTCCTGATGGGATTTCTGGAGGATCTAGGAAACATGGCACCTAAAAGGGGGGAAGAAAGGTACCCTCCTTCACATTTCCACGGACCCTCTGAGTCCCTGAAAGGGTAAAAACTCTTGAACTGTGAACTATTCTTCAAGTCTTCCAGAAACTTTATTAAGTCTTGCTGGGAGTTTTCTCAGCTGTGAATTGTTTGTTCATTCTTAGGCCTGTTTGCCTTCAAGGCCTACGCTTTGCGTAACCCAGACTCTTCTGGAAACTGGCGTTATCTTTTTGTTTGTTTTTTCATGATTTTTTTCATTGACCTTTAGTTAATTTGGACTGGAGGGCCATTTAAGGCTATTACACCTATAAAGTCATTAAGACACCCAAGAATATTGTTTGAGCATCATAAATACGACTCTTATTGCCTTATTGGATTGTTATAGTAGATAAAGCTTGAGAGTGTGTGGTAAATTGTAGCAGGCTTGAGAGGAAGTTAACAACAAACAATAAAATGTTTCAAAATGTTTATGACATTAGATCAAATAGGATAGATTTATTCTTTAAATGGAAAAAGGCTGGTGAATCACCACAAAATGCTAAGTGAGTGAAAATACTTTCTAGTAAAATAGCAATGGGATTAGAGTTTATTTAGCGGGATTAAGTAAATTTAAAGCCCTAAATCATGGTTAGTTTATAACAATGATCAGTTCAAGTAAATGTTAATTATCATATGAAATACATTTGACCAGAGGTAAAGTTGAGAAAAAGTCATGCTATTTCTCAATGGTACAAATTAGAAACCATGATGGTTCTTCTGGTAACTTAAGTTTGACATTATATTGGGAACTTTTAAGCACTGCATTTTGCAATAATTCCTTTTGGTCTGATGTTCCCTCTGACTTTGAATTAATCTTGTTTAGATTTTCACTAGTTCGGGCATTTTCCAATCAAGTCTCTCAAATACATACACCAAACTCATTGCCATCAAGGCAATGCTGACTCATAGGGAACCTGTAGCAGAGGAGAGGATAGAACTGTCCCTGTGAGTTTCTGAGACTGTTACTCTGTACATGAGTAGAAAGCACCTTCTTTCAACCACAGAGTAATCGATAGTTTCAAATACAGAGTTTACATTTAGTAGCCCAACAGGTATGCCGTCAGGGCTCCTACAAGGCAGGAAAGCTGAGGCCAGGATGACATAGTGGTTACACATTGGGATGCTAACTGTAAGGTCGGCAGTCTGAAACCACCAACAGCTTTCTATTCTTGTGAAACTCACTGGGCTATTCAACACTAGCCTAAAGGTCACTATGAGTCAGCCTCCACTTGATGGCTGTGAGTTTGGTGTGGATACATACACACAGCAAAAACATATACACATATAAAATGAATGACGAATCATGGCATGTCACATTTTACATTGCTAACCTGATAAGATATCTGACTAAAATTTTCCAACAAAAAATTAGACCATATTGGCCTTATGAAAAATACTGATATCCTGGGTTGGAGCCCACCAGACTACAATCAAGATTGCTAGAACTTGAAAGTGATGGGGGCCTGTAAAATGATACAACTGATACAAAAATTGACAAGAATAGAAAATTAGCCTCTGAAAAGATAAGATGTTTCTATAAATTCTATGAGGAGGTCCCCTACCCCTCACCTCACCCCACCAAAAAAAAAAAAAATGGGGAAAAGTTCCTCTAGGCAGAGTTTATCAGTATGAGTTTTTCCCACTAAGCCAGCATTATCGAGTAACTCGCTCTAAGTTAGTGCACCCAGTGGTGTCACCTGGGAAGGTTCTCTCTGGTCACAGTGATTTTTTTCATAGAAGCAGTTTCGCTCGAAACCATTTTTGTGATGACTGTGATAGGGAGGTTTATTGTGCCAACCTGGCCAATAGGGACATGTGGGATTAATCAGTTCACAGTTTGATTGGAGGGCAAAGAGATAAATGACTCGGCAAGGCCCACCCCTTTCTCACTTGCTCTCTGGTGATTGAAATAGCATGTAGCTGCTGTAGCTAGTTCTCTACTTCAACTTGTGAGCTACACTACCTGTGGGACAAGCAAACCCATGGATCATGTCGCTAGAGCTTGAGGCTCCCTCAAGACATGTTTTACCATGCTGCTGGTTCGTACATCATTGAGCTTGAGGCTGGTGGAACTTGTCATCTTGCATTGCTTGAGTTCGATATCGCATCTGGGCCTGCTTCACTCAATCCTGAGCTGCTGACTGTTGGTGACCTGCCCTGCTGTTTGCTGCCTGTGGGTGAACTCTGCTTGCATTGCCAGAGGGAAATCTCAGCTGTCTGCTTCCTTGACCTTGGACCCAACAGTCCTCGTGAGTTGATGGACTTCCAGTATATTAACTGTCCCAAGGAAGTGAGTTGAACTGAGCCCTCTGTGCTGCTGCAGACTAATTAGCTGTTATATTCCTTCCTCCTGTATAAACCTTCATGTTGTGTGTATATATATATAAAATCATAAGTGTCCTGGTTTTGTTTCTCTAGTACCCCACTCCTGGTCCCACAATCTGTTAATCTGGGTTGACAAGAGAAACAAATTCATTGACACTTACATGTGTGTAAGAAAGAGCTTCATATAGAAGAACACTTGTATATTGAGAAAACATCCCAGGCCAGTTCAGATCAAATCCATAAGTCCAATATTAGCCCATATGTCCAATACTAATCTATAAATCCCTCTTCAGACTCATGCAACACATGCAATGACACCAACTGCAGGAAGGTCAAAGGCCAGTGGATGGAAAGTCTTGTGGATCCAGTGGCAGTGGAAGCATCTAAACTCTGGCAAGGGTCTCCACATGGCTCCTCCAACTCCAGGGTTCTAGAACAGCTCCATGTGTCTTGTCAGCAGGAATTTGAAGCAGAGCGTCTGTGTGTATCTGGCCTCCAGTGAGCTAGTTTTCTCTGTGATGCTTCCAAATGAAGTCATCAAGCTGTGACCTGATTAACAGGCTGGACCCCACCCCTTCACAAGTTGACACCAGATTATGTAACTATCACAATGGCTAATTTAAGAGACAGCATGCTGCTTTGGAATTTTGTTTCCTGCATGGTACAAACACCACAGAAACTGTTGTGACGTTGAACATCCCTTACAAGGACAGCACTCTGGAAAACACTCAAGTGTATGAGTGCTTTTTTCATTTCAAAAAATGCAAAATGTCAATTGATGACAAATCTCTTTCTGGACATCCTTCAAGTTCCCAAATGGATGAAAATGTTGACTCATAGTGCATTTGGAATTGGTTCTACCAGGTCAGATTGTTAACCAAGCTTTCTATTTGAAGGTTCTGAAAAGATTGCATAACAGTATGCAACCCAAAAAGGACTGATTTGTGGCAGAGAGGTGACTGGTTTCGCCACCATGACAGTGTACCTGCTTATGCAGACATCCCAGTGCACCATTTTTGGGCAAAAAGCAGCAGGCCTCCCTTACCTGACCTTGCTTCATGCAACATCTTTTTGTTTCTGTGAATGTAGAGGGATATGAAAGGACAGCAATTTGATGATGAAGAAGAGGTGAAAAAAAAAATGAAGGACATGCTGTCAGCCATCCAAACAGATGAGTTTGAAAAATGTTTCCAGAACTGGAATCACAGATTTAAAAAATGCATTAAGTGTAATGGAGAGTACTTGGAGGGTGATAAAGTTGTTTTATAAAAAATTTTTTTAATATATAGCTTTGAAAAAAGAAATCTACTTGGGGTTGGGTTACCCCCTCTTATATGCAGGATTCTTGTGGAAATTTTAAGAGTATCCTCTGTAGATAAGTAATGTTTTTATCATTTTACCCAAATTGTTAAACTTAGCGGTTTGAAATATCATGAATCTCACATTGAAAGCAAATTTAACAAATTTATAAAATCATGATTAGAGACACTAATGAAATTTAAGCTAAATAGAATAACAGCAAGATTCCTTGCTAAGTTTAAAAGACATAGTGCTGTGTTTTAATAGATGAATGTTTCAGTGTCCACTTTCACATCCCATTTGTTACGGGATGTAGTTGCTGCTGGTGGTATTTAGATACCAACAAAGACTATATATATATATATATATATATATATATATATATATATATATATATATATATATACTATATTCAGCCTCATATTATTATTCCTGCTCTGTGTCTGGCTTTGGTGGGAGTTGGGGTAACCTATGTGTGAACCATTTGCCCCGAGATACTCTTTCTATTTTGATTTTGGGTCTTAAAAACAGACCAAAACAAAAAGTTGGAGCCTAAAAGACGTTTTGAATTTGAGTGATGGTCCGGAAAGACCAGCAGGTCATTGAACTCTGAGCATTGTGCCCTACTGAAGAATTCAGTCTGTTTAAAAAAACAGACTCTGAAAAGACAACCAGACTAGTCTGGGTTTAGGGAGACAATGTTATCATTGAATCTTGTCTCCCAGTAATGTTGTGATGTGGCTGCCTAATGCTTATAATCCATTTATCACTGTCTTAGTTGTATATCTTAAAAACTAATTCTTCAGAGGAGGTTTCATCTCAGCTAGGGTCAGTTTTTCTTTTGGGGGAAGAGTGAAAGAAGTTCCTACAACATAGCATGATCCCACGGTCACCCTTATTTAATAGACACTCCTATAGTGGTGTTCAGAGGAATTTCTCTGGAAATATATGATCAAAGGAGTGTGGGTATATCTCTCTAAGAAGCTTATTTCACTTCTATTTGTGTTTAAACTCGGGAAGAGCAACCTGTCCTTGAAGGAAACCCATAACATTACTAGCAAAGAACCCTCATAATTCAAAAAATCTATATACCCTGTGGAATGTTGCCAATTATGCAATTTTGACTAAATTTATTTTCTGCCTTTGATGATCCTGGATTTTAAATTTTGTCTTCTCAAAGTGAACAACATTCTTCATCTTTCTCACAGAAGGACCTGATTTGGAAACCCCACTAGGTGAACTGAACTTTACCTTGAACACACGTTGCAGATTAAAAGAACTGAAATACTCCTTTGGACTTAAACCTGAAATACTCTAGACTGGCTGGAGAGCGATGGAGGTAATACACTTTCCAAATGTGCTCTTCCTGAGGCCAAGATTATCTACATCTACGGTTAATAATCCGAAAGAATTCAATGGAGGCTTAACCTATATGGTTATTGTTTTAGTAAAGTGCCATTGAGTCAGTTCCAACCCATAATGACCCTGCAACCAAATGAAACACTGCCCTGACCTGAGCCATCCTTGCAGGACACAAAAAGAATGAAAATAAGATAGAAGGAAACACTGAGTCTCTGTAATAGAAAGAACTAGTCAACATTCAACCAGGTTAATGGTTGAACAAGCCCCAGTGGTATTGAAGGAAGAAGCCTAAGCTGCATTGAAAGCATTAGCTGCCCTCCCTCCGAAAGAAAAGGCTCCTGGAATTTATGGATACCAATTGAAATGTTCAACAAGCTAATCAATCACTGGAAGCACTCACCTATCTAGGTCAAGGAATTGGAAAGGCAGCTACTTAGTCTATGAACTAGAAGAGATCCCTATTTGCACCCATTACAAAGAAAGGTGACCCAACAGATTACTTCAATTATAGCACAGTATCATTACTATCACAGGCAAGTAAAATTTTGCTGAAGATCATTCAACAATGATTACAGTACTACATTGCAAGGGAGCTGCCAGAAATTCAAGCCAGATTCTGAAGAGCATGTTAAACAAAGGTTTTCATGGCTGATGTTAGTTAGACCTTGGCTGAGAGCAGAGAATACCAGAAAATGTTTACTTGTAATTTATTGATTAAGCAAAGCTATTACACTGTGCGGATCATAACCAAATATGAGTACCAGTGAGAAGAAGGGGAATTCCAGAACCCTTCATTGCGCTCATATGAAAACTGTACGTGGAACAACAGCAGCATTTGTCTAGAACAGGGGACATTGCATGTTTAAAACTAAGGAAAGGTGTAACTCAGGATTTATCCTCTCACCATACTTATTTAATCCGTATGCTGGCTAATAGAAAAACTGGACCATATGAAGAAGAATGTGAAATCAGAATTGGAGGAAGGTTTTTAGCAACCTTCAATACACAGATGACACAACTTTGCTTGTTGAAAGTGAGGTGGAATTGAAGCACTTGCTGATGAAGACCAAGTACGGCAGAGTTCAATATAGAATGCAACATAGAAGAAGCACACCGGTCTGTGTGATCACGAGGTGTTTCAGGGATCAGGTATGATGCATCAGAAAACCCAAAACAAGCAACCCTATAGATGTGAACAAGTGGGGTCAGAGTGGAGACCCCAAGTCCATCTGTAGACAATTGAACATCCCCTCACAGAAAGGTCACAAGGAAGGGACGAACCAGCTAGGGTGCAGTATAGCACCAACAAAACACACATTTCTCTAGTTCTTTAATGCTTCCTCCCTGCCACTATCATGATGCTAGTTCTACCTTACAAACCTAGCTAGACCAGAGCATGTACACTGATACAGACAAGAGCTCTCGGCACACAGAATCCAGGACAATAATGGGAGCAGCAATACCATGAGTGGAGGGAGAAAGTGGGGGAAGAAAGGGGAAAAAGGGGGTACCAAACGCAATAATCAACATATAACCACCCTCCCCGCAAGGGGATGAATAACAGAAAAGTGGGTGAAGGGAGACAGGGGTCAGTGTAAGATACTAAAATAATAATAATTTATAATTTATCAAGGGTCATGAGTGTGGGAAGGTAGGGGAGGGGGAGAGAAAAGAGGAGCTGACACCAAGGGCTCAAGTAGAAAGAAAATGTTTTGAAAATGATGATGGCAGCATACCTACAAATGTCCTTGATACTATTGAGGTATGGATTGTTATAAGAGCAATAAAATGATTTATAAAACAAACAAACAAAACCACCAAAGTCCTTTCAGCTGGACTAATAGGCAGCACCATGAAAAAGGAGAAAACGCTGAAGGAGTCAAGGAGTTTATGTTGGTTAGATCTGTTGGGGTACGGAGGCCCCAACATCTGAATGGGTCCTCAGAAGTGACTTTGCAATTGTGGAAAATAATAAAGACAGACAGACAAAGCCGGGCATAGAGAATTGTTGTCACTGTGTCAGGATCAAGAGAGTGTATGTATTTTCCAATGGGGCTTACAGATATTTCAAAAGGCCTACACATCATACAGCAAACATATCACATAGTGAATGAGTAATACCATTAGCAGGTAACGTAATAAACAAACAATGAGGTGAATCATCATCTTGACCCACTTCTAGTAGACCTAGAATTGCCCTGAGCCCTCCCCAGGGGAGAAATCTCTGATCAGTATCAGCAAGAGATGTCAGAAGAGAGCTTTCTACATTTTATTGTGGGTTTGGCTATAGAATCTGATTGCTCTTATCTACAGACAACCTGCAGGCACCGGGAATAGCCAGACTCAGATTTGAGACCTTGTTTAAGGTAACTCCTTTATGCCAGTTACTTTATGGGGGGTTATGGGAGGGACTGTGTTTAGTCATGAGAATGTGTATTAAAATTTATATCTCATAACTGTAAGGCTCTTCCCACACTGGACTTGGCTTTCCAGACCCGTAATTGTGAGAATAGAGGATTTGGCTGCATGGCATTCTCATCCAGTCCCATGCAGTCCAGTTACCACATTCAAGGCTCATAAAAGCAGCAGATCAAATGATGCATTACACTGGGTCAATCTAAACACAACTGTTTTTTATATCCATTTTATTGGGGGCTCTTACCACTATTGTTACAAACCATACATCAATTGTTTCCGACACATTCATACATATATCCCATCATTCTTTTCTAGACAGTTACTTTCCATTGAGCCCTTGGGATCAGCTACTCCTTTTTTCCTCCACTCCTCCTCACCCCTTATGACCCCTGATAGATTGTAGATTGTTAATTCTTTTCTTTTTTATTTATTTGCTAAAGAACAGATTTTATTTTCCGTTTCCCATCCCACCCCCACCCCCCAAAAACACTAAATTTGCACACGGCACAGTAATTCAGCACATGATAGAAATGGGGAGATAAGCAATCAGTCATCTCGGGAATGGGGTTCAGTCTCCTGTAGGGGACCGGAGCAGAAGGTAGGCCCAGAGAAACCTCAGGCCCTGGGAGCATTCTAGAATGGAAATGTGATTTGCCTCTCTGTAACAGAGCAACACCCAATTCTGTTCTAAGCTCAGTTTTAGGTAACACTGCCAGGGCTCCTAATTGGAGAGAGGATTATTGTAAAGGTAAATTTAATATGCTAACTTTCACTTCAGGGTCTCCATTTAAATTGTGTTCCAAGTGGGGAAAGAAATGAGAGCGGGGAGGACAAAAATTCAAACTCTCCTGCAGACCAAAAATATTCTCTGAAATGTAGACATCATATCGGTTCATCTTGAACTCAGCAGCTTTTAGGAGAACTGATGTCTACAAATGTCCAAGTACTTCCAATCGATGGTCAAAAATCAGGGTGAGGGGCGGTGTCTGCCCAGTGGCCCTTCCGAACAGGTACTGGAGAGAGAATGCTGATGGTAGACAGGAATCTGATCGACATTTATAGACCTCTCAATAGTCTGAAATGGCCTCCCAACTCCGAATGTCCCTTGAGCACAATTTAAAATATGCTCGGCCTTCTCCTTCCAGGTCTGTTGACTCTGGTGAGTTTGCATTCCAGTGACCTAGAGTTGACCTGACTGTACCAGCAGAGCAGGGTTCGGGGCTGCCCCTTCTCATCTAGACGCAGTGTGAGGAAACCACTCTGAGACAGCTGGGAAAATGCATCTCGCGTCGGGATGGTTCTGCACACCGGGCCTTCGCCAAGGTAGGCAGGCTTGCTCATTCCGCACCTCCTAGAGCCCGGTGCCCCCGAGCCATCTGCAGACCATCAGGGGCACCTCTGACCCGTGGGAAGGTTTCCTCGGACACGCCTATTTGTCCTGACAACCTGCACTTTAGACATTCAAGGAAAACTCCTTTTGTCTCGTTGTCCGGGAGGGGGGCGCAAAGGATGGAGTGTCGGGGAGACAGTTCAAACTCAGAGCCAGTCCCGAGGAAAGCAAGTGGCAGCTGAACATGAAAGATGCACCTTCTTAACTGCGGCCAATCCTGTCTCTGCTGACCTGACAGTTCCCACGGCTGGGGGCGTGCAGCCCACCCCCGTGGCTCTCCAAGGCAGCACGAGTCTCTGTGGCAGCCAGGGGCCCCTGGGCAGCACCTTGGCAGGCCTCCGCCCCCACCACGCTCTTCCGTGGGCGCAAGGGGTAGGGACAGGGCCCCTGCCTTGCTCGGAGCCACAGCTGAGGCGGAGCTTCTCCTAGATTCGTGCAGATGTGCAGCTGAGCAGCTGGTCATTTCCAGCGGTAACATCTCAATTGGTGAGTTTCCATTTACATCCAACGCAGGTGGGTTCACCCAGAGAAGAGGTGTGTCTGCCGGACAAGGGTGCTCCTTCCGGGTTCTTTCCTGGCATCCTCGGAAAGGTCTGTCTGGGCCAGCGCCCCGCCACCCCTCGGCCTGGACCGGGCAGATGTGGAGCACCCCTCTGCCATCCCTCATCCTGTGTGCTTGCTCTCTGATGCCGGGGGCACGCTGTGGTCCTGGTCAGAGGCCGTTGGTCAGTGGATCTCAATATGAACCTGTCTTCAGGGGGCCGAGGGGAGCCTGTCCTTGGAGGGTCGGGGCAGCCAGTCTTCAACTGAGAGGAGCCCGTCCTGAGGGGGCTGGAGGCGGCCTGGTCGGCTAAGGGTAGGTGGGCAAGCTTCCCTGCACTGCAGGCGGACGTTGAGCATCATGGACGCCACGATGTACAGGTAGGGGAAGTTGATGCGCCACCGCCACGCCAGGTCGAAGAAGAAGAGCAGCGTGCGAGTCAGCCCCTTGCAGAAGACCCCATAGGAGCGGGCGGCGGCCGAGCGCGACAGCCGGACAGCCAGGTCCGCGGCCATATAGACCGGCGCCGCCGCCCGCCCGCCTACCGCGCGCCGCCCCTGCAGCCCAGGTGACTGCGCTCCACGGGGCCCTCTCAGGGCATCGGCTGGCCCCCGCCCCGGGCCGCTGAGGGAAGGAGGCGGGCGGCGGCCGCGGGGGAGGCACCTGCGCGCGTCACGCTCGGGAAGCATCGATTGTTAATTATTTTCAAATCTCATTTTGATTGCCATCTCCCTTCCCCTCTGTGGTGAAAGATCTTCTCGTGAAGTTGAACACCTTATGTTACACCATATCATGGGAGAATTCTGGCCTACCCAAAGTGCCATCGGAACCTAAATATCAAGCCCATGTTCACTGAAGCACTGTTCACAATAGGAAGAAGATAGAAACAAGCTAAATGCCCATTAATAAAAGAATGGATAACGGTACTTTGGAAATATATGCAATGGAATATTTCCTACCACTAAAGATCAATGGTGAAACTAGGAAGCACTTCACGGCATGCTTGGACTCGAGAAGACAAACTGAGTGAAGTCAGTCAATCACAAAAGGACAAACATTGTAGGGGACCATTGTTGTAAAGGGGGAAAAATACAAAGGTTTTCATATCAGCAGAACCAGTGTTTGATGCTTGCCAGGGGTGGGAAGGAAGAGGAGGGAAGGGTGAGGGTGCCCAGAGCAGCTGTGCTGGCTGCAAGCTCTTCCGAGACCGTCCCATAATGACTGCATCTAAGTGGCCACGGTGGTAGCCTGTTCTTGATAGCCAGCTCTAGCACTACCCCTTCAATGAGAGGAAAAGTCTTGAGGAGGCCATGGACCGGACCTCTGTGGGGGTTTACCATACATTTCACCTCAGTGCCCCCATATGGCCCAGTGGTACAATTGGTATAATCAACAACAGTCTTCCATGTTGGCTTTCAAACCTGGGTGCTGGGATTTGCTGCCACACGCTACAAAATCAATCCCACAGTCATAGACCACCCCAAGATAATGAGAAGAGCTAGCTTGGAAGGGGGAAAGGGACCCACTTTCCATGAGGATTGGTTCTAACACTCCTGGGGCACACCCGGGGACTGGAAATAGCAGGGGCAATTCTCCACTGCAGGCTGACAGCTGGCAATGCATTTCTCCACAGTCTGGTTAATTTCTCACATCAACAATCATTATGGCCCAAGTGTCAAGAAAAAAATATTACTGGAAACATTAAGGGTAAAAAGAGAAATGAGAATCACTAATCATGGGTAAATCATGACTTTCAAGTACAACGCATACAGTGGTTGGAGATAGGAACCACTTGCTACTCTAACTTTAGCTCTTTATTCCAAGGAGTTAAAATATCGAACCATCAAGGGCTGGATTGTCATGTCCATAGGAGAGAGAACGTTTTCCAGGACCAGGTCCTGGAACAGCAGCAAATGATTTCAAAGGTACAGGAAAGAGGCATCTTTGCCATAAACTTGAATTCTCCTGGTCTTCTGTAACCTTTAGTATGACAGGGCCTTTGGCAGTCACTTGGTCATGTGAAGTGTGTCACCAGGTAGTTGGGGGTATCTGTTCAGTGCCACAGGTGGCTCACCGCTGGGAGAAGCCATGGATGGTGGAGCATTGGTTTGCCCCTTTGCGGGTCTCACTGCCATGGAGGCTGTCCTGAGTCTGGCCATCAGCACCACTCCCCACTGCTGATGCGTAGACCATCTGTGCTGCCTGGGGAAGGTTGCCTCTGGCCGAGCTGTCTGTGTTGGGCCTCCTCAGATATGGACCTCATGTTCTCAATGAGGGATTTTCGGCATGGACAGACAACCGTGGACTGGTCTGTGCCATCCGATAGTGCTTCACTGAAGTCTCTAGTCCAGCCTGTATGGGATGGAACACGTAGATCGCCAGTGGGCGCCTTGGGCGCTGTTTTCCATCCGTTGAAAACTGTGATGCACAGCAGAGTCTTCTTCCCTAGAGCTGTACCTCGTGCCTGAAGATGTAAACTTTTTGCCATTGTCTGTGGGTAACTGACCACATCCAATTCATATCCTTTGGCTGAAAGCTAAACTCTCTAAGGACTGTATCCGTTATTACGTTAGTGGTTTTGTAGGCCTGACCTGCTGGGTGGACTTAAGTGTAGTATCCATTGATGATCTTTTCCAGATGAAGATGAACTGGTCCTGAGCAAAAGGATGTGAAATAAAATTCATTAATCAGGTATGAACCCAGGTCTCTATTAACAGTTTCTAATGCAGACATTATATTTAGGACTGCTTTAATTGCATTTACTTGCAGTTGGAGTTCTTCCAAAGATAATTCACCTCTGCCTGTATTTTGCCACGAGGATGGTCTTTAAACTGCTCAGAGTTTCTAAGTTGTCAGGAGTTTATTATCCTCAAGAATTTGTTCTATTAAACTTATCCTCTTCAAGGATAATTGCACAAGAATTAAATTAACCTTTAGACAAACATTTCAATATAGTTTGCCTTTGTAATTCTTCTAATGAACACATTCACTCTTTGCTCCAATATCCACCCATGTTCTTCTGTTCTCTGTAGCAGAAATTTAGTTTTCTATCTGACTTCCTCTGACCTATAACTTCACTATATGACTGCAAGTTTAGTCAGCTTTTATTTATTTTATTGTGAAAAGTCCATAAAGGACCTTTTGATTTCAGACTTATATTGAAGAGTAAAACTTCAACAAAATACAAATGCAAAATGAGGTCAATATATTAATGGGTTTTTTCAGATGCTTTGAGCATATGTATAATCAAACAAAAGAGAAGACAGACAGTCTTATAGAGATTCTTGACAAACAATTTGATCAACTGTTTGCTTCTCTTCATTCCAGGTAATAATTTGAAAATATAGACTCAGTAAAACTGAAAATTTTAACAGTAAGTTATCTTATTATATCTTTGATTAGATTGAAGGTAGTGAATTATAATTTTAACAGATTTGGAAGGAGTGATTTTAAAACTTCAAAATGAAAAAAAATTACTACATTGGACAAGTTTTGGGTATTTATTTTCTGGCCCCAATGCCAACTGTTAAACTTACTAAAACCAGTGAGCACCTTCCGGACATGATTGTTGAAGACAATGGGTACGTAAGCAAATGTGGTGAAGAAAGCTGGTGGTATCTGGCTATCAAAAGATAAAGCATCTGGAGTCTTAAAGACTTGAAGATAAACAAGCAACCACTTAGCTGAGAAGCAACAAAACCCACATGGAAGAAGCACACCAGCCTGTGTGATCACGAGGTGTCGAAGGGATCAGGTATCAGACATCAAAAAACAAAAAATCATATCATTATGAATGAGAGGGAGTGTGGAGTGGGAACCCAAAGCCCATCTGTAGGCAACTGGATATCCCCTTACAGAAGGATTGTGTGGAGAAGATGAGCCAGTCAGGGTGCCATGTAGAAATGGTGAAACATACAACTTTCCTCTAGTTTCTAAATGCTTCCTCCCCACCACTATCATGATCCCAATTCTACCTTAAAAATCCAGATAGAGCAGAGGATGTACACTGCTACAGATATGAACTGAAAACACAGGGAATCCAGGACAGATGATCCCTTCAGGACCAGTGGTGAGAGGGAAGGTGGGGTAAAAAGGGGGAACCGATTACAAAGATGTCCATATAACCCCCTCCCTGGGGGACGGACAACAGAAAAAAGTGGGTGAAGGGAGATATCAGACAGTGTAAGACATAGCAGAATAATCATAATTTATAAAAGTAAAAATGAGGAGCTGATACCAAGGGCTCAAGTAGAAAGCAAATGTTTTGAGAATGATGAGGGCAATAACTGTACAAATGTGCTTGACACAATGGATGGATGGATTGTGAGGAGTTGTATGAGCCCCCAATAAGATGATTTAAACAAAACAATACCAGTGAGCACAAGGAAATATTTTCACAATCAAAATACATGTTGTAGAAATAAAGATACTTAAGAAAGGGCAAGCATAATTTTCTTTCTATTTCATTCTTTCATGCTCATTTGCATCAGAGTAAAATAATTCTTTCATAGTTTCACTTAACAAATATTACTTAGTATTTTTATATGCATCACTTTTAAAAAGGCTCTTTCATACATAGGATCTTGAATACATTAGTCACAAAATATGTGTTCTCTCAATTTTACATTCTACTGAAAGATGTGGTATACCTCAAAGAGTGAGCATACTTAGTAATTATAGCTGGCCATTAACTCTTAGATCATTGAAACACAAGCTCATTAGGATGCTTAAAACCATAGACTCAATTTACTATGCATGAATTAGAACACTTTATTCTTCTTTAGTGTCCATATCCCTTTTGTTCTTTCTTTCATTATATATTTTTGGGGGCTCTTATATCTCTTATCACAATCCATACATTCATCCATTGTGTCAAGCATATTTGCATATGTATGCTGCTATTATCATTTTCAAAGCATTTTCTTTCTACTTGAGCCCTTGAAATCAGCTCCTCATCTTCCTGCTCCCTCCCCCGCATGCCGCCCCTCATGAACCCTTGATAAATTATCCTGGCATAATTAGACATTTCCTTTCAAGGCAATCTATTTTCTTATTAATCTCTTCTGACTTTTTGTGACGGACTTTTACGTAAGTTCTCTATTACTCATGTTGGTTCTTTGGCTTTTCTCCAGCTTTTTAAAAAGACATTGACTTTCTTTACTAGCTGGTACCGAGCGCGTGCTTTGGGCTAGATGTGGTGGGGGTGGGGTAGGCTTTTGATTTCATCATTCCTTTGAATCATAAAATACTTCTTTGAAAGCAATGGAATAGACTTTAGTCTTACCCGCCTGGGCAACACTGAGAAGTTTGGCTCACAAGCTATGCCTTTGTAGTTTGGCACCATGTACAGCCCATCCCTGAAAGCTCAGGGGAACCACAGCTGCAGCTTTGTGCAGCATCTTGAAAATGGGCAAAAGAATCACAGGTTGGCATGGGATTGTCTTTCATTTCCCTGTGGCCCTCAGGCATGCAGTATCTCCTGCCACTCCTAGGCAGGACAGGGGTAGGCTGACTGGCTTACCTTGACTGGGCTAGTCTGGCCGCTGCCCTGAGGAGGGATTCAGGATAGATTTAACTCTTTGGACAGCAGGAGGAACTTGCCTGCTGTGATCAACTTGCCTGCTGTGATCAGGAGAGTCACATGCCAAGCAAGTCTGCTCAGGATTTTGATCCCCTACCAGGCAACTGCTTACCACCTGCTCTGCCAGCCAGCACAGAGGGCTGCTTCCCCAACCCCTGCCCTTGTTCCCAAGGCCTCTGGTGCTGCCTGGGACCATGCTCTGCTGCAGATGCCCAGGAGAAGGGGCGTGGCAGTGGCAGTGCCTTGGGGCATGCACACAACTCTAAGGCAGTAGGTGAGCAGGCTGAGGATGCTCACAGCTCATGACTTGTGGTCTGCAAGCTGCCAAGTTGAATTAAAGTGCACCCTTCTCTGGCATTTCATGGGATGAACAACTAAACAGTAATAGATTCCCATTCTGTCTGTCTCCGAATGCTGACAGTTCCCGGCAGGACTACAACAGGGTTCATCTGTCTTAATGACTACTCTAGCAGCCTTGGCCTGCCAGGGAAGAATCTCTATTTCTTCCTTCCATGGTCCCTCCTTCCAGGTCTGTAGATGACTCTAGGGGACCCCAGTGTTTGAAGTTCCACTCTTTGTGCACTATTACTTCCTGAATTCCCATAGTTAGGTGTTAGGAAGAGCCTTTACCACCACGGATTTGCTGCCACGAGTAGCCCTTCAAAGTTACATGTTGCCTTCACTTGGGCTTGGTTATCATAACCCCCAAAGTTAGAGTAACTGTCTGTCTTTTACTTTGGTAAGGCGGTAAGCCAAACTCTATCACCTGCTTAGAGATTGACCGGAAGGATGTCAACACCTCTGTCACAAAGGCTGGATGAAGTGCTTCTAGTTCTAATTGCAGATTTCTCGGAGCTTCCATTTATGCTAAAAGGAATTATGAGCCAGGTGCCCGCAGCAGACTAGCGAGGGGTCCACACTGGGAAGCCGTGTGCCCACAGCCCCTCTCAGATGTCTCCTGTGAATCTTCCTCTTCTCCACGGGCCACATTGGCATCCTCAAGTTTGCTGGGCCCCAAGCTGGCTCACCACCGAGAGGCGCTGCCCAAGCTAGGGACCATCCTTCCTGGTTCCTAAATGCCTAGAGCCTGAAAAACAGACAAGGAGTCTCTCTGGGAGACATGGGCTTGATTATTTAGGGAAAGGTCACTTTGGGAGGTGCTGTACTGCAATCCTGATGCAGCCAGAGGGCTGGAGGTTTGGTTCACTGCCGCCCCACACCCCAGCTAGCAAGGACGTTCATCCTGCCTACGGTGGGCAAGGGGAGGCCGGTCAACGTGGGAAGACCGGAGCAGCCACTGGCTGCAGGCTTCCTGGGGCCTACTTCTCCAAGACTTTCCATAATCACAGGCTAGAGTAGGTCTTGGTGATAACCTGCTCTCAGTGATCAGCTCTGGCAACTAGACCTTGAAGGGGAGGGGTATCCTGGGAGGCGGTAGCCCGTAAATTTGGGGTGCTCCTTTACCCCACAAGAGCAGGCCGCAAAGGCCTGAGAAAACCTGATAGATGCTGAGGATAAGGTGGAGGTGGGGTGGCGTTGGGGGGAAGTGCTGGGGGTGGGAGGCTGGAGGAATGGGAGGTGGACATGAACTAATGTCGCTGGTGGGCTAACATCTACGGCGTGGTGCATGCTGGGGAATTGCAGGCTCACTTTGGTGCATGCAATGTATGGTTCTTGTTTAACCCTCAGCAGGGAACTAGTCTGCCCTGAAACCCCAGACTTTGTCGACATTTGGTGCTCAGCCCACTTGCAAGCACCCCAGGGATAAGAGAGTTTCTACTGCCACTGTGAGAGGGGTGCAGTAAAAGGCTGCCTCTGGGCACCCTCTCTTCGCTTTTGTTCTTCAGTGTCTTATTGCTAATGATATTTATCTTTGACAGCCTGGGGTGCTTTATTGGCCATCCTTCAGACCAAGCATTTACCTGCAACCACCAGTGTCCTGGGGGATCCCGAGCCCGCAGTAGACTTCCTGTGAGGGAAAGACTTGGAGAGACATGGCAGGGGGTTCTTACCATGCATACAACCAGGTCAGTAACAAAGAGTTCGAGAAAACATATAATCTCATCAAGCTCCTAAGATGTGATGTTTTTCTTTTACCATTCAGGGTGGGAAAATGAAAACTTATCCCGTGGGACTTTATACTATGGTGGTGAGTGGGTGGGGACCTGGGGATGGGAAAATGGATGAAAACCGTGGTAGGCTGAGCTTTTTAGAGGACCAAAACCAGTGTGTATTTGTGTGTGTGTGTGTGTGTGTGTGTGTGTGTGTGTGCAGGGAGTGTCCCAGCCCAGTCTAACACAACCCATGTCCATGCGCCAAATGCGAGCTGGAGGCCTTCCAGTCTCATACAGCTGCCGGCCCATGAAGCAGGAAGGAGAAGCAGGAAGGTGGGGATTTTTGAACTTGGTTGACCCACCCATCTCTAGTGGTGAGGAAAGGTATGCTGGAGAGAGCGGGGCGGAGAAGGACAGCTGGACAGTAATCCCCTCTGCATCTGAGAGGGGTTAGCACTAGTGCTCATAACTTTCAGCAGGAAGCTTGCAAGTAAACCATCAAGGCCCTGGCTGCCTAGCAGATGCTAGTTAGTTTTGAGGTTTCTTGGAGAATCAGCAGATGCTGAGACATGTGGTGGAAAATGCATGTGAATTGGTTATTGCATATTAGTAAGTAAGCACAAGTAAGCTCATGTTTACTTCATTTATGGAGTACTCTGTTCCTGTAAGAAATTATAAATTTGAAAAGAGGCTATGATTCTGCAGGAGGGTGCTGGGAAATTGGAAGAGAGACAGATGCTAGCCATACTTGGAAGCAGAACCATTGCTGTGGTGGGGGAAATGCAAAATTGTTCATACAGATTAGTAAACACAAGGAAGGCTGTGTTTATCTTACTTATTGGGTCGACCAACATTGGCCTGATGTCAGCAGTGCTTGGTAAATGGGAACAAACAAGAGGCCTGACTCTGGAGGGAGACGAATAACGGAATGCTTAGCTCCTGAATTCTCACTTCCGGGAGTGGAGCAAGGAGCTGGTGTTCCTTCTATCTCCAGCACACAGTCAATTTGTCACTATGGCTCCAGATTTCAATTTCTTCCCTTCCATTAAGACCCCTTGCTTTTGAGTGGATTCTAACTCATAGCAACCCTATATGGCTTTTCCTCTGCTTAATGAAAAATGCAAAGGCTTGACCCAAGCAGTCTTTGAACATATTGTATACACTGTGTATAAGCCGGGTTTTTTCAGGACATTTTTAATGCAGTTTTTGTAGTAAAATTAGGTGCCTCGGCTGATATTCGGGTTGGCTTATACGCAAGTATCTATGGTATAACCATGGCTACTTCCTGCTCAGCTAACAGAAGTATTTGTAATTGGCAATCATTTTTATCTTGTGTGTTTCATCGGGCTGGGTGGGAGGTGACGACCTCAGTCTCTAAGGTGTATCCTTTCTGGGGGCCTATATCCATCTCTGAAATAAAACGAATAGTTGTTACCACCGAAGTGGAGTCCTGCCCTTAACTGATTGGCCCTGATCAACAAGCCCTCCAAGCTGAGCAGAAAGACAGGTAACTGAATTTATGAGAACATTGGTCCTGGAAAACTCTTACAACAATCAGGACTGTGTCTCAGTGCTTCCCAGACGGCAAGAATTATAAATTTTGTACTTGACTGTTCTCTTACAATTGTTAACATACAGGTGGGAATTCTCACAGACAGAATAAGGAAATGTAGCAAAGGGAAACATACTACTCCTAGACTGCCTGGCTCTTCCTCATAAACAAGGACTCTTAACATCCTCCTGTTAGCACCTCATCTTCTGCATTGTCTCCTATGCAGTGTCAATATCTGCATGTCACAGGTAATTAATAAACCTTCCTCTGATCCTGATGCCACATTCTTGTTCATATAATGCAGCTTCTTTAATGTTTGCTCAGCATATAGATTGAACCAGTATGGTAAGAGGATACGACCCGATGCCCACCTTTCCTGATTTTCAACCCTTATTCTTTTCACACAAATGCCTCTTGATTCATGTACAAGTTCCACATGAGCAAATGGAGTGCTCTGCCATTCTGATGATTCTCAAGGTTATCGATCGTTTGTTAATGATCCACAAAGTCAAATAGCTTGGGATAGTTAATAAAATACAAATAAACATTTTTTTGCTATTCTCTTCTTTTCCATATCTTTTTTAATGATCAGAAGGAATTCAATGGAGGCTTGGTCTGAAAAAGGCATGCCTTTTTCAGGGAAGATTATACTTCTGTTGGTAGATAAACCAACTGGGGCAACCTTCCATTGGGGAAAATGCTGAATATTACTTATACAGATCCCACAGTGGGAGAATATGCCCAGTATTAGGTTCCTAATTGGGAAATGTTGAACTAATTTCTATCCAGTCCCTGGCAACCCAGGCACATGCTAGAGACAATCAGGACTTTAGACTCTGTCCTTCATAGGTACATGGCATCTTTCATAGGCCATACCAGAGCATCTGATTTTGAAACCCCTTTAAGCAACCTGGACTTTACCTTAACCTGTACCAGATTAAAGGAATGGAAATACTCCCTTGGACTTAAGGCTGAATTGCCCTACTGTTATGAATCCCAAGGTTATGAATTTGGAAGTCACTGGACTTTGGTTCAGAGTTCTAGCTTTGAGAGAGTCCAATAAATAACAACTCACATCTATTACCAGGTATTTACTATTTTCGTACTTTTTCCTTTTTAAAAAAATGACTTATCTTAGGCTGGCAGTCATAGTTCTGCCTTTGTGAATTAACATTATTGAATGTTTTGCCCTATCTCCACCCTCATTGTTTGAATAATCTGTACAAATCAACAATCCACGTAGTTTAGTCTAAACAACTGTCCCATACATGCCTACTTCCCTTTCCTCAAAAGTATTTAAAATCCTATACCATTGGCTACATTAATGATACTACTATCTTCTCCGGATGTTCCTGGCCGACTGTTCCACTTGCCTTCAAAAAAATCAGCGAGTAAGTAGCCCAACCAGGGTCGAAAATGATCACACAGGCGCACGTCTGACTCAGCCAAGTGACGACTTCAAAGCAAGAGCGCATTCCAAAGGAGGAATGAGGCCATTGCCATAGAGCGCGATGGCCTAGGCGGATACAATGCAAAGATACTTACTCTTTTTCAAATGTATCGTTACTAACCAAGTCACTGCAACTCCCCGCCATCCAGTCCACGCCGATGACGCAGAGTGACTCTGTAGGACAAGGCAGAATGGCCCCTGGGAATTTTCCAGACTGTAACTGTTACCCGGAGAAGAGAACCATCTTCCTCCTACGGAACTGCTGGTGATTTCAAACTGATGATCCTGCAGATTGCAGTCCGAGGAGTATCCACTATACCACCAGGGAGGAATAGTCAGGATTGTTCAGGGGGATTGAGGTGGGGATGGGGCGACTTTTGATAAGTTGGAGGCTTATCCCACACATTCCTTAATTTGATCACATTTGAAATGTCACGGCGATCTAGGTGAGAGCAAACTCTCATGGCTCTACTTGGTGTGAATTTTATGATCGTTATGGGAAACAAGGTTTTTTAAGGTCATTTCTTTGTCCATCACACATGTTCAAGATGTGAGATAGTGTACTAGCCATGGGGGCCTTGAATTAGTAAATTTTACTGCATTTTAGCCGCTGAACTCTTCTTGATGATTCCCTTCTTCTTCGGGCACTTTGGGGTTTGTTTTCTCAGTGGAATTCTCTGGCTTCTCTTTTCTATCCCTAACAATACTATCAAGCAAATTAATAAATGCTCCATGGAAATTATTTATAATATTCCCCAATAAAATAATAATGCTGTCTCCAAACTGTACCACTGACATATATATAGATATGATATGACAGATATATGAATGGATTTTGAGCTTCCACCTAATTGTGGCCTGGATCTAAGAACAATTAATTGTTATGGTGTGGCTCTACTCAGTAACTGCCCTTGTGAAAAGATCACTGAAGCTATGGGTACCACAGCCAAGGATGGGGAAGACATGGAGGGCCCAGCTATCAGCCAGAGTAACATCTGGATCTTCAAAGTTTGCCTTAGCAAGTAGCCATCTAAGTGAGGGGCCAGGTAATCCACACAGAAGCAGCACACCAGCCTGTGTGATCGAAGGATTGCAAATAATAAGACTTAAGAGAAAATGGTATTAGAGTTTCAACTGTGAGCACCTCGTTTATAGAAGGCACGGTGAGAGTGAACGCCTAAAATCCATCTGCAGAGTCTCTCAGGGGACTGTTGTCCGACAAGTGCATTAAACTTTAACACCTTATCGTTCGTTCTCCCTTTCGACCCATTTTTAATTTGTTCCAGTTTTTATTATTTTCAACAATTTTTAATTTGAGATTTTGCTGTGTTTTACCTTGTTATTGTGAGGTTGGGTATTTGGGTGGGTTTGTTTTTTGGTATGTTTTTGTTTATACGAAACCCAAGGTCAGTACATCTATATGAAACCCAAGGTCAGTAATTGTATTAACATTTTCTTATGATCATGGCGGGGAAGTTGAGGTTAAATGGGGAGTAACTAATAATAAGTACAAAAAAGAAGAGAGTGTTCTAAAATTGATCCCGATGACTCCACAACTCCTTTGAATATGTTTAAAATCCTGGAATTATATGACATGTGAATTGCATGCCAATAAAACTGTATACATTTATAAATAAATAAATAAAAATGGCTTCCCAGATCTAAATTAGACCTCATTTTGAATCAAACCGCAGCTTGGCCTAAAAAATGTACTGCTTTAAAGAAACAAGTTAGCTTCTTGTAAAGTTTAACTGTTTATAAACTAAAAGGACTAAGGTTAAAATTTTTAGCTTGAGCAAGGAATTTATTTTGTTAAAAGATGTTTGTTGAAAGTTTTCATGTGACTTTCTCTAAGAATACCTTGGTCAATATGTTCTTGGAGGTTAGAAAATTGGAATGATAATGTTAAGACTTGTGTTTTAACCACCACTTGTAACTTTGTGCCTTCATACCTCGGAACATGTAACCCTTTGCTTACCTGCAATTTGGGACACATTGGTGTCTGCCTTTTTGGTGTGTCCCCCAATTCACTAATCTCTCTACCTTTCAATAAAACTCTTGAGTTTTAAACTCTAAAAGAGTGTAAGATTAGTGCTTTATGGTGACATTTCTTGGAGACTAAAAGGATTCAAAAATAAATTTGCTTCCACAACTTCCAAAATGTTGAGGATTTGGGCCAATTACACCAATAGGGTCATGCTTTTAACCGTCCATTCCCATGGTGGATTCAGAAGGTGTGGCGAGGTGAATACTTATTGAGCTTCATCCTGCAGTCTGCATAGAAGCTCTCTGAGTTTCACTGCAGTATTTGTCTTTCTCTTTTGTTTTTTTATGAAATGAGCCACAAGTTTTTAAATTCCATACTTAATACACTTAAGTCATTCTCTAGGGTTTCAGAGTCTTGGAGCTATTAGCTAATTTTGGGAAATCTACAGTTTTATCCTGCTGTTTTGGAAAGGTTCATGAAGCTAATGTTACATAGTTGTGGGGAACGTGAGGAATGCAAATCTAGGAGTGATGCTGAGCTTCCTACAGGAACTCTTAATCGTCACAGAACAACCCTTCCAAGTCTTTGACCTGCTTGCTTCTGTTTGGAATGGCTCGGCAGTTCAGATCAGTGGCTACTTGAAGAACCAAGTCCATTGTCATGTGCAGTCAATTAGAAAAATTAAAATGTCCACATTAATACATTAAGCTTATTAGGCCTCTGCTATAGTTTATTGTGCCAGCCTGGCCGATAAACACAAGTAGGATTAACTGAAAGGCAGAGGGATAAATGGCTCAGTGAGCCTCACCTTGGTTATTCTGTGCCTCAGTTTAAAGGGGTACACTGCCTGTGGGATGCCTAGCCTGTGGACTGTGTCGCTGTAAGTTGAGGTCCCTTTAAGCCCACATGATTGGAATGTTCATCTCTGGAGCTGGGGACTGACAGTTGATGACAGTTGGGGACCTGCCTTGCTATTTGCTGCCTGGGTATATATAGCCCAGCTATCTCTACAGAAGGGGACTGACAACTGGCAGCTCTAAAAACTTGAAGGACTGCTAGTGTCTCACTGCTTCATAATTTAACTGTTAATTTCTTGTATTATCTATCTGTATATTATTTAACGGCCTATTTCTTGAATTATATATCTATCTTTATAAATATATTTATATAATTACTAGCAATCTGTTTTGTCTCTCTAGAGAACCCTGTCCAATACAGCCTCTTAAAGACATCAAAACAGCAAAATAACCTCTCAGCAGATACTAGTTCTAAATGAATGAAGAATAGCATAATGCAATTGCTTTAATAAATAAACAAAGTAAGGAATAGCAAAGTCAGAGCTCAGGAATTTCCTTTGTTCTTTTGCTGGCAGCTGCTTCTTTGTACCCTCCTCTACATTCTTACTCTTGTGGAAGAACTTTGACTTTGAAACTTAAGCAGGTTCTCCTGGGAAGAGATATTCAGGCAGAGGCGATAACCAGAGTATTCAAAGATCATTCCTGAAATGCTTCTTAAGATGCTTGCCTGAGTAACAGAGAAAATCAAAGGATACTATTATTCCTTTTGCCTCTGAATCCACATAAAACTGCATAGAATTGTTAAAGATTTTCTTAACTTATATGATGATTTTAATAAATTTTATAAATAATTTAAAACCCTATTAAAGTTTATCATCCCTGGTTGCCAGATTATATCAATTAACTATATGTCAATTGGACCTGGAAAGGCCAAATTATGGATATACATGAATGGAAAGATCCCCAAAATAGCTTATTCTTGGACACAGGCAGGAGAGTCAAAAGTTTCTTCCTAGAAGCTCAAGATAGGAGCCAACAAATGAAGACATTTTCCCTAATAATTGATTGATTGGACAACTGTCAATTCATGCACACAAAATAAAGATGAAATTGTATATGATTATCATGCATAGTAATTGCAAGCATTTTTAAGGCATTGGACCCTTCAGATAAAGGAACTATGGGGGCCTTTAATGCAAAACATATATCTGGCAGCAAACTTAGAATTTCAGCCTTCGCTAAAAGACATCGTTTGGCTTGGAAAGCTACTCCAGTGACGAATGGACAAGCTACAGTCATGAGTTTGCCCAAATTTGAGAAACAAAGCAGGCCTTTAAAGCTAAATAAACAAACAAACAAAAAAGGAGACCTGGTGGCACAGTGATTACTGCTAATCACAGGGTCAGCAGTTTGAAACCAACAACCAGCTCTGCAAGAGAAAGATGGAGCTTTCTATTCCTGCAAAAAGTTACAGTCTTAGAAAGTTACAGGGGCAGTTCTGCCCTGTCCTACAGGGTCACTGTGAGTCTGCATCAGCTCCATCGGGTGAGTTTTGGGAAGCTAAATATTATTAACCTTTCAATTACAGAAACTCTAAGGACCTATTTAGAAGAAAAGTTTTAAGCCACCATCATGACCACCACCACCACCATGACCACACACACACACACACACACTGCAATGGCCCCAAAACTAACTTTTGTCGCTTGCAATGTAGAAAATGTAGCCATTGAAAATATTTTCAATTGAAAACTAAACAATATGTTTCTACCAACAACCACCCTTACGTGCATTGATTTAGAAGAAAGGGACTCCAGGGATGACACATAGATTTTCCCGTACTGCCTTTGAACCCTCTAACCATTTCCATTAATGGAGAGCCTGGTAATTTTTAATTGATATAGGAATTACCCTACTTTCAAAAAAAAGGAATAACCTTATTTTTATTTAACCACGTGCATTTTCAAAAGCTTTAGTCCCAGAGTAAAATGACCTCAAAGATACTAGGATTACTAATAAAAATATTCCATCTGCACAAATACCATTTGGCCCCACTGAGGATCTGTACCTTTTTCTGTTTAGTCCCGACACTCACATTAATTTAACAGAAGAGGATAGTTTATCTAATGGAATTTCTATTTGCAAATGAATGAACAGAAGGAAATAATAACTTCACCTGGAAAGCAAAATTTAGGGATTGATAGCATGTGCCTTTACGATAGGCCAACCCTTACGGCGCTCTTTCAAACATGTACTTCTTCAGGCTCCCTCCACTCTGATGTCATTTCTCAAACTCTCAAAATGTGATGGATCACCAAATCCGCACATGTTGAATGAGTGCTGTCTGCTAAACCTATAAAAATCCAAGTGGACATATCTAAACCCTCCCTAAATTCCCTGGTATGCGCTTAAACAAGCTAATGAAGGAGTATTGACTCCTATCCTTCAGGACTTACGTTCTGAAGGATTAATTATCCTTTGCGCATACCCAAGCAAGGTGCCTGTATTTCCAGTGAGGAAGTCACACAAGAGAGGTCAGGTATTTGTTCAGGACCTTCATGCAAGTAACCCCATTTCATTCCCAGATCCCCTGTTGTCCCTAGTCCACATTTGTTACTTCCATGCCCCGTCTGATACAGCATGTTTTATTGAGATAGACACTTGTTGTGTCTTATGTATTATTCCAATAGACACTAGAAGCCAACATTTAGTTGCCTTTACTTGGGATGACCAATGATTCACCTGGATTGTAATGTCTCAGCTTCCAACATGTTTGTCTCTAGTTTTGTACGCAGATTTGCAAGCGTTGCCATTTCTAAATTAATTTACCTTGTTATCATAACAACTCACTGGGGTGCTCTATCTCTTAACAAGCCTGCCTAGAAGACGGCATAACTTTGTTAAAATGTTTCAGAGAAAAGTTACAATTTTCCCAGCCTTCTGTGAAATATGTAAGTCATTTAATCTCATCAGAAGACAGTTTTATTGACCTCCCAAAGGAAAAAGACAAAAAACCCTGCCATTTATCTAAACCAAACAAAAAAATCATGATTAAAAGGACATTTAGGGTTCTATGGCTACTGAGGAGCTTAAGTTCCTAATTTTTCTCATGGGTAAACTTTTTACCCCAGAAATTCAAGGAGCAGTACTTAAACAAACTTCTAACATTCCTGCTTCAAGTTTCCCTCGCTCGCTCTCGAGAAGTATACCTGCAGTTATCATTAGGGAAACAAAATGGGAATGTTGGTCAGGGCTTTGTTTAATTTAATCTTTGCTCCTTGATCATCTGAGGTAAGAATGGGCCAGGCTCAGAAGTCTTTAAATATTTGTATAACGGTTGACCCACGAGAGAAGTTAGCAAATTAAGTTCAGCAATAGCCACAGAACCCTGGATGGCCCTTTAATTAAATAATTTTTAATTTTAGATATAGGGGCATCATGAAAAAGAGGAAGGCTGTCAACAAGATGGACGGACAAAGTGGCTGCAACAACGGGCTCAGACATAGACCACTTGGGAGGATGGCGCAGGAGCAGACGGTGTTTGGTTCTGGTGTACATAAGGTTGCTGTGGGTTGGAACCTAATAACAACATCAACCACAAGGAGCCCAGGTGGTGCTGTTGAAAAAGCACTGAACTGCTAACTACAAGGTTGGTTGTTCAAGCCCTCCAGCTAATCCACAGAGAAAGACGAAGCCAACCGCATATGCAAAGCGTTATAGCCTCTGAAAGCCCCTGTAAGGTCAGAACAAGTTGGACTTGACTTCAGGGAAGTGCATTTTTTGTTGACTATCATTTGGATTTTTCTTTATTTGTAATGGTAGCTTTTTTTCTAGGAATACCTTAAGTATTCTTACCTAGGAGCATGGGAGACAAAATAGGGTGGTACATTATTACAGCCTGCACCAGGACTTGCCTCAGGGCTGTAGCTGGCACTGCAAAATTTACAGAAATGGCTGCAGTTACGGTTTTAGTGAACGCTGGTGATTTAAGAGTGTATGTGGCCCATACTTGGTCGGCTTCACGTGATTCTGCTCTAACAACATTTGTCCACCAACAAATTCACCTCCTCTGTGGTCCTGCTGGAAACGTCAGATATTAGACGACACTCAGTGCCTATTTTAAACCCAGTCATTCTTCTCACTGTAATTGGTCAAGGAAATTGTGCATCATACCATTAAGCTACTTTTGACTACCTGTAGTAGCTCAAAAGGGGACTCCTTTGACACACCTTGATAAGACTCTATTTTATATGACTTTATTTTAAAACCAGCTCTAGACTCATCTTCAGGCTGCTTATGCTAGTTATATTTTTTTTAAATCATTTTATTGGGGGCTCTTACATCTCTTTTCACAATCCATGCATATACCCATAGCATATCGGTACATATGTTGCCATCGTCATTTTCAAATCATTTTCTTTATACTTGAGCCCTTGGTATTGGTTCCTCATTTTCCCCTCCTTCCCCCAACCTCCCTCATGAACCCCTGATAATTTATAAATTATTATTTTTGTCATGTCTTACACCAACCACTCTCTCTCCCTTCACCCATCTGTCTGTTGTCTGTCTCTCTGGAAGGGGATTATATGTAAATCATGGTGATCCCCCCTTACTCCTCCACCCTCCCCCTTAACCACCTAGCATCACTATTCTCATCATTGGTCCCTGGGGGGTTTATCTGTCCTGGGTTCCCTGGGTTGAGAACTCTTATCTGTACCAGTGTACATGTTCTAGTCTAGCCAGATTTGTAAGGTGGAATTGGGGTAATGATAGTGGGGGGGGGTAATTAAAGAAATAGAGAAACTAGCGTTTCATCAGTGATATACTGCACCCTGACTGTCTCATCCCTTCCTTGTGGCCCTTCTGATAGGTGATGTCCAATTGACTACTGATGGACTTTGGGTCTCCATTCTGCCTTCCCCCTCATTCACATTAATATGATCTTTTTATTTTTTGGGGGTCTTTGATGCCTGATACCTGGTCCCATCGACACCTCATGATCACACCGGCTGGTGTGCTTCTTCCATGTAGGCTTTGTTGCTTCTCAGCTAGATGGCTGCTTGTTTATCTTCAAGCCTTTAAGACCCCAAATGCTATATCTTTTGATAGCCGGGCACCATCAGCTTCCTTCCCCAAGTTTGCTTATGCACCAGCTTTGTCTTCAGTGATCATGTTAGGGAAGGTGAGCATTACAGAGTGCCAGGTTAGTAGAACAATGTTCTTGCATTGAGGGAGTGCTTGAGTGGAGGCCCAATGTCCATCTGCTGCCTTAAAACTTTATAAATAAATATATGTACATAGATCTATTCCTCTATCATTATATATAAATGTTTTTACATATATGCATGCCTGTATTTAGACCTCTATAAATGTCCTTTGACTCTCAATTCTTTCCTCTCTTTCCTTTTACTTTCCTCTTCTGCCACTATCATCTTTGGCCTTCATTTGGGTTTCAGTAATTCCTCTCGGTTACATTGCCCTTCTGATCAGGAGTAAATGAAGAGGGAAGAAAAGAGAGTGGAATACATCCTGGCCCACCCTGAGGGCAATAGTCTGGCTCAGCCCTGAGGACAATATTCTGGCTCAGCCAATGCACAGAGAGGACCAAAGGGCTGGTCTCTCCAGGAGACACGACACCCCTCACTGACCCATAGCACTACAGGGGACAGCACTGAGGACACAGTTCTGGAGATGTTCCCAATCTGACCCCACCACACTGGCATGGAGCACTAAGGGTGTGCAGCAGAACAGTAGGGGAGCAAAGCAACGAAGTCCCCAAGGAATACCAAAAAATAAGACTTTGGGGCCAGGGTGTGGCACCCCATCAGACTAGACTGGAAAACACTGATAAAGGTCAACAGACAGACCTGGAACTATTTATAAGCTTTTCTTTTTTTGATAAGTTGTTTTTTAGTTGTTATTGTTTTCTTTTGTTATTATGTTTCACTTTGCTTTGTTTGTGTGTATATTATTGTCTCTACATGTCTATCTAGGCAACATAGACAAAATAAACAATCCAGAGGAGAAAACAACAGGACCAATAGTTCCTGGGGGACAGGGGAGAGTGGGAGGTGGGGGAAAGAAAAGGAGGTGCCAACAAACCTAGGGGGCAAGGGAAGAACAAGTGATCTACAATTGGTGGCGAGGAGGGCATAGGATGCTGGCGGGGTAGGGGGTGGTGGTTATTATAATATGGACTGAAGTCTTTGAAAATCGGCCATTCCTCAAAGTCACTGCAGCTCAAAAAGCTGAATTTATTACTCTTGTTTTAACATAGAAACTTGCTTAAAGGAAGTCCTTGAATATTTTTCTGGACCCAAAATGTACACCTAGAGTCATTCGTGATTGTACTGTTAAAAGTGGGATTTTAGTAGCAAACCTTTAGGAGACCTAGTGGCATAGTGGGTGGTGTATTGGGCTGTAAACCACAGTCAGCAGTTCAATGCCACCAGCCACTCTGTGTGCAAGAAAGCTGAGGCTTTCCATCCCTGTAAAGAGCTACAGACTCAGAACCCCACAGGGGGTACTTCTATATCATCCTATGGGATCGCTTTGAACCTCTGGCCGTGAGTTGCTTTTAAGAGCAGAACTTTCAGGATCTTTGTTGTGACCAGAAGCAAGATTCCCTGTTGCTCCCATCTATAATTTCCTACAGGCTAAGCAACCAAAGAGAATGCTCCAAAGTGAAAAAATTAAAGGAAGCAACCTTGCCGAGGCAGCTGCTAAATTGGCTGCTTCCCAGAGCATTGTTACCCAGGTGAAGACAAGAGCGTATACGGAGAACTCCCTACTCTCATTAGATGGCTGATATTTTTGAACCCCAAAAGAAAGGCTTTGAAGACATCAGCAATTAGCTCAGTCAAATTAAATTGTGCCATAGAAAAGGTCAGGCTCTCACCAAGTCCCTACCATTAAATTCTGGTTAGGGCCTGACACTAAAGAGAACACTCATATAAACAGAGACAGAGTGGTTGAAATTGTAAAGAAACATTGATGGGGAAATATTTTCTGTGACCGCTGACCATGAGGTCTTTCAGTGTGCAAAGAAACAGGTGGTAGGAAGCATCATAAGACATGGCCTGGGCAATCTCCTTTGCCTTCTGGAGCTCCACTTGAATGGGAATTAGATTTGATTCCACTTTTGAGTGATTGTAAGTACATTTTAGTAATGGTTTGTGGGCTTCCATGTTGAGTAGAGGCTTTCCTCTGCCAATGTGCCACTGCTTGCTTCGAAGCAAGGAAATTCCTCAAAAACATAATATTCACTTAGGGAGCCCTGAAAATTCTCTGCAGTGCTCATGTGACCTGTTTTCCTGGACAAATAATTAAAGCGCAGTGCTGAATCATCTTCCTCCTCTCCCAGAGTTGACAGTACTCTTACCATCCCCAGCCAGCCGGGTTTGTGAAAAGAATTAATGGTATAATAAAACCCACCTTGCAAAGGTTCCTGAGCCTTGGGCTTCTCCTGGACTAAAGTTCCTCCCTTAGTCTTTTCAATTTAACAAGCACTGCTTTGGGACCTCATAAGCTCGCTCCTTATGAAATAGCTAACTGGAAAACCATGAGTCTTCCTTACTTTGTATTTTCTGACCCTCACGTAGTACAACCTGAATTACTGAAAAAATGTCTATCTTTAATGCTAATCCTGTAAGAAGCATTTTTTACAACTTAAAAATAAAACTATTAATTATTAACCCAGGAAGTCATGTTTAGTGGAAAATATGTCAATTAAAAGATTCACTACAACGTTGCTGGGAGGAGAGTCGTCTAATTCTTATAACTAACACTGTGCAACAAAGATCGAAGGAATTAACCCTTGGATTCATTTTTATATTTCAAGAAAGCTAATGGACCTGTATTGACTTCTTAGTGAACTTGAGATTCAGGCTCAAATGACCCAGTGACCAGAAGCAAACAACATCAGAAACAGGAAGGTGCTTTCAAGATTAAGGGTCAAGATTACAGGAAAGCTGCCAATATTTGGGGAATATGCTTTCTAATTGCTGGTGTTTTCATAATATTGACTGTTTCTGAACACTTGTAGAATTATCTCTTAACGACTGAATGAATGCCTTTAACCCTAACCTAGTAAGTTGAAGCTACATTAAAATTGTTGCACGAGGTTTGCTAATTACAGCCTTTCAAACAAGCTTTATTTTACCAACCTGGACTCATCTTGGAGTCAGAACTGTCTCAATGGTAGGTGTGTGTGTGTGTGTGTGTGTGTGTGTGTGTGTGTGTACCTGTAAGTATCTGGCACAGAAAAAGTTTAACCTTTCAGAGGGCATCCACTACGTAGCTGAATGGCATAAAAAAATGGAAGACTTGGTTATGCCAAGAAGTTTTTGATTTTTTTTATAATTAAATCTTATTTTATTTTTAATTGTTTTTTATTTTTAACTGAGCTTCTCTTTAGTTATTTTGATTTAATCATGTACGTGTATTAAAGTGTAATCCACATATGGGAAAACTTACTTTTAGAAGATAAGTTAGCATTTACATATGGTAAAAATAAAAACTCTATGATATTTCATAAGTTTATCCAGTTGGGTTACATCCACACCAGTCCAGTCCAGAAAAGACTATTTCTGTCACTACATACATTCTGCAAAGTGGCTAGGACTTTTAACCTTACGAGGCTTATGAGCAACGCCTTAAGAACAAATGAGCAAAATGCCAGAAGAGCAAAATAAAGGAGTGTGAAAGATAATGATAAATCAAAATTCAGGGGAGGCCCCTCACTTATACCATAGCTTCTGTCCCTTGCCCACGGCTGGAGGAATTCCATCCATTTACTGGGGGACCACTTGTTATTTGAATGTCTGCATTTGAAAAGAAGCTTCCTGGGCTCCCTAGCTGACTCCTTAATATGGAGTTTTGAGTACTTCCTTGGGCAAATTGCTAATTTTTCAATGACCTCATGATCCTATACTCTGATGAGTCAAAGCATACTCTAGTTTCAGACAGATGAGAATACTGTCACTTTGTGAGAGTCTTCAGGTAGCTTGGCTTTGGGCTTGTGTGGCTCTTCTTGTTGTTGTTCGGTGCCATTGGATCAGCTCCGGCCCATAGCGATCCTGTACACAACAGAATGAAGCCCTGCACAGTCCTTGCACCATCCTCACAATTGTTCTCGTGTTTGGGCTCATTGATGCAGCCACTCGGTCCATCTACCTTATTGAAGGCCGTCCTCTTTCTCACTGCCCTTCCACTTGACCTAACATGATGTCTTTCTCCAAGAGCTGGTCCCTCCTGACAGCATGTCCAAAGTATGTAAGACCGAGTCTTGACATCCATGCCTCCCTCTAAGGAGCACTCTGGCTTTATTTCTTCCAATACAGATCAGTTTGCTCTTTTATCAGTCCATGGTATATTCAATATTCATCGCTAGAACAAAATTCAAAGGTATCAAATTTCCTGTGGTCTTCCTTATACAATGTCCAACTTTCACATGCATATGAAGCATGGAGAATACCATGGCTTTGGGTCAGGTGCACTTTAATCCTCAAAGCAAGTTTTCCCTAAACTTACTATAAACAGTTGGTAGTCTTTTCCATAGTCAGCCCCTAGTCTGTTAGCTGATGATATTGAGCTTCTCCATTGTGTCTTCCGACAGATGTAGTCAGTTTGATTTCTGTGTAAGGCTTCCCCATCTTGGGAAGTTTATGCATATAGTCGCCTTTAGTATTGTGAAAAAGGGTATTTGCTATGAATATGTCATTGGTTTTTAAAATTCTATCATGTGATCTTCAGCTTCATTTCTATAACTGGGTCTATATTCTTCAACTAATGTTCCTTCTTCTTTGTTCCAAGCTTTTGCACTCCAATCACCAATACCTATCATTGCATCTTGATTGGATGTTTCATCAATTTCCAATTCAAGTTGGTGTGTTTTTCTTCCCATACTTTTATTGGGGCTCTTACAGCTCTTATCACAATCCATACATCCATCCAATGTGTCAAGCACATTTGCACATATGCCACCATCATCATTTTCAAAGCATTGTCTTCCCACTTGAACCCCTGATATCAGTTCCCCATTTCTTCCCACTCCCTCCCTCACCCACCCTTCCTCATGAACCCTTGATAAATTATAGATTATTAGTTTTATATCTTACATTGTCCTCCATTGCCCCTCACCCACTTTTCCATTATTCATCCTCCTGGGAGGGAGTTATAGATTGATCTTTGTGATCAATTCCCCTTTTCTCCCTGCACCATCTTCTAATATCTACCTGGACTCCCTGTGTTGCAGCCTTTTATCTATAGCAGTATGCGGGTGCTAGCCTAATCTAATTTGTAAGGTAGAATTGAGGTCATGATAGTGGGGGGAAGGAATCACGAAAGAACTAGAGGAAAGCTGTGTGTTTCATAGGTGCTATACTACACCCTGACTGGCTGATCTCTTCCCTGTGACCCCGCTGTGAGGGGATGTCCAATTGCCTACAGATGGGCATTGAGTCTCCACTCCATGCCCCCCATTCCCCAACATGCACATTGGGTATGATTTTATTCTGGGTCTTAGATGCCTGATAATTGATCCCATCGACACCTCATGATCACACAGGCTAGTGTGCTTCCTTCATGTGGACTTTTTTGCTTCTCAACTAGATGGTCACTTATTTATCTTCAAGCCTTTGAGACCCCAGATGCAATATCTTTTGAGAGCCAGACACCATCAGCTTTCCACACCATATTTGCATATGCACCCTTTTTGTCTTCAGTGACCGTGTCAGGGAGGTGAGCATCACAGAATGCCAGATTGTTAGAACAAGTGTTCTTGTGTTGAAGGAGTACCTGAGTTGAGCCCAATGTCCAGCTACAACCTTAATTCTTAATATATAAATATGAGTACATAGTTCTATTCACCTCTCTTTATATATATATTTTACATATGTGCATGCCTATATCTAGACCTCTATAAATGTCCTTTGCTTCCTGATTCTTTCCTGTATTTCCTTTTACTTTCCTTTTGTCCCACCATCATGTTTGGCCTTCATTCGGGTTTACTAATTCCTCACTGCTACATTGCCCTTGATTAAGCCCCACTAGGCATCCTATACCCTTCTTTTCATTGATTTTAGTTCACCTGTTCCCTTGTCCCTGGGTTGGTTCCCACCCACCCCCCTTCCTTTCTCCCACCTCCCCCTTCTCCCATGTCCCCCCAAAATCATTGGTCCTATTCTTTTCATCTCTAAATTATTTATCCCATCTATCTTATCTCAACAGACATGCAATTCAAGTTCTTGTAAGAATTTTTAAATTTCTTCATCACTAGCTTGTGTGGTTGTTACATAAATTTGAATAATAGTCATATTGATTGGATTTCCTTAAATTGGATAGATATGATCCCATCAAAAATGGCATTATAATTCTTGATGAATTCAGCAAGTTCCTTTTTGATGATGAATGCTACACCATTCCTCTGGATTGTGGTATTTCCAGCATAGTAAATCATATGATTTTCTGAACCAATACCAGACCATTTCAGCTCACTAATGCATTCCATTTCATTTTTGATCACTTCCAGTTTTCCTCAATTCATACTTCACTCACTCCAAATTCCAATTATTAGAAGATTTTGTCAGCTGTTTCTCTTTCTCTGAGTCATGCGCCCTCAGTCAATGAAGACCCCAAAGGCTCCACTCCTCCTAGGCGTCTCCAGATTCATGTCACCAGCTTGATTCCCCTGCAAGAAACCATGTCCTCTTCAGTCACAGTTCACCTAAAGTCATGCCTGTTTTTAATGTATATCACGAAGTATATACAAGCATGTAGTGTGTGCTTCTGTTGTGAGAATTATGTAGTAGGCTGCTGCTGTAACATTTCCAGGCTGGACACCCCTATGGAGCAGTTCTTCCTGGCCTTCTGGGGGGCTGTGAGTTCAAATCAACTCCAGGGCAGTGGGCTGTCCTTAGAACAGGAAGCTCCTTTTCCCCAAAACTCTTTGAAACTCTTAAGTCTTATGTAACATCATTCTCATAAAAGAAGCACACAAACATGCCATCCTTCCTTCCCAGGGACTGCTCAGTCTAGATTGGAGCATGGAATAAAAAAAGAAAGAAAAACTCCATTGGACTTAAAAAAAGAATTCTCAATTATCTGATAATATCACCTTCACCTTCTCCCTTGTCATACTGTCATACATGGAACATATCAACAAATATGGACCATGCCCAAACCCTGTGGTACGCTCTCCTATTTAGAATTTCAACAACAGGAATATCAAGCGGAGACCCTACAGGTTGGTCACCACACTCTATTTTAAAATAAAGTCTTTCCAGATTGTAAATACTAGAGACAGGGTGATGGCTAGTCGGCGTGTTTATTTGGTCTTTTTCCAAAGAAGAGATGTGCTTACTTAGCTGTGTTGAGGTGCTTACGTTCAGAGATCAGACCATCCAAGAAAAAGGACCTCTCATGTGACAGGCAGGGAGGAGCCAGGGAAGCTCCACCCCCACCATACACTATGAGCTTTTGTCTTCCAAACCCACGACTCACAGCATTTTGACCTTCCCATGTTCCTTCAATAAGATAACTATCTTTTTGTTTTTTTCATTTAAAAAAATCACTTTATTGGGGGCTCATACCCTTATCACAATCCATACATCCACCCATTGTGTCAAGCACATTTGCTGTCATCATCATTCTCAAAACGTTTGCTTTCTACTTGAGCCCTTGCTATCAGCTCCTCATTTTCCCCCTCTCTCCCCCACTCTCCCTACCTCTCTCACATACCCTTGATAATTTACAAATTATTATTATTTTTTCATGTCTTACATTGTCCATTGTCTCCCTTCACCCACTTTTCTGTTGCCTCTCCCCCAGGGAGGGGGTTATATAGAGATCATTGTGATCAGTTCTCCCTTTCTCCTCCACCTTCCCTGTACCCTCCTGATGTCACTACTCTCATTTATTAGTCCTGAGGGGTTTATCTCTCCTGGATTCCCTATGTTTCCACCTCTTATCTGTACCAGTGTATATCCTGTAGTCTAGCCGGATTTGTAAGGGAGAGTTGGGATCATGATAGAAGGAGAGGGGACGCATTAAAGAGCTAGAGGAAAGTTGTATGTTTCATCGTTGCTATACTGCACCCTGATTGGCTTGTCTCCTCCCTGCAACCTTTCTGTAAAGGGATGTCCAGTTGCCTAGAGATGGGCTTTGTGCCTCCATTCTCCCCTCCCCCTCATTCTCATTGATATGATTTTTTTGTTCTTTGATGCCTGATACCTGATCCTATCGACACCTCGTGATCACACAGGCTTGTGTGCTTCTTCCATGTGGGCTTTGTTGCTTCTCAGCTATATAAATATAGATGCCTGTATTTAGACTTCTGTAATGTCCTTTGTCTCCTAGTTAAGATGATTATCTTATAAAAGAAGAAATCTTATAATAAACAACCTTTACTTTTGCAACTTGGCAACTCTGGTCACATAATGGAAGAATCAAACCCACCAACAGAACCTCGGAAGAAAAATGAGGCTGGCTCCTTCTGTAAAGGTGCACAACCCTGAAGCCCTAGGGAGCTGTTGGTCTCTGCCCTCTAGGGTCACTGTGAGTCAGAATCCACTTGATAGCTACAGGATTTGGGGGGTGGGGAGGTGGTGTTGGCAGCCAACTCTCTTGAAGAATGGAAGGTTGAGTAGTGAGGGCAAACTTTGAAGTTATGACTCACTCTTCTAGACTGCCAAAGCAATGTTTTATCTACACCAAAGTGCTCCTAAGAAGCCCTAGTTGCAAGAGTGCTGTATCCTGGCCCACTAACCACAAGATCAGCAGTTCATATCCACAAACTGCTGTGTGGGAAAAATATGAGGCTTTTCATTCTTCTGAAGAGTTACAATCTTGAAAACCCAAAGGGTATTACTCTGTCCTATAGGGTCACTATGAGTCAGAATCGATTTGATGGTAGTGGAGATTTTGCCCCCACGAATTGGTTTGTGCTTATTAGGTTTTCTACTAGCCCCCCAAATTCTTTAACTGAGTTGATATGCCTATAGCACCCAACGTCCTCCCCCAACTCCTTTTCCCCAACAAAATAAAACCGTCAACCTCATCTGACTTGGGTATTGAAATCTTCAGCTGTGTGTTCATAATAGTAACTGTTCATATTTGGATTAAGAAAGTAAACAGTATTAAGATGTATAAAACATCTGAATAGTTGGGCTTGATTTCCTTCCAATGTTTCCCCTGTGAAGCTGTTTTGCCAGCTTTAACTACTCCAGGAAAAGAGACTCCCAGCTATCTGAGTATTGATAAGACATGGAGGTGAGAATCACCTGGATGAGATCTTGGTATCGGAAAGAACCGACCTCTCTAGGAGCAGATCACACCCAGAGCTGGGATTCTTTAAGTGCTCCCAATGGAATGTCTTTCATTGTCCTGCAAATAATTCTAACATGCACTTTAAGAGGTGTAGACACAAGACCTTTTATACAAAGGAGTTATGGTTATAGAAGGAGAAACTAATCCTCATGCACACATAGATACAAAGAAATTATTTTAAAGTAGAAACACCTCATCTGGAAGAACTTGGAAAGTCAGAGATGGTGCTGTAACCTGATGACAAATAGTCTAGTGGGGAGATGATGACGTCAGTGCATCTCATGGGCATCTGTACTGTCCCTGTGACCAGTTGATGACATAAAATGTGACGCTTAGGTGATAAGAAAGGCGAGGTGGTAAATACTCACATAAACCATTAGCACAATTTAATATATTTTATTTTCTTTATGTAAAATCATAAGCAAGGGTTTTACCTGTGTCCTGATTTATTGCCAATAAATAAATAGCTATGTACAAATGTGCTGAGTTTACACATATGTAGAGGAAAACCTTGCAAAAGATACATTGTATGATGCTTTTTTCCCCATACATTGAAGTACTTCATTGTTCTAGCTTAATTGAACCACAAGCTCTTCTCCGCCCTTTGTATCAAAGTCCAGAGCAGAAATCAAAGCTGAAAATTGGAAATTCCTCAGTTTCTTTAGAGTAAAGTATGCTTGACTTGCTATTTATCCTGACCCACATTTAATACATGACAGAAATATAGAAGCTGTCTGGAGCATTTTTCAAACCTTGTTGAGCTGGCAACCCCCGCAGCTCTGTTAAAGTACAGATTCTCCTGTTGTGCAGAGGTGGGGAGGGTGGGGGCAGGTCTGGGAAGAGCTGCGGAGTGAGTCTGAAGTTCTCTGCATGTGAACCAACTATCAGGGAAAACCCACTTACTTTTCTTGTCCAGGGATAGCATTCTTAGTAAATGGAGTCGCCCCTCTAAATGGACGGCCCCTCTAAATGTTGAGGGAACGCTCATGGGCCTCCAACGAATCAAGGGGGCCCCTAACAGAGCATCCTTCAGGTTCCATTCCCAAGTGTCTGGATCTCACCTAACCAGTAGAGCTGGTCTGCTTTTCGCAGTTGGGTCTAGGAGTGGCAGAGGAGCAGTGAAAGTTGAAAAGGGAATGAATCATGTAGCTCCAAATTCCCCTCCACTCCCTCTTGGAGGGACTGCTCTCAGTCTAGTGCAGCCGTGGGGACATTTCTAACCCTGTTCAGAATAACAAATACTAACGGAGAAGAAAAGTGCTTAAGAGTCGCAACAGTGAATATTTTCAGTCCAAATCAAAACAACACAAACATCAATAAAGAAAATCTTGGCACACCGTTCATTAAAAATATCCTTAGGGTTCATGTCTATGACTTCATTCCAAAAATATTAATTGAACCAAAGCTAATGACACCTTAACCTTTGTTAATACTCATATTGCTCCAAACGCCTGAAATAAATGAGCAAATCTGGTGAATAGCAAAGACCCAACAAGTTGGGTGTGCGTGTGTGCGCGCGTGAGTGCGTGCGTGTTAATGTTTCACAAGTCGGTCAAAAGTCGAGTTCAGACACTTGTAGGATGACTCAGGCGTGGTGGCAGCCTGTCCCTGAGAAATGTTGGGGAATGAGGCGTGGCTTCCTAAATGTCAGAAGTAGCGCCCAAGAGTCAGCTGGATAGTTTCACTGCCCCATAAAAAGTGAAAGTGTGATATAACCTGGTTATTTCAGACAGACAGTTGGGGAGGAAATCAAAGGGGAAAATTCTAAATACATAAAAAAATAAATATTTTGATTGTCACCTACACACCTATTACACTCATTATACCACTGGCCATGGGCCTCCTGAAAAGGCTGTGGACTCCCGGACCTAAAGCCACCAAGTAGAGGCAGTCTGCTGTCTGAGCCTTCCGAGTAAATCATCCCCTCTGCCCAGCTGTCTTTGGAGAGCACCGAGGAAGTCTCGGGCTGTCTTGGGCTTTCCCACCCGTCGTGATGGCGGACCCACTTTCGGAGGGCTGGCGGGGCTCTTCAATTGTGAGGGCCCAAGGGAGGGGCTGTCTGAGCCATCCCCACTCTTGCCCCAAGTGAGTTCCGTGCCACACTCTTAGAGTTTCTGAGGGGCTGGTTCTGTGCGCACTTGCTGCAACACGACTTCCTTGCCAGGACTCCCAGCCTTGTACTCCAGCTCCCCCCGCAGGGGCCCTTGCTTCTTGTGCACGTGGCAAAGGAGCGCCAAGAGCGCCACCACCAGGGCCAGGCTGCCGACCGAGATGCCGATGAGCACTCCCGAATGCGCCCGCCCCGAAGCCGGAGAGGCGCTGGGCTCCGGGCTGGCCGGAGGCTCCCCGGAGCCGTCTTCGCTGTCATTGAATGGGAAGGTGCCCTGGTCCTCCCGGCCGGGCGGGGTCCAGTCGGGCCCGCAGTCGCACTTGTAGCTTCCGGGGAGGTTAGAGCAATTGCACTCGTCTGGGCAGTCGCCGTTGGCGCACTCGTCCAAGTCTGCGCACAGGGAGCCCTCGTCCAGGATGTAGCCCTCCGGGCACTCACAGACCTGCGGGGCGTTGGGGTCGCAGTCGGCGGGGCACGTGGTCTGGTTGCAGAACAAGCGGCACCTGTGCGGCTCGTGGGGGTCGGGCGCGAAGCCCTCGGCGCAGATGCAGAGGTAATTGGTCTGGTTCAGGGGCTCGCACTGGTACTCGCACTTGGCGCCGAAGCACGGGTCCACGGCCTCCACGCACTCGCCATCCACCAGCTCGTAGTCGGGGTAGCAGTGGCATTCAAAGCCACCCTCCGTGTTAACACAGAGCTGGGGGCACGGGCTGGGCACCAGCAGACAGTCATCCAGATCCTTGCAGCTGTGCTGGTCGGCCGCCAGCACGTAGCCCGTCTCACACATGCACGTGTAGGCTCCGGGGGCGTCGGGGTTCGGGACGCAGAAGTGCTCGCACAGGCTGTCGCACGTGTGGGCTCCGCGGGGGACGCACGAGCGCCCGTCCGCCTGCAGGACGGCGTCGGCCGGGCACAGGCAAGTGGGGGACGGCGAGCTGCGGTTGCAGGCGTGCTCGCAGCCCCCGTTCTCCACGCGGCAGTCCCAGGCTCCGGGCGCCGCCCGGCTCCAGCGTGCCTCCTGGGATCCTGGCCCCGGCGCGGCGCACGCCAGCTCCAAGCCCAGGGCGGCCACCGAGGCCAAGCTGCCCACCGGCAGGGCCTGGAAGTCCGTGCCGCGGGCCCCGAACGGGGTGCTGTACGCGTCCGAGACGGCCGCCGCCGCCACCGCCGCGGGCCCGGCGTCCAGGGCCAGGGGCTTGCAGGAGGCTGCGAAGTGGAACTCGCAGAGGAAGCCCTCCGCCTGGGCCGTGCACGGGAGCGCCCCCCACACGGGCTCTCCGGCCGCCGAGGCCCCGGCCGCCGACACGGCCACGCACTGCGGGCCGCAGACCGGCGTCCCCGCCTCGTCCGGGCCGGCCCACCTGCTGTAGCTGGTGCGATTGTCGCCGGTCACCCACTGAAAGCCCCGCAGGGGCCCCAGGTCCCGCGGGTCCCGGCAGCCCGGCGGCAGCTGCAGGCCAATCCAGAGGCGCTGGGGGTCGTGGCTCAGCAGCAGCGAGATGACATCGGCGGCCACCGAGGAGCGCACGGTCATCAGGTGCCCCTGCCGGTGCTCACAGGCCTCGCTGGCCTCCTGGAAGGTCGCCGGGCCGGGGAAGAGAGCGAAGCAGTCCGAGTCCACACATTGGCTGCCCCGGGGGAGCGGCCCAGAAGTCGGAGGGAGCCCCAGGCTGGCGGGAGCCAACACGCCGAGGAGCAAGACGCTTAGCATGCTGGCCAGGCGCCGGGGAGAGCGAGGGGGCCGAGAGCAGGCTGGCTCAGCCAGGGCGGGGGTGCTCAGGGCGCCTTGAGGTCCACCTCGGGAACTGCTCGGGTTGCCCAGTGCAGCGCTGCCCAGCAGCCTCTGACAGGCCTCCAGCGGCGCTGTGCTTATAAACGCTGAACACTCCCTCCTCCCTCCCTCCCTCCCTCCCTCTCTCCCTCCCGGGACTTTTGGGAAAAAGGAAGGAAATGCCGATGGGAAGGGCCGGGCAGCGGTCTCGGATTACTGGGCTCTCCCGAACCAGGCTTTCCCGCCGGGAAGGACCTCCCTTGGATGAGTAAACTTGGCAGAGTTTTGCAGGCCCCGCCTGGGTCTGGGGCGCGGGCGCGGAGCAGGGCGAAGGCTCTAGTAACCCGGAGAGGGAAGCTTAAGCCAAGCTTGCACAGCCCCCAAAGAGCGCCCTCTTCATAGTTTACCCACAACGCCGGCTCCCAATCTCCAGGTATTCCCCCGCCCCCTCCCCAACCTCACGCTTTTACTTCTCCAAGGTGACGTCACCAGCGATTCCTAGGAAGTCACACAGCTTGCAGCGCTCTGGGAGGAGGGGCGGGCTCCGGAGGTCCGGGACGTTTTAGCAGGAGAGGGGTGGGACTGTGGGACTGGTACCTTTAGGACATTGAGGAGTGCCTGGGAAGTGCCGAGCTTTGGGTATGGGTCCCTGGTATTTGGACTTTCTCAAAGAGGGCATCAGAAGAGGAGAGAGCTGTCACTATCCCTGGACCTAGAGACAGGGGAGAGCTTGACAGGCCCCATTGGGGGTGGGAGGGGAGCGACAAGTGTCTAAGAGGATAGGGTTGGGGGGAGGACAAGACTTCCCAGGTGGGCAAAGCTGCCAATCCACCCCACCCCCACCCCCTCCATTTCTCACAGGGTGAGAAGGTTGCAGAGCGCTGATGGATCTCTGAGCTTAAGTCATCCTTTCAGTAGTATTGGGTTGTTAACCGCAAGGTCAGCAGTTCGAATCTAAACATATGGTTTTCTACTCCTGTGAGCAGTCATAGTCTTGGAAACCCCAGAACCAGTTCTATCCTGTCCTATAGGGTCACTGTGAGTCGGAATTGACTGAGTAGCAATGAGTTCGGTTTGTTTGGTTTTGTAGAAGCCTGGCTGGCAACTCCTGAGCAGCCCAGCATGGGGGGGCGGGGTGGAGGTGAGGGAGCTTCATGTGCCAAGTGCTTTAGATGACCTTTATCTGGTGCCTGCAGTTTCATGGAACTGCAGGTCATTTCACAGCCTCACTGCCTCTGCAGGTGGGCACTGAAGGCTGGCAGGGGGCTCTAGGCAGACCTGTTAAGGAACTGTCCAATAGGTCAATACATTGGATTAGTAACAGCTGTGCCTATGTATGCCGCTTGCTAGCAGAGGGTGGGAAGGAGGCAGTCCATACAGAGTTGCTATGAGTAGCTTGGTTTATTTTGCATTTTTGAGAGACCGTATGGAGCAACCATGGGAAGCGCTAGGGGGAGGAAATGGGAATATGGCAGTTTGCATTCTCTGGCTGGTAGTGGAGCGGATTCCCTGTTGGGCTACCTGCCACAATGTCAGCAGTTGGAACCACCAGCTGCTCCAAGTGAGAAAGAGGAGGCTTTCAACTCCCATGAATCACAATCTCAGAGACCCACGGTAGTTCTGCTCTGGCGAGCAGAGTGGCCATGAGTCAGAATCAACTGGATGGCAGTGAGGCGAAAGTTTGTTTTCAAAGACTGCAGAGGGTGGAGTAGATTTCACCCATAGCAACCCTAGAAGACAGAGCAGAATAGACCAACAGGGTTTCCCAAACTATAATCTTTAGGAGCAAATTGCCAGGTCTTTTCTTCCGCTGAGAAATGGCTGAGTTTGGGTTAGTTTCCCAGTGCTAGTTTTGGTTGGTTTCCTAGACTGCAACTTTGTGCAGGAGTACAAAGCCGTGTATTTCCCCCACAGGTCAACACAGGAATAGGTGGCCGTCTGCTTCCATCAAGAAGGTCTTGGAATCCCTATCAAGCAGTTCTACTCTATGCCATAGGGTCCCTCTGAATAGAAATCCACTCAAAGGCAATAAGGGGTATTAACAACATGCACTTGGGCGGTAGTGCCCCCACCAGAAAGAGCCAGTAGGTGGCGCTGTTGAACCTTAAACAAACAAAAATAATCCCTGAGCTTCTGAGTGAAAATGTAGAGGACTTGGGTGAAGAGAGACAGTGTAAAAGAGGGCAGTGTAAGATATGACAAACTAATAATAATTTATAAATTATCAAGAGCGGGGAGCGGGGAGGGAAGGGAAAAATGAGGAGCTAATACTAAGGGCTCAAGTAGAAAGCAAATGTTTTGAGAGTGATGATGGCAACAAATGTACAAATGTGCTTGACACAATGGATAGATGGATGGATGGATGGATGGATGGATTGTGAGAAGCGTTGTACGAGCCCCCAATAAAATGATTAAAAAATAAGAGGGATCACAGGTTGAAAAAGAAAGAAAATGTAGAGAACGGCCTAGGGGTAGGACACAAGGCTCAGGAGTATCTCCCAGGAAACTGAGTCTGCCTCCTGGCCCCTCAAAGACCCAGTGTTCCAATACTGACTGGAACTCCCTAAAGGGATGAGTGCAGAGAGTTCGAAAGAGGTCGTGGAGGACACCTGGTCCCTACCTACAATCTCCATAGTTCTGGAACTCATCAAACTCCCAAATGTCCCTAGCACTGTTTCAACTCTAGGGCCAGGAACCAGAGAAGAGCACATGAACGCTGGTGACTGATGATGCTTCTGGGAATGGGTGTGCCTAGCACCCCTTTTACCCCTGACTATCTAGAAAGGGAACGAAAGAGAGTACACTAAATTTAAGTTGACAACAGCCGGCTACCTGGCAGAGCTGCTGTGGCCTGAATCAGGGTTAAGGCTCCAGTACACAGCTGGGGCTTCAGCAGAGCTTTCTAGGGTATAGCCAGCCCTGGAGGTTGGCCTTTCAGACTGAGAACGCCTTGGTATCCTGTTGAAATATATACAGGAGGGTAGAAAATTCCCTAGGTGAATGAAATATGAAAGGGAACGTGAGCCGTGGCGCCAAGCATAAATGAAAATGCAGGAGCCCCTTGTTCAGAAAGTTTTAAGAATTTCAAGACGACCACGGAAACTTCAACAGCCTCAACTAGTGGTCAAAGGCCACTACTCACACCAATACCATCTGATCAACAAGCAGAAACAAACATAAAAACAACGTTATGTCTCAGAGTCCATGGACAATCTTACTGTGCGCGAGAATGCAAAATGGGGTAGGACAGAGTCGAGGGAGCTCTCTGGAAGAAAGAGCACTGGCAGTTACTGGTGAGGGGCCGCAGCAGAATGATGGCCAGATGCTTCCAATGGATCCGGAAAAAAGATTGAGAGAACTGCAGAAAAAATAGAAGACCCCAGGGAAGCAATATACAAGAGCACTCTGCTAGAATAAGTGAAAATTTGGAAATCACACAAGAAAGCCAAAGAGAAATTCATAAGAGTAATACTAAAGTATTAGAGCTAGATAACACATTGGGGGAGAATGTAGCAATAAAATTGAAGCAAGTGAAGGTGAAGTTAGTGATCTTGAAGATAAAGCTCTCAATTCCAATCTATGAGAATAAACCATTAAAAACAAAAAAGAGCAAAAAAAACCTGAAGAAAGTCTAAGAATTATGTGGTAAATGACCAAGAGATAATATACCCTGATAGACATTTCAGAACAAGAAGAGAAAAGAGAAAAACAGAGAAAATAGTCTTAAGAACTGCTGGAAGAAAACGTTCCTAACATGATCACAAGAGGAAATAACCACTCAAGAAACTGAAAGAACCCCAAACAGAAGTGGTCCCCACAGAGAATCACCACAACATACTACAGTCAAACTTTCCAATATCAAAAATGAGGAAAGAATTCTGAGAGCAGCAAGGGCAAAACAAGTTACCCACAAAGGGAAAACAATAAGAATAAATCCCTGAACAAATTCTGACTTTTCAACAGAAATCATGCAGGTAAGAAAGCAATTGAATGACATATACAAAACTCTGAAAGAAAAAAAATGCCAACTAAGAATCTTAGATCCAGAAAAATGAGTATTAAAAAAGAACTTTTTTCTTTTTATTTGAAATTAACTCACTTGTCACTACAGACTCCATATCCATTTCAATTTTACTTTTTGTCTTTTTTTTAAAAGCCACTCAAACCACTATTTATGCTTGAGGGATACAGAATCTGGAGGGATTTTTAAATTATTATTTTCATGTTTTAAAGAAATATATACATGTTGCCCAGCCAATATCAAGAACTGAGACCACAACAACATCCTGTTATGCCCTCCATGTTTTCCTGATTCCTCTACCCCTCACCTCTCCCGGTTTCTGTCAAAAGATAAAAGTAATATGAGACACAGGAGGCTGAACATAAACAAACACAAAAAGAAGTTAGTATTCATTCCTCCAATGCAACCGAAAATGAGACTGATAGAGAAGCTTTAATAATTGGACAAAAAACAGCATAAGATTCAGAGTTTTATTTCATTTTAATAAAGGAAGCATGCTTTTATGTAATGTGCTTTTACGTATGATTTTACATAGATGTGAAAATTGATGAAGGCCAGGAGAAGCTGACACATCAAACGAAATGGGAGATCAGGGCAAGAGGGTCTCTAAGGACCTGGAGGATTTGAACAAGCCTGGTATGACTGAGCAGGTGATTGGTTGATGGGTATGACTGTACCCAGGACACTCACGGCGATAAGAAGCAGGTGTATTCTTCAGGCGGATAGTTATGGTCTTCAGAGTGAAATTAAAATTTAACATATGACTCAGTCTTGGGGGGAATTATTACCTTCCATTTCATGGATTTCATAATTTTTGTATGGTATTTGAATACAGAAGGAGTCCAGTAGACTAGAGGTCAGGAGCCGAGCTTAAGGCTTTCCACAAAGATTCTGTGGAATGTGGACAGCCATGAACATAAATAGTGCGCGTCAGGGAAAGGTGACAAGAATATTAGACACGGATATCCTCAAAGTCAGCACAAATAGCTCCGCCTTTCTCCAGCTTGCGTCAGAATCGACTCAGTGGCAGTGAGTTTGAGTGTTTGATTTTTGGTTTTTCCAACTTTGGTCCGGGAAACTGAATTGTGCAGTGACATAAGTGCCTGAGTTATCTCAGGCTAACATTTGAGAGATGGGAATGTTCAAAAGGCCCTGCCACAGCACGGGGAGGGCAGGGGAGGGCGGGTTGGAATCCCTCTTATTCCCCCCTGCTCTCCTTTTCTCCAAGGAGGCACAGGGTGGTCTAGGGTTACGCACTGAACTGCTGCTAACTGCAAGGTCAGCGATTCAAGCTCACTGGTTACTGTGCAGGAGGAAGATGAAGCTGTCTGTGTCAACAAGGATTTGAAATCTTGGACACCCTAAGGGAAAATTCTGTCCTGTCCCACAGACGCACAATGATTGACTTGCAAGCAATATATTTTATTGCTTTTCTCCTTTCCTTTTCTCACTTCTCCCGTTCTCGTGTATGCTCCCCTACATTACATCCCTTCCATCCCTTTCCCTCGCCATCGCTTTCTCTCTCACTCCTTCCCTCCATTCTATCCTTCCATTTATGTCTTTAACACCACCTAACTAATCCTACAGACCAATTTCAACCACAAAGGAAGACCAACCTCTAAGTCAATGGTAACAACCTTGAAATAAAAACCCAGCAAGTACAATTTATTCAGGTACAACAATGTGCAAAACGAGTGCAAATCACATCACCGATCCTCTGGAGAGTAAGAAGAAAGCACCGCGTGGACATGCACAGTGAAGTGCCGCCTCTCAGTTCTGAATCCTGGGGCTGCTGGTCATCTTGGAGAGTCTCAGGATCTTTCTCTTTCATCTCTGTATTTTCAATCATTTCCTTGCTAAGCTTCCCCCCCCCACCACCAAAAAAAAATGTGATGAGCTAGTGGGTATGGAGAGAATGTGATGGGGAAAGCAAGGACAAATGAAATGACCTTGTGAAGCCCTGATGTACAGTGATAAGCACACACACACACAAAGAGTTCAGCTTTTTGAACCCATCAGCGGCTCTTCTGGACAAAGATTGCGCAATCTACTTATATGAAGGGCATAGCCCGGGAAACACCACGGGGCATTTTTCCTCTCTCCTTTAGTGTTGCTATGAGTTGGAATTCACGCAATGGTCAGGAGTTTATACACTGTGCGGCACAAAGGGTGAACTCTAATGTAAACTATGAACTTCACTTAATCGCTATATCAAGATGTGTTGGTTCATCACTAAAGCCATTGGGACTGGATAAACATGAGAAATTATTGCCTTGAGATAATCTTTAAACTTTAAACCTTGAATCAAAACTTTCTCCTGGGAGTTCACTATGAACCAAACAAAAGTTTAGCTTATTTAGTAAAGAAAGTCTGACTTGAGCATGCATCTCTCTCCAGGATTTATCTATGTGGGATAAAATTGACCATCTCATAACGAAAGGTTAGGTTCCAGCTGAGTGGACACCGGGTTTATTAACAGGCTGGGATAAGTTGGAAATATATAGCAAGGATACTCATGCAAGTTGAAAAGGGTAAACAGTGTCACTGAATTTTGCATGTGGACTTTGTTGAAATGGTATATGCTTTGACATGTGTATTTTCACCAATAAATAAATGCAAAACCAAAAACAGTCCCTTTTCAAAGTAAGCTACAAATTCTGAGCCAAGAAGGATGACAGTATTTATTTTGTATCTGAGATTTATCAATAAGATACAAAAGATGTAATTCCATTTCCATTTCAGAGAAATACCTACAAGGAAACAAACAAGCAATCGCACTGCCTTCTAGTGAATTAGACTCACAGAGATCCTACAGGCTCATGTAGAACTGTCCCTTTGAGTACCCAAGGCTATGAGGCTTTAGTTTTCTCCTGAGGAGTGACTAGTGGGCCTGAACTGCTGACCTTGTAGCTAGCAGTCATTGCACTGCCAGGGCTCATTATATAGAGCTAATAAATTGGTTGAGCCCAGGATTCCAAAACGATCAACTTTTAAAATTTCCAGACCACATGGAGTTGGTTGAAACGAGACTGTGTCCGAGTAGTACTGAGATACCTAGAGTTTTCTATTGAGGAGTTTTCATAAGTCTTTTTTCCAAGGTACTTCCGAGAGGACTTGAACTGACCACCTTTTGCTTAGCAGCCAAGCCCATCAACCATTTTCATCACCCAAATGTTTATTTCCAGAAGAGAGTCAGAATCATGGGCATGAGAAAGATATGAGGCTCTTTGGAGGCTGTTTTTGTTTCTCTTTATATAAGAGACTAGTTGAAAAGACTTGTTTTTGAAAGATTTGTTTTCTTTTATAGGCTCTAGGACAGTGGTTATTGTAAAATGATATCTAGGTTTTCTGTTCTCTGCTACTCACGCAGAATCAGGGGACCTGGTGTTGGGGTTCTGCAAATTCATTTCGATTCGTGGTGACTCCACACGTGCAGAGTGGAACTTTTCCATAGGGTGTTGACGGGTGTGACATGGCAGAAGCAGCCTGCTAAGCCTGCCTTCTGAGGTGCCCCTGAGTGTTTGGGACACTAGCTGTTCAGCTAGTAGACATGGGCTTAACTGTGCCACCCAGGGACCCCATAGGCAAAATATAATCAATGTCCTTTGCCTTTTAGCCTTTATAAGAAATTACCTGGTGGCACTATGAAGGAGGATTGTAGAAAGGAAGGGGAAAGGAAAAACAAGATTGATTATTTAATTGTAATATATGTACTATACAACACAAGATATTAGTAATCAAACTGTGTAGAAGAGAAAGGAGGCTTTTTTAAAGCTTTATGCATTTTATGTAACTTGAAAACTCCTCTCCAAACACAGTATATTCACAAGAAGAGTATTGATGAAGTCTGGATCCTGTTTTATAAATCAGGAAACTCTGGCTAAAGATTTCTCAGTACAAAATAGAAGGATGCTAGAACGGTGTGTGTGTGTGTGTGTGTGTGTGTGTGTGTGTGTGTGTGTGTGTGCAGGTGTCTATGTATGGGCATTTGCGTGTGTGTGTGTGTGCAGGTGTCTATGTATGGGCATTTGCGTGTGTGTGTGTGTGCAGGTGTCTATGTATGGGCATTTGTGTGTGTGTGTGTGTGTGCAGGTGTCTATGTATGGGCATTTGCGTGTGTGTGTGTGTGTGTGCAGGTGTCTATGTATGGGCATTTGCGTGTGTGTGTGTATTTGTATGGTGGGTATGCATGTCTCTCGGTGTGTTTTGAAATGCATGTGAAGTGAGGGTGGCCATGGTTATTGACAATTCAGGTAAAATTTCCAACTGTATTTTGTTAAAGGATAAGCTGTGCTTGACCCTAAGCCACTAGTGTTTAGTGCCAGAGTCCTTTGCCCTTGACTCTGAAAGAACAGAGCACTTTATCCTCTCCAGAGCCATCTCTTTCGACACAGCCCTTCAGCCCGTGCTCCATGGGGAAAGCATGCTGACTCAGAAATAGTCACCGGCTGCTCTGGCCAACAAGGAGCCGCAGCTCTGTGCAGCCAGACAACAGTGATCTGCTCGGTTTCTCCAATGAGTTGAATAACTGAGAAGTCACTGCTGAGAAAATGATGATGAATGAGCCAGGGTGATGTAGAAGGATGCCTTCTCATAACACTGACTGGACAGCTTTAATCTTTCATGGTGTCACCCACACAATTCAAAAGATGCGGAAACTTACGTTGTGAAAACATGAGAGAAATGAAAGGCCCTGGAACGGAATGCACACTCCTAACGTTCTGAGCATGCCTGGGTCTCTGCAGCTGTGGACACTGACGTCAACCACAATCCTTCCACTTTTGGGCTGCTGTGGCCAGGATGTTGAGGGCGGTGGACACTATCAGCAGTACAATACAGGCAGGAAGTCCACTGCACACATTCACTGGCTCTAGGTTTAGTATCACCTCAAAAGGAAAGTCTATGCTCACTTCCTTGATACGAGCAACTGTGGCAAAGAAAGCTTATGGTGCCCAGCTATCAAAAGATATGGCATCTGGGGTCTTAAAGGCTCGAAGGTAAACAAAGCCCATATGGAAGAAGCACACCATCCTGTGCGATCACAAGGTGTCGAAGGGATCAGGTATCAGGCATCATCAGAACAAAAAATCATATCATTGTGAATGTGAATGAGGGAGAGTGAGGGGTGGAGACCCAAAGTCCATCTGTAGGCAACTGTACATCCCCTTACAGAAGGGTCAAGGTGGGGGCTGGGGGTGGAGGTCAGCCAGTCAGGGTGCAGGGTAGCAATAATGAAACATACAACTTTCCTCTAGTTCCTAAATGCTTCCTACCCACCCACTATCATGATCCCAATTCTACCTTGAAAATCTGGTTAGACCAGAGGATGTACGCAGGTATAAATAGGAACTGGAAACACAGGGAATCTAGGACGGATGATCCCTTCAGGACCAGTGGTGAGAGTGGTGATACTGGGAGGGTGGATGGAGGGTGTGTTGGAATGGGGGAAATGATTGCAAGGATCTACATATAACCTCCTCCCTGGGGGATGGACAACAGAAAAGTGGGCGAAGGGAGATGTTGAACGTGCAAGATATGACAAAATAATAATTTATAAATGATCAAGGGTTCATGAGGGAGGGGGTAGCAGGGAGGGAGGTGTAAAAATGAGGAGCTGATGCCAGGGGCTTAAGTGGAGAGCAAATGTTTTGAGAATGATGAGAGCAATGAATGTGCAAATGTGCTTTATACAATTGATATATGTATGGATTCTGATAAGAGTTGTATGAGCCCCCAGTAAAATGATTTTTTTAAAAAAATTACATTATACCTTCAAAGTGTCATCTACTTAGAGATTTCAGCATCTGTTTCAATAATTTCTTACTTTTTGAAATATAAGAATGTGAATTATTAGGAGCACATGTAATTTTTCAAATAATCTTAGGAATGGAGTAGAGTTGTTTATCTCATAATTATGATTTCAATTTTAGATGTAAAATTTTAGACTGAATATACTTTTTCTTCAAGAAATTATATTAATATTGAAAATAAATTGGAAAATGGAAAAATTAAAAAAATTGCCAATTAAAAAGAGAGGAAAGTCTAGCAATCTACTTCTCATATCAGTCACTGGCAATGCTATCAAACAGCTGATGCACAGGGACCTATGATGAGTCACAGTCAATTCCTGGCAACTCATTTTGGGTGAAGAAGTTAAAAAGTCTAAATCTTGCCAACCTTAGAGAAACTTAAAAAAATCATTTTATTGGGGGCTCTTGCAGCTTTTATAACAATCATACATCTATTGTATCAAGCACATTTTTACATATGTTGCCATCATCATTTTCTAAACATTTTCTCTCTATTTGAGTCCTTGATATTAGCTCCTATTTTTCCCTCCTTCCGCCACATTCCCACCCTCCTGAACCCTTGATACATTATAAATTATTATTATTTTCATATCTTACACCAACCACTATCCCCCTTGACCCACTTTTCTGTCCCCCCACTTTTTCTAGGGGGAGTCTTATATGTCAATAATTGCAATCAGTTGCCCCTTCTCCCCCCACTTTTCTCCTGCCCTCTGGTATCAGTACTCCCATTGCTGTTCCTGACGGGTCTATCTGTCCTGTACTCCATGTGTCAAGCGCTCCTTCTGTACCAGTGGATATGCTCCTGTCTAGCCGGGGTTAGAGCAACTTTTTTAAAGGCAAAAAGATAGATTTGATGATCAGAAGTACATATTCTGACACATATTTTGAATTGCTATGGAGACTCGGCAAAGGAGTGAAGGAGATTTGGACAGGACATGTATGGGATCCATGACAGTGTCTTGGGATGCATTTCACAGGGCCCCTTGCTGCTCCCAGGGCAGTTTTTGAGAATCCCTTATACCAGAGGAGCCCTGAAAAGTGCTTGGTGGGCATGCATGGGGTGGGAAATAATGAAGCTGGCCATTTAGGTCAAAGGCCTCCTTCCTCCTGTTGTTGTTAGGTGCTACTGAGTTACCTCTGGCCCATAGTGACCCTGTGTACAACAGAATGAAACACTCCATGGTCCTGTGCCATACTCACAATAGTTCCTATGCCAGAGCCCATCAACGTAGTCACTGGGTCAATCCATCTTGTGGAAGGTCTCCCACTTTTTCACTACCCTTCCACTTTACCAAACATGATGTTCTTCTCCAGGGACTGGTCTCTCCTGACAATATGGCCAAAGTGTGTAAAACCAAGTTTTGCCATCCTTGTCTCTCAGGAGTCTTTCTTCTTCCAACATCTATCAGTTTGTCATTTTTGTAGTCCATGGTACTTTCATTAACCTTCTCCAGCACTACAATTTAGTGCGTTGATTCTTCTTCAGTCTTCCCTATTAATGTCCATATTTTACATGCATGTGAGACAATGGACAGAGAGTACCTTGACTTGGGTCAGTCACACCTTAGTCCTCAAAGTAAAACCCTTTCTCTTCAATACTCTAAAGAGATCTCCTGCAGGTCTATCTAGATAAGATAGACTGGATAAACAATCCAGAGGAGAAAACAATGTGACCAACAGTTTCAAGGGGACATGGGAGAGTGGAGAGTGGGGGAAAAGAAGTGGTGTTAACAAACCCAGGAAAAAGGGAACAACAAATGATCCAAAATCAGTGGCAAAGAGGGTGTAAGGGGCCAGGTAGGGATTGATCAAGGGCAATGTAACCGAGAGGAATTACTGAAACACAAATGAAGGCTGAGCATGATAGTGGGACAAAAGGAAAGTAAAAGGAATTAGAGGAAAGAACTAGGAGGCAAAGGACATTTATAGAGGTCTAAGTACAAGCATGTACATATGTAAATATATTTGTATATGATGATGGGAAAATAGATCTATGTGCGTATAGGTTTAGTATTAAGATAGAAGATGGACATTAAGTCTTCACTCAAGTACTCCCTCAATGCAAGAACACTTTGTTCTATTAAATTGACATTCCATGATGCTCACCTTCCCAACACAATCACTGAAGACAAATGTATGCATAAGAAAATGTGGTGAAGAAAGCTGATGGTGCCCAGCTATCAAAAGACATAGCATCTGGGGTCTTAAAGGCTTGAAGATAAACAAGCGGCCGTCAAGCTCAGAAGCAACAAAGCCCACATGGAAGAAGCACACCAGCCTGTGATATCATGAGGTGTCAATGGGATCAAGTATTCAGCATCAAAGAACAAAATATCATATCATTGTGTGCTCACCTTCCTGACATGATTGCTAAAGACAAATGTGTGGATAAGCAAGCATGGTGAAGAAAGCTGATGGTGCCCAGCTATCAAAAGATATAGCATCTGGGGTCTTAAAGGCTTGCAGGTAAACAAGTGGCCATCTAGCTCAGAAGCAATAACGCCCACATAGAAGAAGCACACCAACCTGTGTGATTATGAGGTATCGAAGGGATCAGGTATCACGCATCAAAGAACAAAAACTCATATCATTGTGAATGAGGGGGAGTGTGGAGTGGAAACCCAAAGCCCATCTGTAGATAACTGGACACCCCCTTACAGAAGGGTCGCAGGGAGGAGACGAGCCAATCAGAGTGCAGTGTAGCAACGATGAAACTTTCCTCTAGTCCTTAAATGCTTCCTTCCCTGACCCCCGCCAACCCACTATCATGATCTCAATTCTACCTTACCAGAGGATGCACACTTGTACAGATAGGAACTAGAAACATGGGATTCCAGGACAGATGATCCCTTCAGGACCAATGGTGAGAGTGGCGATACCAGGAGGGTGGAGGGAAGGTGGGGTAGAAAGGGAGAACCGATTACAAGGATCTACATATAACCTCCTCCCTGGAGGATGGACAGCAGAAAAGTGGGTGAAGGGAGACGTCAGACAGTGTAAGACATGTCAAAATAATAACAATTTATAAATTATCAAGAGTTCATAAGGGAGGGGTGGTGGGGAGAGGGGAAAACTCAGGAGCTGATACCATGGGCTCAAGTAGAAAGCAAATGTTTTGAGAATGATGATGGCAACAGATGTACAAATGTGCTTGACACAATGGATGTATGTATGGATTGTCATAAGAGTTGTACAAGCCAACAATAAAATTATCTAATAAATAAATAAATAGCTTACAGCAACCCATCCCCCTAAAAAAAGAGATCTTGTGCAGATTTACCTAATGCAATACATCTTTTTTTTTTTTTTGCTTTTTCCTCCAAAATTTTATTTTAAATACTTTCCCCCCTAAGTTTACGACATGCCTATGTTTTCACTGTGCTTTTGTGGCATTTTTTTAATGGCCACAATAAATCTACAATTTTTTTTAAACATTAGTGGCAAACTGATGTAATTAAAAATTCCTGTTCTGCAGCCAGCAGTGTTCCTAACTTGCATACACACTTGTACAGAAGGCTGTTCGGAAGGGCCTACAAAGAAATACCATTTTTATTAATGGAGTTGAATTGCTTAAAATTTTCTAAAGTATTTATAATACTTTGCACCTTCTGGCTGAATAACTCAGCATTTACTTCTTTTTGCAATCTACTGGCCGGTTTATGCAATACATCTTTTGATCTCTTGACTGCTGCATCCATGAGCATTGATGATGGACCTAAGAAAGATAAAATTCTCAACAAATTCAACCTTTTTCTCCATTTATCATGATGTTACATATTGGTCCAGTTGTGAGGATTTGGGTCTTCTTTTGAGTTGTAATCCATGCTGATTACAATTCATACTAATTACAAGGCTACACTCCTTGATCTTCATTAGCAAGTGCTTCAATTCCTCCTCCTTTTCAGTTGTTAATTAGCCTTCCTTCAATCCTAATACTACATCCTTCTTCATATAATCTAGTTTCTCTGATGATTTGCTCAGTATAACAAGTATAGTGAGAAGACACAACCCTGCTGGACACCTGTCCTGATCTTAAACCATGCAGGATCCCCTTGTTCTGTTGATAACTGTCTCTTGATCCTCGCACAAGTTCCGCATGAACACAATGATGGGTTCTGGATTTCCTCTTTTTTTTTTAAACCTGGTATTTTTTTTAATCTAGTGATTCTTTTTTTAAAAAACATTTTATTAGGGACTCATACAACTCTTATCACAATCCATACATACACATACAGCAATTTATAAAATACATCTTTACATTCTTTGCCCTAATCATTTTCAAAGCATTTGCTCTCCACTTAAGCCCTTTGCATCAAGTCCTCTTTTTTGCCCGCTCCCCCTTCCCTCATGAGTCCTTGATAATTTATAGATTATTATTTTGTCATATCTTGCCCTATCCGGCGTCTCCCTTCACCCCCTTTTCTGTTGTCCATCCCCCAGGGAGGAGGTCACATGTAGATCCTTGTAATCGGTTCCCTCTTTCCAACCCACTGACCCTCTACCCTCCCAGTATCACCCCCCACACCCTTGGTTCTGAAGGTATCATCCACCCTGGATTCCCTGTGCCTCCAGCTCCTGTCTGCAGCAGTGTACAACCTCTGCTCTATCCAGACTTGCGAGGTAGAATTCGGATCATGGTAGTGGGAGGGGAGGAAGCATTTAGGAACTGGAGGAAAGCTGTATTCTTCATCGGTGCTACATTGCACCCTGACTGACTCATCTCCTTCCCTAGACCCCCTGTGAGGGGATCTCCAGTGGCCGACAAATAGGCTTTGGGTCTTCACTCTGCACTTCCCCCTTCATTCACTATGGTAAGATTTTTTTTGATGATGCCCTATCCCTGATCCCTTTGACACCTCGTGATCGCACAGGCTGGTGTGCTTCTTCCATGTGGGCCTTGTTGCTTCTGAGCTAAAAATTATCTACAGTTTATTATGGTACACACAATCAACTGCCTTTGAATAGTCAATGAAACAAAAGTAAACACCTTCCTGGTATTATCTGCTTTGAGGCAATATCCATCTGACATCAGCAATGATAGCCCTTGTTCCATGTCTTCTTCTGAATCCAGCCTGAACTTCTAACAGTTCAGTGTCAATGTGTTACTGCAACCATTGTTGAATGATCTTCAGCAAAATTTCACGTGTGTGATATCAATGATACTATTCTATAGTTTGAGTATTCTGTTGGGTCAACAACATTCTTTGGAATGGCACAAATGTGGATCTCTTCCAATCAGTTGGCCAACTTGCCGTCTTCCAAATTTCCTGGCATAGATAAAGGACTGCTTTCAGTGCTTTCTCAGCTTGCTGAAACACTTCATTGGTATTCCATCAGTTCCTGGAGCCTTAGTTTTGGCTAATGCCTTCCTTCAACACCATTGGTTCCTGCTCATATGCTACCTCCTAAAATAGTGGAATGTCGACTAGTTCTTATGAGTACAGGGAACCTGTGTGTTCTTTCCATCTTCTCTTGATGCTTCCTGCATCATTCAATATTGTACCCATAGAATCATTCAAGACTACAACTTGGGGCTAGAATTTTTTACCTTGGGTTCTTTCAAGACAAAGCCAAAGACTATAATGAAATGTGCTATGACCTAGAATTAAAAAATAAATAAAAAAGGAAGGCCACTGATAGAGTTATAGTTATTGTGCCAACCTGGCCGATAAACGCATGTGGGGTTAATTGAAGGGTGGAGCGATAAATAGCTTGGTGAGCCTCGCCTTTCAAGTTCTCTGGTCTCTTGCTTTCTGAAGGTCAGACCAGGGTGAAGCTGCCTTAGCCAGTCCCTGGCTTCAGCTGGCAAGGCTCACATCCTGCAAGACATCCCCGAGGAGAAGCTGCATGGATCTACCCTGATGCAGCCCTGGGTGCTGGTGCAGCCGTGTGTAGACCCCTGCCAATGCTGAGGTGCTTACACATTCACTGACTCGGCTTTCCTCTTGCAGTCAGCATCATTGCGTGTGTTTTGTGAGATGGAGGAGGACTTTGTAGATTGGTGTCAGTCATATGGGTTAATGTTAGAATTGTGGACTTAGGCAGCACTGGGTTCGGATGTTTTCTTGATGTGCACTTACCCTTTATATAAAACTGTTATACATTTGGTTTCTGTGCATTTATTTCTCTAATGTACCCAGACTAACACAGACACGTTCAGCATATCATCTTCCTCCAAGGAGTGTCTAAATAAAATTTTTTTTTTTTAACATTTTATTGGGGCTGATACAATTCTTTTCACAGTTCATACATATACATACATCAATTGTATAAAGCACATCTGTACAGTCTTTGCCCTAATCATTTTTTTTCTCTTTTCTTCTTTTACATTTTATTAGGGACTCAAACAACTCTTACCACAATCCATACATATACATACATCAATTGTATAAAGCACATCCATACATTCCCTGCCCCAATCATTCTCAAGGGATTTGCTCTCCACTTAAGCCCCTTGCATCAGGTCCTCTTTTTTTTCCCCCCCTCCCTCCCCTTTGCCCCCTCCCTCATATGCCCTTGGTAATTTATACACCGTTATTTTGTCATATCTTGCCCTACCCGGGGTCTCCCTTCCCCCCTTCTCTGCTGTCCCTCTCCCAGGGAAGAGGTCACATGTGGATCCTTGTAATCAGTTCCCCCTTTCCAACCCACTCACCCTCCACTCTCCCAGCATCGTCCGTCACACCCTTGGTCCTGAAGGTATCATCCACCCTGGATTCCCTGTACCTCCAACCCTCATATGTACCAGTGTACAGCCTCTGTCCTATCCAGCCCTGCAAGGTAGAATTCGGATCATGGTAGTTGGGGGGAGGAAGCATCCAGGATCTGGGGGAAAGCTGTGTTCTTCATCGATACTACCTCACACCCTAATTAACCCATCTCCTCTCCTAAGCCCCTCTATGAGGGGATCTCCATTGGCCGACACTTGGGCCTTGGGTCTCCACTCTGCACTTCCCCCTTCATTTAATATAATATATATATACACATACATATATACATATACACATATATACACATACACACACTTATATCTTTTTTTTTTTGCATGATGCCTTATATCTGGTCCCTTGGGCACCTCATGATCACACTGGCCGGTGTGCTTCTTCCATGTGGGCTTATTTGCTTCTGAGCTAGATGGCCGCTTGTTCACCTTCAAGCCTTTAAGACCCCAGACACTATCTCTTTTGATAGCCGGGCACCATCAGCTTTCTTCACCACATTTGCTTGTGCACCCATTTGTCTTCAGCGATCCTATCATGGAGGTGTGCAGTCAATGATATGATTTTTTGTTCTTTGATGCCTGGTAACTGATCCCTTTGGGACCACTCGATCACACAGGCTGGTGTGTTCTTCCATGTGGACTTTGTTGCTTCTGAGCTAGATGGCCGCTTGTTTATCTTCAAGCCTTTAAGACCCCAGTCACTATCTCTTTTGATAGCCGGGCACCATCAGCTTTCTTCACCACATTTACTTGTTCACCCATTTTGGCTCCAGCTGTTGTGTCGGGAGAGTGAGCATCATAGAGTTCCAATTTAATAAAAGAAGGTATTCATGCATAGAGGGAGTGTTTGAGTAGAGGCCCAAGGTCCTTCCGCCACCTTAATACTTGACCTATAAATATAGACACAAAGATCTATTTCCCCAACCTCCTATATATATTTGCATGTACATGTCTTTGTCTAGACCTCCATGAATGCCCTTTGACTCCTAGCTCTTTCCTCCATCTCCCTTGACCTTCCTCCTGCCCTACTACCATGCTTCATCGCCACCTGGGCTAGAGTATACCTCTTCTCTAAGCAACCTTACCCTTGATCATTTCCCACCAGGCCTGCCACTCCCCCTTCTCTACCATTTGGGGTCCCATGTTTTTCCCTTGTCCCTGGGTTTGTTAACACCACTTCCTTACCCCCCCTACCCCCCCACCCCATGTCCCCCCAGAACTGTCGGTCCCGTTGTTTTTCATCCAGATAGTTCATCCAGCCTGTCCTATTCAGACAGACCTGTGGAGTCACTAACATGCACGAAAACTAGACAGAGGAACACAAAGCAACAGTATACAACCAGACAACAAAACAACCAAAACAAACCACTGAAAAAGAACAGAACAAAACAGTTCACAAGAGAAAAGCTTGTAGTTAGTTCAGGGATCTTTGCTGGCCCTTAGGAGCGTTTTCCAGTCCTGTCTGTTGGGGCACCACGCCCTGGCCCCAAAGTCCACTTTCAGCATTCCCTGGGGACCTTGCCACTCCATTCCCTTGCTGTTCCGCTGCACTCCCCCAGTGATTTGCCTCGGTGTGGTGGGATCAGGTCAGGTGCAATTCCCACACTGTGTCTCCGGTGCTGTCCCCTGTATCGCCCTTAGTCACTGAGGGGCATCATGTCTCATAGTAGGGCCAGCCATGTTGTTCTCTCTGTGGACTGGCTGCTCTACTCAGGAACATCATCATCACGGCCTTATGGGCCAGGCTGTGCTCCACTCTCTCCTCCTGCCCCTTCATCTGCTCCCGTGTGCTCTGATCAAATATGTCCATCTCCCAAAGCTGCAGAGTCAATGTCGTCCTTTGGAACAAATTCTTTTCGGGGGAGGGGCAGGAATCCACTTAATTTATGGTGCTGGGGCCAGCCTCCCAGTCCTCTCCACCGGTTCCCTCCTCCACGCCGGGATATTGCATTCACACCTTGCGACACTGGGTTGAAGTCTGGTCCCACTTTCCCTGTGGAGATATAAACCATACCCTCCCCTTGGGTGGATTAATGCCCCATTTCTGTCATGCTGATTGTACTTACCTCAGGGGACTCATGTTGTACCTGTCCCTTTGGGTCTGGCTTACCTCGCTTAACATAATTCCTTCCAGCTCTTCCCATGAAATAACGTGTTTCATGTGCTCATCGGTGCTTTTTAGTGCTGCATAATACTCCATTGTGTGTATGTGCCAAAGTTTGCTAATCCACTCGTCTATCGATGGAAACTTAGGCTGTTTCCAAGTCTTTGCTATTGTGAATTGTGCCGCAATAAACATTGGAGCGCATATGACTGGTCGTGTTTTATTTGCTGCTTCAACCGGGTATATGCCCAGTAGAGGGATGGCTGGGTCGTAAGGTAGATCAATTTCCATTTTCTTTAGGTATCGCCAGATTGCTTTCCACAGTGTCTGTACAAATCTGCACGACCACCAGCAGTGGAGGAGGGTTCCTATTTCACCACAGCCCCTCCAACACTTGTTGCTCTCTGATTTACTGATCTGGGCTAGCCTCAGGGGTGTTAGGTGGTATCTCATGGTTGTTTTGATTTGCATTTCTCTTATGGCAAGGGACTTCGAGCACTTTCTCATATATTTATTGGCCATATTGATCTCCTCTCTAGTGAAAGTTCTTCTCATTTCTTTTGCCCACTTCCTTAGGGGGTTAACTGTTTTCCTCTTTTTGCAGGTCATGATGGTGTTGTAGATTTTAGTAATGAGCCCTTTGTCTGACGTGTCATTACTAAAAATCTTCTCCCAGTCTGTGGGTTGCCTTGTCACCCTCTTGGCAAAGTCTTTCGAGGTGCACAGGTGTTTTATTCTTATTAGATCCCATTTGTCGATTTCCAGATCACCTGTGTGTGTCCCCTTCCCTGTTGCAGTGAGCCTATGTGCTCCCTGGGCCAGTGCTCTGAGATTAGTCCCGATTCCCTCCTTAATGGTCCTGATGGTTTGGGGTTTGACTTCTAGATCTGTGATCCATCTTGAGTGTATTCTTGTGCATGGGGTGAGGTAGACATCTTGTTTCAACTTTCTACATGTGGATATCCATTGTTTCCAGCACCACTTATTAAAGAGGGCATCTGCTTCCCACTTGACGTTTTTTGGACCCTTGTAGAAGATCAGTTGTCTATATGCTGATGATTTTACTCCTGGGCTTTCTATTCTTTTCCACTGGTCTGAGTGTCTATCATTGTGCCAGTACCATGCTGTTTTGACCACTGTAGCTGTGTAGTAGGCATTAAAATCAGGTAGGGCGAGTCCTCCAATTGTGTCCTTCTTCTTGAGGAGTTCTCTGCTAATTCTGGGTTTCTTCCCTCTCCATATGAAGTTGGTGGTCAGTTTTTCCAATTCTTTGAAGAAGGTTGATGGTAATTGGATTGGTATAGCATTGAACTTGTAGAGTGCTTTAGGAAGAACTGTCATCTTTACTATGTTCAGCCTACCTAACCATGAGCAGGGGAGCTTCATCCATTTGTGAAGGTCACTTTTAGTTTCCTGTAATAGGGTTTTATAATTATGCTTATAAAGGTCTTTAGTATTTTTTGTTAAGTATATTCCTAGGTATTTCAGTTTGTTCTTGGCTACTGTGAAGGGTACTTCCCTCTTAATCGCCTCTTCCATGGCCCTGTCCGATGTGTATAGAAACCCTACCGACTTCTGTTTATTGATCTTGTATCCTGCTACTCTTCCGTATTCCTCTATTGCTGTAAGTATTCCAACTGTGGAGTTTTGGGGGTCTTCAATGTATAGGATCATGTCATCTGCAAATAACGATAGTTTCACCTCCTCCTCTCCCAACTGGATCCCTTTGATGTCCTTCCGCTGTCTTATGTTGTTAGCCAGAACCTCCAAAACGATATTGAATAGAAGAGGGGACAGGGGGCATCCTTGTCTTGTACCCTTTTTCAGTGGTATTGTTCTTGTCTTTTCTCCATTGACTATGATGTTGGCTGTTGGTCTTTCATAGATAGCTTGTATGAGCTTGAGGAACTTACCTTCCAATCCTATCTTCATGAGTGTTTTGATTAGGAATGGATGCTGGATGTTGTCAAATGCTTTTTCTGCATCTATGGATATTATCATATGGTTTTTATCCTTTTTCTTCTCGATGTGGTGTATGATATTGATGGATTTTCGGATGTTAAACCATCCCTGCATCGCTGGGATGAATCCTACTTGGTCGTGGTGAATGATATGTTTGATGTTCCTTTGTATTCTATTGGCCAATATTTTGTTAAGGATTTTTGCATCTATGTTCATTAGAGATATTGGTCTATAATTCTCTACACTTGTGGGGTCTTTTCCCTGTTTGGGTATCAAAGTAATGCTGGCTTCGTAAAATGAGTTTGGGAGCTTGCCGTTCTTTTCTATGTTATGGAATACTTTGTGGAGGATCGGTGTCAGCTCTTCCCTGAATGTTTGGTAAAATTCTGCTGTGTAGCCATCTGGCCCTGGGGCCTTTTTCCTTGGTAGGTTTTTGATGACACTCTCTATTTCTTCCTTCGCTATGGGTTTGTTGAGGTTCTTGATCTCTGTCTCAGATAATCTAGGGATAGATTGTTTTTCTAAATATTTATCCATGTCTTCCAGGTTTCTGAATTCATTAGAATACAAACCTTCATAGTACTTTGTGATTATCCTTTTTATCTCATTGGGGTCTGTTGTTATTGCCCCCGATTCATCCCTCATCCTGGCTATTGATGATTGTTCCTTTCTATCTTTGGTAAGCTTTGCCAGGGGAGTGTCAATTTTATTAATTCGTTCATAAAACCAGCTTCTAGTTGCGTTAATCCTTTGCATTGTCCTTTTGTCTTCCCACTGGTTTAACTCCGCCCTGATTTTTATTATTTCTTTTCTCTTGCTATTGGAGGGGTAGTTCTGTTGACTCTGTTCTAGTTGTTGGAGGTTTTGTGTTAACATATCTGTCATACGCCTTTCTTCTTTTTTCATGTATGCATTCAGTGATATCAAGCTACCTCTGATAACTGCCTTTGCAGTGTCCCATAAGTTTTGATATGTTGTATGCTCGTTCTCATTAGTTTCTAGAAATTTCCTGATATCCTCTCTGATCTGGACCTTAACCCATTCATGTCACAGGAGATCGTTGTTTATTCTCCAATTGGTGGCCCTTGCTTTTCTGGGTGCCCTCCTATTAATCTCCAGCTTTATGGCATGGTGGTCTGAGAAAGACGTCTGGATAATATCTATGTGTTTGAATTTACTCAGGCTGGCCTTGTGCCCCAGCATGTGATCTATTCTTGAGAAAGATCCGTGTGGATTGGAGAAGAATGTGAAACCTTTTGCTTTTGGATGAAAGGCTCTATAGATGTCTATCAGGCCCTGTTGCCTAATTACATTGTTTAGCTCTCTGGCCTCTTTGCTGAGCTTCTTTCCCTGTGACCTGTCTTTCTCTGATAGTGGAGTGTTGAAGTCCCCCACTATTATTGTTGTTTCCGTGATTTCTTCTGTCATTTTTTTAATAGTTTGTTTGACAAAGTTTGCCGCACCATTATTAGGTGCGTAAATATTCAGTATGCTTATTGCTTCCTGGTTTACTGAGCCTTTGAGCATTATGTAATGTCCCTCTTTGTCTCTTTTTATGTTTTGGATCTTGAGATCCATTTTGTCGGCGATTAAGATAGCCACTCCTGCCTTCTTGGAGTTACCATTTGCTTGGTAAACTTTCTGCCAGCCCTTTATTCTCAGCATATGCTTGTCTGCTCGCTTAAGGTGTGTCTCTTGCAGGCAGCAGATTGATGGGTTATGCTTTCTAATCCAATCCTCCAGCCTCTTTCTTTTAACATATGAATTGAGCCCATTTGTATTCAAAGTGATTATTACAATCTCTGGCTTCATGGTTGCCATATTCTGTTTTGTGTTTTGGGTCTTTGCCTATCTTCCTTCATATCAGTGTACTGCGTTTGAGTGGAGGGTTTCTATCCTGTCCTCTTTTCCATCTGAGACCGTGTTGTCCTGGTACGTGTTGCTGGCATGTTGGCTTCTAGATGGAGATGGGCTATATGGTGGTCTCCTGGTGGTTCTAGTTGGTGCTTGTTCTTCTGGCCATAGTGAGTCAGCCAGTATGTTCTGCAGGGTCGGGTGACTTGCAGTATATTTTTTGAGTTCTTCCTTGTCCTGGAAGACCCTTATCTTACCCTCTATCTTAATGGATAACTTGGCAGGGTATAGGATTCTGGGGGAGGCATTTTTATCTTTCAGTTTTTGGAAGATGTTGCTCCATTCTCTCCTCCTCTTCATGGTTTCTGCTGATAAGTCTGAGCATATCCTTACCTGCGCTCCTTTGTATGTGACTGTCTTCCTTTCTCTTGATGCTCGTAGAATTTTCTCTTTTTCCTCTAAGTTGGATAATTTTACAATTATATGTCTTGGCGTGTTCTTCTTGGTGTTTAGCTTAGCCGGCGTCCTCTCTGCTTCCTGTATGAGAGTCGGATTCTCCTTTGTTAGGTTGGGGAAATTTTCTTCCAGGAATTCCTTTGCTATCTTGGCGGTCGATTTGTGTGTTATGTTGTGTTCCGGTAGACCGATTATTCGAATATTATTCCGCTTCATAGCATCTGTCATTGATCTCAGGCTGTCTTCTGTTTCTTTAATTTTCCTATCTGATTGTTTTTCTCGCTTGCTTCGTTTGGTTTGAGCGTCCTCGAGTTCACTGATACGGTTCTCAGCCTCCTCAAGCCTAGATATAGCTTCTGTGACCTTTTGTGTGACCTCTGCTACCTCCTCTGTTAGTTTCTGCAGTTCCTTTTGGTGGATAGTATTCATCCCCTCTATTGTGGACTTCATCCCCTCTATTGTGCATTTCAACCCTTCTATCGTTGCATCCTTATTTTGGTTTGCTTCTCTTAGCTCCTGTATTACTGCAAGCAGAGTTCTGAAGATTTCCTTTTGTGGCTGATCTATATCTGTTTCTTCTATGAGTGACGTTAGGTCTGTTAATGTGCCTCGTTTCTCTGATTTTTTTGTTGGGAGTGATGTGGTCTGTTGATTTTTCCTTGATCCTTTAATAGGCCCCATGGTTCTGGGAGACAGGAGTAACCTTATTGTGTGGAGGCTCAGGCCACTGTGCCGTCTCCTGGGGTGGCTGGGGCGGGCTGCGGCAGGCTTAGGGCTGGCACTGGGGACCCAACAGGGCCCCAGGTGGTGAGAGCTGGCTGGAGCTCACTGACGGCTCCTCAGGGACTGCAAAGCCGAGACCCAGGCTCCACTGCAGGTGAAATGTTTGATCTGCCCGGGCTGTGAGCGGGCGCGGGGAGGCCCCTTGGATAGCTGCGCAGGCAGCTGCGGGACACTGCAGGGAACAATGGTGTTCGCTCTCCGCCCTTTTGGCGCGAAACCGCAGGGGGCAATGGCGCCCTTCCTCTGCTCAGAGTCGCGGCCGGCGGGGTCCCCGCAGCACCCTGGGGAGGGCACCTACTCTTGTGCCTTGCGCAGGGGGGGGGCCCTTGGTGGGCAGACTCAGCAGCGCGGGGCGCGGCGCTCCGCGGAAGCTCAGGGTCCGGGACAGGCGCGGGTTGGGCTATGGCTCCTGTTGGCGGGAAGTGCTCAGCGCAGGGTCCCCGCCAGGAGTGGAACTGGCGCTAGGCTGCCAGGGGCTGGCGGGGGCGGGCGGGGGTGGGAGGCTGGCGCACGGAGGGCAGGTGGAGAGGTCCGCGGCAGCGGTGCGGGTGGATGGTCCCCTGTGGGAGTCGCCAGACAACCCGCGGGTCCGCTCCCCTGAGCTTGGATGAATGGAGGGAGGGACGTGGGCCCGAGGGCAGATCGCTGCCCTGCGGGGAGAGGGGAACTGCGGGAGAGGAAAGCTTCTCTCCCAGTGGGGATCCGCGAGTGGGGAGTGTGCCTCTGGAGTAGGGGATCGTGACCTGCTGCGCCTGTCTAGGCAGGGCAAGCAAGCGGCTCTGGGCTGGCGTCCGGTTTGGGGATGGAGCCTAGGCCGGTCGCCAGTGAGCTCACGGCAGCTTAGTGGCCAGAGATGTCCCACTAGTCCGGTCCTCTTTCACCTAGACCCCTGCTCAGGACAAATACGTGGGGTAGGACTGGGGTGCTGTCCCAGGGGGATATTTCACTCACCAGACTCTTACTATTCAGCTACCTGGTCGCCAATCCTGCTTTGTTTGGAGGAGCTCTCAGAGTATGCCGGTGTCCCTGTCGGCCATCTTCCCCGGGGTCCCTTAATCAATAAAATTCTTTTTGATGCTCTATGCATTCCTAAAGTAAGCCTTTCTCTTCGTAACACCAGAAACCAAATTTCAGTAACACATCTGGTGAGCCCTGCCAGGAGAAAGAAGGAATGCTGAACCAAAATACAGTGCCCTTCACGATGATGAGATGGAACCAGTGTCTTACCCAGGCAAGAAGCTGGGCTGCCATCAGAACACCTTGCAATTCTGCACCTCTCAACTTCCGTGCTAAGAAGTCAGCCAGCTCCCATAAGTGAGAGACCTCTCACTAGAGAATTTTCTTCTCTCACTTTGGACTTTGATTCAATTTATTGCCTGGGTTTGGGGAACTTGCCTGTGTTAGTCTGGGTAGACCAGAGAAACAAACCCACAGAAACTCATGTATATAAGAGAGAGTTTTATATAAAGGGTAAGTGTACATTAAGAAAGCATCCCAACCCAGCGGTATCCAAACCCATAGGGCCAACATTAACCCCTATGTCCAACACCATTCCACAAAGTCCTTCTTCATTTCACAAAACAGATGCAATGATGCTGACTGCAGGAGGAAAGCTGAATTAGTGAATGTGCAAACATCTCAATGCTGGCAGGGGTCTCCATACGGCTGCTGCAGCACCTAGGGCTGCATTGGGGTAGGTCCATGCAGCTTCTCCTCAGGGGTGTCTTGCAGGAAGTGAGCCTTGCCAGCTGGAAGAGGGAATTGGCCAAGGCAGCTCCACCCTGGTCCGAACATCAGAAAGCAAGAGACCCGAGAACTAGAAAGGTGAGGCTCACCAAGCCATTTATCCCTCCACCCTCCAATTAATCCCACATGTGTTTATCAGCCAGGTTGGCACAATAAACCTTAACTATCTCATTCCCCTAGCTGACCCCTGTAAGGCATGAGTAAGATGGAACTATTTTCTTTGTGTCTGTGGGACGGGCTTTCTTCAGTGTTTCTCCATTTTGACCTTGAAAACTAGATTTTTATTTTCTTGAACTTGTTCTGAAGCATAAAGGTCTTCCTGTTCTTTTGCCCTGTTTGCCCATTTAAGAATGCTATGAACCTGAAGTGGAGAAGAGAACATTAAATTTGAGCATTTACATGTGGATTTAGTTGACTGCATTGGGGGGTATAGGGAAAAAACAGTCAGTCTGACAAAAAGAACAAAAACAAAAACATGGGCTTGTTCCGCCACATGTGCTTCCTCCTTTGAGTAAATAAGCCTCCATTTTGGAAATCACTTCTGAGTAAGAATCAGTTTCTGGCCTCTTCCTTCCTGTGTTAACAAATGCCTTTATATGTTTTTAATAGAACAGTCCTTCTAAAGAGTACACTATTTATTATAATTGGTATAAAATAACTTCTAAACAAAATGTTGCCAAAAATGTAAGTTTTATTTCTTGATGATAGTTAAATGAAGTGTATGGAGATAGATTTTCTTTCCTTAAGAGCTCAACTTTGATTTTATGGTATGTGCATGCATATGAATCAAACTTTAAAAATATTATATTGAATAAATGAAGTTTTATATGTGTACATATTACTTCAATTTCATATGTATATATTTAATAAATTTCAATATAGTTCATATATGGGTGTGGCTATATGGCTTCAATTTCATATGTATATATATTTTATATATATAACAACTTTAGGATCAAGATCATTATGTTATTTGCTGAAATTTAATTGACAAATATTTGTTGGAATTGGAAGTTCACATACCTTTTTATATAGAAAAGATGAATAGAGGTTCAGGTCTGCTAAATAGTGTGTTCTTCTTTAGGTTCAAAGGATTATTATAAAAGGTACTTAGAACAATGAAATTTTTAAAACTTTTGTGACACAAGATCGATTTGGTGGGATTATATATTTTTAAGAATAACAACACACAAAGTCACTGCCATTGATTGAATCAATGCTGACTCCAAGCTGGAGAGTCTGTTAATTTCCTCACTTTGTAGTAAAGAGCATGTGCACCTGAAAGACTCAAGGGTTAACAGGTGAAGATGAGTTAAAATAGGAAGACTCTTCCTGACACCTGAACCAGCTAATCACTAGCTTTAGCCAAAGGTTAGCAGACCTGTCCATTGAAGACCGGAGCCTAGGAGGATTATGTGGTTTTTTGATTTATAGTTTTGGACCTTCAAATAATTTACCACAAGATGTAACATAACAACACTTTCTACAGAAAATAACAGTGAGCTGAACATTTTCAGAGTTGTATTTTAAAATATTTCCTTTTGTCATTCCTTGTGGCTTCTGATTGACTTTGGTTTCACATTGGTTTGTGAATTTGCCATTTAAGACTTTATATATATATTACTGAGGAGTTCTGATGGTATAGTGCTTACACATTGCACTTTGATCCACAGTTTGGAACCACCAGTGCCTCTGCAGGAGAAAGATGGGGCTTTTTACTCCTGTGAAGAGTTACCGTCTCAGAAACTCACGGGGCAGTTCCAGCCTGTCTTATAGGGTTGCTATGCGTTGTCATCAACTCAATGGCAGCGAGCTATACTGTACTGTGACTTAACCAGCACTATAGCAAGTGTTGACACCTACAGATAAGCTCTTGCTTTGTGAGCCTGCAAAGACATTTAACTTTTTTTAATGGGCTTATATTGGACTTATAGAAAGGACTGATGTCCTGAACTTGGAGACCACTAGACTAAATCAAGATTTCTATAATTCTGAAAGGTGATGAAGTTCATGAATTACTAAAACACTAAACTCGCTGCTGTTAAGTCAATAATGATGCTATAGGGCAGGGCTTTCTGACACCGTAACTCTTATGGGAGTAGAAAGCCCTGTCTTTCTTCTGGGGAGCAGCTGGTGGCTCTGAACTGATAACCCTGCAATCAGGAGCCCAACACATAACCACCACACCACCAATGATCTGGCATGAATTAGCATGACCCCAAATAGATTTTAGGCACTAAATCGGTTAAGTATTTCTCTGAGTTCTTTCTGTGGGACATAATGTGGCATTTAAAGAGGACCCTCTGTGTATAAGTGAACATTCAGGAAAAGTGTGCTATCATGTGGTCTCTATTCAGGTCTGATTCAAAGTTATTATCCCCCAAATGCTAAAGAGATCTATCCATTAGGGTGCCTGTCTCTTGAAGCATCATTAAAGAGACCATAATTTAGGGAGTTGTGGTCTGGGCTACTAAGCTGGATGCGAGCAGTTTCAGACCACCAGCAGCTCTGCGAGAAAGCTGAGGCCTTCTGCTCCCATGAGGACTTACAGGTAGGTCTACCTTGCTCTAAGGTGTTGCCATAAGTCAGCTCTGACTTGGAGACAGAAGCCTGAGGCATAATGCAAGAAATGTGGGGTCATACCTGAGGCCTCTTTCCCTCACCAACATTGGGACAGATGGAGCCAAGGTATAGTTTTACTTTGTGGGTCTCATGAGAATTTTCCAACCTCCAAATGATCATCTTTACTGAATTGGCACATTTTTGAGCCCCAGGCCCCTAGAGGAGGCACAGGAAGTCTTTTAATGCTGCTGTCTTCTGCCAGTGATTCCTGTACCTTCGGGGGGGAGGATTTGGCAATAAGCCAGGGCTGAAGCTTTCAGCACCTGTGAAGAGGGAGGGCAAAGCCACTCAGAGGGAGCAGCCCAGGGGAGACGCATCCCAGGAGGAAGGATGGGTAAGCCTCATGGGAAGGGAGTGAGGTAGGAGAGGTTACTAAGGACTGGTTAATTTTGAAAACCCAGGTTTGGAAGGAGGACACCCTCTGAGAAGATGCTTATAACATGGGAGAGGAAAGAGGATGTCCAAGGTCTTTTCTGTGATCTCCTCTGCTCTCCTTTGTTTTTGTTTTTAAGGGGAAACCAAAGTTGAATACTTCTGGACAGAGCTCACGGATGCACCCTTAAAAACTGGGGCAAGTTTAATCCTCAGGCCCTAAAGAAAAACTGATATTCTTTGTAATAAGCGAGGCAATTAGGAAATTTGGCCTGAAAACAGGAGTCTACGTTATGACCACAAACCAACTGCCATGAACCAACATGGTCAGGAGAACCTGACGGCATTTTAAAAGTTACAAGAGGCTATAATAAAATGTACTGATCAAGATCCTAAGAGTCCCAGAGGAAAATTAGTATTAGGAGACAAAGTTTGCAACTCCACCCCCGTTTATTATGCTGGCCAGACATAAAAAAGAAATGACAAGAGTTAGAGCTAGGTCTAGCAACCCTATGGATCACTCTCTGTGTGTCTGTCTGTCTGTCTGTCTCCCTAATAAGCTTAAAGAAAGCAGGGGGCAAATGGTACCCACAAGAAAGAATTTTATATGACTTTGCCTGTTGATTATCAAACCAGCTCCTTCTAGATTAAGGCAGAAACAAAGATATTCCAAAAATCCTCTAAGTCATAGGACTCTGGCACCTTAAATGTATCACATATTTACCACCTGTCATAATGCTTGCTTATCTTCAGCATGTTATGTTGGCCTTTGTGAATAAGTGCAAAACGTCTAAAATGCTGCAAAATTACCAGGCATGGAAACTTAGGTACGCCTTTCTCACCTAAAGACAGTCAAGTTCTTGATGCAGTGGCCAAACTGGTTAGAGGATTGAACCTGGAAATTACAACCTTCCTTAATCAACCACAGCTCAACCTCCCTTCTGATGACTGACTCGCCTGCAAGTGCAATCTGATTGTGCCTATGTGTTGCTTGTTATATTTTTAAAAATCTGAGTTCTTAATTATCTGTCTAGGGGGATAGATGCTTCTGTTGAATTGTCGAAAATCTTTGACAAGTCCCGATAATCTAAAGTAGTGTAGGATTTGCCACAAGAACCCCTGGTTTAACCTATCACTTAATTCTCCCACTTTGAGCTGTTTTTTCCTCATGCAGTTAAGTTACAGGGGCCCCTTCAGTAACTCCACTACCTCTGGTATCTTGTTTTCATATCATTTGGGGTCTGGTTAAATAATTACTTTTGTGCTATCTGCTACTGAAACAATACCCTCACTTGATTTTCAGGGAAATCAGATGTTTTGTAGCAACTCCTTTCCTTGAGATTTCAGTGTGTGATAGGTAGAAGGTTAGACCAAAAATTGAAACTACAACATGCAATGCTGTAGAAAAAAATGTTTAAGAAAGATACCGCGTAGTCCAGCGCCCAAGTGGGTGTCGGTCAATTTTGAAAGCTTGCATCTCTAATTATATTATAGTTAATTGGAAAAAGCCCTTGAGAAACGTATCAGTCACTATGGGACAAATAGCAGACAAAACTCCTCAGGGACTGGAGCACAGCTGCGATGCGTAAACTCTTTGGCCAAAGTGCCCCTGAACGACAGTAGCTTCGGCCGTTTTTTCCTTAGTTAGCGAGGGAGAGTCTGTGCAGCAGTTAACAGTTCTTGCCGCACGTAGGTAAATAATGCAGAAAAAAATAGAAGAGGCCTGCCCAGAATTAGACAATGGCCCAGAGAGCTGCTATATGCAGAATAACACGGCTTCCTTCCGGCACGCACTAGATCTATTTGCATAGCTCCTATCAGGAGCAGGCACATGGGGCAGGTCCACTTTTCAAGGGATCGTAATGATTTTGATCTGCATTCCCGTCATTGTATTATCTTCCACTGCTGCCTCGCATGTAGTAGAGAGAAAAGAACAGCTTGTGCCAAGGTATGAACCTGGGCTCTGACCAACCCGCGAGCATCTCCTGGCGAAGGCGGGTGAGCTGGTATCTGATGGAAAGCCAGCACTTTGAATTTAAAGAGCCTGCTCTAGTCTGACTAAGGCCCACGTTAATGATCAGTGTGCTATCTTCAACCTCGAACCAAGAGGAAGAAATCCATCCGTGCCAGAAACCACAGGTACTTGTGCGGAAAGCTGTAGCCAGCACGGCGTTCTGTCTGTCTCCATCCTATGCCTGGATCAACACACACATTTCTAAGCACTGGCCTGCATGCGCAGCCAGACCAAGTCCTAGGAAAAGCAGGGAGCGGTAGTGTCGAAACAGAAAGACCCAGACACACACATTAGGAAATGTGGTCTACAAGTGTCCTCAGCGCTAGGACATAAGGAAAAAGGAATTTTAAAAATCATTTTATTGGGGGCTCATACAGCTTTTATCACAATCCATACATGCATCCATTGTGTCAAGCACATTTGTACTTTTTTTTTGCCATCATCATTCTCAAAACATTTTCTTTCTATTTGAGCCCTTGGTATTAACTCCTCATATTTTTTCCTTCCAACCACACCCTCCCTCCCTCATGAACCCTTGATAATTTATTATTATTTCATGTCTTACACTGTCTGATGTCTCCCTTCACCCACTTTTCTGTTGTCCGCCCTCCAGGGAGGGAGTTATGTGTAGATCATTGTGATCTGTTCCCCTTTTCTACCCCTTGTCTGTATTCAGATACAGCTCTTATCTGTTCCTGTGTACATGCTCTGGTCTAGCTGGATTTCTAAGGTAGAATTGGGATCATGATAGTGGGTGGGGGGGAAGCATTAAAGAACTAGAGGAAAGTTGTATGTTTCATTGGTGCAATACTGCACCCTGACTGGCTTGTCTCTTCCTTGTGACCCTTCTGTAAGGGAATGTCCAATTGTTTACAGATGGGCCCTCTACGCCGCACTCCCCCTCATTCGCATTGATATTTTTTTATCTGGGTCTTTGATATCTGATACCTGATACCTGATCCCATCAACACCTCATGATCACACAGGATGGTATGCTTCTTCCATGTGGGCTTGGTTGCTTCTCAGTTTCATGGCCACTTGTTTATCTTCAAGCCTTTAAGACCCCAGACGCTGTATCTTTTGATAGCCTGGCACCATCAGCTTTATTCACCACATGTGCTATATACCCATTTTGTCTTCAATGATCATTTCAGGAAGGTGAGTAATCATGGAATGCCAGGTTATTAGAATAAAGTATTCTTGCAGTGAGGGAGTACTTGAGTAAAGGCCCAATCTCTGTCTGCTACCATGATACTTAACATATAAATATATGTACATTGACCTATTTCCCTATATTGTACATAATATATTTAAATATGTACATGCCTGTATTTCAACCTCTAGAAAAGTCCTTTGTCTCCCAGTTCTTTCCTCTATTTTGGAAAAAGGAGCTTTTTTTTTTTTTTGACCTTTCATTTCAACCTGTTGGACCAACCACTTTCTTTCTGATTATTTTTATATTGAAACTGAAGAATCTTTGAGAGTAACATAGGGGTGAGGAAAACACAGTAATACTGTGCTTTTAGTCTGGTATTGTTCTTGGGCAAATATAACATTGCCGGGAGTCCATTTGTCCCTCACCCCTCTTTTCTTTTGCCTCCTTAAGATGGTGAAATGTCCCCCTAGGACAACATTTGATGGGACATGCACAGAATTTTCTGAACAACAGACCCAGTAGAGCCTGAAGAAAGCAAGACTGCAGAATATGAACAAGTGCATGTGTCAAGGACTCACAGCCCCAAGTCGAGCATCTCCACTATAAACCCCTCGCCTCCCTTCATAGAGAAGAGATTGGGAGCGATTTCTGTGTATAGAGGCAGGGTGGTCATATTCTGTGCCCCTTGTACACAGGAAGCAGCTACCAGAAGAGAGACCCCTGCCCCTAATCCCACAAGGAGACATGTACATGCAACCTCTCCAGAGGAAATGAGACAGGGCTAAAGGAGCGAAGGTGGAGATTTGAACAGAGCATGTGCGGATTCTGAGACATCTTGAGACAACATTTTTCAGAATCCATTTGCTTCCTGATGGAAGTTGGGGGATTGGGTATACTAAAGAAACAGTATGCTGAAGACATTTTTTTAATTTAAAAAGGAGGGGTGAAGACTATTGAGGGGCAGGCGGCTGGCAAGAAATATTGAGGTTGGCCAGGCTGCCTGGAGAAGCTTTCTCTTTCCTAAATGAAATTTCTCTTGTCTTCCAACAACAAATCTTTCTTTTGGTGAGACAAGAACCTGAATTCTGGTAACATTGTGAAAGACATTAAAACAAGTTCACAACAAAGATATTATTTGAACAGATGTTTATTAGAGCAGGTGGTAACAAAATGTACAAAGGCAGACAAAGCTACTCTATCTTAATGGCTGAGATTCCGCATTAATTTACCCACCCTCCCAGGAGCAGCACTGTAGTCGAGCCATGAAACATGTATGCATAGGATGATTAAAAAAAAAAAAAATCCGGCACAGAAATCCCACAATTCCAGAATTTATCAGATCACTTTCCAATACACATACTAAAAGTACTTATATTTTCACGGAGATTTATGAAGTGGTTACTGGTGTTCACATTCACATCTAATCACATCAGCGCATAAAGCCATATGTAAACTTAAGCCAAAGATGCAAAAAGAACTTCGGTCCAGGGTAACAGCAGGCAAAGTTTTTGGAAATGAAATACTTGCTACCTTACAAATAAGCTTTACAATTGGAGAGAGGGATTCCTTGGTTTCTAAAATAGATGAATGCTCTCTCTAAGCACAAACTGAAACATTTAAAAATGTTTCCTTTTAAAAAATATCACTTCACTAAGTACTAGATTTGAGAGTCTGTTTCACTTTTTAAACTATTACTTGGGAGTCTGGTACCAAGCTTGATGACACCATGTGGGAAACTTGGGTTATTATCTATGCTGCCCCGCTCTTCTGTTTTTTGGTTGACCAATCCTCCTAAGCACAGAAAATTAAACACAGTTTGCTGCCAAAGCAAGGACAGACATGTTTTCAGTGATCATATCTCAAATTCCCATTCTAAGGCTATTGTTCAAGGTGATGGAAATATGTACAGGCCACTAACAATTTTGCAGCTGTTAGAATCGATGTTTTCCTGTTTTCCTGATTTAAACAATGTAGAAACTAAAAAGGAAAACAATAGGAAAAGGTTGTCCTATATTTGCTTTTAAAAATGCCTTCATTTGGAACTCGGTATATCTATATCTTAAAGTAGATCTCCTCTCTGTTCTCCTTGTTTCCACATAAATCATTACGGAAAAGAGGACTGGATCAGAGGTGTCTGACAAGCATAGCCAGATTCTTCACAGGCTGTTTAGTGATGAAAATCCAGGCCCCAACACATATGCTCAAATAGTCTCACGAGAAGAGCTTGAGTGTAGCAAAATGCACATAGGTGTTTAAGAGAAAATAAATTTATTTACAACTAAGTTCATCCTGCATAATGCACATACACGCACCTAGATGTTTAACTTTGGTTCTATTTCCCAAATCATCAGGAAGATGTTAAGATGAAGTTTTCTGTTCTGTCATAGAACGGCTTAGAAGTGTCACCTCCTGCTTCCCAGCACTTGGTGGGACCCACCTACTCAATGTCACCAGGTAAACAGCATGTAACTTAAAATAATTTTTAAAAATGAACTTGTGACTTGAAATTCCAGAATAGTCACTGAGCTGTTAAAGTGAGGAGGCATCTCCCTTGGCAACATTCTGTCTTGAAACTAGTTTTTCTAAGAGTCTCTCAAAATTAGTGAGCTATAGGAAATTTTTTGGACAATGTAAATTCCCTCCATCCTTATGACTTCTCGTGGTGTCCTCTCCTTGCACACAAAGCCTTGACTGGTTCTGCTGCTTGAGGGCCACAGCTGCCTCTTGTGATGCCAAGCTTCATGAGACCAGGTGAGTAACCGGTGTGTGCACAGAACAAAGTGCATCCCTTCCTAGCACAACCAAGAGTACCTCTGGCCCCACTCCACAACCCAGCCAACCTGTCAAAGACGTCAGTCAGGGGACATAAGTTTATCCAAACCAGGTGTGGGTCCTGAGCTCCCCAAGCAAGAATCTATGTGCCCCAAAATGACTTCAGAAAGAATGGAAAGTGTTTGCTTTAAGGACAATGATTTCCATCCTGTGAAGAACCTCTTTGAAAGGAGAGATTGTGAGCAACTAGGTTAATCCCAGCCCATGTGAGTTCCACAGAGGGGTCAGGGGTCCTGCTGAATTCGGAGCCAGAGTTGCACATTTCCACCCACAGAAGAACTCAAATGCAGAAGCCAAAGCCTGGATCTGAGGTGTATCAGGAATTTGAATGCTGTAAAACATGAACGGGCAGCGTGTCATCTCAGCAAATTCAAGACCTAAGGACATCTGCTTAGTCCTTACAGTTGCATCCTCCCATCACCCCAAATGATAAGGGGAGGCATGTCAAAAGACCTCGGGGGCAGGTGTTGAGTGTACCTTTAGTCTCACCTCCTACCTATATTAGTGAATGCTCTAAACAGATGAATGGTTGGTTACCATTCCATAGACTACAAATTTCAATCTGAGAGGCCTGTGCCCACAAAGTGGTGGCAAATCCGCAGTCTCTGAGCCCTAGTGGCACTGCCAGAGACGTGTTGGGCTGCTAACCACAAGACTGACAGCTCAACCCCACCCTTCCGGCCCCCAGCCCGTTCCTGTCGAGATTCACAAAGGCTCCAACATCCCCAGAAGAATCACTGTGAGTTAGAATTGACTCTATGACAATGGGTGAGTCTCAGGTCAGTGGCAATCTGTTTTACCACTGGACATGGAAGAATACAGGAGACTTCAAAGCAAAGTTCTAAACATCCTATTACGCCCTAGAAAGTTTCAGTCTGTCCTTCTTATTCTTTCAGTTTTCTATTTTCTTAAACAAAAGGAAAGAAATGAGCTATAGCATCTATGTTCGATACTTGACCAAAAAATATCTCTTTAACCCTAAAGCCCGAGGACCTAAGGTGTTAGTCAGCCTTCCCAGGTGGCCACCTCTTGCAGGGATGCCTTTCTCTCTTTCTTTCTTTTTGAATTGAGAGGTAATACATGTATCATTCTAGAGTTCAATCGCAGCAAGCACTATTGTACAATTGCTGTCACAGTAAGCTTCCAAAATTCTTTTCCTTCCTGGACTCCTTGACATCATCAATGTGTTACCCGCCCCCGCTCATCCCTCCCCGCCCCCGCCCCCCACCCAGCGTCACCGCCACTGTACCCTGCCCCCACACCTGTATTCTACATGTTCTATATATTCTGCCTATAGGCTCATCAGTCCTGGGTTTCGTATACTGAAAACCAGAAAAACATCTAACACAAATTGGAAGGCTACAAAATCAGAATTATTCCAGCATTTTTTGTTCTGAGAAGCATGCAGTTGTAGTGTTGGAAAAAGACCCAGCCCTCAGTCCATCCTTTGAGCAGATCTCAGCAAAAAGCCCTAGGTGACACGAGACTCCAAATCTGCGTGAATGACTTGTAACCCTGTGGTCCCATGGCTCTAGGAGCTGCTTTCTAGTGTTTCAGCAGACAAGACTCTGCAGCCAGAGTGCTGTGGAGCATGTGTTGAAGAAGGGAGTCTACGCAAGTGTGTACTTACAAAGGTGGATGGAAGCCAACATGGCTTGGAACAGCTTTTGTGTTACAATGATTTTACCCACCCCTCTTTTTTCAAATAAAAAGATGGACGCTCCTTAACCAGTGCAGCAATGGCATTCCACATGATCAGTCCCTAACTTTGGGGGGTCCAATACTCTGAAGCCAGGGTTCACCATTCCCAGAAGGCAGTATCCACTCTGAACTAGGCTCAAGTGCCACATAAGGACAACTTCCAAAACCCAGCATGTCACACCTAGCACACATCCTTTTGGACCCAATTCTAAGGAACTCATTTGGATTCGGAGCGCCGTAGCGTGGTCACGAGAAGCTTTGGTAATGTCTTGGTGCCTGCACTGGCTCTGAGACAGACTCTCTCTGGAAGTTTCTTTTTGGCGATTCTTGCACAAGTAGTTGACTCTGCATGCACATGTTGGTAAAACAAGCTTGTGGTTCCTCTCGATTGCATTTCCCAAAATGCCTTTAGCTCATTGCAAACAACATCTCCCCCTTCTTTTATTTCAACCTTCACTTCAACTCAAACTGATCAGAAGCTTACCCACAGCTATCAAGTCTATTTCTGACTTGTAGTGACCTTATATTTCTCAGGCTTTGCAAATCTTTACAGGCACAGGGAGCCTCGTCTTTCTTCCATGGAGTGGCTGCTGAGTTGAAAGTAGGAAATGTGATTTCTAACTCCCGGCCTCCTTGCACCTTCAGCAGTTAATCATGCATTCTGGTCATTCTAGGGGGTTTCAACAATACAGCACACAGGTGGATTTAGGCTGGGGAAAATGCAAAGATGTAAATATATAGAACAATTTCCAGTTCTGCCCATTTTCCCTGTCACCCAAACAAAATCCTTTCAGTAGAATCCAATAGCTAGCTGACCTAGCTTGTCTTCTTCTAAGAGGAAAATGCCATCTCAATACAAACGGGCCAAATTGTCTTCAAGTTAGGAAGGTGAACCAAGCTGTAGCACAGAGGGCCCCATTCGTACTGGTCTTGTTATCCCTTAAACCAGAATCAGCATGAGAAATGAAATCAGTCACATTTGAATTTGAAGAGAGAGAGCATATGGCTAATATTCATACAGTTTCCAAAATGACAGCACCTTCCCCCCACCCTCACCGCTTGTAGCTCCCATTTTAGGAATACTATACACATATAAAAAATGCCTGTGAATTCCCAAGGAAAAGCCTTGGAATGGTTCGCTAAGATTCCAGTCTAGCTTCTGGGAAGGAGGAGGTCCCTGGCTTGGCCGATGGTTTCAAGATCTGAGGATGGTGGCAGTCATCTGAAACTGAAAGGCTCTGCGGTCACCTCTTGTCAACAGTCTGTCCCAGGCGATGGGCTATGAAAAACAAAAACAAAAAAATTTTTTGGCAGTTTTGGAAGTCCCTGGCTCCATGTCTTGTGTACATTTAGACCACAGAGAGTTCCACCTGTACCTGAGCCAGGTGGGCACTTACCAGATGACGATCAGAGGTGCCTCCAGATTGACTAATAGAGATTTACTTTTGAACACCCAATGCCGATGATATCGTTGCTTCTGTCCCTCCTCTCAGTTTGTGCTGCCCACTGACCTCCCACTTCCCCCTCACCTGCAGCCCCTCCCACATTCTAGCAGGATTCTTACCTGTACTGATTCTTGGTGGCCCTGCGCTCAGCTCGCTCGGCAACCCAGGCATAACTGTCAGTTGCACTTGGCACTTTGTTCTCCTTCTCTGCCCGATTTGCTTTCCGCTTGCGATAGATCAGTAGCCCCAGCGCTAGAGCCAGCAGGAGTAAGATGGCCACCACAGTGCCCAGGATGTAGTACAGAAGGAGTTTCTGCCCGTTGGGGCTGTCTTCCCTTATTGAATCCTTGCCCACAGCATGGCCAGCAACGGTAGTGGGGAAGCTCATGCTGGGCTCTGCCCTGATGTTGGGGGGCCCACTGGAGGCCATGATCTTGGGTGGGACATGCGTGACAAGGGTGTTGGACTGCAAGGAGGGTCTCCCTGTGATGGGTGCCTCTTCATAGATATCCTCGGAGCTCCTGGGGGGACTGGATGTTTTAGCAGAGGGTGTGGTGCTCCCGCGGTCTTCTCCCTGCGATGTAGGTCCTCCTACGGGTGGTTCAGGGGACCGGTGGCTAAGGGTGCAGGAGACCTCATCCGGGGACAGCTCCCAGCCTGGCGGGCAGCCACAGTGAAAGGAGCCTGGCACATTGAAACACAGGTTCCTGCAACGCGCAGCTCCTGAGCCTGTGCATTCGTCTATGTCCTGGCACTGGGTGCCATCCTCACCGGCAAGCACGTAGCCCTCCTCGCAGGAGCAGTAAAAGGAGCCTTCGGTGTTGGTGCAGTTCTGATCACAGGGGTTCTGGCCAGGGGCGCACTCATCTACGTCCTCACAAGTCCCCTCCCCAGGCTCATAGCCCACCCAGCAGGCACAGTGGAAGCTCCCAGGGGTGTTGATGCAGTTCTGGACACAGGGGGAGGCCTGGCACTCATCCAAATCACTGCAACCCAGCTTACTGGCGTCCAGCTGGTAGCCCAGTGGGCAGGAACAGCTGTAACTTTCCCCAGAGGGCTCAGGCTCACAAGTGGCTCTCCCTCTGCATGGGTCGGAGCTACAGGGGTTTCGAGAGGTGCAAGTCACCATGTCCTCCAGCAGCTGGTACCCTGGCAGGCAGCCGCAGTGAAAGGAACCGTCAAGGCCCTCAAAGCACTCCTGCTGGCAGCCTCCGTTGTTGAAGTTGCAGCCGAGTTGGGAGCTGATGCAGAGCGGTCCTGAGGTATCCCAGTCAAACAACGCGGTCCCTTTCTCCTTGCACTGGAAATAATAGCTCCCATTCCTGCCTTCCTCCCCACAGGCCACGCTCGCTAAAGAGGCGAAGGGCACAGCGTCTAGGGAGGAGCTGATGGCCCCAAAGGGGGTGGTGTAGCTAATCTGGCCTGGACCCCCTAGAGCCAGGGGGCGGCACATGCCACGGAAGCTGAATTTACACACAAAGCCCTCTATGTTGCTTCCCGGGGAGCCAGAGTTCCCGCAGGGCCCCTCAGACCAAGTGGGCAGGTGGCTGGTGCGGGTTGGCAGGAGGGAAAGGTCAAGCGCCAGGGACACGCAGCGCTTGGAGATGCACGTGCCCTTGGGCTCCTTGTGCCAGTTGGTGTACGACGTGTTCCCCCCGCCACTGATCCAGCGGAAACCCTTCAGGGGCAGGTGGGAGTCCAGGCACTTGCCTTTTTCCCGCTGCAAACCGATCCAGAACTTGGCCATGCGGGCAGTCGGCGGCACCTCCGGCAAAAGAAGTTGGGCTAGGGCCTCCTGGATGTAGCGGGCCTCCTCGGCGCTCCGCACGGTGGCCAGGTTCCCCCCGTTGGTGCTGCAGTTGAGTTGGGCCTCGTCGGCACTCAGCTTGCCCCAGTGCGCGGTGTAGCAGGCAGCCCCCGCGCACACCACCGCCTCGGCGGCGTCCGCCCCGGGCCCGGGCTGGGCCAGCAGTGGCAGCGGCAGCAGGAGCAATAACCAGCCGGGGGAGAGGGCCATTCCGTCGCGATCGCGGCTGCCGGCGGTACGCGGTGGGGGCGACACGCCTGGCCACTGCCTCTGGCGCGCAGGAGACAAAGGCTGCTGCGGACTCGTCACGTTCCCCTGACCCAAGGCGCATCCTGTGGCTGGTGTACTTCTTACTGCTCGCCGGATACGGGGGCTTCCTGCAATGAATAGCTGTCGGCCTCCTGTTGCCCGCGGCGCAGTTTCATTGCTCATAAAAGGAGGCAGGCGCTTGCTCCATCCCCCAAAGCGCTAAGGAAACCGTGCCCACCCAGCGGACAGACGGCGGTTTGAAGCTCTGCTTGGGCTCCGTTCTCCTCCCCTCTCCACGGGGCTTTGGGGAGACTCTGGACTTGGAGAGCTCACACAGTAACCCATGATAAAATTCCACTTTGGTTAACAAAAACAAGAAGCGAAACGAAACCGAGCCTTTTTTAGAAGTAAACTGAGTTTGCCTTCTGTCTTAGCTCATGTGCCCCCATTGGGTTTGAGAGTCTTTTGCCTTTTTATTCTATCATGAACGCTAAATAAAGAGGCGAGCTTTAAATAGCCCAGGGCCGTGGGAATAGCTCAGAGTCTAATATAATGCCAAGCTCCTTTAGCACCCAAAGCCAGCTTGGGGGGGGGAGGGGGATCGTGGTGCGAAGGGTTTTTCCAGGGCAAGAACAAAGAAAACACAAAGGCCCTGTCCTCTTGGTCTTGCACATCCACACTGCCTTCCTCGCAGCATCTCCGTGGGACAGAGTGAATCGCAGGGCCCCAGCCGGAGCCTCAAACAGCCCCTCCTGCATAACAATGTGCCACTAGCACACACGCGCGCGCACGCTTTGCTTGTCGGGACTTTGTCTGGAGGCCCTCAGAAATGGGTCCCAAGATCCCATGGGCTTGAGGACACTTGTTGATATGAGAGAGGAAGGGCACCGGGAGCACTGGGAAAACAGTAATGAATGAGCCTCCTTGCCTGGGTCAGGGTTGTGGGCTGGGTCCCATCAGACTGATTCACGTATGACCCAGCCATGGCTATTATCTGCTAGTAGGAGGTGAGAAGAGGGCCTCCTATGGCTCCACTCTAACATCGAAAGCAGCAAAGTCACACCCCGCTCTCCTCTGGAGCCAGTGAGAAACCCAGAAGCACAAGAGCAGGTTGAAATCCCTGCTGAGACCTCACCCTAGTGCAGAGGTGGCATAAACGACCAGACCCTCATCTAAGCCGCACAGAGGTACTCCCACCCCCACCCCAAACGGATCTACCGGTGTTAAAATACAGTATAATCTGCCTACTGTTTATGTACTTCTCCCTCTATCCTGTAGCTGCCAGTCTGCCCTTGATCCTTCACTCCCTGCCAGGCATGGTTGGACTAGTTTGTCTGGTCCTCTTCTACAGGAAGGAGGATCTTTGATGTCTGAAATGGAAAGAGATCGCTGGGGCCTGGGGGCGCAGTGCTCAAAAGGTCAGTGGAAGAAGATCTCATCGGGAGGGTGGGACTTGCTGAGTCTGGTGAATGTTTGGAATGGCATCCTTTGGGGAGTTTCTTGCTCAAATTTTCCCCTTGGTGATGACTGGTATTTTACTTAAGAGTGTAGCTTGTATAAGACCTCTTCAAGAACAGCATGCAAGTATGAGGGCTTAGAACTTCTTTGCACATTGTGGCAGTTACATAATCTGCCTACTTGCAAAGAGGTGGAATCTAGCCTGTCTATCAGGTCACAGCCAATGAGACCTCTGTGTGGGCATGGCCTTCTTCTAAGGATTCTGGGAACGCCTCTCTTCCTCCCAGGAGGCAGGAGACACACTGTGCTTGTCTTCCTATTGATATGCCACATGGAGCTACACTGATGGAACCAGAACCCTGGAGCTGAAGGAGCCACATGGAGACCCATGCCAGGACTGAGATGCTTCCACTGCCACTGGATCCACAAGACTTTCCACCCACTGGCCTGCGGTCTCTCTGCTTTCGGCCTCATTGTGTGTGTTGTGTGAGTCTGAAGAGGAATTTATACACTGGTATGGGACATATGGGTTAATATCGGACTTAAGGACTTGATCTGGACTTGGCTGGGATGTTTTCTTAATATACAATTACTCTTTGATATACAGTGCTCTATTACACACATATGAGCATCTATGAATTTCTCTAGTCTGCTCAGACTAACACACACATCTTTGTGTGGAAGTCATTTCAAGTATACTAAAAGGATCACACACTTAGCCATGTGGTCATAGGCCCTGCCCACTGGCTCCCACTCCTGTGCTTGTATCCTGAGGCCTCAGTGAGTACATTGAGCTTTCTTTAAATCACTCTAGAAGTTTATTTTACATCCATTGGAGTCTCACAGATCAATTTAACTTCTCAGCTCTCCTGCACCAGACTGATTGGTTTGTGTATTACCGAAGCATTTGAATTTGTTAATTCTGTCCCTGAAGTGACAGTCAACTAAAGGAGAGACTAAGACCCATACAGAGAATGGTTCCATCCAGTTGTAATTACAACCCCTTAGGCTGTAACATTTAGGAAAGCTTTATATTGTTACTGCCTTGTCTTGGCAAAAAGGACTCCATTTTAAACCCAGTGCCTTCAGCTTGGCTCTGAGAATTCACCTCTCATCGACCTCCCTCTCACTGATCTCCCCCTCCCCTGCTCAACCCCAAACACCTGGAACCAACTCATCCCGAAGCCAGAATGTTTTCTGAAGATAAGGGCACCCCTCTCTACCCATCCCGGACGTACAGATAAAATTAATGAACTCTTCCCTGCTGAAGCCCCGGTGTGCACAGATCCTCCCCAGCTTGGACCCTTCCCAGCTGTGCCTGCCAACAGGGGTATAAAAACGCAGCCTGAATTCCCCAAGGCGCGGTTTCAATAGCTCAATACCCTGAGTTGCTGGATCCGCCCGCAAGCCTCCCAATAAAGCCTGCTTCTAAACTTTGCCGATTGGATCTTTGGTTCTGTTTCGTGCCCCCAAATCCTTACGGTTACCATTTAATTAGTTACCCTCTAATGAGCATTATATTCCACATGGAAGATAATTTGAAAAATTTTCCACTTTTTAAAAAACATTTTATTAGGGACTCATACAACTCTTATCACAATCCGTCCATGAAAATTTTCCACTTAAAAGTAGGCCCTAGCCTATACACAGTCCTACAAGAGAAAGTTTGTCTCCAACACCCAGGATACTAGATAGTGCACATTTATAATCTCAGAATCAAAAGAAGCCTTGAGACCACAGAGACTGTAGAGAGAGAAATTGAACTAGACAGAACCATTCACTTCAGTCTTCCTCTGTGACCCCTGTGAGCTTTTTTCATTTACAGTGGGGAAACAGAGTGGTGATATTTTTGTTTGATATATACAAATTTTAGCTCGTATCTAACTGAATTTGAATAACACTTTTATCATCAAATTTTCTTTTTAAGTTTTTTTTTATTTTAAAATTAAAGCCCACGAAAAATCACTGATGTTTATTTCCTATATGCTTATTTCTGATGTTAACATTGCTACATAGAGGAGCAGGTGCTGCGTTGATCCTGCTGGGGTGGGGGGCAGGACATACACACAGGGACACAGTCCTCGTGGTGGAGGATGAGGCAGGAGGGGGGCAGGTGGAGGCAATGAGGGTCTTTTCCTACTGTTCTAACACAGAGCAAGAAACTACAACTACACGGAATCTCCCTCACTCTGCCGTTAGTTGTGTGACCACTGGCACCCTACTAAACTGCTCTGTAACTAGATGTAGGACCATAACATGCCACCTCTCACGAACTTTTGTGAGGATTAAATGAGCAAATTTCTACGAAGCACTCAGAACAGCACCTGCAGGAAGCTGCTATCCCAGCAGGAGGCTGCAGAGTGCGAAGACCACCTGAACCCCCCACCCCACCCCACCCCCCCACCCCCGTCCAGGCAGTGTGGAAGCTCATCTTGATCCTGTCATTTTCTGACTTTATGCTGTGACCTTCACCCTCTAGAACGTTGGTCTCCTTTGTTGGGAAAGTGGAGAGAACAAATCTGATGCTGCCCTGCATCAGAGGATTACATGAAATGAGATAACAAGCTACAGAAAGCTTCCCGCCGGGCTGATGTCCCACAGGCACTCTGCCCACGAGCCTCCGGTCCGAATGTAACCACATGGGGTACAGAGGGCAAACGGCACACCTGCAGCTCATCCCCACTGAGAGAGAAATGAAAAGGAACACAATTTCTATTACATTCGCTCAAGACTGGAGACTTATCTTTAAAGATTTTCCTGACTTTTGCCTCTGTGCTTGAATCTTTGACTGGGCAAACATTGTTTCTAGTGAACTTTTTATTTTTCCACCTGCAGTACGTAATCTCCTGGTGTAATTTTGTATGCATGATCCTCCATGAGCCTTTTCGATGAATTATTTCCGTGTACTACTCACCTCAGTAGGATGTAGCGCATTGTCTCTGTGGGCTATTGCAGTGCAGTGCGGTTTAGAAGATGTGTAGGACCAGGCAGTGTTTCGTTCTGTAGCTCATAGAGTCACTATGAGTTGGAACCCACTGCGCTGCACCTAACAAGAAACAGCCATCTGCTAGCGCACCCACACACAACGATGGAGTAGAACCATGCAGACTGGGGGCATTTCTTCTTTTCCTGACAGGTGCAGGTAAAGAGAAAGTTGGGAAAGATGCTTAGAGTATATACTTTAGTTATGAGTGGTTGTTAACGGGGTTGATTGTGATTGTGAAAACTTGGAATTCTAACATGGGGGTTAGTCAGTTTTGCTATTCTCCTGAGTATAAAATGAGTCATTTCAGAAGGAATAGGGAGGAGGGAAATCTAATTATCATCATGAAAGAAGAGCCAGAAGTGGAGCACACCCTTTGGACCTTGAGATCTCTGGGAGACAAGAAGCTGAAGCCAGAAGAGTCACAGAAGAGCAGCAGCAGCAGAACCAGAGCATGAGAGGGGTGGGCTTCCAGATCCACAGGGACAGGAAAGCGGAATGCCTTCAGGCAGGAGGCTCATGGAGTGCCCCCTGGGCATTTAGTCAGAGCAGGCGGCTTTGCTGACTCTGAGTTAGAGTGGATCTCCTTGGGGTGAGGATGATGGCTGTGGACATTTACCAGCAGTATTAAAGGGGCTTTGTGTAACATTAGTGAGTAGGCCAGTGTCCAGGTCAATGTGTGAAGGAGCAGAGAGAAATGGAGAAAAGATTGTCAAGGATTTCATCTTGCTTGGATCTACAATCATGGATCATGGAAACAGCAGTCAAGAGACTAAATGATGCATTACCCTGGATGAATTGGCTGCACAAGAACTCTTTCACGTGTTGAAAAGCAAAGATGTCATTTTAAAGATTAAAGTATGCCTGACCCAAGCCATGGTATTTTCAGTTACCTCATATGCATGGGAAAGTTGGACATTAATTAAAAAGACTGAAGAAGAATCCATACATTTGAATTATGGTGCTATCAAAGAATATTGAAAGTGCCATGAACTGCCAAAACCACAAATCTATCTTGGAAGAAGTACAGCCATAATGCTTCTTAGCGGCAAAGATGGAGAGACTGTGTCTCACATCCTTTGGGCATGTTATCTGGGACACCAGTCCCTGGAGAAAGACATCATGCTTGGTAAAGTAGCTGATCAATAAAAAGTGGAAGACATTCAACAAAATGGATTGCAGCAGTGGTTCGAACATAAGAACCATTAGGAGGATGCCCAAGAATGGGGAGTATTTCATTCCATTTCACATAGGGTCGTCTTCGAGTTGGAACTTACTTGATAGCACCTAACAACAATATGTTGTAAGGAATCTGGGTACCTCATATACCTAGTACATCATCTTGCTGGACAAGTCCAGGAAAATAAGATTGAACCTCTCGATACACATGCTCACTCCTGTTAAGCTGAGGATAGTCACAGTAAATGGCTTTCCATGCAAAGAGGCCCCACATATCAGTTTCTGGCTGATTCCCCTATTGGGGTTGCCTGTAATACTCACGTGGTTCTGCTGATTTCTCTAATTGGATGTCACAGGTGCTTTAATGTCAGCATAGATTCTTATTTCCCCATTGAGATTCCGAATTCTATCTGGTTTTTACCTGAAAGTATGAATCATGCTTCCTATATCCTGACTCTCAGCAATACCTCAGAGGAGGCTTTGCTCTCTGTAAGATGAACCCGTGTGTTCTCTCCAAGCTGTCTTCCTTGTTAAATAGTCCCTGGAAGGTGAAGGTGGAGGAAAGGCCTTATCTCTTCTGTGCAGCACCTGAGACTGTGAAAACTCAGCCTGTCATCGTCTTAGAGCAGTCTCTAGACATTGGCCTCAGGTTGAATGAGGCAAGCTGTTGGACTCAAGATGAATTCAACTCTAAGACCCCAATGGTATTTTTTAAATGGAATTGTCAAAAATTTGACTAAGACATGCAAACGTTCACATAAAAATTTGACGTTTGGGTGTCACCTGAAGAATTTCCTAGCAATGTGAGTTCACAGCCTGACCAAGCAACCTGCGGCTGCACCAGGGTCTTTGTGAATATTATGAGGTTGACTCTGTAGTCCTCTTGTCCTCAGCTCCACGAATTAGCAACAGAGCAGTGCACCTTGTAGGTCATTTAGAGAGAGAGGCTCTCTTCAGCCGGAATCTGTACAAGAATCTGCTTGTATAAAAGGTAGAGTGACAGCCCTTCTGATTGTATTTTTAAATTAAAAATTTTTAATTTATTATTGAAAATATACACAGTGGAGCACCCAACCACTTTCACATGTACAATTCCATGATGCAGATTCACTCTTCCATTTCCATAGCACGCTCACTGTTTTTTCCCCCTTAACATAAACCCCCTGCTCCCCTCGACTCCAAGTTGTTGCCACCTTGATTCCATATAGATAGCTTTGAGGGGGGGGGGGGAAGCATAATGCTCACTCTGTTTTTATTCATTGTTTGACTTTTAAGAAGGCTTTGGGGGATATTCTTCATTTAAAGCTTGAAGCTTTTCTCAGGACCATGCTTTCACGGATTCAGAATCTGTTAGGAGTCCCTAGTGTCTCCCCAGCAGGTGCCTTCTCTGTCCTTTCTCAGAGAATTTCAATTGTGTATCTCTTGGCAATGAACTTTAGGGGACCCCTCAACCCAGGGGTATACCTTGACAGCCTGAACAATGCTAATTATTCAATACAGGAGGTTCCAAACAGGCGGGATTTTAGAGTTGGCTGCTCTGGAGGAACCAGTAAACCTGGTCTTGGGAAACCTGGTCTTGGGAAATAGTTCAGAGAACAGGAATGCTCATCTCTGTATCTCTGCTCATGGGCAAGGAAAGTCTTCCCAGAAGCACACTTTCCCTTATGCCAGCCCTGTGTCACCTGCTATCCTGAAATAGGCACTGCCAAGGGAATGGAAATGTTGCTCTTGATTCAGGCTGAAGTAGTCAACACTAAAACACCTCCTGTTTGAAACTTCCTGTATTAAATAATTAGCATAGTTAATTGAGAAACTGGTACCATGGCTGGTACTTGAAGTCAAAGCATCGACTCCAGTCTTCAGAGTCCTAATTTTACTTGATGGGAAAAAGACCAATGTAGGGTATGTGCAGTCTTTTCTGTAGGACTCTGACCTATTTTCCTGAATCAAATCACCACACGATACTTCTAGAGACCATACTCTGCTTGACTCTCCTCCCTTCCTCCTGCAATGTTAGAAAAGTGAGAAAAGCTAGTAGGATTCATTTCTGGGTATAGAACTGGACTTCTTTGTCAGGCGCTAAGCACAGGTGAGGCAACCAGCGAAAGCAGGTAGATGATTGGTTGGACCTCAGATACCCCCAGGTGGCGGCTCAGAACAGCAACATGGACACGTTTGGAGAGAGACGTTGAGTCTGCTTGCCTATGCTCCTTCAGTCTGCTTCCACCTTGGGCTTCTGTGGAGTGGGAGCCAGAGATTGGTGTGTGAGGCATGTCTGTGCTGGTCAGGGACCTAGTCACCTGCTGCCGTGGCCTGTGTTTGCCCTTGAGAATTAAGTGGGTGGCAGAAAGGAAAGGTGAGACACTCCGCTGCTCAGGTGCCAACATGCAGAAGTCACGGGAAGCGGTGAGTGTCTCTGACCTTCTGGTAAGATGTGATGGTGCCCCTGGAGCACGAGTGCCGCTCTCTGTGTGGTTTCCCAGCAGAACCCAGCAAAGCCAGATTGCCTGCGGCTCCTGGCTTTCACCTGAGTAACTCAGGAGTGCAGAGTTCCCAGTGTCTTTTGTGCTTCCAAGACAGGTATGATTTGGATATGTGCATAATGTACCTTTGTGCTCTTTCATACACCTGTGAGCTGAGGGTAGGCGGGGAATATAATTTAAAATGGTAATGAATGTGCAGAACTTCAGTTGCCACATTGAAAACCATCCGATTCTATGAAGTTCAATGAAGCAAATAGGGTTCCATTCAACTCAAAATCTCAAGTTAGAGATTTTGTGCACAAGTGATTGCACAAGTTCCTTAATCAGAAAATTACTTAACTCAAAATATCAAAGTAAATCATATAGAAATTAGCTAGTGGTTATTTTATAAAGTCCTGCTCAGATTAAGCGTTGCTATTGAGTTCTCCTCCCTGTAATGCAGTAACCCGATTCTTAAAAACACAGCGGGTAGTGACATGTAATCCAAAATAATGTCCTCCTCAAGCCAGAAAGATGATTGAAGAGATTGCAGATCCACCAGGTCCTGGCATGTGGGAGCCAGAGACCATGACTGATTATCGCCAGGACCATATAATCCTGACCCTGGTCAGCACAAATCCACTCCATCCAGCTGGGGCCACCTTGTCTATGGATCGGGTCCACTTATGGCTTAATTTTTTTCATCTCTCAATGTATGGCCATCTTTTTGCTCCCTTATTGATGCTATTGAACCACTGAAACTGCCTTTTTTTTCTTTTAAAGCATTCTATTGGGGGCTCATTCAATCATCACAATCCATCCATCCATCCATTGTGTCAAGCACATTTGTATATTTGTTGCCATCATCATTCTGAAAACATTTGACTTCTATTTGAGCCCTTAATATCAGCTCCTCATTTTCCCCTCTCTCCTCCTCCTCCCTCATGAACCCTTTATAATTCATAAATTATTATTTTGTCATATTTTACACTGTCCAACATCTCTCCGTGCCCATTTCTCTGTTATCCATCACCCAAGGAGGAGGTTATACATAGATTCTTATCATTGGTTCCCATTTTCTACCCCACCTTCCCTCCACCTTCCAGGCATCACCACTCTCAGCACTGGTCCTGAAGGGGTCATCTGTCCTGGATTCCCTGTTTCCAGTTGCTATCTGTTCCAATGTACGTCGTCTGGTCTAGCCAGATTTGTAAGGTAGAATTGGGATCATGAAAGTAGGGGGGGGGGTGAGAAAGTATTTAAGAACTACAGGAAAGTTATATGTTTCACTGTTGCTACCCTGCACCCTGACTGGCTCATCTCCTCCCCACCACCCTTCTGTAAGGGGGTGTCCAGTTGCCTACCAATGGACTTTGAGTCTCCACTCTGCACTCACCCTCATTTACAATGATATAAGTTTTTGTTTTTTGATGCCTGATACCTGATCACTTTGACACTTTGTGGTCACACAGGTTGGTGTGTGTAAGGAATTCTGGGGCGCGAAACAGAACCAAAGATCCAATCGGCAAAGTTTAGAAGCAGGCTTTATTGGTAGGCTTGCGGGCGGATTCAGCAACTCAGGGTATTGAGCTATTGAAACTGCACCTTGGGGGATTTAGGCTGCATTTTTATACCCATGCTGGCAGGCACAGCTGGGAAATATCAAAGCTGGGGAGGATCTGTGCACACCAGGCCTTTAGTAGGGAAGAGTTTGTTAATTTTATCTGTACATCCAGGATGGGTAGAGTGGAGTGTACTTATCTTCAGAAAACATTCTGGCTCTGGGACAAGCCGGTTCCAGTTGTTTGGGGTTGAGCAGGGGAGGGGGAGATCAGTGAGAGGGAGGTCGATGAGAGGTGAATTCTAAGAGCCAAGCTGAAGGCACCGGATTTAAAATGGAGTCCCTTTTGCCAAGACCAGGCAGTGTGCTTCTTCCATATGGGTTTTGTTGCTTCTGAGCTAGATGGCCGTTTGTTTATCTTCAAGTCTGAGAGAAATTACTGAAACCCAAATGAAGGCTGAGCATGATCCTGAAACAAAAGGAAAGTAAAAGGAAATAGAGGAAAGAACTAGGAGGCAAAAAAAAAAAGAAGAACTATGTGACAACCGGTATTTATAGAGGTCTAAATACAGGCATGTACATATGTAAATATATTTATATAGGATGGTGGGGAAATAGATCTACATGCATATATTTATAGGTTTAGTATTAAGGCAGCACATGGACATTCGACCTCCACTCAAGTACTTACTCAATGCAAGAATATGTTGTTCTATTAAATTGGCATTCCATGATGCACACCTTCCCAACATGATCGCTGAAGACAAATGTATGCATAAGCAAATGTGGTGAAGAAAGCTGATGGTGTCAAGCTATCAAAAAATATAGCGTCTGGGGTCTTAAAGGCTTGCAGGTAAACAAGTGGCCATCTAGCTGAGAAGCAACAAAGCCCACGTGGAAGAACACACCAGCCTGGGTGACCATGAGGTGTACAAAGGACCAGTAATCAGACATCAAAGAACAAAAAATAATGTCAGTGGGTATCCAGCTTCCTGATATGATCACTGAAGACAAATGTGTGTGTAAGCAAATGTGGTGAAGAAAGCTGATGGAGCCCGGCTATCAAAAGATATAGCGTCTGGTGTCTTGAAGGCTTGAAACTGCTTTTACCACACCCACCTCTGCTCTCTGTGGCCTAGTACCCTCGTCCTCTCCAGGCTTCACACTAGGTGATGGCCCTCTACTCCTGTGCTACCCGTATCTACACTGGTGTCAGCTGGCCCATATTTCAGTGTCTCCTACCCTTTCTGATGGCTCCTCTTTAGTCTCCTTTTAGTGACTCATACACAATGGCCATATATATATTTTTGTTTTCACTCCTGCCCCTGTCCCTGCTCATGTCCAAATCCCCCCTGTGGGATCTTACTTACTCCATTACTGCCCCTCTGGTAAAACGGCTTATGGGTTTGGGGTTTTAATTTAGGGAGAACATTTATTAAGTCTTAACAGGGCAAAGACAAGACAAGACAGACAGATCATCAGAGGAAGAAGAGACCATTAGCATGGTATAGATCGTAATGGCATAGAACAAAGCAAACGGTGTCACAAAGTCATGATTGGTAGCAGATTGATACATCATAGTTACAGGGGAGACTACAGAAGCAGGAACAGGGCCATGAAGGGGACATCTACATTAATTTACTATATTGGAGCTTCATTCTGAGTGCCCCAATTTGCAAAGGACTATGGATGGCAGCGACTGCTCAAAATCCATTTGCAGAGTCCCCACATTGTTTAGGATTCCTCTGAATTCTTTCTGATCATGAGCCAACATTCACAGCCATTGAGTCCTTGCTGACTCAAAAAACAGGGTAGAACTGGCCAGTGGGTTTCCAAGGCCATACCTCATGTACAGGAGTAGAAAAACCTGGGCTAGATGGAGAGAAGTGGGGATCATCCACTTTCCAAGGCTGTCTGCCTGAGCGAAAGCTCCAGGGGAAAAGATGAGGTGCACGTTTTTTATCCGTACCTCCTACCACCCCATATTACACTCATATTACACTCATCGATGGTTCTCTTTCTACTTACCTGCCTGCCTTCTCTCTCCCGCTTCTCTCACTTCCTCCGTTATTGTTCTCCTGGTCCCTGCACCTGAATGTTCAATAGACACCTAGCTTCAGCCCCTTATTCTCCATGTTTAAGATAAAGTCTTTTTGAAACAAAAATCTGATGAGTAGGCATAGACTGGCTGGCACTGAACTTTCCATTTTTATCCCCCATGTTCTCCCATCACAATTCGATGGGCTGCCTTGTGTGCTAGTGGTGGGGTGAGTTAAGCACTGGGCTTCTAACCCAAAGGTAAGCAGTTTGCAATCACCAGCCAGTCCACAGGAGAAAGATGAGACTGTAAACTTCCATAGAGATTTATGGTCTCAGAAAACCACACTGCAGTTCTACCCTCTCCTGGAAGGTCACGGTGAGTGGGAATGGACTCAATGGCCGTAACTTTGATTTGGGGTTTATGAAAGCACCATCATGCAATAGTTACCCTTTTGTGGTGGACTTATTTCACTCTGCACGTTACCCTCCATATTCATTCATATGTAGTGAACTCATCAAGATTCTTGATAACTGCATAGTATTCAACTCTATATATTGTAACTTGAATTGTGTCCTCCAAAAATGTGTGATGAATCCTCCTTTCGATGCCTGTGATGAATCCTCCTTTCTATGCCTGTGATTATAATCCAATTTTGGTATTAAACATAACCCAAACCAATTCCCAAATCCCCAATAACTCCCAAATGGAATTATATTGATGGAGGAATAGTGTGGGCTATATCTCAAAACAGTCTCTTTTGAGATATGAAAGTGGTTAAACAAGAACGGAGAGCAGAGAGGGAGGAAAAGAGATTGGCCAGGAGCAGAAGTTCAAAAGCGGCAAGCGCATTCCTCCAGATAAAGAAGTGGGGAAAATCTGCCCCTCAGAAGTAGTACCTGGAATTCAAACTTCTAGCCTTCAAACCCTGAAGAAAAGAAATTCTCTTTGTTACAATCGTATACCTGTGCTATTTCTGCTATTGCAACCGTGGTTAACTAAGACTGTGTGTATGTACAACATGGAGTTTATCCGTTTATTCATTTAACTGATGAACATTTGGCTTGTTTTGAACTTTTTGTTATTGAGAGTAATGCTATAATTAATGTAACTGTGTACATGTGTATTTATTTCACAGCTATTAGGTCTTTAGAATATATACTGGATGGGACTGATGAACCATATGGCACTTCTATTGCTAAATTTGGAGGAATTGTCACACCATTTTCCACGGTGATTGTACCATTTTCCAATTCTACCAGCAGTAGGTAATTATCTCAATCTCCCCACATAACCTTGCTATCATTTGTTGTTTCCTGTTTTTTAATTGTTGTCATTTTTTTTCAGAATTAAAGTGATATTTCTTTGCAGTTTGGACTTGCATCTTGCTAAGGGGCTAATAATTGAGAGCATCTTTCTGTGTGTGTATGTGTGTTAGCTAATTGAATGTCTTCTTTAGTGAAGTGTTTGTCCATGTCCTTTGCCAATTATTATTATTTTTAACATTTTAAGACTAGACCTTTATTGGATCTATAATTTCTTTTTTTAAACATTTTATTAGGGGTTCATACAACTCTTATCACAATCCATACATATACATACATCAATTGTATAAAGCACATCCGTACATTCTTTGCCCTAATCATTTTCAAAGCATTTGCTCTCCTCTTAAACCCTTTGCATCAGGTCCTCTTTTTTCCCCTCCCTCCCCGCTCCCCACTCCCTCATGAGCCCTTGATAATCCACAGATTGTTATTTTGTCATATCTTGCCCTATACGGCGTCTCTCTTCACCCCCTTTTCTGTTGTCCATCCCCCAGGGAGGAGGTCACATGTAGATCCTTGTAATCAGTTCCCCCTTTCCAGCCCACTCACCCTCCACTCTCCCAGCATCGCCCCTCACAGCCCTGGTCCTTAAGGTATTGTCCACCCTGTATTCCCTGTTCCTCCAGCTCCCATATGCACCATTGTACAACCTCTGCCCTATCCAGTCCTGCAAGGTAGAATTCGGATCATGGTAGTTGGGGGAAGGAAGCATCCAGGATCTTGGGGAAATCTGTGTTCTTCATCGATACTACATCGCACCCTGACTGACCCATCTCCTCTCCTAAACCCCTCTATGAGGGGATCTCCAGTGGCCGATAAATGGGCTTTGGGTCTCCACTCTGCACTTCCCTCTTTATTCACTATGGGATATATATATATATACACATATATATATATACACATACATACATACACATATACATATACACATACACATACACATATACATATACATATACACATACATATATATTTATTTTACTTTTGCATGATGCCTTATACCTGGTCCCTTTGCCACCTCATTATCGCACAGGCTGGTGTGCTTCTTCCATGTGGGCTTTATTGCTTCTGAGCTAGATGGCCACTTGTTCATCTTCAAGCCTTTAAGACCCCAGACACTATCTCTTTCAATAGCCGGGCACCATCAGCTTTCTTCGCCACATTTGCTTATGCACCCGTTTGTCTTCGGCAATCGTATCATGGAGGTGTGCACCCAATGATATGATTTTTTGTTCTTTGATGCCTGATAACTGATCCCTTCGGGACCACACGATCTCACAGGCTGGTGTTTTCTTCCATGTGGACTTCGTTGTTTCTGAGCTAGATGGCCGCTTGTTTATCTTCAAGCCTTTAAGACCCCAGACACTATCTCTTTTGATATCCAGGAACCATCAGCTTTCTTCACCACATTTACTTGTTCACCCGCTTTGGCTTCAGCAGTTGTGTCAGGAGGGTGAGCATCGTAGAGTGCCAATTTAATAGAAGAAAGTATTCATGCATTGAAGGAGTGCTTGAGTAGAGGCCCAAGGTCCTTCCGCCACCTTAATACTAAACCTATAAATATAGACACATAGATCTATTTCCCCATCCTCATATATATTTGCATGTACATGTCTTTGTCTAGACGTCCATAAATGCCCCCTGACTCCTAGCTCTTTCCTCCATCTCCCTTGACTTTCCTCCTGACCTACTACCATGCTCCGTCCCCACCTGGGCTACCGCTATATCTCTTTTCTACGCAACCTTACCCTTGATCATTCCCCACCAGGCCTGCCACTCCCCCCTCACTACCATTTTGGGTCCCATGTTGTTCCCTTGTCCCTGTGTTTGTTAACACCACTTCCTTACCCTCCCACCTCCCCCCACCCCGGAACTGTCGGTCCCATTGTTTTTCCTCCAGATAGTTCATCCAGCCTGTCCTATTCAGACAGACCTGTGGAGACAATAATATGCACAAAAACAAGACAGAGGAAAACAAAGCAACAGTATACAACCAGACAACAAAAACAAACCACTGACAAAGAACAAAACAAAACACATCATGAAAGAAAAGCTTGTAGTTAGTTCAAGGATCATTTGTTGGCCTTTAGGAGTGTTTTCCAGTCCAGTCTGTTGGGACACCACACTCTGGACCCAAAGACCACTGTCAGCATTCCCTGGGGACCTTGCCACTCCATTCCCTTGCTGTTCCGCTGCACTCCCCCAGTGCTTTGCCTCGGTGTGGTGGGATCAGTTCAGGTGGGATCTATAATTTCTGAAGGTATTTCCTAATCTGTAGATATCCTTTTTACTCTTTTTACTAAAGTCATTTTATGATCCCCCAATCTAATTTTTAGGAGGTCATAGCTATCTAGCTTGTCTTCTGTTTCTGTATTTGTGGTTGTGTGTGGTAGCTTCTGAAGGAAATTAAGTCACATAGTTCTGTTCCTATGTTATCTTTCAGGAACTTTATAATTTTTCCTCTAAAGTTTTGGTCATTAATCCACTTTGAGTTAGTTTTTGTGTATGGTGGGAAGTACTGATCCTGTTTTGTTTATTTTTAAATGGATATCTACATTTTCCAGCACTAATTCTTAGACCATTTCTTTACTGTTAACCCTGCCAAAAAATCGCCACCAATAGATGGGTGAATTTGCTTTTTAGTTCTCAATTCTGTTCCATTGATATATATGCCTCTCATGGAGCCAGCACCAAGTTGTTCCGCTTACAATAATCAAGAGTATCTTTCTGTGTGTGTGTATGTTAGCTAATTGAATGTCAACTTTGTAGGTTTTGAGATCAGAAAGTGTAAGACCTCTTACTTTATTCCTCTTCTTTAATATAGCTCTGGCTATTTGGGGCCTCTTTTCTTTCCATGTAAAGTCGCTGATTATTTTTTCCATTTTATTTAAAATTTTGTTTAAATTTAGATATGGATTTATTACTATCTATAGATTGCTTTGGGTAGTGTTGCCATTTTTACAATGTCACGTCTTCTAGTATAGGATCATGGAATGGTCTTATATTTATCTAAGTCTCTTTTAATTTTCTACAGGAGTATTTATTGTACAGGGCTTTTGTGTCCTGGTTAGGTTCATCCTTGTGCATTGATAACTCTCTTTTTAGAAGTTTTATTGACATATATAACTCATATGTCATACATATCAATAGTTTAATCATATTCAAGAGTCGTCTAAGAGTTATATAATCATCACTGCAGTCAATTTTAAGGCATTTCTTCCTGCTTATCCTCATTGCTAGCTCTTCTTTCCCCCACCGCACCCCCCAACCCTCCCTGCCATACTTGTAGGCAACTATTAATCCAGTTGCTGTCTCTTTAGATTTACCTAACCTGGATTTTGTACATACATAAAATACACACTCAAAACAATAAAATGTTTAAAGCAACAATTATAAAATAAAACACAGAAAAAACCCTCAACTTAAAAAAGCATATAATACTAAAATTAATTAAAAATATGTACATTGGGTGAAAGGGGAGGTCAAAGGAGGTGTCACATTTTAACCTAACACTACTTGCAGTAATCTTCCCTATAATGCACTCTGGGTGATAGCAAAGCCTCTGACAGGTATTCAGAATTTATGCTCTAATACCACTCCTGCTTCTGGATTGGATTTTATTATGTACAGTCATTGGATCACACAGGCTGATGCACTTCTTCCATGTGAATTGAGCTGACACCACACTTAGCTGGCTGCTTGTTTTAATACAAGTCTTGAAGAGCCTTGCCTTTCAGATAGACAGGCCTTATCTGCATTCGTCACCACACTTTGCGATCACACCTGTATCTCCAGTGATCGCCTTATGAGGGCAAGTACTGAGCAGGACCATGTCGTAAGAACTAATTGTTCTTAGATTCGGGCTACAGCTAAGTGTGAGCTCAAAGTACACACACACACACACACACACACACACACACACACACACACACACACACATAGATAGATAGATAGATAGATGTGGTTTATATATGTCCCTGGTTCACTTTAGAGACATTGTTATTATTTTCTTGGAGAACAATATAAATGATCCCCAGGAACATAGTGTGTTGTTGTTATTGTTGTTGTTATTGTTGTTAGGTGGCATGGAGTCAGTTCCAACTCATAGCAACCCTAAGGACAATAGAATGAAAGACTGCCTTGCCCCATGCCATCCGCACAAATGTCCTTAAGCCCACCTATGCAGCCACTGTGTAAAACCATCTTGTCAGAGGTCTTCCTCTTTTTTCTGCCCCACTACTTCACCCTTCTCTTTTAAGGGGCTCCATATGGTTCTCTTCCAGTCAGTTGGTGAAGCAGCTATCTTTGAATTGCATGTTTAGACAAGGGAGTGAATCACTTGTTGCACATGTCAGTTGGTATTGTATCAGTTCCTGACGCCTGGGTTTTGGCTAATGTGTTTAGTGCAGCTAGAACTTCTTCCTTCAGTGCCATTGGGTCTTCCTCGCACACTACCTCTTCAAATGTTTCCATGTTAAAAGATTGCCCAGTCCGGTACTGTTCTCACAATTGTTCCTATGCTTGAGCCCACTGTTGCAGCCTCTGTGTCAATCCATCTCACTAAAGATTTTCTTTTTTGCTGCCCGCCTGTCAGGGGAAGCCAGCCCCTAACACATCACTATGGGTCCAGTAGGCACAATTGTACAGCAATAGTAAGCAAAGATCATAGTAAAGTTACAGAGAGCATGAGAGATAGAAGAGAAATATTGAAATAAATGGAGTCACACATGATTCATGGTAGCATGCTCACCTCAGCCCTCTTGATGGTCCACGTGGAGGAAGAGGGAGCTCTTTAATGCTAGCCCAGGCTTTTTATATTCTCTGGGGACATGCAAGTCCCCTAATTACAGATGAACACAAATGTCACAGAAAGGGGTTGTGCTATAGGTAATACAGTAATGAGAGGGAGTGGTCTAGGAACATACATGCAATAGGGAGAGGAGGGATTGGGGGCATACATGTGACAAGATGGGCGGATCCTAGATATAGGATGGAAACTTAACTTTGGATGTCACAGGAACAGTTTGGCCTATTCCCTGACTCAGCTGATAGAGACCATTATTGGTAGAGTGTGACCGCCTGGTCGAAGGCCTCAAGGAGAAATAGTTTATTGTCCCTAGTAGCAGGGAGTGAGGCCTACCCTGGAGTCTGGTGACTAACTTCCCTAGAGGCCTATCCTGTAGTCTGGTGACTAACTGCCCTCGGGGAGGATGTCTGTAAGCGTCTGACCTCCCCCCACAAGTCCCCCTTTTGTTTTATATATAAAATTCAAAAGCCACATGGGCGAAACAGTTATTTTCTATACATTAAAAGCTGTCAAGAAAAATCTTCATTATCCAATCAATATAGCCAAAAATTCAGTCTTAATAGAAAAATTTGGAATCCAGGCGCTGGGGATAAAGAACCCTTGTGCCCATCTGTTATTGGAGAAAGGTACGAGAGAGATTGGATACTGCGGCGGAAAGAAATAGAGCCAAATAGGAATGACTGCTTCTATAGTTAAAGCTGCCGGCCACACAGCAACCAGCTATGTGCTAGTAAGTGACAACCTCAGATCAGCACCATGTAGGAGGGTAACGTGAGGAACAATGTCATGAGAATGTGAGTAGACTTACCTACAAGTCACAAGGGTGGAGGTCCCCCCCTACCACTAGAAACCGAGCCTTCCAGGCTCCTTTGCGAGACAATGAAGGATCCGTCCTTAAACACTCTCTTCCCGTTCTCTGCTCCTCACGGTGTTTGCCTCATGCGCGAACTTCAAAAGTGCCACAGAGGCCGTATGACTCTCCTTCATATGCCTTAGCTTTCTATAGAAGCAACACGTGATCGCCAGGACGAAAATTGTGATAATGAGCAGCACCAGCACTGTTAGGCTGGAACCCAGGCTATGAGAAATACTTTGAACCCAAGCACGAGGGCCCAATCCTTCCATGCCGTTCACCAATTGCTTAATTATATGAGAGCTAGGAGATGCCTCAAGCCTGTCTTTGAATGTATAGAAAATATCCTTTTTAAGCTGATCAACATCTAATGAAATGTTTCCCTTAAACCCTTACAAATGTTTCCTAATCAAATCCCAATCATGCACTGTCCTATTATAAGGATAAGGGGTTATACAGAACTCAGTTACATTCCAATCACATAATAGCATTGACAAGTCCAAAATCTTGATCTTTCAGCAAAACAGTCTGCAGTAATAGTCCAGTCACTATTGTATAAAATGTTCAGTTATGATAGAGTCCCAGAGCTTCTTTTAGACAGCATCAGCAACGGAAGAAATATCTCAGCAGTCAGCAATCACCATTCTCAGGATTCTGTGAGGTCTTCTTGACGTTTAGATATCTTCAGTAACAGGACAGGGTCAGGTCACACATCAGCTTCCCTGCTTTCTTCCGGGCCTTGCTGGCTGAAGAGAAATCCATCTATTTCCTTTGCCTGTGAAAATATAAACAAATAGCCCCTCTCTTCGGGGTGTCATTAACCTGAAAAAGGAATTATGATTAATATTGGGTGGCTTCTCCATCTCTTCCTTGTTCATCTTTCTCCAAACACAGTTGCGTCCTTCTAAAGGGAGTCTAGCAGCTTTATTCTGTAAAACCATAAATGCATAGCCCTTTCTCCAGGTGAATGGACCTGGATCCCAAATGCAGTTTCCATCATCTTTGGATTTTTAGGATCAGTTTTCTCTGTAGAAGTGAAAATGTGTTTATCTTCCCTAATTTTATTACAAGCTTTTAGTAAGGAGAAAATTTTTTTGGTTAAAATGACTAAATGAACTTTGTCACACATAAGATTCCTCTTCTCGCCCTTCCGTTTTAACAACTCAGATTTCAAAGCACTGCTGGCAGTCTCAGTTAACTTGCTAGCCTTTGACTCGGTATAAGGGCTAGTTAGATAGCCTTCATTGTTGTGTAAATTTTCGCTCCCAGCTCTCAGAGAATTAAGAGAGCTAAATTGTGAGAACTTCTTACCATACTTTGAAAGACTGAAAAAAATCTTAATAAATTTCTTCATCTGTGCTTTAAGTAACTTATCAAACAGACCTTTTTTTCTCCAAACTTACCAATAAGGTTACAGGCTCAATTAAGCCGTTTTGCCTTTCAGGCTTCTCACACTGTATGATTTCACAATCTTGCAATAGTCTCTCTTGGTTAACTCCACTCATTCCTTCCATGCTGGATTTAGAGGAAGCTAGTAGGCGGCTCTAACGAAATGACCCCACATCCAACATTTAAAAACCTTTTCCCTTCAATTTCTAATTCCATGTGGGGGCACTTTTGTTTCCACACAACAGCATTCCAGAAGACCCCTTGATTTGAAGGGTGGTGGAACTTTTCAAGTACTCTTTCCTGATGGACGTACATTTTTACTCTAGGAATGCAAGGAAGCAAAAATTGGCTTAAGCGATCTTCTTTTATAAACTATGATATATCAGAATTCATCACTGCCTGAACTTTTTCATAATCTTGTTCAATAATTCCAGCAACAATCAGAACACCTTGAGAGTTTACATTAGACTTTCCTAATAAACATCCTATAGTTCTTTTAGGTAGCAAACCCCAATTACAGCTCTTAATAATTTCTGATTTAATCACAGATTTTGGCTTTACTTCACAACTCTGACCAACTCCAGTATCACTTTTAATTCCCTGAGTACTTAGGTTAAATCTTCCTTATAGAAACTGTATTACTCTTTCAATAAGAGGCTCCTGCCTTTTAGAATCAAACTGCTGTGAGGGCTTCTGAGCCATCTCTTGGTCAGTCAAGCCAACTGCAGTGAGAACAGAGGCTGGGCTTTCGCCTGTTTGGCTAGGTCTGGTCTCCTGCTGGGAGGCTGGGATTTCTGCCATTCAAAGATTCTCTTGCTGGGTTAGGCAGAGGCCTTGCCTTCTGAGCTCTCTTAGATAAGACTTGGATCAAGCTCCTTCCTCTATTTTCCTGCAGGAAGCCTTTGCTAATGGCGACCCTTCACTGTTGAACTTGGAGCGACATTAGCTCACCCAATGAGTTCCCTTCCTACAGCGGGGGCAGAATTCAGCTTCTTTTAACCTGATCTCAACGGTCCTGGTCCAATCTCTGACATAGGCCGCAGCCTGCTCTGCCTACACTCTCTTTGAAGATGACCTGTCTTCCCGCAGCTAAAACACTTTCTTCTAGGTGTGATATAATTTGCCAATGCAGCTGCCATGAGGTGGCCTTGTATTCCTCTGTCGCTACATTCCTGCATATCCTGAGATAATCTAACAGTGTGCCCTTTTCCCTGTAGGGATGCAAGGCATTTTTACAGTGCTTATTAGATAAATCATAAGATAGTTTATGCGCTAGGTCTCTTACTGCCTGGACATTCTTCACACATTTGGAAATAGCATCTTCCAGTCGGGACACAGTCAGCATAAGGCTCATCACTCCGTTGTCTTATAGCCATGTAACTCGGCTTTCTCTCTTCCGATGGAATTATCTTTCCCCAGGCCCTTAAGCAAACTTCACGTATCTGTCCTATTGTCTGTTCAGTAAACTGTAGCTGAGACTCAACTGTGATATAATACTCATCTAGCAATTGATGAATCCCTATATCTATCCCATCCTCAGCATTCTTCCAAGCTTGTGCAAGGGCTGCTTCCTTCCATAGCATTTGATATTGCAAGGATTCTGAAGAGAACAGGCAATTTTTCACCACAACTCTCCAGTCTGTAGGCGTCCAGCTCTCGGACTCTGCTGACGCCCTTACCATGCTGATTACAGAATGTGAGTCTGGGCCATAATCATTGACTGCCTGCTTGAGATCTTTTAGCAACTTGAAGGGAAAGGTACTGTGAATTCCTTGTGGGTGTGTCCCTAAGCCTGTCTGCTAACAACTCTAACAGGATAAGACATTCTGGACTCTAAAGCTCCTTCTGCAATTCATCTTTCTACTTTTGAAAATATAGGTGCTTTCCTATACTGCCCTTTGCTTCTATTCTCTGAGGGGTCTTCTCAACCTGCTTATCTTGAAGTTGCACTTCCCTAATTCTGTGTCACTTCTCGTTTGCATCTCTTTGGAGGTAATCTCTCTATCTCCAGAGCTGGCTTGCTTGCCTGTTTTACAATCTCTGATCTTTCTTACACTAAATTCCAGCAGGGGAGCAGATACTTTTACTGTGTCCCCTTCTGACTCAGGCTTAGTTCTTTCAGCTCTGCCTACAATCTTCTCATCTGTCTGAAACCCATTCTGACCACATCTCACCTGAGTTAAGTTTGGGCATCTTAGACTTTCCTCACTACTCTGCTGGTCTAGTTTCTTTGCTTTCGGAAAGCAAGGGAGTTTCCTCCCATTGTTTAATAGCCTCCCTTTGGGTCTTGCGATCCACTTCCTCTAGTGCTTTATCACCTTTAAACCTTTGGAGGCTGCAGTCCCCCGAGGCGATATAGGCTTTGGCTAAGAGGTTCCATTTAGAATTGGAGGCCTTAGATAACAAATCAATCCCTGCCTTTTCAGTTTCTCCTAAAGTTTCATTACCTAAATCATGCTTATTCACAGAGGCTTTAGCTTGCTTTTCTAAATTTAAACAGCTCACACAAAACTTCTCACTAGACTGATAATCCTCATCTTCTTCCTCCTGCAAAAGTTTTAAAACCATCTTTACTTGAACCCTCAGAGACCACACCTCCATAGGGATACTGTCCCCATCTCTGTGTGCTTCCTTTAAGTTTACAATTACCTCCTCCCAGTCTCTAGATCATAAATTCCTTCCACGGGGAACCATGGGTTATACCTTTTTACTACTTTTAGAAAACATTGCATCTTTTTCTTCGTTACTTTTACACCCTGTCTTTTCAGTAAGTAGATGAGCATAGGACCATAAGTTTCAGGTTTACATTTATCTTGTCCCATGGTCCTCTTTAAAATAATCAGTCACTATTTCCACTACTTATCGACCAATCTCCCCACCGGATCCTCACTTCACACAGTTTTCTGATTCACTCTACATTCCGGTAGGGCCGTACAACTGTTACACGGGATATAACCCATATTGCCACGCGATGGGCGCCACTTGTAAGGGGAAGCCAGCCCCTAACACATCATGATGGGTCTGGTAGGTGCAATTTACAGCAATAATAAACAACGATCATAGTAAAGTTACAGAGAACATGAGAGATAGAAGAGAAATATTGAAATAAATGGAGTCACACATGATTCATAGTAGCATGCTCACCTCAGCCCCTCTTGATGGTCCACGTGGAGGAAGAGGGAGCTCTTTAATGCTAGCCCAGGCTTTTTATATTCTCTGGGGACATGCAAGTCCCCTAATTACAGATGAACACAAATGTCACAGAAAGGGGTTGTGCTATAGGTAATACAGTAATGAGAGGGAGTGGTCTAGGGACATACATTCAATAGGGAGAAGAGGGATTGGGGGCATACATGTGACAAGATGGGCGGATCCTAGATATAGGATGGAAACTTAACTTTGGATGTCACAGAGACAATTTGGCCTGTTCCCTGACTCAGCTGATAGAGACCATTATTGGTAGAGTGTGACCGCCTGGTCGCAGGCCTCAGGGAGAAATAGTTTATTGTCCCTAATAGCAGGGAGGAGGCCTATCCTGTAGTCTGGTGACTAACTGCCCTCGGGAAGGATATCTGTAAGCATCTGACCTCCCCCTTCCCCTCCCCCCTAATTTGCCAAGCATCATGTCCTTCTCCAGGGACCACTTTCCTGATAAAAGGTCCAAAATATGTAAGACAAAATCTTGCCATCCATTGGGGCAGGGAATGTATGGATGCGCTTTATACAATTGATGCATGTATATGTATGGATTGTGGTAAGAGTTGTATGAGTCCCTAATAAAATATAAAAAAAGAAAAGGAGGAAAAAAAAGAAAATGATTAGGGCAAAGAATGTACAGATGTGCTTTATACAATTGATGTATGTATATGTATGGGTTGTGATAAGAGTTGTATGAGTCCCTAATAAAATGTAAAAGAAGAAAAGAGAAAAAAAATGATTAGGGCAAAGAATGTACAGATGTGCTTTAAACAATTGATGTATGTATATGTATGGATTGTGATAAGAGTTGTATGAGTCCCTAATAAATGTTTTAAAAAAAAATCTTGCCATCCTTGCCTCTAAAGAGCTCTCTCGCTGTACTTCTTCCAAGACAAATTTGTTTGTCTTTTTGGTAGTCTATGATACTTTCAATATTCTTCTCCAGCACCACAATTCAAATGCATTGATTCTTCAGTCTTTCTTATTCAATGTCCAACTCTCATATGCCTGTGAGACAATTGAAATATCATGGCTTGGGTGAGCTGTATCTTAGTCTTCAAAGTACCATCCTTATTTCTCAATACTCTATAGAGGTCTTGTGCAGTCTGTTTACCTACCGTATATACTCGTGTATAAGCTGAGTTTTCAGCACAAAAAAATGTGCTGAAAAACTGGAGTTTCGCTTATACACAGGTCAGTGGTACCCCAGTGAGGTGTAACATCTCACTGCCTCCCCCTCCACCCCCATCCCCAGGTAACAGTACGAGTGCCAGTTACAGGTGATTGCCGTTTCTCTGCTGTTCTTTCGAAGGCCGCTTACACTGCAGGGCTTTGAATATTTGTTTATTCACATCTAACCAATCAGAGACATGGGCGGCTCCAGTTCGCAGAAGCACCCATAGTGATTCACTTACGCCAACAGCTGAACTGGTAAGGATGTGTCTGTGGCTGTGCTTCGTCTCTCCCCTCTGGTCTCTGTGTTAATTTACATCCTGCATCCCCCACCTGCACGGACTGCCCCCCCCCCAGCTAACATGTCGGGTGGCGGGGGGGTTGGCATTACCATGAAAGTTCTTTTTCAAAGTCCTGTTTTTTTATTCTATTAGAAATGGATTATCTTGAACCAAAAAAAACACACCAGTCATATGAGGCTGGTTTCAAAATGAAGGTTGTGTCAAGAGCAGAAGAGAGCAATAGCAGTATTACAAATAGGGGACTCTGTGTTGACGAAAAGCAAGTGAGGGAGTGGTGGAAAATGAAGGCTGACTTGGAACAGATTCCAACAGCTAAAAAAGTTCATCGTGGTTTAACATCTTTTTATAGGATTCTAGAGAGTGAATTGCATAAATGGGTTAAGGAGTGCCGTCAAAATGGTTTCTGCGTAACACACATGGGAATCCGCATACATGCTCTACAAATGGCTAAGGATGACAAATATAAAGCACCAGGCATTGAAAATTTTGCTGCATCAGTAGGATGGTGCACCCGTTTCATGAATTGGTTTGGCCAACTATGTTTGAGACAGAGAACAAAGATTTCCCAGAAATTGCCACAAGACCTTGAAGAAAAAAATTATGTCATTCTAGTCATTTATTATAAAACAAAGAAGGATTTATAATTAGACCTGGTAGATATTGGAAATATGGATGAAACTGCCATGACTTTTGATCTTCCAAGCAACAGAACTGTGGCAAGTTTAGGAGAAAAAAACATTTTTCTCAAAACCACAGGAAATTAAAAAAACACTTTACAGTTGTTCTATCATGGTTGGCTTTGTCCTGTCATTATTTTTAAAAGAAAGACCTTGCCTAAAAAGATCAATTTCCCACCAAGAATTACTGTGCATGCACATGTTAAAGGCTGGATGGATGAACACGGAGCAAAATGTGGCTGGAAGAAATTTGGAACCGACTACCAGGAGCAGCCTTAAAGGAAAAGCCATCGTTACTTGTGTGGGATATCATCACAGCCCACCTATCGGATGACATAAAAATATTGGCAAAATCTAGTAAAGTTACTTGAGCCGTTATTCCAGGTGGGCTTACATCTGTACTGCAGCCTCTGGGTGTATCTTTGAATAAGCCTTTTAAAGACCGTGTGCGAAGGATGTGGCATGAATGGATGTCATCTGGTCAAGCCTGAATAACAAAAGGAGGAAATCTCATGAAGCCTGACATAGAGTTAATAACAAAGTGGGTTCAAGATGCGTGGGAAGACATTCCAGAAGACATGGTGCGACGTGCCTTCCAGAAATGTAGTCTTAGTAATGCTGTGGATGGCAGTGAAGACTGCGCTTTGTATGAAAATGACAGCAGTGATGGTGATGAAGGCGATCTCAGTGAGGACAGCGTCTATGATGACCTCATACCAGCTGAAGCTCTGCATTGGGATACGGATGATGATGAGGAATCCAGTTTTGAAGGATTTTAACTCTTTACATTTTAGCTTGGTTACTGATTGAGCTCAGGAAATAGTACTCTTAAGGTATCATTGTTGATATCTTATTGTTTTTGTTAAACCTCTTTTCCACTTATTGTGCTGGTTTACTAATGTTAAATGACTTGTCCTTTTATTTATGTTTTTATTTAAAGTAAATATTTAAATACATTACCCCACTGATGTCTCAATTTTTAGTAATTTTATTTTCATTTGTTTTGATGATTGAAACTCACCAATAGCTTCTGCATTTTCCACCCTAGGCTTATACTCGAGTCAATCAGTTTTTCTGGTTTCCCAGGTAATAATTAGGTACCGCGGCTTATACTCGGGTCAGCTTATATTCGAGTATATACGGTAATACAATGCATCTTTTGGTCTCTTGACAGCTGCTTCATGAGCATTGATTGTTGATCCAAGCAAGAAGAAAATCCTTTACAACTTCAATCCTTTCTCCATTTATCATGATGTTACTTATTGGCCCAGTTGTGAGGAGTTTTGTCTTCTTTAAATTGCACTGTAATCCATTCTGAAGGCTGTAATCCTTGATTGCAATCCTTGATCTTCACCAGCAAGTGCTTCACATCCTTCTCCCTTTTAGGAAGCAAGGTTGTGTCATTGTTAATAAGCCTTTCTCTAATCCTTATGCCACATTCTTCATATAATCCAGCTTCTCTGATGTTTTGTTCAGCAGATAGATTGAACAAGTATGGCGAGAAGAAATGTTTCATTTCCAGCATGGTAAATCCTATGACTTTCTGATCCAAGATGGTCAATTGTAGTCTGTTTCAGCTCACTAATGCCTTGAAGGTCAATGATTTGACATTCCATTTTATGTTTCATTATTTCCACTTATGTTTGAAAACCTCCAATTTTCCTAGATTCATGCTTCATGGATTCAACATTCTGATTATTAAATGGTATTGGCAACTGTTTCTTCTCATTTTGAGCCATGGCCCATGAGCAAATGAAAGTCACAAAGGCTTGACTCCCACAGACTTACTCCATCCACTTCATTATGGTCGAGTGCAGTTTGAGAAGACAGCCCTTCCTCAGTCATATTTTGAGTGCCTTCCAACATGAGGGGCTCATCTTCTGGCCCTCTCTTTGACAATTGCCTGCTTCTTTTCATGAGGTTTTCGGTGTCTGGCAATGTTTTTATTCTAACCATAAGGTTTTCTATTGCTAATTCCGCAGAAGTCGAAAACCTATTTCTTCTTGGCAGTCTGTTCTTAGTCTGGAACTGCTAGAAGCAGTTCCCTGTGGGTGACTTTGCTGGTGCTTGGAGTGCCCGTGGCATGCCTTGCAGCATCAGAATAGCATTCAGGTCACCACAGTGCGACCAACTGACAGACAAGGGGTGGTTTGACTCACAGTGATCCCTACATACAACAGAACAAAACACCGCCTCATCCTGCACCATCCTCACAATTGTTCTTCTGTTGGAGCCCGTTGTTACAGTCATGGTGTCAATCCATCGTGTGGAGGGTATTCTTTCTCTCTGCCCCTCAGCTTTACTAAGCATGATGTCCTTTCCAGGGACGAGTCTATCCTGTGGGACAGAGTCTTTCCATTTTGCATCCAAGGAGCATTCTGGTTATACTACTTCAAAGACAGATTTGTTTGTTCTTTTGCCAGCACATGATAACTTTCAATATTCCTCACCAGTACCATAATTGAAATACATCGATTCTTCTTCAGCTTTCCTTATTCAATGGGCAACTTCCACGTACGTATGAGGCAATTGAAAATATCACAGCTTCACCACCTTCAATAGATCTTCTGCAGCAGATTTACAAATGCAATTGGTCACTTGCTCAATGAGATGCATCATTTTAAAATCAAGAAAGGTGTGTGTCAGGGTGGTCTCTTCTCACCATATTTATTCAATCTGTTTACTGAGCAAATCATCAGAGAAGCAAATCATCAGCAAATCATCTCTGAAGCAAATCATCAGAGATTATATGCAGAATTCGGTATCAGAAATGGAGGGAGCCTTATTAAAAACCTGTACTATGCAGATAACACAACCTTGCTTGCTGAAAGGGAGGAGGACTTGAAGCACTTGGTGACGAAGATCAAGGAGTGCCACCTTCATCATGGCTTACAACTTAAGGACCCAAATCCTCACAAACGGAGCAGAAGGTAGCATCATGATAAATGGAGGAAAGATTGAAGTTGGCGATGATTTTGTCTTACTTAGATCCATAATCAATGCTCATAAAGCAACAGTTGATGTTAAGTGACACATTGCACTGAATTCGTCTGCGGCACAAGACCTCTTTTAAACATTTTATTAGGGGCTCATACAACTCTTATCACAATCCATATATATACATACATCAATTGTATAAAGCACATCTATATATTCTTTGCCCTAATCATTTTCTTTTTTTCCCCTTTTCTCTTTTTACATTTTATTAGGGGCTCATATAACTCTTTTCAAAATCCATACATATACATACATCAATTGTATAAAGCACATCCGCACATTGCCTGCCCCAATCATTCTCAAAGCATTTGCTCTCCACTTAAGCCCTTTGCATCAGGTCCTTTTTTTTCCCCCTCTCTCCCTGCTCCCCCCTCCCTAATGTGCCCTTGGTAATTTATACATTGTTATTTTGTCATATCTTGCCCTATCCGGAGTCTCCCTTCCCCCCCTTCTCTGCCGACCATCTCCCAGGGAGGAGGTCACATGTTGATCCTTGTAATCAGTTCCCCATTTCCAATCCACTCACCCTCCACTCTCCCATCATCGACCTCTTTAAAGGCATATATTAGGGGTGAATTAATCGAATGTTTGACAAAATATAGGCTAAATATTAAGCTGATAATTTGGCATGGCTTGTTAAAGATGGTATCAATAGCCAAATGTCCCTTGGCAGAAAAGGTTTTTCATTCCTGCCATAAAGGAACCACATTGACCATTGGGGTGTTGATCTTGTGCTTGCCCCTTTGATGAATTCTTCTACTAGAGTCCATAGGGTCTTGTGTAATCTATAAAGTTTTCTTTGTGTAGAAATTTTCTATATAGAGAAATACTTTTACTTCTTCTTTCCTAAGTGGCTTGTCCTTTATATCCCTTTCTTGCTTTTGGCTAGGACTTTCGGGATGCCATTGAACAAAAGTGGTAGCAAGGGCCATCCTAGTCTCCTTCCCTTTCTCAAGGGGAAGACTCTCAGTCCTTCTCTATTGAGACCTAATATTGGGTGTATGAGGTACAATGAGTTCATGAGGACGCCTTCATCTACTGTGCTTGGAATGCAGACAGTATGATGTATAGATTACTCATACTAATCCCATAGGGTTGCTGTGAGTCAGAATTGACTTAATAGCAGTGAGTTTGGGATGTATGGATAACTTAAAAGTATCGACTTATGGGCACCTCCTGTTGTTGTTAGATGCCATCAAGAGGAAAACTTTGCCTTGGGACAAGAAACTACGTGTCTCTTCCACCCCTGCCCCCACCACTGTGTGAGCACAAAGATGGTACCCGTCCTTACAGTTGTGGAAAGTAAAAAGTGATTCAAAAGCACTATCCCCACCCTCTTAGGTTTACAGGATCCTTAGTGACCCCTCATCCCTACACAGAAATTCAGTAAAGGTGAGCATGTATTTTCCTGAAAAATACAATCATTAGTTTTACTTGTATTTTATCCACAAACTTCTGCCCAGCTGCTATCTACATCTTGGTGGAAATCCCTGAAGAAACAAACATCAGAACTCATACTCCATTTGGGGCACTAAGTTCCTTAGTTACAGCAGACAAAGACCCGAGGAAGTGACTCAAATGCCAGGAAGGAAATTGAAAAAGAGAAAAAAAAAAAAGTGCTCACTTAAAGAAAGAACAAAAAATAGTAAAGACAAAAATCTACAATAACAAGAAAGCATCTGACAGCAGCACAGCTTTATTTTTTCACTAAAGATACCAAGTCACCCTTTGAAGGGGTACATGCAGTGGTAGGTGGGGTGGAATGGCTGAGGATACTTTCTGGGATTGTAAAGTAGGCATTCCCTCACGTCCATTCTCTTAGCCTTTAGGGACCTCTAAGTTACCTATCAAAATGAGCATATGCTATAGCAAGGCAGACCAATGAATGCTTACTAACTGAACTTTCATACAACCAGCCCCTGTTCCCATTGGTGTGCGTGAATGTAGATGGCTCTTCTTTGTTACTGAGTCATAGTGACCCTACAGGACAGGGTAGAACTGCCCCCTCTGACCTTCTGAGACTGTAACTGTTTAGAGAAGTAGGGAGCCATCTTTCTCCCTGGGAGCTGCTGGTGGTTTCAAACTGCCCACCTTGCAGATAGTAGCCCAATGCATAACCACTAAGCTATGAGTCAGTATTGATTCGAGGACAATGAGTTGGAGTTTTGTTGCTATTCTCATTCCTGGTACTCTAATGTCTGGAGATATACCAGCTTTTAGCATCCATTCTGCTTTTAATGAGATATCAGGTTTTGTGTTTTATTGTTTGGGGGAGATGGTTATGCCACATGTAAATCTTTCATCTGGAATTCATCCTGGGCTGTGTGTGGTTTCTGTAAGGATCATCCTCACCATGGGTCTTTCTGTGGGAGATCTGGCTCTTTGTGGAGGGCCGGCCACTTGTGAGGTTAAAAAATTCCTGGCACCCTGGCCTCTGGGGACCTTTCTTTCTAACAGAGGAAGATGTGGAGGTCACATGCATCTTGGCTGAGCCAGCTCTGTGTCCCCTAATGTCTGATATTCATGATGTCTGCTATCAGTCCACTCACCAGCATTCTCAAGACCTTCTGCATGCCAGCACCTGGCTGAGCCATGTAGATTCGAAACAAGAGTGCCCACTTCAAGGAACTCACAAAGAACTTAAAAAAGTAAAATCTGCCATACTAAGAAAAAAATGTGCACATGGACTGGAATAGAGGAGAGGAAGCCTGACTGACTCGGAAGGTGGAGGATGGAAGGTGGCATGTCAAGGAAAACCTCAAAAACTCAAACCAAACTCACTGTCTCTGAGGCAATGTCAAGTCATAGTGACCCTATAGGACAGGGTCGAACTTCCCTTGTAAAGTTTTGAGACTGTCACGTTTGACAGACATAGAAAGCTCCGTCTTTCCCCCAAGTAGCCACTGGTGGTTTTGAACACTCTCCCTGGAGAGTCTCGGCCCAATACATAGCCCTTACACCACCAGGGCTCCTCAAGCTTGTTTTCCCAAAGTATACCAAGAAGCCTGTCTTTATTCAGGATAGGAAGCCACATTGATAGCTACAGACTAAGGACCTCTATTGGAGTAGGAATGGAATGATAGGAGGTAAACTTTCAGTTAAGTTCAAAACCAGCTCCAAGCCTGTCAAAGGCATTAGGCATGCATTGCAGATGGGCAGCAGAGCCCAGGACACAGACCCTTAATCCTGAACAAGTGACTGGAATAAGCATCTCTGCCGGCTTCTTCTCAGCCTGAGGCACGGTATTTCTCCTGTATAGTGCTTTCTGCCATTTTCTCTCCTCTGTAAAATGCGCCTACTCTCCTTGTGACTTCAGAAGCCAGGAATTCTGATCCAAATCACAGGATTTTCTAGACATGACTCCCATGCCAGGATCTGACAGAGAGAAATAAATGACTTGGCTTCCTGTGAGCTCACTTTGGTGGGGCTAAAAGGACAAAGAAATCAGGGCTTTTCCAGTGGGGGCAGTCAGTGGGGGGGCTCTCTTTTGCCTGGGGCCTGTCAGCCCCTCCAGCTCACAGGGGCTTTTCCAAGGACTGCCTTTTCTTTCAAGGACGTGGAATCCCTGCCTACCCCTCGTGGTGGCCGTGTACTTGTCACACTTTCTTAGACAGTATAGACAGTACCTAGTTTAAAAAATTAAATATTAACATGGCTGTTCAAATCCCAAGCAGTATTTAGAAGAGAGTACAAACTAGTTTTCCCTCCTCTCACATGATCTGCAGGCTTCCACTCACAGGTCTTCCTTTCACGGTTTGTCTTCAAATACAAACACACACAGAGCCCTGTCCGTCCCATGTTCTGTCACGTGGTAATATATCTTGGAGTCTGCCCTCTATCAGCCCTTCCAGCGTGGACACTTTTGTTTTGCAGCTCCACGAACAGAGTTGTAGTAGATTAGTTTAACTAGACCACTCTAAGCTGCTCTATTTGGGGAGATAAGATATCTAGTTTACAATTGAGGTTTTAGGATTTTCATTGCTGAAATGTAATGCATATTCATAGAGTTTGTGTGTGTATATGTGCATATGTGAATTTTTTTTCTTCTGGTCATTTATCTTTTGATTTTATTTATGGTTATTTTTTATTTCCAGAAAAGTCTAGTTTTTATCTAATTAAATATATTGCTCCTGTCCTTTATAACTTCTAAATTTGTGCTTTGCTTAGACAAGGCTTTGTTTTCCTGCACCCACACAAGTAAACAAGAATATACTTCCATGGTTTTGTAATTTTATTTGGAATGTTTTGTTACATTTGAAGTGTATTTGGATTGAATGCATGAGGTAAGGATCCAGGATAATTTTATTCCAGATGTTTATTGAGTTAACTAGCTTCATTTAATCACCAAAGTTTCTGCTCTATTAATTCTTAAATACCATCTTTATTATGAACTAAAATATGAAATTATTTAAATCTGTTTCTGTATTTTGTTTCTGTCCATTGAACCCTTTCTTCCTATACCAAAACATAAAGTTGCTGAAATTTATGTAGATGATCATGTTCTCATATAAGGGAAAAGGCTATTCCACTGTCAGAGTTCTTGGCACAAAGAGCTCCTTGTTCAGTGGCTAACAAAAAGGATGGAGGTTCAAGAGCGCTTGCAGGCACCTCAGAAGAGATGCCTAGTGATTTACTTCTGAGGAATCAGTCGTTGCAAACACTATGAAGCACAAATCTATTCTGACAGACACTGGTTCGCCATGGGGTGAGGTCAGCTCCTCAGTGATTACTCGCCTGCCACCACTCCTTTTGGGCTGAATTTTCCCAATTATTCTTTTAACTTGGTTTTACTTTCTGATAAGAACTTCCCATAGATAACGATAAGCATATTTGGTTGATTATTTTTCTATTTTTATCTATACTCCATAAACATGTATATTAATGTGTGGAGTGTTAGAGGTTTTATAATGTTGAGTTTTCTAGTTCAAGAGCAGAGAATATCTTCTCATGTACTTAAGCCTTAAATTTTTTTCTTTACTTAGTGCTTCAAGTTTTTGTCACAGGAATGTACATTTTGGTTTTAAAATATTTTATAGCTATCATAAGTGGGACCATGTGTTCCATTTTTTCTGACTTCTTGCATGTTTTATAAAGGTAAGTGATTGGCTTTGGCAAGTTACATTTGTAAGCAGCACCTGCTTGGATATGCTTGTTGTTTCCAATAATGTTTCAGTTGATCCTTTTTGTTTTTCCATATTTAAAAAAATTCACATGCAAACCTCTATGTTATACATTTAATCTCAATAGTCCTCATCTAGTTAATTACACCAAATGGAGCTTAAGGACTCTGTTAAATTACGTGGCACTGTTTGGTATCCTTGTTTGCAGATTTTATGGCCATATTCCTAGTATTTCATGTCTAAGCATGCAATTTCTGTCACCAAATGTTTTATCATGTTGTGAAATCAGGCATCTATTTTTAAAATCAGATGAAAATTTGAGTCGTATCAAGTGCCTCTTTATCTTTGATGAAAATGCCTGTCTTTTCCCCCTTTGACTTAGTAGGAGCCACTGTGGGAGGGGAGCCTTCCATTGCAGACCTCTCTCAGGACCAATGTACAGATTGGTCAACTGCAGCCACCATGGGCTGACAGCTACCTACAGCCAGCCCACTGACTTCAGTGTAATTGGACACCTGCTGCGATGGCCACGCCAAATCTCCCTGTGGACTCAGAGCTAGACTTTACCTGAGACCTCAGGTCAGCCAGCTTCTTTTCTTATCTGCCCCTGAAGCATTCTCCTGCAGCACCCCTTAATAGATCACGGTGTGACAATGCCACTAGAAAACCCAACAGAAGTCAAAAGTATACAAAGTTTTACTAGGGGTCATTGATTCCTTTGTGTGGACTAAATTCGCAATTCTGGGATAAGTCTCATTTGGTAAAAGGTTCATTATGTCTTTAATGTATTAGGTCTGGTTTGTATTTGCTAATAATTCACTTGTGACATTTTCCTCAATAATTACAAGAGGGATTCATTTATTAATTTCTTTGTATGTTTCTCATGATGCAATGTCATAAGTGCCAAATAAAAAGTTATGAAGCTTTCTCTTTTAATTGAGCTACAGAAAAACCAAACCTAATACCGTCAAGTCAATTAAAATTCACAATGAGAATGCTAGTCTTTTTTTTCTTTTTAAAATAATTTTATTGGGGGCTCATACAATTCTTGTTACAATCCATACATTGATTGATTCAAGCATGGTTGTACATATGGTGCCTTCTTTCTTTCCTTTTTTTTCTGATGTTATTTATTTATTTTTTAAACATTTTATTAGGGACTCATACAACTCTTATCACAATCCATATGTACATCAATTGTGTAAAGCACATCTATACATTCTTTACCCTCATAATTTTCAAAGCGTTTGCTCTCCACTTAAGCCCTTTGCATCAGGTCCTCTTTTTTTCCCCCTTCCTCCCCACTCTCCACTCCCTCATGAGCCCTTGATAATTTACAAATTATTATTTTGTCATATCTTGCCCTGTCCGATGTCTCCCTTCACTGATTTTTTTAAAACCTTTTATTAGGGACTCATACAACTCTTATGACAATCCATACATGTACATACAGCAATTGTATAAAGCACATCTGTACATTCTTTGCCCTAATAATTTTCAAAGCATTTGCTCTCCACTTAAGCCCTTTGCATCAAGTCCTCTTTTTCTCCTCCCTCCCTACTCCCCCCTTCCTCAAGAGCCCTTGATATTTTATAAATTATTATTTTGTCATATCTTGCCCTATCTGGCGTCTCCCTTCGCCCCCTTTTCTGTTGTCTATCCCCCAGGGAGGAGGTCACATGTAGATCCTTGTAATCGGTTCCCTCTTTCCAACCCACTTACCCTCTACCCTCCCAGCATCCCCCCTCACACCCCTGGTTCTGAAGGTATCGTCCACCCTGGATTCCCTGTTCCTCCAGCTCCTATCTGCACCAGTGTACAACCTCTGCTCTATCCAGACTTGCAAGGTAGAATTCGGATCATGATAGTGGGGGTTTGGGAGGGGGGAGGAAGCATTTAGGAACTGCAGGAAAGCTGTATTCTTCATCGGTGCTACACTGCATCCTGACTGACTCATCTCCTCCTCTAGACCCCTCTGTGAGCGGGTCTCCAGTGGCCAAATGGGCTTTGGGTCTCCACTCTGCATTTCCCCCTTCATTCACTATGGTAAGATTTATTTTTATGATGCCTATACCTGATCCCCTCAACACCTCGTGATCACACAGGCTGGTGTGCTTCTTCCATGTGGGCTTTGTTGCTTCTGAGCTAGATGGCCGCTTGTTCACCTTAAAACCATTTTATTGGGGGCTCTACAACTCTTATCACAATCCAAACATCCATCCATTGTGTTAAGCACATTTGTACATTTGCTGTCATCATCATTCTCAGAACATTTGCTTTCTACTTGAGCCATTGGTATCAGTTCCTTATTTTTCCCTCCCTCCTCCCTCCCCTCCCTCATGAAGCCTTGATAATTTATAAATTATTATTTTTTCAGATCTTACACTGTCCAACGTCTCCCTTCAACCATTTTTCTCATGTCCATCCCCCAGGGAGGAGGTTATATGTAGATCAATGTAATTAGTTCCCCCTTTCCACCCTACCCTCCTTCTACCCTCCCAGTATCGCCACTGTCAGCACTGGTCCTGAAGGGATCATCTGTCCTGGATTCCCTGTGTTTCCAGTTCCTATCTGTACTAGTGTACATCCTGCTCTGGTCTAGCTGGACTTATAAGGTATAATTGGGATCATGATACTGGGAAAAGGAAAGGGGGGGGCATTTAGGAACTAGAGGAACATTGTCTGTTTCATAGTTACTATACTGCACCCTGACTGGCTCCTCTCTTCCCAGTGCCTTCTGTAAGGGGGTGTCCAGTTGCCTAGAAATGGTCCCCAATCTGCATTCCCCCTCATTCACAATGATTTGATTTTTTGTTCTTTGATGCCTGATACCTGATCCCTTCAACAACTCGTGATCACACAGGCTGGTGTGATTTTTCCATGTGGACTTCTGAGCTAGATGGCCGCTTGTTTACCTTCAAGCCTTTAAGACCCTAGATGCTATATCTTTTGATAGCTGGGCTCCATCAGCTTTTTTCACCACGTTTGCTTATGCACCCGCTTTACTTCAGCAATTGTGTTGGGAAGGTGAGCATCATGGAATGCCAGTTTAATAGAACAAAGTGTTCTTGCATTGAGTACTTGAGTGGAGGCCCAATGCTACCTTAATACTAAATCTATAAATATATGCACATAGGTCTATTTCCCCATCCTCATATATAAATATATTTACATATGTACATGTCTTTGTTTAGACCTCTATAAATGCCCTTTGCCTCCTAGTTTTTTCCTCTATTTCCTTTTACTTTCCTCTTGTCCCACTATCATGCTCAGCCTTCATTTGGGTTTCAGTAATTCCTCTTGGTTACATTGCCCTTGATCATGCCCTATCTGGCCTCCTACTCCCTCCTCACCACAGGTTTAGATCACTTGTTGTTCCCTTGTCCCTGGGTTTGTTAACATCACTTCCTTTCCTCCCACCTCCCCATTCTCCAATGTCATCTTGGAACCATCGGTCCGTTGTTTTCTCCTCCAGATTTTTCTGCCAGCCTATCTTATTTAGACAGACCTGCAGAGATAATAACATGCACAAAAACAAGGCAGAGCAAAACCAAGCAACAATATACAACAAAACAACAACAACAAAAAGCCAGTGACAAAACAACAACAACAAAGAAAAGCTTGTATTTCATTCAAGGACTGCTTTCCACTCAGTGGAGTCAGATGGGTGCCACACTTTGGCCCTCCAAAAGTCTGTTTTTGGTATTCCCTGGGGACTTCATTGCTCTGTTCCCCTTGCTGTTCTGTTGCACACCCTTCGTGTTTTGGCTCGGTGTGGTAGGATCAGATCTGGCACAATTCCCACACTGTGTCTCCATTGTTGTCCCTGTAGGGCTATGGGTCAGTGAGGGCTGTGTGTCTCATAGTGGGGCTGGCGAACGCCAGTCTTTTCAAGTGCAGACAACCTCATCTTTCCCCCTCCGAGCAGCTGCTGGGTGGAAGCCCTGCTCCTGTGGTTAGCGGCTCAATACTCATCTCACAGCCACATCACAGCTCCTCCTGACTGATCTAGGACAGCTTTACAGTACTGCGATCATATGCTACTGAATTCTCATCATTTCATTGACTTTTATCAGACCTAAGGGAAGGTTGACCCTTAGCAACAATCTCCCTTGCTTCACAGGCACTCGTCTGTACAGTCTATTTTTCTGCCGGTCAGACGTATCTTTTTCTAGATAAGGAACAATACATGCACTGTGCATATTTTTAAGATCACATCCAGTCTATTTTATTTGCATCAGGTTAAGCGCTCTCAAAACAATGTGTTTACTTCTGTTCCAATTATTAGCTCCTCGTCATTTCTGATTTTTTTCATCCCCCTTAATTATCCTGTTATGAAAATAGTTTTATTCGACTTTGACTAGTCTCTAAAAAAGTAAACAATGCAAAATAAATTTTAACAAATAAAGTAAAAATTATACAGATGTTTATCACACTTAGAAAACCACAATTAATAATTTGTTGACCTCTGCTTCATAATCCAATTATGTATCTAGACTTAAATATTTATAAATAAGCTGGAGCTATATATACGTCTATCCAGACAATATAAACAAAATAAGCTGGATCATATCAATATTGTTCAGTTTTAGACACCATCCTTTTATAAAAATATTCATGGCTTCCTTTTCTTTTTTTTTCACTCTCTCTTCTCTCACACTGCCACATGGCATGGATAACTTACACACAGAGACACACATGTTTTTTCTTGAATTTCATAACTAATCATTTAATCACTAAGAATTGTGGTTTGAGATGTGCATGATTGTTTCTTTAAAGATAGATATTCCTTTTCTGTGCTGTTTTTGAATGGATGTAAGGAAGGAGCAGGTAGACAAAGCTCTCTTTACATGCCATCTTTAAAGAGAAGATTAAGTACTACTCTCCTACTGCTGCTGTAACAAAGAACCACAGAATAAGTGGCTTAAAGCAATGCAAAGGTGTGCTCACATAGTTCTCATGGGTCAAAAGCCTGGTGTTCCCAGTGGGCTAAAATCATAGTCAGCAAAGCCGTGTTACAGTGTCTTGTTTTCAGAAGCTGAACTTTCTTCTAAGATGGTCAATTCTCAATTAAAAGATCATAGGGCAGCAGATGCATGTCTCCTGACTTGATCACATTTATGTATACACCACAGCCAGCCCAGCATCCAATGGACAAGGACCTGTACCTCTCCGAGGACTTCCTCTGGTGTTGGAGTGTGCCTTGCTAAACCATGGGGCCAGCAGAGAGGGGCAGAACACTAGTCACCATGCCACAGCTCCTGGGTGTCAGCCCGGAATTGGAAAGCTCTGCAGAGGTATGCTCCACTGACCTGGCTTCGCCAATAGAAGCAGCTCCAGTGTTGGTAGTGGTCACCTGCTTGTTGTTTTCCTCAGCCAACTAAGACCTGCAGGACAGTCTGGAGAGTAGAACTTAACGTATGGCCCTGCCATAGGCTGGGTTCTCAAGGGAAGCAAATCTAGTGATACGTGTATACATATATAACTCACCAAACTCTCTGCTGATTCTAAGTCAAGTCTAACTCATTGCCACCCCGAAGAATGGGGTAGAACTGCCCCTGCTGGTTTTTAAGACTAACTTTTTTTAAGGGGGTGAAAAGAGAAGGCTTTCAGCTGTGGTGTGGCTGGTAGTTTCAAACTACTGACTTTGCTGTTAGCAACCCAACAGGTAACCTATTATGGAGGGAGGGAGGGAGGGAAGGAGAGAGAGAGAGAGAGAGAGAGAGAGAGAGAGAGAGAGAGAGAGAGAGAGAGAGAGAGAGAGAGAAGAAGAAGAAGGAGGAGGAGGAGGAGGAGGAGGAGGAGGAGGAGGAGGAGGAGGAGGAGGAGGAGGAGGAGGAGGAGGAGGAGGAGGAGGAGAATAGAGAGAAGAAAGAGGGATTTATATCAAGAAAATGGCTCATACAACTGTAGAAGTGGGCAAGTCCAGTCTAAGTCCACGGAGGTTCCACGTCTGTGGGTCAGGTGTTGAGCTGAAAGTTTCTCCTGGCTTGAATAGCTTCAGACGTTGACGAATCCAGTATCAACAGGAAGACTACAGTGTGTTGGCTGCAGTTGGATGAATCCAAGGTCAGCATATTGAACTGGTGACTGGAGAGGCCAATGGATCCAGTCTGCAGATCAGATGCCAGGCAGCTGATGACTCTTGGGATTAGCAGGCAACATAATAGGACACTGACCTGGAGGCTTGGACCCAGATGCAGAAATCCAGACCTAGCGAAAAACAATCAAGCTTTGCACAGTATCCAGGTCACATACCTTAAGAAACGCCCTTTTATTTTTAAATCATTATGTTAGACTCAATGAACTTTATTTAAAATAGTGAAATGGTGAGGGTTTACATTTCAGACTATCAACTTTGTATTCAACAGTTTAAATTGTTCACTAATCCCAAGCCCATGCCAAATAGTTTGCCTCTCACCCACTGTATTTTCCCTCTCTATGGACTATTCTCTTCCATTTCACCCAAGTTAACGCTAGTCAACAGCATAACCCATTACTTTATCATCTCTGTTTTGTCCTCCCTGCCTTGGAGAAAAAACAGAGAAACTTTGTTCTCTTTGCTGTAAAAATAATTAACTTTTTTAAAAACAAATTGGCTTGGATATTTTGAGTAAAGTGAAGTGTTATAATTTAAAGAGAGAGAGAGAAACAACATTTATTTATTTAAAAGTGTTTTTTCCCAGCCTAATAAGTTAGGGCAAACTAAACTATGTACAAGCTCTGTGTTATAATAACTAGATATTAGAATCATGACATTGAACTTCTCCGACCATCTAGGAAAACATCTGTGTCCATGTTATTAGGAATATGATGCTATGTTCTTGCTTTGGCCCCTATCACTTCAGAAGTGTCATTGCTGCCCCATTTTGAGGGTCCCTCCTGACAATCAAAGCTTACTAGTTTCCAAGATTGCTGCCCCGGGTCCCCTACCCTCATCTACTCAGAGAACTGAAGTTTCTCTAATGGGCAGTTCAGCTCAGAATCCCAACCTTTCTTCCTGCACTGACCTATATGCATGCCAAGATTCACTCTCTTTTTCAGAAGATCCAGAGATTGCAAAACGTAAAGGTGCTGCTTGGAAGGAAATACTTTGGGGACACCAAGCCTCACACCCTCATCTGCTCTGGAAGCTCTAAAGCACAACAGGACAGTGAGTGGCCAGCACTGGCACTCCAGCTAGGTGAATAAGCCCACACGTGCAGGGTTTGCCACTTTCTGCGCTGTAAATATTTTACTGTGATGATTTCAATATGCTTAGCATGGCACGCCTGAACATGGTGCTTCCGTAGAAATCATTGTCCACTACATATGCCCACCACACAGATAAACATAAATGATTTCAGACGTATAGAATGTAGTAAGATATGCAAATGTACAAAAATAGTCAAGAAGTCATAGGTTTTTAATATTTACTATCTGTGCTTCAAAATAACTCACATTATTGCAAGTTTATATCATCTGTTTTTCATTTACTAAATTCCTGAATATTTTACACTTAATTATTTTGAGCCAGCATGGAGAGCAACACCGCCTCCACCCCTCCCTTCTGCTACTGCTTAGGAAGCACCAGCTCTGAAGCCCTAATTGGGCAGGGCAGGGTATCATTTATTTAGTTTGTTTGTTTATCATTTTATTGGGAGTTCTTACAGATACTATAACATTTCATAGTTCAATCACATCAAGCAGTATTGTACAATTGCTATCACAATCAGTATCAAACCATTCTCTTTTTCTTGAATTCTTTGATATCAGGTCCCCTTCCCCACCCCCCCACCCCCATCGCTCCCCCGCCCCCAGAATCTATCGGTCCAATCACTGTTTCTGAAAGACTGCCTATCTTGTATAGGTACACACACACACACACACACACACACACACAAAGGAGTATATAGCTAGTCACAAGTCTAACAGGGATCCTGATATGGAGCAGATAAATATCTCTCTGTTAAACAGAGAGAAGGACATGTGATAAACCACCAGTCCAGCCCCCCTTTCTTTCAGGCTTACATATCCCGGTCCCACCTACCTAACAGTTCATGTACCCTCTCAGACTTCAGCATTTGCGTCTGAAAGGTACGCATCCTAAAAGTCCCCATTGCTAATCCTGCGGTCAGGGAGGGAGCCGTCTAGTACCCCTCCCCCATTCCCTTACACCTGTAAACTGTCAGTGTGGTCCCCTTGTGAGTAATCTTCACCAGTTCTGATAGGGCGCCAAATGCTGTCCCCTGAGTCCAACTGTATGGGTCACTGCTCTGCTGCACTCCCCTCTTGGTTTGCCCCCATGTGAGTGGGTCAGACCGCTCCTCTCCCCCAACTGTATCCTCAGGGCATCTTCTATAGCGCTGTCATCTAGGGAAAGGATGTCACCTTCTGAGCAGGAACATCAAAGGGCAGGTTTAAATCAGTTAGGGGACAATCACAAGTTAATCCTGTTTAGTGATGAACTAAATAAAGTGACAGTGGGGTAGAAAAGGATTAAGAGGCCACAATAGCATCTCAACCCATCCTTGCCAGGCGTGAAGTCACTCAGCTCAGCCACTGCGGGTGGGAGCTGCAGAGGCAGCCCCCAGCTCACTGCATGAAACCCCACTGGAGCCGAATGTGGAGGCTGTGTTTCCTCCTAACAGGCCATGGACAGGAGCTCCAGGAAGCTTGACGGGCCAAGAAATTATCTCAGCTTTCCTTATCGGCTACCACAAACACAGTCTCTGGTGGGCTCTCGTTTGTGGTGGGCTACGGACCATTTCAGCACTGTGACCAGGATGTAAAGCAGTGGCTGAGAAGGCTTCTGAAGATAATTTGGGTACGATGGGGAGTCATAGCTCAGTGACAAATAAAACTGCTTAGCCAACACAGGGTCATGGAGCAGCGGGGTGACCACTCTGGCCCCTGTCCAGTATCAATAGCTGTGTGCTGAGTAACACAGCCTTAACCTTGAATAACTTGTTTCCTCTCAGTAAATATTATTTTTAAAAATCTACTTTTAGAAAGCCTACTCAGCTCTCAATGTCATCATGTTGATTCTGACACACAGGACAGAGTATGGGACCCTATAGGACCACATAGAGCTGACTCTAAGGGTTGCCAATATTGGAAACCTTTGCAGGAATACCAAGCCTCATTTGTTTCCTGCGGAGCAGCTATTGGTTTCAAACAGCTGACCTTGAGGTTAGCAACACAATGTGTAACCTGCTGTACCACCAGCACTCCTAGCTCCAGGAAGCAGCACTCTCTCCCCAAGTCACCAGGGCTGTGTCCTCCATCATGCCTGCTGGAACTGAAGGATCCCACAGAAACGTTTCCAAGTGAAGGAAATCATCTAGTTCAGGGGGCAAATCTGAGTCCACAGCAGATTCAAGACACTTGCTCTAGACCAGGGGAAACTTTTTAATGACAAGGGCCATTTGGTTATTTATAATATCACAGGTCATGCCGGTCAAACATCTAATTAGCTAACTCCTAATGAGATGGCTGGAATTACTTATCTTTGGTGAAGCATGTGAAGCTAGCTGGTGTTGACGATTTTGTGGGTTTTATATAGCCCGCAGGTCTGGTGTTCCCTACCCTTGCTCTAGATCCACAACAGAAGTTGGTACAGGTAGGGATAGTGGAGATTATGTAGCATGTTTTGTTCTATCTTTATCTTTCCAGAATCAGAGTCGGGTTTTATTGATGTCTTAATTGGTTATCATTGAGACTGGAGACTACTAGATTAGTAAAATCGAGAATCCAAGGTCACAGCAAAGTTGTTGGTAATTTTAAAGTTATGGGGAAACATGCTTTACTGCCAGTACCAGAAGCATCAGACTGCGGCATGGAGACACAGAGGAGCAGTGCTGAGACTTTGGGGTACCTTCTCCTTATCTTGCCTGAGAGTATAGCACTGTTGGACAGAGCAGCAGATGGGCTAGATCTTGGCCTAGGGAAGCCAAAGGACCATGTGGCCGAGAGACTGAGGACTGAAGGAGACTTGGCTACCATGTGTCCAAGAGCTTGAGAACTGGAGAGAGAGTCCTGGCTGCTGGTCGAGTTGACCAATGACTGTATCCTTACTGTTTCCTGATCTTGACTTGTGGTAACCGACTGATGTCACGAATAAACCCTTTCAATTGTGAGTGCTGTCTGTAAGTTCCATGTGGCCACTGCAATGAATTTTCAAGGCAAGCATCTCGATGTAGCATGGCATGTGAGGAGCGGTTGGTGTCAGAGGGTGAAGAAGGATGGAGCATGGAAGCACATCTGACTCTCACCTCAAAGCAATTGGGAACCCAGAGGAGGTAAAATATGCTCACCTCCATTGTTCTTTATTGTTGGTCAGCAGTTCGAACCCACTAGCTGCTCCTCAGAAGAAAGATGAGGCTATCAGCTCCAATAGAGATTTACAGCCTCAGAGACTCTAGGGAATAGTTCTACTTTGTCCTGTAAGTTCAATATGAGTCAACGTGGACTCAGTGGCGCTGGGCTACTTGTCATGATTATAATTATGCCCCCATCCCACCCCCTACCCCACCCCACACACAAAACCGGACTCAAAGACAGACACGTGGATGGTTTATTTGAATGTTACAGGTGGGGACATAAAGGGATGGGGACATACGGGGTTGGGGATATGAGACAGAGAAGAGAAATAACCCAGTTGAGATGTGATAGTGAAGATAACTCCAGTTTGGGTTCCTTATGCCCCCTACTTCCTGTTTTTATAGTCTTGAGACTGATACAGGGGGCTTCGGACCCGAAACAGCCTGGCACTGTGCAGAAACTGTGGCTCTGGAGGATGCTAAAACCGAGATACGAGATACAGGCTATGAGTGTATGCGACATGAGCAATCCTCATGTGGGGCGGTGACCTCAGCATGGGCCAAAAACAGAGCATGGATCATGTGGTGTGGTCACACCACCATCAGACAAGTATATTGGAAGTTTACAAGAGCGTGGTTCTAGAATAGGCATTGATTAATTGTACTTCATCTTACATAAGAAGACACTGAGTCCTATGCCATGCAGATGTGAAGAGTCAGGGTCGGGACTTGAGCAAGCTCCATCCGACACTGATGTCTGCACAGTTCGGTTCTCCATGAAGCCAGGGGTCAAATAAGCATAGACTTGAATGAAAGCCAAGTCTAGAACAGACTTGGTCCTGACTTGCTTCTGAGCTAACTCACAGGGTCATGCTAGGCTCCAGAAAGGTGAACACAACAAGGGACCATAAGGTCATCTAGGCTGGCCATCCTAAGTGCCACTCTGGCATCTGCTTTGGGAGACTCGCCTGGAAGGGGTGGGCGGGGGGGGGGGGTGATCTTACATTCGCTCCCAACAGCACCACACATCATTAGTTATTTGTATCTCCATGTCAGAAGTCAAATAAATGTTCAGAGAAGCATGGGAGTGATAGCTTCATTTTTCTGTGTTGCAGAAATGGAAGCTGGCCCCGTCCTGTGCCTCCCGGGGACACATATTGACCTGTGCTTGTGCCAGGTGCACCTTTTGTCATGTGGTAGCCTTGCCTTCCTATGACCACCTGGCCATAAAACTCTCACCTTACTAATGAACACAACCTAAGGCTTGGACAACAAAAGATACTTATCTGCTCACAGTCACACAGCGAGTAGTGGAGCTGAGCTGTGAACCCAGCTCTGCCAGCTCCCAAACCATTCCTTTCTGCTCTCTCCTACAGTCATACAGAAGTTGTTCTGGAAGCTACTTTTCACCTTTTTCCTGTCCAGTGCACATGCTGTGGTAGAATTCCTTCCTCCTTGTCCTTGTGTACATGGTAAGCATGCTGGCAGCTGCAGCCCCAACAAGGACCAAATCCTTTCTAGGTAGACTAGAAAAACAAATTCATAGAGACACTGATATGTGTATAAGAAAGAGTTTTATATACAAAAGCAATTTAATATTAGAAAACATACCAGCTCAAGTCCATAAATCCAATATTAGCCTATATGTCCAATACCAATCTATAAATTCCTCTTCAGACTCATGAACACATGCAATGACATCAAATGCAGGAAGATTACAGGCCAGTGGGTGGAAAGTCTTACGGATCCAGTGGCAGTAGAGGCATCTCAGAGCTGACAGGGGTCTCCACATGGCTCCTTCAGCTCCAGGGCTCTAGCTTAGCTCCATGTGAAGGGAGTGAGCGAGTGTTCCGCTTCCAGCAAGCTATTTATCTCCTTAGGGGCTCCAAATGAGATTGTCCAGCTGTGACTTGATTGACAGGCTAAACTCCACCCCTTCACTCTTAAATCTCAAATTGACAACAGATTATGTAACTACCACAGTGGTGGTGATTGTTTCCAGGTTGAGCTGGCGCCTTGAATTTAGCCCCTTGAATCTTAGCGCCTATTCTCTGAATTTTAGAGTCAAGCTCTCATTAAGAGTTTGAATGGTGACCAACAGTACCTGTGAATGTCATATGAGTATTTCCCACAATGGTACTTGAATCTGAGACTTTCTAAAATTAGCCGTCATCACTGTATGCTTGCTTTCACATACATCTGCTAAAGCCAAAACACATGGACAAACTAGATGCCAACAAGACCAACCACCAAAATGGTTTGATACAACACGGGTATGTGTTAGGCTGCTAACTGCAAGGTAAGCAGTTCTAAACCACCAGCTTCTCCTTGGGAGATAGACAGGGCTTTCTACTCCAGTTAACAGTTACAGTCTCAGAAATGCGCTGGGTAGCTGTGAGTCAGCATGGACTTGACACCAGTGAGTGAGTTTAGATCTAATTTAACAACCAAAGAGGTGGAGCTTAGAGTATATTACAGTGCATACAGTCCTCCTGAATTGGGGGTTTCAGCCTCTCTGCTCTAGTAATTTAACTAATTCAGGTGTAACCCTCTTTTTTCTAGCAGGATGCTACAGCCCCAGAGGGACATCACTTGATGGGAGCGTATCTGTATCTTCTGCCACAGTAAAGTCGTTTGACCCCTTCAAATGGAAATATGGGCTCTTGGGTTAATTAGTTAATTAACAGTTTAATATGATGTCATTTACAAGGGGGAAAAAGCTCCTAATGGTCTAGCAAACCACCCAGGGCCAAACAGCAAATGTAGAGCCCTGGGAAGAAAATAAGTTCACGCGTCCTGCTTTTTCCAGGAGGAATCAGCGGGCTGGTTGCACAGAAGAAAGGCGTTTCTCAGACAAGCAGCTGCTGTCAATCTGGTGTGAAGCCGAGTCCTCTGGGAATGCATAGGGGCTGCTTGTGTTAATGAGCTCTCCCACTCCCGTGGCCAGCACATGTCTGCCTGTCTCATGGCCAGGGAACTGTCTGTCCAGGTATTATCCTACATCCTTACCCTGAAGGCACACATTCTTTTCTGAGGTTAAATCTGTGAGCCCCACAGCCCAGTTATTTGCTGGAAACCCAGCTCTCTTTTATGACTCTACGTATTGGGCAAAGATCTCTGATGCCTCACTTCTTTGGGCTGCACTCAGTATCTGCTTTAGAAAATGAGCACAGCCATCTGGGAGACCACACAGGCCCCCATTGTGTCCTTCCAAGGGCTCCAGTCCATCTTCTGATGGAGGCCTGGGGCTCAGCACACCTGGGCAGGTAGTTTATTGAAAGATGCTCCCCGGAAGGAAAGGCACCAGTGCAGGTAGGTTCGTAAGCAGACTCCCACTAGGTGTTGGGCTCAGTCCTCAGCGTTTACCCGTGCAAGGCAGGCCCTGCTCCAGGTCAGGTTGCGGTTGTGTGTTCTTTGTCTCTCACTTGTTGGTATGCACACTCTGAGATCAGCCCTTAGTCATGGGGGCGGCAGAGCCTTTGCCCGGGCTGCCACTGAGCCTAGGTCATGCAGGAAACTGTCCTTGGCAAATCAGAGTGCGGCTTTCCAGACCCAGTGGGAGCCAGGAAAACTGGCAGTTTCCATCCAAGAACATCAAATCCCTGGCAGTCAGTTTTGCCATTTAAAAAATTAAGGGGTTGGCCTAGATGATCCTCTGACTCTAAATGTCAATTTTTTTTGTTACTTTATATATCTCTCTTCAGATGTGTTAGTAATCTATTTATCTCCAGATGTGGGGGGAGGTTTCCATACTAAAAATCCCCTCCTAGTTTAGGGGTAGGGTGAAAAGGCTTGAGTTTCTTCGATATGATCATGTGGCTTTCAAGCTAGTGTATAAATATGCAGCTTCACGGGGAAGTCCGCTCCAGAAGGTTACAGCTGAATTTAACTGGTTCACATAAGTGCACCTGGTTCTTTGATGTTTTCAATGACATTGCTCTAGATCAGTGGTTCTCAACCTTCCTAATGTCATGACCCTTTAATGCAGTTCCTCATGTTTTGGTGACCCCCAATCATAAAATTATTTTTGTTGCTACTTCATAATTGTAATTTTGCTACTGTTATGAATCATAATGTAAATCTCTGATATGCAGGATATATTTTCATTGTTACAAATTGAACATAATTATACATAATTAAAGCATAGTGATTAATCACAAAACAATATGTAATTATAGATTGTGCAATATTTATGTTTTCTGATGGTTAGGCAAGCCCCCTGAAAGGGTTGTTTGACCCCCAAAGGGGTCCACAGGTTGAGAACCGCTGCTCTAGATATCTCTTTGTATATTTTTCTCTCTTACCAAGAGGACCTGAGAGAAGGGGTCCATGGCAGTTACCTAATTTCATATCAACTTGAAGATATATAAAACTGTAGGGGTGGAGTTTAGTCTGTCAATCAGGTTACACCTCATGGTGACTACTTGGGGGCATGACCTTCTCATAAAGCAAGCCTTGGGAACCTCCCCACTCTTCTCCCTCCCCTCCCCCCCCCCACCCCTCTGCCTTCACCTTCTTGCTGGCAGACCCTGCGTGCTGGTTGTTTTCCTGATGTGTGATTACTTCTTAATATAAAGCTCTTTCTTGCACACTTGTCACTGGATTTGCTTCTCTGCTCAGTCTGGCCTAACATAGGGTCTCATAAGTTCATCATGGATCTGCATATGGAGGGAACAATGACTTCTTTGGAACCTGAGCCTTCCAGCGAAGGTGTGTGGTCAGGTATCATTCTGGAGAAATAGGGAAACCACGTGTCCTGAGTGCGGGCTGCAGCACTCAGAGGACTTTCTGTAAGGGACTCGGTGTCAATGGACACAGCCTTGCTTGTCTTCTGTGTTATATTAAAGTTCCCACCCATTGTTCAGCCCCAGAGCAGATACTGGAGGGTGGCCTGCTATGTCCACCAAGCCCCTTCTCTCTACTGGGTACAGGGTCTGCAGATTGTTAGTGTCTTAGCCTGGGCTCCCTAGGAGCAACGCCTGGGAAGTTTATCTGTGCATCCATAGAAAGAGGCACCTATCAAGGAAATGGCTCACGTCATTTCAGACAGTGGTAACTCCAAGTCCATAGATCAAATGTTAGGCTGGCGGCTTCTTCTGATTCATAGCTGTGGGGGCTGATGAACTCGAGTTGGCAGGAAGATGACAAGTTGCAGGTGTAAATAGACTTTGAAAAGACATGTTCTCTCTTAGTGAGGTTTCTGCAAGTGGAATCAGAAGGCTAGCAGCCACATTTCCTACTGTCACCAGGGTGTCCCACACTCGTGTCCCAGCAAATGAGAGAAATGGGTAAAATACTGAACCTTTTATGACCTGGCCTCTGAATCAGAAAGTGCTCTTGATGCACCGTGTCTGTCACATCTTAATCACTAAGACCAATACAAGTTCTACTGGGTGCAGAGCAAGGGACCCAGATTCGGACTACAATAGGCCAAGGCAAGCAGCCAGAATACCTGGGTGGACTTGGAAATCGTGCTGTGGCTGGTTCTGAAAAATCCATCTACCATATTCTGGCTCTGTTTTGCCAAAGAAAATGTCTTGTCAAACTTTCTCCGAGCTTCTTCACATGTTGACTGGTCCACATGCCTCCCTCTTCTTTGGTAAGAAAGGTCTTAGTAGGACCCACAGGCCATCTGTAAAAGTGGGGATGCTGAGCTTCAGAAAGGGAGGTCAAAAGGCTCTGCAAACTGGCCTCTGGCTTATGTGGTGCCCAGACTGTGTCCTTGCGGTCACACCTGTTCTTAATGAGCTCTGCATGAGGGAAGGAGCAGAGGCATAAGCTGAGAAGGTGACTCGGGCATCTGAACAAACATTGTACTCTCATGCAACCCCGACGGTGCCATACCGCAGCAGGGCACACCCTACTAAATCCTTTCTCAAGAGTGGCCACATGTGAGTGTAGAACTCACTGGGTGGAGGCCGAGCTACTATAAATATCATCTTTATGGGGTGAGAGAGGAGCCCTCAGAGAATTAACTGCTCCCTCCTCCCATTTAATGTGTTCATTGGCAGTGCAGGATGAGTGACTTCAGTTCAGCCCCGGAACCACCAGCCCCAGCTTTCTTCCAGCTGCCTCAAATCACTTCTATGGGATCTTCTTTCGCTGGGCTGGATGCTGACTCGAAAGGCTGGGGCAGGCTCACATCTCTTGAATTCGCATCACCAGAATAATGCTCTCTGATGTCCATCCTGTGCTCAGAAAACTGGTCCCAGAGCCATAGAAGACCCTTCCAAAGAAAGCAGGGTTTGTACCCAAAGGAGGCTGAATCACACTCCAGCGAGGCCCATCAGTGGTGTCCCCATCCTGGTTTAAGGCTGATGCTGAAGCAGTCTTTGGACCCTGAAGCCAATTAACTTTAATTACAATTCAACGGGAGGATTCTTATCATGCATGGTTCCGTTTCCAACCAACACACGTCATGCATCGCCGTCTGTTAGTGGAGCTTGCAGGTAATGATGATGCAGAACACGTTTCCTGGGCCCTTCCAGATGAATACAGACTAGAAAGAAAGGCCAGGCCATCTGCTTCTGAAGATAAGCCCAGGGAAACCCAGCGAGTCACAGTGATCTGCTCTGCAACTGCTCAGCGAGATGGCATGAACTGGGCATCACTGAGCTTTCCTGTCCAGAGGTTGCCGGGAATCAGGGCCAACTTTATGACAGCCGGCAACAAAAGCAGAGAATGAGCCCGCGTTCTCCAGAGCGGTCTCTGTGGCCTCTGCTTGGGGCAGCCTCCTAGGCACTAGGACCTGGTGCGATTGCCGGGGTTGGCATAGCCGGTATTTCCTCCAAGGTCAGAGAACGGATTATAGACCTCAGTCACCTAACTAAGAATCCCAAACTCAGCTGTCAGGCTAGGAAACGTTGGCAAAAGAAGCAGTCGGCATGGAACTGCTTGCTACTTCCCCGCTTTCTTCGAAGGCCTTCTGTGCCCCAGACCAACTTCATTGTGCTACAATCCCAGTTTCTTCATCTTTCTTGCTGAGTGAGCTAGAGAATAAACAAAGCTATTGTCATGAGGACACTTCCAAGAACTGGGCCCGAACCAAATGAAAGCACCTTTTTCTCTCATGGAAGTCTGCTCTGGTTCAGGTCCCTTCCTGATTCCGACGCAGCTGTTAAGGCCCGTGTGCCTCTGAGACTCCGCCTGCTCAAAGCAGCTATTCCCCTGTGGCTGGAGAAGGATCCCCAGCTGGAGCAGTAGCGTGTTGTGCCTCCACCCCAGCCCCCACCTCCTTCCCCTCTGCAGACATGTGCTGCCCGCACGGCCAGGCTCCTGACAGTTGGCACAGGCTTATCAGGGACGTGGGCAGGGGAGTACTTGGATTTGAAATCTGCTACGAACCATGCTCTTGGTTTGAAAGCCAGAGTAGGGAGGTTACCTCATCAATCCACTGTGGGGCATGTCCAGAGGGTAGTGTTCACACCTTTTCAGATCTCCACTCCTTACTGGCTACATGAAGTCGGTGCACCCTACACCTGGATGGACATGTACCCTCTTCATCTGTCCTTAGGCAACGTACTGAGTACTGATCTCCCCAGTACTCCCACATGCCATCCCTGTCTGGTCACAGCAGCAGCTGTGTCCACCTCACCCCACCTCTTGCATGAGGGACCCAGTAACCTCAGCTTTCTTCCAACACACACACCTAGTACCTGCTCCTGACTTCCCTCCTGCCCCTGGCCATGCCGCTCCACCTCTCAAACTTGCCCCCAAGGAATCAGCCAATGGTGAAAGAGATATGCAAGGGACTGACTAGCAGCCAAGTACCTCAACCAGTTGTACTACACAGAGATTCGGTGGTGTCTTCCCTGGTGCTGCTGTTACCAGGTATGTCTGTATAGAGATGCTCTTTTAACTCACTTCAAAAAACCTTGCAGGGCTGGATAGGACAGAGGCTGTACACTGGTGCATATGAGGGTTGGAGGTACAGGGAATCCAGGGTGGATGATACCTTCAGGACCAAGGGTGTGAGGGACGATGCTGGGAGAGTGGAGGGTGAGTGGGTTGGAAAGGGGGAACTGATTACAAGGATCCACATGTGACCTCTTCCCTGGGAGAGGGACAGCAGAGAAGGGGGGAAGGGAGACTCCGGATAGGGCAAGATATGACAAAACAACGATGTATAAATTACCAAGGGCATATGAGGGAGGGGGGAGCGGGGAGGGAGGGGGAAAAAAAAAAGAGGACCTGATGCAAGGGGCTTAAGTGGAGAGCAAATGCCTTGAGAATGATTGGGGCAGGGAATGTATGGATGTGCTTTATACAATTGATGTATGTATATGTATGGATTGTGGTAAGAGTTGTATGAGTCCCTAATAAAATGTAAAAGAAGAAAAGAGAAAAAAATGATTAGGGCAAAGACTGTACAGATGTGCTTTATACAATTGATGTATGTATATGCATGAACTGTGAAAAGAATTGTATGAGCCCCAATAAATTGTTAAAATTTAAAAAAAAACATGTTTTTCAAGTGTCCCAGAGCACTTTGAAGTAGGCCCAAAACTGGACATTCATGGACCTGCTGGCTGACACCCTTATGTGGAGTGGGTTATGCAAAAGGTGTAAGATCTTTATCTGTGCTTTGCAGTGTCATAACTTGAGGTTGGTTCCAGCCTTCTTCGGATCTAGATCCATTGGGAGGCTGAAAGTGTGGACACTGGTGTCCTCAGGGAGAGTAGGAAGTGGAGGCCATGACATGCTGCAGAGTGAAGCCCTTGTGGGAGACGAAAGCCAGGGATCTGGTGGACTTGCACCCATGTTGTCTTCCCCAACTGCTTTTGAAAGAATTATGCAGAACCCACGGTGAGAGGCATGGCCCCATGGAGGGAATGAGCTGGCCAAATCTTTGCTGGAGGCTTTGGACTGCCAAGCAGTGGCCCTCGTGGCGACATCTTGTGTGTCTCTCTATGCTGACCAGGGGCCCGGCTTGCACTCCTCATGCTGCACCAACTTTTCCATCGGGATAATAGAGGCCTGGAGATTTGACAGTGTTTCCCTGGAAACAACACACAATCTGAAAGTGGGATGTAAGCACTGCTATGATTCTAGACTAGTCTTACTCACTGTGTAGGACACCCTGCTCCTGGTACACACACTGTTAGAAAACTTGGAAAGCTTAGACACTGTGAGAACACACCGAGAAACTTTCAGAACAATTTAACAAATTATTGTGTCTACCGACTGTCACAGTGAGCTTCTTTTTGAACAACATGGCATGAATATAATGAATGTTGCTGAGCTGACATGTGAACATGGTTAAAATGACAAACGTTCTGTTACATATACAGTTACAACCATTCAAAAGATATGGATACAGATACCCACTAAAAGGAAAACCAAAATTGTCAAACATAGGTTTTGTTGGTTTGGGAGCGTTGCCTGCTTAGGGAAAGGAACCAAACCTGGGCAGTGGGCCACTGCAGACTGGACAAGAGGATGACCCACCGCTCCTGTTCAGTGGACACCCCAAAGAGTGTGGTGGAGTGGTATTGACCACAGCCTGCTTTCGGGGTACCTGATGTACAGAGAGTAAGGAGGAGTCGAGGTCCTGAATGCAGCCTCATCTGGACTCCTGGACTCCGAGGGAATGGAGGCATAACTCAGGCATTACATGTGGCTCCATGTAATCCCACCAAAGCTGGGGAAAGGAAAGGGTATTGTTTGCCCACAAATGGGCAACTTGGCCAATTCCTTCCTCCTGCTCCCTAGAGCAGTGTGGTATTTACCTAGCATTCCACCCTTCCCTTGCCTCTCGCTTCCCACTCTCTCTGGTACATTGTACACACCCTTCAAGGACAATTCTGCAGGTTCCTCTTCCATGAAACTATTCATCATTTCTGAACACAGTGGAAAATCCATTCCTCATGGCACAAGTCACTCATAGCCCAGCCTCTTCCTTTCTCCATGCATAAGCAGCGGTACCAAAGCCACTGTGTGGTCTGAAGATTTCCATGACGATTTTCTAATACCTTTGGAGCCTAGAAGTCAGCAGGAGGACGTTGGGTGGAACAAGGTCGTTGGCCTGGCTCTGGAAGTGTGGGGTGGGGGCTGGCAAGCCTGCATTGTCTAAAGAGCCTGGCCCCAGGCTTCCGTTCTGAGGTCAAAGTGTTTAAAGGAGCAGGGAGATGGCAGCGTGGACAACAGGAGTGGATTTCGTCACCCTGCTATCTGCTGTCTATGTCCTGGAGATAAGGCCTCCAGGAAACGGGCAATAGCAAGGAGTCTAAACACTTTCAATCATAGAAAGGCGTCATCCCTTCAGAGCACATGATGAAAGATAAGCCCTGTGGAGTTTCGCAGCCCAGAATGAATTACGTCAATTTTAGGGGAGGAAAGTGGAGCATATTTGAGGGGTTTTTTTTGGTGCGTTTTTTTCTTCCATCCAAGACATTTAAAACTGTTCATGGATTCAATTTCACCAGGCTAAGGCCTGCAAAGTATTCAATGGGCTGTATTATGTCAGGAATGAGTATTAAGGTAAAAATTAACTTTGAACGTCAACAGGCATCATCAGGCTTCAATGGCAAGTTGTAAATATCTTTAATTGCAAGGACTGAGGAGGGTCGTGGGAGGGCTTGGGAGAGAACCGCAGCTAGGATCCGTCCTTCGGTGCCATCTGCTAGTTCTGCAAGCACTCACCTTTTTGGATGTGAGACCCTTCTTTGGTGAAACGCTGGTTTAAATTCAAGGTTATTTAGGCTCTTCCAATTTTGCGGAGCTTCTAGATCAATGCTTCCCAAAGTGGACACTTTCGCTTCTTGGGAGGTGCTGGAACAATGGCAACAGAGGGGAGGTGGGATGGGGGCTGCTAAAGCAGATCTTACACTTGAGCCTGGATTGTGGATTATAGTATAAAACCTTCCATTGCCAAAGGGGCACAGAGTGATTTTCTTTTTTTCTGAAAAAGGAGTGATAAGTCGAATACGTTTGAGAAGCCATGTTCTAGACAGACCTAGAGCATACGCTCCGTGCCTGATGTCATTAAAGTCTGCATGTTTTATTTTATAAGGTAGGTGTCATATTGCTCTGCTCACCAGGCCTCAGTTCCCAGTTCGCTGTAAAAATTACCCTGATTCAGCAAAGAGCATCAGTGAGAAGAGGAGGAGCGAGTAGATATCTCTGGTCACAGGTCTACTGCCTGATAGAGCAATCTGTGACCTTTCCTGGCAAGACAACTTGTGTCCCTGTACTCAGGGGAAAGGAAAGGGTGTTGTTTGCTGACATAGCGTGTTCCTTTTGGCTTCTAGGAAACGTTTTATCATCAGTGGGCCACTGGACTCCAGCTTCCCAAGCCTAACTCACAAAGCGTTAAGCCTGTTTGTGGGGATAGAACGGTGTTAGGTTTATGTTCGTTGTCCTTTGTGCAGACCCGAAGAAGAGCAAACACTCCTGTGCTTTAGTATGATTTACAGAAGAAGCCCAGATGGTGCCTTAGGCCTTGGGCTGCAACAAGGTCAGCGATTTGAAACCATCAGCCTCCACAAGAGAAAGATAAGGCTTTCTACTCCCGTGCCAAGTTGCAGCCTTGGAGTCCCTCAGTTCTACCATGTCCTGCTGGGTCACAATGATTCCCAGTCCACTGGATGGCAAGGAGTAGGAGATGTTTGATGATGGACAGGCAGTACCTGAGTTCCAAATGGCCGATCTACTTATAGCTTATAGTTATGAGCTAAAGCCCTGATGTCTTTCCTTGAGGACAAACAGAGATCTCACACAGGAAAAGAGCAAGTGACATCCCACCTTACCTGAGACTCCCTGAAACGCCTTCTCAGTCTCCACCCTCCCCTGTACCCTGTAGTGCCCGCCTTCATCCAAACCAGGGAGGTGCAGCAAGGATTGAAAACATCATGGGCAGAAGCATGCTGCCTCTAACCTGGCTCACAGCTTTCATCTGGGCATGCCAGGGGCCCTGGGCAGAGCTAGAGGTTGCTGGTTCAATTCCACCTTCATCCCAGAACTTCTAGTTATTGTGCTTCCTTCACATTGTCTGCAGTAGGGCCAGGCCCAGGGATCCCAGACCCCAACAGAGATCCTAGCTATGGCCCAGAGCCACATTCCTCACCCCATGCCTTACAGCCTGAGCCAGGAAGCAGGTTCCTAGAGAGGGCAAGAAGGGAGAGTCCAGGCGCGAAAGGGAAGATAACTTAGCAACTGATGACACTGGGAGGCTCCAAACCCAGCATCAGGTGGCCTGGCTGAGAATTCCAAGCTGCTTATGCCACCAGCAAGGTATAATTGTTCGTAAAACACTTCGTAAAACATTTCTATCATTACTGTATCGTTATGTTGCAGATATCTTAGTGTATCTGAAAATGTTTTTTAGTAATTTTTATTCAGGTTACATTCAGGGTCTTTCATGAAATTTGACTAACGGAAGTTAAAAACCATATCGAGCTGTTCCAACTTATGTATAAATTAGGAATAAAGAGAGGTTTAGGAACAGAATTTGTGTTCTCAGATTAGAAAGCTGAAACTTCATGAAGGAGTGTCCATGGTTTACAATCATTAGTCAGGTAGCTGGACTCTATTTAATGATTCATTTGGAATCATTTTTCTCTGTTCTCAAACTGGCTGGCCTCACTTGGGCAACTGCTGTGTTGGTCTAATTCAGGGTCTTTCTTGAAATTTGATTTCCCAGTATTTGGAGGTTTTCCAGGTCTTGGCATGTCACAGTATGCATGATTTCCACGGAATGAGATTAGTTACAGTGAGTCAGAACAAAGACCAGCGTAGATTCAGGAACCTGTCTTGGCAGGCATGGTACATTGAAGATGTTGTGTTAGTTCAGGTTGACTAGAGAAATAAATTCATAGACATCCACATGTGCGTAAGAGAGAACTTTATATCAAAGAGCAATTATACATTGAAAAAATATCCCAGCTCAGTCCAGATCAAGGCCATAAGTCTAATAATACCCTATATGACAATACTGATCCATAAATTCCTCCTTAGACTCACACAGCTGGGCAATGATGCTGAATTCAGGAAAATCACAGGCCAATGGGTGGAAAGTTTTGTGGATCCAGTGGTGGTGGAAGCATCTCAGCATTGGCATGGGTCTCCACGTGGCTCCACCAGCTCTGGGCTCTGGCTGCATCAATGTAGCTACATGTGACTTTTCAGCAGGTGGAAGAAGCAGAGAGGGTGTCTTCCCTCCAGTGAGCTATTTATATCCATAGTGCCTCCAAATGAGGTTATCAAGCTGCGACCTGATTGACAGACTAGACTACCCCTTAACAAGTTGATGGGAGACTGTGTAACTACCACAGATGGTTTAGTAAATTAGCTGTGTCACACTACAGGACCCAGAGTTGACCCCTGCTACAGCCACTGTGAGTTGAACGGGCGGATCTGATGTTATGGCACGTAGCAGAAAGCTCCCCAAAGTGGTAGGCAGTGTCACAGGCTACTGGCATGTGTCCTAAGAGTCCAAATGCAGGATCTAGGCAAGAAGGACAAAGGAACAGAGAGAGCCTGTTCTCCACTGTGTCGTTGTAGGTATCAGATAGACTGCACCCCCACGGAGACATCATCAAGGCTGTGATCTCATTGATTGGTTGAATTCCACCCATATCTTCTTTTGGGTGCAGCCAAATTGACACAAAACCTGTCACACGTCCCTAAAGATGAAATATTTAGGAATAAATATAATCAGAGAAACAAAAAAAACTGTACGAAGAAGAGTACAAAATACAACTACAAAAATGGAAGAATTTATCATAATCCTGGATAAGGACATCTACATGGTGAAAATGTCAAAACTACCTAATGCAATCTACAGATACACTGAAATCCTGATCCAGATACCAATATCGTTCTTTAAAAAGATGAAAAAGCTTATCACCAACTTTATATAAAAAGGAAAGTGTCCCTGGATCAGCAAATGACTACTAAAGAAAGAGAACAAAATAGAAGGCCTCTCACTTCTAGATTTCAATGTCTACTTCTGTTCTTATATTGTTGAGAGGTTTTATCCCAAGAATGAGTTTTGGATTTTGTCAGCCCCATTGTTTATCCCACCTATCTTATCTAGATCCACATGCGGAGACATTAATACATGCAAAAACAAGTCAAAGCCCATACAAAACAACAAAGGAAGACAAAACCAACAACAACAAAAACATAAATAAATAAAAATAACAAAAATAAAGCCAATGACAAAAAAGGAAAAGCCTATAAATAGTTCCAGTCAAGTCTGATGGGGTGCCACACTCCCCAAAGTCTATTTTTGGTTTTCCCCAATGACTTCATTCCTTTGCTCCCCTTGCTGCTCTGTTGCATGCCCTTAGTGTTTCACCCCAGAGTGACGGGGTCAGATAGGGCACAATTCCCACGCTGTGTCTCCAGTTTTGTCCCCCATAGCACTATAATTTAGGGAGGGACGTCGTGTCTCATGGTGGGGCAGGCCCTATGGTCCTCTCTGTACATTGTGTGCTCTGAGCAGGAATATCATTCTTGGGGCTTGGTGGGACAGAATGTGTTCCACTCAGTCTCCTTCCTTCTGCATTTGATCCTATGTTCTATGATCAGACATGCCTCTCTCCCCAAGCTGTAGCTTCAGCATTGTCCTCTGAAGTGCATTCTTCTGGTGGAGGGAGGGTTCACATAGTTGGGATTGGGTCCAGCCCCACAGACTGCTCTATTGGTTCCCTGATACGTGCTGGTATGTTGCATTCATGTCTTGGTGCACCGGCTGAAGCCTGGTCTCTCTCTCCCTCTCCTGTGGAGATATAAACCATACCCTCTCCTTGAGTTGCTTAGTGCCCTGTTCACTCCCCTACTCATGTCTTTCTCTCTTTCTTTTCCTCTCCTACTTAGTTGGCTGCCATATGTATCCCCGGATTGAGTTTGGCCCCTACCATAGCACCTGAACCTCACCCCAGGAATGCGTGTATATAGTAGCTGTTCCCCTTTGCCCCATTTCTTAAGCTTACCTCAGTGAATTCATGTTGTACTTGTCCTTTTGTGCTTGACTTACTTTCCTTAGCATGATTTCCTCCACTTCTTCCCATGCGGCAATGTGCTTTATACGTTCATCAACTGTTTTTTAGTGATGCGTAGTACTCCACAGTTTTTAATCCATTCATATGTTAATGGAAATTTGAGTTGTTTCCAACTCCTTGCAATTGTGAGCTGTGCTGTGATGATAACGTTGGAGCACAGATATCTGGCCGTGGTTTGTTTCTTGCCTCTTCTGGGTACATGCTCAGTAAGGGTATTGGAGGTTCATATGGTAGCTATATTTCCATCTGTTTTAAATATCACCAAATCTATTGCTATAATGGCTGTTCATACCTACAGGTTCACTAAGAGTTGATGAGAATTCCTATCTCACTGCAGTCCCCCCAACACTTGTGACTTTTTAAATTTTTTTAATTGGGCTATCTTGAGGGTGTTAGGTGATATCTCACAGTTGTTTTAATTTGCATTTCTCATATGGCTAATGATCAGGAACATTTTCTCATATTTTGTTGACCATTCAGATTTCTGCCCTTGTGATTTTTCTGTTAAGGTCCTTTGCCACCTCCTTAGTGGGAAATTAGCTTTTTTCTTATTGTAAGCTAACACAGGATTATAGATTTTAGTAATAAGGCCTGTGTTTTCTTTTTTTAAAAATTATTTTTGTTCTTGCACAGGGCCATGCTAATCTTCTTTGTATCATTCCACTTTTAGTCTATGTGCTGCCGAATAGAGCTCAAGGCCTATGTTTGATGTGTCATTGCTAAAGATGTTTTCCCAGTCCGTGGGCTCTCTTATTGCTCTCTTGTTGAATTCTTTCAATGTACCAAGAGTGGTGTTTTATCTTCAATATATCCCACTTGTCAATTGACCCTCATCTGTTTTTGTGTCCTTCCCTATTTCCAATAACCTATGTATTCCCTGTGCCAAGGTTCTCATTTGTCCCAATTCGCTCATTAATGGCCCTAATAGTTTGGGGATTTACCTCAAGGTCTGGATCCACCTTGAGTTTATTACTGTGCATGCAGTGAGGTAAGGGTCTTACTTCATTTTTCTGCAAGTAAATATCCATTTTTTCCAGCACCACTTTTTGAAGAGGGCATCTGCTTCCCATTTCATATTTTTTGGGCCCTTATGAAAGATCAGTTGTCTGTATGCTGATGTTTTAATTTCTGGGTTTCCTGTTCTTTTCCATTGGTGTGAGCATCTGTTACTATACCAGCACCACACTGTTTCAACCACCGTGGCTGTATAAGAGGTGCTAATGTCAGGTAGGGCCAGCCCTCCCACTGTGTCCTTCTTCTTGAGGAGTTCTCTGCTAATTCTGGGCTTCTTCTCTCTCCAGATAAAGTTGGTAATCAGTTTTTCCAATTCTTTAAAGAAAGATAATGGTATTTACATCAGGATAGCATTAAACTTATATAGAAGCTTGGGCAGAACTGACATCTTGACTATACTGAGTGTTCCAATCCACGAGCATGGGTTATTCTTTCATTTGTTGAGGCCACTCTTGGTTTCTTGTAATAGTGTTCTGTAGTTTTCCTTGTACAAATCCTTTGCATTTTCAGTCAGGTATATCCCTAGATATTTCAATTTGTGCTTGGTTATTATAAAGGGTACTACCTTTTAAATGGCCTCTTCTGTGACCTTCTCTGCTGTGAGCAGTCGGAGAGACTTCTGTTTATTTATCTTGCATCCTGCCACACTGCGTTATTCCCCTATCACTCCAACATTCAACTTGTGGAGTTTTGGGCATTTTCAATATGTAAAATCATATCATCTGCAAATAACGATACATTCACCTCTTCCTTCCCCAGTGGAATATATTTGATGTGTTTTATTTGCCTTACGATGTTAGCTAGGACCTCCAATACGATGTTAAATAACAGTGGGGACAGTGGTCATCCTTGTCTGATCCCCTTTTTCAGTGGGATTGTTTTCGTCTTTTCTCCATTGACTACTACGTTGGCTGTTGGTCTTTCATATAAACCTTGTATAATCGTGAGAACATTTCCTTCCATTTCTATTTATTGAGTGTTGAATGTTGTCAAATGCTTTTTCTGTATCTATCAATATTATAAAGTAGCTCTTATCATTTTCATGTCAATGTGATGAATAATACTAATGGTCTTTCATATGTTGAACCATCCCTGCATCCCTGGTATGAATCCAACTTGGTCATGGTGAATTGTTTTCAGTATATACTTTTGTATTCTACTGGCCAGTATTTTGTTAAGGATTTTTGCATCGATGTTCATTAGGGATATTAGTCTGTGGTTCTCAATTCTTGTGGAATCCTTGCCCACTTTCGCAATCAGAGTTATACTAGCTACATAGAAAGACTTTGGGAGTTTTCCATCTTTCTCTATGATCTGGAAGAGTTTGTGTAGGATTGGTGTCAGTTCTTCCCTGAATGCTTGGTAGAAATCTCTTCTGAAACCATCTGGCCTGGGGGATTTTATGTTGGTTATCCCTTTATACCCTTATCTATTTTTTCTACTGCTATGCATCTGATGAGATTTTTTTATATCCATCCAGTATAGTCTAGGGAGAGGTGGTTTTTCCAAGTATTTGTCCATGTCTTCCAAGTTGTTGAATTCATTAGCGTATAGGCCTTTGTAGTACTGTGTAATTATCCTTTGTATTTCATTAGGTCTCTTTCATCCCTCATCCTTGGTATGGAAATTTACTCCTTCCTTTCTTTGGTTAGGTTTGCCAACAGTCTATCATTCCAGTTACTTCTTTCAAAGAACCAACTTTCAGCTGCATTCATTTTTTCCATAGTGTTCTTGTTTTCCATCTCCTATATGTCAGCCCTGATTTTTACTATTTCTTTCCTTTTGCTATTAGTAGGATTGTCCTGTTGACTCTGCTCTAACTGGTGTAAATTTTGTGCCAGCATATCAACCATAAGTTGATAAGTCTTTCTTCCTTTTTCATGTGTGCATGTATTGCTATCAAACTTTCTCTGATAAAGGCCTTTGCTGTGTCCCAAAGGTTTTGGTATGTCGTGCTTTCATTCTCATTGATTCTAGAAACTTCCTGATTTCATCTGTGATCTGGGCCAATATCCACTCCCTTTGCAATAGGGAGTTATTCATCCTCCAATTGTTTGCCCTTGTTTTCTTCATCATCCCTTTGTTAATTTCCAGACTTATGACATAGTGGTCAGAGAGAGAAGTCTGTATGACTTCTGTGTGCTTGACTTTACACAGGTTCAACATGTGTCCCAGCCTGTGATCTATCTTCGAGTACATACCATGTAAGCTTGAAATGAATGTAAATTTTTTGCATTTAGGCAGAAAGTTCTGAAAATATCTATCAGGTCAAGTCATCCAATTGCTCTGTTTAGATCTGCAGCCTCCTTGTTAAGTTTCTTTACCTGTGATATGTCTTTTTTAGAGAGTGCTGTATTAAAGTCACCTACTATAATTGTTGAGCCTGTGATTTCTTTTTTCATTTTTGGAGTGTTTGATCTATGAATTTTTGGGGTCTCTCATTGGGTACATACACATTTATTATGTTCACTTGTTCTTGGTCTACTCTGCCCTTGAGCATAATATAGTGCTCTGTCTTTTCTATTGTTATGGCTTGTACCTTAACATCAATTTTGTCAGAAATTAAAATTGCTACCTCTGCTTTTTTTGAATTGCCATTTTCTTGGTATATTTTTCTCCAGCCTTTAATTCTCAATCTGTTTTTTTTTTCAGCAAGCTTGAGATGTGTCTCTTGTAGGCAGAAGATCAATGGGTTATGTATTCTAAGCCAGTCTCCCAGCCTCTGCTTTTTAATGCCTGTGTTCAGTTCATTGATATTCAGTGTTATTATATCCATCTGTGGCTATATGATGTCATCTTCTACCTTTTGTGTTAGGTGTTTTTCTACCTACCTATCTTATCACTTTGCATTGTGTGGGGAAGGAGAGGCTCATTCTTGCCCTGAGTTAATGCTGTCTTGGGGACTATTTTCTCTTTGTTGTCCTCTGGGCAGTTGTTGTTACATGTGATGGTCTCTTATATTTGAGCTCAGTGAGCGCTGATCCAATGCCTATACTGGGTCAGCAATGATCTTTTGTAGGTCTGGGTTCCTTTTTATGTATTCTATCAGTTTTTCCTTGTCTGGGAAGACTCTTACTTCTCCAACTATCTTGATAGATAATTTGGCTGGATATAATATTCTTGGGTTTGTGTTATTTTCCTTCAGTTTTGGAATGTTATTCGACTCCCTCCTCTTCTTCATCATTTCTGCTCATAGGCCTGAACCTATTCTTATTTGGGTACCTTTATAAGTGACTATTTGTTTTTCCTACTGCTTATATGATTTTCTCCATTTCCTCATAGTTGGATAATTTACCATATATCCTTGAATATAAGCTGACCCAAATATCCGCTGAGGCACCTAATTTTATGGAAAAAAGGCATATAAAATGTGCTGTGAAACTCGGCTTATACATGAGTATATACGGTAACTATTATGAGTCTTGGTGACTTCTTCTTGGGATTAGGTCTGGCTGGTGTTCCTTAGACCTCCTGAATGGTTGCCTGGTTTGCATTCATTAAATAGGGGAAGTTTTCCTTTAAGAATCCCCTTGCTGTTTTCGCTGTTGACTTCTTTGTTGTGTCTTGTTCCAGTAGTACAGTTATTCTAATATTATTTCTCTTCGTAGCATCAGACATAGCTCTCAGATGACCCACTGAGAGACTAGCGAGTGAAGCGCCATCCTCGTGGGTCCCAACCTCCTAACCAGTGCCCCCTGAGGGGACTGTCCACCTTGTCCTCCAAACAAAGGAGTACCGGTTGGCTAGGGTAAGAGTGAAATAACAGGAAGATAAAGTGGTAGCCAGACCCCCTAGTGCAGTTAGCTGCAGGTAGTTCAAATAAGCACTCCTATGAGTCTCCAAAAGTGAGAGCCCAGTGAGCTTGGAGCACCTCAGATGGCATGTGGCAGTGCCCACTGCAAATGGAGTGCCATGGTGGATGGGTGTACCCACCTTGGTGTAGAGCACTTTGGATGGCAGACAGAATTACTCTAGTTGGAAATATCACCACAGAGTTTGGGGGGATGTTCCCACAGCACTGTAGAGCACCACAAAGGGTGGGCAGGAGTTCCCACAGTCACTTGTAGGGCCTTGGGGGCCAGGCAAGAGTTCCCCCAAACATTTGAAGTGGACATTTCCCAGTCAATTGGAGTGTAGTGAGGGTAGCTGGGATTTCCCCAGCTATATGTAAGGCCGCTGAGTGTTGGCGGGATCTCCTCCAACTGGGTGGGAGGAGTTGCCCTAGGAAGGGTGGGAGTGACCTGGAGGCCGGTCATGTTGTGTGAAAGGAAAGAGAGGGAGAAGAGAAGAAAAATGGAGAATGGGGGAAAACAAAGATTAAAAGCAAAAACAAAGACACAGAAAAACAAAAAAGAAAAGAAAAACTGAGCCCCCTGAGGCTATTGTGGGAAAGAGAGAAGAGACAGAAGAAGAAAAGGGGGTGGGGAAAGTAAAGAGACAGCTGAGCCCTGATCGCCTGACCATGGAGCTGGAGGGGGTTAAATCCTATTCGTAGGTGTTGGATGGCTGTGCCCACTTTTGTGTGGAGCCCCGTGGGTGCTGGGTGGAATTGCCCTAGTCGACAAGATTATCATGGAGTCTAGGCGGAGGTTTCTGCAGCAGTATGGAGCACTGGAGAGGGCTGGTGCAGCTGACGCATGCCATGTGCAGTACTGTCAGATGGTAGGCTGGAGCTCCCCCAACTGGGTGGGCAGAGTTGCCCTAGGTGGAGGGTAGGGGCCTGGAAGCCAGCAGTGGTTTGAAATATGAGAGGCTAGAGAAGAAGAAAAATAAAAGAAAGAGAAAATAAAAACCACAGCTGGGCCCACTGAGACTGACTATGGTGGTAAATAGAGAAGGGAGAAAGAAGAGGGAAGAAAAAAATTAAAAGTAGAGCGATAGCTGAGCCCTGATTACCTCACCATGGGACTGGAGGGGTTTAAAGTGTGCCTGCTTTGGTGCAGAGTTCCACGGTGTTAGTGGAGTTTCCCTAGTTGGCAAGATAACTGTGGAGACCAGGTGGAGGTTCCACAGCAGCATGGAGCACTGGAGACGACTGGCATAGCTGCCTCATGCCATGTGCACATTGCCCTTGGTGTAGTGATCAGGAAGCCCACAGTTGCATGTGAAAGAAAAGAAAGAGAGGGAAGAAGAAAAAGAAGAGGAAAAAACTGGGTCTGCTGAGACTGACTGGGGTGGAAAAGAGAGAAGGGAGGGAGAAAAAAGAATAAAATCTAAGGAGCTATCTGAGCCCTTATCACCTGACTGTGCGGCTGGAGTGGTTTAAACCCTTCCCCAAGGTGGCAGGTGAGTGTGGCCGCGGTGGCGGGGAGTCCAATGGATGCTGTGCGGAATTACCCTCATAGGCAAGATCACGGTGGAGACCAGGCAGGGGTTCCCGCAGTAGTGTGGAGTGCTGGAAGTGACTGGTGTATAGCTGCCTTGTGCCATATACAGTAATGCCGCAGGTGGAAGGAAGTTCCCTCACCACACGTAGAGCCACGGGAGACAAGCGAGGGCTCCCCCAGCCATGAGAAGCACCATAAAGGGCAGGCTAGATATCCACAGCCTTGGGTAGGACCACTGAGGGCAGACAGTAATCCCCCCAACCCCAATTGGGCTTGTGGAGTTGCCCTAGTTTGTTCTGAGACTGGTGAATGTCTCAGTAGCTCAGAGTTGGGTTGTTGTTTATTCTGGCCAACTGGAACTGAATTCTGTATTAATTTAATTTATTGTTATATTCTATTTTCTAGGATGATATTGAAAGCTTTTACCTCTATGTCATGAAAGTTATTGGTCTATAAATTATTTTAGGGGTATCTCTTTCAGGTTTTGATATCAAGGTTATATGTTTCTATACTATAAAATAATTTGAGTAGAATTGGTACCAACTCTTCTCTTAATGTTTGGCAGAATTTACCAGTGAAGCATATGGCCCTGTTTTTTTCTGGAAAGGGGACACAGGGAAGGGGGGAATTGTGTTAATGACTTAATCAATTTTTATTTTGTTCTTGTTTGTTTTTTAAATCACTTTATTGGAGGTTCGTACAATACATCCATTGTGTCAAGCACATTTCTTTGTTATGAGTCTGTTCAAATATTCTACTGCAGTCCATGTTAATAAGTAATGTGTTTCTAGAAATGTGTTCATTTCTTCTAGGTTTTCAAATTTGTTGGCACTCAATTGTTCATAGTATTATGTTTTCTTTTTAATCTTATTATGTATGGCGTTTTGTGTGATGTCCCCTCTTTAATTTCTTATTCATGCTATGAAATCTTCTTTTTCTTTTGTTGGATTTGCTGGTAGTTTGTCAATTTAGTTAATCCTTTCAAAGAACCAATTCCTTGTCTTATTGATTCTATTTTCTGTTTCCTTTTCTCCACCATAATCTTTATCATTTGTTTTCATCTTGTGGCTGTAGGCCTAATTTGCTGCATGGCCGGAGATGTTGGGTTAAGGTGTTGGTTTTCATTCTTTTTATGTATGCATTTATTACTATACATTACTTTTAAGAACTATTTTTGCATCTCTCAAAGATTTTAATGCTGAGTTTTCATTCTGATTTACTTCAAAGAATGTACTAATTTCCATTTTTATTTCTTCCATTTTCCTGTTTTTCAATTTCCATGTTTTGTTTTCACTTTATCTTCCTATTTTTGATATCTAATTTTATAATGTTGTGATCTGAGAATATTATTTTAAATATTTCAATTTTTAAAATTTATTGAGTCTTGCATTGTGGCTTAATTCATAGTCTATTCTGGAGAATGTTCTATGTGTCCTGGAAAAGAATGTACAGTGTGTTGTTTGGGGAAGGAATGTCCTGTATAAATGTATCAGGGAAAGTTGGTAGATAGTGTTTTGTTGTTGTTTCACTTTTTAAATGTCATGGTGTTTTGGTGAGACTCTACATAGCAAGTTAAACAATTTCTATATATATTGTTCAATGACATTGGCTATATTTTTCACATTGTATCAACATTCTTTTATAATGTTTCTCTTTTTAAAATCATTTTATTATGGACTCACACAAATTATCACAATCCATACATACATCAATTGTGTAAAGCACATTTGTACATTCACTGTCCTTATCATTCTCAAGACAGTGTTTTTTAGATGATCTGTTTTTGTTGAGTTTCCTTTTAGATGCTTTATCGTTTAGTGAAACTGGAGTAGGTGTATTTTCAATCACCACATATACATTTGAAAGCTGAGTGCTAAACAAAAAGATAGCAGAAGAGTAGTATTTGAATTATGATTTTGACAAAGAACATTTAAAGTACCATGGACTGCCACAGTAAAAAAACAACATGTCTTCCTTGAGAGAAGAACAGCCAGAATGCTCCTTAGAAACAATGGCGAAACGTGCCTCACATACTTTGAACATGTTACCAAAAGAGACTAGTTCCTAAAGGAGAAAATCATGCTCCGTAAAGTGAAGGGTCCATGAAAAGGAAAATGACCTTCAATGCGATGGACTGACACCATGGCTACAACAATGTGCTCAAACAATTGTAAGGACGGTGCAGGGTTGCACAGTGTGCTGCTCTGTTGTACAACTATTGTTGTAGAGTGGTCTATCTCTTCAAGTCTGGAAGCGTTGATTAATGTACATTGAGGATTGTTCTGTGGGTACACTGATATTTATTATGGTTATATCCTCTTGTTCAATTGACCTTTCAATCATTGCATAATATTCTCCATTTTCTTTGGTGGATTTTACCTTAGAGACTACTGTATCAACTATTAATATTGCCACTCCTGCTCTTCATTATTAGCTTGATACTTTTTTTCACCTTTTTAGTAGCCTATTTTTTACTTTTAATGTAAGGTGTGTCTCTTGTAGAAATCATATTGATGGGTTCTGTTTTTCTTATCTGACTACTCTGTCTCTTCACTGGTGCATTTAACTCATTGACCCTTCGTGTCATTATTGGTAGGTAAGAATCTATTTTGGTCATTTTTTTCTGTCTGCTTTTCGTGGTGTTGCTTGTTTCATTATTCTACTTAATTTTCTGTGTTGTGTTCATTTTTTTATGGCTTTTCTTATCGTTTTTTCCCATTGCTATTGTTTTAGGGTTTACTAAATGCTTTATGATTTTCTTCTTTGATATTTTGATGAATGTGAAAGTTAGATGATTTTATGTCAACTTGATATATGAAAGTATACAGGGTGGTATCCAGTGTGTCAATCAGTTCACAGCAAGATGGTGCCTCCTTGGGGCATGGCCTTTTCATAAGGAACCAGCTAATAAAGCACTGAAAAAACCCACTGGTCTATTCTAAGAAATTTGATACCTGGCTAACTGATGAGAAGAGATCCGTCATTGTACTCAGTGCAAAGAAAAGTGATCCAACAGAATGCAGAAATGAATAAATAATGCCATAAATATCACATGTACAGAACATCATTCAATAATGGTTTCAGCTATACACTGATAGGGAGCTGTCAGATATTCAAGCTGGATTCCCAAGAGAATGTGGGCATCAGCTGGATCATGGCTGAAAGTAAGAATAACAGAAAGATGTTTACTGAGTATGCAAAAGTAGTTGACTGTGTTGATCATTACATACTATGGAAGACATTGAGAATGGGAATTCCAGCACACTCCATGTGTTCCTGCGGAAGCTGTGCACAGATCAAAAGAAAGCCATTCTAATTGAACAAAGAAGCATTATTTTGTCTAAAATAAGGAAAGGTGTGTGTCAAGGTTGGATCCATTCACCATATTAATTCTATCTGTACACTCAGTAAATAATCCAAGACACTGGACTATATGAAGAATTCTGCATCAGGACTGGAGGATGGTTCATTAACAACCTGTAATATGCAGAGACACAACTTCTAAAATTGAGAAGGATCTGAAGCACATGCTGGTGAAAATCATCAAAGCCTTCAATATGAATTGCAACTCAACATAAAGAAAACTAATAGGTAGCATCATGTGTGATAGTTAGATGGTTTTATGTCAACTAGAAACTCCTGCCTAGGGATGGAGTCAGATCTGTCAATCAGGTCATAGCCTGATGCTTTCTCTTCAGGTCATGACCTTCTCATAAGGAAGTTCCTTAGGGACTTCCTTTCCAAGCTTCCCTTCATATTCATACTTGCTAGTCTCCCTCAGAACTTACCAAGCCCTGGCATGTTTCCACAAACCTTGGATTCACACAACTCTGTACCCTCCAGCCTGTGATCTTCTTGAATTCTGCATCATTGCATGTGGCTGCATGACTCTAAAGAGGTACTTATGGACTAGTATTAGACTTGTGAACTTGAGGTGGACTGAACTGGGATGCTTTCTTGATATATAATTATTTCCTTGATATAAAGATTTATTTGTATATATGAGTGTCATTGGATTTGTTTCTCTAGTCTATCCAACCCAACACAATGACACACATAGATCCTTGAACTTGTCAAGTCATTGGTTAGAGGTCAGACAATCCTAGACATGAACTTGTCTGGGATTTCATTTTGCTTGGATCCAAGCATTAACTTGGGTAACGGGGCAGTCATATAACAAGAGGAAAGATGGCAAAAGTTGATGGGATTTTTGCAAAAGTTAAAGGCAACAGAGACAAATACTGATGTATAAACCGTCTTTCAGCAAGTAGATGCTTGTGTTAGACTGGGTACATTAGAGAAACAAATCCATAGAAACTCATATGTATAAGAGAGTTTTATATAAAGTGTACTTTAAGAAAGCATTCCAACCCAGTGTTGTCCAAGCCCATAAGTCCAACATTAGCACGTATGTCTGACACCAATCTGCAAAGTCCTCCTCAATTTCACAAAACACACACAATGACGTTGACTCCAGGAGGAAAGCCAAATCAGTGAGCGGTAAGTATCTCAGCACTGACCGGGGTCTCCACACAGCTGCTCCAGCACACAAGGCTGCATCAGGGTAGGTCCATGTAGTTTCTCCTCGGGGATATCTTGCAGGAAGTAAGCCTTGCCAGCTGAAGCATGGAACTGGCTAAGGCAGCTGCACCCTGGTCTAACCACCAGAAAGCAAGAGGCCCAAAAACTTGAAAGGTGAGACTCACTGAGACATTTATCTCTTTGCCCTTCAATTAATCCCACATGTGTTTATTGGCCAGGTTGGTAAAATCAATCTTAACTATCTCAATCCACCCCTTGCCAACTTGGCACCTGTACACAATTCTTTAACCTAACAGTTGTAGTTCAGTAACACCTATACCTTAATCCTATGAATATATTCTCCCACCTATGAAAGTTTGTAAGCCAACCACTTCATGCCGTTATGCCCCCAATTTTGGGTATCCAATTTCTATACTGTCCAGTTACATCAACCCAGTGCTCTTAGGAGACAATCATATTTTTCAGCATGAAGAATCTTCCTTCCAGTTGGAACCTTGTCAAGTCCTCATTCATAAGCAAATTCAAATCATCACAGGCCAGCCACAAATTCAGCAACAATATGCACCAGTTCACAGGCTCAAAAATCTCTTCATCTGTTTGGGTTCTGGTCAACTCAATGTGGGATGCCTCACTCAGCTTCCCAGGGTGTCCATTGGTCTCCTTGCCTTTAGACCATGGGCTCTCACCAATACTCAACAATCCTAGCCCCCTCATGCTAGGTCATGAACTTTAGACCAGTCAATCCACTCTCATCTTCTCCTCTTTTTCCTATAAACCAAGTCCACAGGTGTCAGTGGCCAAACTCAACCCTTTCTCCCACTTCCACTCAACAAGTAGATCCAGGTGGTCACCTAACAAGCATTTCAACCTGCTCTCAGGCTCCCTTTAATGTTCAGCCCTAGAAAGGAATCTTCATGGTTCCAGGTTTTTTTTCCAGCTTCTAACAAAGACCATTGGTTCCTGAGTACTCCACAGCCCTGGTGGGACATCTTTTCAAAGCTTTCTTTGCACGCGTGGTCTAACCCCATCTAAAGATCAAATTTTAATGGCTGAAAGCAAGTGGGCTTACAAACTTTCTATTTTCATACTTCCCATATTTTCCCCAGAAAACAACCCAGTAAACAGTGTGACTTTATCTAACCTCTGGATAGACAAAGAAGAAAAACTACCACAAGGGAGAGGTCAAACAAACATCTACTCTCCATCTTATGATTTGTTTCTCTAGTACCCCACTCTTGGTACCATAATGACTAGGTACATTAGAGAAACAAATCCACAGAAACTCACACATATAAGAGAGTTTTATATAAAGTGTGCTTTAAGAAAGCATCCCAATCCATTGTTGTCCAAGCCCATAAATCCAGCATTAACCCATATGTCTGACACCAATCTATAAAGTCCTCCTGAATCTCACAAAACACCCGCAATGACACTGACTGCAGGAGGAAAGCCAAATCAGTGAATGTGTAAGCATCTCAGCACTGGCCGGAGTCTCCACACAGCTACTCCAGCACACAGGGCTGCATCGAGGTAGGCCCATGTGTCTTCTTCACAGGGATGTCTTGCAGGAAGTAAGCTTTGCCAGTTGAAGCACGGAACTGGCTAAGGCAGCTGCACCCTGATCTGACCATCAGAAAGCAAGAGACCTGAGAACTAGAAAGGCAAGGCTTACTGAGCCATTTATCTCTCTGCCCTTCAATTAATCTCACATGTGTTTATCAGCCAGGTTGATACAATAAACCTTAACTATTTCAGTGCTTGAATAGACATGTAGGCTGAGCAGGTATGGGACATTGATTGGTGTTATACCTACAAATATTTACAGACTTGAGAAAGGACATTTGTATATTTCTATTTACCTTTGCTAAAAAAATATATCCATGAATGGTAGTAAAACATACGAGAGGCAAGGTTATAAAAACTACTTATATATAGCCAAACATCTTAGGGAATGGGTGGATGGGCCTGGCGGACAGAGACCATAGTCTTGGGGGACACTAAGCTTGATTGGTATAACCTAGCTAACAAAAAAATTTGCATAATCTATTGGTGAATAGATTATGGAATTTAAAAAGCTCATGAACTAAAGTGAAACTCTTGGTCCCTTTGGAAAGACAAGTGGTGGAAATCAAAATACATACAGAAACAATTAGTTCAATGGGTTAATGAAGCATAAATACATTAGTTTCCACTACCCTGCGAGCAGAGAATTAGATGGTGCTTGACTACCACTACCCACTTCTCTGATGTTTCACTTAAGGATCACATTAGAAGCTCCTAGGCAGAATAAGATAAAAATGAAAACCAACACTCAAATATTTAAAAGAGACTAGACTTATTGATTGGATAGAAACTGGTGGAACTCCCAAGACTGTGACCTTTATTTGCCCTTCAAGTCTGGAATTGAACTCACTCCTGGGCTAGAAGAACCAACATATAAGATCAAAAAGGCAACAGTTAGCCAAGGACAAAGATCATAGTGGTAGCACGGAAGGGAGAATGGAAATAGGAAACTCAGAGAAGAAGGGAGACAAGTGATAGTACATTGAAGCGACTGCAATGAATGAGTGGAAACAAAATATGAATGCACTGTTGAGTGTAAAATTGATGATCTGCTCTTTAAGACTTCATTTAACTGTTAATAGTCACTTAAAAGACTGATTAACCAATGATTGATCATCTATATTATTTTCTCTTTTCCTTATACTTATATTACACTTACTAAGCCTTATTATACTTAGCTTTGCCTAGCTTCTTCAAGCTTTTTCTGGATTCAAAATAGTCTCCCTATATGTATATAGAATAGCTGCTTAGAATAAATTCAATTCTGTTGAGTTTCAATTATTTTTAATAAAAAGCTGCCACTCACAGGGGCGAGTCCTACAGAGCGTGGTGAAGAGGCCATGTAGCAACGAACAGCTTAATCTGAGATGCTTCATGCTTGCACCTCAGGTGATGCAGATCTCATCAGGCCACTTGATGAAGGGAAAACGGTGCTTGTCGGTCACTGTTGGGTATGAAAGAACCTGAGATTTAAGCTACAGATGTGGTATGGCCACGACAGAGATTCACAAGGAAGGTCTCCCTATTCCCTTGTCACCTGGAAGTTGGTGGTAAAGGAGAAAAAGACTAGTAAAGGCATATATGTGTGCAAGTTGATACAGGAAGCCTAACAGGCTGGGGAGCAATTTACCTTTTATAAAAGGAAAAAACAAAACAAAAACCAAGAGCAGTTAAAAATATTACCCACAGCTAATCAGTGGCTCAGCCCAAACCACTGCTGACTTCGAACACAGAGCTTTTTTTTCTCTAGCCCACTGCCTTTTCACTCCAGCTCCACTAGCAGGACTTTTGTTCTGAGATTCTGATTGGGAAAGTAATTGGGGAAGAAGGATATGTGGAGTATTTAAAATCATTTTTATTCAAGTTATTGTCCTAAAAATAGGAATATCTATGCGAGGTCATAGTGCCGTAATGGTTACACATTGGGCCGCGATCTGAAACGTTAGCAGTTGGAAACCACCCGCCACTCTGCTGGAGATAGACGTGGCTTTCTGCTCCTGTAAAGAGTGAGGTTCCGTCTTGGAAACCCACAGGGGCAGTTCTACCATGTCCTATAAGGCTGCAGTGAGTCAGCATCGACTTCAGGACAGTGAGAGATGCTAGTCAAATGCTAACCCAAACCACATAGATAGCCATTGATTCATGGCAACCTCATGTATGTCAGAGTAGACCTGTCCTCTACAGAGTTTTCAATAGCTTATCTTTTAGAAGTGAATCACTAGGTCTTCCTTACAAAGCACCTCTGATAAACTCAGCCAGTCTTTCAGTTCACAGCCACGTTTAATTATTTGCATTATCCAGAGACTCCAGTAGATGATAAGCAGCTTTAAAATTAATAATGAAAATTCATTGACATAAAAAAGTCACATCTTTTAAATGAGTGAGCATATCATAGAATAGTGTTTCCGTGAAAATAGTCTTTCAGTGTGTTTATATTATTATCGTGATACACACTCAAAAATACACATAGTGTGTTCCCAGGAAAGCACTTGAAGATTAACCACACCAATGACTTAGTATGATTTTATTAATTATGGCCACCCGTGTTGCCAATTTTCCTGTAAAGTATGCACATTGTTTGTGCGGTGTCATTTTTGAAAGAAAAATATATTGTTTTAATGTGTTACCTGGAGATAGGTGCTCAACTCAAAAAGTCACTACCATCAAGTTGATGCTGCCTCAAAGAGATCTTACAGGACTGTCTTTGAACAACAGAGACCTGTCTTTGGGGGCTTCTATAAAGGTTTACAGCAGTAGAAAACCTTATGCTTCTCTCAAGAAGCATCTGGTGGTTTCAAACTGCTGACCTTACTGTTATCAGCCCAATACATAAACCAGTGTAACTCTAGGGCTCCTGGTGATAAATGCTAGGCTTCTGTAATCTGGAGCACCCATTTGTCTGAGACATAGTCCCCCAGGGACTAACCTCATGATGGGTCATTCATCCTGGTAGTCCCAAAATATAATTTTCTGGATTTCTAAAAAGTGAATCTAGTGACTGATTAATATGACAAGGACGTCAAGGGTGACTCGTGAGAACAAAGGATGACACAAGGTCATGTGCAAAAGAAGTATCAAAAGTTTTCTCACATGAGCTTTCACACGCAAATTGCGCAGTAGTAATAATTGCTCTTTTTTTAAGCCCTTTAATTATGGTTTCTGAAGAAGAGAGAGGAGGAAGATAATTGTTCTACCAGAAAAATGCACAAATTGACAATATAGTATGAGTAATCGCAAATACTCATTGAGGGTGACTCAGTGTTTGGTAGTCAAAACACAAAGCAGTAACTAGAAACACAACCTTACGACTGCTAGGTTTTGCAAGTATCTCTTGGAATACACATATCGTCAAAGAGATTATGCAAGGAGACTTCCAAATGAGTCATCTAAAGATTAGGACCAAATACTGCAATCTATGGGGAAAAACTTAACTTTTAATCCCACTTTTCCACTAGTTTCTCATAGTGCCCTCATAAAATTGCAGAAGATTAGTGCTGTGGGTATCCTGAAGCAAACACCTGGCATAATACTTCCATTGCTGTCACCTGTTGCTATGAATAGTGTTTGGTGATGCTGTCAGTAAATGTCAGCTAAGTGCATAAAGTAGCCCTAGGGATACAGTGAGTTACAAGTGACAGCAGTTCAAATCCATTAGCTACGCTGTGTGGGAGACTGATGAGGGTGTGTGCTCCCATAAAGATTTACAGCTTTGGCAGTTCTACTCTGTCCTAGAGAGAAACTGTGAGTCAGAACTGACTTAATAGCAATGAGTTTTTGAGAAGTGGCTGACTTCAGCTGAACCCTACCTGCTGTGCTGTTTCTTTGCCACATTCCAGACTGATGGCTATCTAATATTCTTTTGGAAACTTAGACTTTCTTATAGCTTAGGCAAAGCCTTGCTCTACCATATGAGGTGGAAGGACAATCTCATTTGTGTCTCAGAAACACATTTATCCTACTTTAATTTTTTTTAAATCATAAATTGAAATATCTGGTTCTAATCTTCAGAATACCTTCTCACTGACTACAAAATAAGCAAGACCTACACCCAAAGATAAGGAGTCCTGGTGATGTAATGGTGATTCATCCAGCTGCGACCTGCAAGGTGGGCAGCTTGACACCACCAGTGGCTCTAGGGGAGAATGAGGGCGCTTTCTACGTCCTTAAACAGCCACATCTTTGCAAACTCACAGGGGGCATTCTACTCAATCCTATAGGGTTGCTATGATCAATATTGACTCGCTGAGAGTGAGGTTTTGTTTGTTTGGCTTGGTTTGAGTTTTTTACCCAAAGATGACCATCCCTCTGTCCGTTTCTTGCATTGTGGTAGCTTGCATGTTGCTTTAATCCTAAAAGCGATACTAGCAGAATTTCAAATACTAGCAGGGTCGCTCCTGGTGAACACGTTTCAGTACAACGTCCAAACTCAGATGGTGCTAGGAAGGAGGAATAGGCTGTCCACTTCTGTGGGATTAGTCACTGGAAACCTGATGAATAGTAGCAGAACACGGTCTGGCGTACTGCCAGGAGGTAAGCCCATCCAGTTGGAAGACATCCAACATACCAGTGAGGAGTTGCCTTCATGTAGAGTTGACTTTAATGGCATAGATGAAGCAAAGCTTTGGAGACCTGCATTTGCTGACGGGGCACAACTCAATATAAGAACAAACAGGTGTGTGGTGGTTAGAGTTTTTGTCAAAAAGACATACTTGGGTGAAGGGAGGGGTGGATCCCTGATTGTCAATCAGGTCACTGCCTAATAACACTTTCTTGGGAGTGTGGCCCTACACACCTATAGACTTGAATGGGAACATGCTTATCTACTTCTACAACTGTGTAAGTAATTGATTAAGAGAAATCTCTTATACCCGCATACAAGCATCACTATTTTTGCTTCTCTATAGAACCCGACTTGACCTCCAGAGAGCACATTTGGTACCAGACATTGTTCTAGAGAAACACAATTGTAAAGATGAGTTTTTAAAATTGGTTCTCACATCTAAGTAGGACTAAAGGCACCACCAACAGATGAAGTGTTGGTGAGAAATGAGGCTCTGTGTGACCAATGTTTGCTCTACAATTTCGTAAAGATGAGACGTACAGGAAGGCTGGTTGATTGGTAACTACTCATGATTGACAAACTGGTAAAGGGAAGAGAGGAACTCAGAGCTTCACGAGCCCATCGCAAATGCCAACTAAAAGACCTCAAATGTTTTATTTGTGCCATGAATCAAAGCCTGATCTCTTTTCGTAATAGAACTGAACACCAATGGCAGTTTAATTCTCAGCCTCGAAAGGTGTCTGATATTAAAGTGAGGGCACTGACGAAATAAATGGAACCCTGAAATTCGAGATGGGACTGATATATAGACTGATAGTCCAGAAGGAGGAGACATTGAATCTCCAGATTCCATTGAACAACTCCAGCAGCGGCACCAGCCTTCTCCTCTGAAGAGAATAATCCTCTCCCAGTAAAGCCACTATCCCCCAACCCTCACTTGTGGAAATAGCCCAATTATGCAGGCTGATATGGCACCTGGGCGGTATGGAAGCATTGCTGAGGCTGATGTTTTACAAGGTGCTGCTGCAGGTTCCCAGGGAATACCCTCACCACTCATTAGTGCCTCTACCTGTGGTTCTCAACCTATGGGTTTACACCCCTTGGGGGGAGGGGTGTCGAGCAACTCTTTCCCAGGGGTCACCTAATATATCCTGCCTATCAGATATTTACATTACAATTCATAATAGTAGCAAACTTACCGTTATGAAATAGCAATGAAAATAATTTTCTAGTTGGGGGTCCCTACAAAGTGAAGGAACTGTATTAAAGGGTCGCGGCATTAGGAAGGTTGAGAACCACTGCCCATGTAGACTTATGATTAGACTTAAGTCACAATGAATCCCCAAAGGTGAAGTCCAGATGCTGATCCACGTAGGAGTGCACACTATTCCTATGAACTTCAAGAATTTTCTAATATTTATAAACAGAAACCTAGAGAACACATGTGGGAATGACTGTGGTAGTTAGATGATTTGATGTCAACTGGAAACTCCTGGTTAGGGATGGAGTAAAATCTGTCAATCAGGTAACAGCCTGATGCTGTCTCGTTGGGGGTGTGGCCTCCTTCCTCTCACTTCCCCCTTCATCTTGCTGCTTGCTGGCCACTCTGAGAGCTGCCAGAGCCCTGCCATGTTTCCACCAACTTTGGATCCACACAACTGTACATACAGACCTATGATCTTCCTGTATTCTGCATCAGTGCAGGTGTCTTCATAAGTCTGAATTGGGACTTATGGACTGATCTGGATGCTTTCTTGATATGTATTTACTTCTTGATATGAAACTCTTTCTGATACATGTGAGTGTCACTGGATGTGTTTCTCTAGTCAGCCCGGCCTAATGCATTGTTATTAAGGGATAATGGTGCAAAGAACATAAATTTGGATCAGTCCGAATTTATCAATATTGGTCCACTAACTACAGAGTCTTCATTCAATGTTTCAGGTAGAGAGGCTAGGAGAAGATCTAATCATTTATTTTGCTGGTTTGCTGAAATGTGGGTTATGAGACAGCCTACACTAAGTCAGATGGAAGTACCAGACCTACCTTGGTATATCTTAGAAGGCGTCCAAAGGCTTTGGGAAATTGACATGGTAGAGTGGATTTTTCAGACTAAAATCAAAAGCCTACAAAGGGCTTGTCCTGAAGATCTAGCTATTTATTTATTTGTTTGTTTGTTTGTTTTTACCGGAATGGTAAGAAACGAATTTGAGAAGGGAGCTAAGGCATCTCTAAGACTCCTATGATTTTTCTTTTGTGTCAGCCAGGCTTGACAGTGGGAATGGTCCTGAGTGAATTAAAATACTTGCCTACATTGGGACGGATTGGGCCCCAGGGTAGGCACCAAGTGGCAGCACTAAATCAATAGAGACAAGGTGGTCATGGTTACTGTAATGGACAGCAGAGTCAAAATAGTAATCAGAATGCCCTGACTCATAGAAAAAATTTACATCAGTTGAATGACAATCTAACTCGAATTGTCGGAATTGAGAGTTACCTAATTCCTCAACTTGAGCCAGGCTACAGCCCCATAACCACTTTAAGCAAGGGAAGTCAGGTCTCTTGGAGGAAAGGTTCCTCATTACCACCAAAGGTTTATTCGGTTAGTCTTTCTCCTAGTCTTTCCCCAAGGGATCTGAGGCCTTTCACACATGTAACTGTTCAATGAGAGAAAAAAAATCAGAATTTCTGTGGATTACTGGACACTTGCTCTGACCTGACATTAATCCCGGGAGAACCAACATGTATGAAGGCCCACCAGAGTGACAGCACATGGATGGAGGTCAATGTGTGCAGGGAACTTTGTCTCACAATAGGTCCCTGAACCTATCCTACAGTAATTTTCCCAGTTCCAGAATATATTATTGGAATAGTATACTCCGCCATTGGAAAAAAAACCCATATTAGGTCCCTGGTATGTGAAACCAGGCTATAATTGCAGGAAATCAAATCCGAACTCACTGCTCCATTCTGGTTTCAAAGCAGTTTGCTGTCAGCTGGCAAGGGCAAGAATACACTTTTACAACTCACCCTCAAGTTTATGTCAACTTTCCAGGCTATGCTGTAACTTAATCTGCAGGTTCCTTGATCGACTTTTCCTTCCATGAAATGTGACATTGATGACATTTTGCTGATTAAACCTAGTAATGAAGAAGTATCAATGACTTTAGACTTATTGGTAAAACATCTGCTTACTCCAAAAAGAGACTAATAAATTCACTGCCATCAAGTTGATGCTGACTCAGAGACCCTATAAAGAGCAAAAAACTGCTCCTGTGAGTTTCCACACCTGTAACAGTTTATGGGAGTAGGAAACCAGCTTGCCCCCAGGGTTAGGTCAACTCTGCAGAACTATGCCATAACTGAGTCTGCAAGGAACTCGATTGATTTTTCCTTCCACAAAATGTGACACTTGTCCATTATATTGATGACATCATGTTGATTAAACATAGTAAGGAAGAAACATCAATGATTTTAGGCTGATTAGTAAAACATCTGTGTTCTAGACTGTGGGAAAGTAACCCAACAAAAAGCCAGGTGCCTTCCAGCTCAGTGAAATTTCTAGGGGTCCAGTCAATTAAGGCATGTCAAAATATCCCTACTATGTAAAAGATGAGTAATGTATCCTGGTGAGTCTCTTTGGACTTTCAAGGCAGCATATTCCTCAGTGGGGTGTGCTATTCTAGTCTACATGAGGCGGACCACAGAACTACCAGTTTTGAGTAGGGCCCAGAATAAGAGAAGGCTCTGCAGCAGGCTCAGGCTGCACTGCAAGCAGCTCTACTGCTTGTGCCATGTGGCCCAGCTGATCCAATGGTGCTTGAGGAGTCAGCGGCAGATGGAGATGCAGTTTGAAGTCTTTGGCAGGCCCCTACTGGAAAAATCATAGTAGAGACCCTTAAGATTTTGGAGCAAAGCTCTGCCATCCTCTGCAGACACCAACTACTCCCCTTAAGAAAAATAGCTTTAGTCTATTACTGAGCCTTAGTTCAGACTGAATGTCTTACCTGGACCACCAAGTCACCATGTGTCCTGAGCTGCCCATGATGAACTAGGTGTTGTCTGACCTACAAAGTCATAACTTTAGACACACACACCGCAGCACTCCAGCAGTCAATGGAAGTGGGATATATGACATGGTGACTCAAAGACGGTCTCAAAAATAACAATCAATCATGGGGATGGTACAAACTGGGTAATGCTTCATTCTGTCGTACATGAGTCAAAAAATTATATTAAGATGTTTGATAATATATTAAGGTAATATAAAAATTTATATTAAGATGTTTGGCCAAACAGGCATAACTTTGCCAAAGCAAGGGTGATATACATAACATCATCTGTGTGTTTATACACTTCTTGATAATAACTTTTCCTAAGAAGTGATCACTTTCAGCAGTTGATTGTCCATGTGAGGCCCTTTTTCAATCTTCAGGAAAGCCATGTAAAAACTAAAGTTTACTGTATTTCCAAATCTTTGTTCAGTAATTTGAAGTGAGTGAGATCACTTCTAAGGCAGGTAAAAACGAACAGCATAATTACAGATTGACTTGCATGGTGATTGGGGAGAACTAGAGATATGGACTGAAGGAAGCAGGCTGGCTGGGGCTGGAGAAAGGCAGGGTTCGGAGTCACAGGAATGGGATAAGGTGTTTTGTTCTTCCCTTTAATCCCTGAGTCAGTCTGGAACCATTTTCGACCTGTGTTAGTCCAGGTAGACTAGAGAAACAAATTCATTTATACTCATATATGAGTGAGAGAAAACTTTGTATCAAGAAGTAATTATGCAAGTAGCAGATATTAAGGGCTCAAGTAGAAGGCAAATGTTTTGAGAATGATGATGGCAACAAATGTACATATGTGCTTGACACAATGGATGTATGTATGGATTGTGATAAGAATTGTACGAGCCCCCAATAAAATGATTTTTAAAAAGGAGTAATTATGCATCAATAAGATATCCCAGGCCAGTAGAGATCAAGTCCATAAGTCTGATCTTAGCCCATATGTCCAATACCAGTCTATAAATTCCTCTTCAGACTCAAACAACACATGCAATGATACTGACTGCAGGAAAGTCACAGGCAAGTGGATGGTAATTCTTGCGGATCCACTGGCAGTGGAAGCATCTCCGGGGCTCTGACAGCCATCAGCATGGTTCCATGTGACTTGTCCACAGGAAAGTATAGCGGAGAAAGTGTGTGTCTCACTTCCAGGGAGGAAGGCAGGAATTCCCAGAATCCTCAGGAGAAGACCATGCCCACACAGAGGTATTACTGGCTATGACCTGATTGACGGGCTAGACTCTACCCTTTCACCCAAGTTGACAGGAGATATGTAAATGCCATTCTGCCCCATTTGGCTATCCCATCAGGAAAAAGACCTGGCTTGTCCTCTTGTCAGAGGCTGGGTCCTTGTGACGGGAGAAAATGGAGTCCCCAACTTGTCTCAGAGGCACGCTGCCAACTTTGTGCCATGTGTATAATCTGCAGCTACTTCTGAGGCCTGCACCAGAGAAACATGGTGATTCTCAGCACCCAACAGGGACATATGGTTCTCCCCCCACCAACTGTGACCTGCCAACAATGTCCTTAACTCAGGGGACAGCATGGTCCTGATCGTCCACTATGGGCCGTGGCCTGTCTGTGTCTATGTTCTCTGCCTCCCTCCCTCTTTCTTCTGTCTCTCTCCATTCTCTTTTCATCTCTCTCACTATTTCTTTCTCTTTTCCCATTCTTCCCTTCTCCCCTTCCCTCTCCTTCTATCTTTCCCTCTCCTCTCTCTAGGACACAGACCCACCCTGACCACACCTTCTATTTACCTAGAATTTACCTAGTTGCAAAGGGTTGAAACCATGTTGTGGACAGGCGGATATGTTGGTGCACCACCCGCTGCATGAGACTAAGGTTAGGTTCTGGTCCAGGCTTGTCTGTTAACTTGATCTATGATTTTCTCAGCTATTGCTTGCTGCAAAAAAAAAAAAAGGGGGGGGGGAGCTACACCAAAACTTAATGGTTTAAATCAAAAGCAACCTACTATTTCTCAAAAATCTGTGGTTTTTCTGCATGCAATGTCTGCTGTAACTGGGCCATCTGGAGACTCGTCTGTGATTGGAGAACCAAGATGACTTGCTCACACGTCAGGCATCTTAATGGAGGACAGCTGGAAGGTTGGGTTTAGTAAGATCTGCAATATCTGGCCTTCTCCCCTACACAGTGTACCATCTCAGCTATCTTCTTGTCCATGTGGTTTCTTACATAGATGGTGAGGACTCCCAGTAACACAACCAAGAATGTGACCAGGCCTCTTGAGAAATGACCCAGTGTCACTTCCTTGGTTAAGTGCGTATTTTCTTATTCAAGCACGCACAGGCCAGCCCAGACTCAAGGGTAGGATATGATGCAACAGCCTAAGAAGCAGGAAACCATCCATGGATAATTTTTTTCCCAACATCTCAAGCCTCAAAGCAAATCTCAGTTCCTATTGAAAGAGACAGAAGCAGTATAGAAAACAGGAGAAAGGCAATGTTGTCCTGACCTACTTGGTTTTAGGAGCTTTAAAATGACTGTTGTTATGGGGCGCAGATGAGTCACTTTCAACTTATGGTGACCCTGTGACCGAATAGAATTGTCTCATAGGGTTTTCTGGGCTATAGTCCTTCTGAAAACAGACTGTTATGTCTTATCCCCTGGAGCCACTAGATTTGGATGAACAAATTTTTATTTAGGGCTTATAAAACCACATGGAAAATATATCTCATCTTGATTATTTCAAATTTTCTACTACTACTTTATTATATTTTTAACACCCTGATAATGGCCTTGTCTTTGGACAACTATTAATTTCCACACAGCAAGCACATACATCAGAGGACAATGTGTTCTTTCTGTTCTCTCCAACTTTAGTCACTGCACATCATCCTGTAAGTAGTTCTCCCTTTTGTATGGGTCCAGATGAGCATGAATGCAGTCAGCAGCATCACTGTATGCACAATCTGAGGTCATCTGGCTAAGGAAAACTAAAAGCACTAACTCTTAGTCAATTGCAAAGGCCCCTGTGACACAGTAACTGAGATCGGTGTGGCTACCCAAGGGCATAACCTCATACTATCCTGGTCCCCTCCTGACTCCCTCCCTAAGCACAGTACCTTGCCAGGTTGACCAAAGACTTCAGAATTTAATTTGGGGGAATGCATCTTAACTAATTATTAATCACGTCCCTTTGAAAATAAAACAATTGAGTCCATTTTATTTTCTTTTAGGAATAAAATTTAAATTTTCTCCAGTTCAACTTTCCCCGAGCAATTTGGACATATGCATGTCAGAGTATTCTGGGAATGTTAAGTGGATGTTTGGGGGGGGGGAAGAAAGATGCATGAACTTGATTCAGAAACTGAGTGGAGACTGTCTAGTCTCTGTAAATGTGAAATAATGATAAGACCTTTGCTTCATGATTCTAAGAGATAAAGTGGCAGAGCTCTAAGGATGTTTCTGAAGAGGATTTGATAACCTCAAGCCACAGAAGAAATGCAGGCTATTCAAAGTATTACATACATCCTAAATTGTGTTATAATTTGTTAAAAATATCTTTTAATGGTAAGCTTAAAGGTCATGTTAGAGTTTTAATTTTATTAAAATACTCATGAATGGCCTAAGAAAATATGACAATAAACATAATCACCTCTTAAAAATTATTTTCTCTTGATTTTAATTTTATTATTTAACAGTTTTATTGACATATAATTCATGAACCATACAAGAGTTGTAAAATCATCACCACAATCAATTTTAAAACATTTTCTATATTCTTGTACCTATTATTACCTCCCAGTAGGCCCCAGCCTCCTTTGCTGTAGCCCTATGGAATTATTAATCTAGTTACTGTCTCTATGGAACTGTTAATTTAGTTACTGTCCTGGATATCATATAAAGAAAATCATTTTAAAAAACCAAAATCCAGCAACAAAACGAAACACAGAAAAGCCTTGATCCAAAAGAAAGCAGAAGATAATAGAAGCTAGAACATATTAAAAATTAGTCTAAAAGGGAACCAAATGATAATATGTTAAATTTTAACTTTAATTACAGTAATGTCTACAATAATCTATTTTCCAATGCACTCTCTCTGAGGGCAAGACTGTTCACATCCCTGGTCAGTGGTCCAATGTAATTAAACGGAAGTTTAATCTGAGTGGGAATTCTGCAAATGACTTTTGGTTTTTTACTGACATTCATAGACTTCAGCAAATTGAGTAGTTAGAATTTAAGGTCTAATACAATTTCCTTCTCTCATCTTGGATTTCAACCTATTTAATCCTTGTATCACATGTGTTCCTTCTGTGAACCTAGCAGACACCTCACTTAGATGGTGGCTTGTTTTAAGCAAGCCTTTAAGACCCCAGATACTATTCTTTCTTATAGCTGGGCACCATCTGATTTCATCTTTACACTTTCCTGTGACATCCTTATCTTCAGTGATCACTAAATGGGGGTACATATTGAGCAGGGCCACATCATAAGAACTAATTAGGTTTATTATTAAGTGCAAGCTCAAAGTTCATTTGCATATTTAAAGTTGATATCTGGTCCATTTTAAAGGCAGCATTATTAGCTTGTGGAGAAATAATTTTAATAACATGAGGCATTTGGTAATTCTAATAGTAATATCATTAATGTAGTCAACTGTGTAGAATTTAAAGAACAAGTAAGAAAAGGAAAATATACTATATAGGAAAGCATTTTAGACAAAAATGCATATGATTTTTACTTGTACTGGTTAAAAACTTAAGTAACCAAACACTACTTAAGAAAGCAAAAAATTTAGTAAGACACACAGCAAAAATTTCACTCACTAAGGCAACACTATGTCTAAAACATTAAGGCATGCCACAAAAAGGCAAACTAATATGAAAATAGCCATTATATTGTTGTCTTAAGTTGTCAATTATTGTGCAACCTCAAACTCAAGAGATTTACACCAAAGTCACTTCCTTTCAAATCCACAACCTGAACACAGTAGTTCTTTGCTATTCTCACACTAGAGGGTTTCAGCTTTAAATACGAAGGAGTATTTGAGTTCCTTTCATTGGCAACAAGTGTGTTTAAGGTACAGTCTGGTTCACTTAGAGGGATTTCTAAATCAAGTAATTCTGATATGGTCTATGAAGAACCAGAAAAGATAAAATCTAAAATCCAGGTAGCCTAGCGCTTTCAGCCAGCATCACCAGGGCTGAAAAGAAGCTCTCCCCTTGGTTCACCCAATAGAAATGCAACCGCCTTCTTAGAGAAAGATATATCTCCTCATCTGGTCATGAATTCCAGGTAAAATTCAATGATCAGATGTATCTATTAATTTGGAGTGAACAGAGACAATGCTATATGGCAGGAAATATTTGGTCCTGTCCCTCTACCCTCTAAATAAAATATTGACCAAGCTGAGGTGAGACCTTCTCTGAAGCAGTCTTTAAGTTTTAAGATGTACACATAAAGGCGTGACAAATGTATCACAAACATTAAACAGACACCAGCACATTGTTTGGGAGGCCAGATGAAGTGACTTTATGACCTGAGAACAGGTACCCGCCTTTGTCTTGGTGTTGGTCTTTGTAGTAATAAAAAAATTAAAATATTTGTCCTTTTGTGATTGACTAACTTCACTCAGCATAATGTTCTCCAGGTTCATCCATGTTGTGAGGTGCTTGGTAGTTCATCAGTGTTTTTTAGGGATGCATAATACTCCATTCACTGGGAGGAAAGCTGGGGAATTTTACTTCTGTGAACAATAGCCTCGGGAAAATGGGTGCATAAGTAATTGTGGTGAAGAAAGCTGATTGTGCCGGCTATTAAAACATGTTTTCTGGGGTCTTAAAGGCTTGAAGTTAAACAAGGGGCCACCTAGCAGGGAAGCAACAAAGTCCACATGGAAGAAACACACCAGCCTGTGTGATCATCTGGTGCCAACGGGAATAGGTACCAGAAGTTCAAAAACGAGCAAACAAATTGAAGTGAATGATCATAGACAAAGTAGAGACCCAAACCCATCTGTAAGATAATTGCACAGTCACCTCCCTGATACGATCGCTGAAGACAAATGGGTGCCTAAGCAAATGTGGTGAAGAAAGCTGATGGTGCCTAGTTATCAAAAGATATAGCATCTAGGGTCTTAAAGACTTGAAGGTAAACAAGCGGCCATCTAGCTCAGAAACAACAAAGCACACAAGCCTGTGCGATCATGAGCTGTCGAAGGGATCAGGTATCAGACATCATCAGAACAAAAAATCCTATCATTGTGAATGAGGCGGGGAGAGTGGAGTGGAGACCCAAAGTCCATTTGTAGGCCACTGGACATCCCCTTATAGAGGGTCTCGGGGAGGAGACAAGCCAGTCAGGGTATGATGTAGCAATGATAAAACATACAACTTTCCTCTAATTCCTAAATGCTCCCTCCCCTGCCCCACTGTTATGATCCCAATTCTATCTTACAAATCGGCTGGACCAGAGGATGTACGCTGGTACAGATGGGAACTGGAAACAGGGAATGCAGGATGGATGATACCTTCAGGACCAGTGGTGTGAGTGGCGATACTGGGAGGGCAGAGGAAGGGTGGGTTGGAAAGGGGGAACCAATTACAAGGATCTACATGTGATCTCCTCCCTGGGGGATGGACGACAGAAAAGTGGGTGAAGGGAGACGTCGGACCGGGCAAGATATGACAAAATAATAATTTGTAAATTACCTAGGGTTCATGAGGGAGGGGGAAGGGGGGGGAAATGAGGAACTGATGCCAGGGGCTTAGGTGGAGAGCAAATGTTTTGAGAATGATGAGGGCAATGAATGTACAAATGTGCTTTACACAAATGATGTGTGTATGGATTGTGATAAGAGTTGTATGAGCCCCCAGTAAAATGATTTTAAAAAATATAATTGAACAGTCCCTCACAGAAAGGCCACATGAAAGGGTTGATACATCCAGGGTGCAGTATTGCACTGTTGAAACACACAACTGTCCTCTCGTTCTTCAATATTTCCTCCCCTTATTTTTATGGTCTTAGTTTACCTCATTAATCTTTTTAGACCTGCGTATGTTCATTTGTGTAATTAAGATAATTCGTTGCATGAAATCCTAGATAGATAAACCCTGCAGAAATAATACCAGGAAAGGGGTTCCTGGTGGGGAAGGGAGGGGAGGGAGGAAATAAAGGGGAGCTGATATCAGAGAGTTCAAGAAAAAAGAAAATGATGGTGGCAGCAATTGTACAATTATGTTTGATCTAATCAAGTTATGGATTGTTATAATCTCTGTAAGAGCTCCCAATAAAATGATTTTTTAAATAAGGTAAAAAAGAGTAGTCTTGGAAATGCATCGGGGCAGTTCTACCCTGTCCTAGAGGGTTGCCATGAATCACTATTGGCTCAATGGCAGTGAGTGGTTAGGTTTAGAGTATTCTACTGTGTTTGAACCAAAGTGTCTTCAGGTATTCTACTGATGGGATTTTGTGCTGTCTTCTACCTTCTTGCATACTGCAGAGCATGGGAGTGCGTACAACTCTTCATGTTATGTGTCTTACTTCTTTATGGTGTAGACTCAGCAGAAGTATTGCTGGATTGTATGGGATTTTCCACTCCTATTGTTTTAGGTAGTGCCATATCACTTTCCACACTGTACATGTTCACAGGCCCACCAGCAGTGTGTGAAAGTTCCAATCTCTCAGCATCATCTCCAGCATTTGTTGTTTCCTAGGTTTTGTTTTTGTGTTTTTAATAGGACTGTCCCTGTCTGTGAAAGGTGATATTTCTTCAGTATTTTGATTTGCATCTCAAGATGGCTAATAATTGTGAGAATTTTTTCATTTGCTTGTCAATTTTGAGGTCAATTTTGGTGAACTGGACAATTGTAATTGGATTATTTGGGTTTTTCTTACTGAGGTCTTGCAACATCCTTTAGATTTTAGAGATTAGACCCTTTGCCCATCGTATCATTGCTAAAAAATTTTCCCCAGTCTGTGGGCACTCTTCACATTTTTTATAAAGTGGTTTAATTCACATAAGTGTTTTATTTTTAGTAGGTCCCAGTCATCTATGTTTCCTTCTGTGTGTGCTTCCTTCTTTATATTTGATAGTGTGTGTATGCCCTGAAATAGGGGCCTTAAGATTGTCTCTGTTTTCTCATCAACAATCTTTATAGCTCTGGAATTTACATTTAGATCTTTGGTCCATCTTGAGTTCATTTTTGTAAATAGTCTACACTAAGGGTCTTCTTTCATTCTTCTGCAGATGAAGATCCAGTTTTGCCAGCACCATTTATTGAAGAGACTGCCTCTTTCATCTCTTCCTCTTCTGTTCCATTGGTATATATAGCCCTCATTGTACTCATATCAAGATGTTTTGACAACTTGGTTGTATAATTAGTTTTGAAAGTGACAATGGGAGACCTCTTACTTTGTATTTCTTCTAAAGGAGTTCTTTTGCCTGTTCTAGATCTATTCCTTCTCCATCAGAAGTTAATTGTTACTTTTCCCATTTTTTATAGAATGAAGTTGGAATTTGGATGGGAATTTTATTGTATTTATAAATTGCTTTGGGATTATTGACATTTTCATAATATTAAGTCTTCCAATTCATGACCGTGGGGTACTCTGCCTTCTGTGCAGGTCCTTTTTGTAATAGTATTCTGTAGTTTCCTTTGTACAGGTCTCTTGTTTCTCTGGTTAAATTTGATCCTAAGTATTTCATTTTCTGTGTGGCTATTGCCAATGGTATTGGTTTTTATTTTTTATGTCTTTTCAGAACTCTCTTTTAGTATGCAAGAATCCTGTTGATGTCTACTTGTTAATCTTATATCCTTCCATGTTGCCACATACTTTTGTTTCCAATACTTGTTTTGCCGAGTCTTTTTTATTTTCTGCATATAAAATCACATCATCTTCAAATGGTGAGAGTATTTATTGCTTCTTCTTTGCCCATTTGGATTTCTTTGATTTCCTTTAGTTGTCTAATGATTCTGGCTAAGACTTTCAGTACACTTTTGAATATGAGTGGTAATGGGGGGGATCCTTGTCTCATTCTTGTTCACAGGTAAATGCTTTCACTTTCTCCCCATTGACTAAGAATTTGACCATTGGTTTTTCATATGTGGCCTTTATTATGTTGAGAAATGTCCTTTCTATTTCTATTTTGTTTAGCTTTTTAATCAAGAATGGGTGTTGGATATTGTCAAATGCCTTTCTGTACCAATAGATGTGATCATGTGACCCTGTTTTGTTTATGTGAGGTATTACATTGATTGTTTTTCTAATGTTGCACCATCTTTATGTACCTGGTATGAATTCCACTTGATTATGGTTTATTGTTGTTGGATCCTATTGGCCATACATTTTTCCATCATTTTGCATCTGTGTTCATAAGAGATAGGTGTTGTTTAGTTCTTCTATGTCATTTTTCTTTCTGTGTCAATATTGAGTTTATTTCCTGATGACCTGTCTTTCCTTAAGAGTAAGTGTTGAAGCGGCCATCAAGCTCAGAAGCAAAAAAGCCCACATGGAAGAAGCACACCGGCCAGTGCGATCACGAGGTGCCCAAGGGACCAGGTATAAGGCATCATGCAAAAAAAAAGATATAAGTGTGTGTATGTGTATATATGTGTATATGTATATATGTATGTGTATATATGTATATATATATATCATATTAAATGAAGGGGGAAGTGCAGAGTGGAGACCCAAGGCCCAAGTGTCAGCCAATGGAGATCCCCTCATAGAGGGGTTTAGGAGAGGAGATGGGTTAATTAGGGTGTGAGGTAGTATCGATGAAGAACACAGCTTTCCTCCAGATCCTGGATGCTTCCTCCCCCCAACTACCATGATCCGAATTCTACCTTGCAGGGCTGGATAGGACAGAGGCTGTACACTGGTACATATGAGGGTTGGAGGTACAGGGAATCCAGGGTGGATGATACCTTCAGGAACAAGGGTGTGAGGGACGATGCTGGGAGAGTGGAGGGTGAGTGGGTTGGAAAGGGGGAACTGATTACAAGGATCCACATGTGACCTCTTCCCTGGGAGAGGGACAGCAGAGAAGGGGGGAAGGGAGACTCCGGATAGGGCAAGATATGACAAAATAACGAGGTATAAATTACCAAGGGCACCTGAGGGAGCGGGGAATGGGGAGGGAGGGGGGGGGGGAAGAGGACCTGATGCAAGGGGCTTAAGTGGAGAGCAAATGCCTTGAGAATGATTGGGGCAGGGAATGTATGGATGTGCTTTATACAATTGATGTATGTATATGTATGGATTGTGGTAAGAGTTGTATGAGTCCCTAATAAAATGTAAAAGAAGAAAAGAGAAAAAAATGATTAGGGCAAAGACTGTACAGATGTGCTTTATACAATTGATGTATGTATATGTATGAACTGTGAAAAGAATTGTATCAGCCCCAATAAATTGTTAAAAAATAAAAAAAATTAAAAAATAAAGGGAGTCGAACGCTGGAAAAAAAATTTTAAAAATTAAAAAATTTAAAAAAAAAAGAGTAAGTGTTGAAATCTCTTACTATTATTGCAGTGCTGCCTACTTCTCTCTTCAAATCTTTCGGAGTTTGATTAATATATTTTGAGAAATTTTCAGTAGGGGCATATATGTTTATTATGATTGTCTTCTTGTTCTATTATTTCTTTAATCATTTTGCCTTGAAATATTTTACATCATAAATTTGAATTGCCACTCCTGCTTTTTTTTGTGGCTATGCTTAGCTTAGTAAAGTTTCCTTTATCCATTGATGCTTAGTCTGTCTTTATTTTGGGGTTAAAGGTGTGTCTCTTATGATCAGCATATTGATGGGTCTTGGTTTCTAATCCCATCTACTACTTTCTATTTCTTGACTGGTGCACTTAATCTATTTCCATTCAACGCCATTGATATGTGTGTCTGCTTTACTATCATTTTGTTGTGTGTTTTTTATTTTGTGGTTTTACTGGTTTCTTTATCTTCTCCCATTTCTGTATTGTTTTGTGTAGTTTTCATTGTATTGATTTCTGAGTATTGTTTAATTCTGTGTGGCTCTCATGTTTACCTGCTGTTGCTTTTGATTCTCTGCCCAAGTTTTCTATTTGGTATTTTTTTGTAATGTTGGTCTTGTTTGGACAACTTCTTCTAACTTTTCCTTGCATGGAAATATCTTTTTTGCTCCCTCATATTAGAAGGAGTGTTTTGCTGGATGGAGAGCCCTTGGTTGACAGGGATTTTTCTTTCAGAATTTTGTATATGTCACTCCATTGTCTTTTTGCCTACGTGGTTTCTTCTAAGTCTGAGCTTATAAGAATAATTGGTTTTCCTTTATAGGTTACTGCACTTTTTTCTCTATCTGCTCTCAGAAGTCTCTACTTTTCCTTGATATTGGAGAGTTTCCATGACTAAGATATGTCATGACATTTTTCTTTTTGCAGCTATCTTGTTTATGTTTCTCTCGGCTACTTGTATAGTTCTTTTCTCCTCCTTTATGGTATTGAAGAAGTTTTTTCCCATGATTTCCTGTACTATTTTCTCTGTAGATTTTTCATTTCTTTCTGTTCTGGGAGACCAGAGAGATATAGGTTGTCCGTCCTTATGGTGACCCATGTCATTTGTTGACTTTATTCACATCGCTTCGCTTGGTCCTTGGACAGCTGGGGCCATCCTTGTTAGAAATGGCTAGGACCTTTTTCTCTGAGTCTCGGGGATCACCAGGGCCTTCTTGCCAGGATGCAGGGATGCCCAAGGCCATCCTTGCCAGTTGTCTTCCTCTTTACTTTAAATGCATGGGAGATAAGAAATTAAATGGACAGGATTATTAGCAGCGATGACCCTGTGGACCAGTAACCTACAAGAAAAACAGTGCAAATTATGTGTTTTCTATTTTAAATGAAACTACTCATTGAATCAACTTGGATTCGTGGCAATCCCATAGCTGTCAGAGTAGAACTACCATGGGAGTTGTTGGAACATTAAGTAAAATGCCTCCCTAATTAAAACACGAAGAACCTTGGTGGTATGGTGGTTAAGTGTTCATTTGCTAACTGCAAGTTTGGTAGTTCAAATACACCAGTCACTCCATGTAAGAAGGATGTGGCTGTCTATCACTATAAAGATTACAACCCTAGAAACTCTATGGGTATAATACTACTCTGTCTTATAGGGCTCTTATGAGCTGAAACTGACTCCAGGGCAATGGCTTATTTGGACTTGGATTCTCACCCAGTACTTGGAGATGGAAGTCTGCATTCCATCGCTATCATTAAGTGCACGCAGAACTATGCAAAGGCTCCAGGCATTGAGGATGAATTGTACCTCAGCATGGTTCTTATTCTTGACTCATGGAGACTGAACCTGACAAAGAAAAGATGAGTCAGTCTTCTGCAGCACAAGTCAAACATTGTCTCATGGGCAAATCTGGGGAGAAGTTTTCAGAAAACAAAATGTACCGGCTACTGATAAAAGGTTTCATAATTCTCAGATATGCCTCAGCCCCACATTCCCCTGCAGCAAAGCAGCTAAACCCACAGTCAGACAGCCCCATAATCCAGCCATACTTCTATTGTGGTCCCATTCATACCAAGTGACGAAGATGTGAATCCAGATTTGAAGGCTCCAAAGAGAAGCCAATGGGGCCTCAGTGCACACTTGCCCATTGTGACACACCTGTTATGTCTGAACTAGGCTCTTCCAAGGACCCTCACACTCTCAGATTTCATGAGACAAATTGTGTAAATTCAATTCCATTCACAGCTCACAGAAAAGTGTTCAAACTAGATAGATTCCCTGTGCTTGAAGAAAAGAAAGTCACTCTTTTCATTCAACTCCACAATGAGGTGTCGATTCGTGTTGTTGTAGGAGCCCTCCCCTGGTCATTCCCAACCTCCTTGTTGATCATTTGATAATCCTGCAGGTGTTGCAAGAGACATGGCTGCTTTTCTTCATTCTAATGATGGTTTTGGGCAGTGGGGTCCAGTGGACCAGATTAGCACAAACATTACATAAAAGGAAGTATTCTAAGCCTTACATTGGCATCACTGACATTTGAGGAAAAGTTCATAATAGTGGTATCCAAAGAATTGGAGACAGAGATAATGCATATGTTTCTAAATTTTGCCTTTGGTGATATTTATATTTAAAAAGAAAGAAAGAAATCGCCCCTTCATAATAGAAGTAACATTTATTTTTGTGTTCTTGCAATGTTTTATATTAACATTTGAAGCTCAGACCTATTAATTCACTGTCCCCTTAAAAGTGACTAGAACTTATCTTTAAGATGAATAATTATCTTTTTTTTCCCTCAGAGCCCATTTATTTCTGTATGAAGACATATGCATAAGCTGGACGTGAGACAAGGACTTTAGTGTAGAGTAGATTGGTTACTGCCTTCCATTTACAATATACTCGAAATAACTCTTCCCTTGAATTTGGACTGCTGTTAAGTCAGGGAGCCAAGGCAGAGACAAAGGAAGGGGCTCAATAGAACATTTCCCTTGCCTGGGCTGAAATCATTAGTGAGCAGGAAAACAGGAAGGGGGTGAGGTCTCCTTTATAGAAAGGAAATGGCTCCGGAAGTGTGGGTAGGGAGGATGCAGCAAAAGAAAGCATGCTAGAAAGCCTTACTTGGAAGGAGGCAGCTTCTGACCCGGGAAACCAGTTACACAAGCAGCAGACTAGGGCGGGGTGGGCAGGGAAGACTGGTGAGGACAAGAAGCATTGAGCCACTCCCAGGATTGTATTTGAAGGACACTTTACAGTACCCATTGTTGGCTTTTCCTCTGGGTAATCAGGAATAAAACAAAAGCCAGGCCTTCTCATCAGTCTTGTCAAGAGATTTTACGCTCCCTGAAACTATTCAGGCAACTATTCTGTGCACATTTTCCAGGCAGTTTGGTTACACCAGTCCACATTAGTTTAATCCAGAGTCGATGTGGTTCATGATGAGCCCACAGGTTTTAATTTGATGGAGCTGAGATGCACCTTGGGACTCCCTGCAGCTGATAAGAAAAGAATTGTCTCTGCCAAACTGATATTCATAAGTATGGCCCCATTCTCTTCGTCACACTTGCTCAATTTACAAATCTATCGATACATCCAATGAGAGAAAGATCTGGTGAACAGCTTCCACAAAGATTACATACAGCCTAATAAAAAAGGAATAACATCTGGGGTCTTAAGTGCTTGTCTTCAAACGAGCAGCCATCTAAGTGAAGCATCAACTAAGTCCACATGGAAGAAGTACACCAGCCTGTGTGATCCAAGGATAATAAATAATAAATCCAAATCAGAAGGAGGGAGCGGTATCAGAGCTTAAATTGTGAACAGCTAGTTTACAGAAGACTCTGGATGACACTGGGAGTCCAGGATCCATTTGGAAGGTCCCCACATGGACTAAGCCTCCGATGAATCCCTCTGAAATCAGACGGAGAGTAGGGTAAGCTTGATTATGGCAGATGTAATGAGGCTAAAATGTGATACCTGATTATTTGACCTCCATTTTGACTCATTTAAAATTTGTTCTAGTTTTTAAATATTCCCAGCTTTTTTCCCCTCAATTAAGGTTTTTCTCTGGTTTATTTTGGTTTTGTTTTTGTTTTGGGTTTTTTTGGTGGGGGCCTTTGGGGGGAGGGAGTTTGGCTTTTTCTTCGTTTGTATATTTACCAGTATATGAAATGCAAGATAGGAAAATTATAGAGAAACTAACTGGTTCATGGCTTCCCGAGCCTATGGGAGGGGAGGTTGGAGGAAAATGGGGAGCTGATAATGAGCATGAGAAGAAAGGAAATGTTTTAGAACTGATGGCAGTTATGATTATGCAACTCCTTTTAATATGACTGATCTAGGGAAGTGTATGATATGTGAGCTCTGTGTAAATTAAACTACTTTTTAAAAAGATTTCAGCCTAGAAAATATAGGGAAATTCTACTCAGTAATATGAGGCTGTACAGCATAGAAGCCACTCAACCACACCTCGCACAGCAAGGCAAAGACAGTGCACTTCAGCTACCTTCAGAGAGCACGTCCCACAGATTGAAGAAGTGAGTCTGTGTTCTTCTTTAAATTTCACAATGAACTCTGCTACAAAAATGAATCATCTTTTTAATAATCCACGTTTGTAGCGGGGAACATTGAGAAACTTAACTTATGAAGGAGACCCATGAGTACGTCCTCAGTTTGGGTATCATACATAGCTAGAATTCTATGCCTTTGCCTTCTTGTAATTGTTAGTACCAAAGAGTCGATTCTACGCGTATCAACTCCATGTTATAGAGCAGAACTGTCCCAGAAGTTCTTTTCGGTTGAAACCTTTACTGAAGCAGGTCACAAGATCTTCCTCTATAAGAGCCTCTGTTTAGGTTTAAGCCTTCAGTCTTTTAGTTTGCAGCCTAGAACTTAACTGTTATCCCACCGGAACTAAAACTAGAGGGAAAACATGTGTCAGTAAGTGAAATTAATGTGAACTTTAATCCACCTGTGACATACAGTGGTTGCATAATAGAAAAAGGAAGCCTTGAGTAAGTCTACATGATGGGATGAGTAACCTCAGCTGTTTTGATGTAAGTTTCTGAGACACGTAGTAGCCAATAAGCCAGCTGTCATCAAGTTAGTTTTAACTCATAGTAATGTCATGTGTATTGTGGTAGAGTGGGTCCCATGAGGTTTTCAACCACTGATGTTTCAGAAATAGATCACTAGGCCTTTCTCTCCGGGTGAAGTTGAAATCCCAAATTTTATGTTAGTAGCCAAGTAGCTTCATTATTCTTACCACCTAGGTACATATATACATATACCTATTTCTTTATGGTACTTTGCATATGTGTATTTACACCCAAATATAAATTAAAGCTTCATGTGTACCAACTTACATATGAAGGGAAGCCCAGTCCTAAATTCAAGAATATAAAAAGCTAGTTTCAGTTTTTGCTTTGGATTTTTAGAAGTGTATTAAAGGTATCCAATTTATAAACCAGAGTGATATTTCTTAAAACCCTTTATATTTTCTTGTTTGTTTGGGCTCCTGTATCCTCTCAGAATCCTAAAACTTCTCATCACCCACAACCTCTAAATCTTTATTTTAATCCTCTCTCAGTGTTGTTTCAGCCATGCACTACCTGGAAAGTTTTCTCTCCCCTGTGTCCATTGTTTAAATGCTTCCAAACAAGAGAGTGCAGAGGCTGCTCCAAGTAGTAAGCATTGTCCCCTTTCCTCTCATCCACCAGTCTGATCTCTTTCAAACTGGTCAACAGTTTCTGCAGCCCCGTCATGACTGACCAGAACAGAAATCTATTTAGAAACATACAAGAAGGTAAGGCTGATATGTGACCATAAAAGTTCTCCTTTTAGGAAGTGGGTATTAACAAACCCAGGGACAAGGGAACAACAAGTGACTCAAAATCAGTGGCAAGGAGGGTGTAGGAGTCCTGGTAGGGCTTGATCAAGGGCAATGTAACTGAGAGGAATTACTGAAACCCAAATGAAGACTTGGCATGATAGTGGGACAAGAGGAAATAAAAGGAAATAGAGGAAAGAACTAGCAGGCAAAGAGCATTTATAGAAGTCTAAATATAGGCATGTACATATGTAAATATATTTATATATGAGGATGGGGAAATATATCTATGTGCATATATGTATAGGTTTTGTATTAAGGTAGCAGATGGACATTGGGCCTCCACTCAAGTACTCCCTCAATGCAAGAACACTTTGCTATTATTATTATCCTGGCATTCCATGATGCTTCTCTTCCTGACACAATTGCTGAAGACAAAGTGGGTACATAAGCAAATGTGACGAAGAAAACTGATGGTGTTTGGCTATCAAAAGATATAGTGTCTGGGGTTTTAAAAGTTTGAAGATAAGCAAGCAGCCATCTGGCTGAAAAGCAACAAAGTCCACATGGAAGAAATACACCAACTTGTGAGCTCATGAGGTGCCAATGGGATCAGGTATCAGGCATCAAAGCACAAAAAGCATATCATTGTAAATGAAGGGGAATCCAGAGTGGGACACAAAATCCATCTGTAGGCAACTGGACATCTCCTTACAGAAGGGTCCCAGGGAGGAGACAAGCCAGTCAGGGTGCAGTATAGCAACAATGAAACATACAACTTTCTTCTAGTTCTTTAGTGCTTCCTCTCTCTGTCCCCCCGCCCTCTCCCCTACTACCATGATCCCAATTCTATCTTACAAATTCAGCTAGAGCAGAGGATGGTCACTGGTACAAATAGGAACTGGAAACATAGGGAATCCAGGACAGATGACCCCTTCAGGACCAGTGATGAGAATGGTGATACAGAGAGGGTGGAAGGAAGGTGTAGTGGAAAGGGGAAACCGATCACAAGGATCTACATATAACCCCTTCCCTGGGGGATGGACAACAGAAAAGTGGGTGAAGGGAGACATCAGACAATGTAAGATATGACAAAATAATAATAATTTTAAGTTATCAAGGGTGAGGGAAGAAAGGTAGGGGAGTGAGGGGAAAGATGAGAAGCTGATACCAAGGGCTCAAGTAGAAAATGTTTTGAGAATGATGATGGCAACAAATGTAAAACTGTGTTGACACAGTGGGTGTATATATGTATTGTGATAACAGTCTTACAGCCCCCAATAAAATTATAGATATAGACATGTAGTATATATATAATGGTAAAAAAATCTCCTTTTAGGATAATAAGGGAAGAGAAGGGTGCATAGTGGGAAAGGACCTGGATATGTCTTATTCCAAGGTAATAAACTCTGTGGTCCTGATATTTCCCTGGCTGTTATGCAGATTTCTGCAAAGACAAGCCACTTTCCACATATGCCAACCAGGGCCATGTTCACCTCAAGTCAAAGACTTCATTCAGAGCAACTTCTTCTGAGCTAGAAGGTAATTCCTCTGGGACATATCTTTTTTTAAAATCGTTTTGTTAGGGGCTCATACAACTCTTCTCACAATCCATACGTACGTCAATTGTGCAAAGCACATTTGTACATTCATCGCCCCTCGAGGACATGTCTTACCAGTGTTCTAGGTAACACAAATTAATTTTCCCTGACTTAACTCTCCATCTTTCGAGCAATGCTCAGAGCCATGCAAAGGAAGTCTTCGGGGTTTCCCTTTTTGACATTCATAGAAAGGCTTGTGGCTTCCGGTAAGTATCCTTGGGGTTTTAGGTACTTTGTGCCTTCCCTGACATAAGTTATCTCCACTGGCACCTTGCAGGTATGAATTAAAAGAAAGGAATGGAGAACCATGAATGAGATGAGTTCGGGAAGCACACTGTTTTTTCCATCCCTGCAATGGCCTAGACTCAAGTAAGAGGAATTTCTAAGCCTCTTGGCCTAGTTTTTTTTAACAAATTAGAGTTTTAGATTCTGGTTAGAATACAAGGATTCTGAACAGAGGTGAATATGATTTTGTGAAATTCTGTAAGCTTTCAGTATATATCATGACACTGGAAAAATACTAGCTTTAGGATGCTCACCTTTCTGACACTATTGCTGAAAACAAAATAAGTTCATAAGCTAATGTGATGATGAAAAACCTCATGGTGCCTGGCTATTGCAACATATAGTACCTTAAAGGCTTGAATTTAAACAGTGGCCATCTAGCTATTTGATCACAAGGTGACAATGGCATCAAGTATCAGGCAACAGAAGACCCAAAACAAACAACCATTTTGATGCAAACAAAGTTGGTTGGAATGGAGATCCAGAGTCCATCTGTAGACAATGGGATATCCCCTCACAGAATGGTCACAAGGAAAAGATGTGTCAGCCAGGGTGCAAAATAGCATTGATGAAACACACAATATTCCGATAGTTCTTTAATGCTTCCTCCCTGCCCCCCATTGTCATGACCCCAGTTCTAGCTTACAAATCTGGCTAGACCGGAGCATTTACACTGGTACAGATAAGAGCTCTCCACACACAGAATCCAAGACAGATAAACTCCTCTGGACCAATACTGAGTACAGTGATGCCATGAGGGTAGGGGGGAGGTGGGGGAGAAGAGGGAGAAAGGGGGAACTGACCCGAAGCAATGAACAACAGAAATGTGGGTGAAAGGAGACAGCAGTGTAAAATTTGAAAATAAAAATAATTTATAAATTATCAAGGGTTTATGAGGGTGGAGGGGGAGGAGGGGAATAAAGAGGAGCTGATACCAAGGGCTCCGGTTGAAAGAAAATATTTTGGAAATGATGATGGCAATAAATGTATAAATGTGCTTGATACAATTGATGTATGGATTGCTATAAATGCTGTAAGAGCCCCAATAAAATTATTTACTAAATTTTTTTAAGATAATTTACTTCTTCAAAACTACATTAAAACATTTAGTGAGGGTGGAGGGAAGGTGGGGTAGAGAGAGGGAACCAATGACCAGGATCTACATATAACCTCCTCCCTGAGGGATGGACAACAGAAAAGTGGGTGAAGGGGGACATCAGACCGTGAAAGACATGACAAAATAATAATAATTGATAAATTATCAAGGGCTCATGAGGGAGGAGGGAGTGGGGAGGGAGGGAGGAAATGAGGGGCTGATATTAAGGGCTCATTTGAAAAGCAAATGTTTTGAGAATGATGATGGCAACAAATGTACAAAAGTGCTTGACACAATGGATGGATGGATGTCTTGTGATCAGAGTTGTATGAGCCCTCAATAAAATGATTTATAAAAAAGACTTTCAATGAATAAAACATTTAAACCTAAAAAAAAGAAGAAGAAAAAAGAGGAGCTGATACCAAGGACTCAAATAGAAAGTAAATGTTTAGAAAATAATGATGGCAACATATGTACAAATATACTTGATACAATTCATGTCTGGATTGTTATAAGAGCTGTAAGAGCACACAATAAAATGATATTTAAAAAATACTAGTTTTAATATGGAACAATTCTTCATGGAAGTAGAAAGCCTTATCTTTCTCCCAAGGAGCAGTTAGTAGGTTTGAACTGCTCACTTTGTGGTTTGCAGCTCAAAGCATAACAACTATGCCACCAGGGCTCCACCCAAATATAGGCCATCTCTATGCAATGTAGGACTGCATTGAGAAAACTTCTGGCATTGAATGAGAACATAGCCTCTAAGCGCCCAGTTGAGAATCTGGCTCAAAGCACGTACCGATTCTATTCCCACAGTCTCTCACGCAGCTGTTCCTCTGGCAGCATCTGCCACATTCCACCCCATCTGGCATCTCTGCAGCTCACCGCTGTGCCCCTTGGAACCAGCCCCTGGCTGATGTGTGTGAGAGAGGAGCCCAGTCAAAGAAATTGCAGTAACTCATAGATGAAATTCCTTATTTCAAAGAGTTCACTCTTAATTTGCACAGAGAAAAGGAAAATGCATGGTATTATCAGACAGCAGTACTGGAAATTATTTTTTAAAACTGAATTCAAAATAGCCCTCTAGAATTGAAAATGACTGTAGCTACGTGAATCATAAGGGCAGCTTCCCAGCAGAAAGGGGTTCTAACTTAAACTTCGCAAGTTGAGGGAGGAGGGAGGCTGAGTATCCCTAGTCAAAGGGTAAATTGACACTGGGAATAGGTAGTCTAAACTTGAGAGGCAAAAGTCTGGCATTTAACCTTTCAAAAGGAGAGAAGTTTTATTAGGCCAGCTCCTCATCCCAGTTAAGTAGAATCATTTTTCAATTATTCTGCTTTCTAAAACTTTTCTCTTTTAAAAAAATATTTGTAATCATCACAATGTCTAATTTAGAAACTTGTACCAAGAACGGGTCTGAGGGCTCCTTAGGCTCAGATGCTTGGGCAGCGGCCCACCGAGATGTGGTGCCCCTGTGAACTGTGTTCACCACCCTTTCCCCACCCAGGACAGAAAATTCCTGGGCATGGGGTGGGCCTGACAATGGATGCAGTGGTGAAAAAGAGATTCGATTCGGGTGTGTCATCTACAAGGTTCCTAATAGAGACATCCCCTGTCCGAGACAGAGGCACTGCTGGTATCTGTACTTCACAGGCTAATTATACTGATCCCAATCTCCCCTTTGCATGATTCCTGACAGTCTGGAAGGGGTGAGGTGAGAGCAGACAGGACACAAAAAGGACAGTTTGAGACTGTGCCTGTCTCCCCATGACACTGGATGGACAATGGCACCCTCTGCTGGCCAAGGCCGCTCAAGTACAGGAGCCGTGGTTGGAGCCTGTGAAATTCTTTTTTTTTAAACATTTTATTAGGGTCTCATACAACTCTTATCATAATCCATACATATACATACATCAATTGTATAAAGCACATCTGTACATTCTTTGCCCTAATCATTTTCTTTCTTTTCTTTTTTTACATTTTATTAGGGGCTCATACAACTCATCACAATCCATACACATACATACATCAATTGTATAAAGCACATCTGCACATTCCCTGCCCCAATCATTCTCAAAGCATTTGCTCTCCACTTAAGCCCTGATGCAAAGGGCTTAAGTGGAGAGCCTGTGAGATTCTTGCTGGAACGGCTGCACCTGCCCCTCCCTGATCATCATTCGTCTTGGAGATGAGGACCAAGCTGTCTGCAAAAAACTACAGGTGAGGGCAGTCCCAGGCCCAGCCAACCTGGCCATGACCACAGTCAGAACCCTCAGGGACCGCCCTGGCCTTGTGGACACATTCCCTATGCTGGGCCTAAGCGTGGCGCAGATATCAGCATGGTACAGGGGGTTTCCGCTGCTACCAGGCCTATCAGGGGAAACTGGCATCATGAAACATGCATGTTGGCTTTAACGCTGGATGTCTCATTGTTCGTGTCTACAAGCCTTAAAGGAAAGGTCACAGTCAACCTTCATGACCACACGCATGAGTTCCTAAAACAGCATCAGCCAGCCACCACCTTCCCTTTTCCATCTAATCTGGTTCTCAAGTCTGTGGGAAATGTCCTGTCATTAGCTCTCCCTTCCAAGGATACATCCCGAAACCCAGGGAAGACACTCAAAGCGACAGCTCCCTTCAAGGAGGCCCACAGATGTGGCGAGAGCCGCCCCTCACTGGAAGACTGGGACAGATCTCACCCCACCCCCCGGTGAACAGATGTGAAGGGCCAGGAGAGAGATCATGCAACCCAGGGTGGAAACCTTGGCAGGGGAATAAAGACCTGTGTAAGCACACCTGTTAAGAAGAGCCCGGTCAGGTCAGTCAGATACAAGATAACAGAAAACAGGAGATAAAACAGAAAATAGGGGTGAGCCAGGGCTTAGCAAGGGCCATCATAAAGCAGTTTCTCACTCATATATTCACCAGGGATGGACCATCTGCTATAAGCCAGGCACCTTGAAAAAGTGCTGGGAGACAGTGGAAGGAAAAGGTGCAGGACCTGACATCCCGGTTTTGCTAGTGTCTTAGATTCTGGTCAGAACACAAGGATTCTGAACAGAGGTAAATATAGCATATTTAGTGAAATTCCCTAAGTTTCTAGTGTCTATCTTGGCAGTGTAAAAATGCTAGCTTGAATAGGGAACAAACAAAAACTTAAACTGTCATCAAGTTGATTCTGACTCATAGTAACCCTGCAGGACAGGGTAGAATTGCTCCTGTGGGTTTCTCAGACTGCAATTCTTCTTCATAGGAGTAGAAAGCCTCATCTTTCTCCCAAGGAGCAGTTAGTAGGTTTGAACTGCTCACTTTGTGGTTTGCAGCTCAAAGCATAACAACTATGCCACCAGGGCTCCACCCAAATATAGGCCATCTCTATGCAATGTAGGACTGCATTGAGAAAACTTCTGGCATTGAATGAGAACATAGCCTCTAAGCGCCCAGTTGAGAATCTGGCTCAAAGCACATACCGATTCTATTCCCACAGTCTCTCACGCAGCTGTTCCTCTGGCAGCATCTGCCACATTCCACCCCATCTGGCATCTCTGCAGCTCACCGCTGTGCCCCTTGGAACCAGCCCCTGGCTGATGTGTGTGAGAGAGGAGCCCAGTCAAAGAAATTCCAATAACTCATAGATGAAATTCCTTATTTCAAAGAGTTCACTCTTAATTTGCACAGAGAAAAGGAAAATGCATGGTATTATCAGACAGTAGTACTAGAAATTATTTTTTAAAACTGAATTCAAAATAGCCCTCTAGAATTGAAAATGACTGTAGCTACATGAATCATAAGGGCAGCTTCCCAGCAGAAAGGGGTTCTAACTTAAACTTCGCAAGTTGAGGGAGGAGGGAGGCTGAGTATCCCTAGTCAAAGGGTAAATTGACACTGGGAAGAGGTGGTCTAAACTTGAGAGGCAAGAGCATGGCATTTGCCTTTCAAAAGGAGAGAAGTCTTATCAGGTCAGCTCCTCATCCCAGTTAAGTAGAACCTCCAATTTTTTGGCTTTATGAAACTTTTCCCTTTTCTTTCTTTCTCTTTTCAATTGAGATTATTGTACTCATCCCAATTTCTAATTTAGAAACCCATACCACGAAAGGGTCTGAGAGCTTCTCCTTCGGCTGCAGATGCGTGGGCAGTGGCCTGCTGAGATTTGCTGCTCTTGTCACCAAGAACATGGCTCCAACCAGATACTCACACATGTGGTGAGAATTGTGCAAAGCCGTACGACAGGGGAAGAGCATCGGTGAGTGAAAAATATCCCTGAGAAAGTGTTACACACTTCAGAAGAAGCAATGGCCCTGGGCCCTGGGAGGTGCAATACCAGGAAGGAGAAATGGCATGTGACAGCTCGATAATGTGAGTAGCATGGATGAATTGGTGACGTCTGTGTATGTGAAGAACTGGGTACAGGGCGAGAAGGAAATTGGGAAGAGAAGTCAGAGCCGTGGGGTAATTTTCAATACTTTCCCCATATCCCGAAAGCCTTGGGAGCTCATAGAAGTGTGTTTAAGTATGGGTGCAATGGGACAAAGGCGGAATGATGATCAATAGGATCACTCTTCCAGAATATGGGGAAATGGTGGGAATGCTTGTGGCAGAGTGGAGCAGGGGAATCAATCTGGGAACCATGAGAGAGCAGCAAGTAACCTGGACAGGATTGGGGTGCTCACTGAGCTCCTGTACACCAGGGAAGAGACATTAGCAGGACCCAGCTGGCAAAGCAGGGTCATGGAAACTGAGCCCTGGGCTTGTCCTGCATTGGCAGGGTGGAAGCAGTGGGAAGCAGGGCAGCTACGAGTCCCTTTTCTTAGCCTTCTGGGCAGAGTGGAGCAGAGTTTCTGGAATATGTGCAGCCGCTGCTCTCATTCACGCACCCCCCAAAAGGAGCTCTGACATCAGGGCCTACATGGGGGGTCTAGTAGTTCACTGTGGGCCGGACCACACTCATGGGACCAGACCGAGGTTCCAGTGATTAGTAGATTCTTTGCAGCTGTTTCTTTTCCCTTTGAATTGTGCCCTATGAGCAAATTCAGATTCCCGACAGCTCCCTCACCACAAACTTTCCCCAACTCACCTCACCGTGGGTGGTTGCCTCTACTTTTAGAAACCAGCTCCTCATGCGTCACGTGGGGCATCCTCTGGCGCCCTCTCGGACAATAGTCTGCTTCCATTTCCTGTGCCTTCAGTGTCTGCCCATGTCCCATGCTACGCATTAGGCTGTCAGGGTTTCTTGCAGAGCGGGCAGCCGATCGCTTCTGCGCGGTCTGTCCTTTGTCCTAGAGCTCCTCAGAGAGCTGCTCACTGGGGTGACCCCGATGACATCTGACGTAGCTGTCAGCATCATAGCAGACCACGAACCACCCCATATTATGACATTGACAGCTGAGTGGTGGGCCAACTGGAAAAGGATGTTGATAAAAGGAAAAGGGCACATTTTTCTTGGGGAGAAAGCACTGTCACTCTTGATCTGCAATCATCCCTTTGCTACCTCCCCGGTCCCTGGAAAACAGAAGCGCTCCCGCCTACTGTGGAAGGGAGAGAGACACTTTGCAAGCGCAATCAGCAGGAAGGACTTCACAGGCAGGCAGGCAGGCAAGGCCAGTGGAGAACCAGCAACCACTGGGAACGTGAACTTCAGGTGAGGCCCCAAGACAGATGATGTAAGAATTTGGGGCCCCAGCAAAAGGGAGAGCATGCAGAAGGAGGATCGACAAGGCAGTCTCTGTACAATTCGACAAGGCAGTCTCTGGTCTCAGAGACAGGTGTGAACATAAAGAGCAGAACCTCAAAGGTGCATTAAGGTGTTTGTTAAAAATTAGAAACCTGTAGGAGAGACTTACAGGGAGATGCCAGAAGGCAGCAAGGTCTCTTTGACCTTACAAAATAGATAGTTTTGTAGGGTTGTTATCTTAGTCAAAAATTGGTATGTTTCCTGGGGCAAAGTCTCCACTCCAAACTCCCACTCATTCACAATGATATGATTTTTTGTTCTCCGATACCTGATAACTGATCCCGTTGACAACTCATGATCACACAGGCTGGTGTGCTTCTTCCATGTGGGCTTTGTTGCTTCTGAGCTAGATGGCCACTTGTTTACCTTCAAGCCTTTAAGACTTCAAATGTGATATATTTTGATAGCCGGTCTCCATCAGCTTTCTTTACCACATTTGCTTATGTACCCACTTTGTCTTCAGCATTTGTGTCGGGAAGTGAGCATCATGGGATGCCAGTTTATTAGAACAAAGTATTCTTGCATTGAGGGAGTACTTGAGTAGAGACCCAATAACATCTGCTACCTTAATATAAAACCTATAAATATATACACATAGATCTATCTCCCCATTCTCATATATAAATATATTTACATATGTACATGTCTTTATTTAGACCTCTATAAATGCCCTTTGCCTCCTAGCTAGTTCCTCTCTTTCCTTTACTTTCCTCTTGTCCCACTATCCTGCTCAGTCTTCATTTGGGGTTCAGTAATTACCCTTGGTCATGCCCTACCAGGCCTCCTACACCCTCCTCAAAACCGATTTGAATCACTTGTTTTTCCCTTGTCCCTAGGTTTGTTAATACCACTTCCTTTCCTCCACTTCCCCCTCTCCCATGACCGCCCAGAACTATGTGTCCCATTGTTTCCTCTTCCAGATTGTTCATCCAGCCTATCTTATTTAGACAGACCTGTGGAAATAATAACATGCGTGAAAACAAGACAGAGCAAAACCAAACAACAAAAGAAAACAAAACAACAACAAAAAGCCAATGACAAAAACAACAACAAAAAGAAAAGGTTGTAGTTTGTTCAAGGACTGGTTGTTGGCCTTTAGGAATGCTTTCTAGTTGAGTCTGGTGGGGTGCCACGCCCTGGCCCCAGGTCCAATTTCGGTACTCCCTCAGGATTTCCTTGCTCTGCATCCCTTGCTGTTCTGTTGCACGCCCGTAGTGTTTTGCCTCAGTGTGGTGGGATCAGATTGGGCAAAATTCCCACACTGTTTCTCCAGTATAGGAGCAATTGAATATTGAGAAAACATCCCAGCCCAGTCTAGATCAAGTCCATAAGTCCGATACTAGCCCACATGTCTGATACCAATCTATAAATTCCTCTTCAGACTTATGAAACACATCCAATGATGCTGAATGTCAGAAGATCACAGGTCAGTGGATGGAAAGTCTTGTGGATCCAGTGGTGGTAGAAGCATCTCAGCATTGGCGTGGGTCTCCACGTGCCTCCTCCAGCTCCGGGCTCTGGCTGCATCAGTGTAGTTCCATCAGGCTCGTCTTCAGTAATGTCTCACAGGGACTGAGCTTGCGTCCCGCCTCCAGCAAGCTATTTATCTCCTTAGTGCTTCCAAATGAGGTCATCAAGCTGTGACCTCATTGACAGGCTAAACTCCACCCTAAATTGACAGCAGATTATGTAACTACCACATGATCCTTTTAAAGGCGTTGTTTCTACAACTTGCAATTTCCCCATATATTGCCTGCTTCCTGGGTTAACTTCACGTTTACAGCCATTATTTCCTCTCTGTGGTGTTATGCATAGGGCCACTATGAATCAGAAGCAACTTGGCACCTAACCACAATATAATATGTACTATCTCCAACAGTCTCCAAACTGCTCAGTGTTGGCCTAACCGTTGACAGCCAAGCAGGAGTCCACATCCCAAGGAATGGTGATTCTCAGCAGGGGCGCCCCAGAGACCCACCACCAGATCAAGCAATCACAGCAAAGCATCGGCTACTTCAAACCCTACCATTTCCTAAAAAGCTCCCTTTGTCCAAGTAACTCGATGCTTCTAAACCTCAGCCTCTTCATCTTAAAATAGAAGCTTTCACTTAGAATAATTAATGTACATGAAGTGGTGAGCATTGTGAGAGGCTTGCTCCTAGGCCTAGGAATGGGGGGGTGGGGTGTTCTGTATAAAAATCCACAGATTGCCAGGCCCTGCTATTCTTCATCTGCAACCAATGGCAAAAACAACGTAGGAAAATGTACCTGGGAGTTTGGCCCTGGAGGACTTATGCCAATCTCAAACTGATGACATTGTCCTGGTTACCACCATTCCTTTAATGTCACTGTCAGCTGATCAATCCCTGGAAGCCGCTGTTGACACTGGAAGCACAAACTTCATGGGCACAGGAACAGACACCTCTGTTTCGATTGACATTGGAGAGAGGGCTGAGAGGAGGTGGCTCCTCACACCCTCCAGAACCTGCCCTCCCTCCTGGTCGGAGGATGAAAGGCACTTTCCAGGGAGAAGACTGATAGTGGTTCTGTACTGGGCTGCAAGAGTTTCATTTTCACACACACACACACACACACACACACACACACACACACGCCTGCTTCCCAGTGTCAGCCTAGGGAAATGATGGTCACTTTATTTTTCCTCCCTCACAGACCAGGGAGGAAATCCCTATCACATGTCTGGGCAGCAGCAAACACCTGCCACTTTAGTAGCTATCTCCCCTAGACTGGGAAGCCATGTCCTCATGCCCGTAGTGGGCAATGCTGAGAGGGTTGGAAGTTGCAGGTGAAAAGATTTACACGGATCTTCACTGTTTCCAAAACTGCTTGGCAAACATCTTACTGCATCTCAATCTTACAGCCCCACAGCCCTGAATATCATTTCCTTTCCCAGTCTGCTGAAGAAAAAACACTGAGGCTCAGAGAAAATAAGTGGCTTGTCAAGTGTTAGTAGATAGATTCAGGCTCAGGAGTCCTTGACTTAATGACTGCACTCAGGTGCTAAGCAGAAGGTTTGGGGTTCAGGTCCAGTTATCAGAATTCAGCTTCTTGGCTTCCTAAAATAAAGATGAACTTTGGGAGGCACAGAATATCACAAAGATAATTTTATTAAGAAACTCTGAAGAAGAATAAAAACTTTCCCCACTAGTATGGCCAGTCTAGTTAGTATCAATATTTATTTCCCCTCTGTATACACCGGCTGTTAAAGCATTCACTCACAAGATTCTCAGGAAAATTCCTCACGGGGCAGGGAGGAGCTTGGAGTGGAATTCTGCGATGGATGGCAAGGAATTGTGGGAAATGTAGTTCCAAGCTAGTGCACAGACTCCACGCATGCTCTGTCCAAAGCTGAACATGTGCTCTCATGTTCTATGTCATCCCCCCCCCCCCTTAAAGAACTCATACACATAATTCTGTATGGGTGAAGATCTCTCCTTCTCTAGCTACTTCCTGCTTATATGGGCCATACTGGCTATAAGAGTAGAAATCGCTCCCCTGATCTAGTCCATATTAAGGAAAGTAAGTTCTTTCAAGAGGTGATACTGGACTTTTGAGGCTGTGAGTCTAAGGATTGGCTGGGTGTATTTTTTTTTAGAAAAGTCCATGAGCAATCACACACAAAGGTTGTCTTAGGAGAAATTCTTAGTTATAATGAGACAAAAGAAAAAAGAGGTGAGGACTGATTTGGAACACATCGATGTCATGCCTGTATAAGAACAACACTAAAAGCACATTATTGTATATGTTTCTCTCTTTTCTACTTCACTCATCAAGATTCTTAATCTAAGCTTTATTATTAAAGCAGTTGAGAAGGGGTTGGTTGGTCTAATAGCCTGAAAAGAAAGGACAAAGAAAGATTAACTCCCATTTCCTACATGTCCCAGCTCTGAGGACATTTTTAGGCTAACTTTCCAATTTGTGTGTCTGTGTCTGTGTGTGCACACACGTGTGCATCAGTCTTTCTGTAAGTACACTCTTTTCCCTGATTGTTCTAGGATCTGTCCTAGCAACCTGTGCAGTTTAGTGGTTAGAAATGTGTGTGTAGATAGAATAGTGAATGTGGACTGATTCAAGGTAGAGGGTGGAGGCAGGGCTCTGTGTTTTGGCTACAGGTCCCTGCTGAACAAGTGCTTTTTTGGCTTCTGCAATGATATATTTCTTCCTCTTGATCAGAAGTTGAAGAAGACAGCATGCTGATAATTAACCTGGGCTTTGGCTGGGCTTAAGTTGGCAGCCATAGCAGGCTCTTTAAAGCCACAGTGCTGGTATTCCACTGCATACCAGCTTGTCTATCGTCACCAGAAAACTAGCATTTATCAGAGCCTGTGTTAGTCTGGGCACATTCCAGAAACAAATCCACAGAAACTCATATGGTTAAGAGATAGTTTTATATAAAGGGTAAGTGCACATCAAGAAAACATCCCAACCCAGTGCTGCACAAGCCCACAATTCCAACATTAACCCATATGTCCGACACCAGTCCACAAAGTCCTCCTCATCTCACAAAACACACACTATTATGCCGACTGCAGGAGGAAAGCCAAATCAGTGAGCGTGTAAGCATTTCAGCGCTGGCAGGGGTCTCCACACAGCTGCTCCAGCCCCCAGGGCTGCATCGGGGTAGGTCCATGTGGCTTCTCCTCAGGGATGTCTTGCAGGAAGTGAGCCTTGCCAGCGGATGCAGGGAACTGGTTAAGGCAGCCGCACCCTGGTCCAACCATCAGAAATAAGAGACCTGAGAACTAGAAAAGTGAGGCTCACTGAGCCATTTAGCTCTCTGCCCTTCAATTAACTCCACATGTGTTTATTGGCCAGGTTACCACAATTGGCTTTAACTATCTCAGAGCCTATGTCCATCACCTTGGTCCAAGCCATTATTTTTCCTCTAGCACACACAGGCCACGGTTAATACTGTGAGTGGACTGTGGATATCATTATTACTATCCTTTGTGCAGCTGACCTCTCCCATGTAGCTTATTCTTTGGGGCAGCTACTCAAGTAAGTCTGGGGTCTGTGAGGCTGTTATAGCTTGCAGCCATGTTGCATGCTTTCTAATTCTGTGTATGTCTTCTACCTTCCCGGTATCAACGATCTGTATGCCACAGCAGGACTGACTGCTGTATAGACTCTACCCTGCTGGGCTAGTAAAAATAGAGTACAAAGTTGATGATGTTTGGGGGCATTTGGCCAAAGTCTGCTATTTGCTCCATGGAGTTGGATAAGTTAGACTCTTTCAATATAACATAACTAAGGATTAAGGTTCTTAAAAATGATCAACCCCAACCTGAGTGTTGGACTGAAAAGGTTTCTTTCTTGCTCTTATTTTGCAGCATGCAATGCTAGAGTTTCAAATACATCGTCATAACTTTTTCAGTAAGGCTCCCTTTACCTTAAGGAAAGGCTTGGTACGGTGCTACAAAACATCTATTTCCCCCGAAAGGCAGGTGAGGATATTGTTTTAGCAACTGTGTGTCTCACAGGGATTCATTGAACGAGATTCTAAGTGACATTAAACAAGGCACTACTATCCGTACTCAGGTTACTGAAGGGAGTCCGTAAATTAACCTTAATTTCACGAAATAAAAGCTTCTTAGAAAAGAGGAGAGGAAAAAAAAAAAACAAAAGAAAATGATTAGGGCAAAGAATGTACAGATGTGCTTTATACAATTGATGTATGCGTATGTATGGATTGTGATAAGAGTTGTATGAGCCCCTAATAAAATGTTTGTTTTTTTAAAAAGCTTCTTTCTAAAGGTTTCAAGTGGGAGGAAGAGTTAAAGGAGAGTAACGCTCAGCCTCCCCTGGCAAACTTGACACTGCCTTCAATTTTGAAAGTTCAACGGAAGCTCGCATTAACCAAGTGTCTATCCCGCTAAAAGGCCAACGGCACGCAATTGACATCATTTAAGATGAAAGGTATCATATTTAGCACAGGTGCACATAATCAAATGTGCTCGCAGGTGAGTGTCCCATCAGAAGGAAAGTTGATAGATGCTTGAATCAGGTGAGTAAGTAAATGCTAGGTTCAGTCCTCTAGCTGGCTTTGCCACCTACTCAGGATCTTGGTCTTCTTGACGTGAGGAAAAGGTACCTAAGATTATATGCCCAACAATTTTGGAGCATTTTAAACGTCTTGCACTTACTTACCAAGGCAAGCATGACCTGCAAGACTAGAGCACAAATGATAAGTAAAGACTACACTAACAGGTGGCAGATGTATAATGGACCCAAACTGTCAATCATTCAGCACGCTTGAAAGTAGCAGAAAGCAATGCCTTTAGAGGATTTTGCACGATCCTTGTTTTGGCCTGCAAGAGACTTTTTTAGCTTTGAAAAGTGATAAATATTTCAGCTCCCCTAATCAATAAGAGGCTGGTTTCATGACAAATGGGCAAGGTTCCATGAAACTTCATTCTTGTTTTCTCAAAACTTATTAGCGAGTTCTACGGGGTTGCTGGACTTATCACCAATTCTTGTAATTTTTTCTTGATGTCTGTGGGCAGATTTATCCATTGAAATGGAGTTAAAATGTATCTCTTAATGCTATTTTTCCTATTGGATTCTTAAGTTATAACTTCTTGAAACTTTTAAATTACCATCAGGGTCTCTTCAGAGCCTTTCTTAATGGTAGCTAGCTTACTATTATAATATACACTACTGTTTTCAGGACACATTTCCCTACTGCCCAATTTATTACCAAGAATAGCAGTTTTTCTTTAGGGTTTGAAGATTAAAGTTGCCCTACTTCTTAAGAATACATCCCAGAGGAGTGTCTGAAGGTACTAACCTTTGACTTCCCGTTTGAGAGAGCAGAGGTGATCATGACAGAGCTTGAGTGTCCTCTTATTTTTCCACCATGTTGGGGTTTTTTTTTCAAACCTGTTTGGCTGGGGTATTGAGGGGGGTTGTTTGGGAGAGAGCACACCCCCTGCCCAAACCTAGATTTCTAGTATTACCCAGTCCTTACGGGGCAACCTCCCACTGCCTCACCCCTCTCTGCAGAGGCCTACTTCATTCTAATTCTCAGAAAACTGTCATAATTCCTTCTCACGGGAGCGAGGAGCTTTAGCTCCGTTCTACTGCTAAATTTCCTGAAGGTATAAGAATCAGTAAAGGGAGATGGCAGGTCAAAAGACTTCGTGCATGACTTCTGAAATGTATAGAAAATGCCAACCTAGCAAAGAGGATCATCAGAGGCCTGGGATATTCTCATCAGACCCACGAAGTAAAACTATCCCTTCGCTCTACTTGTACTAAAGCATGTAGGGAAAGGGGCCTGAGATATAATCTCACCTCTCTTTCAGCATGGCTTGCGACAATTGCCAGCAAGTCAATTCTGTCTCTCCCTAGAACAAGGCAGATCAACAAACACTTACTATGACGCCAGAAAGCTTCATCTTTTCTCACACAGAGTAGGTGGCTCGGTCGTCCTGAACTTCAGACATTACAGTTGGCAGCTATTTAAAGAGAGAGAGCCACCCTAAAGTGTTGGATTTCTGCAGCATTCTGGGGATAATACTCTGTGAGAAGCCTCTGTGTCTGAAAATGAATCAATCCAAAATGCTACATTAACTAGACCCTGCTTAGTTCGCCTCCTATTTCTATCACCCTCTGCTAACCCCTGAGCTGAGCAAGAGGGACTATCCTGATAGGCAGGGAGCAAACTTTAAATAGCTCACTCATCTTTGAGCAGCCACGGGAGGTTTTGCTTTTCTCTTTAAACCCTAAAATGTAGGGTCAGCGGAGCTTCGGAGCTTTAAATCTTATGAGACCATCATTCCTTTGTACATGTGGAAAATTTCCTAAGAAGCCCAGCATTTTTGGAACTTGTGACTCAATCTAGCAAGTGATTCAGTGTCCTCCATGCAGCAGATGACAGTTGGGAAGGGGACAATTCTATCTGCCAAGATCAGGGGATTAGTCATCTGCTCCACAGTCCACACCCCTAAACCCAATATTCACTTTGAATCTGGCTCAGAGAGGTGAATAAAACCTTCCAAGGGTCTAACATATCAGAGAAAAACAGGCCCACACCAGGAAAAGCCGACCTATTCAAGAAAGAATGCATAGATCCGTCTGACAAAATACCAAGGGTCACATGGTCTCAGAAATCCCCAAAGTCATGTTGGAAGTTAGAACAAGAGCAATGCTGTGAGGCAGCCATGTGTCTGTACCAGACAGTCATTTACGTGTAAAGAGTAGAAGATAGACATCTTCAATAAGTAAGTTCTCAGAAACTTTAGTATCCTTCTCTCTTCCTCGGATGGCTGCTGGAGTTTAGGATTCCCCAACCTGAAGTAGTGAGTCAAAGAACACGGAGACTTGAGCTCTGAGGAGCATCATGGGGAAAGGAGAAGAAAATTCCAGAAGGGCCAATGTGTTTGGGCTGTCGTTCTTCCAAAACGGATTTATTTGCCAGCACCCTGATTCAAATGCATTGGATGGAAAAAAATGATTTGGTTTAGGAAAATCAAAAAGCATTTGGGGGAAAAGTGAAAGCAGTCAGAGTGACTACGTTCTCCCAGCTTGCTTGGGGTGTAGTACAATAAATACATGCTCAACCCTACAGCTTCATGCTGTCGGTGTCCACCAGCCACAAAGCCTCTCCATCTATACGGGACATATGAGAACGCCACAGAAAAGAACCACAGGAAGGGACAGTCCCCTTGACAGGAAGGGGCACTGCCTCCACTTTCCCCAGTGTTTCATGGTTTCCTGGTAAATTAGACATCCACTTCCCAGCAGTCGCAGGGACAAGGGCTTCCAGAGAAAGCAGATCAGCACATCATTCCTCATTGGCAGCTCTGAGTTCCAATGAAACGACACCGCATGAAGACAGACTCTGAGGCCTTTTGTTCAGGCAGGTCGTGGACAGTCTGATAGTAACTTACACACACACAGACACAGCTCATACTCATCCACATGCAGGCATACATGTTCACATACACACTCACACATGTTCACACATACAGGGACACTCATGTTTCCAGGCATATAAACTCACACCACCTACATATGTTCTCACATACATATGTTCTCGTGCACATACATATACCCTGACATGCACATATACACACAAGCACCCACACACTCACATTCATATGAACACATAGGCACATGCTCACATGCACACACAGACTCACATACATCCTGACAGGCACACATATGCTCATATACATGCTACCTCACACGTGCATCAATACACACAATACATTTATTTTCACACACATGTGCTCCCTCACACACCAGAGACAGAGAACCATACAGCTGTCTTCCCTTGTACGTGCAGCTGTACTGCAGCTATATTTATGACCCTGTTGAAATCTGAGCCCTGGTTATTGACCCGAAGGAGCCCTCTGGGACGCAGCTGCTTGTAACTTGCGGCTGTAAGGTAAATGAATGCACAAGCCAGATGCCTAAAAGTAACTTCTGTGCCAGAAGCTGAAGTCTGGTGTTGTGACCTGGGTGGGGGGTGGGGGTGGGGGCAGCGCTGTGGCAGGGTCTTTGCCCAGCAAGACCCCTGGGATTTTGTTAGACATGCAAATTATCCACCTTAGTCATTTTACTGAAGCAGGAAATGTTGGGTGAAGCCTATCATAAGTGATCTAACATACCCCACTGAGAATATGAGAGAAGACTTTTTTTTTCTGGGAGACACTTGAAGGAATGAAAGTTCCTCCTCTTTCTGACTCTGATTGGTGCAACAGACAGAAACCATCCACCAGACATGTGCGTGATTCTGCCATAGGTGGGAGAGTCTCATTTCTAGACCTGCACCAGGTAGGAAACAAGAAAGAACTTTGCAGGATGCTTCCCACCTCACCCCACCCCCTGCCAAGGCATTCTTTTTTTATTTTTAAGTCATTTTATTGGGGGATTGTACAGCTCTTATCACAATCCATACTTACATTCACTGTGTCAAGCACATTTGTATATTTGCTGCCATCCTCGTTTTCAAAACATTTTCTTTCCGCTTGAGCCCTTGATATCAGCTTCTCATTTGTCCCCTCCCTCCCCCACTCCCTCCCTCATGAACCATTGATAATTTATAAATTATTATTATTTCGTGTCTTAAACTGAGCCATGTCTCCTTTCACACACTTTTCTGTTGGCCATTCCCCTAGGAGGAGATTTGCCCTATCTCCAGTTTGCCCTATCCCCCCCCCCACCTTCCCCTTCCCCTCCTGTTATGGCTACTCTCAATATTGGTTCTGAGGGTTTTATCTGTCCTGGATTCCCTGTGTTTCAGTTCTAATATGTACCCATGTAAATGCTCTGGTCTAGTCTGGTTTGTGAGGTAGACTTGGGGGCATGATAGTGGGGGTGAGGAAGCATTAAAGAACTAGAGAAAAATTGTATGTTTCATTGGTGCAATACTGCACCCTGACTGGCTCATTATATTCCCCAACCCTTCTGTAAGGGGGTATAATGCCTACAGTTGGGCTTTGGGTCTCCACTCTGCACTCCCCCTCATTCACATTGATATGATTTTTTGTTCTTTGATACCTGATACCTGATCCCATCGATACTTCATGAGCACACAGGCTGGCTTGCTTCTTCCATGTGGATTTGGTTGCTTCTCAGCTAGATGGTTGCTAATTTGATTTTTAAGCCTTTAAGACCCCAGACACTATATCTTTTGATAACTGGGCACAATCGGCTTTCTTCACCACATTTGCTTATGTACCTGCTTTGTCTTCAGCAATCATGTCAGGAAGATGAGCATCACAGAATGCCAGGTTATTAGAACAAAGTGTTCTTGCATAAAGGGAGTAGTTGATTAGAGACTCAAAGTCCATCTGCTACCTTAATAATTAACATATAATTATATGTACATAGATCTATTTCCCTATCCTTATATATGACTATATTTACATATATACACTAAATCTTAAATTACACTCTATTTCTAGTATTTTTATTGCCCTTGATCAAGCCCTACCAGGTCTCCTATACCCTCCCCACTATCAATTTTAGGTCACTTGTTGTTCCCTTGTCCCTGGGTTTGTTAACACCCATTTCCTTTCCTTCACAACCCCCTCTCCTGTGTTGCCCTGGAACCAGAACTGCCGGTCCCATTTTTTTCTCCTCCAGATTGTTTATCCCATCTATTTTATCTAAGTAGACATGCAGAGACAATAATATGCACAAAAACAAGACAGAGCAAAACAAAGCAACAAGAGAAAACAAAACAACAATAAAAACAAATAAAAATGGCAGTAAAAGAAAAGCCTATAAATAGTTCAAGGTCTGTTTGTTAAGCTTTAAGAGTGTTTTCTGGTCAAGCCTGATGGTGTGCCACACCCTGGCCCCACAGTCTATTTTTGGTATTCCCTGGAAACTTCATTACTTCATTTCCCTTGCTGTTGCATGCTCTTATTGTTTCATCTCAGTGTGGTGGGGTCAGATTGGGCACAATTCTTGCATTGTGTCTCCAGTGTTGTCCCCCATAGTGCTCTGGGTCAGTGAGGGATGTCGTGTCTCGTGGTGGGGCTGGCCCTATAGTCCTCTCTGTGCATTGGCTGCTCTGAGCAGGAAAGTCGTCCTCAAGGTTTGGTGGGCCAGGATGTGCTCTACTCTCTCTCCCTCCACGTTTGTTTGCTCCTGTGTGCTCTGATCAGACATGTCCCTGTCCTTTTCTTTTTTAAAAGCAGTTTTATTGGTATATAATCCATAATCCAATAATCCAATCGTCCGTTCACATCCAGAGGAGGTGTGCACTCATCACCACAATCGGTTTTAGAGCATTGTCTTCTTTCTCATGCTCACTGGTAGTAGCTCCCCATTTTCCTCCAATCGCCTCTGCCATTGCTCACAGAAACCGGTAACCCAGTTATTTTCTCTATTGATTTGCCCATCCTGGATTTCACATACAGAAGAACATGTTCACATAAAAACTAACAACAATAGCAAAGTAAAACAGAAACACCTCAATCCAATAGAACGTAGAAAATATGGAAAACTAGAACAAATTTAAAGTGGGTCAAAAAGGAGATAAAATGAGAAGGTGTTCAATTCTAGCCTAACTACCCCTGCAGGAATCCACTTTCCAATGCACTCTGCAGGGTAGCGAGACTCTTCACCTCCTGGTCTATGGTCAGGGAGTCACTGGGAGCTTAAACCACATGCCATTTTCCCCCTCGCTTAAAAAAACCTGAAACAACCTTTAAATGGGTCAGAAAGATCAAGTCATAAAATATTACATGTTAACCTACCTATATTTGCCATAAGTCTAATAACCAGGATATTCACGTTTCTCAACTATGGACAGAAGGGATTCACCAGAGGTCTAACCTATGTCTGGACCCTGCATATAGATTTTGAGTTTCCACTGTATCCATTGCCTTCTGCAAGCCATTTGTTCGTATGGAGTTTGAAACCTGGGCTGTCCCCCATAGTGAAACTATCATGCTCCAAACCTATTTAGTTCACCAGGGTCCATAGATAAGTTGAGCCCCCCACCCCCACCCCAACACACACACACACACACACACACCACCACCACCACCACCACCACCACCACCACCACCACCACCACCACCAGCAGCAGCAGCAGAGAATTAAGCCACAGTTTTATTACAGCATAGAATCACTTTAAAAGAAGAGGATCCCACTCTGGAGTTGAGAAGGATACCGTAAGAATAGAGAAGATAGACTTCACTTCGGGAGTGAAGTGGGCCCCTCGAGGGGTGAGATGGGACATTGCCTACAAGAACATTTCTAGTTTCTAAATGGCACTTTCAAGTGGGAAGGGATTGTCGCTCTGTAGATGGTCAGGCCACTTTCTAATTTGTCACTCTGTTTGTCTTTGGGTCTCATGCATCTCTTCTTTTGTTTTATTTCTGGGCTGCTGCTCCAGGCCAGTATGCTTCAGAATTCTCTTTGAGTACACTCCTGTGTTAGGATTTTCTTTGGGGCCTGGCTTCAAGGTTAAGGTGTTTGGACACCCCACCACCTCCCCCCAGAAGAATTCAAAACAGAGGACAGCACTGAAGCTACAGATCAGGGAGAGGGGCACATCTGATCAGAGCACGCAGGAGCAAACAAAGAGGGAAGTGGAGACTGTGGAACACATCCTGGCCCACCAAGCCTGGAGGATGATAGTCCTGCTCAGAGCAGCCAGTGCACATAGAGGACCTTAGGGCTGGCCCCACCACGAGACACAAAGTCCCTCACTGACCCATAGCGCTATGGGGTACAACGCTGAAGTCACAGTGCGGGAATTGCACCCGATCTGACCCCACCACACCAAGGTGAAGCAATAAGGGCCTGCAATAGAACAGCAAGGGGAGCAGAGCAAGAAAGTCCCTCAGGAAGACCAAAAATAGATTGTGGGACCCGGGTACTCCATGAGACTGGACTGGAAAACACTCCTACCAGTCAACAAATAGACCTGGAACTATTTCTAGAATTTTTTTGTCTTTGGGTTTTCTGTCATTGTTTTGTTTTTGTTTTGTTTTGTTGTTTTGTTTACTCTGTCTTGTTTTGGTGCTTATTATTGTCTCTGCATGTCTACCTAGATAAGATAGGCGGGATAAGCAATCCAGAGGAGAAAACAATGGGACAGACTGTTCCAGAGGGACATGGGAGGGGGAGCCTGGGGTGGGGGAAAGGGAGCCTGGGGTGGGGGAACTTAAATCGATGGTGAGAAAGGCGTATGATGCTTGGTAGGTCTTAATTGAGGACAATTTAAAGGAGAGGAATTACTGAAACCCAAATAAAGGCTGAATATGATAGTGGGACAAAAGGAAGGTAAATGGAAACAGAGAAAAGAACTAGGAGGCAAAGGGGCATTTATAGAGGTCTGCATATAGACATGTGCATATTAAATATATTTATATATAATGATAGAGAAATAGATCTATTTATAGATTTAGTATTAAGGAAGCAGATGGACATTGGGCCTCTACTCAAGTACTCCCTCAACTCAAGAACACTTTGTTCTAATAACCTGGCATTCCATGATGCTCAGCCTCCTGACACAATTACTGAAGACAAAAATGGGTGCATAAGAAAATGTGAAGAAAGCTGATGGTGCCAAGCTATCAAAAGATATAGCATCTGGGGTCTTAAAGGCTTGAAGATAAAACAAGGGACCATCTAGCTGAGAAGCAACAAAGTGCAAATGGAAGAAGCACACCAGCCTGTGTGATCATGAGGTGTCAGTGGGATTAGGTATCAAGCATCGAGGACCCAGAACAAAAACCATATCCATGTAAATGAGGGAGGATGCAATTATCCTCTTTCTTGGAGGAAGCACATTAGGGGTGGGAACTGAGACTTTGCTTGAGGCCCCACTGGAGCCCTAAGGCTAAAGGAAGCATTCAAATTTCTCCACTGCCCAACACAGGGCAGCACCCCATCTCCAATATGCACACATTTGCCTAGGGAGAGCTTGTTAACACAGAGACTCTAAGGGTATGTTTGGACAGAGCTGAGGTTCTACATTTCCAATAAGCTTCCCAATAGCTCTCAACCTTGACTGCTCAAGCAGAACGCCTGGGAGTTCAGAACACCCAGATGCTCGGCCACATCACAGACCATTAAAATCTGAAATCCCAGAGGAACAGTAAGCCAGTGCTGGATACATGTGGATTTCCCCCAAAAAGTGGACCCTGAAACAAAAATATGAGTGAAGCAGTTCATTTGGGAGGTGATCCCAGGAAGCCCAGTGAGTGATTTGGGAAAGTGAGACAGGGTAAAAAAAAATGCCAATAAAGGGTTCGTTAATGAAGTGGTCATCCTTGGGTAAGTGAGGTTTGGTCCCCTGGAGGCCCCTAAAGACCCATATAGAATGTGTCTCAGAATGCAACCCTGGGAGCAGGCAGTGAAGTATCTGTCCATGTGGTGTTGTCTCTGGGCTAAGGGTTGTTCTTACATGTGGCCTTGGGTGGTCCTCACGGAGAGAAGTCAGGGGGCAGGCAGGTGTGGGTAGTGCCTGTCCTTAGTATGAGAACTGTTAAAAGCTTAATCCCTTGGCATCTTATGCTGTGTCGTGAAGGAGACTTTATAAAGTAGTTCCACAGTACCATCTCATCGTCACTGCGTTCCCCACATCGACGGTGGTAGAGGTCTCGCCAAGAGCACCTGCTGGGGAATTCTGAAGTCACAGGCAGAGTCTGCATTTCTGACTCGGACATCTATCTCTTGGTATAGGCCTTACACTTGGGGAGTGTTCCCCATCCTGTGCGTCTGTGTTCATCTTAGGGAGGTTTTCAGGATTGGAAAACCACATGCATCTTGTTTTCTAAAGTCTAGTATCTTTCTTTGAACTCTGTTTTTATATGAAGGAAATTTCACTTTGGGGCCATAAATTTCCTGGGCTGTAATTTGCTTTGGTTTGATTTATTTTGTTGTTGTTGTTGTTGTTTTATTAAGTATCCATTCTTAACACAATACAAAGCACAATTTAAGCGAGAGTTCTGGAAAGCCTGCCAAAGCCTGATTCTCATTGTCAAGGTAGGTGTGGCTAGGAACTCAGGGGCCAGCACCTGAGGGCCAGATGTGCAATTGTAAAAACACAAGAGTGAGAAGGTTACTTGAACCACAGCGTCTATTTTGAAACTGACTTAATAGGCTACAAATTTACTTCCCCAGGTCATATCCTTTGTAAGAACTTGGATCAAAGCCCTGTTTCCTCTTTGATGATCCTTCCTCTCATTCCAAGCAGCCAGTCTCCAATGTTTGGACAAGACTCTAACCTTGAAGTTCCAACTGCCTTAACTTCTTCCAGGCAGCCTGAGTCCCGTGACAGCCAGGAGGCTACCTGCCCAAACACAGGCTTCCCTCTTGGCCAACAGAAATATCCCTGAGCAGGGTAAGCCTCCATTGTAGAGTCTCTAATATTTTTCTTTCATCCTCCCTGCTCACCTCCCTAGGTGTCGGCAGGCAGCCACTGAACACAGGTGACCAGGACAACTGCTCATAAAACAAGGCTGTGTCTTCATGAGAGACACTCATATTGGAGCTGGGAATGCTACTGAGATAGGACAATCACTCATCTGGCTTCTGTTAACTTTAGATCAAGGGCTGTTTTTGAGAAAATGTTTAGCTTCTCTCTGAAATCAGGCCAACCATGAATGTGCCTGTTCAGCAAGAATCCTAGTGTCCCTCAATGCCCAGGCCTACAGGGGTGTCCAGACTTGTGTAAGGTTGGGTTCTCTAGAGAAGCAAAACCTGTGACGATTGTGTTGTAGATTGAAAGAGATTTATATGAAGAAGTAGTTTACACAGTTGTAGAAGTAGGTAAGTTCAGTATGGTTCAAGGCAGGCGTCTTCTGACTCATGGAAGGAGGATGACAAAGCAGAGACAACAGGTGAGGATGGGAAGTGGAGAGAAGGCGGCTGGGAGGGAGACACAGGCTGGTGGATGCAGAGGTAATATGAATCTGGAATCAGCTGAATGAATCCACCTCCGATGGTCTGCTGGCAGCTTCTGGGATTGGGAGACGATGCAACCAAAGATCAAGGAACCAGACACAAGATTCAGCTTGAGCAAAAGGCGAAGGGCCAAAGAGAATTCACTCTGCTGCTTAGTCTCTCTCTCTTATACCACAGGTCATACCCAAGGAGGTGTCCTCAGGCTGCGATCTGATTGATAAATTGGGCTTCACTCCTAACCTGAAAAGGAGGGTCTACGTGTCTTAATCCCTAACCATCACACGAATGTTGTCCAGCATAATTTTCTCAGGAATCGTAGTGCTGCCTTTGGTTAACAGGCTTGTGGTCAGTCCCAGCAGGCGGTTGCTTCTGAGAAAAGTGGAGCAAACCTCCTCTGAACAGGACTAGGCTTTTTCAGACATCTGGCTCGCAAACAAAACTCTGTTTAAAACAGCCCAAGATGATCCTCCATAGCCTGGGGCAGTGTGGCTAGGGTGGAGAAGCACAGATGCTAGCCAGGGAAGGGGAGTGCTCCAAGTCCGGCCCTGATGCTGGCCATTCCTGCTGATGAAGCCCACAGCGTCAGCCATGCAGCCACCCACTGAGAAATAGCTGCGGCATTTAGTTTGGGCAGAACTTGGTCTAGGAGGAAGGACACAGGGGACGGACGACAGCAGGGGAAAACATCAATGGTCTTGCTGCTGCAGGACTTATATTCTTGGGGGTTATCCTGGATTGGATTGTGTCATCCTTAATACTTGCTGAAATCCTAGCCCCTGTACCTGGAAATATCACCCTCTTTGGAAATAATTAATGTTCTTTGTTGTGTTAATGAAGCCACAGGAGAGTAGGATGAATCCAAAACGGAATCACTTCTGAGTTCTAAAGAGGCCAGAATCAACAGCCTCAGGCAGGAAGATTCAGGAACTATCCTACCACTATGGAGGCAGGTAAATCCATCAACTCAAGGATTCACAAGATGAGACAAAGAAAGGGTCGATTTGGAATCTCCACTGAGTGAACCAGACTCTACAGTCATCATGCCTGCTGCAAATTAAAGGAACTAAAATAGTCCTTTGAACTTAAAGCTGAACTGCCTTCGTGTGAGAGGCAGATGACTGCTCTCCCAAGGTCATGGATTTGAAAGTTATTAGAATTTGGTTTCAATCTCTTGCTTCTCAGGTTGCCCAATAGTAGGCAATTTAAGCCTACCCTACATTTGCCATGTTCATGTTTTCTTGCCTTTTTGACATAGCTTAGTCCTGCAGACATAGTTTTGCCTGAGTGAGTGAGCATAATTGAAATTTTTGCATTGTTCCTAGCCCTTATTATTTTCTTAAATAGTGTTTAGTCACTCATATTTTCATTCTGTGTAAATGAACATTCCACTATTTTTATCTAAATAATCTTTCCTATACATATATATTTTTCTCAGTAATATTTTAAATTCTATACCATTGGCTAGATTAGTGATATTATTACTAGAATTACCAAATGTCCCATGGACATTGCTTATATTTTTTTCTCAAGAAACTGATCACGCTATTTTCTAAAGTGGATCAGGATATTTTAAATATATATATATTTTGAGCTCACATTTCATCAGAAGTCCTAAAATAAGAATAACTTGTGTTTACGATGTGCTCTGCTTGATACACACTGTCATGAAGTGATCCCTGAAGACACATGTGCAATAGATAAAATGTTGAAGAAAGCACATGGTGCTCAGCTATCAGAAAGTATAGTGCCTAGGGTCTGGAGATCACATGAGATAATTTTGCAAAACCAATGACTTGTCCATAGCACATAACTTTTACAAACAACAAAAATATGGCTATGCACATGAACTTGCCTAGACAGAATACACAAAAACCAAATTAACTATATCGGTGGGAAGACACAACAGAGAAGCTCAATATGCGCAGCTAAAACCATACCAGGGGCTGACTGAGGAACAGACCAGCAAGTGCTCATATGAAAGTTCGAGATACAGCTGAAGAAAATTAAAACAAGTCCACAAGAGCCAAAATGTGGCCTTGCGTCTATCCCACATGAATTTCAAAAAGAGATTTGAGACGCATTGAACACTACTGACAGAAGACCATTATTCATGAAAATAGAAAAAGGTCACTAAAAAGACAGGAAAGAAATAAATGGTCAAAGTGGAGAGCAGAAGAAACTCTGAAAGGTGGTCCTACTTGGAGAGTAGCTAAAGCAAATGGAAGAAAAGATGAAGAACAAAGGCGGAACAGAACCTTTCAAAGGACTGCTTGAGAAAACAAATCCAAATATTATAAAGAAATATGTAAATACCTAGGACTAGAAAACAAAAGGAAAGAACACAGTCAGCTTATCTTAAAATGAAAGAACCCAGGACAAAGTTAAAGTTTCAACTTGCAATTTTGAAAGAGCCTATGAGCAAAATAATGAATGATGCAGGAAGCGTCAGGAGAAGATGGAAAGAATACGCAGTCACTGTCCAAACGGGACTGGTCCACAATCTGCCACTTCAGGAGGTAGCATCCGAAAGAACCAGTGGTGCTGAACAAAGAGGGTCAAGCAGCGCTAAATGCATTAACCAAAAGTAAGACTCCAGAAAGTGATGGAATGCCAATGGAAATGTTTTACCAAGCTAAGGAAGCCATGGAAGGATTCACTTGCCTATGACAGGAAATTTAGAAGAGAGCGAATTGGTCAAATTCCTGTAAAAGATCCATATTTGTGCCCATTCCAAAGAAAGGTGACTCAACAAAATACTCAAGCTATCAAACGATGTCACTGATAGTGCTTACAAGTAAGATTTTGTTGAAGATCGTCCCACAATGATTGCAGCACTACACTGACGGGCCTGCCAGAAGTTCAGACTGGATTCAGAACATGACGTGGAAAAGGGATATCATTGCTGATATCAGATGGATCTTGAGTCAAAGCAGAGAATCACAGAAAGATGTTTATGCATGTTTCATTGACTATGCAAAGGCATTCAACTGTGTGCACCATCATAAACTATGGGTAATCTTGAGAAGAATGGGAATTCCAGAACACTTCATTGTGCTCCAAAGGAACTTGTTCATGGATCAAGTTCCTACAAGTTACACAAACAGAACAAGGGAATGCTACATGATTTAAAACTAAGAAAGGTGTTCATCAGGGTTGTATCCTCTTACCGTACTTGTTCAATTTGTCTGCTGAGCACGTTATCAGAGAAGTTGGCTTAAATGAAGGAGAAGGTGGCATCAGGATTGAACGAAGGCTTATGAGCAATATGCAGCATGTAGATGACACAACCCACTTGATGAAAATGAGTAGGAAGTGAAGCACTTGCTGATAAAGAGCAAGTCTCCAGTATGGATTATGACTCATTGTGAAGATGAAAATCCTCACAACTGGATGGATAGGTAACATAATAAATGGAGAAAAGGTTGAAGTTGTCAAGGATTTTGTCGTGCTTGGATCCACAATTGATGCTCATGGAATCAGCAGTGGAGAGGTCAAAATATGTGTTGTATTAAGTAAATATGCTGCACAAGACCTTTGTAGAGTTTTGGAAAGCAAGGATGATGCTTTGAGGACTAAGGTACACAAGACTCAAGCCATGGCATTTTCTCTTGCTTCATATGCATGTGGAAGTTGGACCTCGAGTAAGGATGATCTTAGAAGAATCAATGGGTTTGAATGGTGGTGTTGAGAAGAATATTGAACATACCACTGGCTGCTAAAAGGACAAGTAGGTTTATTGTGGAAGAAGTGTGGCCAGAGTGGTCCTTAGAGGGAAGGATAGAAAGACTTCGTCTTACATACTTTGCATATATTCTGAGGAGAAACCAACCCCTGGCGAAGGACATGATGTGTGGTAAAAAGACAGGCATGGAACGAGAGGAAGGCCCTCAAGGAGATGGATTGACACCGGCTGCAACAATGGGCTCAGGTAAGAACAATATAAGGATCGTGCAGGGCTATGCAGTGTTTCGTTCTGTTGTGCATAGATAGGGTCGCTATGGGTCGTACCCTACTCGGTGGCAACTAACAACAGCAAGTGAAGTGTCAGCTAAATCCACATGGAAGAAGCACACCAGCCCATGTGATCCAAGGATTGTAAATAATAAAATCCAAGACCAAAGGAAGGAATTGTATTAGAGCTTAAACTTTGAGCACCTAGTTTGCAGAAGGCGGTGACAATCGAAACCCAAAATCCACATGCAGTCTCCACTTATAATGAGCCTGCATGGAATTCCTTTGGACCATTGACCAGGGATGTAAATAGCTGTCTTACCCTCAGAGATAGCACAATAGCAAGTGGATTACTAGATTCATGTTTTGAAGTCAGGTTTATAATCTCCTAAACTGGGAGCAATAAATGTCTGTTCTTTAGAACTACCTGTGAATAGTAGTTTGATATAGTAGCATCAAGAAACGAAGACATGAAATCCAAAACCAAGTAGACAAATAAACCATCAGGCAGTGGATAGTAAAACATGAGAAATTTACATAAAGTTAGCACTAGGTCTGCACACATTGAGGGGAAGAGGACAGTTAGAAGGCATTTTCTTAATAGGAAGGACTTTCTTAATAATAACAACAACAACTGGTATTACCTCTCAAAACAGCTACACATCTTGACTGTTGTTAGTAGATGCTACTAAATTGGGTCCAATTTATAACGGTGGCCATAGGTACAACAGACAGGGATCCTGCATGCTTGTGTGCCACCCTCACAACTGCTTCCATGTTTGGGCCCATTGTTGCAGCCACTGGGTCGGTCCATCTCATCGAGATCTTCCCTGCATTTTTTTCACTCTTTATTATGAATTTAGTAAAGGTTTACAAGGCAGCTCATCAGTTTTGCATTCCATACTTCACGCACGTTTTGTTTCAACTTACCCATGGCAATCCCCTCATTGTACTATCATTATCCCACTTCCTTCCTGAGCTTTAATTCCTCCTCTTTCCTTATGCACTGGACTCTGTCATTGAGTATATACTACCATTTTGATGTTAAATGTTTTTTGTTCTAACAGGGGGGTGAGTTCAGTTCCAGCCATACATAGTAAGGGCTAAATCTTGGGAGTCCCACAAATCTCCTTGCCTCTTTCATGATTTTTAGTTCTGCTCCACAGTTTTCTTCCACTCACTCTCTGCAGGACTGTCCAGTGTGATCCTTTTCAGAGCAGTGGACAGTGGTAGCTGGGCACCATCTAGTTCTTCTGGTCTCAGGGTTGTGGAAACTGGTGTTTTTGTAGTTCATTTGTCCATTGGACTAATTGTTTCCATTTTCATCACTTTTCTTTCCTAAAAATAGGACAAATCTAGCAGTTGTACCTTATACTACTGCTTATGACCTTTTAGGACCCCAATTGCTACTCCCCAAAGTAGGAGGGCTTCTTCTTTCTAGCTAAACCTTTACCAAGTATGATGTCCTTCTGCAGGGGTGGTCCATCCTGAAAACATGTTCAGGCTGTGATATCAAGTCTCCTCTTCCTCACTTCCAAAGAGCATCCTGGCAATAGTTCTTCCAACACAGATTGGTTCAGTTGGGCAGTTGATAGCATACTCAACATTTGACAATACCATCCTTCAGCTGCCTCAATTCTCCAGTCTTCCATACTCATGATCCAGTTTTTACATGCATATGAGGTGACTGAAAAAACTATGGCTTTGGTCAGGAGTTCCTCAAAGTGACAGTTTGGCTTCAGAACTGTTTAAAGAGATCTTTTTGCAGCCTCCTTTCCCTGTGTGATATGTCATCTGAGTTTTGACTGCTGCACTCACGGGCATTGACAATAGACCGTGACAACTTCAGTCTTTTATCAGGATGTTGTTTGTTGGTCCAACTATTCTGCTTTCTGTACATTGAGATGTAATACACACTGAAGGTTATATGCAGTCTTAGATCTTCATAAGCAAGTGCTTCGCTTTAGCAAGCAAGCTTATGTCATCTGCATATTATAGATTGTTAATGAGCTTTGTTTCCATAGTGATGCTTGTTTCTTCATCATATAGGTCGACATCTTGGATTATTTTCTCAGGATACAGAATGAATAAATAAGATTAACCCGGATTCATACCTCTGCTGATTTTAATAATTCAATTATCCCTTGTTCTATTCCAATGACTTCCTCTTTTCTTTCTTTCTTTCTTGTAATTTTTTTTTTAAGGCAAACATTTTTTATTGCTACCCGAGGTTTTTTTTGTCATCATTCAGTTCATGGTATGCCTTCTTTGGACTGCACTAGGGTGAAAGATCCAGAAGTCAAGGATGGCAAGACTTCATCTCACATACTTTGGACATGTTATCTGGAGAGACCAGTCCCTGAACAATGACATCATGCTTAGGAAAGTAGAAGAGCAACGAAAAAGAAGACTGTTGACAAGATGGAAGGATGCAGTGCCTGCAACAATGGCCTGGGACATGAGAACCAGAGGATCGTGTAGGGCCAATCAGTGTTTTGTTCTGTTGTCCGTGGGTCACTATGAGTCAGAACTGACTCGATGGCACCTAACACTAACCCAACTCAATGCCCTGGATGTGGGCAAAATTCAATTTCTGTGATCTCCCTTCCAGATACAGAGCCTAATTCTTCTGCTGAGTAATCCAATCAGGCACCTAAACGACCATAATCAAAGAAAGACACCAGGCCCAGGCCTTGGAAATACACCTTGATGATTCAAGTCTCAAACTCTTTTGTTTGGCAAACTAAATAAGGCTTTTCTTCACTTTCAACCTTTTTGCACCTCTATAGTTGCACTCACACCTTGAAGACTGGGGTAACATTTTTGAAGAGTCGTCCAGGAGTCCATTGTCATGTGAGTCCACTTAAGTGTTCTGGAATTCCCCTTCTTAGCAATATTATCCAACATTTCCTATGGTCCACACAATGAAATACTTTTGTATAACCAATAAAACACAAGTATTCATCTTTCTGGTATTGTCTTTCAGCCAACATCCATCTGAAATCAGCAATGATATGCACTATGCCTTCTTCTGAATCCAGCTCTAGTTACTGGTAGCACTCTCTTATACACAGATTCAATATTTTTTAATTATCTCCAAAAAATTTTGTATGTGCAACATTGTTCAATGATGTCCACACTTGGGGAACCAATTATAAGGATCTACATGTGACCTCCACCCTGGGGGACAGACAACAGAAAAGTGGGTGAAGGGAGACATTGGACAGGGCAAGATATGACAAAATAATAATTTATAAATTATCAAGCGTTCATGAGGGAGGGGGAGCGGGGAAGGAGGGAAAAAACGAGGAGCTGATATCAGCCAGGGGCTTATGTGGAGAGCAAATGTTTTGAAAATGATGAGGGCAATGAATGTACAAATGTACTTTACACAATTGATGTATGTATGGATCGTGATAAGAGTTGTATGAGCCCCTAATAAAATGATTAATAGATTAATAATAATATCCACACTTGGTTGGTTATCCTTTCTTTTGGAATGAGCACAAATATGGAACTCTTCCAGGGAGTTTGCCACATCTTCCAAATTTCTTCACATAGATGAATAAGTACTTCCAGTGCTATATTGGTTTGTTGATTATGGAAAACTGAGGAGAATGTGAATGACTGTGTTAGACTGGTTGACTAAAGAAACAAATCGAGTGGCACTCATATGTGTATAGGAGAGAGTCTCCTATCAAAGAGCAATTGTACATTGAGAAAACACCCCAGCCCAGTGCAGATCAGGTCCATAAGTTCAGTATTATCCCATGTTTCTGAAAAGAGTCCATAAAGTCATCTTGAGACCCATGCAGCACCTGCAAAGATGCAGGAAGATCATGGGTCAGAGGTGAAACCAGTGGTGGTGAAACCATCTCAGCCCTGGTTGCGGTCTGCACTTGACTCCTCCAGCTGTAGGGCTCTGGCTGCCACCAGCCTGGTTCCATGTGACTTGTCAACAGGAAATGTCAAGCAGAGAGAGTGTGTGTCCTGTCTCCAGGGAGGAAGAGAGGAAGTCCCAGAATCCTCATAAGAAGGCTGTGCCCACAAAAGGGATCTCCAGGCTAGACTCCACCCCTTATTCTTATTTATCAAGTTGACATGAAATTGTGTAACTACCACAGGGACCAAATTCTCTATGCTCATATTTTTGGAATCTGGAGTCTTAATACATTCTCATGACTGAAAATAACCCAGACGACAGCCCTCCATAATTGATCTGTCATAAAAGATGCACCTGGCTTTTCAATATCGCCTGGAGGTTATCTGTAGTTAAGAGCCATCAGATTCTATTACCTGGCCCACCCTAAGGAGTAGTTAACTCCCTTCTGACTTCTCCTTCAGATACTGATCTTAGATTGCTATCCTGGGGAGTAGTCCAGGACATAAGAGGGTTCGACCATTGACTCATACTGCTACCCACTTGTTCTACTGTCCTTTCACTATATTACATGTTCACTCTATTACTATCACATGTATGCCTGTTAAAGATTTGTAAACCCTATCATTATACATACCCAGGGAAAAATATATCTGCCCTCCTGACCCTGGCACAGGGACAAGGAGCCCCTGTGCTCCCTGGTCTATCTGTTTTGTTTTCCATAATTGCAAAGTCACTCCAACTAAGGACCAGTTCGACTGTGGGGAACCAGTACCCCAACAGTTGACATTAAGACGATGAGAACCCTGCTTGAAACCATGGCATGACGGCTCTTTCTGAAATTTCATTTTCTTTTTCTCACCCTTGGATAGTGCTCACACTTACCTCCAATCTTTGTTATAAAAAAATGGAATGGGGTCTGTGGGCACGGGGGGAGGAAAACTTCTGCTCAATGGAAGTAGAGGGTTCGGATTAAAACCAACCTCACCTGTGTTGTGCTGCATTCTCCTTCCCACAGTCCTAGAGGGGCCCCGCAGGCAAAGGCACCCTTAAGAGAATCACCCACCCTGGGGGCCACTCTATGGGTACCTGGCCTGAAACCCTGCTTGGGTCTCTGCACCCCACTTATTAGTTATTGTGAGATTTCACCTGAGGCCCTGGAAATCTGATCCCACATAAATCCTTCCTCTCTGTAGCATCCCATGTATTTAGCCTTTCTTCATTCTCTTTCTAAATTGGTCCCAAACTAATTGATGTTAATGGGTTTGTTAGGTAGCTAGCATAGGGACTGGAGCATCCATTACACATGCTCAGAGGTTTGAGCTTCTGGCCAGGAAAGGGTGGTACACCTAGGGGGTGTTACATCTGAATTGGTCCATCTAAGCCAGGTGAATTTGATTCAGCCAATGGGGTCGACCTATATTGTCGACCACACCCCCTAATGGGGCCAAAGGTTTTGCTCTGGGCTCTCTTATCCAGTGGCTGCTACAGCTGGGCTGCATTCCGGAGCAGCCAGGCCTCAGTCCTGCAACTGTGCCGCGGACTCTGGCTTGAGTTCCATTTACTGTAGAACCTGAAACTGCTTCTAACATTCATACAACTCACTTGGATCACAAACCAGGCTTCAGCGTGAATTCTTTCTCGTGAGAAGCCAAGGACCAAGGTATGTCTCTCCCCTAAGAGATCTAACAGTTTCATCCTCCAATTTACCACTATAGACTTCCATTGACTCGATTTTACTCCTTTGTCCTTCCAATGTGTTATCTATTTCTGAATATTTATGGCATTTCTACTTGCTGTTTACATATGGTTCCTAATTTGTCTATCTATTTACATTTTGTTCTTGTATTGTTTTCCTGAATTATTTGAGAGTATTGTCTGTGTGTTGTGTGTGTGTGTGTGTGTGTGTGTGTGTGTGTGTGTGTGTGTGTGGTTTCCTTGGTCTCTTGGAGGGCCATGTATATGTCTTTTAAATTCCTCATAAGGTAATTTCTTCCTCAGAGAGTTTTCCTGGCTCTTTATTTTAGTCATTTGCTTGAAACATCTTACCCTGTTTCTTTCTTCTTTTTTTTAAAATTGTGTTTCTTTGTTTGATTTGAAGTTGTCAGTTGTCTCTGAGACTTGGTGATGGTATTTATTATATTTGGTGGTTGATTGTATATTGGTTGTTTGACCCTGTTGTTTTCTTTTGATATATCCTGGACAAGTGTGTAGCACTAAGGTGGGTAGGTTAATGGGTGGGAGTGTTGGCATAGATACCTGTTTTCTAGTTGTGTACAGCAGCTGTGGGTAAACTGAACAGGTGTTGTTTATTATCTGTTGTCAATCCAGTGGAGTAGGGACAGATGGTGGCACTCGCCCATTGGATGGAGTAGTAGGCAGCAGTTATGACAGATGTGCATGATTAGTACAGACACAATGTCTGCTTCTTCCCAGATGGGGCAGGGAAAAAATGAATAAAAATACAGGAAGAAGGGAATAAAAAATATTGAATAAATTAAAAGGAAGAGGGAAATAAAAAATGGAATGACACACCGTGTCATTGCCCAGTGTGTCAATGACCACAATGGGAAGTCCCACTTCCAAACAAAAAGGCAATAGGTATGCACTGCCCTGTCTAGGAAATTAGACATCTCCATACTAAAGAAGTAATGAGAACAGAATAGATGGTATGTGTCTGGAGTTCTTTTAATCTGGGTACTTTAGAGAAACAAATCCACAGAAACTCATGTATAAGAGAGATTTTTATATAAAGGGTGTGCATCAAGAAAACATCCCAACCCAGTGCTACACAAGCCCACAAGTCCAGCATTAACCCATATATCCAACACCAATCCACAAAGTCCTGCTCCATCTCACAAAACAGACACAATGACGCTGACTGCAGGAGGAAAGCCAAGTCAGTGAGCGCGTAAGCATCTCAGCGCTGGCAAGGGTCTTCATATGGTTGCTCCAGCACCCTGAGCTGCATCAGGGTAGGTCCGTGTGGCTTCTCCTCAGAAAGCATCAGAAAGCAAGAGACCCGAGAACTAGAAAGGTGAGGCTCACTGAGCCATTTATCCCTCTACCTTTCAATTAACCCCACATGTGTTTATCAGCCAGGTTGCCACAATAAACTAACCCACTTCATGGGGTGTGGATTTCAGCATGGCACAAAGTGCGCTTTCACTAAGAATGGGCTATGTTTACAAAGTATACTACTATCAGCCCCCATTCTCGTGCAAAATAAGAACCAGAGTTCAAACACCACACTTATCCACAGACAGGGTCAGGGATGAACAAACTCCTTCGGTTGGCACAATGCCTTAGTTTTCTTGGAAGCAGGGTGATGATGACCAGGGCTTGCTTCCCTGTAAGCTGGAGGAGCAGTGGAAGTTAGTTAATTGTAGAGTCAATGTTTGGGATGAGAGCAAAGTCCTGGAATGCTTGTCACTGTTTCAGTCAAAGACAGACCAGGCTGATTCATGAAACTCTATGTTTACATAAGCAAGCCCTAGACAGAAGGAAATAGTAAGGATTTCTAACTCCAAATTGCTCAAAGACTCAGTGAAAACCAAACAAAGTTATATACCTTAAACTATGTAGTAGGTTGGAGGGGGTGATAATTAGCAGGTTTTACATTGATAGAGGACCCCAAACAATGTGAGCAGGTTTCAGAGGGCAAAAACAACTAGCTCATGCTCCCTTGTCTGTCCAAATGGACTGCTTGCCTCCTTCAGTAGAACATTCTGACTGATTTAAGTTTAAAAGCAATTATTTTTTTTTCTATACAGGAGGGGGCTATTATATTTTGGTTTTTTTTTAATAAATTAAACATAAATACACCAAATCCTAAGCTGTTACAGTTGCAGTATTTTGATTAAAAGTGAGCCAACTCTTTCACCTCCTCTATCAACAGGACAAAGTCAGTCACTGAAAACACTCTGCCTTTATTTTAAGGATACTGACCCAGAATAGGTAAATATGGAAAAGCTTTTCTGGGTCCTGGCTATTCACTGTCACATTTAATTTTGATAACTAATTTAGGAGATGTGAGGTATGTAATTTTATCAAAGATGTGGAAACCGGCTCAGAGAGATAAGTGAAGTGGCTCAAAGTCACCTGGTTAGTCGGTGACGACGCTGGGATTGACAGTAGGTCTTTCTTGACACAGAGACAGCATGTGACCCCTCAATGTATTGTGAGGAGCATCTTTTAAAGAGAAAAATTCATCAAAGGCAAGAGTGAGAGAGAAGGAGAGCAGAGGAGAGAAGACACAGCTGCCTCCGTGCCTCCTGCACTCACTCAAGGGTTGAAAGCCAAGAAAGATATGTGTCAAGGCAATAGTTTTCCACCATACTTATTCGATGTGTATACTGAGCAAATAAGCCAGGAGACTGGACCATATGAGGATGGCGGGGGCAGTAGCATTAGGACAGGAAAACACCTCATTAACAACCTGCACTATGCAGCTGACACAACCGTACCTGCTGAAAACAGCGAGGGTTTGAAGCACGTACTAGTGAAGATCAAAGATGACAGACAGGATTATACTCCAATATAAAGAAAACAAATATCCTCACAACTGGGCCAATAAACCAGTTCATAATAAGCAGATAAAAGATTGAAGTTTTGAAGGATTTTGTTTTACTTGTTCCATGGAAGCAACAGTTAGGAAATTATATGACATATTGCATTGGGAAAACCTGCTTCAAAAAATCTCCAAAAACAATTAAAAAACAAAGACATGACTGTGAAGACTGCAGTGCTCCTGATCCAGCAATAGCTTCATATGCATGGGATAGCTGGACACTGGACAAGGAAGACGGAAGAACCCATGCCTTTGAATTACATTGTTTGTGAAGAATATTAAATATGTCATGGACTTCCAGAAGAGCGAGCAAATCTGTGTTTAAAAAAGTACAGCCAGAATGTCCTTCACAGCTCTTTAGCTGTGTGGGTGGCAACGTTTCATTTCATATACATTAGACATATTGTTGGGGGACCAACCCCTGGAAAAAGACTTCATGCTTGGTAAAGTATATGACAAAATAATAATAATATATGAATGATGAAGGGTTCGTGAGGTAGGGGGGAGTGGGGAGGGAGGGGGAAATGAGCAGCAGATATTAAGGGCTCAAGTAGAAGCCAAATGTTTTGAGAATGATGATGGCAACAAACGTACATATGTTCGTGACACAATGGATGTATGTATGGATTGTGATAAGAGTTGTACGAGCCCCAAATACAATGATTTTTTAAAAAGTAGAGGGTCAAAAAAAGAGGATGATCTTCACCGAGATGTATTGGCATGGGGGCTTCAATAATGGACTCAAACACCAGGAAGATTTTAAGAATAGCACAGGATAAGATAGTATTCTGTTCAGTTGTACATCAGGTTGCGATGAGCTGGAGTGGATTCTGAGCCCCAATAAAAATAAACCTGTGGGTACAAACTAAAATCATCTCACCAAAGTGTTAACGCTTCTTTTTATTTATTTTTCAATCTATCAGAGAGGTCACCTATGCTGCAGGTGTCAAAATTCTAGGAGAAATTACTTGGTAAGAATGTAAATCAAAGAAGGAAGGACATTATCTTCCTAAGGAAACTGTGAGGCAAAGATCAGTGTACATCCATGAGAAAAACAAGAATGTCACCAAACAGGTAACATTTTCCCCCATGTTCCCATCAACAGAAACACGTTCTATCAACAGGAACATGTTCCCATCAACAGAGATGTTCTGACCCCAAAAATGCATGGATTTCTGAAGGAACCCTAAAAGGGGAAACTCAATGTGACCTAGAAAACAAGCAGAAACAAAAGTAAAATGTTAGTGAATGTTACACATACGTTCCCAAACATAAACTACAAATGCGAAACGTCAGCATTTCCCCCCCAGTATTTTTCCAAATATGAGCCACATATGTCAAGAAATCATCCAATGCATATATGGATTGTGATAAGAGTTGTATGAGCCCCAAATAAAGTAATTTTAAAAGACAAAAAACATCCAAACTTGGACATAAAGGCACATCCTGTCAATGTCATTCTGGAGCAGTCCCCACAATGTCTGTCACGCAGTCCCCACTAGGGTCAGCTAATTCTCTTGGTACCCTTGCTTGGCTTACTCTTTGCTATTGATCAGGGCACAGAGGCTGTGTAGTTGCATGTTAACTTGTAGATTTTGTCCAGTAGACATGCAAATGATTTCTTTCCCCCAGAGAAGACTGGAATTGTATTGATCTCTTGAAGAATAATCAGTTTGATCTCTAATCTGCAAGCTTATTTCAGCCACTTTCCTCAACTACTTGTTTATAAAACCTCTGTCCTCAAAAACACTGAGCCAGTGGCCAGGCTGCTGACTCCTTCAATAATGAGCTCAACAAATTCTTGGCACATATTCTCCTGAGCTTTGAAAGAAAGGTGTGTCTATTAATACTTTAAAATTATACCTTAATGATTGTATTGGAGGTTCATTGGATTCCAGTCCTCTGAAACCCACATCTGTACCTTTAGCAACTTTATAAGGTGTCTATGAGTCAGAATCAACTCAACGGCAGTAAGTTTGGTTTTGGGTTTGGTATCTGTGGTGTAACTACTCCCACCATCGCCGATTCAAAAAACCTCTTTGAAGTCCTCTGGCTTCCACATTCCTGAAAATTCAGTAACTGACCACAGTGAGAAGGCCAAAGCTATTTCCAGCACAGCAACTAGTTCATTATCCTAGAATACTAGCTAACTTGGAGACCCAAGTCTTGTCTGAATGATACGAACCAGCCCCTGCGTAACTGGCCTGTCTCCTCAAGATTAGTGTCCTGAAATGAAAGCTTGTAATACATCATCTTAGTTAAAACACAACTTTTCCTTCCCAGTTTGTGTCTCTCATTCTGTACTGTGGGCACCAAGAGGGTTCGCATTTCCTGGTCACCTTTGTCAGAATACAGAAACCAGGTGGATTCTAAAGATTCTAAGTTTTATTTCACATGCATGGGAAAGGAGAAGGCCTAGTGGGGGGAGGAAGGGACGGAGGGGAGGATCCTTCCTCTAAATGCCAGTGCCCCATCCCTTTGTTCTCACAGGATATAAACATACAGGCTGAGAGAAACAGTTCTTTCAGACCAACACAAATCTTGAATGACAGGTATAAGCTAGAAAATAAAATTTTGTTTCAACAAAGATCTTGTGTTACAGAGCTTCCATTACTTAGGGACCCTAAATCTCAAGGAGACAGGCCTACTACTATGCAGGTCCTGGCCCTTGGTGAGGGGAGAGAGGAAGTGTACACACTCTCACAGGATACTCTGTGAGACAAGATAGAGGCGTTAGCTCAGGGTCACAGCTATGGTGGTTTTCTTCCTCAGTTATATCTAAACAAAGAATAGAATTTGCGTAACTAAATTATATTCCCATCATAAAATAACAGTGGATTGACTCCTCACACCCAGCATCCCTGATTCTTCATGTTAATTTCTCAGATCTATAAGATCTATTTAGGATGGAAATAATCGTTGTGGATGATCAGAAGGAACTCAGTAGAAATTGAATTTATGTGAGACCTTTGCAATTGATATTGTACCTCACTATCTAACCTTTAAAGTCCTGAGAAATTGAGATCAAACAAAGTTGTTCCCTTTGATTATGGGTTTGTACTATTGATAATCCTCTGACCACCCAGGCTGATGTGCTTCCGTGTGTACTTCCTGAAAATTCGATTAGATTGCTTCTTGTCTTTGGACAAACCTTTAAGACCCCAGACACTATTCTTTCTGATAGGAGGACACCATCTAACTTATTCACCACACTTACATCTTCAGTGATCAAAGCATGAAAGGTTGAGCATCAAGCAGGGTCATATCACAAGAACAACTTGTTCTAAGGTTAAGACTTAGACCAAGTGGAAGGTAAAGATACAGTCATATGTCTAAAGCATACATATATTTATGGTCCATTTCCGAGGCAACGCTATCACTTAAAAATTTATGTAAATAAACCTTTTTGGAACATTTGGTATTTCTAAGAACTATACTAGTGGAGTCAATGGTAGAGACGCATATCCATTAAATGCTACAAAATATATGTCTATAGGTCAAATAACACTAGAGCCCTGTAAAGCTTTTTAGACTAAAATACATGAAAGTTCACCTGTACAGATTCAAAACTTAAATGACAAAACACTATTCAAGAAAACGAAACAAAGGACAAAACCATTTGTCTGCAGAGCCAAGCCATGTCACAGACAGCAAAGGAAACAGAAATGGCAAATATATGACAGTCTCAAGCCACTAAACACTGGGTAATCTCAAAGCCATGGAGACTTGAAACAAAGTCCAACAACTCCAAAGTCTGCCATCTAAGGACAGTAGTTCTCTGCTTCTTCTCACAAGAGGGCGTCTCAGCTTAAAGAAGTGGTTCGGTCTTTTTGTCTGCATCAGGTGCGGCAAAGTCCAATTCACCCTGCGAGGTTTTCAGAATGAAAGCATTTCTCTAAATGAAAGCATTTCTCTAAAGACAGGCTCTTCTTCTCCGGTTTGTTTAGAATAGAAGTGAGGGGACTTTCACCAGCGCTGGAGTTAACCCTTTCTTTTCTGCTCATGAATGAACTTTCACATCAATGAACTGGGTCTGACTACAGGGAAGCCCTCTGTAAATTGGTGCTAAGAGGCGCAAATATGGGAGTGACATATGGATGGTTCGCACTAGACAGACACCGTAGAACACTGCTTGAGAGGCCACATTAGATGATGATATAGCTGCCCCTAACCTCCAAAGACGAATCTGATCTCCCTTCTCCAGAGTCTGTTTCTTCAACCAGAATGAAACCTTCAATAGAATACAATACTTTGGACAAAACACTCTACTGATTTTCCGGAACTATCACTTAAATTCACAATGGCTTTCAAGTGCCAATTTTTTTGGGGGTGGGGTATGTTTCTAAGACTCAAAGAAAAACTTTTTTTTTAACTGTTGGGCAAATTGTACACACATGGCTTATTCTAACTTCTAAAGAAGCCAGAAACCCAACAGAAATACTAACGATATTACGCTAAATGTAAATATATGTCTATTTGTCGAATTGCACGAATAGTAGCCACCTTCTGCAAAGCTTCAGGTTGTAGACAGAGAAGGAAATTTTGCTTTGACTAAGTTTCACAACCTGTAGCTCCAACTGCCCTCACCATTATTTTATGAATTTATTAAATCTGGCAATAGAAGCTTTCAATCTGGAAAACATGATATTTTAAATTTACAAGTTAAAAAATTGGAGAGAAATGAGAAAAAAATAGTTACTTACATACAAAGGATACCTTTAAAATGCCCACAGTATTTCCACATTTAGAACTTAATAGAAACATTCAGTCTGTTTCGTTAGTAGGTTTTGGCAAATTTTGGATCAGCTCTGAGTCACAATCTCATCGCTTTCCAGAGTTCCAGGAATCTTGATTTAGATGTGGACTCCAACTCAGATTATTAGTCCTTTTAATAAGTCCAATAGAGTCCATTTTCCACCAGGAATTTTGGTGAAAAAACTCAGTAGGTCCACAGATCACAAATTTATCTGTGACAAAGCCTGACATGGCCCTGGCTAAGTCGCAGTGAAACATATACATAAATACACATACTTTTTAAAGACATAAATTAGGAATCCACAACAAGTGTTAACGAAAGTCAGTAAATAAAAGGAAACATCTTAAAATACCACATTCAGAAGTTTCAGACATAACCAAACTTCAGTTACCAAACTTTGCCATCATTGGCTCTCAATTCTATGATTAAAAAATTGTTGCAATACCTATTTGTAAACTTTTCTCAATGTTACTTCTGTGGGATATAGAGTGACTTTTCCCCAGCTTTGTCTCCCCTAAATATATGCCAAACATTAGAGGCTGTTTGCCAGCTGGTTGGAGGGCAGATGCTTAGAGATATTCTCCTTGAAGGCATTCAGCCATCAGACTATTGTCTGGTCCACTGTAGGTGGGGCTCCCACCTACTGATAAGGAGAGTCAGAGAACAGGTCAAACCTGCTCAGTGACATCCAAAGTTAGGCTGCCTTCCTCAAGCTAGAATCGGCCCACCTTGTCACATGTGTACCCCAATCCCTCCCCTTCCTATTGCATGTATACCCTTAGATTTCCCCCTCTTTTTACTGTAGTACAACCCCCTTCCTGTGACGCATGTCTTTACCTATAACTAGGAGACTTGCATTCTCCCCAAAAGATACATAAGCCTTGGTTAGAAATAAACCTCTATCTCTCCCCTGCCATTCCCACCTTTCACATCCCCACATGGACCGCCAAGCGGGCCTGAAGTGAGCATGCTACTATGAAATGTGCCTGACTCCTTCATTTCACTCTCTCTTCTCTCTCTCTTATTCTCTCTCTATGACTTTATTCTCTATGACTTGACTATAATCTTTACATATTATCGCTGTACAATTGTTGCTGCCGAGCCTGTGATGATTTGTTGGGGGCTGGCTCCCCTGACAACTTCCACTGGTCAAACGCACCCAATATGATCATTTGCATTTGATATTTGCATTTAGTATTAGAATGTACAATCATCCATTCAATACATGCAGTGATGCACAGCCTGTCTTTATTCCAACTAAAAACAGCACAATGCCACAGAGGTTTTCAATCCTTTTCTGCCCAGCTTTTATATCCAAACAAGTTGACTTTCACTCATTTTCTTCAACTTATTACACACCCTCAAGTCAGCGTTAACTATTTTTCACATTCTGCCACTCCCAGACATTCTGTTCTAAGACAGGACTATTTTCTTCTTCCTTCTCAAAAATAGCAACATACAAGCACTTACCATTAGTCATTCTGTCTTCTCTCCAGCCCCTCAGCCAGGTTATATTATGTTCTCTCGGTGAGTTTATCACCTAATAGGTTACACTTAACTGAATGTGATACACACATTTCAAACAAACAAATCAAAAAAACTAATCTAAAAAGGCACCAAGTCAAATCCCAATCAAGCTTATAGGCTAGCGGAGAGGCCAAAAAAAAAGCCATCAATCAAAGCTATACCTTTATTATAAGACACCCACAAGACACACTTATTACTGCATCCAGACAGAACAGCATGCCCAGCACTGACAATACTTTAGCAGTGTTCCTGTCAGGCAAACTACAGAAATGCTGGAGCCTCAGCTCTTTCTGACACCAGGTGGTTTGGTAAATCTAATCCACCCTCTACCTGGACATCAGATCACTCCAAGGATGAATTTGATTTCTAAACTAGTAATAAAACCTTTTTCTTTATGGCCTGAAATTGAATTTATTTGTTAATACTATTAATTAAACTTTCAGTCAGACAGGTAAAGTTTTAGATATATTTCACCACAAGTTCTTTAGCCACTGTTCCAACTTCTTATAACAACACTATAATTCAGAAAAATAAACCCACTATTTAGCAGATATATATGCATGTGTATATATTTGTCTATTTACTAACTATATAATTTAAATTACACAAATATTTGTTAAACTAATTGTAATATTAGCAAATCACTTAAGAGTTTAAAATTATTTATGCATTAATAGATACTACTGAAATATAGTTCATTCAATTTTAACTTTTTTTCTTTCTATCCAAGTTCAACTTCCTTAGATTATCTAAAATGTCTTTGACTTAGAATAAATTTGGATATTAAGTTGATTTTAAATCATAAAGTAACCTCTAGGACAGGGCAGAAACTGCTACCCAAGGTTTTTGAGATTGTGAAATTCAAGCTAACTGGTTGATCTCCTTGCCCTTTCTTTATTTCTGTTTCTAAATGGAGACTCAGATGAGCCCGCATGATCTTCAAAGGTCAGCACCCCAGTTCTCTTTTAAAAGTGAAGCTTAAACTGACCACGGGGGCTTTAAACAAAGGACCCTTTTGGGGAAGAAAGCGAGCTAGTCTCACAGCAAGTAAACTTCCAAGTGCAGGAGAGAAATCTTTCTAAAATAGTTATGCCACTGGCGCAGGACTGGCCAGTCAGATGAAAGAAACTTGTTCCAAAACAGATGGCTAATATTACCTTAGTCCACAGATAGAAGGTCTCTCTCACACGGTACAACCTTTAGTAAACTGGCAGGCCAGTAGCTGTCAGCCCTCAGATAAAAGTTCTCCGTCGCAGTGCATTAGCCTCTCAAGAAATGAGAATTAAAGGGGTGGGAGGAAGAGGAGCTGGTACCAAGGGCTCAACAAAAAGTAAATGTGTAGAAAATAATGATGGCAACATGTGTACAATGCTTGATACAATTGATGCATCGATTGTTATAAGAGCTGTAAGAGCCTCCAATAAAATGATCTTTTAATTAAAAAAAGAGAATTATAGACTTATTTCAGTACTCTGATTGACAGACACAGATGAGTTCTCGTAGACAGCTTGCCAGTAACACAAAGATCTCCCAGATTCAGGCCCCGAGTAGCGACAGTCTGGGGGCCTTTACAGATCCCAAGGCATGCTTACCAGATACAGAGCGTATACTTACTCAGTAGGGTGGTGAAACCAGAGGCTTAGAATCGTGAATCCTAGGTGGAGGTGCCTGGGAGACAGAGGAGCAGCAGCCTGAAAGCTCTCAAGGGTCAACATCCTCTGGTGTAACACTGAAGGTCTCTGGGGTTCATGTCTCCTGCCTCCCTATACTGGGAACCCCACAGAGAGAAGCAAAATTTCCCCACCTGGAAATTTTCAGTTTACTAAAAGGCTCCTGCAATTGTCCTTTCTGGTGGTTAACGGGTGGGTCCCAGAGGGCCCGCAGTGCCCGGTCACCTTTGCCAGATACAGAAACCAGATGGATTCGTAAGATTCCAAGTTTTATTTACAAATGCATGGAAAAGGAGAATGGGCAGGGGTGGGTGGGATCCTTCTTCCAAATGCCTGTGCCCCATCCCTTTGTTCTCATGGGATATATATACAGATTGAGTGAAACAGTTCTTTCAGACCAACACAAATCTTGGAGTGACAGGTACAAGCTAGAAAATAAAGTCTTGTTTCAACAAAGATCTTGTGTTACAGAGCTTCCATTACTTAGGGACCCTAAATCTCAAGGAGACAGGCCTACTACTATGCAGGTCCTGGCCCTTGGTGAGGGGAGGGAGGGAGGGAGGAAGCCTAGACACTCTCACAGGATACTCTGTGAGACAAGATAGAGGGGGTTAGTTAGCTCAGGGTCACAGCTGTGGTGGATTTCTAGCTCAATTACCTCTAAACAAAGAATAGAATTCTCCTAGCTACATTATATGTCCATCATAACATAACAGTGGATTGGCTCTTTAGGTCACCCCTATCAATTACAAAATTTGTGTCTGTCTGAAAAAAAAATATATATATATATATATATATATATATATATACACACTGTCACTCAGCATGTATGTATGCTGTGAGGACAGAGAAGGGGTGATGGCCATTGGAGGAAAGATCCCAACTGATTCCTATTCCATGCAGGTGAAAATAAAATTTAGAACTTTGAAACCATCAGATTTCTGCAATCTGACAATGGCGACCAGGCAATACAAGTGATCTTTGTACCCACCTCTTGTAGTTACATAATCTGTTGTCAATTTGAGTATTATGAGTAAAGGGGTGGAGTTTAGTCTGTCAATCAGGTCCCAGCTTGATAACGTCATTTGGAGGCACTAAGGAGATAAATAGCTCGCTGGAGGCGGGACACACGCTCGCTCCCTGAGCGACATTGCAGCTGACAAAACACATGGATCTATGCTAGCGCCCTGAGCTGGAGTAGCCACATGGCGACCCCTGCCAGCGCTGAGATGCTTACACCACCACTGGATCCACTAGACTTCTCACCCACAGGCCTGTGATCTTCTGGCATTGGGTGTCATTGCATGTGTTTTGTGAGTCTGAAGAGGAATTTATAGATTGGTATCGGACATATGGGCTAATATTGGACTTACAGACTTGATCTGGACTGGGCAGGGATGCTTTCTCAATATTCAACTGTTCTTATATATAAAGCTCTTTCTTATACACATACGAGTGTCTATGAATTTGTTTCTCTAGTCTACCCAGATTAACACATCACCCTATAACACCTACATAGTACCAGGGGATTTAAATGTCGATTTTGATTCAGTAGGCCAGCAGTGTGCGTGAGGTTCTGAATTTCTGACAGGCACCCAGGCCAGACTGCAGTACTTACCCTAGAAGGAAGAATCTCTGTCAGTGGTTTACAACTTGGCTACACAAGAGAATCTTCTGGGAGCTTTTACAAACACTGCTACCTCGACTTCTTTCCCAGATATTCTAATTTCCTTAGTCAATAGTCAACATGTGACCTGGGAGTCCTATTTTTTTAAGTCACTGGCATAACTTCAATGTGAAACAAAGTTTGAGAATCTCGGCCTTGAGCAGTGTTTCCAAAACTGGGGTCCTGCACCTTCCTTGTAAGAAGTGCGCATCTTATATTTTCAAGTACTTTACATGTTTTTGGAGCACGTTACTCTAGATCAGTGGTTCTCAACCTGTGGGTCGCGACCCCTTTGGCGGTGAACGACCCATTTGCAGGCATGGCCTGATTCGTAACAGTAGCAAACTTACAGGTATAAAGTGGGAATGAAAATAATTTTATGGTTGGGGGTCACCACAACATGAGGAAATGTATTAACGGGTCACAGTATTAAGAAGGTTGAGAACCACTGCTCTAGATGGTCTTACTAGCACATGGCCTGTGCTATCCCATGTCCTAGGTATCGGTCTGAGAATGGTTTTCTACTTCTAGTAGTCTTAGTGTAAGTCTGACCTTAATCATAGATGGTGGCGGAGATAGTTGAGGAGGTTTATTAATATGCACCTGATATTCTGAAACCAAAGGGAACCCAAGGATACCCTGTCCCACTGTGGGATTTACAGGATCTTTGGTACTAATGGTGGTACAATCTTCTTATTTTCAAGGACGATAGGGTTCATTAAATTATACCCATCACAAGAAACTGTAAATGCTGTATAATTTAATTCTATTAAGTGTATATGTATATTTAATTTCTAAATCTGGATTTCTATAAGTTTATAGTCCTAACACCAGGGATTTAAATCCACTTGGAGATTTCTACAGATTTAAATAAATTATAGTACAATAACTTTAGGTAAAATGTTGATGGTAGAAAAGAACAAGTTGGTTTTTTTTTTTCCTTTAAAAGGGATATATACACTATCCCATCGAAGAGAAACAACTCTATCAACCCAGGATACAACAGGGAATCAAACATTCTCTCCCCAGCTGGTCCATCACAGACTCCACAACAGCTCCCTGCAACCACTGCAGCTCTAAGACATGGTGTCTTCACCAAGATCCAGATGGCTCCAATTGGTTTGGGTTGAAACATGTCATGTTTGGGCATTGAAAGCCAACACTGCATGTAACCCAGAAAACAAATGATATAAGGGATGTAATATGAGAAACCTCAGTATTTATGCGGGCTCCTATTCCCCACTCCTCCAGTTTGGCCTATCACTTCGGATATTTTCACAATCAGAGTCTTCTCTGGGTGAAAGTTGGAGATCACCGTCCTCAGCAAAATAGCAAAACTAATGAAGAAAAGAGTGGACAGTAGACTTTATGGAATTCCAACCACATGCCAAACACTTAAACCCTTGCTCCCCTCATGGAAGTAATCACCAACACCTTCCTTTAAAGATTAAATGGCTGAGCCTCAGGCAGAGGCCATATAACTAGTCAGCAGAAGAGCTGAAATGACGGCTCCAGCTTTTCCCAATATATTGTGGCTGCTTTGTTGTGAACTACACCTCTGGATTATTTGACTCACCAGCATGTTCCCATTTTCCATGGAGCTGCCTTAGACTCGTAAATAGCCCATGTGGATCAGAGTAGAACTCTGTGCTCCATAAAGTGTTCCTCGGTGGACTTTGGGGAAGTAGATCACCAGACCTTTCTTCCGAGGCACCTCTAGTGGATCCAAACCACCAGCCTTTCATCAGTGGCCAAGAGCATAACCATTTTCATCACTCAAGGATTAACTGGAGCAGTTTGTTCTCTAGAAACTCCTCCGGCTCGTGTGTTGAGGAGGAAGGAAGCACACTGGAAACACAAAGGAAGAAAAACACTGGAAGGCAGGCACATGTGCCAAGGAGGGGAGACCCACGTGCACCGTGCACTGAGTAGCTGTGAAATGTGAGGGTGACTTGCTCCTGGAGAGAGAGGGCTTGGGAAAGTTGAGAAAGGGAGAACTCATTAGGCAAACTTTGCTACATCCTGATTTTTTCTAGTTCCCACTGTAATCATTTGTTGATTATTTGGATATTGATAATTAAATACTGTAACAATTTTCAGGGTATTCTTGTGACCCCCCACTTCTCCGTTGGATCTTTTATTTCTTTTTTTTAAATCATTTTATTGGGGGCTCATACAATTCTTGTCAGAATCCATACATACATCCATTGTGTCAAGCACATTTGTACATCTGTTGCCATCATCATCCTCAAAACATTTGCCTTCTATTTGAGCCCTTAATATTAGCTGCTCATTTCCCCCTTCCTCCCTACTACGCCCTCCCTCATGAACCCTTCATAATTCATAAATTATTATTATGTTGTCATATGTTACACTGTCCAACATCTCCCCCGTCCTCTTCTCTGCTATCCATCCCCCAGGGAGGAGGCTATACGTAGATTCTGGTAATCAGATCCCCCTTTCTACCCCACATTCCCTCCACCCTCCAGGCATCACCACTCTCACCACAGGTCCTGAAGGGATCATCTGTCCTGGATTCCCTATGTTTCCAGTTCCTATCTGTACCAATGCAAATCCTCTGGTCTAGCCAGATTTGTAAGGTAGAATTGGGATCATGATAGTGGGGTGGGGTTGGGGGGAGGAAGCATTTAAGAACTACAGGAAAGTTATATGTTTCATCGTTGTTACCCTGCACCCTGACTGGCTCATCTCCTCCCCACAACCCTTCTGTAAGGGGGTGTCCAGTTGCCTACTGATGGGCTTGAGTCTCTACTCTGCACTCACCCACAATTACAATGATATGATTTTTTTGGTCTTTGATGCTTGATACCTGATCCCTTCAACAGCTCATGGTCACCCAGGCTGGTACGCTTCTTCCATGTGGGCTTTGTTGCTTCTGAGCTAAATGGCTGCTTGTTTATCTTCAAGCCTTTAAGACCCCAGACGCTATACCTTTTGATAGCCAGGCACATTAGCTTTCTTCACAACATTTGCTTATGCACACATTTGTCTTTAGTGATCATATCAGGAAGGTGGGCACCCATTGATCTGAATTTTAGTTCTTTGATGTCTGATAACTGGTCCCCTCTACACCTCATGGTCAGACAGCCTGGTGTTCTTCCATAAGGGTTTTGATGCTTCTCAGCTAGATGGCTACTTGTTTAGCTGCAAGCCTTTAAGACCCCAGATGCTATATATTTTGATAGCTGGACACCATTAGCTTTCTTCACCACATTTGCTTATGCACACCTTTTTCTTCAGCAATCATGTCGGGAAGGTGTGTGTCCTGGAATGCCAATTTAATAGAACAAAGTGTTCTTGCATTGAGTAAGTGCTTGAGTGGAGGCCCAATGTCCATATGCAGCCTTAATACTAAACCTATAAATATATGCACATATCTGTTTCCCCACACTCTTATATAAATATATTTACATATGTACATTCCAGTCTTTAGGCCTCTATAAATACCCTTTGTCACCTAGTTCTTTCCTCTATTTCCTTTTACTCTCCTCTTGTCCCACTCTCATGCTTAGCCTTCATTTGGTTTTCAGTAATTTCTTTCGGTTACATTGCCCATGCTGAATCCCTCCCAGGCCTCTCACACCCTCCTTGCCAATGATTTTTGATCACTTGTTGCTCCCCTCTCCCTGGGTTGGTCAACACCACCTTCTTACTCCAGCCTCCCCCCTCTCCCGTGTCCCCCCAGAATCATTTGTACCATTGTTTTCTCCTCCAAACTATTCATCCAGTCTATCTTATCTAGATATATCTATAGAGATAAAAATATGCACCAAAAATCAATCCATAGTAAGATAGGCGATGAATAAGAATACAGTGATGACAATAAAAAAGAAAACCAATTACCCACAGAAGAATAAATTAATTGAAAGAAAAAAATTTTTGTAAAGAAAGAAAAAACCTGTAAATAGATTTTTAAACTCTGGGCCTGTCCTTCAGTCAAGTCCGATGGGGTAACATGCTTTGGCCCCAGAGTCTGGCCTTTGTACTCCATCAGGGGCTCCCTGCTCTGCTCCCACGGTTGCTCTGCTGCATGCCTTTAGTGGTTTACCTCGGTATTGTGGGGTCAGTCCATATGGTTCACTCTGTGCATTGGCTGTTCAGAGCAGGGATGTCCTCCTCCAGGCCTGGTGGGCCAGGATGTGCTCCACTCTCTCTTCCTCCCCCTTCATTTTCTCCCACGTGCTTGGATCAGACATGCCCCGCTCCCCTAGCTACAGCTTCAGTGCTGTCCTCTCAAGTAAATTCTTCTGGGGAAAGGGACAGTTGTCCACGTAGCTGGTATGGGGGCCGAGTCCTCCCCACTCCTTGCCGGCACGCTGCATTCATCTGGCACTGGCTTTAAGTCTGGTCCCTCTTTCCCTGTGGGGGCACAAACAATACTCTCCCCTTGGGTGCATCAGTGCCCTACTCCTCCACCACACATCTTTTTTTTTTCTTTCCCTTTTCCTCCCTACCCACCCCTTTTTAGTTTGCTACCATAAGTCCCCCTGGATTTGGTCTGGCCCCTGCCATACAACCTGTGCCTGGAGTGTTTGTATACAGTAGCTTTTTCCCTGTGCCCCATTTCCATTTTTCTTTCATATATACACACTTACCTCAGCAGACTCATGTTATACTTGTCCTTTTGTGCTTGGCTTACTTCACTTAACATAATTTCCTCCAGTTCTTTCCATGTGGCGATATGCTTCATGCTTGCATCGCTGCTTTTTAGCGATGCTTAGTACTCCATTGTATGTATGTACCACAGTTTTTTAATCCAGTCGTCTCTTGATGGAAATTTGAGTTGTTTCCAACTCCTTGTGATTGTGAACTGTGCCGCAATGAACATTGGAGCACAGATGTCTGGCCGTGGTTTGTTTCTTGCCTCTTCTGGGTACATGCCCAGTAGGGGAATTGCTGGGTCGTATGGTGGTAGTTCAGTTTCCATCTGTTTTAGAAATCGCCAAATTGATTTCCATAGTGGCTGTACATACCTACAGGTCCACCAGCAGAGGATGAGAGTTCCTGTCTCCCCACAGCTCCTCCAACACTTGTTGCTTTCTGATTTTTTTAATTGGGTTATCTTTGAGGGTGTTATGTGGTATCTCATAGTTGTTTTGATTTGCATTTCTCTTATGGCTAATGTTCGGGAACATTTTCACATATGTTTATTGGCTATTCTGATTTCAGACTCTGAAACTTTTGTTTAGGTCCTTTGCCCACCTCCTCAGTGGGCAATTAGTTTTTCTTTTAGTGTAAGCTTGCAAAGTATTGTAGATTTTAGTAATAAGGCCTTTGTCTGATGTGCCATTGCTAAAGATGTTTTCCCAGTCAATGGACTCTCTTATTACTCTCTTGGTGAATTCTTTCAATGTACACAGGTGTCTTATCTACAAGTATATCCCACTTGTCTATTTGTGACTCCTCTGTATTTGTATCCTTCCCTATTTCTGATAGCCTATGTATTCCCTCTGACAAGGTTCTCAGGTTTGTCCCAGTTCCCTCATTAATGGCCCAAATTGTTTGTGGTTTTATCTCAATGTCTATGATCCACCTTGAGTTTATTCTTGTGCATGGAGTGAGGTAAGGGTCTTGCTTCATTTTTCTGCAGGTAGATATACATTTTTTCCAGCACCATTTATTGAAGATGGCATCTGCTTCCCATTTAATATTTTGGGGGCCCTTATCAAAGATCAGTTGCCTGTATGCTGATGTTTTGGGGTTGTTTTGGTCAGAATATCTGTCATTATACCAGTACCACACTGTTTTGACTACTGTGGCCTTATAGTATACGCCAAAATTCAGGTAGAGCAAGCCTTCCCACTTTGTCCTTCTTCTTGAGGAGTTCTATGGTAATTCTGGTCTTCTTCCGCCTCCATATGAAGTTGGTCATCTGTTTTTCCAATTCTTTGAAGAAGGATGGTGGTATTCATATTGGGATAACATTGAACTTATATAGTGCCTTGGGCAGAACTGATATATTTACTATATTGAGTCTGACAATCCACAAGCATGGAAAATTCTTCCATTTGTTGAGGTCACTCTTGATTTCTTGAAGTATTGTTTTATAAATTTCCTCATACAAATCTTTCTTTTAGTTAGTCAGGTATATCTCTAGGTAATTCAACTTGTGCTTGGCTATTATAAAGGGTACTACTACCTTTTTAATCATCTCTTCTGTGATCTTGTCTGATATGTAGAGCAGTCCGATAGACTTCTGTTTGTTGATTTTGTATCCTGCCACTCTGCCATATTCCTCTATTGCTTCCAACACTCCGCTTGTGGAGTTTAAGGGATCTTCGATATATAGAATCATATTGTCTGCGAATAATGAAAATTCCGCCTCTTCCTTCCCCAGATGAATACCTTTAATATCTTTCCCTTGTCTACGTTGTTAGCTAGAACCTTCACTATGATGTTAAATAGGAGTGGGGACAAGGGGCATCCTTGTCTGGTCCCCTTTTTCAGTGGAATTGTTTTGGTCTTTTCTCCATTAACTACCACATTGGCTATTGGTTTTTCATATATGGTTTGTATAATATTGAGGAATTTTCCTTCTATTCCTATCTTCTTGAGTGTCTTAAACAGGAATACGTGTTGGATGTTGTCGATTGCTTTTTCCACATCTATCCATATTATCATGTGGTTCTTATCATTTTTTTCTGTCAATGTGGCAAATAATGCTGATGGTCTTTCGTATTTTTTTCCCTTATCATTTTCTTTTCTTTTTTTTTATTAGGGGCTCATACAACTCTTATCACAATCCATACATATACATACATCAATTGTATAAAGCACATGCGTACATTCTTTGCCCTAATCAATTTCAAAGCATTTGCTCTCCACTTAAGCCCTTTGCATCAGGTTCTCTTTTTCCCCCCTCCCTCCCCGCTCCCCCTCCCTCATGAGCCCTTGATAATTTATACATTGTTATTTTGTCATATCTTGCCCTATCCGGAGTCTCCCTTCCCCCCTTCTCTGCTGTCCATCTCCCAGGAAGGAGGTCACATGTGGATCCTTGTAATCAGTTCCCCCTTTCCAACCCACTCACCCTCCATTCTCCCGGCATCGCCCCTCACACCCCTGATCCTGAAGGTATCGTCCACCCTGGAGGTCTTTCATATTTTGAACCTTCCCTGCATCCCTGGTATGAATCCTACTTGGTCATGGTGAATTATTTTTTTAATATGCTACTGTGTTCTTGACACATGGATGTATGTATGGATTGTGGTAATAATTGTATGAGCCCCCAATAAAATGATTTTTTTAAAAGAGTAAACATAGCAATAAGAGCCATTGTTTAAAAAATGTATTCTTGGGTTTGCATTGTTTTCCTTTAATTTTTGGAATATGTTACTCAATTCCCTCCTCTTCTTCATCATTTCCACTGATAAGTCTGAGCATACTCTTATTGGGGTACCTTTATACGTGACTGTTTGATTTTCCCAGCTGCTTTTATGATCTTCTCCTTTTCCTCATAGTTGGGTAATTTGACGATTTATATCTTGGTGACTTCTTGGGATTCAGTCTGGCTGGTGTTCTTTCTGCCTCTTGAATGGTTTCCTGGTTTTCATTTATTAAGCTGGGGGAATTTTCCTCTAAGAATTCCCTTGCTATTTTTGCTGTTGCCTTCTTTGTTGTGTCTTGTTCCGGTAGTCCAATTATTCTAATATTGTCTCTTTTCATAGCATCAGACATGGCTCTCAAGCTTTCTTCAGCTTCTTTGTCTTATTTGACTGCTTTTCTCCTTTACTGAGGTCTGCTTGGTTATCCTCTAGGTCCCTGGTGAAATTCTCTCCCTCCTCAAGCCTGTTGGCAAAGTCTGTCAATTTGTCACCGAATTTTGTCATTTCTTCCCTTAACTCTTCTATTTCCCTTTGGTGCATTGCCTTTTATCTCCTCTATAATTTCATCTTTTTTCTGAATTGCTTCCCTCATATCCTTTATGACTTCAAGCAGCATTTTGAAAATTTATTTTTGTGGCAGGTCAATATCTGCTTCTTCTATGCCCATCGTTAGGTTCATGACTTCTTCTGGCATTGTCTTTTGTTTCTCCTGATTTTTAGTTGGAGCGGTTAGAACTGGTTGCTGTTTATGTGTTGTTTTAGAGGAGCCTAGAGCCATCTTCCTGAGTCAAAAAGCCCTGGGCTTTCTCTTGGGGGAATTCGTATGAGTACTTCTATGAACTACCTGCTGGTAGCTGGACTGAGGGGCCAGGCTATTGCTATATCTTCCTGTGGTTTCACTCTTATCCTAGCCATCCAATATTCAATTATTTTGAATGTGTGTTGGATATTCCTCTCATGTGATTGGTTGGGTTGTTGTGGGTCAACAAGGGTGTTGCTTCCCTGGCCGATCTCTATGTAGGCTTCACAGTTCTTGGAGCACCTCAGCTGGCTTGTGGTGTTTTCTTCTGCAGCTGGAGTGCTGAGGAGGGCATGTGGGCATACCCTCCTTAGTGTAGAGCTCTGTAGCTGGCAGGGGAATTACTGTAGACAGAGAGATCACCTTGGAGATTGGGTGGATGTTCCTGCAGTACCGTGGAGCCCCCTCCCCCCAGTGGTGGTCAGGTGTTTCCCCTAGTCACTTGTAGGGCCTCAGGATTTAGTCTAGGAATGCCCCCACTGTTTCCAGGGGAGAACCCCCTGGTGCTTGGTGGGTGGAAGAGGACCAGTGTGAATTCCCCAGCTGCTTGCCAAGCTAATAAATGCCGGTGGGAGCTCTCCCAGTTGGGCCTTCAGAGTTGCCCTAGGCATAAGGGAGTGGCCTGGAGGCCACTAGTGGCTTGTGACAAGAAAGAGAGTGAAAGGAGAGGAAAAAGAGAGAAAGAAGAAGACACAGACTGGAGCAACAATGCCAAGTAAACTGACACCCACTCACACACACAACTAAAATGCACAGTGTAAACAAAAGTGAAAACAGTAAAGAAAGAAAGAAAGAAAAGAAAAGAACAAAAAGGAGAAGTGAATCTGCTGAGACTGTGGTGGGAAAGTGAAAATAGCTAGGAGATGTGGAGAAAAGAAGAAAAAGTGAAAGAAGAACACAAAAAGAAAGAAAAAGAAGAAGACAAGAAAGGGAAAGAGAGAGAATTTTAAAAAATAGATAAGGCAATAGCTGACCCCGTACTGTGCTGTGTGTATCACTGACTCGTCCTGTGTGCAGCACTGTCTTAGGGTCAGGCTGCCCACTGGGAGGACAGGGTTGCCCTAGGCAGAGTGTAGGGTCTGGGAACCAGCAGTGGCCTGTGAAAGGAATGAGAGGGAGCAGAGAGAATCATCCAAGCAGAGAGAGAAGCGAAGGGAAGAAAGAAAAAGAGAAGAAAGAGAAAGAAGGGGAGTAATAACCCACTGTGTTCACTAAGATTGGCTGTGATGGTAAAGAGGGAGGCGAGAGGGAGAAGGAGGAATTAAAGACTAATCCCTGGTGGCTTGAATGTGGGGCCAGAGGGGTTTAGACCCTGTCCCACAAGGGCAGGATGGTGTACCCTTTTAATGTAGGGACCCAGTGGTGCTGGGCAGAATTGCCCTAGTTGACAAGGTCACCTTAGAGGTCTGATGGAGGTTTCTTCAGTCACACAGTGTAGTGTGCATGTTTGTCCCAGCTACCTTGTGTGGTATATAGCACTCCCACGGAGGGCAGGCTGGAGTTCCTCCTGCTATTTTGGTCGATTTGCCCTAAGCGGAGGGTAGTGACCTGCAAGCCAGTAGTGGTGTATGATAGGAGAGGGTAGGAGAGAAGAGGAGAAAGAGGGAAAAAGAAGAAAGAGAAGAAAAAAAACCCAACACAAACCTGAGCTTGTTGAGACTGACTGCGGTGGGAAAGTTAGAAGGGCTAGTGAATTATTAGAGAAGAAATAGAGTAGTAGGTAAGGAGATAACTGAGACTTGATCACCTGTCTGCGAGGCTGGAGGAATTCCAACTCTTCCCCAAGGTAGCAGGGTGGTGTACCTGTTTGATGTAGAGGTTGCACAGATGCTGTGTGGGATTACTTTCAAAGGCAAGCTTCTGTAATGATTTTAAAGTAGCAATCAGCAATACATTTATTCCACCCATCCACTAAGCTTCTGGAAGGTATGCATTTCTATTTCTTCCTTTTTCCTTAGTGGTGGCATTGGTGGTTCAATGATAGAGTTCTCATCCTCTATGACAGAAACCCAGGTTTGATTCCCACCCAATGCTCTTCATTTACAGTCACAATCTGTCTATCATTGGAGGCTTTCATTGGGGCTTCTAGCTGGACTAGGATAAAATGGCCTGGAAATTGATTTCCTAAACACAGTCCATGAAGATTCTATGGATCATACTTTCCAGAAGCTTAGTGGGTGGGTGGAGTCCACCCTGTCAGTGAGGTCACAATCTGATTGATCCCTCTTTGTGGGCATGGTTTTCTCATGCGAATTTTGGGGACTTCGTCTTCTACCCTGGAGGCTGGACACAGTCTCTCTGCTTTGTATTCCTGTTGACAAACCACCTGGGGCTATGCTGATGGCAGCCAGAGTCCTGGAGTTGAAGAAGTCACATGGAGAGCCAGCCAGGACTGAAATGCTTCCACAAGACTTTTTACCTACTGACCTGTGATCTTACTGCTTTCGGTATCACTGTGTGTGTGCTGTGTGAGTCTGCAAAAGAATTTATGGACAAGTATTGGACATATCAGCTAATATCGGACTTATGGGCTAATATGAAACTTGTAGACTTGATCTGGGCTGGGCTGGGATCTTTTATTGATAAATAAAATTCTCTCTTACGTACACAGGTGTCCCTGAATTTGTTTCTCTAGTCTACCTGGACTTACACAACATGTAAAATATGGTGGTGTGTTTTAGTAGTAATTTACACATATATAACTTATAACCCTCCCTAAAGAACGTACTAAAACATTTTATTTTTTCATTTGAAACATTTGTGCCTCTCTTTCCTGCACCTCCAGTACTCTGGTACTTTATTGAGCTTAATAAATGCTCTTTAATTCATTAAATGATCAATGTTTTCGCTCAAATTCAGCTTGCCGTTTTCAAGAGCTCAACATTTGGTTTTGTTTGGTTTTGCTTTTTTTTTTTTTTTGTCAGAGTTGAGGCATATCTCAAAAACAGTTGGCCAAAACCTCACAAACAAAAAGTAATCTGAAGGATAATTTTAAGACAAAAATAAGCTATGGCAATCCCAATATAATTTATGATAGTCCCCATTCTGATCTCATTATCTTTCACTCTAATGAGCCCTCCAACTAAAAGGGAATCTTTCAAAATTTGACTAGCAATCAAATAAACTCAAAATGTAGACAGACCTCCTAAAATTTGCCACATTGTTGAAATAGGTCTAACTCCTTGGTGAATGGCAAAAACGGTTTTGTTTGAAAGAGTAATTATAAATAAACATATGATTAAAGTGGAAATACAATACAGTTTTACCAAATAGTATTTTCCAATTTCTCAATAAAGAGTGTCATTGTTTTATTTGAACAGATCACAGGAAACTCGGTTTTCTCAGAAAAATAGTGTTGCCACAATGAAGGAGCCTTTCCATCATTTACCCACCTTTAATAGGAGAACCCTTGTCTCTTTTCAAAGGGGTAAGGGTTTCAGATCAATAATGGGCTTTCGGGCTTCTTCAGTTGATGGCTCATGTATATGAATAGCCCATGAAATTACTTACATTATAAAAGACTCAAGATTGGTGGGCCTTCAAGAGACATTGAGATAGAAACAAGCTCAGCTTCTCAATCCCCAGTCAGCACCAGTCCCGTTCTCAACTGAAAAACTCTGACCAAAGCATCAGAAAACAACTCCTTTGAACAGGAGAGGAAGAATGCACCTGTCTCCTCTCTTTGAGTTTTATCTCTAACGAGTCACACTGGAAAAATAAAATGAGGAAGCTTAGTGGATGTTCTGCTTTGTAGATATCCCAAATTGGACACCCAGAGAATTAACAATTTCTTGCCTTTTCTCATTGGAGGCAGCGTAATATGGTGAAAAGAAAATTATAACGAAAATTTGAAGAATACCTGAGGCTTGCTTCTCAAGTGTTTGGGCCCAAGTAGGTAGATTTGGACGTGGCCCTGGTAGGTTCCTGGATTGGGTTAGCTCTGTTCTTTGCTTCACAGAGCTGAAAGGATTCACAAAACAAGCAAAGTTTGTCATCCAAGTCAGTTTTTATGCAGGAAAGGGAAAGTTTCTGGTATTACAGTCTCGAAAAGGTACATGCAATTTTTGGAAATCGGGTGGGCTGCAAATACTGCAGGGTTTGAAAATGGGCGCAGAAAACCTTAGGGAGAATAATACAGGAGTGGGGGGGCAAGAAACCCACATGTCGAGCTGGGGTTTCGTGGAGGCCAAGAAGACTTGGGGGCTGAACAGGCCCCTGGGCGCCTGAAGGGGGCACGCAGGCTCATGCACATTCCATACGTGGGCGTGACTCCCAACCTCCTCTTACAGCGTGCACCTGAACAAGAGCAGAGTAAACGAGGCTAGAAGTGGGTCACGGGGGTGTGCTAGGCTGTTTGTATGGCTCTTATTTTCTCCCACCCCTGGCTGCTATGGCTGTGTTTAAGTACACCTGGACGATGTCATGGGCCTAGGTGATTTAGGTTTAGGTTTCACCTGCTCTCGAGGCTTAATTTGCACATACCCAGTTCTGGATTTTCCATAGGTGTCCCAAGGATGCCTGATTTCCCTGCAACTCCTCTGTTGTGGCCTCATGCAGACATTGGGGAGACACCCTCCCCTCCAACTCACACCTTTTTTCTCTGATCTAGCAACCTGTCAGTACCAGGAAACATCAAGTGGGAGGGGAAGTAAGATGGCAAAGGGAAGGCATCAATAGAAGATGCTTCACTGTGGGGTTAACAATGAAATAACAGGCCGGTCCCCACTGATATCTTTCTGTGACAACATGCCTCATTGTCCCACCAACTATGAAATGATATGATATAGGTATTAAATCCAAATTAATAATATTTTTAATTGTCCAGGCAGAGGGCAAGGACTCTGGGGTCCTTACTGCTGCAAATATGTTAACTCCAATCCACCTATCCCTAGACAGAGTAGGACGCCACAGAATGCCAACAACCTGGGGTCACTCTCTGCAGGTGAAGTACAGTGTAGGTTGAGGTGATGGGGGGTACTGAGTAAATCAGCTATAAAAATAACATTGCTGTTTATTATTTGGAATTTCCTGTATTCAATTCTGTCTTTCCCTGGAAGTCTTTTGCTTCAAAAATTCAAGTATGTTCAAAATTTCATAGAATCAAAGAGTCGGAACAAAAAATCATATCAATGAGAATAAGGGCGTGTGCAGAGTGGAGACCCAAAGCCCATCCATAGACAATTGGACATCCCCTTACAGAAGGGTCACAAAGAAGAGATAAGCCAGTCAGGGTGCAGTGTAGTGCTGATGAAACTTACAACTTTCCTCTAGTTCTTTAATGCTTTCTCTCTTCCCCTCCCCCACGATCATGACCCAAATTCTACCTTACAAATCTGGCTAGACCAGAGCATGTACACTGGTACAGATAAGAGCTGGAAGTACAGGGAATCCAGGACAGATTAAACCCCTCAGGACCAATAATGAGAGTAGTGATACCAGGAGGGGAAAGGGAAGGTGGGGGGAGAAAGGAGAAACCAATCACAGTGATCTAGGGGTATGAACAACCGAAAAGTGAGTTAAAGGAAATAAGTGTATAACATGGGGGGGGGGGGTTTATAAATTAACAAGGGTTCATGAGGGAAGAAGGGTGGGGGAGGGGAGGGAATGAGCTGATACTAAAGGTTCAAGTAGAAATGAAATGTTTTTAAAATGATGGCAACAAATGTACAAATGTGCTTGACATATGGATATACATATGTATTGTCATAAGAGCTGTATGAGCCCCCCAAAAGATGATTACCAAAATCAAGTTCAAATACCGCCCCCCCAAAAAAAGTACCAAGCTGTATTATATGTAACTTTGCAATAATTGCCAATGGATACAAAGAATATATATTCTATTTTCTATTTTAATTACCAGTGAACAAAAATAAAAGTTAATTTTAAAATTTATTAAGGGTTCATGAGGGAAGGAGGGTGGGGGTGGGGGTGGGGGAAATAGGCTGATACCAAAGGCTCAAGTAGAAAGAAAATGTTTTGAAAAATGATGATGGCAATATATGTACAAATGTGCCTGACACAATGGATGTGATTGTGATAAGAGTTGCATGAGCTCCCAATAAAATAATTTTTAAAACAAACAAATGTTCCCAATAAAATGGTTTTTAAAAACAAACAAACTAACAGAATTTCATAGAAAAGCTGATGATGTGTTACAGCTGCATTGCCTCCGGACTGAACCCCTTTGGTCATTTACTAACCATTACGCCCTCTTCCTCTTTCCGTTACCCTGGTTAGCCTAGCCTGCAAACTAGTGTTGGGAATCCAGTGAGCTGGGGCCAAGAGGAAAGCCTTGCCCGCCTCCCCCCTGCTCTTCCTCTCCTCTTTGCCCTTTGGCTGCAGACTAAATGTAACCCTACTCTCCCCCACCCCACCCCACCCCACCCCACCACACCACACCACACCACACCACACCACACCACACCACACCACCGCCACAGAGGCAAAATGGTGAGAGTGGCATTGATAGAGGGGGTGAAAGAGTTCATCAAATTGCTACAAATATAACCGAATTTAAGGTTTAGTTTGTTAAACATCTAAAGTATAAGTCCCCTCCCTTGCAGTAAAAACTCCTTTAAACTTAATCATAAGGATGTTCTAACTCAGAAAGGAAGCAAGGCCATTTAGATAAGCAGTAGATATCCATTTACGGTCTGTTAATCCCCTGGGGAAATGTAGATGGTTTTCCTCTGAAGCCTGCTCCCTTGTTTGAGGTCCTGGTCATTGGAAAACACACATAGATTGCTTAATACAAAGGAAGGGTGTGTCCTGCTCACGCAGGGTCTGCCGCCCACGTCAACAGCGCTTGAGGTGACGTCTCCTAAGCGGTAAGTAGCTCAGCAATTCATGGGGAGATTTCTGTGACTCCGCCACCTAAGAAATTCATATGGCCTTCAAAATGTGTGCTGAAAAGTGCCTGCTAACCAGGGCCAGCTCGTTAAATAAAGAGAAAGGAATTTCTCTCCATTCATTAATAAGATGATGAAGTGACCTTTAAATTCAATCAAAGTCTGGTCATTGAAGAGAGTTCATTAGCATGACTTAGTTCCTCCCACCCACAGACACACACACACACACACACACACACCTGTCCAATTGCCAGTTCCCAGCCTGAAGAACTCTCTTCCCATCTTCTCTTCTCTGGCAGAGTGCATGTCCAGGGAAAGCAGAACCCAGGGCAGACAGGTGCAGGTTCACTCTCGACCCTCCGAGGCCCCCTCCACTGATGGGAAAGATGTCATCTTGTGGCGCCCACTCGATACACCTTCCTTCATCTCCTTCAGGCCGAAATCAAATCCCCTAAACCGCTGCTTGCACCTCACTTCTTTCTGGGTTCTTGGAAAGAAATTTCATACTCAACGTGAACTTCCTCACTCTCTTCAAATCAGCCTCCCCTTTCCTTCTTCCTGTGCATGTCTGTCAAGGCCACCCTGTAACCATCCGATGGACGCTCTCCTTCGCATACTCAGTCCTGTGTTTCCAACAGTTTCTGCACACCTTCCCGGGTGCCTCAGCGCACTAGAGACTCTACAGTCCACATCCAAACTCGCCGTCTCTCCTCACAGCAGATTGTTCCTCTCGGCATGCTATTTCTGATAAAAGTGCCATCTTGTTTTCTTCCAATGCTCAGTAACTCCTCCTCCTTAGCCCACCTGCTGCCATGTCCCACCCATTTGACCAGTGTCCCGTCATTCTGCAGCCTCCACCCCACCCTTTCTTTGGTCCAGGGCTTGCTGAGCTACACAGCTTCCTATGGAGTCTCCCAGCCTTCAGTCTCAACTTCTTCCCAGAATGCTCCCAGATAAATATCTCCAACACATCACTGAAGTAAAGTTTCTTTCCTAATTCTTCTCATTAGACCAGTGGTTCTCAACCTTCCTAATGCCACAACCCCCCTTTAAAACACTTCCTCAAGTTGTGGTGACCCCCAAACATACAATAATTTTTGTTTCTACTTCATAACTATAATTTTGCTACTGTTAGGAATTGTAATGAAATATCTGATATGCGATGTATTTTCATTGTTACAAATTGAACATAGTTAAAGCATTGTGATTAATCAGAAAACAATATGTAATTATACATTGCGAAATATTTATTTCTAATGACAAATAAATGAAATTTTGTCTAGAAGCATGGTGTAGCATGGGTAACAGTCTTCACGCCAGGTACTCATATGTGGGTGTATCTGTATGTGGGTGGACCCGCCTGGAGACTGATAGAGGAGCCGGTGTCTCAGTTCCTAAGAAAATATATTTTCGATGGTCTTAGGTGATCCCTGTGAAAGGGTTATCTGACCACAAAGGGGTCACGACCCTCAGGTTGAGAACCACTGCACTCAACCCTGTTGGGCTATGGAAGAAAGCCAGGTGCTCCAGTATTGAACCCAAGGCTCTTTCACTCCTCACTCACACATGTCCATCCTGGCTCAGGCCTTTCACGAACTCACCCCCAGAGCAATCCAGAGCCTTCTAGACAGGCTCTTTATGTCTTTGCTTGGGAGACTGGATTAGAAGTTTATGTGACCTCAAAGCAGAGCCTGAATGTGTCTTAGTGTCTATCCTTATAGCAGTGGACTTGTGTTTGTGTCTTTGTTATGATCAGTCATCCTTCTATCTATCCTGAGAGTTACTTGAGGACAAGATTGCATCTTCATAGTGTTGCCTAGGGCAGGCTCAGTACACACACACCACACACCGCATACATACCTCACATGCTCCACATATCCCTACACATAGCCCTGTGCACACATACACGCCACCACCACTACCACCACTACAACCACCACTGCCGACACCCCGACCACCATCCCACACCCTCTTGGCCTGCCACATGGGAAAGTACCAAGTCGTGTGCTCCCATAGAAGAAATAAACAGACAGCAAACTGGAGGAGAACTTAACGAGGAGAGATGAATTCAGCAGAGTTGGTGAACTGCACTCTAGAACTGTGCTGCTTTAGACTGAGTCACTAGACAGACATAGCTATGTTCTGTGTACATAAAGTACACACCAGTATTGGAGTTGATAGAAAGAATGTAAACTATCTCAGTAGGAGTTTATAACTGCCAGATCAGCGGTTTGAAACCCCCACCCCCACCAAGGGAAAGAGAAGAGTTAGACCCTTGAAAACCCAAACAGACAGTTCTAGTCCGTCCTAAGGGTCACTGTGAATTGACTTGATGGCAGTGAGACACAGACACCTATTGAAATGATAGCATTTCAGATGCATTGGTTAAATAAAATATACTCCTAACATTCATGTCAACAGTTTCTTTTTACTTCTTTTTAATATGCTACTAAAAATGGGGGGTGGGCGGGGCGGAAATCCCACTGCCATCAAGTTTACTATAATTCATCACAACCCTATAGGACGGAGTAGAACTGCCTCTTGGGGTTTCTGAGACTGTAAATCTTTACTGGAGCAGAAAACCTCTCCTGTCATCCCCAGAGCAGCTGCTGGATTTCAACAGCTGCTCTTATAGTTGGTAGCCTGGGCACCTTATAACATGCTACTGGAATATGTAATATTACATAAGTGGTTTGATTACATGTCTACTGCCTATGGTCTGGGTGTCTTGATTTGGAATACATGATGACAGAGTGCCGTAGCTGTGGCAGAGATTAAATGGGCTGCAAGGTTTAAAGCATCTGCTGCTGGCTGTTGTTACCAGGTGCTGTCAGGTCAGTTCTGACGCATAGCAAGCCCAACAGAACGAAACACTGCCCAGTTCTGGATCATCTTCACAATTGTTGGTATTTTACGTCTACTGTTGCAGCTGCTGTGTCAATCTATCTCATGGCTGGACTTCTTTTTCTCTGACCCTCCACTCTACCAAGCATGATGAAGTCTTTACTGACGTGTCCAAAGCACACAAAGTCGCACTACACATTTTCCCTTCTTTTTTTGCATCTAACACAATAAATACAATGTGATTTATTTATCAATGAGAACAAACAAGCAACAAACATTATTGTAAGAAGTTGAAAGGGGGACAAGCAGTCAGGTGGTGCTAGGAGTCCTGAGTGTACAGCCTTTTATTTTTCTTGAGAGTCAGATTTTTATGTTTTAATTTTATAAAGATTAATATAAATATATGAATGTTTACTTATTAAAAGGATATCAATATTTTAATGAACTATACCACAAAGATAATGAGGCAAGCATGTGTATTTATAGACCAGCTTGTCAGGGACCCCAGATCCCTGGAGAAGGAATTCCCAGCATGACCTCATTCATCCGTGGGGATGCAGAACACTCCTTGTGTAGACAGACACACCTTTCATCTGCATGGGGAGCTCTCTAAGCGGTCAGTTTCCTTCTGTGGATTTGCCTGTGCAGGTGTGTGCTGCTTAGAGCAGACATTGACACTCCTCAGCCACTAGGCATTGGAGTAAGACTGTGGCCTCACAGACACAACCCAGTCTTCAGGGAGCTTTCCAGGTGGCCTATTCGATACAGAATCAGATGAGCTTCCAGGGACTCTTTTCTTTAACAGAATTTTGAGAAACAAAATCACAAACTCAGCTATTCCCCAGGAGAAATTTGCTCACAAAGATAATCTTCACAGCAACAGAGCCCAGCAAGCCGACCCTTGTCCATCCAAGAGGTCAACCACCTTTGCTACCCTTTCTCTGCTCTGAAGAGACTGCAGTGCCAGATCTCACTGGGCTTCCAGGTCTAGCTCTCCGCTCACCATACTCACTTCTATGGAACATTCTAGCAGCTCTTCTCTCAAGACAAATGTATTTGTTCTTCTGCCAGGCCACCATGGAACTTTAAATATTCTTTGCCAACATCATAATTAAAATGCATAAATTTTTCAGAGCTACTCATTCCTTGAGCAACTTTCACACTTCAACTAAGTGAAAGCATCATCACGTGGGTCAGGTACACTTTAGTCTTCAAAGTAACATCTTGTCCCTCAACTCTTTAAAGAGGTCTTGGGTAGCAGCTCTGCCCTTTGTAACACGTAATTTGATTTCTTAACTGCTGCTTCCATGAAAATTGATTGTGGATACAAGCAAAATGAAATCTTTAACAATTTCAGTCACTTCTCTATTATGATACTGCCCATTGATTCAGTTCTGAGGATTTTTATATTCTTCATAGTAAGTTGTAATTCACACTGAAGGCTACTGTCCTTGATTTTCTTCAGCAAGTGTTACGAGCCCTGTGTGTTTCTGAGACTGCAACTGCTTACAGAAATAGAAAGCCCCATCTTTCTACCTGTCCTATAGGCAGGTCTACTCTATCTTAAAGGTCACTATGATTCAGCATTGACCCACTTACAGTGATATTTCAGGATTTTTCCACAAATGAATTCTGTTGTTTTTCTTGTTCTTACTAGCTGCTATTAAGTCAGATCCTAATTCATGGTGACCCTATACACAAGAGGAAAAGATCACTACCTGGCTCTGCAGCATACCATGTTTTGGATGGAAATAGGCTGACTGTGGTCCTAGGGTTTTCATTAACTGGTTTTCAGAAGCAGATTGCTGGACATTTCTTCCTAGTCCATCTTAGTCTGGAGATCCTACCACAATTTATTCAGCATCGTAGGCACAAATAAGCCTCCACTAACAAATGACTGCATGAGGCACAGCAGCCAGCAAAGACGTCTGAGTCACACACTGTTGTTGTTAGGTGCCATAGAGTTGACTCTGAATCACAGCCACTCTGCGCACAACAGAAGGAAAGATGGTTCAGTCCTGGGCCACCGTCACAGTTCTGTATGTGCTGGACCCTATTGTTACAGCCACTATCAATCCAGCTCTTTCAGGACCTTCCCCTTTCTCTCTTCCTCTTCTTTACCAAGCACGAGACCAGGAACTGGTCCCTCCGATAACATATCCGAAGTACATGAGATGAAGTCATGTCATCCTTCCTACTAAGGAGCATTCTGGCTGCACTTCTTCCAAAAAAAATTGGTTTGTTCTTTTGGCAGTCAAGTGCCACTCATTTTTAATATATGTCAGCACTATCATTCAAATGCATCAATTCTTCACTCTCTCTTAGTCATGGTCCAACTTTCACCTGCAGGTGAGGCAGTTAAAAATACCATGGCTTGGGTCAGGCATACCTTGGTTCTCAAAGTAGCATCTTTGCTTTTCACCACTTTAAAGAGGTCGTGTGTTGCCGATTTAAGCAATGCACTCCATCATTTGATCTCTTGACTGTTGATTCCATGAGTATTGATGGTGGACCTAAGCAAGACAAAATCCTTGACATGTCTATCTTTTCTCCATTTATCATGATCTTACCAACTGTGAGAATTTTTGGTTTTGCAGGCAGCAAGGGTTTCAAGTCTTCATTTTCAGCAAGGAAGTTTGTCTCATATTGCACCCTGCACAAGCAAGTTTGCACATTGCAAGTTGTTAAAGAAGATGTTTTGAAACTGGTTGTGGTAGCAATTGTACAATATTGCTTGATGTGACTGAACGGCGGAATGCCATGATCTCTGTAAGAGTTCCAGATAAAATGTTTTAAAAATAAGAAAATAAGAATTCTATCATGATCCACCATGGCCCTTATTGTAACAAACAGAGCTCATTTGAATTGTATTGCTGTTTCATTGTAACTCCCGGAGGACTTTTTATGCAGGGAGGAAAACACTCTGAAGTGTCTGCCCAGGCCTCTTCTTAATAAAAGAATGCATTAATAAAGGAATGCATTCAGCATTCCTAACATGGGCCTCCATCTAAGTAGATCTGGTAACTCATATGATCTTAGATTCTTAGTTACGAGGTAGCTTCTTCAACTCTACAGACCAAGGGCAATTTACCCTTTGACTCTTACCAGGGTGCCAGTGAGTGTTGCCCAGGAATGTAAAGAAGGGAGAAAGAGCAACAGTGAGAAGGCCTGGTTGGGTCCCCTCATTCAGTCTGAGAGGGAATGCAATCTGGATAGGGAAGGGAGGAGGCGCACAGTCTTAAATGAACACATGGTCACCCACCAGAAAGTTCTTGGAAAGAAAGAGTGAAGATGGCTCAATTCTAGTGCAAACTGTTGTTTACCTAAGGAAACCTAGTTAACACTGGGTGCAAGAACTAAAATGAAATGAAGCTAAAACCCCAACAAACGATCCAGATCACTCTGGAAACACACTATTGTGTTGTATCCAGCTACTTGACCCCTGCCTTCTGAATTATGAGGGAAATGCTTGTCATAATATACAATGTGTCTATATAATATAACATGGAGACACATAAAATGTGTCTCCCACACATTTCTCCTTCATAGAAGTTGTTCTCAACACCATATAATTTGCAAAAAAGAAAAAAAAATTTAATAAGAGTTTGTTGTTTGGCCAACATTCCAGGAGTGTGAGATGGGTAAACATAATGATGTCCCAGGAGGAAGAGGCCTGGGCAGCCTGCCCACGTGTCCCATGCATGAGAGAAGCCTTGGACTGGCTTGATCTGACATTGGGGCTCTTCTGTCCTTGGCCTCGTGCCTTGCACCCCTCCCCTTTGTGAAACTAATTCCCCAAGGAGAAATGCAGAGTACTTCCCACCCAGAAGTACCCTGATGGATATTGGATTGTTATGTCCTTTCCAGGACTAGACGGTTTAGGGAGTCCATGCCTGAGCATGCTGGAAAGCAACAGGAGGGCTCTGAAGCGGGACCAGCTGACTTGAGTTTACGAAGACAAGGAAAGTGAACATTAATGAAAGGCTGCCTGCCATAGGAAAATCCCTTTCCCTGGGAAAGGATGAAAGTGACCCTGATCTGTGTCGTGGCTCCCTTGCCACTCCTCATGGGAGTTGGTCCCGTTTGCCTTAGGTTTCAGAACCATGCTGACAGGAGAGAGGCACAGGGCTGGAACTTGTGTCTGAGCTTTGAACCAGACACTCTTCTTCCTGATGACCAGGCACCACCTGGTTTCTTCATCACACTTTAGCACCTGTGGCTTCAGTGGTTTCTTCCTGAGGGCAAGCATCATGCAGGACTATTTGTCATAAGAGCTCATTGTTCATAGATTGGGGCTAGAATTACACGTGAGCCCCAATTCCATTCACATCCCTACGGTTGACAGACCTCTCTAGTTCACTTTAGAGGCTTCCTTGTCCTTATATGCGGGAGAGCATTGCCAATCACCCCCCCCCCAAGGGAGAAGGTAACTTTATTGATGGTGGCATTAATTGATCCATTGGTATAGAGTTTAACACTGTGTTGAGAAAAGGAAATGATCAAGTAGAGGCCGGTTCCAAGCCACATCACATGAATTGCTCATCTGTACAGATTAAGCTCTCATGTGACTGGGCACTATTTACACTAGCAATGAGGGTTTGAGATAGGGCAAAATTTCCAGTAACATTTATTCACAAAGACAGAGCCCATACCTATCAGACTAGTGCATGACATACTAAAGCAGGTGGGCATTGAAAGAGTAACTATATGGTGGTCGTGGGCCACCTTTCCTTGGGCACTAACCAGACTCCAATTCCATAAACTTGGGGTAGCAGTCACCTGCTTCTTCTCAAACTAAGGACATTCATCTGTAAGTCCAAGGTGATTTTGAAGTAAAGCCTAGTTCACGTCGTGGAATTTCCATATTGATTCCTTTTGGGTTTTTTGGTTGTTGTTGTTGTTTTTGTTTCGTTTTTTGTTTGTTTGTTTTATTTTTGAGGGGGGGATGCAACAACTTTATTCGAAGGAAAGTGCAATGTAACGCGTTGAAAGCTGAAAAGGAGACAAAATTTAGACACCTCCTCTCAAGCGCAGGACCATGTGCTTCCCAGCAAAGACCAGCCTCTGCTGGTCAGGAGGGATGTCTTTCTTGGCTTGGATCTTTGCCTTGACATTCTTAATGGTATCACTGGGCTCGCAGGATGTTGTGCACCTCCAAGGGACAGGGCCTAAAGTCTCAGTAGTCTATAGCACACAAGTTGGGTCACCAAGGGATGGATAGAAAACAGGCCAAAAGTGTCCAATTAGGAGCATAGTACTGATCTTACTCTCCCCTGGGCTTCTAGATAAGCATTATGTGTTTTTCCTGATGGCAGCTTACTACTCCTGGGTGAGCCACCAAAAGCATGTAATCGCCTTCTCTTATACATACATGACCCCTTCCCCCATCTTGACCTGAATTTCCAGTCAGACTTGGTCGTCTCTCTTTCAGGAGTATCTGTTGATTTGAGATGACCTCAGCATCGGTTGTACAGCAGCAACTGAACGGCCTTCTCCCTCTCCCCACATCTTGAGCATGGATCCCGGCTGATTCTTGATTCCATTGTTTCATTCCTTCCGTTTTGCTCTTTCAAAGTGTTATCCTGTTCTGATCTTTTAGTGTTTGCCTTTTGAACTTCGGTTTGAAATTGTTGAGTTATTTCTAGTTTTGCACATATTCTCACAGAAGGGTCTTTAAGAGTATTCCTGAATATGATCTTGTGTTTTTTCTCTATGTCTATTGAATTTTTCCTCCAGTCACTTAATGTAGCTGGAGATCATCCCCGTAATCTCACTCATGGAGAATCCATGGCCATCCCATCCAGGAGCCCCTCCATGTCCACACATGCTGTTTGCATCCCAGGTAGTTGGATTGTTTTCACCCATTTTCACAAAGGCAGATTGACAGCTATTTTCTTTTCTTTTTTTCATAACCAATACTCTCCCACTGGGTGGGTTAGTGCCCGTCCCTCCCCCCCAACCGTGTTCTCATCTCCCTCCCCACCATTCTCTCCCTCCCGCTTCTCCCCTTCCCCTACTCTGTGTTCCTCCTTGGGTTCAGCCTGACCACCACAAGACAGCCTGTACCTCAACCGAGCCACTGGTGTAAGTGGCTCTTCTTCAATACCTACTGTACTGGTTATACTTACCTCAGTGGACACATGATGTACTTGGCCTTTTGTGATTGGCTGACGTCGCTTAGCATAACTTCCTCCAACTCTTCCCATAAAGTGATGTGCTTTGTGTAATCACCAGTGCTTTTCAGTGATCGTTCTCCACTGGGTATTACGGAGTGCATGCACAGTACTCCGTGGTGTGTATGTGCCAGAATTGTCTAATCCACTCATCTGTCGATGGAAATTTAGGTTGTTTCCAATTCTTTACAATTGCAAATTGAGCCACAATAAACGTTGGGGAGCAGATGACTGGTCATGGCTCATTTCTTACCTCTTCTTGGTATATGCCCAGTAGAGGAGTAGCTGAGTCAAAAGGTAGCTCAGTTTCCATTTGCTTTAAGGATCGCCAGATTGCTTTCCACAGAGGCTGTATGTATCTACATACCCTCCAGCAGTGGAGGAGAGTTCCTATCTTTCCACATCCCCTCCAACATTTGCTGCTCTCTGATTTTCTGATTTGAGGTATCCTCAAGAGTGTTGAATGGTATCTCGTGGTGGTTTTAATTTGCATTTTTCTGATGTCTAATGATAGGAAAATGCTTTTTCTCATGTTTATTGGCCATTCGGGTCTCCTCCCCAGTGAAACTTCTGTGCAGGTCTCTTGCTCACTTCTTCGGGGGGTTAACAGCCTTCCTCTTTTTGCAGCCTAGGAGGGTACTAGAGGTTGCAGCGACATGCCCTTTGTCTCTGGTGTCATTGATAAAAATCCTCTCCCAGTCTGTGGGGTCTCTTGTTATTTTCTTGGTGGTATTTCATTGCACACAGGTGTTTTATCCTTAGTCTATCCCACTTGTTGATTTCAGGGGCACCTCAATGTGTGACCTTCCCTATTGTAATTATGGTAGCCTATGGGTTCCCTGAGCCAAGGTTCTTAGATTTGTCATGATTCCTTCATTGATGGTCCTGATAGTTTGGGGTTTTACTTCTAGGTCTGTGATCTTCCTTGAGTTTGTTCTTGTGCATAGGGTGAGGTAAGTTTCTTGTTTTATTTTTCTACAGGTGGATATTCATTGCTTCCTGCACCACTTGTTAAAGAGGGCATCCACCTTCCACTTGATGCTTTGGGGGCCCTTGTCAAAAATCAGTTGTCTATATATCAGCATATAGACAACTTATCTTTTATAGTTATTTTCAAAACATAACTTTATTGTATGTCTTTCTGCTCTCTCTCGGTACAAAGTAATCCCCACAAACATATTGTGGAAACTGGATGGTCAAGGATGGCCCAGAAGTATGGCACCAGCTATCCCTAGCAGGAGCCAAAGGCAGCAAATTATTAAATATTGCCTCCTTCAAAATCCTGGTTTAGAGAATGATTCCCGAGTCCCCAGGAAATGTTAGCCAGTGATGCATGAGACCAATACGATGGGGGAGAGAAGAGGTGAGTTACAGCACTGCCCACCTGGGCACCACCCTTGTTTGTCAGAGTTGCCCGAGTTTCTGTCTGGCCTGGGTCTGAGGGCAGGCAGGTGCTAGAACTTTGAATCCTGGGGCCATATTGAAACACTTAGTTACTGCTGGGCTGATTCTTTGCTCTATCATTTGATTCTGCACCTGCCCAGAGTTAGTCTGTGGGAAGCAGAAAGATTTCTCCCAAGTTGCCTCCCCCCAATATAGGCCAAAACCTAGCTGCTTGCTACACATGGCAAATAACTACACTTGGAGGTCAATGAAAGTAGATCAGAGGTTATTCTCCCTAAGGGTTATCCGCCATCTAGAGCAATCAGACTGTATAGTCTGTCCCACTCTAAGTAGGGTCAACTCCCTTCTGATAAGGATAGTAGTAGAATGTTTCCTTGAAGTAGATCCCAGGGAGGTCTAGCCCATTCAAAGGTGACCAAGGTTAGGCCGCCATCATGAATCTAGGTTTCACCCTTCTTGTCACATGCATACCCCTAGTCCCTCCCTTTCCTATCATGTGTACACCCCTAGCTCGTTCCCTTCCTGTTACATTTATGCCCATTGTATATCCCCTGCTATTGCTTGCATTGCCTATTGTACAACCCCTTCCTGTGGTGCATGACTTTACCTGTAATCAGGGGGCTTGCATACCCCCAAAGATATATAAGCCTTGGTTAGCAATAAATCACTCTCTCTCCTGCCCTCTTGTGTCCCATTTCCATGTGTACCACAAAGAGGAGCTTAGGTGAGCATGCTACCATGAAATGGATCTGACTTCTTTATTTTACTCTATCCTATTATTTTCTCTGATTTTATTATAATATTTATCTATCTCAACCATACAATTGCAGTTAATTAACCTACAATTAGTTGTGGGTGGCTGGCTACCCCCACATTGGGGAAGTTCTGCCACAGTCCGGTTGCTAAGAATACAAACCAGGCATTGGGAGCCAGTGCACAGCAAATCCAAATCTTTCTCTACTGGCTGGTGTACAATGATAAGTTCAGGGGATTCCTCCAATCCCAGAAATCAGAGGCCTTTGGATCCTCCTCAGCTTCAGCCTCAATCCCTACCCAAAATATGTTGGGGAGCAAGGCTAATTAGCAGAAAGTGGGGAGGGCATCAATCACCTCTAAAGTCTAGAGAGCTGGAGATTGAGGGGAGCCCACTGGCGTCCTTCTGGGCAGCACAGAATCCAGGGTTTTTAAGAGGACTCTCTGTGTCAGTACCCTCATCTGAAGCACCAAGATGGAGTTAGCAGAGGCTTCGCTTCCTCAGGAGAGGCCTGGAGCTCAGGTTGCTGAAAGTTATCCCATATTTTCAAAGTTTTGTTGGGAGAGGGATTAGAGACTCAGGCAATGCAGCCATCTTGAACACTGCTCAAATTGAGGCGGAGACAGGGGCGGGGTTTGTACATAAAGTGTTGAGCTGCTAGCCACAAGGTGGACAGTTGAAAGATTTCTATCTGCTTTGTAGAAGAAAGATGAGGTTATCTACTCCAGTAACAATTTATACTCTCATGAAAAAAATAATAATTTATAAATTATATAAATTATCAAGGGTTCATGACGGGGGAGGGCTCAAGTAGAAAGAAAATGTTTTGAAAATGATAAAGGCAACATATCTACAAATGTGCTTCACACAATGTATGGATGTGATAAGAGCTGTAAGGACCCCCAATAAAATGATTTTTTAAAATAATTCATGGTCTCAGAAACCCATGAGAGCAATTCTACTGTGCCCCACAGGACTGCCATGGGTCAGAGTGGACTCCGTGGCAGTGGATTTGGTTTGGGGACTTTGACTTATAACTCACACAAGCATGTAGCCTTTGATCTTAATTAGTAGGTTCTTCATATTCTCTTTGCTTTCAGGAAGAAGGGTGTGTCACCTGCATATTGAAGTCCATAAATGAGCCTTCCTCTAATCCTGACGTTCACTCTCGTACAGTCTGTCTTTTCGGATTACTTGCTCAGCACACAGACTGAATAAGTATGGTCAAAGAACACAACCCTGACACTCACCTTTCCTGATTTAAAACCATGCAGCATCCTCTTGCTCTTCTCAAACACGTGCCTCTTGCTCTCCATATAGGTTACCCATGAGGACAATTAAGTGTTCTGGAATTCCCAATATTTGCTATGATATCCATAATTTATTATCTGTACAGTCAAATACCTTTGCATAGACAATAAACACAAGTAAACATCTTTCTGGTATTCTTTGTTTACAGCCAAGATCCATCTGGCATCAGCAATGACAAACCATGGTCCAAGGTCTCTGTTGAATCTGGCTTAGATTTCTGGCACCTTCTTGTCAGTGTTCTACTGCTACTATTTTAAAATTACCTCCAGTGAAATATTACTTGTTTATGATATTGATACACTTCAACAATTTTGACATCCTGTTGGGTCACCTTTCTTTGGAATGGGACATCAATAGAAAGGAATCTCTTCTTGTCAGGAGGCCAAATAGCTGTCTTCCAAATTTCTTGGCAAAGACTACTGAATCCTTCAAGCACTGCATCCATTTATTGAAACCTCAAGGACGTTATTCCGTCAGTGCCTGGAACCTTGTTTTTCAATAATGCCTTCACTGAAGCTGGGATTGCTCTGAAATGGTTGAGCGATAACCGCTTACTTTTGATATGACAAATCTGCATGCTTCTTCCATTTTCTTTTGATACTTCCCAAATCATTAAGTATTTTGTCCATAGAGTCTTTCAATGTTTCAGTTTTGGCTTGTATTTTTTCTTCAGTTCTTTCCTCTATTCTGAGTTTGGGTTTTCTAACCCCAGGTCTTTGCACATTTCATTATAATGCTTTAGTATTTTTATTCACCTCTCCAAAGAACTCCCTTTCTTCCATGATGGATTTTGGCACAGATGTTCTAGGTATTTTTAATAATTTTATTGGGGACACGTACGATTCATCACAATCAATACATACATCCATTGTGTCAAGCACATTTGTACATTTGTTGCCATCATCATTCTCAAAACATTTCCTTTCTACTTGAACCCTTGCTATCAGCTCCTCATTTTTCCCCTCCCTCCCCACCCTCCTCCCTCATGAACCCTTGATAATTTATAAATTATTGTTATTTGTCATATCTTACACTGTCTGAAATCTCCCTTCATCCACTTTTCTGTTGTCCATCTCCTAGGGAGGGAGTTATATGTAGATCCTTGTAACTGATTCCCCTTTCTACTCCACCTTCCCTCTACCCTCCTGGTATTGCCACTCTCACGACTGGTCCTGAGGTGTCCATCTGTCCTGGTTTCCCTATGTTTCCAGTTCCCATCTGTACCAGTGTACATCCTCTGGTCTAGCTGGATTTGTAAGGTAGACTAGGGATCATGATAGTGAGAGGGAGGAAGCATTTAAGAACTAAAAGAAAGTTGTGTGTTTCATTGGTGCTACCCTGCACACTGACTGGATCATCTCCTCCTTGAGACCCTTCTGTAAGGGGATGTCCAGTTGCCTACAGATGGGTTTTGGGTCTCCACCCCACACTCCCCCTCATTCACAATGATATGATTCTTTGTTCTTTGATCCCACCTTGTGATCACACAGGCTGGTGAGTTTCTTCCATGTGGGCTTGGTTGCTTCTCAGCTGGATGGCCGCTTATTTATCTTCAAGCCTTTAAGACCACAGACACTATATCTTTTGATAATTGGGCACCATCAACTTTCTTCACCACATTTGCTTATGCACATGCTTTGTCTTCAGTGAATATGTTGGGAAGGTGAGCATCATGGAAAGCCAGTTTAATAGACAAAATGTTCTTGCATTGAGGAAGTGCTTGAGTGGAAGCGCAATGTCCATCTGCTACCTTAATACTAAACGTATACATATATGCACATAGATCTATTTCCCCATCATCATATATAGATATATTTACATATGTACATGTCTGTATTTAGACCTCTATAAATTCCCTTTGCCTCCTAGTTCTTTCCTCTATTTCCTTTTACTCTCCTCTTGTCTCACTATCATGCTCAGTCTTCATTTGGGTTTCAGTAATTTCTCTCAGTTACATTGCCTTTGATCAAGCGCTACCAGGCCTCTTAAACCCTCCTCACCACTGATTTTGGGTCACTTGTTGTTCCCTCTTCTATGGGGTTATTAACACCCAATTCCTCCCCACCCCTGCTTCCCCCTCTCCCATGTCCCCCTGTTGTTTTCTCATCCAGATTGTTTATCCCACCTATCTTATCTAAATAGATCTGCAGAGATAATATTATGCTCAAAAACAAGACAGAGCAAAACAAAGTAACAAAACAAAACAACAAAAACCAATGACAAAAAAGAAAGAAAGAAAAGAAAAGAAAAGCCTGTAAATAGTTCAAAGTCTGTTGACCTTTAGAAGTGTTTTCCAGTCAAATCTGATGGGGTGCCATGCCCTGACCCCAAAGTCTATTTGTATTCACTAGGGACTTCCTTTCTCTGCTCCCCTTGCTGTTCTGTTGCAAGCCCTTAGTGTTTGCCTCGATGTGGTGGGGTCAAATCGAGCACAATTCCCACACTGTGTCCATAGCTACAGCTCTGAGAGAGGGCCACGTCTGCTTATATCACAAGGGAGCAAGTGAAGGGGGAGGAAGAGTCATTGTCTGTTAGGACATTTGGATATTTAAAGCAAGCCAAATCATTTGTCTAGGTGCTATAAATGCATGCGTAAGTACTTATATGTGTCCCCGCAGTGTGCAGTTGTACATGTGTGGGGTGTGGTAGAATGCTAGCAGGAACCCAAAGAGTATTCATGGTCAGCTGAATATTCATAGTCATCCTTTATTTGGTCAATAAAGAAGAAAGCCTTTAGCTTTGCCTCTCAATAGCAGTCTGTGCAGGGTCCCTATCTTGGACCATCTGCATTTAGGCATGAAATCAGTTCTTCATCCATCCTGACATGGGAACCACCAATAGAGGGCAGGCAGTGGTGACATAATTGAAACCAGATTCTTCTCAACCTCTGTAACAAATACCAGAGGTGCTGGCCTACCAGAGACCCAGAAAGGGTAAGGAGTCCCCTAAGGACAGGGAAAACGGAGTTAGGGGGCAGGTAGGGCTGTAGTGTCTGGGTTGCCTGCACAATGTTATTTTTCAGAGTCTCCTGCCTGGTGGAATCATTCTGAACATGCGTGAAATCCCCAGCTTCACTTACCCTCACTCTCCTCTGGCCTCTACTGGTCCCTTTTTGGAAATGTCCTCATTTCACCTTTGCCACGAACTTCCATGGGTTCAGTTTAGACTTGCCTTCCGAAAGGAGGCCTTTCGTGCACCCTGCTGCATACAAACTTGTCTGCTCTGCTCCTGGGCAGCCACTTCCCCCTCTGCCAGTACTGTCACTAAGTGCCATTGTGCCTGCTTTCTTATGCTATTCCAACCTCTATCCTGCACCCTGAATGCCCAAGAGAAAGGAGGTGTGCTCAACATTGCATACTAGCACCAGGCTGGCTCACTTAATGTCTGCATTTAATGAAAGCCTTTCCCTGCTGTGAGTCAACATTGATGGCTTAACAAGGTTTGTTTGTTTTATTCAGGGTCTATTGCGCTATATCCTATTAGTTCCAGGTGACTAAGCACCCTTTGGATGATCTTCCCCACTAACTGTGGAGGAGTGTGTGTGTGTGTGTGTGTGTGTGTGTGTGGTGGGGCGTGTGCTGAAGGATGCAAAGACAAAATGCATGGGTCTGTTTCACCTGGAAGAATCTGAGAAATGTCATGATACTTGCAGAGAAAGGACAGAGAGCAGTTAAACAAAACCTTTGGTGAGACAGTAGCAGAGGTCTTCAAACTTAAAAAAAAATCATTTTATTAGGGACTCATACAACTCTTATCACAATCCATACATATATGAATTGTGTAAAGCACATTTATACATACACTGTCTTCATCATTCTCAAAGTATTTTCTCTCCACTTAAGGCCCTGGCATCAGGTCCTCATTTTTCCACTTCCTCCCCACCCCCTCTTCCTCATGAACCCTTGATAATGTATAAATTATTATTTTGTCATTTCTTGCCCTGTTCGACCTTTCCCCTCACAGACTCGTCTATTGTTCGTCCCCCAAGAAGGAGGTCACATGTAGATCCTTATAGTCGGTTCTCCCCCGCAAACTTTTTAAACAGGGGGCCAGTTCAGTAACCCTCAGGGACAGACAATAGTTAAAAAAACTATGAACAAATTCCTATGCACACTGCACATATCTTATTTTGAAGTTAAAAATCAAAATGGGGCAAAATCACCTGGCGGGCCGGATAAATGTCCTCAACGGGCCTCCTATGGCCCGTTGGCCATAGTCTGAGGTCCCCTGCTAGAGTATAAAGAGATTGTCCTGCCAAGGGTGTGAGGGACGATGCTGGGAGTGTGGAGGGTGAGTGGTTTGGAAAGGGGGAACTGATTACAAGGATCCACATGTGACCTCTTCCCTGGGAGAGGGACAGCAGAGAAGGGGGGAAGGGAGACTCCGGATAGGGCAAGATATGACAAAATAACGAGGTATAAATTACCAAGGGCACATGAGGGAGGGGGGGAAAGGGGAGGGAGGGGGAAAAAAAAGAGGACCTGATGCAAGGGGCTTAAGTGGAGAGCAAATGCCTTGAGAATGATTGGGGCAGGGAATGTATGGATGTGCTTTATACAATTGATGTATGTATATGTATGGATGGTGATAAGAGTTGTATGAGTCCCTAATAAATGTAAAAAAATAAAAGAGGAGAAAAAAATGATTAGGGCAAAGACTGTACAGATGTGCTTTATACAATTGATGTATGTATATGTATGAACTGTGATAAGAATTGTATGAGCCCCTAATAAATTGTTAAAATTAAAAAAAAATGATTAGAGCAAGGAATGTATGTATGTGAGAGGCTGTTGTGAGAATGGCAAGCTCTATGACACTATGTAAAGCAATGTCCTCAGTGCTGGGCTGGGGCGGCCGAGGCCCCACTTGCCTACCCCCAACGCTTCCCATAAGGCTCGGTCCCAGGACCCACACTCACCAAGTCAGCATCATGCAGAGGAAGCAAGCTTGGCTGACCTATGCTACAACCCTCAAGGTGGTCTGGCTAGGGTTGGGGAGAGAGACTCCTGTGCACACATATTGACAAATTGGACTACATGATAATTATAAAAGTCTGCTGTTTGAAAGATACGTAGGGAGATAAATAGACAAATCAGGCACTGAGAGAAAGTGTTGACTGAATACATATCTGATACAGGAATGCAGTACCAACTATTCTGCTCCTTAAAATATTGATAGCTTCAGAAACCTTAGGGAACAAATCTGTTATGCACTACAGTGTTGCTATGAGGCAGAACCAATTCAATGACAGTGGTTAACTATATTACAGTCATAATTTTCACTTATTAATAACAAACAAAAAATCCAATATAAGAGTAGAGAGAGGGAGTATAAATTTTTTAAAATCCAATATAAGGAAATTCTAATGAAAAATAAAAAGATTTAAAGGTCAATATTATTCTATTATGGCAGTGTAGTTAGGTTAAAATATAATACCTTATCATTTGATCTCCCTTTTAACTCATTTTAAAGTTGCTTCAGTTTTTTAAAAAGTGAAGGGGAAAGACACAGGGATTGGCATCTAGTTAACTGCTTCTGGCCATAGACCAGGAATTCGACTAGTCTTGCTTTCACGGAGAGTGCTTTGGAAAGTGGATTATGAAAATAATAATAATAATAAATAAACAAATTAAAAGAAAGTGGATGATGGCAGCTCCAGTTAGGTTAAAATTTAACACCTTATCATTTGATCTCCCTTTTGACCCATTTTTAATTTGTTCTAGTTTTGAATATTTTGTTTTGTATTGAAGATTTTTTCTGCTTCACCTTGTTATCGTTGTTGTTTTATTTTTTTCCTATATGTTTCCATATATGAAATCCAGAATAGGTAAATTTATAGACAGCAATGTGGATTAATGTTTCCTTTGGGGTAAGGCAGGGGAGGTTGGGAGGAAATGGGGGTTTATAATATCGAGTACAAGAAAGAAAAAAATGTTTTAAAATTGATGGTGGTGATTGTATAACTCTTTCTAATGTCAATAAACAATTGAATTGTATGATGTGTGGTTTATAAGCCAATAAAATTGTTAATACAGCTTGTGATTAGTTTTACAGAAATACAAATTAAAACCATTAAATACCACTACATACCTATTTATATTACTGAAAGGAAAACCACCAAAGAACCTGATGATGCCAACTGCTGGGAACAATGTGTTACTGTGTGCCGTTGAGTCAGTTCCACCCCACAGTGACCCCTGTGCCATCCTTGTGGGAAACAGAACCGGGAAGAGCTGGGAGGCTGGGCTCCCATGGAGGAGGCCGTCACATTCATAAGTTTGAGATGCTCTCCAGTCACATTCTCCTAAGTAAAAGTCATTCCCCTCAATGTCCTCCCATCAAAATGCCAAATGTAAGGTGCTGTTTGCAAACACATGGTGGCTTACTATACACTTGAAGGTCAACTGCTTGAAAGCTACTTGCCTGAAGGTTGTCTGCCATCAAAAACAATCAGAAACCTATTGTCTGTCCTACACTATGAAAGGCCCACGCCCTTCTGATAAGGATCATACATTGTTCCCCTGGAGAAGAGTTCAAAGACAGCTAAGGTTAAACCAACTCAAAGATGACCAAGGTTAAGCTGCCAGCTTGACTCTAGAGCCTGCCCATCTTGTTATGTATGTACCTTCTGGTCATGTGTGTGCCTCTAGTGCCTCCTTTCCCTATAGCATGTGTACCCCTAGATCTTCCCTCATGTTACATGTATGCCTCTAATACAACCCCTTTATGTATGTACATGCTTACTGTTGCTTGTGTGCCTGAGATTATGTAAACTCACAAGAATACATATGTGCTCTCTCTTCACGGGCCTGGCTCCTGAAGTCATGACAGAGCTGAACCCTTGAATGCTTTATCTTGTCTGGTGTCTCTTTAATTACCCCTCAATTACACAGACGCCCCCTTGAACCTATTCAGTTGTGGAGGCTGGTTCCCCTCTGTTGAAGGCCATTAAGACTCAGCCTTGAAAGGGCTGAGAATTCTCATGACCTATGTGTCAGTGTTTGCTGACTTCTGTGACTTTACGTTTTGAACAGACTGTTAAGGACAAGAAAGTATGCAAGGTCTGGGAAAATCAGGTGGTTTGTGTTAGGTAAACTGAGGCACAAAACAAGAAGAGATGGACCATACTCGCCAAGGACTGATTAAAAAGCAGGCTTTATTGGGGACAAGCGGACGGGTTCAACAGCCTACAGTAAAGTGAAACTGTGGAAGCCGCCCCAGGGGAGCGCTTGAGGGGTTTTTTTATACCCCGCCTTGTTGAAGCTTCTGGAGAGTTGACTTAAGGTGCGGTTTTGCTCAGTGGGGCGTACATGAGCGTCTGTGACTGTGACTGTTTACTCTTTGTACAAGGTCAGTCTGTTCTGGTTCTAGGAACAATGATATGGGCGGTCTGTGCTTTTAGAGGGTACAGTTGTTCACAGAACTAGCCCGCTTCTGGGAAACTCAGTCTGAGTGTCTATGCTTTTACCAGACATCCCTGACTCTGTCTGATAGGGAAAGGGGCAACGTCAACGAGGTCATCCATGATTACTTCCTGCTGCACTGGGGCATGGTAGGGAAGTTTATCAGACAGAATGCAGGGACTCCGGGCTTGGCATGGGTGGCAGGGGTTGATATTGCTGACTCGTTGATATAATAACAGCATTCTTCTTGCAGGTAAAGGCAAGTGCCTCCTTTTTCAGCGGTGATGAGGTCTAAGGCTCGTCGATTCTGTAAGGCAACTTGGGCGACAGAGGTTATTTGTCTTTGCAATGAAACTAGGGATTCGGTGGAGGCATTTTTGGCCAGTTGGAATTGCATGGCTAGCTTGTTTGTGGTTAGGACTGAATGTGCCAGGGCCTCTCCGCTAAGTCCCAAGGCTATCGCTGAGGAGGCAAACGATAGTGCTGCGACCAATGGAAGGAAAATGGCTCTAAGCACAAACAATTCCTTGGGACTAATCTTATCTTAACAAGGACAGCTGTGTTCTCAGTTTACTCATTGCATTTCGGAAATTGGGAAAACATAAAGACACAGTGTCTTAAGACATTCACCAATACACTTCAGTTAAAACTCAGTGATTCTCTATAATCCCCCCTTTTTTATTTTATAGCTAACACTGAAAAGTTAAAAGGCAGCTATCTGCTGAAGCTGTGGTTTCTCTAAAAAGCTGCAGGGTACAGAAGCAGAACATTTGGTTAAGCTGAACTTTATGCAAGGTTTGGATCATCCCGCCTTCTGTTCTTATTGCAAACCTAGAACGGCTTCACCCAGAACAATTGCAACTTCCTTACCACCTAGAACAATTTCGTTATCACTCAGAACAATTTCAACTTCTTTATCACCTCCTCCATCACATCACATCCTCATCACATTCGTATCACATTCCTTATCTTTCTTAGAAAAATTTAAGCTTTATTACCTTCTCCATCACATCATTACATTTTTGGGCATTTTTTATTCCTTCTTCATCGCATCCTCATCACATCCTTATCACATTCCTTATCTTTCTTTACTGGTTTGGGGGCATACTCAGTTTTCTGACTCAGTTTGACTTGATCTTGCACAAGCTTTAACTTTTTCCTTACTTCTGCTTGGGTCTGCCTAACAATTCCAGTTTTGTTTGCAATAAAAGTAACCTTAGTGCTAGTCGGTGGGTTTTTGAAATTGGAAACTGGGGGTGGTTAGGGTACACATCAGGTTTTTTAGCTTAATTAGGATGGGCTCATGGTGACTTGCCAATGTGGGTGTACCAATATCCCAGACTTCAGGAGTCACCTCGGGTAACAACTCTGTCTTCTGCGGAGTGGAGAGGGGGCCCGTCTATTCTCTTAACTGAGACCTGGGAAGGGGAAGTAGGACCCGAGTGAGAGGGGAAAATGGAGAAGGTAGCCCATGTGTATTTACCCGCTACCTGGGGCACGACCCTGGGCTTGGCGAGGGTGACCAGAGTCAAGGAGCCCGAGCCACTTCAGTCCTCTGCCAATCTGAGGAGCTCAAGTACCGGAAGGTCTGGAAGATCCCGGGGCCCAGCTCCTCTGCATGGAGATGCCGAGGGCAGGGCCAAAGCCAGGCAATCCGATTTTCAGTGACCCGACTGCTTACATTGGGGGAAAGATTGGGTTGCAGGTCTGGGGTTAGGGCAGGAATTGGCCCAGTAGCCACTTTTTCCGCACTTGAAGCAGGCACCTGGTGGTGTTTGCTGACCCCCTTTAGGGGGTTGCCGTGGTGGAGCCGAGCCACCTGCTGGCCTCAGGGTGGCCACCAAGGCTTGGGTCTGGAGTTTAACCTTTTGTTGGAGTCTGGCCTGGCGGGCAGCCTCAGCCGTCTCCTCTCAAGCATTAAAAACTTTAAAAGCCATTTTTACCAGATCTTGGATGGGAGTTTCAGGGCCGTCCTCGGCCTTTTTAAAACTATTTTCTGATGTCGGGTGCTGATCGGGAAATGAAATGGGAAGCTAGTACTGTGGCCCCATTTGGGGATCCTGGGTCTAGCCTGGTTAAATGAACCAGGGCTTCCTGCAACCTGTTCAGGAAGAGAGCAGGGTTTTAATCTGTCTGTGGGGTAACTTCCCTGAGTTTATCAAAGTTAACCACCTTATTAGAAACTGCTTCCAATCCTCGGAACAGATACCTGAGCATGCGGTTCCTGTGGGGAATGTTGGTACCCTGCCCTATTTGATAGTCCCAGTTGGGGTCCTCCCTGGGGATGGCATGCTCTCCCAAGGGGACGGTATTGTCTGTAACATGGTCCCGGTCGGCCTGTTGCCTGCCTGCATCCATTACTCTGGCACGTTCATCTGGGGTTAGTGTGGAAGCTAAAATGACTTGTACGTCATGCCAGGTTAAATAAGGGTTAAGTATTGAAATTGCATTATAAAATGGGAGGATATAGGCAAGGGCTCTGGCAGAGGAGTTGGGGGAGGCTGCACAGGCTCTGGGGAATGCGGGGGTGGCTTTACAGCAGGAGACATAGCTGGAGGAGAATGAGATGGGGGTGGAGGAGGCTCACTGAGGAGTTCGGGTGGCTCTTCGAGGGGTGGTGGTGGTAGTACTGGTTTGGGGGTCTGCGCTAAGAGGATTTGACGGGTGGAACAGTGGCTACAGAGCTCGGGGTGGGAGGGGGGAATGCAAGTCCCAAAAAGCCTGCACATAGGGGATCTCAGAATCCTTACCAGTACGCCCGCAAAAATTGTCCAGGTCTTGAAGAATGGTGAAATCAAAAGTGCCAGTTGGAGGCCAATGTGACTGGTTGTCCAATTTGTACTGAGGCCAAGCAGTCTGGGAAAGAAAAAGGAGTTTTTTCTTTTGTAAGGTCTGAGAATATCCCAATTTGGAAAAATTTGTTAACAGGTAGCTTAGGGGAGAATCGGGGTTAATTTTGGATTGGTTTGTTTTCATGGTGAGCAGAAACGCAGTGTTTTGGCTCTAGGTCGAGAAGTGAAATGGAGTCGGTAGGGGGCTAGGTGAGCATCCTCAAGCAGCACCCTCCGGAAAATCTGATGGGTAAATGGAGAAAGAGAGACTGGGGAAAACGTCTTTTTACCCGAGCCCTCTTCCTATGACTCCAGGAGTCAGGATAATGCGAAGCGAGTCCTGCATGGCGGTGACTTTGGAGGAACACCTCAGATGGGACTTAACGAGCTAGAGCCGTTGGAATTAAAGAAAACTCACCACAGGAGTCAGGCTGCTATAAGGGAAAAAATAGCGGTTGGCCGTCGAGTGGTCCCCAGTTGGGGAGAGGGGGGCTCGGAACCCCCGTTAAAGGGGGAGCCACACTCCTCTCCCAGCACACTCCTCTCCCAGGTTTCGGCACCATAATTGTTAGGTAAACTGAGGCACAAAATGAGAAGAGATGGACCATACTCGCCGAGGACTGATTAAAAAGCAGGATTTATTGGGGACAAGCGGATGGGTTCAACAGCCTACAGTAAAGTGAAGCTGTGGAAGCAGCCCCAGGGGAGTGCTTGAGGGTTTTTTTTATACCCCCCTCCCTTGTTGAAGCTTCTGGAGAGTTGACATAAGGTGCAGTTTTGCTCAGTGGGGCGTACATGGGCGTACGTGACTGTTTGCTCATTGTACAAGGTCAGTCTGTTCTGGTTCTAGGAACAATGATATGCGCGGTCTGTGCTTTTAGAGGGTACAGTTGTTGGCAGAACTAGTCCGTTTCTGGGAAACTCAGTCTGGGGGAAGGGTGTCCATTGTTTTACCAGACAGTTTGATTTTCTCAAGGATGTCTGGCATGGCAGAAGATAGAGTTGCTATGTGTATCAAATGTGCTTGCTAAACAGTGAGATAATTAACCCCAGGTTGTTTCTGCATGGATATAAGGAGTGTGTAGAATAAACTTGGATGCTTGAGTCCATCAGACTGCTGCCCTCCCAATACTTTCTGTCTCTTTTTTTCTTTAATCCTCACTCCCCCTTTCAGGACTGTTCAACTCATCAGCTGGCTCTGCCACCCCTCCACCCCCACATCCTCACAATTATTCCTATTTGTGGGCCCATTGTTGCAGTCACTGTGCCAATCCATCCTGTCCAGGGTCTTCATCTTTTTTGCTGCCTTAGTTCTTTACTAAGCATCATGTCCTTTCCTGAGGAACCCTGATGGATCAGTGGTTATGCATTGAGTGGCTAACCATCATGTCAACATGAAGTCCCATTCAGAGAGACAAAGATTGGACTTTCTACTCCCATAAAGAGTTACAGTCTCAGAAACTAAGGGCAGCTGTGTCCTGTCCCACAGGGTCACTATGAGTTGGCATTGACTTGAAGACAGTGAGTCTGGCTCTTGGAATCGCCTTCTCCAGGAACTGGTCTCTCCGGGCAGCATATCCAAAACACATGATACGGAGCCTCGAGATCCTTGCTTCTAAGGAGCATTCTGGCAGTACTTCTTCCAAGACAGATTAGTTTGTGCTTTTTCATTCCACGGTATTTTTCAATATTCTTTGTAGGAGCGCTGGTAGTTATGCGTTGAGCTGTAGTCCACATGGTTGGCAGTTCAAATCCACAAGCAGCTGTGTGGGAGAAAGACTGGACTTTCTACTCCCATGAACAGTTACAGTCTCAGAAACCCACTGGGTGTCTCTATGAGTCAGCAGTGACTCAGCAGTGAGTGGGTTTTCAATATTCTTCACCAACACCATGAATCAAGCGCATTGATTCTTCTTCAGTCTTTCTTATTCAATATCTAAGTTTCACATACATTTGAGGTGAGTGAAAAATACCTTGGCTTGAGTGCACCTTAGTCCTCAAAGTAACATACTTGCTTTGAAACACTCTCAAAAGGCCTTGCAGGAGGATGGGTAGTGACTGAAATGGTGAAAATGAACATTTACACCACCGTTCTATAAAACAATCTGGCAGTTTCTTATCAAGTGAAGCAGATATTTTCCATATGATGCAGCAGTCAGGTATTTCACTCTGGCAAAATGAAAATATACCCACTTGAAAATCCCCATATAAAAGTTTATAAGAGCTCTATTCATAATTGTCCATCTAAACTAGTGAATGGATAAACAAACATTAGCATCCATACAATGGAATAATTACTCAGTAAAGAAGAAACAAAATACTTATTCACCCAATAATATGGATAAATCATAAATGTGTTACTTAAGTGAAAAAAGTCAGACTCAAAATTTTACCTACAATCTGAGTCTTTATATAACATTCTGGGAAATCTCTAGGGATAGAAAACAATCCACCATGACCAGAGCTGGGAGGGTGGGTGGGATTAACTTGACATGGGATGGGGCTAACTTTTCAGCATGATGGAAATATTATTCATCTTGATTTGGGTAGGGGTCACATAATTGTGTAAGTTGATCTCAGAGTCATACACTTAAAATGGGTGAATTTTAGAGCATATAAATTATACTTCAAAGAACAGTACTGACTAAATAGCAGTGTCACGGAGCCCAGAGAGAGGGGAGGCTGACAGTTGAAGAGCCCAGAGGCGATGAGAGTTAGTTGGGATTATCTCACTGGATACCGCCTCAGTTGTCTTCAGTCTGTCTTTGCACTCACCCCTTTCTCCCAGACTGCTTGCCTTTGTTCTGAAGCCAAACCAAAGAAACACCAAACTCACTGCCATCGAGTTGATTCCAACTCATAGTGACCTGAAAGGACCAGGCCAAACTGCTACTGTGAGTATCAAAGACTGTGACTGTCTGCGAGAGGAGAGCCCCTGTCTTCCTCGGGAGTGGTGTGTGGTTTCAAACTACAGAGCTGTAGGACCGCAGCCCAACTAGTAACCACAACGCCACCAGGGATCCCTATCCCGGAGGTCAGATGCCAAGCATTTTCCTCAAAGATGAATGTTGGCTCCTGAGGGAATAACTGCTGGCTCCCATATTATATCTGTAACTCCCTTGGTGTACGGCAGGTGATCTATTAACATTCCCCTTCTCACCCCTGCCCAGCCCTACCTTGTATGCGCTCCAAGAGAGACACTGGTGAAACAGGATGTCAGATTCCATGGGCACACCCTCTCAGGACAATGCAGTTTCCTGTTCCCGGACAGATCACAGCTGCGCCAGGGCACAGCAAGATCTCTGGTTTAAAAGTTATGACCATCACCCCCACCCCAGCTCTCCAGTCCTTCTTCCTGATTTTGTGGGAACCAGGTTCCATTGCTGCACAGAGTGTACACTCAGGTTTTCTGTAGACTTACACCTGGCCTGATAAGGAGGTGCTCACGCTGATATGTGGGATTTGCCAGGGAGCATTGTAGAGCCCCACCTCCATACACCTCCCACATACTATGTTCACAGGACAGTGTCTTAAAAGAAAGGCTTCATACAATCTAAGCACTATTAATCTATCCGTTTCAACACTTCCCTTCAAAGTATACCTCCAGGCAAAATAATATGCATGTGTAGGTTCCTTCTATTTCTGGAGTTTTAGGGATTGATTTTCGATACCCTGACGCTATAGGTTGTTATCCTAACACCCACATCTGTGGATATAATGCTGTTTTATTAATTAGATCATACCGCTGCACTGTAAGTTCTAAATCCAGTCACTTTGGGTTGTTGATATTAGGTGTTGTCTAGTTAGGTCTGAGTCACAGTAACTCTACATACAACAGAACAAAACACCACTCAGTCCTGTGCCGCTCTCACAGTTGTTCTTATGTTCAGCCCTTTGTTGCAGACACTGTGTCAGTCCATCTCATCCAAGGTCTTCTTTTTCACGGTCTTTCTATTTTACCAAGCATGATGTCCTTTCCCATGGACTAGTCTCTCCTGATACATGTCCAAAGTGCATGAGACAAAGTATTAGCACCCTTGCTTGTAAGGAGCACTCTGAATATACTTCTTCCAAGACATTTTTTTTTTCGGGTTCTTTAGACAGTTCATGGTACTTTCTATTTTCTTTATATTTATATACATATATATATATATTCAATATTCTTTATCAACCTAAACAAAAACAAACTCACTGCCATCGAGTTGATGTGACTTATAGCAATCCTATAGAACATGGTAGAAATGCCTCTGTTAGTTACCCAGACTGTCACTGTCTGTGGCTCCACTCCATCCATGCCAATTTGGTCTTCAGTAATTATTTTGAGAATTTTTTGACATAAGGGGTTCATCTTCTGGCACTACCTCTAAAAATGTTCTGCTGTTAGTTGTGAGATTTTCAGTATCTGACAATGTTCTACTGATGTTCATAAGGTTTCTAGTGTTAATTCCTTAGAAAGAGACAGCCTGCTCCTCCTTCATACTGTCTTATCTGGAAGCTCTGCTGAAAGCCACCACATCATGACAAACTAACATGTAAGTGGAGGAATTATTTCTTAGAAATGTTTTAAAGAAAAAAGTACTGAAGAGTGTGGGGAGGAATGGAAACCCTCATTCACTGCTGGTGGGCCTGAAAAACAGCCATTATAGTGGAAAGCGGTATTTTGCCCCCACAAAAAGTTGAAAATAGAATTACTATCTCATCTCCAAAACAAAAACTCACTGCCAATGAGTTGATACCAACTCATGGCAACCCTACAGGATAGAGTAGAAATGTCCCTGTGGGTTCCAAGTCTGGAAGTCGTTATGGGAATAGAAAGTCTTCATCTTTCATGGAGCCACTGGTGGATTCAAACTACTGACCTTATGATTTTAACCAACCACTACGCCGCCAGGGTCTTAGAAATACTCCATGACCCAGCAATTCCTCTAGTTGGCATATACCCTAAAAAACCCATATCCACACACAAAAATCTATATCTACACACACATGTCCATCACGATAGCAAAAAGATGGACACAGTCTAATACGTATCACAAAAAAAGAAGAAAGTTTGGTACATACAAACAGAGTATGGGGAAAAATTAAAGAATAATGATGAATCCGTGAAACACCGCATGACATGGATGAGCCCGGAGGACATGAAGTGAATGAAACTAGTCCATCCCCAAAAGATAAATATTATATAAGATGACTTGTGGTATACTGAGGACTTGGTAGGGTAGATTTGACCTTATTTCTTTTTTTAAAAAAACATTTTATTAGGGGCTCATACAACTCATCACAATCCATTCATATACATACATCAATTGTATAAAGCACATCTGTGCATTCTTTTTTTAAAAAACATTTTATTAGGGGCTCATACAACTCTGCTTTATACAATTGATGTATGTATATGTATGGATTGCGATAAGAGTTGTATGAGCCCCTAATAAAATAAAAAAAGAAAATGATTAGGGCAAAGAATGTACAGATGTGCTTTATACAATTGATGTATGTATATGCATGGATTGACCTTATTTCTACACTCGTAACCTTGGACATAGAAAACTAGCCCTATGTTGAGAAAGATCTCCATTGCTCGAGATAGAGATGTTTTCAGATACACCTTCTCCAGGCTGAAAGTGTGCCCTGGTGCAATAGGCCTCTGTGAGGAGCAGTCTTATAGCAGTTACCCTCAAAGCCGTCTCCCACTTGCACCTGGCTACTCACTGTGCCTAAGGGTTACCTGTAGACAAGAGCAGTCAGGCTCTATAGCCAACCCGCCTTAAAATGTAGTAAATTCATCTGATAGAGCATTCCCCTGGGGAGGGCTCAGGAGTGTCCGAGGTCAACTAGCACGAGGTCGAGATGATGACCCATCTCATTGCTTGTTTATTATGTTACCCACTTATGATATTATCCACTATGGAATGTGTTCGCTGTGTAATGCATATGCCTTTTGAAAGATCTCTAAGCCCCATTGGATATTCCCACTGGAAAACACATTCACTCTCTTGGTCCTGACATTGGGAAAAGAAGCCCCTGTGTCCTGCTATCTGTCTTACTTTCCATCATCACAAAGCCGCTCCTGAGAACCCATTCAAGTGTTGGGGACCTCCATACCCCGACAACCAACCACTGTTATAAAAAAATCAAGGAAAGGTTTCACACTAATGGAAATAGACTAGAATTTGATTCAATACAGCCTCATAATTAACACCTTTGTGAAATCTTTTGCAAAGAAACATTTGAAAAAGTAGACAAGACTCAGGAACCTGAGTTCTGGACCTTCCTAGGGCTGTAGAAACCTCTGTCAATTGCACCTCTGTCTCTCAGAGGGAAGAACTGACATGAAATTATAAACAAAGCACATAGATTGCATTGTGCCAGCAGGATGCCTGTAGAGCTGCCCCTCCCCCAGGGCTCTGGACCTAAGTAGAGGACAGGACAACGATGACCTGACACCGCTTCACAGCTACCACATTGATGCTTCCCCCTCCACTTACCTCGGGGGCAGGTAGAGGTCGGAGTTTGAATCCTAACTCATTAGGAAAACTCACAGGTCCCAGCATCCTCAGAGTAAGAGGGTGGAGACCTGCTCACTGCGTGCAGGCTGGCTATTCAGATAAGTGGCAGGCTGAATCTCAACACCCAGCTGGTTCTCCAAGGGTCTGGGCAGTGGATGATTGTCCCTGGGGCACAGAGGGGATGAACCTGCACTGATGGTTTGCAGAGTGAGGTGGGCCTCTGTCCGCACGGGACAGCTGGAGCATCTCTCTGGGATACAGGATTCAAAGTGGTATCACCTGCTGATTTTCAGTCCATATTCAAATAGTATTGGGCCCTTGTTCTGATGTACAGTCAGTGAGTGTAGCTTGGGTGGGCATGGGGGCAGTGTTCTGGACATTCTCTTTTCTCCGCCTTCATGCTGGTTGTGTTGATTGTTGCCTAACACTGTCTGGGGAGTTATGGCCCAAGCTTGAAACCAGGATGGCAGTAGTTAATTGCTTCCTGCCTTTAGTTCCTGTTGGGCAGAGGCTAGTACTGAGATGCCTAGAAACCCTGTCTTTCCAATCTACAATAGGTGTGTGGGGATTGCTTTGTGGCCCAAACCAAATATATTAAAAATGTTTTCCATGTCATGTCTCAGAAGCCGCAGTCGATCTCTGCATCCATCCGGAAACAGAAGAAAGCAGCTCATTTGACAGGAATACATACAGATGCGGACCTGGCAGGGGTCTCCGGGGAGGAGAAAGCTTTACATCCTCTCTTGAGGGAGTTTAGGGCAATGGTCTTTAGCTGCTTTGCGTGATTGGAGGAAAAGTTTGACTGAAATCCAGAAAGAAAAAAAGAAGAAGAGAAGATAGAGGAACTCAGGAAGCACTACAAGAACCATTTAACAAACTAAATCAAAAACTAGAAATCATTCAACAACTCCAAATAAACTTCAAAAGGCAAACACTAGAACTGGATACACTTTGAAAGAACAAAGCAGAACAGAATTGAAACAATGGAAGCATGAATCAATGGTCTCGAGGATAAATTTCTCGATACCAAAATACAAGAAAATCAAGGTATAGAAAAAAAACCCACAAATAAACCAAAGAAAATCTAAGAATTCTATGGGACACTATCAACAAGAACAGCTTGCTTTTGATTAATATCCCAGAACAAAAAGAAGAAATATTAACTACAGAGAAAATAGTTGAAGAACTATTAAGGAAGAACTTCCCTAATATTATGCCAGAACACAAAATAACTATTCAAAAATCCCAGAGAACTTCAAACAAAATTGATCCCAAAAGAAAATTGCTATGACACACCATAGTCAAACTTTCCAACATAAAAAAGGAAACAATACTGAGCAACACAAGAAAAAAGAATAATCACATGTAAAAGAAAACCAATTGGGTTAAGTTCAGATTTTTTTATTGAAACCAAGCAGACAAGAAAGCAAGGGGTTGCTATATTCAAATTTTTGAAAGAAAAAACTGCCAGTCAGGCATCCTAAATCCAGCAAAATTATCCTTCAAACATGAGGAAAGGAAAAAAAATCATTTTCAAATATGGAAAAACTAAAGGAATATGTAAAAACAAGACCATGCTTACAAAAATATTAAAAAGATGTATTTGGGTAAAGAATCAACATCAGACAGCAGCCTAAAATTATCATACAAGACATTTTTATTGAAAATCATCCCACTTAAGTAAGATGCAAAATGAAACAATCATATGAACCAAAATAAGGAACCACAGATAACATTTCTGAAATGAAGACAGCAACAAAAATAGGCGTAATAGTGTAGGTAGTAAATAGAGGGAAAAGATCTAGTTGTTCTAAAAAATAAACACAACAAACTGTTTGAATTTGGAAAAAGTTAAAGCCTCAGCACAAGAAAAAGAGTAAAAATCACATAACCCTGTTAGTAAGCTAAAAGCAAATAAAGTACTGACAAGAAAATCTATAAGCAAAAGGAATGTAACACAAAAAAATTATCATGAACAATGAAACCACAAACCATGCCTATCAACACTGAATGTAAATGAATTTGGATCCACCAGTTAAGATACAAAGACTAACAGAATGACATTAAAACATACATTCTTAGTATGCTGCATAGATATAGTAAACATGCTGAAAACCAAAAGATGGAAACAATATATAAGGCGAATCGTAGTCAAAAGAAACAAGAGTAAAAATATTACATAATTTCTGACAAAATAGGGATCAAACTAAAAGCCATAATCAGTGATAAGGTCATTTTATAATGATGAAGCCTCAATTGAATAAGAAACTATAATCATAATTTATATCTATGTGCCCAATGAAAGGCTTTCAAAAAGAATTATTCAAATCTTTATAGAAATGAAGAGACAAATAGACCATAATACGATAATACTAGGAGACTTTAACACTTTCAAGCAAAGATGGGTCAGCTAGAAATAAAATTAACAAAGTTACAGAAGAATTAGACAACACATTTAATCAACTTGATCTCTTAGACATATACAGAACACTTCACCCAACAAAAGCACAGAGTACATTCTTCCTAGGGCATAGTGAATGTCCTCAAGGACAGATCATATTTTAGACCATAAAGCAGGCATCAGTGAAGTCAAAACATTTAAGATACTACAAACCATTTTTTCCAGATCACAATGCTATAAAGTTAGAAATCAAACACAGAATGAGCAATCCACAAAGTCAATTACACAGAAATGGAATAACACGTTATGTAGAAACCACTGTGTGGCAGTTACATAATCTGTTGTCAATTTGAGATTTAAGAATGAAGGGGTGGAGTTTAACCTGTCAATCAGGTCACAGCTTATTGACCTCATTTGGAGGTGCTATTTTAAACAAAAATTGTGTTTATACACCATGAGTGTGTTTCAGTTGTTTCATGAATGCTGTCCTTCTGAGCAATTCAAGAAATCAATCACCTCAAGTAAAATGATGAGCAATTATAATCCATAAGCTTTCAAATCAATGATTCATTAATTAATTAATAAAATTGAAAAATTATATCACAATGCATACCTATAGAATCATTATTGAAACTATTTATATGCAAAATTCCATGAGTGAAAAATCCTATCTGTATTAGTCTGGCTTGACTAGACAAATAAATCCAGAGACATATTTGTGAGAGAGATTTATATTAAAGAGCAATTGTACATTGAGAAAACATCCCACCTCAGTCCAGATCAAGTCCATAAATCTGACATTAACCCATATGTCCGATACTAGTCCATAAATTTCTCTTCAGATTCACACAGTACATGCAATAATGCCAAATGCAGAAAGATCACAGGCCAGTGGGTGGAAAGTCTTGTGAATCCAATGCCGGTGGAAGCATCTCAGTGCTGGCTCTTCCAGCTCTCTGAGTATGGCTCCTCAACAGAAAGTGAAACAGAGAGAGAGTACGTGCATGTGATATGTGAAGTATATGCCAATGATTTTTAAAAATCATTTCATTGGGGGCTCATACAATTCTTATCACAATCCGTACACACATCCATTGTATCAAGTACACTTGTACATATGTTGCCATCATCGTTTTCGAAGCATTTTCTCTCCACTTGAACCCTTGGTATCAGCTCTTCATTTTCCCCTCCTTCTCCCTCCTCATGAATCCTTAATAATTTTAAAATGATTATTTTTTCATGTCTTGCTCCCCCTAGGAGGGGATTATAGATAGGTCATTGCGATCCATGCCCCCATTCTCCCCCCACCTTATGCCAATAAAATTTTTTAATTATTTCATTTTAAGAGCGAAGGGCTCTTACAACTCTTACAATACATACATCAAATATATCAGTCATATGTGTACAATGTTGCCATCATCATTTTCAAAGCATTTTCTTTCTACTCGAGCCCTTGGTATAGCTCCTCATTTTTCCCTCTCACCCTTGTGACCCTTGATAAATTATAAATAATTGTTATTTTCATATCTTACACCATCCACTGTCTCCCTTAAGTTTCTGTTGTTTGTCCCCCTGGCGGGTGGGGGAGAGAGGTGTTATATGTTAATAATTGCCATCCATTCCCAGTTTCCCCCTTCTCGTCGCCACCTACCCTCTACTCTCATGGTATCTCTACTCCCATTACTGCTCCTGAGGGGTTTATCAGTCCTGGATTCTGTGTCGAGAGCTCTTAGCTGTACCCGTGTACATGCTAGCGTCTAGACGGGTTTGTAAGGTAGAACTGGGTCATGATAGTGGAGGATAATTTTTTAAAGAAAGCTGCCTCTTAACTGATTCTTCCAACTGATTTTTAACTGAAGAACTGAGAGAACGGCAGCTCACATTTCGAGGTCGAGTTCGCCCTCGTGTGGAAGTCGTTCATAATAGCAACTTGGCCATAGCCCCAAATGGTCTCGAAGACTGAAAACAGTAGTCACATCTGTGACCTAAAAATAGTGGAGGATTGGGCAGAGCCGATACCTCCCTCCATGTACAAAAATGAACTCAAGATGGAGTTAAAGGCCAAGTTGTAAATCCTAGATTTCATGAAGTTCATAGATGAAAAATGGGGACAAACTTAAGGGCCCTGGTGTATGGAATAACCACATATCAAATACAATGAAAAACGCACACAGCAGAAGACAAAGCAAATGACCAGGAACTCCTGAAAACAAGAAACTGTGTGCATCAAGGGACTTCATCAAATGGGTATAAACAGAACCCAGAAGTTATGGCAATGATATATCAGACATCTGACTAACCTTTAAAATCTACAGAAACCAGCAACACCTTAACAAGAAAAAGACAAATAACCCAATTAAAGTTTGGGCCGAGGACATGATCAGACAGTTCACCAAAGAAAACATTCACGTAGCCAGCAAACCACGAAGAAGTACTCGAGACCAGTAGCCATTCAAGGGGTGCCCATTAAAATGAGGATAGCAACGTGTTTCGATTTTCTTTTTTTTAAGAAGGCCATGAAAACGGAAAATAAATAAATTCTGGAGAGGATGCAGTGAGATTGAAACCCTCATCCATTGCTGGTCCGGCTATACAACTGGACAACCACTATGGAATGAACATGGTGTGGCACTTTCTCAAAGAACTTGGCATAGAAATACAAGGTGCAGCAATCCTGCTCAGTATGCACTGTAACAAAACAAGGAAGCTGCACATCCAGGTTCATCTCAGCACGAGGCACAACAGTAAGTAGATGGAGAGGGCAAAAATAGCCCTCGGCGTAAGAATAGATAAACAAAATGGTTCCTAAAAAAAACGGAATCCTGTGCATCACTGAAGAAGAATGAAGAAACTGTGAGGCACTTCATGACACATGTGGATTTGAAGGACCCTGTGCTGGCTGAAGTTAGCCAAGCGCAAAAGGACAGTGTAAGAGAGCACTGTTAGTAAAAAAATAGATGCTAAAGGTTATCATACCAAAAGAAACAGACTTCGATGGTTACCTGGCATGGAAAAGAGAGTGAGAGGTGAGCGATGGGCCGAGGGCAGGCAGGTGTCAGTTTGGTGAGAGGGAAGATAACATCCCACAAAAGGGAGATGGGAGGTGGGGGGCAAGGCAACAAAGGGGAGGGTTGCAAAATTGTTAGAATTATAGATATAACAATGCTGATCTGACATGTAAACCCTCCTCTAATTCACAACATTTTTATATAAAATTAAAATAACAGGAGGATTAGAGGCTTTAGGAGTGGCTTAGAGGGTTGTGAACACCAAACACTGGGAAATCTATGCATGAGGTGCAGATTGAGGCCTGGTCTCCTCAGTGCACACATTTGCCAGGAGAACCGCTGCAGGCTCCCATTCAGCAGTAAAATGCCCAGGACCAGAGATAATTGCATAATTATGGCATCAGAAATCCAAAGAAGGTACTCGACTGGTTTGCTAACGAGATTTAATGCTTTAGAAGCACTGTGCTCGTTTGTTAGCCCAGCGTGGATTGAACTGCCTGCCACTGAGACAGAGGCCAGATACCCAAAGCTCATGAGTCCTTTTAAGGAATCAACAGGGGGTAGTCCTGAACAAACATGTCAATGACTCCAGCTACCCTGAGAACCTCCCAGGTGGGCACCAGAAAGCCAGGTGCTTTACACACACACACACACACACACACACACACACACACACACACACACGTGTCCGTGGTCGATGGTGACTCCAGGTGTCCATTCCCTGCCATTTCTGGCCTGCACTAGATGTGGCTTTGAGAGGGAAGTGAGTCCTAGGGGAAAAGGAAACCTTTGAGGGCCTGAAGACAGGATGCTTCTCCATCCAACTCCTGCCATAGATCACGGCCTCACAAGTCAAAGTGGCCCATGCAGCTTTCTGCATACCCCAGTATCTCCAGGTTGGGAGATACAATCAAATTGTCACTCATGTACCGTGTCTCGCTAGCCATGCCGAGCAAAGGAGCTGGACCTGAGGGGCTACCAAAGCCCTGTCAGGAGTTAAAGCCCTTCCACATATGACACTGAAAGGGAGACACCGGGAAAGCTGAGTTAGATCCATAACCTATCTGGGGAAGGAGAGGGGACTTTGACAAGATGACACCCACCTGCACTTGGTGCTGAAGGCTGGGAGAATGTGTATAGAGGTGGGGACAGGGAGTTCAGGCAGAGGAATAATGTGCACACAGGCTTGAGAGAGAGCAACCTGAGGAGGGGCAGCCAGGATGGGGTGGCAGAGAGAGGAGACCACTGCAGCGGGTCTGGGAAGTGGAATACTAGCTTGAGATGTTGGAGACATGTGTGAATTCTGGAAGCTGACATCCCAATGAGAAAAGGGGTAACATGGTAATTGAGCTTAGGCAGAGTGGCTGAATTCCATAGTCAGGAGACTGGGTTATTTTGCCTTGTTTTTTGTTTTTAATCATTTTATTAGGGGCTCATACAACTCTTATCACAACCCATACATACATCAATTGTGTAAAGTACATTTGTACATTCATTGTCCTCATCATTCTCAAGACATTTGCTCTCCACTTAAACCCCTGGCATCAGCTCCTCATTTTCCCCTCCCTCCCCACTACCCACTCCCTCATGAACCCTTGATAATTTATAAATTATTATTTTGTCATATCTTGCCCTGTCCGATGTCTCCCTTCACCCACTTTTCTGTTGTCCATCCCTCAGGGAGGAGGTCACATGTAGATCCTTGTAATTGGTTCCCTCTTTCCAACCCACCCTCCCTCTACCCTCCCAGTATCGCCACTCACATCACTGGTCCTGAAGGGATCATCGCCCTGGATTCCCTGTGTTTCTGGTTCCTTCTGTACCAGTGTACATCCTCTGGTCTAGCCAGACTTGCAAGGTAGAATGCAAGGGATCATGATTGCGGGGTGGGGGTGGGAGGAAACATTTAAGAACTAGAGGAAAGTTGTATTTTTCATTGTTGCTACATCACACCCTGACTGGCTCATCTCCTCCCCGAGACCCTTCTGTAAGAGGATGTCCAGTGGCCTACAAATGGGCTTTGGGTCTCCACCCCGGACTCCCCCACCCCATTCACTATAAGATTTTTTGTCCTGGTGATGCCTGATACCTGATCTCTTCAACACCTCATGATCGCACAGGCTGGTGTGCTTCTTCCATGTGGGCTTTGTTGCGTCTTATCTAGATGGCCACTTGTTTACCTTCAAGCCTTTAAGACCCCAGATGCTATATCTTTTGATAGCCGGGCACCATCAGCTTTCTTCACCATATTTTCTTATTCACCTGCTTTGCCTTTCGTGGTTGTGTCAGGAAAGTGAGCATCATAGAATGCCAATTTAATAGAAGAAAGTATTCTTGCATTGAGGGAGTACTTGAGTGAGAGACGGGGTTCTTAAGGGTTAGATGACCTATACAAGACACACAGATCTGTCTGGCTTCATGTCCCCATGCTCTTTCAGTTTAAGGCACCTGGATTCTAATGATACCAGAGAAAGTTAACCTCCTGATCACTAGAACAGTACGTGTGCAACATGAATGATTCTGTGCAGGCTGAAGTGAGCCTCACAACTGGGTGGGGAGGGGGCGGCAGGTGCTAGCTGTGTAATGATGCTGTAAGAACTGAGGGCGCTGAGAGAACTGCATGGTGGAGACTAAATATTGTGAAGCGCAGAGAAGCCAGGTCACTTCCAGCTGTAGCAAACAGAGATGGTGCCTTCAAGGATGTGGTATTTGAGGGGAATCCTTCAGAAAGCAAAGCAGGGCAGATACTTCTCAGCACATCCTCCAGTAAGTGTGTTTATAGCGCTCCCACCTGTTTGACTCACTGCCAGTGGGAACTGCCAACATCACTTCCCGTATGTCCAGCTGAGAGTGTACAAGGGGGCAGCCCACCTCGGATTTGCAATTAGTCCACTAACTAACACTAACTACTTTGAAGCCATGACCGATGACACCAAATATCACATGTAAAAATCTCAGCCCACAGACCACCTAGGGCCTGCTTGTGCATGGCCCCTTATGGATAGATGCTCAGTATAGCAGACAGTCAGTGCCCTCTAGCCCCAAGGCAAGGGGCTCAGCCTTGAGGAAAGAGGACCCGATGACTCCCTAATGCCTAACAGCTGTCATTCTAGACTTGTCAGAGAAACCTCTCCTCCTCCTTTCCTGGATGGGTCAGCAAAAGGAGTGGAAAGACGGAAATGATCCCCAACACACACATGAGCCAGCAGCCCTCTGCTCTCAGGAGTTGATGGGAAACTATCCCACCTTCTGCACCCTCCCCTGTCTCTGTCAGGTGAGGTCATTCTGAGGTGTGTTTGCTATGCTGTGCCCAGAGTTCTACAGCATGATCAGGCACCAGTTACCCACAGTGGAGCTGGCCAAGAATGCTATTCCCTGACTGCCTTAGTTCCCCAGTCTCCAGCTGGTTTCCCACCCTTCCTAGATCAATGATTTGCACTGAATGCTTGTTCTCAACCTGCCTCTTGGAGAATACACACCAAGGCACTTACCATGTACCAGATATTTCCTACACATTAATTCATGGAACCTGCTTAGAAGCAGAGAAGTAAGACTGGTCCCTGAGAGCCAAATGTCAACCAACAAATGCAGTGTCACCTTGTTAAGAGCAGGGAGGTTCTCACCTGCAGGCTCTAATGGGAGTAAATGTGTCCAGATATCTACAGCCAAAGTGTTGACAGGCCTCAAGGCAACATCCTTGCTGTTCAATTCTCTAGAGAGGTCTGTGCAGCATTTACACAATGCAATGCGTTTTTTGCTTTCTTGATGGCTGCTTCCATGAGCATTGATTGCGTCTTAGGCTCACACTGTCATCGATAGCCTTCTATAAACCAGATTCTCACAATTTAGCCTCTGATTATTCTTCATTTTGACCTTGGATTATATAATTTACAATCCTGTGTGACTAATGCTGGTGTGCTTGTTCCATGTGGACATAAATGACATCTCACATAGGTGCTGTTTATTTGGAAACAATCCTTTAAGACACCCAGACATTATTTGATCTTATAGCCAGGCACCATCTAATTTATTTACCACATTTTGCTATAGCACCCATATCTTCTGTGTTCCTTTCCTGAAGGTGAGTATCGAGCAGGGCCATGATGTAGGAACGAATTTTTCTTAATTTGGAGCTAGGATCAAGTGAGAATCAAAAACCGATTCCTGGATCTATGCTTTTGTTTTTGTTTAATCTGTCTTTGGCTCCCTTTCAAAATCTTCTGGTTAATTTATGGTAGAGTCTGATTGATCATCTCCTGGGGCCTAACACTCCTCCATTAATATTGTCTTTGATTAGCCTTTGGTATTAATCTTTTTAAAGCCCTGTTGAGAGAGGAATATTGGACCAATTTAAGCTAAACTATATTGCAGAGCCTGGATTATTCACTTGTACAAAATAAATCTTTTTGTGGCTGGAGTCTTATTTACACAAACAATGGGGGTTAATTAACCAGGGACATTTTACAATATTCACTGAGAATATCAGTCACAGGTTTGCTGGAATAATATATGTTTTAAGACAGCATATAGGGTATTGAGGTAGCAAGACCAGGTTTGTCCGACTACCAAGAGTCAAACAGTCTTGGTACATCTGTCTCCCACTTTCTCAGACACCATGAATGTTCTGTCTTAAGCCCTCAGTGTGTCTAAGTTAGCGTCCAGTTCACCCAGTGGATTTTCCGCATCAGCTCTCACTAATGCAGCCTCTGGAGTGTGCCGTGGGCCTTGAAGATCCAGGATTCAGAGTCCCGCCATTCCATGGCACCAGTCCTGGGTCCCCAGGATGAGCCCAGAAGCCCAAGTAGTCCCTGTGGCCCATTCAGTGCATACCACCAGGGACACTGCCCTAAGGTCCCCAAAAGCATTTCCAGTCAATTCCCCCTCAGCTGAAGGCGTGTTCTCCCTCTTTTCCTACCAACGGAGGTTATCCGTGCCTCCCAGATGTGTTTCCTCCCTCCCCCTCTCCTGACCTGTCTTTCTCTTCACTCTCTCATCTCTCTGATAGGGGTCCACGAGGGAGCTCATCATAGATTTACATGGACAACATCCCCTGCCCCTCCCTTGACTATTTGATCCCTCTGGCAAAGTGACCTTCAAATACTTACCTAGAGTGGAGGATGGTGGTTTATTGGCACTGGTCAGGCTCTCTACCAGGCTGTCTGGCTCCCCTGGCAGCAGACTGGATGCGCCACAACCTGAGCTTGTGCCCATTCTGCTGCTTGTTGCTACAGCAGTGGACTCAGACAGTGTTTGTCCATTTGACTAACTTCACCCAACAAAGTGTCTTCTAAATCTCTCCATATCAAGAGGGGTTTCACGGTTTCCTCGCTGTGTTTTACAGATGCGGAGTAAGTACACATCTTTTTAACCAAATATAATCTCATAACAAAACAATACTGAAATTATATTTGCACATAAAATTATTCGATGAACACATGTATAAATCAAAATGTACAAATCATTTACATCTTATATTGAATAAATGAATGAGATATATTTGGTTCACACACAGAGGAGATGCTAGTAAGTATTACAGCCTTCTTCTCGGCAATTGATCACATGGCTGTAGCTGGTATTTACAATCAGAGAGCACCTCAGATTGTGTGGTTCGTTATCTGGCAGGTGATTGTGGTAGTTACATAATCTGGTGTCAACATGTGCAGGGGTGGGGTCTAGTCTGTCAATCATGTCACAGCTTGATGACCTCATTTGTAGGCACAGGAGATAAATTGCTTGCTGGAGGCGAGACGCTCACACATTCCCTGCGAGACATTCCTGTTGACAAGATACATGGAGCTATACTAGAGCCCTGGAGCTGGAGAAGCCACGTGGAGACTCACGCCAGTGTTGAGATGCTTACATCCCCACTGATCCACAAGTCTTTCCACCCACTGGCCTGTGACCTTCCTGAATTCAGCATCATTGCACGTACTTCATGAGTCTGAAGAGAAATGTACAGATTGGTATTGGACATAGGGGCTAATATCGGACTTATAGATTTGATGTAGACTGGGCTGGGGATGTTTTCTCAATATTTCAATTGCTCTTGTATATAAAGCTCTTTCTCATACACATATACGTGTTTGTGAATTTGTTTCTCTATCTACCCAGACTAACACAGTGACCCAAACCTTCATTACTGAAAGATCTGAGCCATTAGTAGTCATGCCAGAAGTTTACTATTTTTTAATCACAGGGCATGGTTGTTTAAAGAGATGACCTAATGAATCTCATATATGTATATATATATATGCATACATACATATTTTGACATTTTTCTTAACCTCCATTGCACATAGCAATCCAATTTCCTTTGATCCAGCGGCAGGAGGAGTTCCAAATGGCCCTGAAGCATTCCTAACTGCCAGTTAAATGGAGTCAGTATTGTGGCTCTGTGGGCTAGTTCTTCTCTTTGGAACTAGGAACTGCAGAATTAAAGAGCACAGAGGAAGCAAAAATGCCGTGAGCAGACGGCTAGGAGAAATAGCAAGTAAACTATGAGTAACAGGGAGTAAAGTCATTCCTATTCCCACCCTTGTTTTCTGGACTCATGAATCCTGGTTATCGGACAAACATCACCACATATTGGACACTGGTTCAGAATACATACAGTGTCCTGGAGTATTTTACCCCAAACCTGCAAGGTATGACCACATAGCTGGCACTTTGTATCTGTATGAGGCCATTCCATCATCCTATTAAGCCAACTGCTTCAGGCTGATGGAGAACATGGTAAGTCCAGTGGGTTCCATGAGAATGGACCCACTGTGACACTTTATTTGCTGAGAAGTGAGGCCCTTGATCTGAGGCGATGCTGCGCAAGATACCATGCCGGTGGATAAAGGATTCTGTAAGTCCATAAATGCTAGTTACAACAGAAGCATTACTTGGAGGGAAGACAAATCCAAATCTAGAGTGTCTATTCCAGTAAGAACATAATGCTATGTTTTCCATGATGGCAGTGGTCCTATGTAATCAACCTCCCATCAAGTTGCTGGTTGAACTCTCAAGGAGTGGTACTGTATCTGGATTCAGTTTTGGTATCTGCTGCTGTGAGCACAAAGCAGTGCCCCACAGGTAGTGTAGCTTGTAAATTGAGGCACAGAACAAGGAAGGCAGCCTCACACTGGCCCAATGATCAAAGAGCAAGAGACAAGAAAGGCGAGGCTCGCCGAACCATTGATCTCTCCACTCTTCAATTAATCCCACATGTGTTCATTAGCCATGTTGGCACAATAAATGTTAACTATCTCACATAGAGTTAGAAGCCCTAAACACAATGTCAGCAGTTCAAAGCCACCAGGTGCTCATCAGAAGAAAGACGAGGCTTTCTACTCCTATAAAGATTTGTAGTCTCAGAAATCCACACAGCGATTCTATTCCACCCTGTAGGGCTGCTGCGCATCAGAATCAACTCCATAACAGTGAGTTTGCAGTGTGCACCTGACAGTCACTGATACTTCTTCCTAAGTCCATTCAACAGAATGGCATAAAAGTAATGCACCAGTGTAATATTTTGTGGAAGGTAAAGGCAATCAAGGTCACTGTGAACTAAATTATGACATAGTGCTGGAGAGGTGACACAGCCCTGAGGAGGATCTTAAAAGTGTATTGTTGCTCTTGCCAGCTGAAGGTAAACAGCTTCTAGTGGTCCTTTTAAACTGTAATTGAAAAAGGGTGTTAACCAGATCAATACCTAGATACCAAGTTCAAGAGATATTGATTTACCCAAACAATGAATTAACAACAGGAACAGCAGCTTCAACCATTATTTCCAAGATCCATCAGTTGATAGCACAGGTCAAATAAGTGAATTAAATGAGGGATGCGGTGGGAATCACCACACCTGTGCATCCCTCAAGTCTCTCTAGAAAGGCTGTATTGTTTGGGGTTTACTAGTTTCCTAGGCAGAGACAGTTCTAATGTCTTCCATTTAGCTTTCTGTGTCATGATAGGCCTTATTCCATAATTCAGGGATCCAATACAAATCTTTCGGAGTGTTACAGGTGTGTTCCCTTTATTCACCTGGTTCAAGTTTGGAAATTTATGGAAGGATTATCAGTCTCTGTTTTGGCAGTTTGACTACCATTCAACTGATCTAAAATTATTCTGCTTGTACAGATGAACATTTAATAGATTTCTCAGCTGATTCACACTCCTGGGGATACCATACCTACGTAGCTGTGATAGATAGGTTTATTGTGCCAATCTGGTCAATAGGAACATGTGGAATTACTCAGGTCTCAGTTTGATTGGAGGACAAAGAGATCAATGGTTCTGCAAGGCCCGTTGCCCTCTCTCGCTCTCTGGTGATCGGAGTGTGCTGAGGTGTGCATGCTGCTGCTGCTTTAGCTAGTTCTCTGCCTCAACCTCTGAGCTACACTACCTGTGAGCTAGGCCAATCCATGGATTGTGTCACTAAAGCTTGAAGTTCCTTGGAGACCTGCTTTGCCATGCTCTGTGTACATCACTTGAGCTTGAGGCTGGTGGATTCCATCACCTTGCATTGCTTGCATTTGATATCCTATCCAGACCTGCTTCACTAAACTCCCAAGCTACTGACTGTCAGTGACCCACCCTGCTGCTTGCTGCCTGTGGGCAGACTCTGCTTGCCTTGCCTCAGGGAAGACTCTGCTGTCTGGACCTGGCAGCCCATGTTGAGTTGAAGGACTTCCAGCATATTAACTGTTCCATGGAACTGTATTGAACTGAACCCTCTGTACTGTTGTGTGGACTAATTAGCCATTATATTCCTTCTCACTGTATAAATTTATTATATATATATAAAATAAATTTATTATATATATATATATATATCCTGGTTTTGTTTCTCTAGAGAACCCTAACACAGTAGCCACTGCCATAATTCCATATGAATCAGACTATTCTGTATTCTGATTGTTACTTTGACTTTGCTGTCCATTTCAGCAACCATACCCACCTTGTCTCTATTGATTAAGTGCTGCCACTTGGCCCCTACCCCCATGGGACCCAACTGACCCCACTGTAGACAGGTGTCTTAATTCCATTAGGGCAGTTGCCAATGTCAAACCAGGCTGACATAACATAGAAATCATACAAGTTTTCAGAGATTCTGGGGCTCCCTTCGCAGTTTTCCCCCCTTCTCTTTTGGTAAAAGGTGTGTTGTCATAGCACTCCATGTGGGGGTCTGTGGGTTTACCCTGATAAATCCACTCTAACATACCACTTTTCCCTATGCTTTTGGATACTTTCTTCTATAGTTTTCCAACGTAGGCCTGGTGCTTCAACTTGACTTAGTGTAGGCCACCTTGCAACCCATGCTTCAGTGAGCCAATCAGATAAATTATTGGATGATCTCCTAGCATCTGAGGCTGAAACTTTGAATGAAGACTCTGTGCTTAATGGGCCCATAGCAACAACACTCAGACTGACCTAACCTTATGGTCCTTAATCATTGTCCCACACCCTTAATAACCATCCCCACATGCATTCGCCAGGTTTCTGTCTGTACATATTAGAAAAACCCAGATCTTTAGGAATGTGGCATACTTGTTCCTGAGTCACTATCTGCACTTCCCCTGGGGAACTGGCTGTGACTTAAGTCTAGACACAATAATAGGTCTGGACACAATAATGGGTGGTGAGCGTGTTTCCTAGAAATTGAAGAAATGTTTCCTTGGGCAGCTGCCTTGGGCAATGCTCCAGCTGCAACTCCAGATGCCATATCAGCATGCATACTCAGGCTAACCTTCCAGATACGTGGGCACAGAGGATATGGCTTTTCTGATAGTGCATTGAACTCTTTACGTGTGTGGGGTGGTGCTGTTGGCTGGAGTAGCTCAATAGGATCTAGGGACTCAAGGTCCCCATATTCCTGATTAGGAGCCAATTTGTCCCTATCCTGAGTTCCAGGGTCTCGATTCCGTCCTCACTTTAAGTCAGATGCATTGGGAATTCAGGTGGTCGTGTAATTCAGCCGCTCTTCTGATTAGACTCTGGGTTTGGTTGTCAGCAATAAAAATTCAGTTACTAGAAGAGATAAGAATGTCTTTCTTGGCACAATTGGAAATTTTTAACACTTTCAGGTGGCGTTTGAGACATACCTCTGTGGGTCTGAGCTCGTCTTTTAATCACTTTGTTATTCTGGGCAGCACCAAACAAACAACTGCCCTAGACTTCTGAACCTGACACAATTCCAGGGGCCAAAAATCAAGCATATGATCACCTAGACTCCCAGAGCCTCATTTCTCACCAGTAATTCACCTACTGGGGTGGCACTTTTTACATTAACATTGCTGCCTCACACGGTGGGTCCACTGTGCCCTCTTGACTAGTAGTGGCAGACCGAACCATACCAGTGGCGACAGGGGCAGAGTTCGCAATGTGTTTCGGCCTAACCAGACACACGATTCAGTTTAGAAAACGTATCTTTACGGTGTTGTTTCTCTAGAAGCACTCAAACGTATTATGTGGGGTCTAGGTTGTGGTTAGGTGCCTTCAAATTGGTTCTGACTCATAGTGACCCTACAGAACAAAGCACTGCCGGTCCTGCTTCATGCTCATAATTGTTCTTCTGCTCGAGTCCACTGGTACAGCCACTGGGTCAACCCACCTGGCTGATGGTCTTCTTTTTCACTGGCCCTCCACTTGACCAAACATGACATCCTTCTTCAGGGACTCATCTCTCCTGACATGTCCAAAGGACTTGAGATGAAGTCTCATCATCCTTTCCTTAAGGAGCAGTCTGGGTAGACTCCTTCCAAGACAGACTTTTTTTGTTTTTTGGACAGTCCTTGGCACTTTCAATATCAGCAGCAGCACTATGATTCAAATGAATCCATTTTTATTCTGTCTGCCTTATTCAATGTCCAACTTCCACATGCATATGAGGCTACTAAAAATACCATGACTTGGGTCAGATACATCTTAGTCCTCAAAATAATAGCCTTACTTTCCAACACTTTCCAACACATATGCAGCAGATTTACGCAGCACAATGCATTGTTTGATTTCTTGACTGCTGCTTCCATGAGCAGTGAGTGTGGATCCAAGCAAGATGAAGGCTTTCACAATTTAGACGTTTTCTCTGTTTCATGATCTGACCTACTGGCCCAGTTGATAGGTCTTTGATTTCCTTTACACTGAATTGAAATCCGGACTGAAGACTGTAATTCCAGATCTTCATCAAAGATAAGTTCTCCAGAGAAGCAAAACCAGTGACATTTATATGTGTGTAGAAAGAGAGAAATTTATATAGACTTTTAAAAAATGGTTCACACAATTTTAGAAGCAATGAAGTCCAGTCTGTGTGCTACATATTAAGCTGGAGGCTTTTGCTGACTTGTGTGGCTGCCTGGAACTGGGAAGGCAGGAAGCTGGAGGCTAGTGGAGGCAGAGCCACATCAGCAGATCAGGTGTGATAGCCGACCTCTGGTAGGTAGCTCCCTGAATCAGCAGCTCACATGACAGGCCTTGGTCCAAGTTCAATGAACCAAAGGCATATGCAACAGCATGAAGAGAGAGTTGTTCTCAATATCTCATTTTATGGATATCAAATAGGTTATAACCCTAAGATGTTATCAGATTGTGGCTCATTCACCTGAGAGGTTGCACTCCATCCATATCTTCTGATAGCAAATTTGACATAAAGTCTATCACACAGCCTTTAGTGGCAAATGCATGCTGTTAGGTCCTGCATCCAAGAACAACACTGACAATGGGAGAGCTCAACCTTTTGTTTACAAACATAAATACCCAAATCAGTTGTTTTCAGGCTTGCCAAAAATATTATATAGAACCAGGTATGTCCTTCCTCCCTGGAAAGGCACCAGTCTGCCAATGAGGCCTCTAAGTAAGGCATCATCTTCTAGAAGATTCTAATGTGGTATTGCAATAAATAAGACCCATTTGTCAATACACTTATCCTATGCTTAAAAGATGGCTGTCATGGTGCCATCTACACACAAGTCCAGAAAGAAAATAGTTCTTTCCCAGAATCCTTAAGTAGTCAAATTACCCAAGCTTGGTGGTCCTGATTACCCAAGCTTGGTGGTCCCACTATCGTTGAACTCAAATACTCAGAGCATTCAGTGTCGTTCCAGACACCTTACAGACAGAGGTATCTCTAACCTCCCAAATGCAAGGACTGCTGGGACATAACAACCAGGACTGCTTCTAAGAGAAAGAGACGGCAGTGTTGGGGCAGGGGCCATCACAATTAAAATGTTGTTGACTAGTGATTTGAATTTTGGAGCTTGTGTAGTTCCAAAGTCTGTTGATTCAAACTGTTTTATTAAGCTCTTGTTGTGAGGCAGGAACAACTGTAGATGCCAGAAATAAGGTCCTGCCTTCCCACCTGCTTCTGGCTCTGCTGCCTCTTGAGGCCAATGCAGTCCATATTTATGTGGTTTTAGAGGTGGGCAAATGTGTCCTGACCAGCTTTTAAGGCAATGAGTTGCCAGGTCAGCAGTTCAAAGCCACCAACTGCTCTGTGAGAGATGTTGCTTTCTACTCCCCTAATGATTTACGGTGTCAGAAACGCACAGGGGCAGTTCTACTCTGTCCTATAGGGTCTCTATGCCATCGACGGAAGGCAGTCAGTAAAATATGACAGGCTGGAAATTTAGTTTCTCTGTCTCAGCCTTCTCATCTACAAAACTCAGACATGGCAATGCCTCTGGGAATAAAATGAAAAGGAAAACGCAGGGACACAGGACACTTAAATCCGCATACAGCGGGCACATAGCTCGTCAGCTTTCACTTCATCTATTGGTGCCGTGATCTGGATTTCCGTACAGTGCACACTGATCTGTCGGTGGCTTTGTAGAGGAATGGCAGGAGCTCTGCTGCAGAGATTCGTTTGACCTTTCTACGCAGGTATATTTTCTTACAATGCAAACCTTCACCAACTTGATTTGCATGGGGTCATCTTTATTAAATAACCTAAACAGCACGGTTGTGAGATCCATGCATCTTCAAAGAGAACCAATCCACCCTGAACGAGCAGAGGAAAAGGGCCAGCATATATCAATGCCATCAAATGAGATTGCTGTGACCAAGGAAGCATGACATTCCCAGAAGTCACTGCGAGAGAAGCAAGCTATGAGAGCAAGGGGTGGACGCACATCGATGAGGAGGAATGATTCTGGAGCTCAAAGACCTTAAGAAGCAGTTCTGCAGCGAGTACCAGGAACTGTGATACCTCAGGGCTGAGATCCAGTACTGGCAGCTCTGGGTGGATCTGCATTGCCACCACCTGCTCCCATAATTTGACATCTGTTACAATGAATCCTTTGTCATCCTGAGAACATTCAGGTGGCACTGAAGCAGCGCTTGACCAGGCACGGACCAGGCATGGTGCTCATCAGCAGGATCATGTTTCCAGGAGATGAGCAGGGCAGATTCTGCCATTTGTAGCAGACATGATGCCCAATGTCCCTGGTTCCATCTCCCACTCCAATGCTGTCAAGCAAGAGCAGAAGCATAATTACTTGAAAACCACAATGGGCTCCAGTCAGCGCATAGGAAATAGGGCCAAGACACACGGCACGTCCAACCTACCGTAGTGGAATGGCCAACACCTGTGCAAGGCCAGAACCTAGTTTAGAGAATTCACACCAACCTATTGCCAGGGCCATCCTCCCATGGACAACACTTCTGCTGACCCTGACAGACGCTGTGTTCTCCATGCTCTATCTTATAGGCAGGGACAGGCTAAGACGACGTCTTAGTTCAGATGTCTAGTGCTCATCTAAAGGCTTTGGTTTCTCTCCCATCTAGGAGGACATCTTCTCTATGTTGACTTTGTGGGATACAGAAGGATTTCTCCCAAGCTGTCTTCCCCAAATATATGCCAAACAGCTGCTTGCAAATGACTATACACTTGGAGGTCATCAGAAGTAGGTCAGGGGTCATTCTCCCTAAGAGCTATCAGCCATCTAGAGCAAGCAGTCACCACTGTTTATCCCACAAGTAGGGTCCACTCCCTTTGATAAGGATAGTAGTCTGTTTCCTTGTAGGAGACCCCAGAGAGGTCAAACCCGCCCAAGGATGACTAAGGCTAGGCCGTCATCTTGAATCTAGGATCAGCCCATCTTGCCACATGTATACCCCCCAATCCCTCCTCTTCCTATGCGTGTGTGTCCCTAGACCACCCCCTCATTACTGTATTACCTATAGCACAACCCCTTCCGGTGATGTTTGTCCTCACCTGTAATTAGGGGGCTTGCATGTCCCCTGAGAATATAAAAAGCCTGGGCTAGCATTAAAGATTCTCTCTCTCCCTCCACATGAACCACCAAGTGGGGCTGAGGTGAGCATGCTACTATGAATTGTGTCTGACTCCATTTATTTCAATACTTCTTTTCTATCTCACATGCTGTCTATAACTTCACTATGATGTTTATTTATTATCGCTGTATAATTGCACCTACCGGACCCGTAATGATGTGTTAGGGGCTGGCTTCCCCTGACATTGACTTGGGGTCAGAACAGTTGATTAAGAAAATAGAAAAGTGGGCCCACCAGGAAGGGAGAGGGAGAAATGGAGAAATGGTTGAAGTGGTTAAGGATTTTGTCTTGTTTTGATCTACAATCGAGCAGCAGTCAAGAGATCAAAAGACACATTAGGTAAATCTCTGCAAAAGAGCACTTTAGAGTATTGAAAAGCACGGATGTCGCTTTGAGCACTGTGGTAGTTAAATAATTGTCAATTTGAGAGGATTAAGAGCGAAGGAGTGGAGTCTAGTCAATCAGGTCATAGGCAAGAAGGCTTCTGTGTGGGCATGGCCTTCTCCTGAGGATTCTGGGAACTCCTGTATTCCTCCTTGGAGATGGGAGACTCTCTTTCTCCTCACTCTTTGGGAGACACTGCAGCTGACAAGCCATATAGAGGCCCCTGCCAGCACTGATATGCTTACACCACCACTGGATCTCCAAGACTTTCCACCCACTGGCCTGTGATCATCCTACATTCAGCATCATTGCATGTGTTTTGTGAGTCTGAAGAGGACTTTATAGATTGCTAGCAGACAGATGGGCTAATAACAGACTTATGGATTTGATCTGCCTGGGCTGGAATGTTTTCTCAATATTCAATTGCTCTTGCATATAAAACTCTTTTTTTTTTTTACATTTTATTAGGGACTCATACAACTCTTATCACAATCCATACATATACATACATCAATTGTATAAAGCACACCCATACATTCCCTGCCCCAATCATTCTCAAAGCATTTGCTCTCCACTTAAGCCCTTTGCATCAGGTCGGAGGCGGCATGCCGCCGGGGTGGGCCTCTCCCGGTCCGCTACCGTCCGCTTGGTGCGTGCGAGCGAACGCTCATCGCGTCCCGGCCCAGGTCGGTCCGCTCCGCCCCACCGCCCTTCGCCGCCGCCGGTCCCCCCGCGTTCCCGGGTGGGGGCGATGTCGTGACATCCGCCCCTCTCTCCCGCGTGAGCGCGGGGAGGGCCGAGGCGACAGCGTTCTCGGGTCGCTGTGGAGGCGGCGCCGGCCCCGTCGTCTGTGGCCGCGGATCCGCGGCCGTTCCCGCGCCCGCCTCGCGGGCCGATGGCCTCGGGAGACGCACAGCCTTCCTCCGCGCGGTGTTCGCCGCCGCCGCCGGCCGTGTACGGCGGTGGGCGGGGCCGGGTCGGGGAGGGTGGCGCCGCGTTCTCGCCGTCCTCGCCCTCGCCTCTCGGGGCTCTGGGGGGCACCTCGCGCGGCTTCCCCCCCCCCCCCCGCGCCCCCGGGTCGCGCCACGGCGCATCCAAAACTCTTTCTTATACACGAGTCTTTCTGGATTTGTTTCTGAAGTCTACCAGGACTAACACAAGGACTTTGAGGTGTGCCTGACCCCTCGTGATATTCTCAATTACTTCGTATTCATGGAAAAGTTAGACATTAAATAAGGAAAAATGAAGAAGAAATGATGCATCTGAATTGTGGTGCTGGCGAAAAACATTGGAAGTACCGTCAAAGGACAGGCTGATCTGTCGTGGAACAAGTATAGTCAGAATACTCCTTAGAGGCAAGGATGGCAAGACTGTCTTACATACTTTGGACACATTATCAAGAAAGACCAATCCTCGCAGGATTGGAAGGACAGTGAAAAAGAGGACAGCCTTCACGGAGATGCATTGACACAGTGGCTGCAACAATAGGCTCAAGCATAGGTACAATGATAATGATGGCGCAGGACCAGGCAGTGTTTCGTTCAGTTGTAGATAGGTTTGCTATGGGTTGGAACTGACTCAATGGCACCTAACAACAAACAGGCTTCTAAATTTGCCTTGAAACCTGGGAAAAAGTGATCTTTTGGGAATGCAAGCAAAATTTGCCTCAACAGCTCCCTCATCTTTGCAAGGAGTTATTTCACCCAAGCACTGGTAGATGGGGCCACGAATCTTGCATCTTAAGAAACCAGTGTGGGGGGAAGGGAGACTCCAGATAGGGCAAGATATGACAAAATAACGATGTATAAATTACCAAGGGCACATGAGGGAGGGGGGAAAGGGGAGAGAGGGGAAAAAAAAAGAGGACCTGATGCAAGGGGCTTAAGTGGAGAGCAAATGCCTTGAGAATGATTGGGGCCGGGAATGTATGGATGTGCTTTATACAATTGATGTATGTATATGTATGGATGGTGATAAGAGTTGTATGAGTCCCTAATAAGATGTAAAAAAAGAAAAGAGGAGAAAAAATGATTGGGGCAAAGACTGTACAGATGTGCTTTATACAATTGATGTATGTATATGTATGAACTGTGATAAGAATTGTATGAGCCCCAATAAATTGTTTAAAAAAATAATAATAATAATTCAGCCTTATATGTTTGTAATAAAGTATCTTGGCTGAAAAAAAAGCTGTAAGAGGCCCCAATAAAATGATCTTTTAATAAAAATAATAAAATTAATTAATTACTTAAAAATGATTAAAATAATAATTTTTAAGTGTTAAAAAACAATATGTAGTTATATACTGTGAAATATTTCTAATTACAAATAAATGAAAATTTGTCTTGAAGCATAAAAAAAAAAAAAGAAACCAGTGTCTTTTACACCAAATGGTTACTACTGATCAGCTTGGGCTCCGGTCGGCTTACTTGGAAGCTTGAGCTCAGACCTACACCACCAATCAAGCTTAGAGCCAGAACTAAGGTGCTGAGCGGGGAATTCCCTCCACGGAGAAAGTTCAGGGGAGAGTAAACAGTCCTCTGGTATACTTGGGTCAATTGCCAGCCTTACCCACACCCTCCTTTCACGTTTAGGTTGTTTCCCACTTTACTGGAGTTTGCTAATAGTGCCTTTCCCGATCAAGTATGTCAATTCAAAGGGCCTTAAACGATACTAGACTAGAGGCTTAACCAGATCTAGAGGCTTAACCAGCTCGGCTAGTTACTTGGGCAAGTGAACTCAATAAAGTTGCTGCTGGCTTGACCTTCAAAGAGCATGTAGGAGAGAGAGCTTCAAAGGGTTAATGGAAAGTTTCATTTATTTATTTAAATTCCATTTTCCATGAACTTTTTTGTTGTTCACTCGTATATATTCCCGGTGCCCTTCAGCCAGGTTGGCGCCCGCATGCTAAGGCTGTTTGAGAACCTGGTGACTGCTCCAGATGGGAAGTGTCACAATCCAGCTGAAAGTGAGCTGAGCTGGGGAAGGCTTTCCAGCAAGGACGCGCACTCCGGCTCAACCCTCCCGGTCCCGTGTGGCCCAGGGGCGAGACAGATCAGCGCCCCCGGCTGCCGGGTGGGGACCCAGAAGGCTTCAATCAATCAAGCAAATCTCAACTCCTCACTACAGCCACGGAGTCATTCCGGCTCATACTCCGACCCTGTGGGACAAAGTAGAACCGCCTCGCGAGTCCTCGAGGCTGTCAATCTTATCTTTACAGGAACAGAAAGCCTCATCTTTCTCCAGAGGGGCTGGTGGTTTCAAACCGACGACCCACGGCACCACCAAACTCCCAAACCAAGTTCACTGCCCGTGAGGCCATTCCCACGCGTAGCGACCGTTCAGGACCGTACGTAACTTCCCCGGCGGGCTTCGGATCCGAGCCTCACCTAAGTAGGCTGCATCCCGTGACCTGGTCGGACCAATAAGACTAGAGCGCAGATGTGCTGGCGCATGCTGGCCACGCCCCCTCCCGGAAATCATCGCCCCTGGGCGGAGCTACCCTCGGCTGCTTCCTGCGCTCCCTGGGCGGAGCTACCCTCGGACTCGCCCTGCCATTGGCTAGCTACGCTTCCGGTTACGGGAGGCCAGCGCGGTTACAGGAGGGTCCTACGCGACGGCTCGGAGATTGGAGGACCTCGCGCGGGAATCTACACGGGGGACCGCGGACGCGCCCCGGGCCTCTAGGCGCCGCCGCCGTCCCCGCCTCCCCGCTGCTTCGTCCGCCGCGTGCGGTTGCCTGGGGCGCCGGCGAGCCGCCCGATGCCCCCCCGCCCGGGAGAACGCGGAGAAAACGACCACTTCCCGCCCTTGGCTCCCTCAGGTGCGTTTGGAGGAGGTCCGCAGCTTGAGCAGGCCCACCTGTGACCTTCAGGGACCGGGCTGCTCGTTGGACCCACGATCTTCTCCGCTTCCACTTCTCACCCCGCACCCCCACCTAAGCTCCCCCGGATCGCCGACCCCGGTCCCACCTTCTCAGCGCTCCCCGGCGAGGGCGGCACCTTCCCCCGCTCCCTCCCCACTGACAGCGTACCAACGCCGCTCCACTGGGAGGCCTTCCTGCCCCCTGGCTCCATTGCCAGGAGTAACCACGGGTTTTGTCCATTTTTCACGAATGGCAACATCAGGATTTTGCGTGTATTTTAAAACAAATTCTCAGTAAATTTGCATTGCGATGAGGACAGAAAAGTCCAGACCGATGAAATGCTGTGGATCATTGAGAAAAAGAGGCAATCTTCACTCTTTACAGGCATTTTATTCTTATGAGTACATGACCATTGGCATTGGTAACATAACCACTTATAGTCCTTTATTAGGGGAGGAGACCTGATTGTGAATAGGAGGGGTGAAGAAGGACTAATTGAAGAGCTTTGGAGAGGGAATTAAGCCTAGGAAAGAGTGTTGAGGCAGCAGGATGAGGAAGAATGTGGGTGTCAGAATGATTGGGAAAAAGAAAGGTGAGTTTCCAGAAGGGAATTCTCAAACCAACAGTCCTAGAGTTCTGCTCCATTAGACACATTCAACTTGAGTTCAAACATGCAGGAAACTTTAAGCAAATAAAAGCAGCACAGTCTGTCACTTCCCCCAGGGCTCCTTTCACTCACTATGTTCTTTGAGTTGGATATTGCTAAGGCTGGGTTTATGAACATTGCCACATTTAACTTACTGGTCTACGGAGGGAGTGGAAAGACTAGCGTCTGTGACTGACCCAAGACAATATGTCTAGGGCACCACCTTTCCATGCATGCCTGCCACCAACTTTCTCAGCCCTTTATTCTCCAAACCAGTCAGGGCCTCTTTCCCAGCCCAATGATTGTTTATTTCATAAGCTGATAACTTACAGTAAACCCTGTCAGTGCAGCAGTCAAGTGCCGGACTGGTCAACAGGTTGTTCAAACTCAAACCCACCAGCTACTTCGGGGGAAAGGTGGAGATCTGCTCCCATAAAGATTTACAATTTTGGGAACTCAGTGGGGCAGTTCTACCCTGCCCTGTTGGTTTACTATGAGTCAGAGTCATTCAACGGAAAGCTGATATTTTAAAATTAATAATAATGAGCTCTCACCAGAAGATCTTAAAATGCAAAAAATTATTTGGCGTACATTTTAAAATCTGACTAATCTAATATTTAGCAATTTTTCCCACTTTTGAGTATTTTGGATTTTTTTCCCTATGTTCATGCTCACTTTAGTGAGATATTTTAATTATGTATATAAGAACAGGACTGTAACAGCTATATCTCTACCCTTAGAAATGTTTTTTTTTTAAGGGAATGTGTTTCACATATAATTGAAATCATTTTATGCAAGATTTCTTTCGAAGAACATCTAACTTATCTTTTAGTTCTGGCTCTATAGGGTATTAGTGATCACATAAGTTATATGTCCTAACTTAATTCCCACTTAGCTTCAGGGTCTGCTTCTCACAGGTTAGCATAGGTGTATGGCCACTGTTGTGATTCTGCTCTATCCTTGTGGCATTTGGTCTCACCCTTTTAAGGAACCTGCCTTCTGTTCCCCAACCTAGACTCCCACCAGCTGACAAGCACATGGCTGGACTGATTCGCTGAACTTGATTGCCCGTGGCCCTAGTTCCACTTGGTTCTCCGTTTTTCTCCAGACTAAAGGATTTCACACTACAGTATGGCACTGTGGTGAGATTCCCACTTAGAAATTAGTAAGGTTTGTAAGACTAGGCGGTGCTGGAGTTTGGACCCTAGGGCCATCTTATCAGACCTTGATGTTTCCCTGGCACACAGCAGTGGGGTGGGAGTGTGGTTATTTCTATATCAGGGACTAACAGATAACTTGAATTCTCTTCACTTCCACTACAGTTCCTGGCTCCCTGAGGTGGAGGAAACGCCCTGGCAGAGGCCTTCTCCAGCAGAACCAGAGATGTCATCAGTAGATTTCAAAACCTACGTGGATCAGGCATGCCGAGCCGCAGAGGAGTTTGTTAATATCTACTACACCACCATGGATAAGCGGAGGCGTCTGCTGTCCCGCCTGTACATGGGAACAGCTACCCTGGTGTGGAATGGAAATGCTGTTTCAGGACAAGAATCCTTAAGTGAGTTTTTTGAAATGTTGCCTTCCAGTGAGTTCCAAATCAACGTGATAGACTGTCAACCTGTTCACGATGAAGCCACTCCAAGCCAGACCACAGTCCTGGTTGTTATCTGTGGGACGGTGAAGTTTGAAGGCAACAAACAACGGGACTTCAATCAGAACTTCATCTTGACAGCCCAGGCCTCCCCCAGCAACACTGTGTGGAAGATTGCAAGTGACTGCTTCCGGTTCCAAGACTGGGCCAGTTAATGGCATGGGAAGGCCTCTTCACTTACCCCTAGACTGGGGAGGGGGCACAAATTTTGAGATAGCAGGACACATAGTCGTTTCTGTTGTTCCACAAACAGTCTTGGACTTTGTGCCAAGAGAACACTTCCACATTTGCGCCAAGCCTAGAAGCCCCTTTTCTAAGTCTGCACTTGTTTGCAATAGTTGCCTTTAATAGTATCAAACTTTTCTATCTTTTTTACTTGCCATGTAGAAATTTGGTTCTGGAAATTAAAAAAACAAGACAAGTAACACTGCTGCTTTTCCTTTGCTGATGTGTTTGACTAGGCTTTGAGGAAATGAAGTGTTAAAGAATCAGAAAGTACCTGCAGAGGCATTATGTCTGGGGCTGAGCACCTCTCTATCACAGGTGCGCACAGATGACCCAGAGCAGTGTATCACAGTGTTCTGTGCATTTAAAACCTAGAAGCACTTTGGGAAATACCTGTACTCAGGCCACCCCCAGACGATCCTTATCCTCAGGTGGCCTGAGGGTAAGGAAGGCATTAACATGCTTCAGAAGCTTCCTAGGTGTCTGAATACGTAACTTTTTCTTTAAGTTGCTTTCAAGGTCATTCCAATTCATGTGGCAGGTAGGGTACTTGATAACGTATTAAGGAACAGCAGCTCAGTAGACTTTCCAAGATACCTCTGGAAACGTTTGAACTGCAAAACTTTCCGTTGGCGGTTGAGCACTTAATCATTTGTGTCCTGCAGGCACTGCTTAATCTATATTAGGGCGCATTAGGATCACCCGGCATGACTGAGATTGAAATGATGAGGTCAGTTAAAATCTAGAGCTAATTTTTTTTTAAAAGCTTTATAAAAGCAGTTTTATTACTCTTGAAAGAAAAAGCTGCTTTTAAGCTAAAGAAGCACTGAGGTTGGGGTGAGTGGACACCTGAAAATAACCCATACCACAAAGCTGGCCTCTGAGATGGAGGTCAAATATGCTTTCATTCTCACCTTCATTTCTCACCACCGATTCCCCCATTATTAGGGCTAATAATTTGATTGCAGAAGTCACAGAGAACTTAAGGAAATCTCACATCTCTAGTAAGTTCAATAGAAGGCTATCAATAAGCATGTTGGGGGAGAGCCTTTCCAGCAGTTCCACTGGGAGCTGTTCATGATGTCAGTCTGTGGGCTGCAGGCTGCTTCTCAACTGGCTCCAGGCTTTCTTGTCTGTCCCAGGCTGTACGCTGCTGCCACCATCTGGGTCATTACCATAGGACCCCAGTGTCCAGAGGACTTGCTCCCCTTCAAGCACTTGCAGATCAAGAACCCCCAACCCACCCACTCTGCATTATAGGGTTTTTCTTAGCTATCATGCCGAACCCCAATCAGAGCAAATGTCAACTACCAAGGGAAGGGGTGTGGAGTCCAGCCAATCTGTGTAAAGGTCAACTATGGTGTGTGGGGCCTTAGCCAATACAGGTAAAGGTCGGTCAGTTCTTAGGGTAGAGCTCCCCAGTCAATCCAGATAATTTTCAGATCAAAGGGGCTTAGAAACCAGGACCAAGTTTATTTTTTGTAAGGTGAGTCCACAAACTGCAACACTGAAAGACTGTAATGGGTCATGTGTTGGGTCATGTGTAATGGGGCATGTGTTGGGCTGTTAACTGCAAGGTCATTCCAAATCTACCAATCATTTCATGGGAGAAAAATGAGATTTACAGCCTCAGAAACCCCAAGGGGTAGATCTCTGTCCTATGGGTCTATATGAGTCAGAATTGACTTGATGGTTAGTTTGGTATGTTTTGCCCTGGTGGTAACTGTTAATGCACTCAAGTGCTAACCAAAAGGTTGGAGGTTGAGAAGCACAAGGATCTTGATGTGTACTCCGACATGGACAACCAATTACAGCAAAAAACAAGCGCATTGCCATCGAGTCAATGCTCACTGACTGCGACCCTATAGGACAGAGTGGAACTTCCCCATGGAGTTCCCAAGTCTGTAACTATTTATAGAAGTAAAAAGTCCTGTCTGTCTCGTTCAGAGTAGCTGGTGGTTTCAAACTGCAGACCTCGTGGATCACACACAGTCCAACACTACCACTTCCCTACCAGGCTCATAACCACACATCCTAATATCCCTCCCCGTTGGTAATTAATGAAGGCCAACATTTAATAGGACACAGTACTTGGGTTAGGCTGGATTCTGTAGAGGAGCAAAGTCAGCTATGGTGTGTCTGAACATTACTGGAACTGTTCATGAGATCAATCTATGGGCTCCTCTCATCTGGGATCCAGGCTTATACTGCTGCCATCATCTGAATCAGGGAGGTTCATTAACACAGGGCCCCCAGTGTCCAAAGAACTTGTTTCATTGCCATCACTGACAGATCAAGAAGCCACTCTGAGTCTGGTATTCTAAGATTTTTATCAGCCACCAGGCAGGGCCTCAAAGAATCAGTGCTTATGTTAACTACACAAGTGTGGATGGAGTTCAGGAGTCTTAAGACAGGCCAGTCTCCGGAGGGAAAAGAAAGAATAATTGTCTTAGGGCTGTCGTCTGAGTGGGGCAGTAGCACTCCACCCTAATCTTTCCACAAATGCTTGGATATCCGCAAAACAATCCCATCACAGAGTTGTTGATTTTATTAGATCACAACATGGGAGGCCTCAACTGCCATTCTACTAAGAATTTGAGTCCAGCCAAGTTGGCACAAAACTGAACCACTCAAAAGATTTCATGTCCCAGCTTAACTGAGAAGCTAGGTTTGAATCCTAGCCCATGAAAAACAAGGGTAGTGTCAGTGTGAGGATTTCCCTTCTGTGAACCTTCCCTCCTGTGCCAGGAATGTGGTTGTGATGGCTAGACCACTGGTTCAAATTCAGTCATGGCCATGAGGCCAGCTTGTCTAGAGCCTAAGACGTAAGCTGAACAGAACCTTGATAGAACCAGGAAAATAAAGCTCCATCAGCCTACTCCTAGACTTGTTTTTAATGAGAAAAAAACAAACCTTCTTTAAGCTACTGCTGTTGGGGGGTAGTAGTACCTAATCTTACCCTACTGCCCTCCAGTCCACTCTGATTCATCACAAAATACACTGCCATCAAACATGCCAACTCACAGTGACCCTACAGGAGGGTAAAACTGCCTTAGAGTTTCTGAGACTAACTTTATACAGGAGTAGAAAGTCTCCATTTTCTCCCATGGAATAGCTGGTAGTTATGAACTACTGACCTTGTGGTTAGCTACCCAATGCATAACCACTACACCATTTGATTCATACTGGATTTATATAGGGTTTCAGAGATTAAACCAGCGATCCTCAACCCTTTGGGGATGGAACAACCCTTTCAATGGTGTCACCCGATTCATAACAGCAAAATAACCATTATGAAGTAGCAATGAAAATAAATTTATGGTTGGGGGAGTCACCACAACACGAGGAACTGTATTACAGGGTTGCGGCATTAGGAAGGATGACAACCACTAGATGAATCCTTTACAGATATGAATAGCCTCTTCTCCCGTAGAACAGCAGTTGAGTTTGAACCACCAACTTTGCACTTAGCACTCCAATACCTGATCCACAGTGCCACCAGGGCTCCAGTCTTACGTTAGATGGGAATATTTGCAACAAGGGCTGTGCTATTGTAAGTACATTACTGTGGCATCCTGGTAACCTTATGTGAACATAAGACATGATGTCTCTCTGGCCTGAGTTTTTGGGGAATGCCAGGTGATTTCTTGCTGAAGCAAGGGAGATCAACTATCTAGGGAAGAATCACCTGGAAGCAATTTCCCATTTCTGGCTTGGGGTTGTGTGTGTGTGTGTGTGTGTGTGTGTGTGTGTGTGTGTTCTAGTTTTAGCTGAGCATGGACTTTCCACTTCACGTTAAGGAGAGCAGAAACCACAATGGCCTGATTTGCTGACTGCATACGTAATGAACTGAAGCCGTTCAAGCTCACTGCCGTCTATTGGCCAAATCCATGGAAGTGTGGTGAACCTATCTAGCTACTGCTTAGGAACTGTCGTAGACTACATGGTCCTTAATTCCTTATCATTTAAGGAACTCATACAAATCAGTAAGCAAAAAAGAATACACATCATAAAGGAGAAAAAATGAAATCATTTAAAAAGTGAAAGTGGAAAAATATCTAAAATTATATCTAATAATTGACCAATAAATTATTATCATGCAGGCATTACAATAGACAAATAGACATGTCCCCCAAAATATACACCACTAATCTTAGTTTGGAGCAGCCATTTACACTTGGGTAGAATTCATGTCATTCCAAACTTGAAGAGTATTCAGCTAGTTTAATGAAATCAGCATAATCTCACTGCCCTAGTAAATCCAATTAGGCCTCAAATCATGCAGTGGGCCAGCTCTGAAGTCTGCCCTGCTGGACATGAAACTCAGAAGAGGAGGTTTGGGGAAGGGGGTGTCACTGCTCCCCAAACCAGCCGCGGCAGAGCAGGGGCCCGTGACTGAACCTTGAGGGAGTCTGGAGAGTACAGTTATTTTTCTTGCCCCCAAAGATCCTGGCATTCAGTCTGGCAGACCCTTGTACCAGTGATTGTCAGTCACCTTAAGATGGGTACCTTGCTGGTTCCACAGGTCTCGGCTAGTGAAAAACTGCCCATGTGTCTAACGATACCTTATCTTCATATCGGGAATATGCGCTTTAGTCTGCCATCCATGTGAATGAGCCTCCCTTGAGAACATTCCTGTCTGAATTTTCTTACAGTAAACCCTGCCTCCCATCAGAGCTCACTGAAAATGGTCGGGTTTCTTCCACTGGGAGCAGTCAGCCCTTTGGGGGTGATGCTGTGTCCCTTTCCTGGCTGTCTTTGAGCTGCTCTAAGGGCTCTGCTGCCACAACGCTTCCGTAAGACACTCATCTGCTTCTGCTTCTCTGAAGTGCAGATATTTGGGATGGAGACTGTTTAGATCTACAGTTCTCAACCTGTGGGTCAAGATCCCTTTGGGGGCGTCGAACGACCTTTCACAGAGGTTGCCTGATTCATAACAGTAGCAAGATGACAGCTATGAAGTAGCAATGAAAATAATTTTTTGACTGGGGATGGAGTTACCACAACATGAGGAACTGTACTGAAGTGTCGCAGCATCAGGAAGGTTGAGAACCGCTGGTTTAGATGCTCTGTGTGAGGCTGCTTGGTTGTCTCTTAAGTACTGTGGATGCTGTTTGTTTCAGCTGTAGTTATGTTTAGTAGTATATGGAAAGTTGTCAGATCTTTAGGTGATTTACTGCTATTGCATTGGGATAGCAAATATTTGGGCTTCTTACTGTTGCCAGAGTCCCTCTGAAGGAGTTGCTGACACCAATTGGGTTGTAGCAAACGGAAGAACTTTATTGTGCTGATGGGTGGCTCAGTGGGTTCCTATCCAGAGAGGGAGCGCCACAGCTGGGGTCTTGAGGACTTTTATAGGGAAGGGATTGCTCATAAGGGGCTGTTGGTGATTTGTTGACCAACAGCTAGAAATCTGGTTACAGAAGTATAAGGGAAAGGGTGGTGGTGTTTTTCTCAATATTGTGTTTGGCACAATATTTTCTTTGATTACTGGTTTGAAGATTTAATTATTTCTCTGCAAAATCTGGCTTTCATGATAAGGGTAGATCAAACCAAATCCTGTGGGTATTTGGGTTTCTTTTTATATATAATCTATTATAATTGTGTTTTATTAGAACTTATTTATTATATATCATAATGTAAACCTATTTATTAATATAATATAAAGCTATAATAACCTATTTGCTATAACTATGTTTTACACAACTATAACTCCTATGTTATTTAAAACATCACTCTTCAGAGAGGGTATAAATGTTAACAGCATTCAGAAATTTTTAGTAAAATTTTTCCAGGGAAAGTTTTTTATCAGTCTGCTACTATAAAGTTTAGCAGCAAGAGGATCATTCTGCAGAGACTAGCAGTTGGTTTAGCCTCAGTTTCTACCTGTGTTGTGTAGAGCATCCATAATGTATTTATTGTACTCTTCAGTTGGCTTGTTCACATTTCTCATAATTGGTTGGTAATTACTTTCAAACTCTTGGTTGCTATGGATTTTTTCATAAAAAGTTATTTTGCTCCTGATGTTGCTTCTTCCTCTCCAAATGTGTAAGCTGAAAGTGTGCCTCGTTTTCTTCTAGTTGTGCTTTGATTGTCCCAAAGTCTCTAACTTAATGAATCTATTGATACTTCATACCATAGAAGAGGAGACAAGTCATCCTATGGGAAGCATATTGGAAAGAATGCTCGGAAAACTCAAAGTGTAGCTTTACTAAAGGTTTCAACAATTATGACCACTTTGAACTAGATCATAGTCCGTAATTCAAGAATTCAAATCAATTTAATATCTTAAGTCAAAACATTTACATATCTTCAAGGTATAGGAGATAGCCAAGTGATAGAGAGCACTATAAGGGAAAGAGGAAAACCTTAACGCAAAGCATGGCATAGCAAAGATTTAATCTTTCCCACAATGAAGCAACTAAAACATATTTGACCCAGTGAACTTTAGTCAAATTTCCTGAAGCCAGAAAAGCTACTTGTGAGCAAGTAGAAAGAACGAACGCATCTACGTTAGAAAACAGAGGATTTACAGATAGAGTTGAAAGGTCAACTGAGCCTGGTGAGGACAGGTTGTCCAGTAACAATATAAGTTCAACCTAAATCTTGCCTCCACACCTATGAAAACCAGATGTAAACATTAGATTTAATTAAAAGAGGCACAGGCCTTTCAATACAGGCAGAACCTTAATTAGAGAGTAAGCCCTAATATATTCATCTTTGGACTAAAAGAAGCTACCACTGAAGAAAGCACTCAAGCTCAACAATTCTATTACAATGAATACCAAAAATTCTCCCTAACTTCTAGTCATTGCACTGATATATGATTATACAGAAGAAATACTTGAACAACAGTTTTCTCCTTGCACTAGCTTATGTCTGAATGAATATGCATTTATAGTTAACAGTTCAAAACTGCCCCACATTTCAATTCTGTATTATATCTTTCTTAACCCAACACAGGCATGCATCTAAAGGAAAGATTTTAAAAAGCAAAAGGAACTTGGCAAACAGTAATTCTGCCTATTTACCAAAAACATCTCCTCTAGCATTACCAGCACTTGCCTGCCCACTGACGATGGATGTGTAGTGGCTGTGGGACTCTCACCTGCAAAGGTGCATCATCATTTGTTCTCAAAACAATGACAGGTTTGAATGGCCACACAATTGAATGGTCTTCTGCTTTTTATCAGTGAAATTGACCTCCCCATGAAGAGGCAGGGAAAACTCATAAGAGAAAACCCTATGGAACTTTATAATTAACTAGTTCAATAATCAGTAATTCCCCCTGTAGGTTCAAAAATAAATTACATGAACTAATAATTTTGATTGGGGTGACCTTGGGGAATAAAATAAGCTCTGAATGATATAACTACACTAACCTATGAATGTTTCTAAACTGATTTCTCCAATACTGTTCACTCATGATGTACTTTCTGTTTCTTTTCTTCAATTGCCAATTTTAAAGCTGGCAAATCATCATATGTCACCAGATAAGTTGTCATTTAGTTAATTTTTCTTTTTAAAGAATGATGTTCTTCAGTCATCTTACTTTCCATAAGTTACATTTTCTGTAGATCCAACGCTAGACTTTGTCTCTGAAGTAAACTTCCTAGCTGAACTGTGTGATTTCTGTATCTCATTAGATTGAATACTAAACTAATCCCGTATCACCTTCAGGGTTTGGTTGATGATACAGGATATCAGTTTCACATGATTTGTATTTCGACTGCAGTGTTCCAAAACTGCAACAATACTGGCTTCTATATTTGCATAAAATCTTCTTCTCCACAATACCTTAAATTCTAGGCCATTGGATATATGAGGAGGTACCCCCCAAAAAACACAGAATTCTTTTCAAAGCTATGAATTTATATTATTTTATAAAACATCCATATAATCTTCAAAGTACATTCCATTACACTTAATACATTTGTCAAATCTGCGATTATGTTCTTGGAAACATTTATCAACCACATCTGTTTGGATGTCTCACAGCACCTCCCTCGTTGTTTTCTGCACCTCTTCTAGTCTTCAAATTGCTGTCCTTTCATGTCCCTCTACATTAACAGAAACAAAAAGAAGTCACACAGAGCAAGGTTAGGTGAGTAAGGTGTGTGGAGCAAGCAAGGCACACTGTTTTTGCCAAAAACTGGCACACTGAGATGCCTGCCTGAACAGGTGCATTGTTGGGGTGGCAAAACCAGTCCCCTGTCTGCCACAAATCAAGCTTTTTTGTGGTACACTGCTATGCAATCTTTTCAGAACCTAAAAATAGAAAGTTTGATTAACAGTCTGACCTGGTGGAACCAACTCCAAATTCACAATAAGTCAACAATTTTGTGTGTTCTGGAAATTGATGGATATCTAGAACAAGGTTTTATTTATTTGTTTGTTTGTTTGTTTGTTTTCAGGACAAGGTTTGTCATCAATCAACATTTCATCTCTTTTGAAATGAGAAAATGATTTGTCCACTTAATTTTTTTCTCATAGCACTGTCCTTGTAAGCTGTGTTCAACATCACAACAATTTCTGCAGTATTTTTCCTGCGTAGGAAACAAAATTCTACAGCCACACACTGTTTTCTTAAATTGGCCATCACAAAAAACGAGGTTTGAGCGAAAATTTTATGAGAAAATTCACTGTGACCAGAGAGTGCCTTTCCAGGTGATGCCACTGGGTGCACTAACTCAAGGTAAGGTGCTTGATGCTTCCCGAGTAGGAAAAAATGGAGCTTCTCTACAAAAGTGCCACTCGGCCCAGTGCCACCGAGCCCAGTGCAATTCTGATTTTCTTTGGGTACCTCTTGATATTATTGAAGTTATCAATGTAATCACCTTATACGTCAAGTGGATGACAGACAATATTTTTCTTTTTTGTTTGTTTTTGTTATTGTTGTTTTTATATGTTTTGTGTCACAAAATTATAATGTGACTGCTAAAGTAAACCAGAGTCCTTAATAACCCGTGGACAAGGCAATGGATTCTTATAACATGGCCCTGCTCTATACTTGCCTTCATGAAGAGATCACCAAGGACAGGGTGAACTATTGGGGGGTGGGCATTCATTGGTGGTTTAGACTGTTAAATACAAAAATGATGATCTGATATATACCTACCTAATTTACAATGAAAACTTGTGTGATTAATCTATATTGTTGCTGAGTGGCATTCAATTATAAGAATAGACTATTGTTATTTTAGGTTCTGATGCATTGCAACCTCATATACAACAACAGAACAAAACATTGCCCAATCCTATACCAACCTCACAATAGTTTTTGTGTTGAGCCCATTGTTACCAACTCTATGTAAATGTATATCTTTGAGGGTTCCCCTTGTGTCAGTCTGGGTACTTTAGAGAAACAAATCCACAGAGACTCATGTATAAGAGAGAGTTTTATATAAAGGTTAAGTGCACATCAAGAAAACATCCCAACCCAGTGCTGCCCAAGCCAAGTCCAACGTTAACCCATTAACCCATATGTTCAACACCAATCCACAAAGTCCTCCTCCATCTCACAAAACGGATACAATGATGCCGACTTCAGGAGGAAAGCCAAGTCAGTGAAAGTGTAAGCATCTCAGCTCTGGCAGGAGTCTCTGCGTGGCTGCTCCAGCACCCAAGGCTGCATCGGGGTAGGTCCATGTGACTTCTCCTTGGGGATGTCTTGCAGGAAGTGAGCCTTGCCTGCTGAATCAGGGAACTGGCTAAGGCAGCTGCACCCTGGTCCGACAATCAGAAAGCAAGAGATCTGAGAACTAGAAAGGCGAGGCTCACCGAACCATTTATCCCTTTGCCCTTCAGTTAACCTCACATGTGTTTGCTGGCCAGGTTGGCACAATAAACTAAGTAATTCACCCTCTTTTTCATCTACTTTCTATTTTACTATTCATCCCCAGGGACTGATCCCATTTGATAATTTGTCCAAAGTATGTGATTCAATGTCTAAACTTCCTTGCTTTTAAGAAGCATTCAGGTTGTACTTTCTTCCAAGACAGGTTTGTTTGTTCTTTAGGCAATCCATGGGAGCTTCCTAGGGGAACATACACAAAGAAGGAGTTGGTGTGTGTGTGTATGTGTGAGAGAGAGAGAAGGGGCGGGGGGAGAAAGAGAGAGAGAGAGAGAGAAATAGAGCCGGATAGCATCATGAAAGAGGTGGACATTTGGGATACCATTAATCTCCAACTCCTTGCGACTAGTCTGGTATTAATTCTTCTTAAGGACATTATTACCATATCTTTCTTCCATAGAGAGACTGGTGGATTCAAACCACTAACTTTCAGGTAGCAGCTGGGAACTAAACCACACTACCATGGTGATGCCAACTCATAGTGACCCTGTGATCCGGACAGGGAAAGTCACGTGACCAGCCTAACTGATGACTCACCACACACAAAAAAGAACGGCGAGTCTGACCACCCAGGACCCTGCCAAAGAAGGACATAGTTGGTCACAGCCAACCAGAGACAACTGTCTTTTTTTTTTTTTTTAAACCCAGCTCTGAGCTCAAGGACCCTGCCAGACATGGAAGAAGAGCCTGCTAGCTCTGCTCCCACCAGGGTCCTGTCCCCAGTATATGTTAAGTTTACTGCTCAATGAACTTGCTGTGCTACCTCCTCCTACCTGTTCGTCCAGACTCTGCATTGTCACCACGCCAGCACCATGCCTTCCAGCCCCAGGATAGGCCTGGAAAAGGAATCGCCTTATCATAACACCTGTAGGGTAGGGTAGAATTGCCACTGTAATTCTATTTTTTAAAATCATTTTATTGGGGGCTCAAACAACTCTTATCACAATCCATCCATCCATCCATTGCATCAAGCACATTTGTACATTTATTGCCATCATCATTCTCAAAACATTTGCTTTCTACTTGAGACCTTGGTATCAGCTCCTCATTTTTCCCCCTCCCTCTCTGCTCTCCCCTTCCTCATGAACCCTCAATAATTTATAAATAATTATTTTTTCATGTCTTACACCAACTGATGTCTCCCTTCACCCACTTTTCTGTTGTCTGTCCTCCAGGGAGGAGGTTATATGTAGATCCTTGTAATCGGTTCCCCCTTTATACCCCAACTTTCCTCCACCCACCCGGTATTGCCTCTCTCACCACTGGACCTAAAAGGTTCATCTGTCCTGGATTCCCTGCAGTTCCTATCTGTACCAGTGCACATCCTCTGGTCTAGCCAGATTTGTAAGGTAGAATTGGGATCATGATAGTGGGTGGGGAGGAAGCATTTAGGAACTAGATGAAAGTTGTATGTTTCATAATTGCTACACTGCACCCTGACTGGCTCGTCTCCTCCCTGGGACCCTTCTATAAGGGGATGTCCAGTTGTCTACACATGGGCTTTGAGTCTCCAATTCCGCACTGTCACTCATTCTCAATGATATGATTTTTTGTTCTTTGATGCCTGATACCTAATCCCTTTGGCACCTTGTGATCACACAGACTGATGTGCTTCTTCCATGTGGGCTTTGTTTCTTCTGAGCTAGATGGCTGCTTGTTTACCTTCAAGCCTTTAAGACCCCAGACACTGTATCTTTAGATAGCCGCACACCATCTGCTTTCTTCACCACATTTGCTTCTGCACACGCTTTGTCTTCAGTGATCATGTTGGAAAGGTGAGCATCATGGAATGCCAGTTTAATAGAACAAAGTGTGCCTGCATTGAGGGAGTACTTGAGTGGAGGCCCAATGTCCATCTGTGACCTGAATACTAAATCTAAAATATATGCACATAGATGTATTTCCCATCATCATATATAAATATATTTACATATGTACATGCCTGCATTTAGACCTCTATAAATGCCCTTTACCTCCTAGTTTTTCCCCTATTTAATTTTACTTTCCTATTGTCCCACTATCATGCTCAGCCTTCATTTGGGTTTCAGCAATTCCTTTTGGTTAAATTGCCCTTGATCAAGCCATACCAGGCCTCTTACACCCTCCTCACCACTGATTGTGGATCACTTATTGTTCCCTTGTCCCTGTGCTTGCTAACACCATTTCCTTTCCCCAACCTCCCCCTATCCCATGTCCCTCTGAAACTGTCCTGTTGTTTTCCCCTCCAGATTATTTATCCAGCCTATCTTATCTAGATAGACTTGCAGAGATAATAATATGCACAAAAACAAGACATAGCAAAACAAAGCAACAAAACAACAAAAAAACCAATGGGAAAAAAAAAAAGAAAAGCTTGTAAATAGTTCAAGGTCTGTCGACCTTTAGGAGAGTTTTCCATTCGAGTCTGGCGATTGGCACCCTGGCCCTAAAGTCATTTTTGCTACTCTCTCCGGACTGCGTTGCTCTATTCCCCTTCTGGTCCTTTTGCACACCCTTAGTGTTTCGCCTCAGCGTGGAGGGATCTTTGGGTGCAATTTCACACTGTGTCTCCAGTGTTTTCCCCTGTAAGGATATGGGTCAGTGAGGGATGTCCTGTCGCATATTGCAGCTGACTACATGGTCCTCTCTGTGCATTGGCTTTTCTGAGCAGGGATATCGTCCTCAAGGCTTGGTGGACCAGGATGTGCTCCACTCTCTTTTCCTCTCCCTTCATTTGCTCCTGTGTGCTCTGATCAAACATGTCCCTCTCCCTGAGCTGTAGTTTCAGTGCTGTCCTATGAATTAAATTTTTCGGGGGGTGGGGTGGGGGGAGGGACGGCTGTTCACGTAGTAGGGATTGGGGCCGGCCTCAGAGACTGTAATTCTTAATGGGAGTAGAAAGCCCCATCTCTCTCCTGAGGAATGGCTGATGATTTTGGCATGTTGACCTTGTAATTAGCTGCTAACTGTTAGCATCTCAAGTCATAACCACTAGGCAGTGTAGGATGTAGTTCATAATCTTTGCCGACACCATAATTCACAGGCCCCACTTCTCTTTCAGTTTTCCTTATTATTCATTGTCTAGCTTTCCTATGTGTGTGAAGTGATCAAAAATACCATGGCTCAGGTCAGGAGCACCTTAATTTTTGCTTTTTAAAAACATTTTAAAGCATCTTGTGCAGGTTTGGTCAACTCAGAACAGTGCTTGATTTCTTTTATTGTTGCTGCCAAGGATGTTGATTGTGGATCTAAATAAGACTACAGGTACATCACCATTTACTTACCCATTCTTTTGCTTTCTAATGCACTTTTTAAACAGAATAAAATTGAAGAGAAATATGCAAATGGCACCAGTAAGCAAGCACTGGTTTGCAAGGTGCTCACCATGTAAATTGTGTTTTGGTTGTGGTCATGGTGATAAGTTAGACCACTAATCCGGACATCAAGGAACCCTGGGGCACTGTGGTGAAGTGCTAAGCTGATACCTAAAAAGTTGGCCATTTGATTCCACCAGCCTCTCTATGGGAGGAAGATATGGTAATAATGTCCTTAAGAAGAATTCATACCAGACAGTCCTAAGGAGTTGGAGATTAATGGTGTCCCAAATGTCCACCTCTTTCATGATGCTATTTGGCTCTATTTCACGCCCTCCCCACCAACTCCTTCTTTGAGTAGGTTTCCCCTTTGTTCCTGGCTTCTGCGAATTGCTGCCACATCCCACAGAATCTCACACAATTCTGAGGAATTGTCTCATGTGGTGGTGGGGGCTATTCAGTCCCAAATCCGAGGGTCAGGCTGGGATGAGGCAAATGCAGAGTCCAGAGCCAGAAGCCAAACAAGTCCAAAAGTCACAGCAGTTCCTCTTGCTTCCATCAAGGCACAGTCAGGAAATAGAGGCCTCGCCTTCTGGTCAAGGTGATGGACTGTAGAATTGTATAGAGCACCAGTATATATTCAAGGAAAACAAAGAATGTGGCCTGGCTCCTACCAGGTTCTAAGAGAATCTTAAAGGTGCCATCAAAGAAACAGAGGGTGTGGCCCAATTCCCTCCCTCCACTAAGGTCAGGTTCATCCCATCCTCTTCCTGTTTGTTAGTAGACAATGCCCTGCAGCTTGGGACCATAGCTCCAGGTGTAGAGTCCAGAATTTTAATACATCACAAAAGGAATTCTGGCTAGAAGGGCCATATCAATTGACTATAATTCATAAGCTATGGTAGTTCTACACTGTCCTCTGGGGTCACTCTGAGTTGGATTGAACTCAGTGGCAAGGGTAATCTAACCATCTAGGAAAAGTCCAGTTGCCTCACTAAGTATATCTTTTCTTGTTGAAGACTCTTTCGGACTCTGAATTGATGAGACAATATTAGAATTTCAGTATTTCTCTACCCTCTCTTATTTACCTCACTACCAGCATGTTTTTTATTATCATTTTTAACTTCAAAATAATAAACCTCCGTTGTTGTTAGTCTAAGTCACAGCCATATGCTAGGTGTGTCCGAGTGGAAGTGGGCTCCACAAGGCTTTCAGTGCGATTTTTCAGAAGCAGATTTCTAAGCTTTTCTTCCAAGGAGCTTCAGGATGACTTGAACCCTGAGGATTTGGGCTAGTAGCTGAGTGCGCTTCCCATGTGAGCCACCAGACGCTTCCTCTTTAAGAAAACTGCAGTGGAAAAGTTGCTCCAAGCAAGTGTTCCCCTCCACTGGGAAGGTACTCTCTGTCCATTCTGGAGGACAGCACGGATTGTTCTATGAGGAATTTTGCCCGGGAATCTTACCCCATCCACCCTACTGTGAAGTTTGGTCTGGGCTGTCGGCCAACATGTCTTCCAAAGTTCCAGACTTGTGTTTGGCAACAAACCTGGTTTGTTGAGATCAGAGATATAAGATAATGGATGTATGGTTTGTTATCATAGACGTAAAAACACCCAATAAAATGATTTATTTATTTAATTAAAAAAAGAATTCAGAGATAAAAGCTGCACTCTCAGACACAGGCACACAGCCTCAAAGAGTGAAGCCACAGTTTTACAAAAGCACCAAAGAAACGAAGTGAGTCCCTCTCAAAGTTAAGAGAGAACGCTTTGCTCTCGAGGTGAAGGGGCTCCCCCTTTCCAGTGGAGAGGGGATGTTTTCTAGGGGAACACTTCCGCTTTTTAAATGGCAATTTCAAAGCGGGAGGGGTTGCCGCTCTGCAGCTGGTCAAGCAACTTTCTAAATTAGTTGCTTAGTTCACCCTTGGGTCTAATCTTTCAAGTTCATCTGGGCTGCTGCTCTGGGTCAGCATGTCTCAGAATGTTTCCGTATTATCTCTCAGTACAGTCCTGTGGCAGCATATTCAGTAGGGCCTGGCTTCAAGGGTCAGGTGTTTACAAAGCCAGTTCTAAGTCCTTTTTTCATAACTTGGTCTCACAGGGTCCTTTGTTCATTATTTCAGCAGGCTCCTTTAGGCTTCTTTTTTGTTCTCCAACTCAAAGATAAGGAACTCAATTTGAATTCCTCAAGGGTGCCCCAAAGGCGATTTTGACTGGGTGTAAATGAAAGGGCGCAGACTTCTTCAGTGGAGGGTTAGAGAGATGGAAACGTGGCCTTCAAAAGTGTTTAGGCCTAGATAGTGGGTATGTCAAGGAAAAATTGGCCTCACATTTTGATATTTGTGTTTCATAAAGGTTTCTATGATTTTTGAGCAATACCTTTTATACCTTTCTATAACGAAGTTGCCTAAACAAGCATGGTCACCGTCTTCACCTATAGAGCCTATTGTGTGGAAGACTGTCTTCCCAAACATTACCATCACAACCTGCCAATAAGATAAAGCCCTGGTAATTTGGTCCTAGTTAATGAGTACACTGCTTCTGTAAAGGCTCCGAGGGAGAAGGCAATGCCAGCCTTTATGGAGAATTGGATGTCTGGTTTCTTCCTGATTGTTGACAGAGGGGCTTGGTGAGGGTTGTTAAGGGTCGATGGAGAGAGGGGAAGGTTTGGAGGCAAGGGGTTTAAATGATCTTGGATGTAGTTTTCCATGGAAAAGCTGCTGAACATTCCAGAAATGTTCGTAGTGAACAATCCCTTGTTTGCCTGGACAGGAGATTCCTAAAAGATAACTTCATCGCCCCGGGGGCCGGCCCGACACTGGAGACGTGGAAGCTGTGCAGTGAAGAGCAGAGACCCCGCCTGGGCTGCGGGGTGAACGAGACCCGGGGAGGGCCGTCAGGTCTAGCGCCGTGCGGTTGGCACAAGGTCTGCGCAGCACATCCCCGCCAAGCCTCTGGTCACCCGGCACGGCGACCCTCCAACGGGGTCGGAGTCTTAGCAGTTACAGACCCAGGAAGTTGCGGTGATGCAGCAGAAGTCGGGAGACCAGAAGTGAAAGGGACGGCTCACGTGACCTCCAGCGCCCAACCTATCAGACTCCGCTCCGCGGCCGCGAAAGCCAGTCCCTTTTACCGTCTCCTGCGCAGGCGCATGCCGGACCCGCAGCTCAAAAGACCACTGACACCTGGGTTTGTGGCAGGGACCCAGCGTAGGACAGATCCCAACACGCCCCCTAGTGGCCTCCGCAGCAGGATGTACGCTCAGCCTCCTCGCACCCCCATTGGTGGAGAGAACAGGGGCGGGGCAGTGGCCGCAGAGACCAATGGGCTGCGCCTTCAAGGGGCCGGGCCCCCGGATGCCCCGCCCTCCCTCCCTCCGGCCCTGGGCCTGGTCTAGGCGGCGCCGGTTGCGCGGTGAGTATCGGGCTCCCGCGGTCCTCGGGCGGCCTGCTGGGCCCGGAGAGGCAGCCACCTGCGCGCCGGGCGGCGGGGCGCCGCTCTCGGTGTGCGGCGGGCCGGGGCCGGGCAAGTCTGCGGGCCGCCGCGGGCGCCAGTGCGGGGCGCAGGGCTGGGGCGGTCGGTTAGCTGCCGGCCGCGCGGGGCCGGGTGCGGTGTGTGGCTCCCGAGTGCCCGGTTGGAGCTGGTGTGTGGGCGGCGGGGCTGTGCGGGCCCCGGAGATGTCGTTGCAAACGCGTTCCTTTGGAAATGAAAGTCTTCTCCCGGGGAGAGCGTCCCGGAGGCGGCGGCAGCGGGACAGGTCCTGCGGAGGCCCCGGGCACTGACTGGGGCCCTTGGGGAGGAAGACCGGGGTCCGAGGGACTTGGCCAGCGCTGAATCGAAAAACTCGACTCACGGAGGTGGCGGCCAGAATGCCACTTAATTACTGCGTGACAGAGGACTTCCATCCGGCCGGAAATAACCTTTGTCGCCGTGGTCGGTTCCTTCTTTCCCTCGGGCCAGGCAAAGGGGGAATAGGACTTGGAAAGCGCTCTGTTGATTGACCCCGCGGAATCCTTGCAGCCTGCGTGCAGCCGCAGGGGAAAGCCGAGGATGGCGAGGATGGCGGTTAGGGTAGGCATCGCGTCTCCCGAGGGTGGACCTGCATTCAGTGACAGCTCCTTGGCTAACTTCCATTCCCCAATATATAGTTCGTAGAATTTGCACACAGTTAACTGTTGTCTGCGTCAGGTGAATTGCGCAAACCTCTTATGTATTATTTTGACAGTTGAGCTCGCAGAGGAAGCCTGACGCCCTTTGTTTTTCGTGTTTTGGGGACAGATGGTTTCAGTGTTCCAGCTTTTGGCATAGTGGCTACGCAGTGGTTGGGCTGTGAGCCGCAAAGGCAGCAGTTCGAACCACATGCCGCCCAGAGGGAGGCAGGCGGGGCTTTCTACTCCGTAAAGAATTAACTTTGGGAAGTCACAAACAAGGGCGGTTCGAGCCTATCATAGAGGGTCGCTATGAACTGGCATCGACTCGTTGGCAGTGAAGCCCAGTGTCAAAAAGGATGCGAAGAACAGTATGCGGACCTTCTGTGACTTCATCAGCTGCCCAAGACTGATTTCTGTGAGGTTGAGGTCAGACATGCTCCAACCCTTCGACCTTTACCACTTCTGACACTGGTAATGCCCCCCATAACCCTCTCTGCTGCTCAGCCGGGTTCCATAATTCAGTGCAAGGGCCAAACCCCACTCAGACCACAGTCAAAATTGTGGGCTTTGCTAAGGAAGTTAATAGGGTACAATTCAGGACCAGAAGTTCTCAATAGCTCTTCCTACAGGCATCTCTCTGATCCTTGGGCAATGCCAGAGAGCTCTTCTAGTGCTGGCACTAAGTGGCCAAAGGACACACCACTCCACCATAAGGTTCAGCCTGAAGGCCCTCAGCTCTTGTTCCTTTGGTTGGCACACCTGGTTTCCCAATTCAGTACCTGGAGGCAGCTCATTTCTAACATGGCCGCTCTGCCTGAAGACACTCCACTCTACTTGCTCTGAGGCTTCCAGACCCAGGGTTCTGGTCCATGCTCAGTCTGTCGGTTCTGTTGTTCCCACTTCTCTGCAGCTTCTGGTGTCACACCTTTCTGCCCCTGGATGGACACGCTCTAGTGTGCAGGGATCTTGGAGTCTAAGGGACACTCCACGCTGGCTCTTCTTTCTTGATGTCAGTAAGATCCCCCCCTTCCTGCTTATGAGATGGTTCACTTTATATCCAGGTGGCTGGCAAAATTGAACATTAGAGTCCCCAGATTTTAAAATCACAATTAATCTTGTTAACAGTCACTCGAAACTGAATCATATAATCCATCAGCATCGTCCTCCACCTTCTCTTACTCAGTCCCAACAGGAAAATGTTGTTGGGTGGGAGGGAGTTAAGCAGGCTAGAAGAGTGGTTAGAGGAGCTGTATGAAGTAATTCATTCAACTACACCCAAGCACAGGGCCATGGGTGGGACTTTCATTCAGTGATGGTTAGTTCAGCTCTAGGCATGGTCAATTTAAGGTGGCATCTAAGAAGATGTGGCTGCAGGTGTTTAAAGGGACGGTGGGTACATCGATGGTCGAGGAATTAACAGAAAATGCCCATAGAGGAGGAAGATAGAGCCAAGAGCAGAATGTTAGGACTGAATCGTTTAGAGAAAGCACATATTCTGGGAAGCTGCCCAAAGAGTGGAATCGTCAAAGCAGAAGAAATGACCCAAGATAGTTCCTACCACAGAAGCCAATGAGAAGAGACTTCTGAAGGGCCATGGTGCTTCATGCCAGGGAAAGTCACGGAAATAACGGTGGTTTTTGGCATTTGACAAGGTTGCAAGGGGGCTGCATTGAGCAGTTTCACTTTGTGAGCTGACACCCAGTTTGAACCAGACCCAGGTTCAAACTGCAGCATAACCTTGTTATTTGCTCATCTGTGCAGTGTGGGTAAGAACAGCACCCATGCCGTGTGCCTGGGAAGCTGGTAACAACTAGCCACCAAGTCTCAGGCACTACTGCAAGGGTTTTCCATGTTTGCACTCAGCAGCCTGTGACATTCTTCAGAGGAGGAAACTGAGGTACTGAGAAGTTAAGTGACTTGCTCCAGGTAAAACTTGTTTCCAATTGACTTGTAAAAGCTGTGGAATCTGCATTATACAGTAGTGTCAATGGTAATTCAAATTATAATGTGTTTTAGAGATGCCAGAAATAGTTGGTTGTTTTTAAAGGTAGCAGTGATCCTCTCAGGCAATGGCAGCCAATGGGTTTTTTTTAAATTATAGGGTTTTCTGATCAAGATATTATTGTTGCTGTAATTCCGTTGCATTTTTGGGCTTATGGAAGCAAATTAGAAAATGATCTTGATAAGAAAGTTACTATTTTAATGTATTTCATTGATATTCCTGTGTACTTATCATTAGGAGATATCTTGGTAATACTTTAATTTTTAGGTAAATATCTTATAAAAGTATATACAGGATTTCTCTGCAGAAAACTGTAAAAAGTAAAATGTGATTTGAATTTCTACCTGAGAAAAATCTGGTTGATTAATGCTAGGGAAAGTCAGTATTTTCCTGAAGAACACAAAAATCTTCATAAATTTTAGTTTTTACTTCAGTGGTTGTTCACACATGAAATTATTTTTGTTTCGTTTCAAAGCTGATTTTAGAAAGAAGAAAAATGGAAAGTGGGGCAGTTCTGCTGGAATCCAAGTCCTCCCCATTTAACCTTTTGAATGAAATGCATCAGTTACGTCTCCTGGGCCACTTGTGCGATGTGACAGTCAGTGTGGAGTACCAAGGTGTCCGCAAAGAATTTATGGCTCATAAAGCAGTGCTCGCAGCCACCAGCAAGTTTTTTAAGGAAAGGTTTCTTAATGAAAATACTGTGGACGGCACAAGAACTAATGTGTACTTGAGTGAGGTACAAGTGGTTGACTTCGCTTCATTTCTCGAGTTTGTCTATACTGCAAAGGTACAAGTAGAAGAAGATCGGGTGCAGCGAATGTTGGAAATGGCCGAAAAGTTAAAATGCTTGGACCTATCAGAAACTTGTTTCCAATTAAAGAAACAGATGTTAGAATCTGTACTTTTGGAGTTGCAGAATTTCTCAGAGTCCCAGGAAGAGGAAATGAGCAGTGGCTCCCAAGTGAATGTTGTTCCCGCCTGCAGGGCAGATGGCGCCGTGGATGGTTCTCTTTCCAATGGCTTTGTGGATGCTTCAGATGGCAGCACAGAGAGAATCAGCAACGGCGTGCTGCCGGACATGCCGCCAAGGAAATTCAAGGAGAAGCTAGATAAGAAAAAAGATGTAGTTAAACCCTCCTACCCCAAAATCAGAAGAGCCAGTGGAAGACTGGCGGGAAGAAAAGTATTTGTGGAAATCCCTAAAAAGAAATATACACGACGGCTCCTAGAGCAGCAAAGCAGTGCCCAGGATGACGTGGGGGACTACAAATGTGCCCATGACCAAAGCCCAGACAACGCGGGAGTCGAGATGGGACCAGTTGTAACAGGTGTGAGTCCCAAAACAGAGAACTGTATTTCGGCTGTTGAGTTGGAGGAAATGATGCCAAAAGCAGGGGAGGACGAGGAGGAGGAGGAGGAGGAGGAGGAGGAGGAGGATGGCAATGAGGGGGACAAGAAGAGTAACTTTAAGTGTAGCACCTGTGAAAAGGCATTTTTCTATGAGAAGAGCTTCCTGAAGCACATCCAGCACCACCACGGAGTCGCGGCCGAGGTGGTTTACCGCTGTGACACCTGCAGCCAGACCTTCGCCAACCGCTGCAACCTGAGGAGCCACCAGCGCCACGTGCACAGCAGCGAGCGCCACTTCCCGTGTGAGCTCTGTGCGAAGAAGTTCAAGCGGAAGAAGGACGTCAAGAGGCACGTGCTGCAGGTCCACGAGGGTGGCAGGGAGCGGCACCTGTGCCAGCAGTGCGGCAAGGGCTTGAGCTCCAAGACGGCCCTGCGGGTCCACGAGCGCACCCACACCGGCGACAAGCCCTATGGCTGCACCGAGTGCGAGGCCAAGTTCTCGCAGCTTTCGGCACTGAAGACCCACATGAGGTACGCCCGGGTGGGCTCACTCCTACACCGGGGTGTTGGGGGAAATAGCAGACCCGCTGCAGTTATTTTGCAGAATGCGGCTTGTTTCCTGGGGTTTGCTTTTCTTACAAGGCATTGTTGAGGTTTAGTGGACCGCTAACCGCTGTCCCTATATCGCCCAAGTGTTCACGTCTTCACTTGCTCCTTTTGAAAGAGGTAGGTGACGATTTTGAGAGAACGTCCAATTCTCTTTCTGGGTAGAGAAGCGATGAGAGATGGTTCTTCAACTTTTGAAAATTTTGTAGTCCTTCCACAGGCCTCAGGAGGCCCTCCTTTCCCCTTCTCCTTTCCATGGTAATACAGCACAGAAATCCTGGATAAAGAACTGAGCTTTCCTACTCCGTGGGGGGCTGCGGAGAATTCCAAGCCCATCTGGACAGTTCTGTGCTGGCAGGGACTCCACATTTCCCCACTAGCCTGTGTTGCTTCCAGGTCTATCTCCAAACTGGAGGAAGAGTTGGAGTCAATTACCTTTATTTCTCTTCCCCTGGCTCCTCACGTAGAATTTAGGTTCTATGACTAGAAATTAGGTTCTTGGTTCAGAGCACCCATTGAAGATATCTGAGATTTAGGGCATATCCAGGTCTTAGGAAACATCTATAGTTTTATATTCTTTGTGCTTAGAAAGTGTGTGTTTTGTCAGTTTGTTTCTGAACTTAGGTGACTAGTGTTCAGTTTTTAAGTAGGTTTCTGTGTAATTCTCAGTATTTATCACTGACCACAGGCAAGCAGTTGTTTCTACTCTATTCTAGATCCGTCCTCACGCCTGAACCAGTCTTTGATGTTCATTGCCTTACTCTATATACTATTGTTTAAAATACTTGCTTAGGAAATTCTCAGTAAATCCTGATTGGATAGATACTACTTTATAATCATTAGGAAATTAAAATTCTTAATATTGAATCCCTGGAAACCAGGTTTCTTCAGTGTTTTGAAAGCAATCTCTAGACCAATTAACTAATTAGGAAACGACAGTAAAATTTTGATCAAGTCCTTTGTCAGCCATACTTGCTAAGGTGTCTGGTTGGTTTTTCTGAATGAGGAAAGTAGACAGTGCTACGCAGTATTCTACGATCCATGTAAAGACATGTGCTCTGCCTGTGCCTTATGAGTAATAGGCATCTGAGTAGATGGAGAGGCACGCTGTATGGCTTACAGAGAAAGAACCAATCTGTTGGCCTTGTTTTCCAGATTCTTTTTGGGATGGATGTAATGGGGCTCTTTTCCTTTCACTTCTGTCATTCTCATTAGGCCTCTTGGAATAAACTCTTTTTTCAGGCTAGCACAGAATTTGTATTGCAAAGTGAGGTTTGAAATACATCCTAAGTTATCATCTGAATGTTGTAATTTCAGAATTCATACAGGGGAAAAACCTTTTGTCTGTGATGAATGTGGTGCAAGATTCACTCAGAACCACATGCTGATTTATCATAAAAGGTGTCACACAGGTAAATACTCCTGCTGTTGCGATTGAATGTCATTTTTTAGTAGAAGGAAATTGCAATTTATTTAGAAGTTGGCATCTATCAACAGGCTAAAGTACTGGCTAAAGTCATGAGCTAGCCTTTTCATCTATTAAACAAAGCAAACATAACTAAAATATGCCATTGTATTCAGTGCTGGTGAGCTTGTGATGATGACCTTTATATCATGGGACAGTATGAGTCAGCCTATGACTCTTTGGGAAGTTATTCTGTGAGCTTATGTATTACGAGGAATGAAAGAGTTCATACTGTTGTGGCCAGAAATCACCATTCCAGGAATCTGTCCAAAAGCAGTTGTCTAAGATATGGGAAAAGCGATATTTATTGGCTACTTGCTATTTTTAACAACAGAGAACTGGAAATAATGAAACTGTGCACCCGTAAGTGTAGGTCAGTAAATTCTGGTTAACCACCGCCAGCATATGGCCCTGCTGTTTGGAGTAATGGTTCTTTCTGAATGCCTGTGCTGGGATGTTGACTTTCAAATGCACTTACGCAGTCGTTCCCGAAGAGCTTGAAAATCTGCACATAAAAAACTCGAAGAAAATAATGTGTTATTGAAGCATTAAGGTAGTGAGATTCTCACTTGTTTTCTAAAAGTCTTATGTTATGATTTTATGGGAGGCAGAAAAGTTAAGTTGGCTTTATTGCTGATTCAGCACAGTCATCCTGAGATTCAGAACCTTGTTGCATATTATAGGAATAGATGAAGCCTAACTCTTGTATACTATGATTATTGTACTAATGCAGTTCTCCTGAAATTCCATTATTTATCTCTAAGCACTCATATGTGCAAGTTCAAATGCAGTTGGAACAAAGATGAAAGTGAACAGAGTTGTCTAGTGGAAGTTGGGGGTTCGTATATAAGACCAGGTGGAAGGATTAAGTCAGAATTTGCCATTTGATGAGAATTTTAATAGATTGAGATATTTTATTAAAACAAATATTTGTATTTTTATGAAATGAGAAAAACTGACATAACTTCCTTGCCTGTAATCCAAAGTTACTACTCTATAGAAAAGTTATGTAAATATAACCACTATAAACTTCTCTCCTTCAAGAGGGCTTTCATTTTGACAAAGATTTGTGGAAGTGTTTTTAAAAATAAATGCAACAATTCCACCAAAATGAAGGTACAAAATGACTTTGTTGTTTGGAATGACTACATTTTCAAAATGGTGAGCTGACTAAATTTTAACCTAGTGAAATCTTTCAAGGGACTTTAAAATATACTTCAGAGGAAAATGAGCAGCAGATATTAAGGGCTCAAGTAGAAGGCAAATGTTTTGAGAATGATGGCAACAAATGTACATGTTTTTGACACAATGGATGTATGTATGGATTGTGATAAGAATTGCACGAGCCCCCAATAAAATGATTTAAAAAAAAGAAAATACACTTCACAACAAATTTTACCAAGTACTAAGGTAGTGAATGGAGTTTTTATGATAGGTTTAACTAAAACTTACAAGGAGCCATTGCTAGGGCCCTTTGAGGAATGCTTGTAAGTTGTGTTAAGTGTGGGGACCTAATTACTCTTCCCTTGGGTTTCCATCACTGGTACTGTTTCTAACTGCTTTCTTTTTTTAAAACATAGGTGAAAGACCTTTTATGTGTGAAACATGTGGCAAGAGTTTTGCTTCTAAGGAGTATTTAAAACACCACAATAGAATCCATACTGGATCCAAACCCTTCAAATGTGAAGTGTGTTTCAGGACCTTTGCCCAGCGGAACTCACTGTATCAGCATATTAAAGTTCACACAGGTACAGCGGGAATGCAGTCACGGAGGAAAGCTATGTTTGGCAGGAAAAAATACTCCTCTAAGTTTTAGCAGTAGAATGTTACTTGAAATAAAGCTTTAGGTAAGAACTTTGGCCAATATGGATATGTTTTAAGAGTTTTTAAATTTTTTAACTTTGGAGGCTCATTTTTGGCTCTGAGAAACTGAGACACAAAACCACTTACATGCGCCAATGGGAGAAGACAAAAATGTCTTGACTACTTGGAGTTTTTACTGAGAAGCACAGTATACAGGTGGATCTGTGAGCATTTTTAACAATTTTCAGGTTGGAAACAGGGATAATAATCTATATATGCTATACATATATAAGTACATATATATGTACTCAAATTCAGTCCCGTGATAGAGGACTGGCATTAAAAAAATTCCTCCGTTACTGTAGATACTAGATGATAGCTTCTATAAATACCAGCAGAAGTAGGGCTTCTGCCCCTTGTTTGGTATAGGCCAGAACAGTTGACACAGGAATTGCAGATTTGACCCTTGAGCTGTTGTTGTTCAGAATCGCCTACAGAAAAGAATGCTGAAGCTTTGCGGTGGTTTGCAAATAGCATTATTCCAGAATGTATTCCGAATGAACTACAGTAGGCTAAAGAATCCACCAACGATGGTAGTTAGTTTTCTTCTCTTCCTGTCTCAGGGGAACGTCCCTACTGTTGCGATCAGTGTGGAAAGCAGTTCACCCAGCTCAACGCTCTCCAACGTCACCATCGAATTCACACTGGAGAGAAGCCATTCATGTGTAATGCGTGCGGGCGGACTTTCACGGACAAGTCCACTCTCCGGCGGCACACCTCAGTAAGCAATAGCATGACCTACTTAAACATGAAAACCTCGGACATGAGATCCATAGAACAATTATAAAGGCTTTTGTCAGCAGTCCAGAAAGGTTACAGATGACCCCCCAGCTCTTTCTCCTCAGATTTCCTCTAGTGAGTGCATTCCTAGGGGCAATGCAGTACAGAACGGAGCCACAGGGCTCAAGGGAAAAAAGTCTACAAGTACTACCTCCTAATGATGGTGTAGGAAAGATACTTGACAGTGGAAGATGCTGCTGTAATAGAAATCAAATTTAAGTTGAAAAAGACTGTTACTCTTTTCAAATGCACTTGTTAAATTTTTTTTAAAGATATACTTGTTAATAAGAATCTGTGAATTTTGTGTTTGATTTGTAGATACATGATAAGAATACTCCATGGAAGTCTTTCCTTATTATTGTAGATGGCTCACCCAAGAATGACGATGGGCACAAGACTGAACAGCCTGATGAAGAATATGGGTCATCCAAAACCTCAGATAAATTGCTGTCTTTTACAGAAAACGGCCATTTTCATCAGCTGGCCCCAGGCCAAAGCAGTGTGTCTGTTGTGCAGGAGACCAGATCAGCAGATATGGCCAGCAAGCCAGATGACCCCGCGGCGCCTCAGGACTCTCTCCTTGGCACCACCATCAGTGGTCTCGGTGAACTGGCGCCACAGACTACTGCGATGTCCCCCCAGCTTCACCCTCTGACCAACATGGAATAAGAGCTTTAAGTTCCATGTCAGGCAGGTCTCATACATCTTTGAGCGTGGAAGTATACTCAAGGTGATGTCAGGGTGAGCTTAGAAAGAGAGTCTACAGGCAGAGAATGATGTAAGAATGATGCAGGTTTTTCCGTTAACTTTCACATCTTTGTCAAAACATCCTTGAACTTTTCCCTTAAGAATCCTGATCTGTATGATCTCTGCTACACGTTATCAACAAAAAAGGCAGTTAACATAACGTCATTTGATTCTGCAATAGGCTGTATGCATTGATCATTTTAATGTTTGGCTGTCTTAATATTGATGAAGTTTGGGTATTATATAGCAAGCATACAACTCATGAAATTGCTACTAACAATTTCCCAAGTCTCAAACTTGTAAACTTCGGTTTGGGTTTCTGATAGTTCTATAGACTTTTTCTACTAAATCTGAGTCCATGCTAAAATCCAACTGGGGCTATGGATCCTCAGGTGTTTCATGTCAAACAGAGGCAAATCTGATCTGCTTTGGAATTACTGTATTCATTTCCTTCCTGTTTGTAGGCACTAGAAAAAGAATGACAAGTTAGTTGAGCGTACAACAGCTCAGTCTACCCTTTTAATTCATATCACATCTGTGCAAGGAAATTTGTCATAGTGGAGCTTTGTAATGGGATGTGGCTGTTTGGTTTCATTCCTAAAAATCTGATTAGGTAAAAGCTATGCTACCAAAGAGGCTACGAACAAAACACTATAACTTTTGTAGTTGTGGAAAATTAATGGAGAGGCTAGTGTAGGAACACTTAAATGATATGTAGTCATTTTAATCAAAATTGAAAAAATGAGATGCAAATCTTAGAGCATGTAGTAGTATTTTTGTAAGGTTTTTCCTGAATTAGTTTCTGTAATTTCCAGAGACTCAGACCTCATTTCCATAACAAAAGATTGCAACATGAAAGTAATTACCATGTATTTATGGGAGCATGCAAGAATACAGTAAAAGGAACCAAAAAAAAAAAAAGCAAGCCTTGGCACATTCATCTTCTATTATACCTTAAGAGTGGTTGATTGTGAAGAACCAGTGATATTTGTTTTAAATGCTCCTTTGGCTGTTTCCTGCTGAACATATTGCTTAAAATAAACTCACAATGAAAATATAATTCTGCTATATTTTCTACGTATGGTTTTTGGTTCTGGTGACTTGGATTTGGCCATGTGCTTGTATGTGCTTTAATTCACAGGTAACCCAAAACATTAAGAAGAAAACCTTGAAGGAATAGATTTTGCTAATTGCTTCTTCCCTCCTCCATTTTAACTTATTAAACTTGCTGTGAAAATGATTTCATTGTATCCTTACTTTTTAGGATGGAAGCTAGTGGGGAAAATTTTTTCCTAAGTGCATTTTTTTAAAAACCTGTGATCTTTCAAAGTAAACCAACTACAAGCTGTTTCAGGCACTGGTAATATTTTTTATACCTGCTCTTGAATTCAGTACTTCAGATTAAGTTCTGAGGACTGTACAGAACAAAATATATCACACTATGGCAAACCATTTTATTCTTCGAGGAGAAAGAATTTGCCCAGCTGAGGTATTGTTTGATGGGGTAAAGTCATCTTGATGAGAAGGAATTTAAATAAATAGATTATTTTGTTACCTACTCAAATAAATTTTGTCTTAAAATGATTTCTTAGATATTCTACAAAAAATTGTCTTAATAAATATTTGTTGTATAAAATAGTTTCATAATTCTAATTTTATTTATTAGAATTTAGTTATCTGTAGAATAAAATTCTTTGAGACAATTATAATTTTAAATGTATTTCTCACAATTATCTGGATTTCCATTTAGATGTGAAGGACTAAAGGAAGAGTAAAACTGATCATCTGTTTACAGAGAAAGAATTTTTATAACTTGATAGTACCAAGTATATAAGCGGTTATGCCACGCTTCTGCCAGTATTTAATATAATACTAAATTGTGTGTCAAGCAGACTTCTTTAATTATATGCATCTCTCTGTCCCTTTCCCAGGACGATAAGGCTGTCCACAAGGGCAGAATTGCCCCTGCAGGATTCCGAGACTGTAACTCTGTAGAGAGTAGAAAGCTCCATCTTTCTCCCCGGAGCAGGCTGGTGGTTTTGAATTGTTGACCTTACAGATCACATCCTGACTTGTAACCACCATGCCATGACGGCATCCAGAAATCTTGTAGATGATTAGAAAAATATTGGGGCATTTCCAGATTCTTTTCCCAAGGAAGCCATATTGAATGAGAACAAAGAACCCATTAGTCCCAAATCTCTGCTAAGGAAAGTGGTGTGCTGTGTGCCAGCAGGCCAGTGTCCCCAAGCGTCAAGAAAGGATACCTACAAACTAACTTGGTGGCTTCCCACCATTTGTGTGAAATATTCTTAGCCCAAACTCCAAAGAGCCCAAGTAGTGTTTCACCTAATTTTATTACTGTGTAGGATTTAATAAAATAGGCTGTGTAGTGGGGGAGGACCTTTATTAAAGGTGATATTACTAGAAATGTGATTTTGCTGTAGGTTACTATCCAAACAAATTTGAGTGTAAATTGTAATTTAATCTGAAACTGTTAAATGCAACACTTTGTCACATTAGCAAGTTTACTTTTGAAAAATCCTAAACAAGTCTGGCTACTTCACTAAAGATGACGTTACTCACGATTAAACTGGAAGGGGAGACACTTGTGCAAAGAGCCATTTGTCCATGTCACTAGACAAGGGTAGCCAGGAATTAAGAACTGTCGGCTGGTTCTGAAGTGGCAGAGCAGCCTACGAGTATGAATGAAGATCACTGCAACCGAGCCACTGAAATCACCCACACAGTTCTGCCATCCTATCAAGGGACTACCTCATCAAGACTGGAAACCAGGCTTTTCTTTCAGAGAACAATGATTCTGAAAATAGAATGATACACTTTCATTGGTCAATAATGTATCTGAGAATTCCCAAGTGAGAATGGCCTCTTCTATAGTATGTCTTAAAATCTGCTTTAATTATCCTTAAGTTTTCCTCAATCTACTACAGTACTCTTGCTAAACCACTGATTGACCCAATATCTTAGGTTAACCCAACCTACACAATCCTTATTACCTCTTCCTCTCCTAGAACTTCATGCCTGAGTGGTTAGTGAACATGACCTTTTCTAGGGGCATCTGCCTTGTCCCATGCACCTAACTATAAAAAATACATTATAGTCAAGTGGCATGTTTGTGGGCAGAATGAGATACTTAGGAGTTCTTTCTTCACCTACTCCACTTCCTCACAGAAAATCCTAAAAGATTCGAGGAAGGTTCCTTCATGGAAGCAGCAAGATGAGCCTAGAAAGGTATTGATTGGGGTATTAGTATACTCAAACCAATATCCAAATGGTGGTCACAAAGCCTAGAAAAGAACAATTCCCATGGCCTTAAGCTTAATTAGCACAAAGTCAAGAAAAAGAAGCCATTCTTGGTTTGTGTAAATTTAGCTAGGAAAAGCTAGTCAAAACATTATTCTAATTTCCACTTTATTTACCGTACAGGTTCACAGAGAACATAGGTAGATTTGTCATTACATGTTAGTTTTCATAAGATAATCCTCTGGGGTCCTAAGGAAGGAGAACACCAGCAGTGACTGGTTGGTAATTCACAAGGTGGAAACTTACAGTGCACAACACAGGTGGGGAAGTTACAGGTGACATGCTGTGCTACCCAGTCCTCAAGAGAAAGTCACAATGGCTTGCATTTGGACAGTTTAAATACACAGTGTCAGAAGAAACAGTAACTGCGTAAGGGCTAGTGCATATACTTTGGTTACAGAGACACCAACACCTATGGCCACAGTTGTGCAAAAATACTGGTTTTTTAAAAATCATTAAAAGAACACAAAGAATACAAGCTATTAAAAATGTTGCCACAAAAAGCCGAGCTTTCCTGTAAGAAATTTTAACAATGAACTAACCCCAGGTTTATGAAAATACAAGCACATAACATCATTGCTTTGTCCATAAATTGCATTCTATAAATCTTGAAAACTTAACTTGTAGGCATTGTGAAAAAAACATAGTAGTCAATGAGCAATCAAGTATATTTGCATACTGCTACTTGGCCTTTTCTCTCATCTTTAATCTTGTTTAGCCATTGCATTTTTTTTTACTTTTTTCATGTGAAATATTAAAAATAAAAATTCTTAACCCAGGCACTGATCCTAGTATCTATTTCAATACGGTAACTGATTGACAATAAAAGTTTACACATACTAAGTTACAAAGTCATACCTCTTTAGCCAGGGTCTGTTGGGGGATGATGACGAAATTGCCTTGAAAGAGATCATTTGGTTTTTATTTTAGTCGTCACATTAAAAGATTATTTTATTAAGTGGAAACAAACTACTATCGCAGGATGAAACAAGCACTCAGCTTGGCTAGTGTTTAAATGTTTTCACCACAGGGAACAGACTTCGAACCAGAAGAAATAAGCTACAAACCACTTCCAAATTTCCAATTCCCAAATTTGGTTGGAAGAACAACCAGGAAAATCAGGAATAGCAATAAGAACCTACATTTTTCTCTAATCTTTTTCATAAAGGATTCCATGGGGAAGGTACAAAATTTACCTAATCTGATGACCAACTTTCATTTTAAGAATATTACTGATCATCATATTCAGCACTCACATGGCTTCTGATCCATACCATCCACCCCCACCTGACACTATGACATCACTGAGCTTTCTGCTCCACCATCTGTCTTGCACTGAGTACCACCATAAAAAGGTCAGGGACTCCTGCTGACATCACCTGCTGCAGAACACGCCACCACCTGCCCTCAGCACTTCAGCTGGCTCTTTTCAACTGTTCTGTGCTTTTCTCTTTCACCGTAAGATTGACCAACTCATTGAAACCTTTTCAGATCTGACCTTAGTCCAGGCACATCCACTCTATGAAAAATACAGTCCTACCCAAGTCTGCAGAACGAAATCCCAAAACAAAAATAGCATTCAAATAGTGATGTCCACAGCACAGGACATTTCCCTGTATGTCATTAGTGACAGCAGCACAATTAGAAAGCACAATAGGCTATGCTGGTAACAAATGCATCATCGAGTGCAAATCTTTTAAGCATAAGAATATGCACAAGATATTTTGGAAACAAGGTCGTTTCTAAACTAGACTATCAACATAGAGCATTACTACCCACTGCCATCGAGTCTATTCTGGAGCACGGCAATCCAACGTAGGGTCTCTGAGAGTATAAGTCTCGATGAGAGCAGACGGCCTCATCCTTTTCCTGCAGATCAGCTGGTGGGTTTGACCTTGAGGTTAGCAGCTCGATGTTTAGCCCACAAGGCCATGAGGACTTCTTATACCATTACGGAGTAGGATAACATTCTTTAATCAAGAGAATATTTGCTATTTTAATAAAAATAAGCAGGCCAGAGTTCTTTTAGGGTTCTTGCCCATCTTAGCATAGAGTTAATCCAGTACTAGATTCATCCCCACCTAAGCACATCCGGTTAAATAAATAGGTATCATTATTTACATACATTCTCAAGCTTTGACATAATCTAGTCAGTCCTGACTGGCACAGAGTGAGATATTCAGTTGTCCATTGGTATGCATATGGGTTTTGGTTTGAGGATCCTCCCTCACCCCCACAATCCCAATACCAAAAACCACATAAAGAGGCTTCAAAAAGTTCATGGGAAAATGGAATTGAAAGATAATGGACTTTCCCCATAAGCTTTGTGAAGTCAGCTCATCTAAAATACACTTTTATACACTAACCTACAGATATTCTCCTAATACTGTAAATTGTCCCTATATTACTTATGCTACCCAATAAAATATGAATAGCATTTATGCTCCCTCTTAGCTTCTTAGGGATTGCTTTGATCACTTAACTTCTTTGTAGGCGCCTTTGGGGGTGGTATTTTTGATGATTGGTTAGTTGAATTTAAAGATGCAGAACCTAAAGATACAGAAGGTTGATTGTGTATCAACATGGGAAAATGCCTGACATGGGAAAATCAGGAGCAAAGTCTGAGAATTAAAATACCTTTATAAGAATATAAAGAAAGTGATTCCCAACTTAAATCACTTATTTCCAACTAAAAAAGGGACAAGGAAAATTAGTCTCATAGTTTTTTTTCTGTGTGGGCATGGAAGTACATGTCAGTTAGATCCCCCGACACTAATACATACACACGAACAAGTATTGTCCGGATGCTCCCTTCCTCACAGTGTGAATGTTGACAACAGACCGAAGCCCCGCTGAGGTTCTGCCATGCACACGATAGCATACACAACGATATAAAAAGCACTGCAACTTGCCACTAGCACCATCAAAATAGTCACAGGATACCAAAAATATAAACAATTTCTAACGAAAGTTATAAACTCATTCCTAATAACTGTCCTAAGCAAGTAGATATATTTAGTGAACCCATCAGGGTGCTAATATCTAGAGAATATACAAAGCATATATTAAAACAATTAGGCTGGGTACGCAAGTCCAAGAAAAAAGAACATAAAAACGTGACAAAATTAAACATGGGCTCTGCAAACAGCAACACAATAGGAGTTTAAGATGACGAAGCAGCTTTCAGAAAACCCAGGGGTTCTGGCAAGCATGAATTACACGTCACATCCACAAATCACCATTGCACAGACAGAGCGAGCATAAATAATACACAACTTGGTTCTTATGCAACAAAAAATTAAGCCATTACATGAGCATCCCATAAAGAATACTTGGTCGTACGACAAAAATAAGAGTTATCGACATGCCACAAAAATATAAACATTTCATTTTAGGTCTCCATCTCCTTCTCCATCTCCTTGGATGGATTTTTTGATACGAAGCAACATGGTAGTAAGCCACTGATCCAAGCGAGATATTGAGTCAAACTCCTTTACCTAATTTAAAGGAAAGATGAATAAAAATTATTGCCTGGAAATAAAACCAAAACATTAAACAGTAATACCACCAAGTTTCTTCAGGAGAAATTATTCACCCCAGTTTATAATTCCTTCATTAAAATGTTACAATGTTTCATTCCTCTGTGAATTTTTTGTTTGTGCTAGTGACAAGATTTGGTGCTTTTGCATGAAGAAAAGTCCTAATAGCCTTTATAACTGGTAGAATATATTTAATGTGACACATAAAATTAGACACTGTAGTTAGGATTATATAGGAACACAAAAAATTTATTTGAATGGACTTCAAAGAGTTCATGGCAAATGGAATTAAAAGATAATGGATTTCACCACAAACTTCTGATGCCCCCTTGTGTTCCTCTAGTGGTCATCTAACATGGAAAAAGTGAAGCATTAGATGTGTGAGAATAGAATTCGAATGCCCTTCAAGGTACTACTGAGTGAGATGTGGTCAATTAGTACAATCCTTCTAGCTATAATTCCTTATGTATAATTCAAAACTTAATGTCGGTAGCTATAATCCCAATGTGGAGGGGTTCTGTGCTACACTACTGGATTGGATTAAAATGGAATCTAATCCTGACCATAGAAGAGGGTGGGAACCGAGTCACATTCTGTTTCCTTGGAGGTGTGGTCTGCTGAAAGACACCCCCTAACCCCCATCACAGCCAACACCCAGGACATTCAGGATCGTTGTCTTTAATGGCAGTGGCTGAGAACAGAGGCACTAGAGACTAGCGCAGAAATTACCGAAGAAAGCAAAAGAGCCAGTCATAGAGTGGAGGCCCACGCGAGGGAAGCAAGAGCACCAACAGAAGAGTAGCACTGACTTTCTGCTGCCTGGAGGCGGGCAACAGGAAGGCTTCTTGGAACATGGCAGCAAAGTCCAAGAGACTGTGTGACTACGCGGCTAGGGACCAGAGACTTGGCTCTCCTGGCTGAGAAGCGTTGCTACTGACAAATGACTGTATCCTTACTGTTTTCTGATCCTGACTTGTGGTAACCTGTCACCTCCCCTAAGAAACCCCCTCTTGGCGTATTTTCAGTGAGTGCTGTGAGGCCATTGCAATGAATTACTGAGCCCGGCACAGCTAGTGTGGTGCGGGAGGGACAGCTGGAGTCAGGGCAAGTCAAGAAAGATGACGTATGGAGCCACGTCTGACTCCGACCTCTTAGCAGTAGAGAAGCCCAAAGAGATCAGAAATGCAGCTATGCCCGCATCCCTGCAAAGCTCCCAGGCCAGTTTCTTCATTGAGGAATGCAATATTCCAATCGTACAGTGGTTCACAATCTTCCGAATGCCACATCCCTTTAATACAGTTCCTCATGTTGTGGTGAGGCCCCAATCATAAAATTATTTTTGTTGCTACTTCATTAACAGTAATTTTGCTACTCTTATGAATCGGGAGACTGCTGTGAAAGGGCTACTTGACCCTCCAAAGGGGTCGTGACCCACAGGTTGAAAAGCAATGCAATAGTATAAAAATGGTTTGGGGGCAAAAGTTAAATAGGAAAACATTCTTTTGCACTATTACCTTGAAGCCATATGAAGAAATTTGCTTAGTGCTAAAAATAAGATAGCAAAAATTGGGAACCCAGAAAAATAATAAGTGTAAAAAAATATTTTATGCTAATAACAAAAACTCTGAGTGTTTAAGTTTTATGCTTTAACTACCTTCAATTTACACTTATTTCTGTCAGATTATTTTCCAAAGAAATAATTAAGTCAATTATAGTTATATGAGGTATTCTTAAAGTAGCCTCACAATTACATAATTTTAAGCCTACATCAAGAAATAATTCACAAATGATATAGTTTAATGGCTATAGTCTCTTGGAACAGTCTAATTTTAAAGGTTTGTAGGATGTATAAAAATAGTGTGCAGAAATACACATTTAAGTTATGCAAGAATAATGTCAGGTAAATGATCACAATTTTAAAAACTAAAAAGGTTAAGTTTTAGAATTGAAACTTTACAAGTATGTATTATATCCCCCAAGCATAACTTACTGCTTCAGTGTAAGCTTCACTGTTTTGCTCTTCATGAGCTTCTAGAAGTTTCTATAAAATAATTAAGGAGAAAAATTAGTTTCATAGGCTAAAAAGTCCCATCTGTGAATAGATGCTTTCAACAACTTCAGTATCACATTAACTGATGTCATCAAGTATCACAAAATTGGGAAAACATTCAAATAAAAGTCAAGAATGACCCCAAGTTATGGATTCAGCTTTTCAAATGGCCTGTTTCAGAACACAATCTTATGCTCCTGACTATACACCCATTTGTCACTTATTAACTTGGGTAGGTTCCAAAGATGAGGTCATTATACAAAAATCGGCAATAGTTAAAAATGGAAGGTGACATCAAACCACAAGATGAAAGATCATGGTATCATTGCGTAATTGTCAGACCACTGAAAAGCCCGACATAAGACAAGGTGACACAGGAACAGCCACCGGAGTGAGCATTACTCTCGCCTTACACTCTGGTGTTCTTTCATGCCAGCCAGATATCGTTAATGTGAAAAATAGTTGTATAATAAATTGTTTACTGTTGTCATAAATGTTGACCAATGAGCTAGTCACTAAGTGAGGAGGTGTGGTGGCATTTGTAGACTCACAACGCAAAAACAAAAGGTACCAGGTTCCATACATAAATTAACAGGCTTTACACAAGTAAAATTTCACTAAGTCCCCCAAACCCAACATTTTTTTCCCTCAAAATTCCAAAATTACTTACTTTCAATAATTTACATTCTCTTGAATCAGTAAATGCTGGAAACATTTCCTCATATTTCTCAAGAGCAAGCTAGGAGAGACAAATAATTTATTAAAGTTAGACTTATAGAATTAGGAAACAAAGCCTTTTATATTATATTAACTTTAATTAGACTTATGTTTGTTTAATTTTAAGAAATTTTCTGCTAAACTTACATCAAAATCAATGCAAGAAAACTATTTTGAATTTTAAATTTCAAGTAGGAATACATTTCTAGGCCATTTTTTCTAAGTTTCTTTGGAGAAGTCATTGTGAACCTACTGTAATTCTTTTTTTTTTTAACTTAATGTAATTCTTAAAAACTCAAAGTGGCTCTCTTCTTTCATCTATGAAATGGAGAAAACGTCCTCTGTAACACTATGCAAATAAATAAAATTCAGATCATTGCAAGAGCTTAGAGCAGCGGTTTTCAACCTGTGGGTCGCGACTCCTTTGGGGGTCAAATGACCCTTTCACAGGGGTTGCTCGATTAATAACAGGAGCAAAATGACAGTGATGAAGTAGCAACAAAAATAATTTATGGTTGGGGGGGGGTCACCACAACATGAGGAACTGTATTACAGGGTCATGGCATTCGGAAGGTTGAGAACCACTGACCTAGAGGGAAGTGTAAAGTTTCTCTTAGTGCAATTTTGCTCTTCCAACAACACGCAGATATTGGCAATGACATGTCTGTCTAGGTCTTATCTCTTCAGTCCGTTGTACATCGGGTAGATGTGAGGTAGCACTTAAGAACAACAAAACCCAGCACAGTTTGCTCTCACTGACATTATGCCACAAAGAGGCAGAGGTGTGGCAAACAACTATATACACAGACACACAGGTCAGTGTCAGGTTGACCTGGGCTGTGAGAACTCAAGCTGGTATTCTTCATGAGTGTATGAGTGATGTGTGTGTCTGTGTGCAGGGTCAGGATAGACGGACAGTAAAGTCTCTGACAGATGAGGGCAACTGAGCAGAAACATGATTAAAGTTAGCGAACAAGTCAAAACAGTGCAAATACTGAGGTGAAAATAAATTTGGCATGTCTGGGAAATAGAAAACTAGAGAACAGTGAGCAAGAGGATGTTATGATCCTTCCATGCTAGACCAAGGAGTTATGATTTTATTCCAAGTGCAATGGGAAATCCGTGAAGGTGAGGAAAGGGTAAGGCTGCGATGACATTTTAAAGCACCACTCTGGCTGCTCAGTGGAAAATGGATGCTGAGGGGAGGATACCAGAATGAAAGAAAAATGCCCACTCCAGAAGGCACTGAAAACCAGTGTGCTAACAGGACGTCTAAACCTGCTGGAGAGAGGGTAAAATTGGAAGACAGATATATAGTCCACATAACTTCTAACTAGGGGTTGCTATCTAGTCAAGGCCTATTCATGCAAGCCCATGTGCAGATGAGTATTTTTAAACCAAGGAAGACCCACAGTCATTTCATTTATTAAAAACCGAAAGGGCGTTTGGAGCAAAGTGAACATTTTCTTCCAATGAATGTATGTGGTTTATTTTGAATGGAAATAACAAATCTGTTTCACGATTTGATTAATAAAGGGGGGGGAGATATTGAACTATTTTTACTGTTCTTTCCTTAGATCCCTAAATTCTTTAAAGCAAAACTGCCAAGGGAACTGAGCGATCAGGAAACATTACGAGCACAACCACAATAGTCCCTGTAAGATTACAGCTGGTATGTACCACAGAATTGTTACTTCTAATGCACCCAGTTTTCTCTTGCTACTGAACCCCAACCTAAGGGATTTCAAGAATGACAGAGTACCCTCACCCGATCTTGGGTTAAATGTATCAGAAAACTGTCCCTGAAGGACTGCTTACCTTTGCATTTAACTCATCTACTATGAAGTGGCAGAGGGCTGCTTTAAAGAAGTAATCCTTTGCACTGTACTTCAGCAAAGGATTGTCCATTGTGTTTGTTCCAACCTAGGCAGAGAAAAGCTTTTTCTAAATAAAGTCTCCTTTTTTACATTTAGCAAATTAATTTTTCTCTTTAAGAACTACATATATATTTATTAGTTTAGCTTTTAAATATATTTTTACACTCAGTATCATGTAAGAAAAAGTTCTACTAAATAAGAAAAATTACATACATTTCCAGGAAGCATTGATCTGTTAAAAATGACTTGTAAAATTCTTGTTTCCAGGAAGATAGAACAGGCATATTTTTCTCTATTCTTCTTACTAAATGCAACTAAATGCTAGGGTAAATTTACATGAAATAACAGAGAGTCATAAAGATGGAGAGAATAAGGTATCTAAGCTAGTGACTTGTGGCTTATGCAACATCAGAAGTCGGATTCTCTGGGTTTGCTTTTTGCCTCATATATCCTAGACATGCAAATGAAGAAATTAGCGCCAAGAGATACCAGTGGGCACACATACCCAAAAAACAGCAGAACAAAACTTGCCATCTCTTCCCAAGCACCAAGAAAGAAATCATCTATCAAGGGAAAAATTTTAGACAAGATTTGCTCTACTTCAGCCAAAATTACAGAAAAACAATGAGCCTACATACCTGAGCAGATGCTAAATAGGGAGCCTAGCTATCCAACCTTGTGAAACTGTGAAGAGCCTCATTAACCTTTGCCAGGTGATGCCAGAGACCAAAAAGCAAACAAACACACCAAATCAAGTGTCACCAAGTTGATTCTGACTCATAACAACCCTATATAAATGGTCCCCCACAGAACAGCTGGGGGGTTGAAATTCCAACTGTGCAATTAATAGCTTAATCTTTATACAGCAGCACCATATTAAAAACAAACAAAAACAACCGTGTCCTGACAATTAGTAATGAGCTCTGCCCTCTACCACTGCTGATCTACCTTATTCTATATAATCGACAGAAACACATGATGTGCCAAGGTTTCCCTCCACACAGCAGTAATAAGGTAAACTCCATCAGGGAACTGGTGAAGACAAGGTCAGAAGACGGAATGACCACCCCAGTCTAGTAGCAGTGAGCCCCTTCCCTTTAAGATGGCAATGGTGGGCCCTAAGACAACCTGGATTTCTACTTCTTCCCCAAATAATGAGACAATATCCCTCATCTTTCCCTGATGGAGCAGTATAATGAAAACTAATTGAAAGATAAGATTTAAATCAGATCCAAATATTATAATGTGAAAGTGCCCAGTTTTTAATAGAGAATTACTCACCATACCAAAAACTAGGAATATCTCATAATGAATAGATAATAGATGGCAAAACATGCTAGAATATCTAACAAAAATTTTTAATGAGCTATCTATCATAAAAATGCTTCAAAAACAATTAGAAAATGCTTGAAATGAATTTTAAAAAGAATTAAAGGAAAAGAACTGCATAAAATGGAAGATATTTTTAGAACTGAAAAAATTAAATAACTGACAAAAAATGAATAGAAGATTTCTGATAACTTGGCACCCTAGGACAGGATAATTAGACCCAAAATACAAGAAACCAACAAAAATACAAGAAGCCAAATGAAGTAAATATGGATGATAACCCTGGAACTCTGAGATTCAGAAGAAAGGGCAGAAGTGCATCAATGATCAACTAAGACGAAAACAGTGGACAAGAACAGGAAATGAACAGGGAGTGGTCAGCTGCCTCTGACACAGTACAACCACTTTAAACTTCTGCAGTCAGCATCTGATTGGCACAGCAATAATAACTGGCTGTGCTCCCCCAGGGAGCCACAGTGCCCCTATCAGGTGGCTGGTGATCAGAAAGATGGAAATGGCAACTGTGTTCACAATGTCCAATGATACCTGCACTGTCTGCAGCTCCACCCACTCACTCCTTCACCACCTGATCAGTGATACTCTATAGTGCTACCCTGCCATCCAACGATCTGTGTGGATAAAGAAAGAGAATTACATTCACAATTCTCTCCTCAAGCACACCAACTCAGAGACAGTGAAGGAGCACCAGAGTTCTGTCCCTCAGTTCCCATTACGACTGTGCAGGAGGGGTATCTAGAAACCTGTCTGCTACATGAAAACAAAATAGGGGGGGGGGGGGAGGCGGGGCGAAGCAACCAACAAATTCATGGGCAAAACACACCAACCACAAAGAAAATGAAAATATAATACCACCACAAGCAGATCACTTCAGTTCACACGAAGAAACAAGACAGAGTGGCTAAAACACAGAGCTAGAAACAGAATGCTTTCCTGAGTAAGAAACGGCATTGGAGCGATCTGGTAAAGGATAAGGAAGAAACCCCCCCCCCCCCCCAAACAGACATAATGAAAAAAATTAGAGTCCATACATGAAACAGCAAGTAGAAATCTCAAAGATTAATACTAGGATTTCAGAAAAAGATCAAACATTGAAAGGGAAAAGGGGTAGAACTAAGTCAATGAAAGGCTGAAGTAGAGTCTGAAGATAAATGTTTGAAAACTAATCTGGTAGATGAACAATCAGAAAAAAGAACCAAAAGAAAAAAATAAGAGAGAAAAAGGCAAGAAGAACCCATGAGATTAGACTTTGATTTCTTAGCAGAAACAATGCAGACAAGGTGACTGTGGGATACCATACACGAAATTCTCAAAGGGTGGTGGGGGAGCCAATTAAGAATTACATCTTGAGTAAAAATGTGCATCGAGTAAAATGGTAAAATTAGGATATTTCCAAATACATATAAATTAAGAGAATTTCTAAAGCCTGTTATAAGAACTACTAACGAGAATTCTTCAGATGAAGAACAAAGAATGGAAGACAATGACCTCAGCTTAAGGGACATAGCAAAATCACCAAAAGTTCAGCCCAAATATAGAAGTGTTTAAAGTAAAATAAGCCTGCCGCAAGATGGCAAATGAGGCGGGTAATGTTCTACCACCCTCTGTGACAAAGACAGGAGAGACCAAATGACACTAATGGCTCACAAGAAAGGTGGGACTTTCCCTTGTTCCCCACACGCCCTTGCTAATCAAGAGTGTGTCTCGCTCCTCTCCTTTATCTACCTAGCAGCCACTGACCCCCGCATTCCCAGGGCACTGTCTGCCCAAGGGTGAAATGCAGCCTTGTAGGTCTCAGATCAGCAGCACAAGCCTTGGCAAAAACTCCTTCTATAACCAGATGCCCGGCCCTCAATGCCCTGAGCTAGCAGAAACTACTTCCAAATTAGTTGCCCTCACTCCACACGTTGGTTTTTGTTTGGCTGGCTGAGTTGTCTCCAACTCATCACCGCCTAAGTACAACAGAACAAACCACTGTTCATCCTATGATGTCCCCACAATTGTTTCTGAGCCCACTGCTGGAGCCACCATGTCAATCCGTATTGTTGAGGGCTTTCTTTTTTTTTTCTGTCTCAACAAAAACATTTAATCTGCATAAGAACAGTACAAGAGGGTGGCTGGGGAACATGGGAAGGAAGGGCTCCCCATGGCCCCCGTTCATCAGGTCGTCTTCATGGTTGGCCCCTCCTGACAGTCTCACCTTGGCCCGTTTTCCAGCCTCTGGGGAGATGGGAAGAACTGGGCACCAGATCTAGTTGGAGCTACCTCTAGGGGACCAGGCAAAGGACACAGTACTAACTCTAAGTCACTCTTCCCCCCTTCCCAACCTGGGAACAAAATGAAGATCGTGGGGCACATACTCAGTGTTACCTGGTCTAAGCACACCCCCCACCCCAGCTAGTCTGCCAGTCAGACACCAGCTGTGTTAGGAAGCCTGGCTAAAAACAAGCTGCTTTCTCCATGGCCCTGGTGCCGGTGCTGCTGACATTTGGGCTGGTGTTCTGGCGGGAACTTTGAGCTGCCCACATCCGTCAATGCTGCTTACTGCCATCAGAGGAACCGCTCATGGAATCAACAGTCCGAGTGGTGGTGCTGGAGCCAGAGACAAGCTCCCTGGGCCCCCAGCAGGCTTAGATGAAATATTCCTCCTTCTCCTTGCCCTTGACGGATTCGCTTTCCATCTGGAGCGTGGCACTGGGCTCGCCACCTGCAGGCTCGTAGGTGACATAGCTGCCTTTGTTCTTGTACAGGTAAAAGAAGATCAGGACCACCACTGAGAGCAGGGTGAGGAAGACCACAGTGATGACCACTGCAATGAGTGCTGTGCTGGCCTCAGCGTCTTGGGACAAGGCGTCAGTGGCCCGCAGGATCGGGGTGGTCAGCAGGTCTGCCCCTCTGGGGGCAGGTGTGGTTGAGAGACTAGTCATTGCAGCCAATGGACGAGGACGGACGAACAGACCTTTCCAGTCGGACGGGCCGCGGGTGAAGGGCCCGGCCGAGGGTTTTCTTCTTTATCCACTGGACCCTCTATTTTACCATCATGAGGTACTTCTCCAGAGACAGGTCTCTATTGGTAACTTGTTCAAAGTACACGAGAGGAAGCTGTACCATCCTCACGTCCAGGCAGCAGTCTGTTTGCCTCTGAGATATTGTTTGTTCTTCTGGCAGCCACTGTATGGTGAATCTTCTCTGCCAATGCTGTAAGTCAAATGCGTCGATTCTGCTCCAGTCTCCGTATTCAATGGCCACACGGATATGAGGTTACGGAAAATACAATGGCTTGACTATGAAACCCTGATTTCCACAGAAGGCAGAACTCAGAACCTTTGATTTTTACGTCTGTCATCATGCATTTTGGCATAAGGAAAGGGGCAGGAGTGTGCAGTGTTTTACTAGAGCATTTCAAGGAACAAGGACCGGACTTTCCTCTGATAGGAAATGATGACATGTAAACAAGCCTAGTGATGCTGAGGATGACACAATTTTGATGGTTAACAGAATGATCCTTTTGGGTGGAAAAGTTGCTGGTGTATCCACAACCCAGTTCCATCAGCATTCCTATGAATGATTGACAGCAAATTCTTCTTACCACTTGCCTTCCTCTCCTCAGCATGAAACAGACACTGCTTTTGTCTCCCAGCAGCAGCTGGCCTCTGTCTTCCACAAAAAGTCAAGGAGCTTTACATTCCTTGAGTGAGGAACCCATTACTGAAAACCCCCTTTCCCTGAATGACTAGCCAGTAGAAACAATGGAACTGACAAGTAAATTGATTCTGATTCATTTTCTTCCTCTCCATAAGTGGCTGTTTAATTAATTATCAGGGGCTCATACAACTAATGCATTTTTTTAAATGACCAAACCATTCAGTGCCTGGGTGCCCATATGAGTGGTAATGAGTGCGAATACACGCAAACACGTCTCCTTCCAAGTGACCACTCACACTATCTGCTCATCACTGACTCTCTTTTACCCAGACAGTAACAACCCACACCATCTTCCTTCAGGGCCCTCCCAGCTGGCACAGCTGTGCAGATATGCAATTTATTGGATGTTTCTCAGTCTGGTTCAGAAACTATAGATTGAAATGTGAGGTAAAGATTATGATTTGGGGAGGGCTGGAGACAATAGTTGTAAATTACTATGGCTGATTTATTTCTACTCTATTCATACAAACTATTTAGGAAAATGAGCATTGTATTTAAAAAAATTTTAAACATTTTATTAGAGATTCATACAACTTTTACCACAATCCATACATATACATACATCAATTGTATAAAGCACATCTGTACATTCTTTACCCTAATCATTTTCAAAGCATTTGCTCTCTACTTAAGCCCTTTGCATCAAGTCCTCTTTTTCCCCCCTCCCCCCTCCCTACTCCCCCCTCTCTCATGAGCCCTTGATAGTTTATAAATTATTATTTTGTCATAACTTGCCCTATCCGGCGTCTCCCTTCACCCCCTTTTCTGTTGTCCATCCCCCAGGGAGGAGGTCACATGTAGATCCTTGTAATCGGTTCCCCCTTTCCAACCCACTCACCCTCTGCCCTCCCAGTATCGCCCCTCACACCCCTGGTCCTGAAGGTATCATCCACCCTGGATTCCCTGTGCCTCCAGCTCCCATATGCACCAGTGTACAACCTCTACTCTATCCAGACTTGCAAGGCAGAATTCGGATCATGGTAGTGGTGGTGGTGGGGGGAAGCATGTAGGAACTGGAGGAAAGCTGTATTCTTCAGTGGTGCTACGTTGCACCCTGACTGACTCATCTCCTCCTTTAGACCCCTCTGTGAGGGGATCTCCAGTGGCCGACAAATGGACTTTGAGTCTCCACTCTGCATTTCCCCCTTCATTCACTATGGTAAGATTTTATTTTTTTGATGATGCTTTATACCTGATCCCTTTGACACCTCGTGATCGCATATGCTGGTGTGCTTCTTCCATGTGGGCTTTGTTGCTTCTGAGCTAGATGGCCGCTTGTTCACCTTCAAGCCTTTAAGACCCCAGACACTTATCTCTTTTGATAGCTGGGCACCATCTGCTTTCTTTGCCACATTTGCTTATGCACCCGTTTGTCCTCAGTGATCGTATCATAGAGGTGTGCACCCCATGATATGATTTTTGTTCTTTGATGCCTGATAACTGATCCCTTCGGAACCATGTGATTGCACAGGCTGATGTGTTCTTCCATGTGGGCTTTGTTGCTTCTGAGCTAGATGGCCACTTGTGTATCTTCAAGCCTTTAAGACCCCAGACGCTATCTCTTTTGATAGCCGGGCACCATCAGCTTTCTTCATTGCATTTACTTGGTCACCCGCTTTGGCTTCAGCAGTTGTGTCGGGAGGGTGAGCATCATAGAGTGCCAATTTAATAGAAGAAAGTATTCATGCATTGAGGGAGTGTTTGAGTAGAGGCCCAAGGTCCTTCCGCCATCTTAATACTAAACCTATAAATATAGACACATAGATCTATTTCCCCATCCTCATATATATATTTGCATGTACATGCCTTTGTCTAGACCTCTATAAATGCCCTTTGCCTCCTAGCTCTTTCCTCTCTTTCCCTGACTTTCCTCCTGCCCCACTATCATGCTCCTTCCCCACCTGGGTTACAGCTATACCTCTTCTTTAGGTTACCTTATCCTTGATCATTCCCTACCAGGCCTGCCACTCCCCCCTCACCACCAATTTGGATCCCATGTTGTTCCCTTGTCCCTGGGTTAGCTACTTAGGAAAATGAGCATTGTATTTTTTTTTTTTAACAAATCTGAGAAAGTGTATGAATTTCAGGTGTTTGACTTCCAGAAAATATTTTGTATTGTTAATATCTGAATGCTGAAAGTTTCAGATCTTTGCTAGGATGCAATAAATTTATATACTAAAAAAGAAAAATGCAATAGTTTGATTCAGGGACACCTTTGACCTCAAAATGACATTTTTGCTCTTTAATATCAAGAGGTATTGTGAATCAGATTTGCCCATTGCGATGCTATTTGATTTTTTTTTCCTTTTAACAATTGATGCAGACAAGCCATTTAATAAAATCTAATACCCATTCCTAATAAAAAAGATTCAACAAAATAGAAATATAAGGAAAATTCCTAAACATAATAAATTTCATTTATTTAAAAATAAAAGCCAACATTACCCTCAAAAGATAAACTAAAAGCATTCTGCTTGCTAATGAGAACCAGATAAGAATAACCTTTACCACAATTTCTGTTTGAATCAGACAATTATATAATTACTATGCCATGAGTGACACACTCAGGAGGAACGGTGCTGGTTTCATTGCCAAAAGGGACAATGCAAGATTAATCTTTTTAAAAAAATCATTTTATTGGGGGCTCATACAACTCTTATCACAATCTATACATCCATCCATTGTGTCAAGCACATTTGTACATTTGTTGCCATCATCACTCCCAAAACACCTGCTCTCCACTCAAGGCCTTGGCATTAGCTCATTTTCCCCCTTCCTCCCCTCTCCCTCATGAACCCCTGATAATTTATAAATTATTATTTTGTCATATCTTAAACTGTCCGACATCTCCCTTTACCCACTTTTCTGTTGTCCATCCCCCAGGGAGGAGGTTCTATGTAGATCCTTGTAATCGGTTCCCCTTTCCACCCCAAACCTCCTTTCACCCTCCCAGTATTGCCACTCTCAGCACTGGTCCTGAAGGGGACCATCTGTCCTGCATTCCCTGTGTTTCCAGTTCCTATCTGTACCAGTGTACATCCTCTGGTCTAACCAGATTTGTAAGGTAGACCTGGGATCATGATAGTGGGGGTAAGCATTTAGGAACTAGAGGAAAATTGTAGGTTTCATCATTGCTACCCTGCACCCTGACTGGCTTGTCTCCTCCACACGACCCTTCTATAAGGGGATGTCCAGTTATGTACATATGGGCTTTGGGATAAAGCATTTTCTTATACACATATGAGTGTCTCTGGATTTATTTCTCTATTCAACCCAGACTAACACAGTAGCATTCTTACCTGCTCATAGATCTCAATAGCTTTCTGATACTGCTCAAGCTGAGCAGCATAAGCTGCAACTTTCAGCAGACACTTGTTTGCAGAACTGAAATGAAGACGAGAGAGAAAAAAGATGCTCAATGGAAAAATAAATGAGCATGAACCCCAATAGTCCTTCATTTGGTAAAAATCATAATGTACATTAGGGAGAGCACAATCAAGATTTGTCTCATCATACATGATCAGTTATACTAAGAAAAAATACTTGCCTATTGGATTCTTCTCCTTTGTAATAATCAGCAGATTGTTCATAATGTGCAATGGCCTGAAAACACACACATTTTATTCATATTATTTGTTTGAAGAGTTGTATTTAAAAATTATATTTGCACAGTTGCTTTTCTAGTAAATAACGTATTCCAAGAGCAACACTTCCATAATTTGAGCTACTTTATTAACAGTATATACTCGTGTATAAGCTGAGTTTTTCAGCACAAAAGATGTGCTGAAAAACTGGGGTTTGGCTTATACATGAGCCAAGGTACCCCAGCGAGGTGTAACCTCTCGCTGCCCCCCCCACAGGTAACTGGACGAGCGCCCATTATCTCGTGGGTGATTGCCATTTCTCTGCTGTTCATTCAAAGCCCCACTGACACTGCAGGGCTTTGAATGTTTGTTTACTCACATCTAACCAATCAGAGCCATCGTATGACGTCGACGGCTCCAATTTGCAGAAGTACCCATAGTGCTTCACTTACACTGGCAGCTGAACTGGTAAGGATGTGTCTGTGGCTGCACTCCATCTCTCCCCTCTGGTCTCTGTGTTAATTCACATCCTACATCCCCCGCCCGCACTACCCCCCCTCCCCCGCCTAGCATGTTGCGGGGGTGGGGGGCATTACCATGAAAGTTCTTTTTCAAAGTCTTGTTTTTTTATCCTATTAGAAATGGATACTCTTGAACCCAAACAAAAATACCGGTCATATGAGGCTGGTTTCAAAATGAAGGTTGTCAAGAGCAGAAGAGAGCAATAACAGTATTGCAAGTAGGGAATTCTGTGCTGACGAAAAGCAAGTGAGGAAGTGGTGGAAAATGAAGGCTGACTTGGAACAGATTCCAACAGCTAAAAAAGCTCGTCGTGGTTTAACATCTTTTTATGGGGCTCTAGAGAGTGAATTGCATAAATGGGTTATGGAGTGTCGTCAAAATGGTTACTGCGTAACATGCATGGGAATCTGCATACGTGCTTTACAAATGGCTAAGGATGACAAATAAAAAGCACCAGGCATTGAAAAATTTGCTGTGTCAGCAGGATGGTGTACCTGCTTCATGAATAGGTTTGGCCTATTATGTTTGAGACAGAGAACAAAGATTTCCCAGAAATTGCCACAAGACCTTGAGGAAAAAATTATGTCATTCCAGTCATTTATTATAAAACAAAGAGGGATTTATAATTATGACCTGGCAAATATTGGGAATATGGATGAAACTGTCATGACATTTGATCTTCCAAGCAACCGAACTGTGGCAAGTTTAGGAGCAAAAACCATTTTTCTCAAAACCACAGGAAATGAAAAAAAAAAAACAACCAACACTACAGTTGTTCTATCATGTTTGGCTAATGGAACTAAGCTGCGTCCTGTCATTACTTTTAAAAGAAAGACCTTGTCTAAAAAGATCAATTTTGCACCAAGAATTACTGTGCATGCACATGTTAAAGGCTGGATGGAAGAAGACGGAACAAAAAATTGGCTGGAAGAAATTTGGAACCGATGACCAGGAGCAGCCTTAAAGAAAAAGCCATCGTTACTTGTTTGGAATATGTTCAGAGCCCACCTATTGGATGACATAAAAAAATTGGCAAAATCTAGTAAAGTTACTTTAGCCGTTATTCCAGGCGGGCTTACATCTGTACTTTGGCCTCTGAATGTATCTTTGAATAAGCCTTTTAAAGACTGTGTGCGAAGGATGTGGCATGAATGAATGTCATCTGGTCAAGCCCAACTAACAAAAGGAGGAAATCTCATGAAGCCTGACATAGAGTTAATTCTATTTCCCCAGGAATTTTTTTTAATTGGGGGCTTGTACAATTCTTATCACAATTCATCCATCCATTGCATCAAGCACATTTGTTGCCATCATCATTCTCAAAGCATTTTCTTTCTACTTGAGCCCTTGGTATCAGCTCATTTTCCACCTCTTGCCCTCACAAACCCTTGATAATTTATAAATTATTATTTTTCAATGTCTTACATCTCCCTTCACCTACTTTTCTGTTGTTATCCCATCCCCCAGGGAGAGAGTTATATGTAGATCCATGTAATCAGTTCCCCCTCTCTACCTCACCTTCCCTTCCCCTCCTGGTATTGCTACTCTCATTATTGGTCCTAAGGGGTTTATCTATCCTGGATCCCTTGTGTTTCCAGCTCTTATCTGTACCAGTGTACATCCTCTGTTCTAGCTGGATTTGTAAGGTAGAATTGGGATCATGTTAGTTGGGGGAGGAAGCATTAAAGAACTAGAGGAAAATTGTATGATTTATCGGTGCTATACTGCACCCTGACTGGCTCTTCTCCCCGGGACCCTTCTGTAAGGGGAAGTCCAGTTGCCTACAGATGGGCTTTGGGTCTCCACTCCGCACTCCCCCCCATTCACAATGATATATTTTTGTTCTTTGATGCCTGATAACTGATCCCTTCAACACCTCATGATCACACAGACTAGTGTGCTTCTTCCAAGTGGGCTTTGTTGCTTCTGAGCTAGATGGCCACTTATTTGCCTTCAAGCCTTTAAGACCCCAGATGCTACATCAGCTTTCTTCACCACATTTGCTTATGTGCCCATTTTGTCTTCAGCTATCTTGTCAGGAAGGTGAGCATCATGGAATGCCAGTTTAATAGAACAAAGTGTTCTTGCATTGAGGGAGTACTTGAGTAGAGGCCCAATGTCCATCTTAATACTAAATCTATAAATATATGCACATAGATCTATTTCCCCATTATCATGTTCCCCATTATCAAGTTTGAACATGACAAACTTGTCAGTCTGGTTCCTAAACAACTACAAATGACAAAATGCACAAAGAGGGCTTCAAAAGTTTGCAGAGAAATCCCCTTATTTTTTAATTCTATTTCCCCAGGAATTTTTTTTAATTGGGGGCTCATACAATTCTTATCACAATTCATCCATCCATTGCATCAAGCACATTTGTATATTTACATGTATACATCCCTATAAATGCCCTTTGCCTCCTAGTTCCTTTCTCTATTTCCTTCTACTTTCCTCTTGTCCCACTGTCATGCTCAGCCTTCATTTGGGTTTCAGTAATTCCTGTTACATTGCCTTTGATCAAGCCCTATCAGGCCTCCTACACCCTCCTCATCACTGATTTGTATCACTTGTTGTTCCCTTGTCCCTGGGGTTAACATCCACTTCCTTTCCTCCACCACCCCCTCTCTTACATTCCCCCAGAACCATCGGTCCAGTTTTCTCCACCAGATTGTTTACCCCGCCTATCTATAACTGCAGAGATAATAATATGCACAAAAAACTAGAGAGAGCAAACCAAAGTTAAAAAACAAACCACAAACCAAAACAACAACTCTACAAAAAGAAAAGAAAAGCCTGTAAATAGTTCAAGGTCTGTTTGTTGACCTTTTGGAGTGTTTTCCTGTCGAGTCTGATGGGGTGTCACACCCTGGTCCTACAGTCTAATTTTGGTATTCCCTGGGGACTTCGTTGCTCTCTTCCCCTTGCTGTTCTGTTGAATACCCTTAGTGTTTCTCCTCAGTGTGTGGGGTCAGATCGGGTGCAATTCCCGCACTGTGTCTCCAGTGTTGTTCCCCGTAGTGCTATGGGTCAGCAAGGGACATTGTGTCTTGTAATGGGCTGACCCTATGGTCCTTGCTGTGCTTTGGCTGCTCTGAGCATGAATACTGACCTCAGGTCTTGGTGGGCCAGGATGTGTGATGTGTTTCCTTCTCTCTTCCTTTCCCTTCATTTGCTCCTGTGTGCTCTGATCAGACATGTCCCTCTCCCTGAGCTATAGCTTAAGTGCTGTCCTGAAGTGAATTCTTCTGTAGGGAAGGGGCTCAGGAACTTTTAAAAGCAGTCTCGGACTTCACTTCGGTGTTCCCAATACTGCCAAACCCAGAACAGCTATATTGGCCTGTTGAGATATGACAGATATGAACCTCAGTTCCATTTTTGGTGTATGATTTGCTACAGCAATATGGATTAGTTGTTGATACTATAAGTGCCATCTATAAGAAGGGAGGTAGCCCCTGACCTAAAATAGGTGCCACTGAATTAACAGTTAAGTGATGAGAAAACAGAAGTAGTAGGTTGGCTAGGTAGAAACTTTTGTTATGCTTTGGCGTAAATTTAAGTGAAATCAAGCATGTACCCATCTGAGGCGAAACTCTAGAGAAAGTGAATTGACCAGTTTAAAAGCAGTTGAGGAAAGTAGGAGACACCATCCAGGAATAAGGGACTCATAGGATTGGAAAAGCCAATGGCTTCTATAACCCAACTAGCAAGAGATAAGTCTGGGCAACAGTTTAAACCAAGGGTCAGAGATTTTTGTTCTATAATGGGCCAAATAAATATTTTGGAATTCATGAGTCACAACCTCTTAGGCCTGCAGTTCTATCATGAAAGCAGCTATACACAATACATGAACTGAATGAATGTGGCCATGTTCCAATAAAGCTTTACTTATGAACAATGAACAGTGTAGTGGGTTGCTAATGACAAAGTCGGCAGTTTGAACACCTCAGGTGCTTGGCAGCAGAAAGATGAGACTTTCTGGTCCCACAAAGATTTATAGTCTTGGAACCCCAAAGGGGGAAGTTCGACTCAGCCCTACTGGGTTTCTAGGAATCAGAACTGACACGATGACAGTGAGTGAGAACTGGGCAACAAAACTTCAATTTCACATAATCACTGTTTGTCAAAAACTATTATTCTTTTGAATAATATCCGAATGATATATCTCAGGATCCCAATGATTAAAACTATAAAAATAATATTCTGCTTGCCAAAGAAAACCCCTCATTGCCATTGTGCTGATGTGGGCTCATATTGATCCTGTAGTAACATACCACAGTCAATCCCAACGTAACCACGATGTAGTAGACAATGTAGATGTAGCCATTATAACAATGCAAACATATTGTATTAATTAGCCTGAGTATAGCCATTTGTACTGACCTATGTAAGGCCACTTATCAAATTCTGTATTCTTCTTGTAACTGCAGTTTTCTGTAACTGGTGAACGGTGCCATTTTAAAATGTGCTGAGATGTGTCTAAAACCCTGCTCTAAGTTCCCTTTGCCCCACACATTAAGTCACCATCTGCCCCCTCTGCCTTTGGATCCAAGTTCTCCTTTGTCCGTACAACGCAACGCCACCCTACCCCATGTCTTGTTTTCTCCCTTGTATAAAAAGCTCCCACTTTAAGCTCCCTGGGTCTTGGGAGAATTTGGCTCCAGCCGCCCTAAGACTGCCAGCTAATAAAGACTTACTAACTTTGATTAAAGTAGCATGTGGGTTAACTGATCTCGTTCCGGCACAACAACCCTATGGGACAGGATAGAACTGTTCCTGTGAGTTCCCGAGACTGTAACTTTCTATGGGAGCAGCTTGCAGAGGTATAGAAATAGACAGATACCTGCATTCAAGAGTAAAAAAAGAAAGCAATCATCGCCCCATCCCTCAAACAAAATCCACTGCTTTGCAATGCATTAAGAGACAGGCACCAGGACAAGGAATACAATGCATCAAGCTACGGAATTAGGTTTTACTGCAGATGAACACTCTGGACCCCAGGCTGAACCGTCCTCCTTACTGGTACAGCAAGGGACTTAGTGGAGTCACCACTAAAGGAGCAGGTGTAAGGCAACAGAGACAGCATGAGCTCTGTCTCTGGGCTGCAAAGCACTTCTGAATCTGTAACTTTGGATACTTTAATACAAATAAATACTTCTGTGTTTGAATATTTTGGGCCTATATGTGTCACTGTACCCTAACTTGTACAGTTCCCAAACAAATATATCTTCTTAGTATTATTTATAATTGGGGAAGCACTGAAATCATTGGAGTGGTTCGGTAGGAGTGACTGTGTGATCACTAAGACACATGGATCAACAACATTAATAAGACGTGATTGATAAAGCATTACATTGTAAAAGCACAGCTCTCACAGGACAGATACACAACGGTATTCTTTTTAAAAACATACTTTTATTGGGTCTCTTACATCTCTTATCACACTCTGTACGTTCATCCAGTGTGTCAAGCACCTTTGCCGCCAGCCTTATTTTCAAAGCATTCTCTTCCCACTTGAGCCTCTGATATCAGCTCCCCATTTCTTCCTGCCCCTTCTTCTCCTGCCCGCCCTCTCTCACAAACTCTTGATAAGTTATAGATTATTTCCATATCTTACATCATCTTCTGTGGCCCCTCACCCACTGGTGATCAATTCCCCCTTTCTCCCTCCACCCACCCCTAATCTTCCTGGTATCTTACTCTCACTGTTGGCCCTGAGGGGTTTATCTCTCCTGAATTCCCTGTGTTGAGGGCTCTTGTCTGTAGCAGTGTGCACGCTCTGGTCTAATCTGATCTGTAAATTAGAATTCAGGTCATGATAGTCGGGTGAAGGAAGCACATAAGAATTAGAGGAAAGTTATGTGTTTCATCGGTGCTATCCTGCGCCCCGACGGGCTCATCTCTTCCTCTCTGTGAGGGATGTCCAACTGTCTAGAGATGGACATTGGGTCTCCACTCCATACCATTTCCTCTCCCCCGCCCCAGACCCTTATTCACCTTGTGTATGGTTTTGTTCTGGGTCTTAGATGCCAGATACCTGATCCCATCAACACCTCATGATCACACAGGCTGATGTGCTTCTTCCATGTGGACTTTGTTGTTTCTGAGCTAGATGGCTGCTTGTTTATCTTCAAGCCTTTAAGACCCCAGATGCCAGGCACCATCAGCTTTCTTCACATTTGTTTATGTACCCAATTTGTCTTTAGCGATTGTGTCAGGAAGGTGAGTATCACAGAATGCCGGATTGTTAAAACAAAGTGTTTTTGTTTTAAGGGAGTTCTGGAGTTGAGGCCCAATGTCCATCTGCAAGCTTAATTCTTAACATATAGATATGAGTACATAGTTCTAGTCCCCTCTCATTTTATATATATTTACTATGTTCATGTCTGTATTTAGGCCTCTATAAATGTCCTTTGCCTCCTGGTTCTTTCCTCTATTTCCTTTTTACTTCCCTCTTGTCCCATCATCATGTTCGGCCTTCATTTGGTTTAGTAATTCCTCGCTGCTACCACAATGGTATCCTTATTGCAAAAATGTAGACATACAAAAAAGTCTGGAAGAATATATTCTTTGAACATTTCCCAGGGCTACCATATTGCATAAACCTGGGAAATGATTTGATGAATGTGTGTCTTTCATAAAATCTAAAGACAATCCTGCGTCCATTTTCTTTACAATTACACTCTTGAAGCTAGCATAACCAAAAACCTGACATTGAGTTCATTCCAACTGTATGGTGACCCGTGTTTCAAAGTAGACCTATGCTCCACAGGATTTTCTGTAGCTGATTTTCAGATCATAGATTGCCAGGCTTTTCTTCCGAGAATCTCCTGAGTGGATTCAAACTGTCAATCTTTCAGGTAGCAGCTGAACACTTAACTAGCATCTAGCTTCATGCTTATTAGTCAATGATCAGTAAACAGATATTAAATGAATAAATACAAACTATACTTCGAATGAACCACAACCAAGTCCACTGACAGAGTAGAATTGCTACTGTGGGTTTCTGAGACTGTAAAATCTCTATTGGAGTGGAAAAATTCATCTTTCTCCTGATGAGCAGATGGTGGTTTCAAACTACTGACCTGCTTATGGTTAGCAACCCAATGTGTAACCCACTATAATACCAGGGCATTCTGTTAAACTCCCAATTTTACAAAAAATTAACATAAAATTTTAAAAATTGAACAAAAATAAATTACCACTTATCTGTCAGTTTACGCTGTGCTGGCTTGTGTGTCGCTGTGAGGCTGGCAGCTGTCACTCGTATTTCAAATACCAGCAGGTCCACCCACAGTGAACAGGCTTCAGCAGAGCTTCTAAGTCTAGAATCTCAACTAAGAATAGACTACTGAAGAAGACTAGGCTGTCTACTTCGGCAACATTAGCCAATGGAAACCTTCTGGAGAGCACAGAAATATTATCAGAGACTGACGGCCTGCTGAACAGCAGCAGAACACTGTCAGAGGCATTGCCACCGATGAGCCGTCCCCTCGGGTCAGAAGGCCCCCATATGACTGGGGAAAAAACTGTCTTCTCAAAGTAGAGGCTACAATAATGACATGAATGAAGTAAGCCTTTGGGACCTTTAAATGCTGATGCAAGGTCATTCAAATTGAGAAAAAACAGCAGCAAAAATCTACATGCAATAAAGATACATTGGTAATTATATGAAAAAACATGCAGCATCAGGACAGGAGGAAGGCTTCTTAACAACCTGCAACATGCAGATGACAATCACAGAAGCAGCAGTGAAGAGATCAAAAGATGTGTTGCAGTCAGTAAATTTGCTCTGCATGGTCTGTCTAAATAAGATTGGCTGGCTGAACAATCTGGACTGATGGCTCCTGAGGGACAGGGGAGAAGGGGAGGTGGGGGGAAAGGAAGTGTTGTTAACAAACCTAGGAACAAGGGAACAACAAGTGATCGAAATCCGTGGTGAGGAGGGTATAGGAGGCCTGGTAGGGCATGATCTAGGGTATTGTAGCCAAGAGGAATTACTGAAACCCAAATGAAGGCTGAGCATGATAGTGGGACAAGAGGAAAGTAAAAGGAAATAGAGGAAAGAACTAGGAGGCAAAGGGCATTTATAGAGGTTTAAATAAAGGCATATACATATGTAAATATATATATATATATATATGAGGATGGGGAAATAGATCTATGTACATATATTTATAGGTTTAGTATTAAGGTAGCAGAAGGGCATTGGGCCTCCACTCAAGTACTCCCTCAATGCAAGAACACTGTGTTCTATTAAATTTGTATTCCATGATGCTCACCTTCCCAATACAATTGCTGAAGACAAAATGGGGACATAAGCAAATGTGGTGAAGAAAGCTCATAGTGCCCGACTAGCAAAAGATATAGCTTCTGGGGTCTTAATGGCTTGAAGGTAAACAAGCTGCCATCTATCTGAGAAGCAACAAAGCCCACATGGAAGAAGCACACCAGTCTGTGTGATTACAAGGTGTCATAGGGATAAGTTATCACGCATCAAAGAACAAAAAATCAAATCATTGTGAATGAGGGGGAGTGCAGATTAGGGACCCAAGACCCATCTGTAGGCAACTGGACATCCCCCGACAGAAGGGTCACGGGGAGGAGACGAGCCAGTCAGGGTGCAGTATAGCACCGATAAAACATACAACTTTCCTCTAGTTCTTTAATGCTTCCTCCCTCCCGGCCCTCCACTATCATGACCCCAATTCTACCTTACAAATCTGGTTAGACCAGAGGATGTACACTGGTACAGATAGGAACTGGAAACACAGGGAATCCAGGACAGATGATCCCTTCAGGACCAGTGTTGAGAGTGGAGGAGGGTGGAGGGTGGCTGGGGTATAAAGGGGAACCGATTACAAGGATCTATATATAACCTCCCCCTTGGGGGATGGACAATAGAAAAGTGGGTGAAGGGAGACATCGGACAGTATAAGATTTGATAAAATAATAATTTATAAATTATCAAGGGTTCATGACGGAGGGGGGAGTGGGGAGGGAGGGGGAAATGAGGAGCTGATGTCAAGGGCTTAAGTGGAGAGCAAATGTTTTGAGAATGATGAGGGCAACTAATGTACAAATGTGCTTTACACAATTGATGTATGTATGGATTGTGATGAGTTGTATGAACCCCAAATAAAATTATTTAAAAAACAAACAAACAAAACCCAATAAATAAATACATTTAAAAAATAATTTGCTCTGCACAAGACCACTTTAGAGTATTAAAAAGCAAGGCGATTAGTTTGAGGACTAAGCTATGCTTGACCCATGCCAAAGTAATTTTAGTTGCCTCATAAGCATGTGAAAGTTGTCTGTTGAATAAGGAAACAACAGAAGAATCAAAGCATCTGAATTGTGGCAAAACTACTGAACTGCCAAATGAACAGACACATCTCTCTTGAAAGAATACATCTAGAATGCTCCTTAGAGGCAAGGATGGTGAGACTTTGTCTCACATATTTTGGAAATGTTGTAAGGAGAGACCAGTTCCTGGATAAGGACATCATGCTTGATAAAACAGAAAGACAATGAAACAGACACAAATAGACCCTTACAGCCCACTCTATTTTACAATCCTTTATACTATGTGTTGGACAGGGTTCTCTAGAGAGACAAACCAGATTGCTAGTAACTATATATAAACATATTTATAAAGACAGATATAACACAAGAAATGAACCATTAAATTATATACAGATAGAAAATACAAGAAATTAACAGTTGATTAAAGAACGAGAGACAAGCAAGGCGAGGCTCACCGAGCCATTTATCCCTCTGCCTTCAGTTAATCCTACTTGTGTTTATCGGCCAGGCTGGCACAATGAACTATCGCATACTATAAGCCCAAACTCTCCACTATTTCTTAATATGGCTCTTCCACCCAAGTTTGTAACTCCTATGCAAGCAGCACATGCATAACACTCTTAGAGGGATTAGTCAGTTTTTGTTACCACACTCCTGATGATAAGAATGAGCCATTTTTGAAAAGACAGGAGATGGAAGACAGAAACCCTGAGAACTTTGGAAGAGCATATTCAAGATCTCTGAGTGGAGGAAGTCTCAGAGACCAGATACAACAGACATCCTGGCACAGAGACTCAGAGGAGCAGCACCCAGACTCTGCCTTCTCATCTGGCCCGAAACTATGGAACTATGGGACAGAGCAACAGACGGGCCACCTTCCTGGTCCATGGAGACAAAGGCCATAGGTGAGACTGAGGACTGAGGAGAGAGTTGGCTATCATGTGGCTGAGAGTCTTTGAGAACTGGAGACTTGGCTCCTGGTGAAGGAGACCAATGACTATACCTTACTGTTTGTTGATGCTACTTATTGGTAACCTATTGACTTCCCTAATAAACCCCCTTAACTGTAACAACTTAAAAAAATTAAAAACAAAAAAATTAGTTGCCAATAATAACAGTATACATAATGAATCTAGACACTAAAATCAGTTGAGTATATTTCTTCTTGGGAAATTTGGATGTCATAATCCTGGAGAATACATGGAATACTGAAGGAAAAAAAGGCATAAGCACCTAGTACTGCACTCAACATCAGTACCTTATAGCTACTCTGTAGATGGCCTTCTACAATGGAATCAATTATCTGACATGAAGTGATCCCAGACTTAACCTAACACGAACCTTACGGATACAACTCTTCTATTGTATAATAAACAATATTAAAACATGTTCTTCAAGTGGCTACAAAATAAACATGAGTCAAAGTTCTTCTGGGCCTAAAAGACCGCTTAGGACATTGAACCTCTATTCATGTACTCCCTCAATGCAAGAACACTTTGTTCTATTAAACTGGCATTCCATGATGCTCACCTTCCAGACATGATCACTGAAGACAAAATGGGTGCATAAGCAAATGTGATGAAGAAAGCTGATGGTGCCCAGCTATCAAAAGATATAGCATCTGGGGTCTTAAAGGCTTGAAGATAAGCCGCCATCTAGCTGAGAAGCAACAAAGTCCACATGGAAAAAGTACACCAGGCTGTGTGGTCACGAGGTGTTGAAGGGATCAGTTCTCAGGCATCAAAGAACAAAACATTATATCATTGTGAATGAGGGGGAGTGCGGAGTAGAGATCCAAAGCCCATCTGTAGGCAACTGGACCCTTCCAGAAGGGTCGCGGGGAGGAGACGAGCCAGTCAGGGTGCAGGGTAACACCCACCGATGAACCACACATCTTTCCTCTAGTTCTTTAATTCTCCTTCACCCCCTCCCCACCACAGCAGGATCCCAGTTCTACCTTACACATCTGCTGGACCAGAGCATGTACACTGGTACAGATACGAGCTGGAAACAGGGAATCCAGGACAGATAGACCCCTCAGGACCAATGAGAGTAGCAATACCAGGAGGGGAAGGGAAGGTGAGGTAGAGAGGTGAGGTAGAGAAGGGAAGGTGAGGTAGAGAGGGGGAACTGATTACAAGGATCTACATATAACTCTCTCCCTGGGGGATGGACAATAACAGAAAAGTGGGTGAAGGGAGATGTCAGACAGAGTAAGATATAAGAAAATAATAATTTTTAAATTATCAAGGGTTCATGAGGGAGAGGGGATGGGGAGGGAGGGGAAAATGAGGAGCTGATACCAAGGGCTCAAGTAGAAAGAAAATGTTTTGAGAATGATGACGGCAATAAATGTACAAATGTGTTTGACAAAATGGATGTATGTATGGATTGATACAAGAGTTGTATGAGTGCCCAATAAAATGATTAAAAATTAACAATCTATAATCTATCAATGGGCCACAAAGGGTGAGGGGATGAGGAGGAGGGAGGGGAAAAAAAGAGGAGCTGATCTCAAGGGCTCAATGGAAAGTAAATATCTAGAAAAGAACAATGGAATATATGTATGAATATGTCGGATACAATTGATTTATGCATTGTAACAAGAGTTGTAAGAGCCCCAATGAAATGATTATTAAAAAATAAAAATAATAAAATGATTTTAAAAATTTATAAAGACCATTTAAAGAAAACATATTTATTAACAGTAATTTACTTCATGAAGCAATCTCTGAGAGTGTGGAATTTCCCATTTCATTGTTTAATGGCTAAAATCTGTGAATGAATCAGAAAATGGACATTAAAAGCAAAAACAAGTATTGTTAACAAACCAAATATAAGATACCGTTGTGTAACTAATTTATCAAATTTAAATTTCATTTATAACTGACCACAAATTAGCCGGTACAACCAGGGAAGAGAAGATGATATTTCTAAATAACACAGGAGCCCAAGCAACAGGTAATACAACATGTTAATCCTGTGTTACCTGTTGAGTTATATTCTTTGCAATACTGCTTACAAAGGCATAATCTATATCAATGGAAGATGCCACCTACTGGCCAATTCGCAGAATGGTAGGGACAACAGGAGGTAAAGGCTATTCCAGAAACTACATCAAGTCAGTTTTTTAAAAAGACATAGTGGAAAATGAAGTGGACTGAGAGTAGCTGACAAAAGCAGTCTGGTCACAGGAACTTTCCACCTCCCAATACTCATTCAAATTAAATAGATTATGTCTATCCCAGACACCCTGATCAAATAAATATTCCAGCCCTGCCAGCCTCTCTCTTCACTAATGCATCATCAATTTTACACCAGGGCACCTTATGTGCTCCATCAGTTTCTGCAAGGATTTACAGTGAACATCTGTACAAAGAAAATGTTTACATACACACAGGATGTCATTAAGGAAATCAAGATTGGCGGCTACCATCGGAAAAGCAGGACATATTATGAAAAAAGACAAATAATGACTCCTAAAGTGTGAATGGATTTTGACCTCTAGAACCCAAACCTAGTGGTCAGCATGAACTCTGAAGGGAAAATAGGAACAACGTCAGCTCGAGTTTACACTGACTAAGGGATGCTTCTCTGACCAAAGACTGAAAGGCTTCATTCGTTTTGGGAGTAGACTGCTATGGAAGAGATGTGGCCAATACGTTTTTTAGTCAACAAAGACTTAGAAACCCAGTTTCGTAGCTCTGAGCTCCTGAGCTGAAACAGTAAACCAGAAAGCTCCTAGCTGCCACGGACAGCCACCCGAATGGAGAGGAAGAAACCATGCAAAAGCAGGACTACGAGGAAGCCCATCACAGAACATGATATAAGGGGGCATGTGTTCTGAGGAGAAAAAAAGAAAACGCTGGCAAATGGGCTCCTGGGTATTCTTGAAAGGAGCATGGTTATAATTTTAACTAGGTGGCCATAGTAGATTTATAGAAACAATGAAAACCAGCAAGAATTTGAAGGATACAGAAAAGTTAGCCATGTAAACTTTAAGAATGTGGAAGGTCAGCCAGGTGGATATTTATGAAGAGCTTTGCAGGCAGATGCAAGAGCTGATGTAAAGGTCTGGAGGCAGGAGCCACTTGGAATGTATAAGGAGCAACAAAGAGACCAGCGTGGCAGGAGCAGGGTCTGATGAAGAAAGGAGTAACAGAGGAGGTCTGAGGTGGTGGTGGTAAAACCAGTGGGGCTTTAGGGACCATCTGGAAGCCTTGAGCAGTTCCTGTGTGAAGTAGAGACCAATGCAAGGTTGTAAACAGCAGAGAAAGAGACTAAGATTTACCAATTGTAAGGATCACTTCAATCGGTACATTTGTGCAGGAGTAGGGGCAGAGGGAGAGTAGAAATTAAAGACCAGACCAAGCACAAGCTGGGAGATACTGATTAGGGAGCCCTGGATATGGAGAGAGGCAGAGAGAGTGTGTGGTTAGGAGGGGAGCGCTGGGTGGGAAGTGGGATTAGAGTTCAGGTAGACAGACATGCTGGGTTAGATGACTGTTGGGACATGTACAGAGCTGCAGCAAATGGACAGGGAAATCGAGCGTGGGGAGGTCTGGGTCAAAGCTAGATTTGCAAGCAACTGGCACACTGACAACATTTAAAGGTAAATGCTAGGTGAGTCTAAGACATCATCAAGGAATCAAGAGCGAGGACTGAAGGTTTTAAGCCCCAGGACACCTCATGCAAGCTGGTGAGGAAGAGGAGGAACTAACAAAGGAGTCTGGGAGAGTGGTCACTGATGTGACAGGGAAACTGGGTGAGCACATGGAAACCAAGGTAAGAAAGGAAACAGGCGTGACCTGATTACATAATTCAGTCGGATAGGATGGAATACTAATCTCTGCGCGCATGTGTTCATTATTGTGACAATAATCATTCATTATCTCCTCCGTAACACCTTTCTCTTTCTGAATCACACCATGGCACTGAAGAGGACAGCTTTATACCAACATTTGTCTCAAATCAGAGTCAAAACAGACTCTGGGGTCTGACAAATGTGCTTTCTTCTACTGAGCAATTCTTCATCTCTGCTGAAAATCCCGAGTTTGCCATGTAGACATTTGAAAAGAACTTTGCAGGCACATAGAAGAGTTGATGCAATTGACAAGAACAGCAAACAGTGTTTGGGCCAGTTTTGGAGAGTAGAGAAATGAGCATAAATTCATGGAATGCAGCAAAATACAAAGTCTCAGAATAAACACGTGCTCATTAAATGTTACCTAATTCCCGTTTTCTCCTGTCGTTATAAACCATAGCTCAGATAACCAGACCTATGTGAAACATGTAGTGGCATTCGCCTACCTTCTCCTCCATGGTCACAGCCTTTATGTTACAGGCATAAAAATGTCGGCAGCATTTTAAAGTACTTAACCACACTTTTCTTAATGACATAAGTGACCTTAATGACAGCGCCAACAATGACAGAATTGAATATTCTTTTGGCAATATCAATATTTTTAAATGAATCTGACAAATGGAGTAAAAATTAGTGGGAATTAACCAAATTTAACCAATTCTCCTGTCTTAAGACACTTCTTACAAGAAAACAGCACATCTATGGAGCAATTAACCTGGGGCCCTCTAGCAGGTCCTCCCAGAAGCCTCGTCAAGAGGAGAGAGTTCTAACATCAACTGATTTACCAGTTTTGCAGCAAGTGTATGAAGAATCTTATTGACTGCTTACCTTCTCAATGTCTACAAGCTCAGTCTCATAGATTTCTGCAATAGTAATATGGTGCTTGGCTGCAATTGTAAATCTTCCCTGAGGGAAAAAGAAAAAATAGAGAGTCGCATCTTCTCTTTGTAAAAACCTATTTGCGTGCCAATCAGTTTGAGTAGGAATTGAAAAGAGCACAACTATCAGTCATCTCCAGGACTCCACCCCACAGGCATTCAAGCAGTACAAGTCTTACCATGTCCGTGTAAATGTCGATAGCTGCATGTAAGCAGTTGATAGCCTCTGCAGCGCGGGCATTTAAGAAAACAATGAGAATTCCATTCAGTCAGAGAGCTCAAGTGAAACTGTCTTCTTGGCTATTAGAACTTCAATGAGGTACAATTTTGGGGTGGTGGGAGGGTAGGGGAATTAATGAAAATCAAATACAAATCATGCAGAAGTCCAGACTCATCAACATCACTTTGTTCATAGAGGCTAGTCTGTAATTTAGAAAATTGCAGTTGGAGCCACTACTGGCTGTTAGTTACTCTTAAATTTAAAGTGAGGACTCATGCAGGTGCAGATCAGCCTACAGTGACAATAAAACCATGGTGGGTTGTCAGCAACACTGATAAATTATGTCCGCTCAGTCTTAAATGTAACTGTCAATATGTAACTTATTTCTGGAGACAGCATCACTTCATAGGAAAGATTGCGACAGGTCCTATTCTTCATGCGGCCAAAAGCAAAAGCACTTTGAAATCCGTGTCTAGACAACTCTTAAGAGAAGTCAACATTTTCTACAATGTACAAAGATGGCAACTTTCGGTGTAAACACATGCACAAAAGGACAAATAATCAATAAATGATAATGCTCATTAGCTAAAATTGTAAGACAGTGAAGTGACAACTTTTTCCTGACATAAAATGGTGGTACTTAACATCCTGGCATATGGTTCATAGCTCCAAGCTTACTGCTTTTAGTTTAAAAGATATACAGTGAAAGGCTTGACAAGAAAATTAAATAAATTAACACTAAGAATGAATTTGAAAGGTAATTTTATCCTAAATTATGTAAATATATGGATTCAAGTTTTTATTTTTAAATATTCAAAAAATAGATAGTAAAAGCTAAGCCATCTATAAATTCCCTGAAATCCAATGTTAAAATTCTGATGCATTCTCCTGCTATTGTTTTTTAAAATGTGTTTCCTGGAGTGTAAACCTCTTCTGAAATTGGGATTATATATTAAGTTTCACGTGGTTTCCTCAATAGTTATTCTGTGAATATTTACTATCCAGTTGAGGATTCTTTGACTCCACAGAATCCAATGCCAGAATCATATTCGTAAACACTGACACCTTCTGTTGGCACCATCTTTCCTCACTGCTCGCTGAGGTCGATACCAGTTTTTCATTTTTGGAAATAAACTATAATTAATCTTTACACAAAAGTCCTGTATGGCACCTCATTTTTTTATGACAGACTTATAAAAGTGGGATTCCTGTGTTCAATAAAACGAGCTGCTAAAAAGGGAGAAACTCAATAGTTTTCAGTACGCGTGCTAAGTGTGACACTTTTCTCACTGAAAAAGAAATTAACAACATATTTTACCACTTGAAATATTTTTTTCTCCACAAATATTTTTAAAAATATTTTTTGCAAAGAGATGAATAATGTGAATAAGGGTGCTTATAAGCATTCTAGTAATACAGTTTCATATTAACTAGATCTTAAAACTCACTAAATATTTGTAAGAAGCTACATATTTAAGAGTAAATGAACATTAATATTTATTATTAAAATACATAAGTGTCATAAAATTATGTCTTAGGTAAACTACAACTAATTTTCCTCAAATTCTCAAAAGTATAACCTAAATGAACAAAGAAAATAATGCTGACAATTAAAATAGCCAGAATAAATTTAACACTAAAGCCCCAAATGATTAAGAAACTATTCCTAATGTTAAAAACATCTAGTATTCTAAAGCACAGAAATTCCTTTCTACCAGGACATTTAAAAAGTGTCACCTATGAGAAACGACTCGAGCATGAACTTACATTAACATACACCTGACAATCGCAATACTGACAGATGGCTCTGAGATGATTCACCACACACACAGCTGCGTCTTACCTTGTGGGTCTGCCTTTTTATAAGCATTTCCAGCATCCACAAAACTGGTAGCAGAATCGTGTTTGCTCTGAAGCTGCATATGGAGCTTGGCTGCTTGACAAAATGCATTCCCAGATGCTGAAAAAGATTGCACACTTAGACATAGAGGAGCTAAGTGTCCTTATGAAGCAGCCCTAGGTTCCACTGCTATAAACGCCCTATTCTACTGAGAAAGGAACATCTCAATCACAAGCATATAAGTATGCTAGCTCACTCAGAAACCTCATTGCTATCAAATCACTCATGGTGACTCACGGTGACTCTCATGGTGAGTCGAACTGTCCCCGTGCATTTCTGAGACTATCACTGTTTATAGGAGTAGAAAACCTCGGCTATCTCCCAGAGTAAGGCTGGTGGTTGCAAACTGCTGAATTCTGGTTAGCAGTTCATTTCATCGCCACCAAGCCACCAGGGCTCCTGTGGCTTCATCTCCTGCTACATAATCTCCTGTCAACTTTCAAAGGGGTGGAATCTAGCCTATCAATCAGATTGTAGCTTGATGACCTCATTTGGAGAAAATTAGCTCACTGGAGGCCAGACACATACTCTGTTTTATTCACTGCTTCATCTTCCTGCTTACAAGCCACATGGAGCTATACTGATTAAGTTATTTTGATGGAGCCAGAACCCTGGAGCTGGAGGAGCCACGTGGAGACCCCTGGCAGCACTGAGATGCTTTCACCAGCACTGGATCCACAAGACTTTCCACCCACTGGCCTGTGATCTTCCTGCACTCAGCATCGTTGCATGCTTGTGTGAGTCCAGAGAGGAATTTATAGACTGCTTTTGGGCATATGGGCTAATATTGGACTTATAGACTTGATCTGGACTGGGCTGGGATGTTTTCTCAATGAACAATTACTATTTGATACAAAGGTCTTTCTTATATACATATGAGTATCTATAGATTTGTTTTTCTAGTTAACCCGGACTAACACAGCTCCTAAGTACATATGAAATATATATAAAAATATTCTGAATAATTAAAAGCATACCCATCTCAGTCCCAATGGACCTTTCAAGGACCCCTAACAATTAGCCTCCATTTTCTGGTGTGGCCGGTCAACACCAACGGCAAAGCCCTTGGCTTGCTCCAATCTATTCTCCACACAAAAATACAGAGTAAGCTGCATGTAAAGAAAACCAAGATCGTCACCACTGAACCAATAGGTAACATCATGATAAATGGAGAAAAACTTGAAGTTGTCAAGGATTTTTTCTTGTTTGGATCCATAATCAATGCTGATGGAAGCAGAAGTCAAGAGATCAAATGCTAGAGTACAATGCTTAAGTCTGCTACACAAGATCTCTTTAAAGTGGTAAAAAGCAAGGATGTTACTTTGAGGACCAACGCATGCCTAATCGAAGCCAGAGTATTTTCAATGGCTTCATATGCTTGTCAAAGCTGGACACTGAATAAGGAACACTGAAGAAGAATCATTTGAACATGGTGCTGGCAAAAAATTTTTGAATACAGCCGGAATGCTCCTGGAAGGCAAGGACGGCAAGACTTTGCATCATGTGCCCAAGGACATCATGCTTGGTAAAGAGGGAGGGGCAGCAAGAACGAAACCTTCAATGAGGTGGAATGACACAGTGGTGCAACAAAGGGCTCAAACTTCTGTCGGAACAATAACGCGGAGGGTGCAGGACCTAGCAGCTTTCATTCTGTTGCATATCGGGTCTCCATGGGTGGGAACTGACTTAGTAGCACCTGGCAGCAACAAACACGGGTGCTTCCACGGAGCCCTGGTGGCAGAGTGGGTTACACTTTAGGCTGCTAACTGCGCAAGGTCAGTTATCAAATCCACCGGTCACTGAAGAGAGAAAGATGAGGCTGTCTGCTCCTATAAAGATTTACTCTAGGAAACCAAAAGGGGCAGTCCTACTCTGATCATAGTGGGGTGCTATGGCTTGGAACGGAGTGAGTGACAGTGAGTCTGGGTTTTTATTTGTTTGTTTGAGGGACTCCAAGACAAATGACTAAAGCAAGGTGAGAACTAAGAGGTCAAGAATGTTTACTTGCCTGTTTGCTCTGTTCTGTTGCCTCCCTCAATTTAGTTGTCATTGTTAAAGGGCAGAAAATGATTGCAAGTACAGTGTAATACTCTATATAGCCAGATGGGGAAATTGTTAAAGAAATTTAACTGAAGGCTTCATGCAGAAAGTAAGTTTCTCAAAAAATGAAAATTGCACCTATAAATTGAAGTTAAAAAATCCAGTTTTTCCTTCAGTTTGTAGCAAATTCTAACTTGAATTTAGATGAGATTCAATCTATGTACTTAGTGTGAAAATTTGCATATTTCTCTATATAATAATAACATAAGGTAGAAGGGGGAGTATAAAGGAGGACAAACATTCTATGGTCTTTCTAACATATTTATAACAGTAAGGGTACTAATTTATACCTTATTGTTAGACGCTGTCAAGGTGGTTCCAATTCATAGTGACCCTAAGTACAACAGAACTGAGTATTGCCCAGTTCTGTGCCATCCTCACAATTGGTCTGTTTAAGCCCACTGATGCAGTCACCGTGTCAATCCATCTTACTGAGGACCTTCCTCTCTGCCTCTCTAATGGCCTTCCCCAGGAACTGGTCTCTCCTGACAACATGTCCAAAGCACATGGAAGTCTTGCCATCCTTGCTTTAGAGCCGTGGTTCTCAGCCTTCCTCATGCCGCGGCCCTTTCATACAGTTCCTCGTGTTGTGGTGACCCCCCAACCATACAATTATTTTTGCTTCTACTTCATAACTGTAATTTTGCTACTGTTATGAATCCAAAGGGGTCACAATCCACAGGTTGAGAACCGCTGTCTCAGAGGAACACTAGGCTAGACTTCTTCCAAGACAGATGTATTTGTTCTTTTGTCAGTCCATGGTATTTTAAATATTCTTCACCACTGGTATAATTCAAATGCATTCATTTACCTATGGTTTCCCTTATTCAACATCCAACTTTCACATGCACATGTGGTCAGCCACTGAACATACCATGGCTTGGGTCCGGGGAACCTTAATCCTCAAAGTACTATCTGCAAGCTACTTCTCCTTCTCTCTACATTTAAGTAGTCTTAGTTTTACAATGGCAACTTCCACCTTCTAAAACAAGCTGCTGGCTACTTTATTTTCTGAGTGCTCATGCCAGTCATAGCTCAGTAATGCCAGTTTGGTCTCTGCAAACTCGAACGTGTCTTTAAGAGAGCATACACTAAATCGTGGGAAGTCACGTAACTCCCGCTGGCTAAATTTTCACATAGAACAAATTGGTGTATTACTAAGTCACATCTCTCACAAGCTGACTATCAAATCAGTGTATATTTTTAAAATAACCTTTAAAACAGCATGGCAAAGTGACACCCTTACCACACAGACAGTTTCATCAAATATCTAAAAATCATCTATCTATTCATTCAGCAAATATATTGAGCACTTATGTGGCGGGCACTATCCTGACCCTGGAGATACAGGAGAGAGAAACTAAACATCAGCTTAGGAAAGACCTTTAGTGAGGGGAAGCAGTCACACTGTTGCTTAGACGGAGAGTGTGCCAGAGGGAACAGTATTTGCATAGGTATGGGGAGAGCAGGTAGGTCCTTGAAGGTCAGAAGCACTGATAGCTGCCTAGGTGGCCAACACAATTTTATCTTCTTAGAGGCACGAACAATTATTTCCTTCTTTGAAATGACTTAAAAGTTATATATCTGAAAAGCACACAAGCAAAAATTATATACATACCACTCCAATTTTTAGCCATCTTGAACATATTTGCAGCCCTGGTATACATTTCACAAGCCTCTTCTATTCTTGTGTTCCCTCTGAGGAAGATTTAAAAAACAGATCAAGTTTTATTATAACCATTTACTGCTCACCCTCCATCCACTAAAATAAACATTTAATGAGCACTTATTAAGTGCTAAGCCCAAGTGTCATTCGTGGTTTACAAATCGGGCTGCTAATTGCAAGGTCAACAGCTAGAACCCAGCTGCTCCACTGAGAGAAAGAGGAAACGTCCTGCTCTCCAGCATGAGAAACCAAAGGGGCAGATCCACTCCGCCTATGGCGTCACTCTGAGTCCGAATCAACTAAATGGTAGTGAGTTTGGTTTTGGGTGGTTTATTATGTACCAGATAGAGCATTAGGAAATCTCAAAAGCTGATCAAGGGAGACAGTCCTGTTGTCCCTTTTTTTGATGAAGGGACAGAGACATACATAGGTAAAGTAACTAGTCTAAGGTCACAAAGCAAAGACGCTGCAGAAGTGAAATGCAAATACTGATCCATTTGACCACTTAATTAGAGATCTGTGCCCTTTTTTATGCAATGGAAACAGGAACATTTATAGCATCTAAGAAATGGGTAGAATGGTTTAAAAAAAGATTAAAATCTGAAAAATGAAGATATTTTTAATTTTGTTACTTTCCAAGAATTTCGTACCACATTTATTCAGGCTTAACCTGAACGCAATCTTCTAGCGAGCCTAGAGAAGCAGCCTGATGTGGGTGTATTATTATTTGTTGGCTCTAGAAGAGGGGCCGTGGGGAAATGTGTTTACTAACTCCTAAGTGGAGGACGCCCGACTGCTGCAGCGGGAACATATTCCGGTCTAGGCAGAGTTGGTTATATTTTCAGAGAGATACCTCTAGCTTTTAAGAATTTTCTTCTTACACAAAAGCTAAAACAGTTCTCTCATCCTTCTACCAGGCCCCTCCCTGAAAGATATTTATCTACCTTGTCTATCTACATTAGAAAGGTAAAAATAAAAAGCAAGACACAGTAGCTTGTGCAGTACATGTAATACAGAACTTGCAATGTAGTATGATAAAAATTAAAACACAGGAGAGTTCAAGGCTGATTTTTGGAGACAGGGTAAAATATTAACAGGAGCATGTACATATGCCAGGAAACTAAATAAAGTCCACATTCAAGGACAAGAACCTGTACTTCTCTGTCAATACAAGTCCTACTGAAGAGTGGGAGTTTGACGAACATTAGGTTTCAGGACCAGGTATGACACATACCTTAGGCAGTAACTATGAATTGTTTAATCTTGGGCTAGTTCTTTAATTTTGTTTTTGTTTTGCAAACGGAGGCTTTGTTTTGGATTAAACAGTTACTACAAAGCTTAGTAATTTCTCCCATGTATTTACCCAAAAGAGTCGAAAATATATGCCCATTCAAAAATCTGCATGCAAATATCCATAACAGCATTATTCATAAGGGCTAAAAGGTAGAATCAACTCAACGGCCCATTAAACTGATGAATAAAAAATAAATAATGGAAGATTGTTCCACTATAAATAATAAAAGGAATAAAATACTAATTGACACATGAGTGCATTAGAATGGATTAACCTTGAACATATTAAGCTATTTAAAATAATTTTGTTTTTAAAAATTACATATTAGATTGTTTCATTTATACAAAAGGTCTAAAGGAGGCAGATACAGAGAGACAGAAAGTGGATTAGATTAACCTAGAACTTGACTAGGTACCTAGGTACATGTTGTCTGGAGAAACGATGTCCCTGGAAAAGGACGTTCATGTTTGACAGAGGGTCAGCAAAAAAGAGGACTGCCTTTGACAAGATGGATGGACACAGTGGCTGTAACAATGAGCTCAAACATAAGAATAATTGTGAGGATGGCATAGGACCAGATAGTGTTTCATTCTGTTGAACATAAGGTTGCTATGAGTTAGAACTGATGAAACAGCACTTAACAAAATACTAAGGTATTGGGTGAAATGAGAGGGCAGGGATACAGAGAATGCTATAGGAGATTTATTTTATGGAGTATGAAAATATTCTAAATTTAATTATGGTGATGGTTGCATAGCTCTGTGAATAAGATCAAAATCCCTAAATTGTGAATTTTAGATGCATGAATCATATGGTATGTAAATTATAGTTCAATGAAGCTGACTTTGTAATAGAGGACAGCACGGAAGACATAGCCTGGGGAGAAGGGCAGGTGTGTCCAGAGCACACGAGCGCAAACTAAGAGAGTAAGAGAATGGACCTCACCATGGCCACCCAGCTCCGGGGATGACAGCCCTGTTTGGAGCAGCCAGTGCTCAAAGAGGACCTTAGGGCCTGCCCACCATGAGACCCAATGTGCCCTCACTGACCTCAGCGCTCCAGTGGACAGCACTGAAGACACTGTGCGGGGAGTGTGCCTGGTCTGCCCCATTCACAGCAGGGAGAAAGGCAAACAGAGTGCAACAGGGGAGGAAGAAGAGCAAAGTAAACAAGTCCCCGGGAAATCCTGAAAATATGCTTCTGATTTGGGGGACAGGGCTTGGCACCTCATCAGAACTGATTGGAAAACACTCATAAGGGTCAGCAGACAGACCTGGAACTATCTTTTTTTTTTCTTTCTCCCAATGTCTACCTAAGATAGGCAGGACAAACATCTCAAGGCCAGCAGTCCTGGGGGGCCATGGGAGAGGTGAGGGCAGGGATGGGGAGCAGGGAGTCAACAAACTCAGGGATAAGGGAACAACAGGAGATCTAAAATTAATGGTGAGGAGGGTGCAAAATGCTTGATGGGGTTTGATCAAGTACAATGTATCGAGGAGGGATTACTGAGAGCTGAATGGAGGGTGAGCATGATAGTGGGACCCGAGGAGGTAAAAGGAAATAGAGGAAAGAAGTAGAAAGCAAAAACTATTTATAGAGGGATAGTTATAGCCATGTGCATATGTAAATTTGTTAATTTATAATGAAAGGGATAGAGACCAATGTACATATATTTATATGTTAAGGATTAAGATAGCAGAAGGCCTTCGGGCCTCTACTCAAGGCCTCCCTAAATACAAGAACACTTTGTTCTATTAACCTGGCACTCTTTGATACTCACCTTCCAGGCACCATTACTAAAGACAAAAATGGGTACATAAGCAAAAGTGATAAAGAAACTGGATGGTGCCTGGCTATCAAAAGATATAGCATCTGGGGTCTTAAAGGCTTGAAATTAAACAAGCAGCCATCTAGCAAGAAAGCAACAAAGTCCACATGGAAGAAGCACAACAGTCTGTGAGACCATGAAGTGTCGATGGGGTCAGGTGTCAAAAAATCCAAATCAAACAATTATATTGATGTGAAATAAGGGGGTTGTGATGGAGACCCAGAGCCCATCTGTAGACAACTGGACATCCCCCCCCCAACAGAAGGGTTACAAGGAAGGGATGTTTCAAACAGGGTGTAGTATAGCAGCAATGAAACACACATCATTTCTCTAGATCCTGAATGCTTCCTCCCTCCCACTACCATGACCCAGTTCTACCTTACAAATCCGCTAGACCAGAGTACACGCAGTGGTACAGATAAGAGCACTCAATACTTGGAATTCAACACAAATAAAACCCTCAGGAACAGTAGTGGGAGTAGTGATATCATGAGAGTAAGGAGATGGTGGGTTGGGGGTGAGGAAGGGAGTGAAAGGAGGAACCCATCACAAGGTTGGATATATAGCCCACCCCCAGGGGTACGAATAACAAGTGTGGGTGATGGAAGACAACACACAGTGTAAGACATGAAATAAATAATAGTAATATATAATTGATCAAGGATTCATGAGCGTGGGGGGAAAAGAGGAGCTAACACCAAGGGCTCAAGTAGAAAGAAAGTGTTTTGGACATGCTGATGGCAATATATGTGCAAGTGTGCTCAATACAACTGAATGATGGGCTGGTGCAAGATTTGTAAGAGCCCCCCTAAAATGACTAACAAGAAAAAATAATAAAGCCAATTCTAAAAATAACAAACAAAATCAAAACCTTATTTCACCTGCCTTCACATAATCTTTTTTTCTATTTGAAATCCATATTAAGGTATTAAGTTCCCCAATGGATGTACAATTTTAGCCACAGTTCAGTGGAGCTAACAAAGACTTGCTATGTTCTTCTGTCTTGTTTTTCTAAAGTATACCAGGGATCTTGTGTTTTAATTATAGTGTAATCATTCTTAATAAAGGTTTCCAAATACAACTAGCTTAATTAAAATGCACTTTATCCTATTATTTTCTGAGACAAATTCTGCTAAAAATAATAGCGCTTCATATACATATAAATTTTGTTATTTTTGAGGATAAGTAATTTTTATCAGTATAAAAACACCATGAAAGGCAGTATCTTCATTTTCGAGATGAGAAGGCCATCTCTAAAGGTAGATAATTTGATGCTGAATGTTATGTCACTGGTATTTCAAATACTAACAGGGTCACCCAAGGTAAACAGGCTTCAGCAGTTGCCAGACTAAGAAGCCCACACAGTGGTAGACAAAATAGATGACTGGTACATGTGAACAATCAATCACTTATGCACATGAAAAGTCTTCATCAAGAGAGTAAAACAAGAGCCCACAGATTGGGGGAAAAAATTTAACCAAAGATACAACAGTCTAATTACAAAACTCTACAACTGTTCAATAAGGCAGTAGCAAATGATCCAATTAAGAAATAGGCAAAAGACATGAATGGACAGTTCACAAAAAAATGACATACAAATGGCTACCACACACATGAAAAAATGCTCATGATCACTAGCCATCGGGGAGATGCAAATTAAAACCACAATATGATACTACCTTACACCCACAATGCTAGCCCAATTGAAAAAAGGGAAACAATGCTGGCGAGGTTGTGGAGGGAATGGAACTCACGTACACTGTTGGGGGACGTGTCAATACATACCACCACTATGGAAAGGGATATGGTAACTTAAAACAACCGAGAATTGAAATCCCTCATGACTGAGCAATACCACCACCGGGGCATAGACCCCAAACAAATAAAAGACAAAACATGAGTGGATGTATGCTCTCCCATGCTTATGAAGCACAGTTCACACTAGCAATAAACTAGAAACAGCTCAAATGCCCAACAGTAGAAGGATGGATAAAGAAACTACGGAATCTAAGCACAGTAGAATACTGTGTGTCCCTAAAAACCAGCAATGAAAGCATGGAACACTGCATGACATGGAAGGACATAGAAAACACGATGTTGAGCAAAGTCAGTAAAAAAAAAGGACAAATACTGTATGAACCCACTACTATAAGGAGAAACACCAATTCAACAACTCTTACAGACCACACCACCCAAACAAAGGAGTAGAGAGACTATCTCCTGGCCAAGAACCATACATCACCTGCCTTCTATGCACTTCATTAAGAACCACCTGGAAAGAAGAGTCCTAACATTGGCTTGAGGACACTCCTTCAAAAAGGGGGAAAAGGGAAAGGGCCATGCACTTGATGCCATACAATATTGAGACAAGGTTGTGACAAATCAACAGATTCTCCACAAGCACGAGAGGAAAACATACTGGAAAATAAAGCTACCGGCAGAGGAGGAAAGCACCGAGATTACAGCGGAGGCATTTATACTTCTCAGCGTAGGTAAATGTGGAAGAGCAAACCTCTCATCAGGAAGAGATGCCAATCATAAGGCCAGTAATTGTAGGGAACCTAATGGGAGAATAAATTCTGTATTATGTTCCTGGTTTGATGCCTTTGAATTAGTTTTTGTCCAACCCTTGATGAGCCAACACAATGGACTATGCTCCACTTTGACCTCAGACTCTGGCCTTACAGGTAACAAAGCATGCCCCCAAAAGCTGGACTAAATGTAGAAACCCCACTGAATGAACTGGGCCCTCCCTCAGAACCACCCAATATTTACTATCTGAATGCCCTACTTAATTGAATACGACATGCGTTAATCTCATAAGCAAGGATCTGCCCTTGTAAGGAACATTACAGGAAATTTGCCTCTAGCACCAACCCCCATAGTCAATGCAAACAGAGCTCAATCAGGTAAGAATTCAATCTGAACAAATCCACAACTCATGGATTGTGGTTTGCAGCTGGACTATAGTCACATAATCACCCTTTCTCAACAGTATCTTAAATTCTATGGCATTGGATAGATTATTGATGTTTCAATGGAATTGCCTTATAAGCCAGAGGGATGATTGACAATCTTTTGTTTTACCATATCCTGTTAATAAGACTGCTAAAGCAAACCAGAAGCAGGCATAACTCATACAGAAGCAGATGGATTCTGGGGTCCCACTTAATTCTAGCACCAATCCAAGAACAGTTAGTTCTTATGACATGGCGCTGCTCAATACTTGCATTCATGAAGTCACTGAAGATCTGGTGCTACAGCAAGAGGCGATAAAGAAAGCAGATGATGCCTGCTATCAATTAGAACAGCACCTGGGGTCTTAACTGCTTACATCCAAACAAGCAGCCATCTAAGTGAGGAGTTAAGTCCACCTCGAAGAAGCACACCTGCCTATATGATACAAAGATGACAAATAACAAAATTCAAATATGATGAAGGGAAAGGAATCAGAGCTTGAATTGTGAACACCCAATACGTAGAACACTGGAGAACGATGGGAGCCGAAAATCCACCTGCACAGTACCTACTCAGATCAAGTCTCTGGCAAGTCCCCTCTGGCCACAGTCGAGGGACACAAACAGCCATACTATCTGACAGAGATCATTGCAAATTTGATTATGGTGGATGGAATTACACTATTATATGGTACCCGGTCAATTGACATCCCTCTTGATCCATCCTGAATTAGCTCTAGGTTTAAATATTCCTTGCTTGTTCCTCAACAGAATTTTTTCCTCTGGCTTATTTTAATACTGCTGGTGGTCTTTTCTTTTTCAGTTTTGGTTTTTATTGTTTCCGTTACATTTCCCAGTTTATGAAGTACGGAAGGAGCGGATGCACAGTGACAATAACTATGTAATGTAATACCTATCGGGATTGGGGAGGCTGAGGGGAGGTGGGGAGCAAATAACGAATACAGGGGTGGTGAGGGTACACTAGAACTGATTGGGATAAGGTATATACTTTTAAAAAAGTGATTTAACTATGGAAATGTATGATATGTGAATTTCTATCAATAAAACTATTGAAAAACATAAATACAAAATGTATGGGTGTTTGTGTCTCCATAAAATTATGTGTTAAAATCTTAAGCCCTGTACCTGTAATTATGACCTTTTGAAAGTAGGATTGTTATTATTTTTTTGTGTTTGCTCTATGTTAAATAGTTCATGTCAGAGTCAAGCGGGTTCTAAATCTAATCACTTCTAAGTTACACAAAGAACAGAATAGTCAGAGAGACTCAAACAGGAGGAAGACCAAGGAACACCGAGGAGCACCCAGGACTATTAACAAGAGAGAACGTCCCTCTACAGGCGCACCCTGAATTTAGACATCCAGCCTCCTGTGAGAACTAGACAAGCACTTTTAAAGCAAGAAAGCTTAAGGAATGTAACGACTGGGTTTTAAACATTCCTGGGAAACTGGAAAGGAAAAGTAATGTATTATCACCACAAACGATATGAAAATCACTCTCCGATATGAACATCCAACTACGAAATGATGAGAACATTAGTTTAAAAAACAGTGCTAACACTGTAGTAAATATGCTTTATTATCGATTTAAGGTTTTTTTGAAAGGAGGGTGGGGTGGGTCTTGAACCCAATGTCTTCTGAGTAGTAACTTATAAAGAAGAGCAATATAATCTGATTACCCAAGCAACAAGGTAGAAAGCCTGCCTAGTGCCCATGGACCACATATCACCCCCTTTATATATACATTTTAAAAACCACTTCAACGGAGGAGACCTCATCTAAGGTGGGATCAGTTTCTCAAGATGTGGGGAGAGGGGGAAGACCATTCAGTTGCTGGCATACAACATTGTGCTAAGGTGAATCTAACAACAGAAACTGCTACAAGAGTGAATCTTACTGGAAATTCAAGTCAAGATGGAGTGAGGGGGCATGTATATCTCAGAGAAAGGAATTACATTACTGCTAGTGGGTAAACTAGTAGGAGCAAAGTCTTGGGGTGTGTGTGGGGAGAAGCAAACTCTTAACAATACTTACTTAGAACTCAAGGGGAGAATATGACCGGTACTGTTTTCCTAATTGGACACTTTTGATCTAGTTTCTAACCAGACCTTAGTGGCCCAGGTAATGTGATACTTTAGTCTTTAGACTCTGTTCTTTCCATACACACAATCTCCTTCATTGGCCACACCTGAAAGATTTGATGTGGAAACCACTCTAAGTCAACTCAACTACAGCAGATTTATGGAACTGATATACCCTCTTGGACTATATGGTCTTAGTATAAGAAGCAGATGACTACTCTCCCAAGGTTATAGAATTCGTGATTGTTGGACCTTTGTTTGGATCACTTGCCTTCAGGGTGCTCAATGAATGGACTGGGACTACCATTTACTTACTATTTTAATGCCCTCCTTGCATTCTTATGATACATGTTAATATTGTAGGCATGGTTCGGCCTTTATGTAGAGAGTTACTGAAAGTTTTGTCTTATGACAAACCCCTTTTGTTTGTATAGTGTCTGTCTAGTAACTTAAATGTTTAATGGGGATAAGTCAATAATTCATGTATTACAGTCTGAAGCCAACCTACACTTGTATAATTTCATTTTCTCAACAGTGTTTTAAATTCTGAATCATTTGCTAAAATAATGACATTACCAATAGAATTATCTTATGTCCCAGTAGTAGATTTATAATGTTCTCTATTATAAAATGATAATGAAGTATCTAAAACGAGCCACACACACACACATCATAGATATATTAATAGAAAAAACAAAAAACATAACAAACCACGGTAGAGACTTGGCAGAATTAACCAGAAACTAGCTGCAAGGCTCCCAGAAGGAATCAACAGGGCGGGGTCATAATTTGACCTTTTAGCTTCTAGAATTGTAAGAAAATAAACTTTTGGTCTTTAAAGTCATCTACTTTGTGGTATTCTGTTAGGACAGACCTAAGAAACGAAGACACTATTTAAAATTGATAAAGTAGAAGTATTCTAAAATAATTCAGACTTAGATAGAAACCATCAGAAAAACTAAAAAGCAATAGAAAAAAAGATTACAGTAGTTCTGCGGGGTGAGATTTAGCAGGAGGAAGACTCAGGGCAAAACTTATTTTTCAGATGAAAGCCTCTTTTATTCCTTTCACTTTTCTACCATACACAGTACTTTTATAATTAAAAAATTAATGCACAGAAGCAAATGACATGCAAATACCAAAAGCACACATCATTATATGCTTTTGCTCTTGAAAATTAGGCAAAAGACTCACTCTACATTTAAAAAATGAGATCAAGATGGATTAAGAACTATTAAGATCAATGAAAAAATAGGGACCAACTTGGAGGCCCTAATATGTGGTGTGCTAGTCTGGATAGACAAGAGAAACAAATCCAGGGAGACTCATATGTGTATAAGAGAGAGGTTTATATACAAGAGCAGTTGAATATTGAGCAAACATCCCAGCCCAGTCCAGATCAAGTCCGATATTAGCCCATATGTTCAATACCAATGTATAAAGTCCTCTTCAGACTCACGAAACCCATAGTGACACTGAATGTAGGAAGATCACAGGCAAGTGGGTACAAAGTCAGTGGCGGTAGAAGCATCTCAGCTCTGGCAGTAGTCTGCCTCCATGTGGTTCCTTCAGGTCCCAAGACTGCATCAGGGTAGGTCCATGTGGCTTCTCCTCAGGGATGTCTCACCGAAAGTGAGCCAAGAGAAAGAAGGAGGAAAAATACAGGAGTTCCTAGAATTCTCAGGGGAAGGCCATGCCCAGAGATCTCATTGGCTATGACCAATTGACAGACTAGACTCCACCCCTTCACTTTTAATCCTCTCAAGTCCCAAATTGACACCAGATTACCTAATTAACACATATGGCATAAACACACTATCAAATGTAACACACACACACGCACACACACATACACGAAGACAAAATAAAAGACTGGGACCTTCTAAAAATTAGACACTACGTAGATCAGACTTCACAAAGAGTAAAAACAAAACCTACAGTCTGGGGGAAAAAATGTAGCACTGATGTATCGAACTAATCTCTAAAATCTATAGAAAACTTCAACACCTCAACAAGAAAAAGGTGAATAACCCAATCAATAAATAGGCCAGGGATAGTAACAGGCAGATGACCAAACACAACATTCAGGCAACCAACAAACATAAGAAGAAATGCTCAAGATCACATCAAAACAGTAAGATGCTACCTCACCCTAGTCTTGACAGAAAAGTTAAAAAAAACAAAAACAAAACTACAAACGCTGGACAGGGTGCAGAGAGACTAAAAGACCTCATCCATTGCTGGTATGGCTGTAAAGAGGTACAGCCACTGTGAAGATTGGTATGGTGAGTCCCCCAAAAATTGGGAATAGAAATGAGTCACCAGTCAGTCCTTCTATCTAGTATACAGCTTATAGAAGTAAGAGTCCTAACAAAACAGATATATGCACACTCATATTCATTGTAGCAGCATTCATAATACCCAAAAGATGAAAACGACCTAAATGCTTCTCAGGCAAAAGAATGGATAAATAAATTTTGATAACATACACATAATAGAATACTATACAATGTTAAAAACAATGGGAAAGAGAAACTGAAAGCAATTATGGGTGCATAACCCCCCTCAAGACAGATAAATAACAAAACTGTGGGTGAAGGGATACACTGGATGTGTAAAATATGAAAAACACAAATATATATGTTTATATATATAATTTATTAAGGGTTCATGACAATGGTAGTGGGGAGAGAGGGGGGGCGATGAAGAAGAACTGAAACCAAAGGGCTCAAGTAGAAAGAAAATGTTTTGGAAATGATGATGGTAGCATCTGTACATGTTTGCTTGATATGATTGATTTATGGATTATTATAATATCTCTAAGAGCCTCCAATAAAATGATCAATAAAAAATTTAAAAATAATGAATTTGTGACAAAATAATGACATGGATGAACCTGGAGGACAGTAGTGAAATTAGTCAAAAGCAAAAAGACAAATATTGTATGAAATTATTGTGGGAAAAAAATACAAGGAAAGGTTATCACACTAAACTTGAAACACAGGGAATACAGGGCAGATGAACCCTTCAGGTCCAGTGGTGAGAGGGGTAATACCGGGAGGGTGGAGGGAAGGTGGGGTAGAAAGGGGAACCAAGTACAAGGATCTACATATAACCTCCTCTCTAGAGGTCGGTCAACAGAAAAGTAGGTTAAGGGATACACTGACAGTGTAAGGTATGACAAAATAATAATGACTTGCAAATTATCAAGGGTTCATGAGGGAGGGGGGAAATGAGGAGCTGATGTCAGGGCCTCAAGTGGAATGCAGATGTTTTGAGAATGATGATGCAACAAATGTGCAAATGTGCTTGACACAATGGATGGATGGATGGATTGTGATGAGCATTCTACGATCCCCCAATAAAATGATTTTTAAAAAGTTTATGGGAGAAAAAAAAACAAACGAACTTTGATGGTTACCAGTGGTGGGAGGGAAGAGAGCCAGGGGGAAGGCAGATCTAGAACACAGTCAGGTGTTATTTGGCTTGGGAAAACAATAACAACAAAGGAAGATAAAAGGGAAAATGATGGAAGCAGGGCAAGACAATTGGAAGTTTGAAGAGTTGCTGAATGTAAAACAGATGATTAAAAAAACCCTGATGATCTGCTATATACAGATCCATATATATTCAACATTTGTATTAGCATTCATACATTCATTTTCTCTCCATCAAATGCCATAGGCTGAGTGAGGTGTTAAACAACAAATAGAATAGATTCTCTGGGAGCTTAATTTCTAGAGCTAAACACTACCACTGGGTTCTTCTTCAAACCAAGTCTGCACCTTATGGGGCTTACAAGAATGAGAGAACACATTCTAACACAATAAGATTCTTAACAGAAAAAGGCAAATCTGGTAGTTTATCATGTGATTTCCAAACTATAACTTGACACTAAAATAAGAACAATAAACAGTTCTGTGCATTTTAAAAATCTGTTCTGACACCTCATTAAATCTTTGTAACAGGCATCCTCAAACTACGGCCTGTGGGCCACATGTGGCCCATCGAGGACATTCATCCAGCCCGCCAGGTGTTTTTGCCTCGTTTGTTTTTTCACTTAAAAATAAGATATGTGCAGTGTGCATAGGAATTTGTTCATAGTTTTTTTTAAACTATAGTCCAGCCCTCCAATAGGTCTGAGAGACAGTGAACTGGGCCCTGTTTAAAAAGTTTGAGGATCCCTGCTTTATAATAACCTCTGAAAAGTAGATTCTGTCCTTCCATTTATTTGTAGGCTAAAGTAGGATTTAATAGGCTAGGTTCACCAAACTAATAAATCTGAGAGCCCCAGAGACCATTATCAGTTCTTCCTGTATATGACATATATTTCTTATAGTGATTGAGCTATAGTCAATTAATAAAGCCTTTCTAGCTGTAATCCTTTATGTAATGTACTATCAAGTCTGGCCTCTATGCCTGTGGCCCTAACCCCCTTTGGAAAGGAGTTCTCTGTTACAGGATTAAGGTAGAGGTATTGTAATCTTCACCTCAGGAGAGGGGATGACTCAAATCACACCCTTTGTTTCCCTGAGGATATGACCTGCTGAAAGATGAAAACCACACACATCCATCAGAGCAATTTCCCTGTGTCTAAGAGCCAACTCAGAAAGAGTAATTTCGGGGCCATCTGAAAGAGAGCACCAGTGGAACGCAATCGAGACGTATGTCTAAAGTGGTGGAACATGTTCAAGATCTGTCTGAAGTGGAGGGGACTGAGACCAGAGCATCACAGACTGTGGCACAAGGCTGAGACAACACAAACGAGGTGGGTCAAGACCAGAGGGCCTAAGGAGACCATGAGACAGAACAAAGAAGCAGCAGGAGGGCTTCCTGGGCCAAAGCAGCAGCCACTAAGGAACTAGAGAGAGAGAGACTTGGCTGCTGACTGAAAAGAGGCATTGTTGTGCAACAATGACTGCATTTTTATGTTTGCTGATCCTGACTTGTGGTGACTGGTTAACTTCTCTAATAAAGCCACATAATTGTGAGTTTTGATTGTGAGTTCTCCGGGGCAGATTATGGAACCCAGGAAAGGAGTAGAGTGTGTGGCAGACACAGTTGGTATCAGAATAGATAAAGAAAGCTGGAGGGTGGAGTCATGTCTGAGTTCTGTCTCTTTGCACCAGGGAGTCCAAAGAGATCAGTTATGGCCTCCTTCATCTTGTTCTTCCCAGTGACTCTGGACTGGGCACCGGGCTACTACCTGAGAGGTTGGCAGCTCAAACCCACCAGCTGCTCCATGGAAGAAAGATGAGGCTATCTACTCCCATGATTTTCAGTCGTGGAAATCTTAAGGAGTAGATCTACCCTGGAATTGTAAAGCCCAATAAGATTGGATTTACTTAGAGAGACAGATGATATAGTATAAAATATATATGTAGGATTAATTGGTATAGACTCAATAGCAGTGTGCTAGACACAAGGTTAAGTAAAAAAATTGCTATAAAAATATAAATCTTTATTAAACAAAAATATAAAAACGTCAAGCTATTATTTCTCAATAT